>NC_082672.1:91022500-92222500 GCF_025265405.1 Mesoplodon densirostris
AGCCCAAAGAGTACACAGTGGGAGAAATGATGCTTGTGTTTCACCTGCAACTGAAGCAGAATTCTTTGGTAAAACTGCCGTGTTTTGGAAGAGGAAATGCTTACAGTCCTTGCTACATCCTGCCTTGGTTGAGGCGGTTCGCTCCACTTCGGAAACCCTGCATATAGAAGTTCATTCGTGGAAGAGCCCCAAGAGTACACAGTGGGGGAAAAGCTGCTTGTGTTACCCCTGCAACTAAAGCAGAGTTCTACCGTTAAAACTGCGTGGTTTGGGAGAGGATATGTTTACAGTGCTCGCTACAGCCTGCCTTGGTTGAGGCAGTTCGCTCCACGTCGCAAACCCTGCATATAGAAGTTCATTCGTGGAAGAGCCCAAAGAGTACACAGTGGAAAAAAACTGCTTGTGTTACCCCTGCAACTAAAGCAGAGTTCTACCGTTAAAGCTGGGTGGTTTGGGAGAGGATATGCTTACAGTCCTCGCTACAGCCTGCCTTGGTTGAGGCAGTTCGCTCCACGTCGGAAACCCTGCATATAGAAGTTCATTCGTGGAAGAGCCAGAAGAGTACACAGTGGGAGAAAAGCTGCTTGTGTTACCCCTGCAACTAAAGCAGAGTTCTACCGTTAAAACTGCGTGGTTTGGGAGAGGATATGCTTACAGTGCTCGCTACAGCCTGCCTTGGTTGAGGCACTTCGCTCCACGTCGCAAACCCTGCATATAGAAGTTCATTCGTGGAAGAGCCCAAAGAGTACACAGTGGGAGAAAAACTGCTTGTGTTACCCCTGCAACTAAAGCAGAGTTCTACCGTTAAAGCTGCGTGGTTTGGGAGAGGATATGCTTACAGTCCTCGCTACAGCCTGCCATGGTGGAGGCAGTTCGCTCCACGTGGGAATCCCTGCATAAAGAAGTTCATTCGTGCAAGAGCCCAAAGAGTACACAGTGGGAGTAATGCTGCTTGTATTCCACCTGCAACTAAAGCAGAATTTTTTGGTAAAACTGCCGTGTTTTGTAAGAGGAAATGCTTACAGTCCTTGCTACATCCTGCCTTGGTTGAGGCGGTTCGCTCCACGTCGGAAACCCTGCATATAGAAGTTCATTCGTGGAAGAGCCCCAAGAGTACACAGTGGGAGAAAAGCTGCTTGTGTTACCCCTGCAACTAAAGCAGAGTTCTACCGTTAAAACTGCGTGTTTTGGGATAGGATATGCTTACAGTCCTCGCTACAGCCTGCCACGGTTGAGGCAGTTCGATCCACGTGGGAATCCCTGCATAAAGAAGTTCATTCGTGTAAGAGCCCAAAGAGTACACAGTGGGAGAAAAGCTGCTTGTGTTACCCCTGCAACTAAAGCAGAGTTCTACCGTTAAAACTGCGTGGTTTGGGAGAGGATATGTTTACAGTGCTCGCTACAGCCTGCCTTGGTTGAGGCAGTTCGCTCCACGTCGCAAACCCTGCATATAGAAGTTCATTCGTGGAAGAGCCCCAAGAGTACACAGTGGGAGAAAAGCTGCTTGTGTTACCCCTGCAACTAAAGCAGAGTTCTACCGTTAAAACTGCGTGGTTTGGTATAGGATATGCTTACAGCCCTCGCTACAGCCTGCCACGGTTGAGGCAGTTCGATCCACGTGGGAATCCCTGCATAAAGAAGTTCATTCGTGTAAGAGCCCAAAGAGTACACAGTGGGAGAAATGATGCTTGTGTTTCACCTGCAACTGAAGCAGAATTCTTTGGTAAAACTGCCGTGTTTTGGAAGAGGAAATGCTTACAGTCCTTGCTACATCCTGCCTTGGTTGAGGCGGTTCGCTCCACTTCGGAAACCCTGCATATAGAAGTTCATTCGTGGAAGAGCCCCAAGAGTACACAGTGGGAGAAAAGCTGCTTGTGTTACCCCTGCAACTAAAGCAGAGTTCTACCGTTAAAACTGCGTGGTTTGGGAGAGGATATGTTTACAGTCCTCGCTACAGCCTGCCTTGGTTGAGGCAGTTCACTCCACGTCGCAAACCCTGCATATAGAAGTTCATTCGTGGAAGAGCCCAAAGAGTACACAGTGGGAGAAAAACTGCTTGTGTTACCCCTGCAACTAAAGCAGAGTTCTACCGTTAAAGCTGGGTGGTTTGGGAGAGGATATGCTTACAGTCCTCGCTGCAGCCTGCCTTGGTTGAGGCAGTTCGCTCCACGTCGGAAACCCTGCATATAGAAGTTCATTCGTGGAAGAGCCAGAAGAGTACACAGTGGGAGAAAAGCTGCTTGTGTTACCCCTGCAACTAAAGCAGAGTTCTACCGTTAAAACTGCGTGGTTTGGGAGAGGATATGCTTACAGTGCTCGCTACAGCCTGCCTTGGTTGAGGCAGTTCGCTCCACGTCGCAAACCCTGCATATAGAAGTTCATTCGTGGAAGAGCCCAAAGAGTACACAGTGGGAGAAAAACTGCTTGTGTTACCCCTGCAACTAAAGCAGAGTTCTACCGTTAAAGCTGCGTGGTTTGGGAGAGGATATGCTTACAGTCCTCGCTACAGCCTGCCATGGTGGAGGCAGTTCGCTCCACGTGGGAATCCCTGCATAAAGAAGTTCATTCGTGCAAGAGCCCAAAGAGTACACAGTGGGAGTAATGCTGCTTGTATTCCACCTGCAACTAAAGCAGAATTCTTTGGTAAAACTGCCGTGTTTTGTAAGAGGAAATGCTTACAGTCCTTGCTACATCCTGCCTTGGTTGAGGCGGTTCGCTCCACGTCGGAAACCCTGCATATAGAAGTTCATTCGTGGAAGAGCCCCAAGAGTACACAGTGGGAGAAAAGCTGCTTGTGTTACCCCTGCAACTAAAGCAGAGTTCTACCGTTAAAACTGCGTGTTTTGGGATAGGATATGCTTACAGTCCTCGCTACAGCCTGCCATGGTGGAGGCAGTTCGCTCCACGTCGGAAACCCTGCATATAGAAGTTCATTCGTGGAAGAGCCAGAAGAGTACACAGTGGGAGAAAAGCTGCTTGTGTTACCCCTGCAACTAAAGCAGAGTTTTACCGTTAAAACTGCGTGGTTTGGGAGAGGATATGCTTACAGTGCTCGCTACAGCCTGCCTTGGTTGAGGCAGTTCGCTCCACTTCGCAAACCCTGCATATAGAAGTTCATTCATGGAAGAGCCCAAAGAGTACACAGTGGGAGAAAAACTGCTTGTGTTACCCCTGCAACTAAAGCAGAGTTCTACCGTTAAAACTGCGTGTTTTGGGAGAGGATATGCTTACAGTCCTCGCTACAGCCTGCCACGGTTGAGGCAGTTCGATCCACGTGGGAATCCCTGCATAAAGAAGTTCATTCGTGTAAGAGCCCAAAGAGTACACAGTGGGAGAAATGATGCTTGTGTTTCACCTGCAACTGAAGCAGAATTCTTTGGTAAAACTGCCGTGTTTTGGAAGAGGAAATGCTTACAGTCCTTGCTACATCCTACCTTGGTTGAGGCGGTTCGCTCCACGTCGGAAACCCTGCATATAGAAGTTCATTCGTGGAAGAGCCCCAAGAGTACACAGTGGGAGAAAAGCTGCTTGTGTTACCCCTGCAACTAAAGCAGAGTTCTACCATTAAAACTGCGTGGTTTGGGAGAGGATATGCTTACAGTGCTCGCTAAAGCCTGCCTTGGTTGAGGCAGTTCGCTCCACGTCGGAAACCCTGCATATAGAAGTTCATTCGTGGAAGAGCCCAAAGAGTACACAGTGGGAGAAAAACTGCTTGTGTTACCCCTGCAACTAAAGCAGAGTTCTACCGTTAAAGCTGGGTGGTTTGGGAGAGGATATGCTTACAGTCCTCGCTACAGCCTGCCATGGTGGAGGCAGTTCGCTCCACGTCGGAAACCCTGCATATAGAAGTTCATTCGTGGAAGAGCCAGAAGAGTACACAGTGGGAGAAAAGCTGCTTGTGTTACCCCTGCAACTAAAGCAGAGTTCTACCGTTAAAACTGCGTGGTTTGGGAGAGGATATGCTTACAGTCCTCGCTACAGCCTTACTTGGTTGAGGCAATTCGCTCCACTTCGGAAACCCTGCATATAGAAGTTCATTCGTGGAAGAGCCCCAAGAGTACACAGTGGGAGAAAAGCTGCTTGTGTTACCCCTGCAACTAAAGCAGAGTTCTACCGTTAAAACTGCGTGTTTTGGGAGAGGATATGCTTACAGTCCTCGCTACAGCCTGCCACGGTTGAGGCAGATCAATCCACGTGGGAATCCCTGCATAAAGAAGTTCATTCGTGTAAGAGCCCAAAGAGTACACAGTGGGAGAAATGATGCTTGTGTTTCACCTGCAACTGAAGCAGAATTCTTTGGTAAAACTGCCGTGTTTTGGAAGAGGAAATGCTTACAGTCCTCGCTACAGCCTTACTTGGTTGAGGCAATTCGCTCCACTTCGGAAACCCTGCATATAGAAGTTCATTCGTGGAAGAGCCCCAAGAGTACACAGTGGGAGAAAAGCTGCTTGTGTTACCCCTGCAACTAAAGCAGAGTTCTACCGTTAAAACTGCGTGTTTTGGGAGAGGATATGCTTACAGTCCTCGCTACAGCCTGCCTTGGTTGAGGCAGTTCGCTCCATGTCGCAAACCCTGCATATAGAAGTTCATTCGTGGAAGAGCCCAAAGAGTACACAGTGGGAGAAAAACTGCTTGTGTTACCCCTGCAACTAAAGCAGAGTTCTACCGTTAAAGCTGCGTGGTTTGGGAGAGGATATGCTTACAGTCGTCGCTACAACCTGCCATGGTGGAGGCATTTCGCTCCCCGTGGGAATCCCTGCATAAAGAAGTTTATTCGTGTAAGAGCCCCAAGAGTACACAGTGGGAGTAATGCTGCTTGTATTCCACCTGCAACTAAAGAAGAATTCTTTGGTAAAACTGCCGTGTTTTGTAAGAGGAAATGCTTACAGCCTTTGCTACAGCCTGCCTTGGTTGAGGCAGTTCGCTCCACGTCGGAAACCCTGCATATAGAAGTTCATTCGTGGAAGAGCCCCAAGAGTACACAGTGGGAGAAAAGCTGCTTGTGTTACCCCTGCAACTAAAGCAGAGTTCTACCGTTAAAACTGCGTGTTTTGGGATAGGATATGCTTACAGTCCTCGCTACAGCCTGCCACGGTTGAGGCAGTTCGATCCACGTGGGAATCCCTGCATAAAGAAGTTCATTCGTGTAAGAGCCCAAAGAGTACACAGTGGGAGAAATGATGCTTGTGTTTCACCTGCAACTGAAGCAGAATTCTTTGGTAAAACTGCCGTGTTTTGGAAGAGGAAATGCTTACAGTCCTTGCTACATCCTGCCTTGGTTGAGGCGGTTCGCTCCACTTCGGAAACCCTGCATATAGAAGTTCATTCGTGGAAGAGCCCCAAGAGTACACAGTGGGAGAAAAGCTGCTTGTGTTACCCCTGCAACTAAAGCAGAGTTCTACCGTTAAAACTGCGTGGTTTGGGAGAGGATATGCTTACAGTCCTCGCTACAGCCTGCCTTGGTTGAGGCAGTTCGCTCCACGTCGGAAACCCTGCATATAGAAGTTCATTCGTGGAAGAGCCCCAAGAGTACACAGTGGGAGAAAAGCTGCTTGTGTTACCCCTGCAACTAAAGCAGAGTTCTACCGTTAAAACTGCGTGGTTTGGGAGAGGATATGCTTACAGTCCTCGCTACAGCCTGCCTTGGTTGAGGCAGTTCGCTCCACGTCGCAAACCCTGCATATTGAAGTTCATTCGTGTAAGAGCCCAAAGAGTACACAGTGGGAGAAAAACTGCTTGTGTTACCCCTGCAACTAAAGCAGAGTTCTACCGTTAAAGCTGCGTGGTTTGGGAGAGGATATGCTTACAGTCCTCGCTACAGCCTGCCATGGTTGAGGCAGTTCGCTCCACGTCGCAAACCCTGCATATAGAAGTTCATTCGTGGAAGAGCCCAAAGAGTACACAGTGGGAGAAAAACTGCTTGTGTTACCCCTGCAACTAAAGCAGAGTTCTACCGTTAAAGCTGCGTGGTTTGGGAGAGGATATGCTTACAGTCCTCGCTACAGCCTGCCATGGTGGAGGCAGTTCGCTCCACGTGGGAATCCCTGCATAAAGAAGTTCATTCGTGCAAGAGCCCAAAGAGTACACAGTGGGAGTAATGCTGCTTGTATTCCACCTGCAACTAAAGCAGAATTCTTTGGTAAAACTGCCGTGTTTTGTAAGAGGAAATGCTTACAGTCCTTGCTACATCCTGCCTTGGTTGAGGCGGTTCGCTCCACGTCGGAAACCCTGCATATAGAAGTTCATTCGTGGAAGAGCCAGAAGAGTACACAGTGGGAGAAAAGCTGCTTGTGTTACCCCTGCAACTAAAGCAGAGTTCTACCGTTAAAACTGCGTGGTTTGGGAGAGGATATGCTTACAGTGCTCGCTACAGCCTGCCTTGGTTGAGGCAGTTCGCTCCACGTCGCAAACCCTGCATATAGAAGTTCATTCGTGGAAGAGCCCAAAGAGTACACAGTGGGAGAAAAACTGCTTGTGTTACCCCTGCAACTAAAGCAGAGTTCTACCGTTAAAACTGCGTGGTTTGGGAGAGGATATGCGTACAGTCCTCGCTACAGCCTGCCACGGTTGAGGCCGTTCGATCCACGTGGGAATCCCTGCATAAAGAAGTTCATTCGTGTAAGAGCCCAAAGAGTACACAGTGGGAGAAATGATGCTTGTGTTTCACCTGCAACTGAAGCAGAATTCTTTGGTAAAACTGCCGTGTTTTGGAAGAGGAAATGCTTACAGTCCTCGCTACAGCCTTACTTGGTTGAGGCAATTCGCTCCACTTCGGAAACCCTGCATATAGAAGTTCATTCGTGGAAGAGCCCCAAGAGTACACAGTGGGAGAAAAGCTGCTTGTGTTACCCCTGCAACTAAAGCAGAGTTCTACCGTTAAAACTGCGTGGTTTGGGAGAGGATATGCTTACAGTCCTCGCTACAGCCTGCCTTGGTTGAGGCAGTTCGCTCCACGTCGCAAACCCTGCATATAGAAGTTCATTCGTGGAAGAGCCCCAAGAGTACACAGTGGGAGAAAAGCTGCTTGTGTTACCCCTGCAACTAAAGCAGAGTTCTACCGTTAAAACTGCGTGGTTTGGGAGAGGATATGTTTACAGTGCTCGCTAAAGCCTGCCTTGGTTGAGGCAGTTCGCTCCACGTCGCAAACCCTGCATATAGAAGTTCATTCGTGGAAGAGCCCAAAGAGTACACAGTGGGAGAAAAACTGCTTGTGTTACCCCTGCAACTAAAGCAGAGTTCTACCGTTAAAGCTGGGTGGTTTGGGAGAGGATATGCTTACAGTCCTCGCTACAGCCTGCCATGGTGGAGGCAGTACGCTCCACGTCGGAAACCCTGCATATAGAAGTTCATTCGTGGAAGAGCCAGAAGAGTACACAGTGGGAGAAAAGCTGCTTGTGTTACCCCTGCAACTAAAGCAGAGTTCTACCGTTAAAACTGCGTGGTTTGGGAGAGGATATGCTTACAGTGCTCGCTACAGCCTGCCTTGGTTGAGGCAGTTCGCTCCACGTCGGAAACCCTGCATATAGAAGTTCATTCGTGGAAGAGCCAGAAGAGTACACAGTGGGAGAAAAACTGCTTGTGTTACCCCTGCAACTAAAGCAGAGTTCTACCGTTAAAGCAGCGTGGTTTGGGAGAGGATATGCTTACAGTCCTCGCTACAGCCTGCCATGGTGGAGGCAGTTCGCTCCACGTGGGAATCCCTGCATAAAGATGTTCATTCGTGCAAGAGCCCAAAGAGTACACAGTGGGAGTAATGCTGCTTGTATTCCACCTGCAACTAAAGCAGAATTCTTTGGTAAAACTGCCGTGTTTTGTAAGAGGAAATGCTTACAGTCCTTGCTACATCCTGCCTTGGTTGAGGCGGTTCGCTCCACGTCGGAAACCCTGCATATAGAAGTTCATTCGTGGAAGAGCCCCAAGAGTACACAGTGGGAGAAAAGCTGCTTGTGTTACCCCTGCAACTAAAGCAGAGTTCTACCGTTAAAACTGCGTGTTTTGGGATAGGATATGCTTACAGTCCTCGCTACAGCCTGCCACGGTTGAGGCAGTTCGATCCACGTGGGAATCCCTGCATAAAGAAGTTCATTCGTGTAAGAGCCCAAAGAGTACACAGTGGGAGAAATGATGCTTGTGTTTCACCTGCAACTGAAGCAGAATTCTTTGGTAAAACTGCCGTGTTTTGGAAGAGGAAATGCTTACAGTCCTCGCTACAGCCTGCCTTGGTTGAGGCAGTTCGCTCCACGTCGGAAACCCTGCATATAGAAGTTCATTCGTGGAAGAGCCCAAAGAGTACACAGTGGGAGAAAAACTGCTTGTGTTACCCCTGCAACTAAAGCAGAGTTCTACCGTTTAGCTGCGTGGTTTGGGAAAGGATATGCTTACAGAACTCGCTACAGCCTGCCATGGTGGAGGCAGTTCGCTCCACGTGGGAATCCCTGCATAAAGAAGTTCATTCGTGCAAGAGCCCAAAGAGTACACAGTGAGAGTAATGCTGCTTGTATTCCACCTGCAACTAAAGCAGAATTCTTTGGTAAAACTGCCGTGTTTTGGAAGAGGAAATGCTTACAGTCCTCGCTACAGCCTGCCTTGGTTGAGGCGGTTCGCTCCACGTCGGAAACCCTGCATATAGAAGTTCATTCGTGGAAGAGCCCAAAGAGTACACAGTGGGAGAAAAACTGCTTGTGTTACCCCTGCAACTAAAGCAGAGTTCTACCGTTAAAGCTGCGTGGTTTGGGAGAGGATATGCTTACAGTCCTCGCTACAGCCTGCCATGGTGGAGGCAGTTCGCTCCACGTGGGAATCCCTGCATAAAGAAGTTCATTCGTGCAAGAGCCCAAAGAGTACACAGTGGGAGTAATGCTGCTTGTATTCCACCTGCAACTAAAGCAGAATTCTTTGGTAAAACTGCCGTGTTTTGTAAGAGGAAATGCTTACAGTCCTTGCTACATCCTGCCTTGGTTGAGGCGGTTCGCTCCACGTCGGAAACCCTGCATATAGAAGTTCATTCGTGGAAGAGCCAGAAGAGTACACAGTGGGAGAAAAGCTGCTTGTGTTACCCCTGCAACTAAAGCAGAGTTCTACCGTTAAAACTGCGTGGTTTGGGAGAGGATATGTTTACAGTGCTCGCTACAGCCTGCCTTGGTTGAGGCAGTTCGCTCCTCGTCGCAAACCATGCATATAGAAGTTCATTCGTGGAAGAGCCCCAAGAGTACACAGTGGGAGAAAAGCTGCTTGTGTTACCCCTGCAACTAAAGCAGAGTTCTACCGTTAAAACTGCGTGGTTTGGGAGAGGATATGCTTACAGTCCTCGCCACAGCCTGCCTTGGTTGAGGCAGTTCGCTCCACGTCGCAAACCCTGCATATAGAAGTTCATTCGTGGAAGAGCCCAAAGAGTACACAGTGGGAGAAAAACTGCTTGTGTTACCCCTGCAACTAAAGCAGAGTTCTACCGTTAAAGCTGGGTGGTTTGGGAGAGGATATGCTTACAGTCCTCGCTACAGCCTGCCATGGTGAATGCAGTTCGCTCCATGTCGGAAACCCTGCATATAGAAGTTAATTCGTGGAAGAGCCAGAAGAGTACACAGTGGGAGAAAAGCTGCTTGTGTTACCCCTGCAACTAAAGCAGAGTTCTACCGTTAAAGCTGCGTGGTTTGGGAGAGGATATGCTTACAGTCCTCGCTACAGCCTGCCATGGTTGAGGCAGTTCTCTCCACGTCGCAAACCCTGCATATAGAAGTTCATTCGTGGAAGAGCCCAAAGAGTACACAGTGGGAGAAAAACTGCTTGTGTTACCCCTGCAACTAAAGCAGAGTTCTAACGTTTAGCTGCGTGGTTTGGGAGAGGATATGCTTACAGAACTCGCTACAGCCTGCCATGGTGGAGGCAGTTCGCTCCACGTGGGAATCCCTGCAAAAAGAAGTTCATTCGTGCAAGAGCCCAAAGTGTACACAGTGGGAGTAATGCTGCTTGTATTGCACCTGCAACTAAAGCAGAATTCTTTGGTAAAACTGCCGTGTTTTGGAAGAGGAAATGCCTACAGTCCTCGCTACAGCCTGCCTTGGTTGAGGCGGTTCGCTCCACGTCGGAAACCCTGCATATAGAAGTTCATTCGTGGAAGAGCCCAAAGAGTACACAGTGGGAGAAAAACTGCTTGTGTTACCCCTGCAACTAAAGCAGAGTTCTACCGTTAAAGCAGCGTGGTTTGGGAGAGGATATGCTTACAGCCCTCGCTACAGCCTGCCTTGGTTGAGGCAGTTCGCTCCACGTCGCAAACCCTGCATATAGAAGTTCATTCGTGGAAGAGCCCAAAGAGTACACAGTGGGAGAAAAACTGCTTGTGTTACCCCTGCAACTAAAGCAGAGTTCTACCGTTAAAGCTGGGGGGTTTGGGAGAGGATATGCTTACAGTCCTCGCTACAGCCTGCCATGGTGGAGGCAGTTCGCTCCACGTCGGAAACCCTGCATATAGAAGTTCATTCGTGGAAGAGCCAGAAGAGTACACAGTGGGAGAAAAGCTGCTTGTGTTACCCCTGCAACTAAAGCAGAGTTCTACCGTTAAAACTGCGTGGTTTGGGAGAGGATATGCTTACAGTGCTCGCTACAGCCTGCCTTGGTTGAGGCAGTTCGCTCCACGTCGCAAACCCTGCATATAGAAGTTCATTCGTGGAAGAGCCCAAAGAGTACACAGTGGGAGAAAAACTGCTTGTGTTACCCCTGCAACTAAAGCAGAGTTCTACCGTTAAAACTGCGTGGTTTGGGAGAGGATATGCTTACATTCCTCGCTACAGCCTGCCATGGTGGAGGCATTTCGCTTCCCGTGGGAATCCCTGCATAAAGAAGTTTATTCGTGTAAGAGCCCCAAGAGTACACAGTGGGAGTAATGCTGCTTGTATTCCACCTGCAACTAAAGCAGAGTTCTACCGTTAAAACTGCGTGTTTTGGGATAGGATATGCTTACAGTCCTCGCTACAGCCTGCCATGGTGGAGGCAGTTCGCTCCACGTGGGAATCCCTGCATAAAGAAGTTCATTCGTGCAAGAGCCCAAAGAGTACACAGTGGGAGTAATGCTGCTTGTATTCCACCTGCAACTAAAGCAGAATTCTTTGGTAAAAGTGCCGTGTTTTGTAAGAGGAAATGCTTACAGTCCTTGCTACATCCTGCCTTGGTTGAGGCGGTTCGCTCCACGTCGGAAACCCTGCATATAGAAGTTCATTCGTGGAAGAGCCCCAAGAGTACACAGTGGGAGAAAAGCTGCTTGTGTTACCCCTGCAACTAAAGCAGAGTTCTACCGTTAAAACTGCGTGTTTTGGGATAGGATATGCTTACAGTCCTCGCTACAGCCTGCCACGGTTGAGGCAGTTCGATCCACGTGGGAATCCCTGCATAAAGAAGTTCATTCGTGTAAGAGCCCAAAGAGTACACAGTGGGAGAAATGATGCTTGTGTTTCACCTGCAACTGAAGCAGAATTCTTTGGTAAAACTGCCGTGTTTTGGAAGAGGAAATGCTTACAGTCCTCACTACACCCTTAGTTGGTTGAGGCAGTTCGCTCCACTTCGGAAACCCTGCATATAGAAGTTCATTCGTGGAAGAGCCCAAAGAGTACACAGTGGGAGAAAAACTGCTTGTGTTACCCCTGCAACTAAAGCAGAGTTCTACCGTTAAAGCTGGGTGGTTTGGGAGAGGATATGCTTACAGTCCTCGCTACAGCCTGCCATGGTGGAGGCATTTCGCTCCCCGTGGGAATCCCTGCATAAAGAAGTTTATTCGTGTAAGAGCCCCAAGAGTACACAGTGGGAGTAATGCTGCTTGTATTTTACCTGCAACTAAAGAAGAATTCTTTGGTAAAACTGCCGTGTTTTGTAAGAGGAAATGCTTACAGTCTTTGCTACAGCCTGCCTTGGTTGAGGCAGTTCGCTCCACGTCGGAAACCCTGCATATAGAAGTTCATTCGTGGCAGAGCCCCAAGAGTACACAGTGGGAGAAAAGCTGCTTGTGTTACCCCTGCAAGTAAAGCAGAGTTCTACCGTTAAAACTGCGTGTTTTGGGATAGGATATGCTTACAGTCCTCGCTACAGCCTGCCACGGTTGAGGCAGTTCGATCCACGTGGGAATCCCTGCATAAAGAAGTTCATTCGTGTAAGAGCCCAAAGAGTACACAGTGGGAGAAATGATGCTTGTGTTTCACCTGCAACTGAAGCAGAATTCTTTGGTAAAACTGCCGAGTTTTGGAAGAGGAAATGCTTACAGTCCTCGCTAGAGCCTTACTTGGTTGAGGCAATTCGCTCCACTTCGGAAACCCTGCATATAGAAGTTCATTCGTGGAAGAGCCCCAAGAGTACACAGTGGGAGAAAAGCTGCTTGTGTTTCCCCTGCAACTAAAGCAGAGTTCTACCGTTAAAACTGCGTGGTTTGGGAGAGGATATGCTTACAGTCCTCGCTACAGCCTGCCTTGGTTGAGGCAGTTCGCTCCAAGTCGCAAACCCTGCATATAGAAGTTCATTCGTGGAAGAGCCCAAAGAGTACACAGTGGGAGAAAAACTGCTTGTGTTACCCCTGCAACTAAAGCAGAGTTCTACCGTTAAAGCAGCGTGGTTTGGGAGAGGATATGCTTACAGTCCTCGCTACAGCCTGCCATGGTGGAGGCAGTTCGCTCCACGTGGGAATCCCTGCATAAAGATGTTCATTCGTGCAAGAGCCCAAAGAGTACACAGTGGGAGTAATGCTGCTTGTATTCCACCTGCAACTAAAGCAGAATTCTTTGGTAAAACTGCCGTGTTTTGTAAGAGGAAATGCTTACAGTCCTTGCTACATCCTGCCTTGGTTGAGGCGGTTCGCTCCACGTCGGAAACCCTGCATATAGAAGTTCATTCGTGGAAGAGCCCCAAGAGTACACAGTGGGAGAAAAGCTGCTTGTGTTACCCCTGCAACTAAAGCAGAGTTCTACCGTTAAAACTGCGTGTTTTGGGATAGGATATGCTTACAGTCCTCGCTACAGCCTGCCACGGTTGAGGCAGTTCGATCCACGTGGGAATCCCTGCATAAAGAAGTTCATTCGTGTAAGAGCCCAAAGAGTACACAGTGGGAGAAATGATGCTTGTGTTTCACCTGCAACTGAAGCAGAATTCTTTGGTAAAACTGCCGTGTTTTGGAAGAGGAAATGCTTACAGTCCTCGCTACAGCCTGCCTTGGTTGAGGCAGTTCGCTCCACGTCGGAAACCCTGCATATAGAAGTTCATTCGTGGAAGAGCCCAAAGAGTACACAGTGGGAGAAAAACTGCTTGTGTTACCCCTGCAACTAAAGCAGAGTTCTACCGTTTAGCTGCGTGGTTTGGGAGAGGATATGCTTACAGAACTCGCTACAGCCTGCCATGGTGGAGGCAGTTCGCTCCACGTGGGAATCCCTGCATAAAGAAGTTCATTCGTGCAAGAGCCCAAAGAGTACACAGTGGGAGTAATGCTGCTTGTATTCCACCTGCAACTAAAGCAGAATTCTTTGGTAAAACTGCCGTGTTTTGGAAGAGGAAATGCTTACAGTCCTCGCTACAGCCTGCCTTGGTTGAGGCGGTTCGCTCCACGTCGGAAACCCTGCATATAGAAGTTCATTCGTGGAAGAGCCCAAAGAGTACACAGTGGGAGAAAAACTGCTTGTGTTACCCCTGCAACTAAAGCAGAGTTCTACCGTTAAAGCTGCGTGGTTTGGGAGAGGATATGCTTACAGTCCTCGCTACAGCCTGCCATGGTGGAGGCAGTTCGCTCCACGTGGGAATCCCTGCATAAAGAAGTTCATTCGTGCAAGAGCCCAAAGAGTACACAGTGGGAGTAATGCTGCTTGTATTCCACCTGCAACTAAAGCAGAATTCTTTGGTAAAACTGCCGTGTTTTGTAAGAGGAAATGCTTACAGTCCTTGCTACATCCTGCCTTGGTTGAGGCGGTTCGCTCCACGTCGGAAACCCTGCATATAGAAGTTCATTCGTGGAAGAGCCAGAAGAGTACACAGTGGGAGAAAAGCTGCTTGTGTTACCCCTGCAACTAAAGCAGAGTTCTACCGTTAAAACTGCGTGGTTTGGGAGAGGATATGTTTACAGTGCTCGCTACAGCCTGCCTTGGTTGAGGCAGTTCGCTCCACGTCGCAAACCCTGCATATAGAAGTTCATTCGTGGAAGAGCCCCAAGAGTACACAGTGGGAGAAAAGCTGCTTGTGTTACCCCTGCAACTAAAGCAGAGTTCTACCGTTAAAACTGCGTGGTTTGGGAGAGGATATGTTTACAGTGCTCGCTACAGCCTGCCTTGGTTGAGGCAGTTCGCTCCACGTCGCAAACCCTGCATATAGAAGTTCATTCGTGGAAGAGCCCCAAGAGTACACAGTGGGAGAAAAGCTGCTTGTGTTACCCCTGCAACTAAAGCAGAGTTCTACCGTTAAAACTGCGTGGTTTGGGATAGGATATGCTTACAGTCCTCGCTACAGCCTGCCTTGGTTGAGGCAGTTCGCTCCACGTCGGAAACCCTGCATATAGAAGTTCATTCGTGGAAGAGCCCAAAGAGTACACAGTGGGAGAAAAACTGCTTGTGTTACCCCTGCAACTAAAGCACAGTTCTACCGTTAAAGCTGCGTGGTTTGGGAGAGGATATGCTTACAGTCCTCGCTACAGCCTGCCATGGTGGAGGCATTTCGCTCCCCGTGGGAATCCCTGCATAAAGAAGTTTATTCGTGTAAGAGCCCCAAGAGTACACAGTGGGAGTAATGCTGCTTGTATTCCACCTGCAACTAAAGAAGAATTCTTTGGTAAAACTGCCGTGTTTTGTAAGAGGAAATGCTTACAGTCTTTGCTACACCCTGCCTTGGTTGAGGCAGTTCGCTCCACGTCGGAAACCCTGCATATAGAAGTTCATTCGTGGAAGAGCCCCAAGAGTACACAGTGGGAGAAAAGCTGCTTGTGTTATCCCTGCAACTAAAGCAGAGTTCTACCGTTAAAGCTGCGTGGTTTGGGAGAGGATATGCTTACAGTCCTCGCTACAGCCTGCCATGGTTGAGGCAGTTCGCTCCACGTCGCAAACCCTGCATATAGAAGTTCATTCGTGGAAGAGCCCAAAGAGTACACAGTGGGAGAAAAACTGCTTGTGTTACCCCTGCAACTAAAGCAGAGTTCTACCGTTTAGCTGCGTGGTTTGGGAGAGGATATGCTTACAGAACTCGCTACAGCCTGCCATGGTGGAGGCAGTTCGCTCCACGTGGGAATCCCTGCATAAAGAAGTTCATTCGTGCAAGAGCCCAAAGTGTACACAGTGGGAGTAATGCTGCTTGTATTGCACCTGCAACTAAAGCAGAATTCTTTGGTAAAACTGCCGTGTTTTGGAAGAGGAAATGCCTACAGTCCTCGCTACAGCCTGCCTTGGTTGAGGCGGTTCGCTCCACGTCGGAAACCCTGCATATAGAAGTTCATTCGTGGAAGAGCCCAAAGAGTACACAGTGGGAGAAAAACTGCTTGTGTTACCCCTGCAACTAAAGCAGAGTTCTACAGTTAAAGCAGCGTGGTTTGGGAGAGGATATGCTTACAGCCCTCGCTACAGCCTGCCTTGGTTGAGGCAGTTCGCTCCACGTCGCAAACCCTGCATATAGAAGTTCATTCGTGGAAGAGCCCCAAGAGTACACAGCGGGAGAAAAACTGCTTGTGTTACCCCTGCAACTAAAGCAGAGTTCTACCGTTAAAGCTGGGGGGTTTGGGAGAGGATATGCTTACAGTCCTCGCTACAGCCTGCCATGGTGGAGGCAGTTCGCTCCACGTCGGAAACCCTGCATATAGAAGTTCATTCGTGGAAGAGCCAGAAGAGTACACAGTGGGAGAAAAGCTGCTTGTGTTACCCCTGCAACTAAAGCAGAGTTCTACCGTTAAAACTGCGTGGTTTGGGAGAGGATATGCTTACAGTGCTCGCTACAGCCTGCCTTGGTTGAGGCAGTTCGCTCCACGTCGCAAACCCTGCATATAGAAGTTCATTCGTGGAAGAGCCCAAAGAGTACACAGTGGGAGAAAAACTGCTTGTGTTACCCCTGCAACTAAAGCAGAGTTCTACCGTTAAAACTGCGTGGTTTGGGAGAGGATAAGCTTACATTCCTCGCTACAGCCTGCCATGGTGGAGGCATTTCGCTTCCCGTGGGAATCCCTGCATAAAGAAGTTTATTCGTGTAAGAGCCCCAAGAGTACACAGTGGGAGTAATGCTGCTTGTATTCCACCTGCAACTAAAGCAGAGTTCTACCGTTAAAACTGCGTGTTTTGGGATAGGATATGCTTACAGTCCTCGCTACAGCCTGCCATGGTGGAGGCAGTTCGCTCCACGTGGGAATCCCTGCATAAAGAAGTTCATTCGTGCAAGAGCCCAAAGAGTACACAGTGGGAGTAATGCTGCTTGTATTCCACCTGCAACTAAAGCAGAATTCTTTGGTAAAAGTGCCGTGTTTTGTAAGAGGAAATGCTTACAGTCCTTGCTACATCCTGCCTTGGTTGAGGCGGTTCGCTCCACGTCGGAAACCCTGCATATAGAAGTTCATTCGTGGAAGAGCCCCAAGAGTACACAGTGGGAGAAAAGCTGCTTGTGTTACCCCTGCAACTAAAGCAGAGTTCTACCGTTAAAACTGCGTGTTTTGGGATAGGATATGCTTACAGTCCTCGCTACAGCCTGCCACGGTTGAGGCAGTTCGATCCACGTGGGAATCCCTGCATAAAGAAGTTCATTCGTGTAAGAGCCCAAAGAGTACACAGTGGGAGAAATGATGCTTGTGTTTCACCTGCAACTGAAGCAGAATTCTTTGGTAAAACTGCCGTGTTTTGGAAGAGGAAATGCTTACAGTCCTCACTACACCCTTAGTTGGTTGAGGCAGTTCGCTCCACTTCGGAAACCCTGCATATAGAAGTTCATTCGTGGAAGAGCCCAAAGAGTACACAGTGGGAGAAAAACTGCTTGTGTTACCCCTGCAACTAAAGCAGAGTTCTACCGTTAAAGCTGGGTGGTTTGGGAGAGGATATGCTTACAGTCCTCGCTACAGCCTGCCATGGTGGAGGCATTTCGCTCCCCGTGGGAATCCCTGCATAAAGAAGTTTATTCGTGTAAGAGCCCCAAGAGTACACAGTGGGAGTAATGCTGCTTGTATTTTACCTGCAACTAAAGAAGAATTCTTTGGTAAAACTGCCGTGTTTTGTAAGAGGAAATGCTTACAGTCTTTGCTACAGCCTGCCTTGGTTGAGGCAGTTCGCTCCACGTCGGAAACCCTGCATATAGAAGTTCATTCGTGGCAGAGCCCCAAGAGTACACAGTGGGAGAAAAGCTGCTTGTGTTACCCCTGCAAGTAAAGCAGAGTTCTACCGTTAAAACTGCGTGTTTTGGGATAGGATATGCTTACAGTCCTCGCTACAGCCTGCCACGGTTGAGGCAGTTCGATCCACGTGGGAATCCCTGCATAAAGAAGTTCATTCGTGTAAGAGCCCAAAGAGTACACAGTGGGAGAAATGATGCTTGTGTTTCACCTGCAACTGAAGCAGAATTCTTTGGTAAAACTGCCGTGTTTTGGAAGAGGAAATGCTTACAGTCCTCGCTAGAGCCTTACTTGGTTGAGGCAATTCGCTCCACTTCGGAAACCCTGCATATAGAAGTTCATTCGTGGAAGAGCCCCAAGAGTACACAGTGGGAGAAAAGCTGCTTGTGTTTCCCCTGCAACTAAAGCAGAGTTCTACCGTTAAAACTGCGTGGTTTGGGAGAGGATATGCTTACAGTCCTCGCTACAGCCTGCCTTGGTTGAGGCAGTTCGCTCCAAGTCGCAAACCCTGCATATAGAAGTTCATTCGTGGAAGAGCCCAAAGAGTACACAGTGGGAGAAAAACTGCTTGTGTTACCCCTGCAACTAAAGCAGAGTTCTACCGTTAAAGCAGCGTGGTTTGGGAGAGGATATGCTTACAGTCCTCGCTACAGCCTGCCATGGTGGAGGCAGTTCGCTCCACGTGGGAATCCCTGCATAAAGATGTTCATTCGTGCAAGAGCCCAAAGAGTACACAGTGGGAGTAATGCTGCTTGTATTCCACCTGCAACTAAAGCAGAATTCTTCGGTAAAACTGCCGTGTTTTGTAAGAGGAAATGCTTACAGTCCTTGCTACATCCTGCCTTGGTTGAGGCAGTTCGCTCCACGTCGGAAACCCTGCATATAGAAGTTCATTCGTGGAAGAGCCCCAAGAGTACACAGTGGGAGAAAAGCTGCTTGTGTTACCCCTGCAACTAAAGCAGAGTTCTACCGTTAAAACTGCGTGGTTTGGGATAGGATATGCTTACAGTCCTCGCTACAGCCTGCCTTGGTTGAGGCAGTTCGCTCCACGTCGGAAACCCTGCATATAGAAGTTCATTCGTGGAAGAGCCCAAAGAGTACACAGTGGGAGAAAAACTGCTTGTGTTACCCCTGCAACTAAAGCACAGTTCTACCGTTAAAGCTGCGTGGTTTGGGAGAGGATATGCTTACAGTCCTCGCTACAGCCTGCCATGGTGGAGGCATTTCGCTCCCCGTGGGAATCCCTGCATAAAGAAGTTTATTCGTGTAAGAGCCCCAAGAGTACACAGTGGGAGTAATGCTGCTTGTATTCCACCTGCAACTAAAGAAGAATTCTTTGGTAAAACTGCCGTGTTTTGTAAGAGGAAATGCTTACAGTCTTTGCTACACCCTGCCTTGGTTGAGGCAGTTCGCTCCACGTCGGAAACCCTGCATATAGAAGTTCATTCGTGGAAGAGCCCCAAGAGTACACAGTGGGAGAAAAGCTGCTTGTGTTATCCCTGCAACTAAAGCAGAGTTCTACCGTTAAAGCTGCGTGGTTTGGGAGAGGATATGCTTACAGTCCTCGCTACAGCCTGCCATGGTTGAGGCAGTTCGCTCCACGTCGCAAACCCTGCATATAGAAGTTCATTCGTGGAAGAGCCCAAAGA
The DNA here is from genome assembly GCF_025265405.1 of Mesoplodon densirostris. Classification (NCBI taxonomy): domain Eukaryota; kingdom Metazoa; phylum Chordata; class Mammalia; order Artiodactyla; family Ziphiidae; genus Mesoplodon; species Mesoplodon densirostris. Next base: position 91,041,458 of record NC_082672.1, read on the forward strand.
GTACACAGTGGGAGAAAAACTGCTTGTGTTACCCCTGCAACTAAAGCAGAGTTCTACCGTTTAGCTGCGTGGTTTGGGAGAGGATATGCTTACAGAACTCGCTACAGCCTGCCATGGTGGAGGCAGTTCGCTCCACGTGGGAATCCCTGCATAAAGAAGTTCATTCGTGCAAGAGCCCAAAGTGTACACAGTGGGAGTAATGCTGCTTGTATTGCACCTGCAACTAAAGCAGAATTCTTTGGTAAAACTGCCGTGTTTTGGAAGAGGAAATGCCTACAGTCCTCGCTACAGCCTGCCTTGGTTGAGGCGGTTCGCTCCACGTCGGAAACCCTGCATATAGAAGTTCATTCGTGGAAGAGCCCAAAGAGTACACAGTGGGAGAAAAACTGCTTGTGTTACCCCTGCAACTAAAGCAGAGTTCTACAGTTAAAGCAGCGTGGTTTGGGAGAGGATATGCTTACAGCCCTCGCTACAGCCTGCCTTGGTTGAGGCAGTTCGCTCCACGTCGCAAACCCTGCATATAGAAGTTCATTCGTGGAAGAGCCCCAAGAGTACACAGCGGGAGAAAAACTGCTTGTGTTACCCCTGCAACTAAAGCAGAGTTCTACCGTTAAAGCTGGGGGGTTTGGGAGAGGATATGCTTACAGTCCTCGCTACAGCCTGCCATGGTGGAGGCAGTTCGCTCCACGTCGGAAACCCTGCATATAGAAGTTCATTCGTGGAAGAGCCAGAAGAGTACACAGTGGGAGAAAAGCTGCTTGTGTTACCCCTGCAACTAAAGCAGAGTTCTACCGTTAAAACTGCGTGGTTTGGGAGAGGATATGCTTACAGTGCTCGCTACAGCCTGCCTTGGTTGAGGCAGTTCGCTCCACGTCGCAAACCCTGCATATAGAAGTTCATTCGTGGAAGAGCCCAAAGAGTACACAGTGGGAGAAAAACTGCTTGTGTTACCCCTGCAACTAAAGCAGAGTTCTACCGTTAAAACTGCGTGGTTTGGGAGAGGATATGCTTACATTCCTCGCTACAGCCTGCCATGGTGGAGGCATTTCGCTTCCCGTGGGAATCCCTGCATAAAGAAGTTTATTCGTGTAAGAGCCCCAAGAGTACACAGTGGGAGTAATGCTGCTTGTATTCCACCTGCAACTAAAGCAGAGTTCTACCGTTAAAACTGCGTGTTTTGGGATAGGATATGCTTACAGTCCTCGCTACAGCCTGCCATGGTGGAGGCAGTTCGCTCCACGTGGGAATCCCTGCATAAAGAAGTTCATTCGTGCAAGAGCCCAAAGAGTACACAGTGGGAGTAATGCTGCTTGTATTCCACCTGCAACTAAAGCAGAATTCTTTGGTAAAAGTGCCGTGTTTTGTAAGAGGAAATGCTTACAGTCCTTGCTACATCCTGCCTTGGTTGAGGCGGTTCGCTCCACGTCGGAAACCCTGCATATAGAAGTTCATTCGTGGAAGAGCCCCAAGAGTACACAGTGGGAGAAAAGCTGCTTGTGTTACCCCTGCAACTAAAGCAGAGTTCTACCGTTAAAACTGCGTGTTTTGGGATAGGATATGCTTACAGTCCTCGCTACAGCCTGCCACGGTTGAGGCAGTTCGATCCACGTGGGAATCCCTGCATAAAGAAGTTCATTCGTGTAAGAGCCCAAAGAGTACACAGTGGGAGAAATGATGCTTGTGTTTCACCTGCAACTGAAGCAGAATTCTTTGGTAAAACTGCCGTGTTTTGGAAGAGGAAATGCTTACAGTCCTCACTACACCCTTAGTTGGTTGAGGCAGTTCGCTCCACTTCGGAAACCCTGCATATAGAAGTTCATTCGTGGAAGAGCCCAAAGAGTACACAGTGGGAGAAAAACTGCTTGTGTTACCCCTGCAACTAAAGCAGAGTTCTACCGTTAAAGCTGGGTGGTTTGGGAGAGGATATGCTTACAGTCCTCGCTACAGCCTGCCATGGTGGAGGCATTTCGCTCCCCGTGGGAATCCCTGCATAAAGAAGTTTATTCGTGTAAGAGCCCCAAGAGTACACAGTGGGAGTAATGCTGCTTGTATTTTACCTGCAACTAAAGAAGAATTCTTTGGTAAAACTGCCGTGTTTTGTAAGAGGAAATGCTTACAGTCTTTGCTACAGCCTGCCTTGGTTGAGGCAGTTCGCTCCACGTCGGAAACCCTGCATATAGAAGTTCATTCGTGGCAGAGCCCCAAGAGTACACAGTGGGAGAAAAGCTGCTTGTGTTACCCCTGCAAGTAAAGCAGAGTTCTACCGTTAAAACTGCGTGTTTTGGGATAGGATATGCTTACAGTCCTCGCTACAGCCTGCCACGGTTGAGGCAGTTCGATCCACGTGGGAATCCCTGCATAAAGAAGTTCATTCGTGTAAGAGCCCAAAGAGTACACAGTGGGAGAAATGATGCTTGTGTTTCACCTGCAACTGAAGCAGAATTCTTTGGTAAAACTGCCGTGTTTTGGAAGAGGAAATGCTTACAGTCCTCGCTAGAGCCTTACTTGGTTGAGGCAATTCGCTCCACTTCGGAAACCCTGCATATAGAAGTTCATTCGTGGAAGAGCCCCAAGAGTACACAGTGGGAGAAAAGCTGCTTGTGTTTCCCCTGCAACTAAAGCAGAGTTCTACCGTTAAAACTGCGTGGTTTGGGAGAGGATATGCTTACAGTCCTCGCTACAGCCTGCCTTGGTTGAGGCAGTTCGCTCCAAGTCGCAAACCCTGCATATAGAAGTTCATTCGTGGAAGAGCCCAAAGAGTACACAGTGGGAGAAAAACTGCTTGTGTTACCCCTGCAACTAAAGCAGAGTTCTACCGTTAAAGCAGCGTGGTTTGGGAGAGGATATGCTTACAGTCCTCGCTACAGCCTGCCATGGTGGAGGCAGTTCGCTCCACGTGGGAATCCCTGCATAAAGATGTTCATTCGTGCAAGAGCCCAAAGAGTACACAGTGGGAGTAATGCTGCTTGTATTCCACCTGCAACTAAAGCAGAATTCTTTGGTAAAACTGCCGTGTTTTGTAAGAGGAAATGCTTACAGTCCTTGCTACATCCTGCCTTGGTTGAGGCAGTTCGCTCCACGTCGGAAACCCTGCATATAGAAGTTCATTCGTGGAAGAGCCCCAAGAGTACACAGTGGGAGAAAAGCTGCTTGTGTTACCCCTGCAACTAAAGCAGAGTTCTACCGTTAAAACTGCGTGTTTTGGGATAGGATATGCTTACAGTCCTCGCTACAGCCTGCCACGGTTGAGGCAGTTCGATCCACGTGGGAATCCCTGCATAAAGAAGTTCATTCGTGTAAGAGCCCAAAGAGTACACAGTGGGAGAAATGATGTTTGTGTTTCACCTGCAACTGAAGCAGAATTCTTTGGTAAAACTGCCGTGTTTTGGAAGAGGAAATGCTTACAGTCCTCGCTACAGCCTGCCTTGGTTGAGGCAGTTCGCTCCACGTCGGAAACCCTGCATATAGAAGTTCATTCGTGGAAGAGCCCAAAGAGTACACAGTGGGAGAAAAACTGCTTGTGTTACCCCTGCAACTAAAGCAGAGTTCTACCGTTTAGCTGCGTGGTTTGGGAGAGGATATGCTTACAGAACTCGCTACAGCCTGCCATGGTGGAGGCAGTTCGCTCCACGTGGGAATCCCTGCATAAAGAAGTTCATTCGTGCAAGAGCCCAAAGAGTACACAGTGGGAGTAATGCTGCTTGTATTCCACCTGCAACTAAAGCAGAATTCTTTGGTAAAACTGCCGTGTTTTGGAAGAGGAAATGCTTACAGTCCTCGCTACAGCCTGCCTTGGTTGAGGCGGTTCGCTCCACGTCGGAAACCCTGCATATAGAAGTTCATTCGTGGAAGAGCCCAAAGAGTACACAGTGGGAGAAAAACTGCTTGTGTTACCCCTGCAACTAAAGCAGAGTTCTACCGTTAAAGCTGCGTGGTTTGGGAGAGGATATGCTTACAGTCCTCGCTACAGCCTGCCATGGTGGAGGCAGTTCGCTCCACGTGGGAATCCCTGCATAAAGAAGTTCATTCGTGCAAGAGCCCAAAGAGTACACAGTGGGAGTAATGCTGCTTGTATTCCACCTGCAACTAAAGCAGAATTCTTTGGTAAAACTGCCGTGTTTTGTAAGAGGAAATGCTTACAGTCCTTGCTACATCCTGCCTTGGTTGAGGCGGTTCGCTCCACGTCGGAAACCCTGCATATAGAAGTTCATTCGTGGAAGAGCCAGAAGAGTACACAGTGGGAGAAAAGCTGCTTGTGTTACCCCTGCAACTAAAGCAGAGTTCTACCGTTAAAACTGCGTGGTTTGGGAGAGGATATGTTTACAGTGCTCGCTACAGCCTGCCTTGGTTGAGGCAGTTCGCTCCACGTCGCAAACCCTGCATATAGAAGTTCATTCGTGGAAGAGCCCCAAGAGTACACAGTGGGAGAAAAGCTGCTTGTGTTACCCCTGCAACTAAAGCAGAGTTCTACCGTTAAAACTGCGTGGTTTGGGAGAGGATATGTTTACAGTGCTCGCTACAGCCTGCCTTGGTTGAGGCAGTTCGCTCCACGTCGCAAACCCTGCATATAGAAGTTCATTCGTGGAAGAGCCCCAAGAGTACACAGTGGGAGAAAAGCTGCTTGTGTTACCCCTGCAACTAAAGCAGAGTTCTACCGTTAAAACTGCGTGGTTTGGGATAGGATATGCTTACAGTCCTCGCTACAGCCTGCCTTGGTTGAGGCAGTTCGCTCCACGTCGGAAACCCTGCATATAGAAGTTCATTCGTGGAAGAGCCCAAAGAGTACACAGTGGGAGAAAAACTGCTTGTGTTACCCCTGCAACTAAAGCACAGTTCTACCGTTAAAGCTGCGTGGTTTGGGAGAGGATATGCTTACAGTCCTCGCTACAGCCTGCCATGGTGGAGGCATTTCGCTCCCCGTGGGAATCCCTGCATAAAGAAGTTTATTCGTGTAAGAGCCCCAAGAGTACACAGTGGGAGTAATGCTGCTTGTATTCCACCTGCAACTAAAGAAGAATTCTTTGGTAAAACTGCCGTGTTTTGTAAGAGGAAATGCTTACAGTCTTTGCTACAGCCTGCCTTGGTTGAGGCAGTTCGCTCCACGTCGGAAACCCTGCATATAGAAGTTCATTCGTGGAAGAGCCCCAAGAGTACACAGTGGGAGAAAAGCTGCTTGTGTTACCCCTGCAACTAAAGCAGAGTTCTACCGTTAAAACTGCGTGTTTTGGGATAGGATATGCTTACAGTCCTCGCTACAGCCTGCCACGGTTGAGGCAGTTCGATCCACGTGGGAATCCCTGCATAAAGAAGTTCATTCGTGTAAGAGCCCAAAGAGTACACAGTGGGAGAAATGATGCTTGTGTTTCACCTGCAACTGAAGCAGAATTCTTTGGTAAAACTGCCGTGTTTTGGAAGAGGAAATGCTTACAGTCCTTGCTACATCCTGCCTTGGTTGAGGCGGTTCGCTCCACTTCGGAAACCCTGCATATAGAAGTTCATTCGTGGAAGAGCCCCAAGAGTACACAGTGGGGGAAAAGCTGCTTGTGTTACCCCTGCAACTAAAGCAGAGTTCTACCGTTAAAACTGCGTGGTTTGGGAGAGGATATGTTTACAGTGCTCGCTACAGCCTGCCTTGGTTGAGGCAGTTCGCTCCACGTCGCAAACCCTGCATATAGAAGTTCATTCGTGGAAGAGCCAGAAGAGTACACAGTGGGAGAAAAACTGCTTGTGTTACCCCTGCAACTAAAGCAGAGTTCTACCGTTAAAACTGCGTGGTTTGGGAGAGGATATGTTTACAGTGCTCGCTACAGCCTGCCTTGGTTGAGGCAGTTCGCTCCACGTCGCAAACCATGCATATAGAAGTTCATTCGTGGAAGAGCCAGAAGAGTACACAGTGGGAGAAAAACTGCTTGTGTTACCCCTGCAACTAAAGCAGAGTTCTACCGTTAAAACTGCGTGGTTTGGGAGAGGATATGCTTACAGTGCTCGCGACAGCCTGCCTTGGTTGAGGCGGTTCGCTCCACGTCGGAAACCCTGCATATAGAAGTTCATTCGTGGAAGAGCCAGAAGAGTACACAGTGGGAGAAAAGCTGCTTGTGTTACCCCTGCAACTAAAGCAGAGTTCTACCGTTAAAACTGCGTGGTTTGGGAGAGGATATGTTTACAGTGCTCGCTACAGCCTGCCTTGGTTGAGGCAGTTCGCTCCTCGTCGCAAACCATGCATATAGAAGTTCATTCGTGGAAGAGCCCCAAGAGTACACAGTGGGAGAAAAGCTGCTTGTGTTACCCCTGCAACTAAAGCAGAGTTCTACCGTTAAAGCTGGGTGGTTTGGGAGAGGATATGCTTACAGTCCTCGCTACAGCCTGCCATGGTGAATGCAGTTCGCTCCATGTCGGAAACCCTGCATATAGAAGTTCATTCGTGGAAGAGCCAGAAGAGTACACAGTGGGAGAAAAGCTGCTTGTGTTACCCCTGCAACTAAAGCAGAGTTCTACCGTTAAAGCTGCGTGGTTTGGGAGAGGATATGCTTACAGTCCTCGCTACAGCCTGCCATGGTTGAGGCAGTTCTCTCCACGTCGCAAACCCTGCATATAGAAGTTCATTCGTGGAAGAGCCCAAAGAGTACACAGTGGGAGAAAAACTGCTTGTGTTACCCCTGCAACTAAAGCAGAGTTCTAACGTTTAGCTGCGTGGTTTGGGAGAGGATATGCTTACAGAACTCGCTACAGCCTGCCATGGTGGAGGCAGTTCGCTCCACGTGGGAATCCCTGCAAAAAGAAGTTCATTCGTGCAAGAGCCCAAAGTGTACACAGTGGGAGTAATGCTGCTTGTATTGCACCTGCAACTAAAGCAGAATTCTTTGGTAAAACTGCCGTGTTTTGGAAGAGGAAATGCCTACAGTCCTCGCTACAGCCTGCCTTGGTTGAGGCGGTTCGCTCCACGTCGGAAACCCTGCATATAGAAGTTCATTCGTGGAAGAGCCCAAAGAGTACACAGTGGGAGAAAAACTGCTTGTGTTACCCCTGCAACTAAAGCAGAGTTCTACCGTTAAAGCAGCGTGGTTTGGGAGAGGATATGCTTACAGCCCTCGCTACAGCCTGCCTTGGTTGAGGCAGTTCGCTCCACGTCGCAAACCCTGCATATAGAAGTTCATTCGTGGAAGAGCCCAAAGAGTACACAGTGGGAGAAAAACTGCTTGTGTTACCCCTGCAACTAAAGCAGAGTTCTACCGTTAAAGCTGGGGGGTTTGGGAGAGGATATGCTTACAGTCCTCGCTACAGCCTGCCATGGTGGAGGCAGTTCGCTCCACGTCGGAAACCCTGCATATAGAAGTTCATTCGTGGAAGAGCCAGAAGAGTACACAGTGGGAGAAAAGCTGCTTGTGTTACCCCTGCAACTAAAGCAGAGTTCTACCGTTAAAACTGCGTGGTTTGGGAGAGGATATGCTTACAGTGCTCGCTACAGCCTGCCTTGGTTGAGGCAGTTCGCTCCACGTCGCAAACCCTGCATATAGAAGTTCATTCGTGGAAGAGCCCAAAGAGTACACAGTGGGAGAAAAACTGCTTGTGTTACCCCTGCAACTAAAGCAGAGTTCTACCGTTAAAACTGCGTGGTTTGGGAGAGGATATGCTTACATTCCTCGCTACAGCCTGCCATGGTGGAGGCATTTCGCTTCCCGTGGGAATCCCTGCATAAAGAAGTTTATTCGTGTAAGAGCCCCAAGAGTACACAGTGGGAGTAATGCTGCTTGTATTCCACCTGCAACTAAAGCAGAGTTCTACCGTTAAAACTGCGTGTTTTGGGATAGGATATGCTTACAGTCCTCGCTACAGCCTGCCATGGTGGAGGCAGTTCGCTCCACGTGGGAATCCCTGCATAAAGAAGTTCATTCGTGCAAGAGCCCAAAGAGTACACAGTGGGAGTAATGCTGCTTGTATTCCACCTGCAACTAAAGCAGAATTCTTTGGTAAAAGTGCCGTGTTTTGTAAGAGGAAATGCTTACAGTCCTTGCTACATCCTGCCTTGGTTGAGGCGGTTCGCTCCACGTCGGAAACCCTGCATATAGAAGTTCATTCGTGGAAGAGCCCCAAGAGTACACAGTGGGAGAAAAGCTGCTTGTGTTACCCCTGCAACTAAAGCAGAGTTCTACCGTTAAAACTGCGTGTTTTGGGATAGGATATGCTTAGAGTCCTCGCTACAGCCTGCCACGGTTGAGGCAGTTCGATCCACGTGGGAATCCCTGCATAAAGAAGTTCATTCGTGTAAGAGCCCAAAGAGTACACAGTGGGAGAAATGATGCTTGTGTTTCACCTGCAACTGAAGCAGAATTCTTTGGTAAAACTGCCGTGTTTTGGAAGAGGAAATGCTTACAGTCCTCACTACACCCTTAGTTGGTTGAGGCAGTTCGCTCCACTTCGGAAACCCTGCATATAGAAGTTCATTCGTGGAAGAGCCCAAAGAGTACACAGTGGGAGAAAAACTGCTTGTGTTACCCCTGCAACTAAAGCAGAGTTCTACCGTTAAAGCTGGGTGGTTTGGGAGAGGATATGCTTACAGTCCTCGCTACAGCCTGCCATGGTGGAGGCATTTCGCTCCCCGTGGGAATCCCTGCATAAAGAAGTTTATTCGTGTAAGAGCCCCAAGAGTACACAGTGGGAGTAATGCTGCTTGTATTTTACCTGCAACTAAAGAAGAATTCTTTGGTAAAACTGCCGTGTTTTGTAAGAGGAAATGCTTACAGTCTTTGCTACAGCCTGCCTTGGTTGAGGCAGTTCGCTCCACGTCGGAAACCCTGCATATAGAAGTTCATTCGTGGCAGAGCCCCAAGAGTACACAGTGGGAGAAAAGCTGCTTGTGTTACCCCTGCAAGTAAAGCAGAGTTCTACCGTTAAAACTGCGTGTTTTGGGATAGGATATGCTTACAGTCCTCGCTACAGCCTGCCACGGTTGAGGCAGTTCGATCCACGTGGGAATCCCTGCATAAAGAAGTTCATTCGTGTAAGAGCCCAAAGAGTACACAGTGGGAGAAATGATGCTTGTGTTTCACCTGCAACTGAAGCAGAATTCTTTGGTAAAACTGCCGTGTTTTGGAAGAGGAAATGCTTACAGTCCTCGCTAGAGCCTTACTTGGTTGAGGCAATTCGCTCCACTTCGGAAACCCTGCATATAGAAGTTCATTCGTGGAAGAGCCCCAAGAGTACACAGTGGGAGAAAAGCTGCTTGTGTTTCCCCTGCAACTAAAGCAGAGTTCTACCGTTAAAACTGCGTGGTTTGGGAGAGGATATGCTTACAGTCCTCGCTACAGCCTGCCTTGGTTGAGGCAGTTCGCTCCAAGTCGCAAACCCTGCATATAGAAGTTCATTCGTGGAAGAGCCCAAAGAGTACACAGTGGGAGAAAAACTGCTTGTGTTACCCCTGCAACTAAAGCAGAGTTCTACCGTTAAAGCAGCGTGGTTTGGGAGAGGATATGCTTACAGTCCTCGCTACAGCCTGCCATGGTGGAGGCAGTTCGCTCCACGTGGGAATCCCTGCATAAAGATGTTCATTCGTGCAAGAGCCCAAAGAGTACACAGTGGGAGTAATGCTGCTTGTATTCCACCTGCAACTAAAGCAGAATTCTTTGGTAAAACTGCCGTGTTTTGTAAGAGGAAATGCTTACAGTCCTTGCTACATCCTGCCTTGGTTGAGGCGGTTCGCTCCACGTCGGAAACCCTGCATATAGAAGTTCATTCGTGGAAGAGCCCCAAGAGTACACAGTGGGAGAAAAGCTGCTTGTGTTACCCCTGCAACTAAAGCAGAGTTCTACCGTTAAAACTGCGTGTTTTGGGATAGGATATGCTTACAGTCCTCGCTACAGCCTGCCACGGTTGAGGCAGTTCGATCCACGTGGGAATCCCTGCATAAAGATGTTCATTCGTGTAAGAGCCCAAAGAGTACACAGTGGGAGAAATGATGCTTGTGTTTCACCTGCAACTGAAGCAGAATTCTTTGGTAAAACTGCCGTGTTTTGGAAGAGGAAATGCTTACAGTCCTCACTACACCCTTAGTTGGTTGAGGCAGTTCGCTCCACTTCGGAAACCCTGCATATAGAAGTTCATTCGTGGAAGAGCCCAAAGAGTACACAGTGGGAGAAAAACTGCTTGTGTTACCCCTGCAACTAAAGCAGAGTTCTACCGTTAAAGCTGCGTGGTTTGGGATAGGATATTCTTACAGTCCTCGCTACAGCCTGCCATGGTGGAGGCAGTTCGATCCACGTGGGAATCCCTGCATAAAGAAGTTCATTCGTGTAAGAGCCCAAAGAGTACACAGTGGGAGAAATGATGCTTGTGTTTCACCTGCAACTGAAGCAGAATTCTTTGGTAAAACTGCCGTGTTTTGTAAGAGGAAATGCTTACAGTCCTTGCTACATCCTGCCTTGTTTGAGGCGGTTCGCTCCACGTCGGAAACACTGCATATAGAAGTTCATTCGTGGAAGAGCCCCAAGAGTAAACAGTGGGAGAAGAGCTGCTTGTGTTACCCCTGCAACTAAAGCAGAGTTCTACCGTTAAAACTGCGTGGTTTGGGAGATGATATGCTTACAGTGCTCGCTACAGCCTGCCTTGGTTGAGGCAGTTCGCTCCACGTCGCAAACCCTGCATATAGAAGTTCATATTTGGAAGAGCCCAAAGAGTACACAGTGGGAGAAAAACTGCTTGTGTTACCCCTGAAACTAAAGCAGAGTTCTACCGTTAAAGCTGCGTGGTTTGGGAGAGGATACGCTTACAGTCCTCGCTACAGCCTGCCATGGTTGAGGCAGTTCGCTCCACGTCGCAAACCCTGCATATAGAAGTTCATTCGTGGAAGAGCCCAAAGAGTACACAGTGGGAGAAAAACTGCTTGTGTTACCCCTGCAACTAAAGCAGAGTTCTACCGTTAAAGCAGCGTGGTTTGGGAGAGGATATGCTTACAGCCCTCGCTACAGCCTGCCTTGGTTGAGGCAGTTCGCTCCACGTCGCAAACCCTGCATATAGAAGTTCATTCGTGGAAGAGCCCCAAGAGTACACAGTGGGAGAAAAACTGCTTGTGTTACCCCTGCAACTAAAGCAGAGTTCTACCGTTAAAGCTGGGGGGTTTGGGAGAGGATATGCTTACAGTCCTCGCTACAGCCTGCCATGGTGGAGGCAGTTCGCTCCACGTCGGAAACCCTGCATATAGAAGTTCATTCGTGGAAGAGCCAGAAGAGTACACAGTGGGAGAAAAGCTGCTTGTGTTACCCCTGCAACTAAAGCAGAGTTCTACCGTTAAAACTGCGTGGTTTGGGAGAGGATATGCTTACAGTGCTCGCTACAGCCTGCCTTGGTTGAGGCAGTTCGCTCCACGTCGCAAACCCTGCATATAGAAGTTCATTCGTGGAAGAGCCCAAAGAGTACACAGTGGGAGAAAAACTGCTTGTGTTACCCCTGCAACTAAAGCAGAGTTCTACCGTTAAAACTGCGTGGTTTGGGAGAGGTTATGCTTACATTCCTCGCTACAGCCTGCCATGGTGGAGGCATTTCGCTTCCCGTGGGAATCCCTGCATAAAGAAGTTTATTCGTGTAAGAGCCCCAAGAGTACACAGTGGGAGTAATGCTGCTTGTATTCCACCTGCAACTAAAGCAGAATTCTTTGGTAAAACTGCAGTGTTTTGTAAGAGGAAATGCTTACAGTCCTTGCTACATCCTGCCTTGGTTGAGGCGGTTCACTCCACGTCGGAAACCCTGCATATAGAAGTTCATTCGTGGAAGAGCCCCAAGAGTACACAGTGGGAGAAAAGCTGCTTGTGTTTCCCCTGCAACTAAAGCAGAGTTCTACCGTTAAAACTGCGTGGTTTGGGAGAGAATATGCTTACAGTCCTCGCTACAGCCTGCCTTGGTTGAGGCAGTTCGCTCCACGTCGCAAACCCTGCATATAGAAGTTCATATGTGGAAGAGCCCAAAGAGTACACAGTGGGAGAAAAACTGCTTGTGTTACCCCTGAAACTAAAGCAGAGTTCTACCGTTAAAGCTGCGTGGTTTGGGAGAGGATACGCTTACAGTCCTCGCTACAGCCTGCCATGGTTGAGGCAGTTCGCTCCACGTCGCAAACCCTGCATATAGAAGTTCATTCGTGGAAGAGCCCAAAGAGTACACAGTGGGAGAAAAACTGCTTGTGTTACCCCTGCAACTAAAGCAGAGTTCTACCGTTAAAGCTGCGTGGTTTGGGAGAGGATATGCTTACAGTCCTCGCTACAGCCTGCCATGGTGGAGGCAGTTCGCTCCACGTGGGAATCCCTGCATAAAGAAGTTCATTCGTGCAAGAGCCCAAAGAGTACACAGTGGGAGTAATGCTGCTTGTATTCCACCTGCAACTAAAGCAGAATTCTTTGGTAAAAGTGCCGTGTTTTGTAAGAGGAAATGCTTACAGTCCTTGCTACATCCTGCCTTGGTTGAGGCGGTTCGCTCCACGTCGGAAACCCTGCATATAGAAGTTCATTCGTGGAAGAGCCCCAAGAGTACACAGTGGGAGAAAAGCTGCTTGTGTTACCCCTGCAACTAAAGCAGAGTTCTACCGTTAAAGCTGCGTGGTTTGGGAGAGGATATGCTTACAGTCCTCGCTACAGCCTGCCATGGTTGAGGCAGTTCGCTCCACGTCGCAAACCCTGCATATAGAAGTTCATTCGTGGAAGAGACCAAAGAGTACACAGTGGGAGAAAAACTGCTTGTGTTACCCCTGCAACTAAAGCAGAGTTCTACCGTTTAGCTGCGTGGTTTGGGAGAGGATATGCTTACAGAACTCGCTACAGCCTGCCATGGTGGAGGCAGTTCGCTCCACGTGGGAATCCCTGCATAAAGAAGTTCATTCGTGCAAGAGCCCAAAGTGTACACAGTGGGAGTAATGCTGCTTGTATTGCACCTGCAACTAAAGCAGAATTCTTTGGTAAAACTGCCGTGTTTTGGAAGAGGAAATGCCTACAGTCCTCGCTACAGCCTGCCTTGGTTGAGGCGGTTCGCTCCACGTCGGAAACCCTGCATATAGAAGTTCATTCGTGGAAGAGCCCAAAGAGTACACAGTGGGAGAAAAACTGCTTGTGTTACCCCTGCAACTAAAGCAGAGTTCTACCGTTAAAGCAGCGTGGTTTGGGAGAGGATATGCTTACAGCCCTCGCTACAGCCTGCCTTGGTTGAGGCAGTTCGCTCCACGTCGCAAACCCTGCATATAGAAGTTCATTCGTGGAAGAGCCCCAAGAGTACACAGCGGGAGAAAAACTGCTTGTGTTACCCCTGCAACTAAAGCAGAGTTCTACCGTTAAAGCTGGGGGGTTTGGGAGAGGATATGCTTACAGTCCTCGCTACAGCCTGCCATGGTGGAGGCAGTTCGCTCCACGTCGGAAACCCTGCATATAGAAGTTCATTCGTGGAAGAGCCAGAAGAGTACACAGTGGGAGAAAAGCTGCTTGTGTTACCCCTGCAACTAAAGCAGAGTTCTACCGTTAAAACTGCGTGGTTTGGGAGAGGATATGCTTACAGTGCTCGCTACAGCCTGCCTTGGTTGAGGCAGTTCGCTCCACGTCGCAAACCCTGCATATAGAAGTTCATTCGTGGAAGAGCCCAAAGAGTACACAGTGGGAGAAAAACTGCTTGTGTTACCCCTGCAACTAAAGCAGAGTTCTACCGTTAAAACTGCGTGGTTTGGGAGAGGATATGCTTACATTCCTCGCTACAGCCTGCCATGGTGGAGGCATTTCGCTTCCCGTGGGAATCCCTGCATAAAGAAGTTTATTCGTGTAAGAGCCCCAAGAGTACACAGTGGGAGTAATGCTGCTTGTATTCCACCTGCAACTAAAGCAGAGTTCTACCGTTAAAACTGCGTGTTTTGGGATAGGATATGCTTACAGTCCTCGCTACAGCCTGCCATGGTGGAGGCAGTTCGCTCCACGTGGGAATCCCTGCATAAAGAAGTTCATTCGTGCAAGAGCCCAAAGAGTACACAGTGGGAGTAATGCTGCTTGTATTCCACCTGCAACTAAAGCAGAATTCTTTGGTAAAAGTGCCGTGTTTTGTAAGAGGAAATGCTTACAGTCCTTGCTACATCCTGCCTTGGTTGAGGCGGTTCGCTCCACGTCGGAAACCCTGCATATAGAAGTTCATTCGTGGAAGAGCCCCAAGAGTACACAGTGGGAGAAAAGCTGCTTGTGTTACCCCTGCAACTAAAGCAGAGTTCTACCGTTAAAACTGCGTGTTTTGGGATAGGATATGCTTACAGTCCTCGCTACAGCCTGCCACGGTTGAGGCAGTTCGATCCACGTGGGAATCCCTGCATAAAGAAGTTCATTCGTGTAAGAGCCCAAAGAGTACACAGTGGGAGAAATGATGCTTGTGTTTCACCTGCAACTGAAGCAGAATTCTTTGGTAAAACTGCCGTGTTTTGGAAGAGGAAATGCTTACAGTCCTCACTACACCCTTAGTTGGTTGAGGCAGTTCGCTCCACTTCGGAAACCCTGCATATAGAAGTTCATTCGTGGAAGAGCCCAAAGAGTACACAGTGGGAGAAAAACTGCTTGTGTTACCCCTGCAACTAAAGCAGAGTTCTACCGTTAAAGCTGGGTGGTTTGGGAGAGGATATGCTTACAGTCCTCGCTACAGCCTGCCATGGTGGAGGCATTTCGCTCCCCGTGGGAATCCCTGCATAAAGAAGTTTATTCGTGTAAGAGCCCCAAGAGTACACAGTGGGAGTAATGCTGCTTGTATTTTACCTGCAACTAAAGAAGAATTCTTTGGTAAAACTGCCGTGTTTTGTAAGAGGAAATGCTTACAGTCTTTGCTACAGCCTGCCTTGGTTGAGGCAGTTCGCTCCACGTCGGAAACCCTGCATATAGAAGTTCATTCGTGGCAGAGCCCCAAGAGTACACAGTGGGAGAAAAGCTGCTTGTGTTACCCCTGCAAGTAAAGCAGAGTTCTACCGTTAAAACTGCGTGTTTTGGGATAGGATATGCTTACAGTCCTCGCTACAGCCTGCCACGGTTGAGGCAGTTCGATCCACGTGGGAATCCCTGCATAAAGAAGTTCATTCGTGTAAGAGCCCAAAGAGTACACAGTGGGAGAAATGATGCTTGTGTTTCACCTGCAACTGAAGCAGAATTCTTTGGTAAAACTGCCGTGTTTTGGAAGAGGAAATGCTTACAGTCCTCGCTAGAGCCTTACTTGGTTGAGGCAATTCGCTCCACTTCGGAAACCCTGCATATAGAAGTTCATTCGTGGAAGAGCCCCAAGAGTACACAGTGGGAGAAAAGCTGCTTGTGTTTCCCCTGCAACTAAAGCAGAGTTCTACCGTTAAAACTGCGTGGTTTGGGAGAGGATATGCTTACAGTCCTCGCTACAGCCTGCCTTGGTTGAGGCAGTTCGCTCCAAGTCGCAAACCCTGCATATAGAAGTTCATTCGTGGAAGAGCCCAAAGAGTACACAGTGGGAGAAAAACTGCTTGTGTTACCCCTGCAACTAAAGCAGAGTTCTACCGTTAAAGCAGCGTGGTTTGGGAGAGGATATGCTTACAGTCCTCGCTACAGCCTGCCATGGTGGAGGCAGTTCGCTCCACGTGGGAATCCCTGCATAAAGATGTTCATTCGTGCAAGAGCCCAAAGAGTACACAGTGGGAGTAATGCTGCTTGTATTCCACCTGCAACTAAAGCAGAATTCTTTGGTAAAACTGCCGTGTTTTGTAAGAGGAAATGCTTACAGTCCTTGCTACATCCTGCCTTGGTTGAGGCAGTTCGCTCCACGTCGGAAACCCTGCATATAGAAGTTCATTCGTGGAAGAGCCCCAAGAGTACACAGTGGGAGAAAAGCTGCTTGTGTTACCCCTGCAACTAAAGCAGAGTTCTACCGTTAAAACTGCGTGTTTTGGGATAGGATATGCTTACAGTCCTCGCTACAGCCTGCCACGGTTGAGGCAGTTCGATCCACGTGGGAATCCCTGCATAAAGAAGTTCATTCGTGTAAGAGCCCAAAGAGTACACAGTGGGAGAAATGATGCTTGTGTTTCACCTGCAACTGAAGCAGAATTCTTTGGTAAAACTGCCGTGTTTTGGAAGAGGAAATGCTTACAGTCCTCGCTACAGCCTGCCTTGGTTGAGGCAGTTCGCTCCACGTCGGAAACCCTGCATATAGAAGTTCATTCGTGGAAGAGCCCAAAGAGTACACAGTGGGAGAAAAACTGCTTGTGTTACCCCTGCAACTAAAGCAGAGTTCTACCGTTTAGCTGCGTGGTTTGGGAGAGGATATGCTTACAGAACTCGCTACAGCCTGCCATGGTGGAGGCAGTTCGCTCCACGTGGGAATCCCTGCATAAAGAAGTTCATTCGTGCAAGAGCCCAAAGAGTACACAGTGGGAGTAATGCTGCTTGTATTCCACCTGCAACTAAAGCAGAATTCTTTGGTAAAACTGCCGTGTTTTGGAAGAGGAAATGCTTACAGTCCTCGCTACAGCCTGCCTTGGTTGAGGCGGTTCGCTCCACGTCGGAAACCCTGCATATAGAAGTTCATTCGTGGAAGAGCCCAAAGAGTACACAGTGGGAGAAAAACTGCTTGTGTTACCCCTGCAACTAAAGCAGAGTTCTACCGTTAAAGCTGCGTGGTTTGGGAGAGGATATGCTTACAGTCCTCGCTACAGCCTGCCATGGTGGAGGCAGTTCGCTCCACGTGGGAATCCCTGCATAAAGAAGTTCATTCGTGCAAGAGCCCAAAGAGTACACAGTGGGAGTAATGCTGCTTGTATTCCACCTGCAACTAAAGCAGAATTCTTTGGTAAAACTGCCGTGTTTTGTAAGAGGAAATGCTTACAGTCCTTGCTACATCCTGCCTTGGTTGAGGCGGTTCGCTCCACGTCGGAAACCCTGCATATAGAAGTTCATTCGTGGAAGAGCCAGAAGAGTACACAGTGGGAGAAAAGCTGCTTGTGTTACCCCTGCAACTAAAGCAGAGTTCTACCGTTAAAACTGCGTGGTTTGGGAGAGGATATGTTTACAGTGCTCGCTACAGCCTGCCTTGGTTGAGGCAGTTCGCTCCACGTCGCAAACCCTGCATATAGAAGTTCATTCGTGGAAGAGCCCCAAGAGTACACAGTGGGAGAAAAGCTGCTTGTGTTACCCCTGCAACTAAAGCAGAGTTCTACCGTTAAAACTGCGTGGTTTGGGAGAGGATATGTTTACAGTGCTCGCTACAGCCTGCCTTGGTTGAGGCAGTTCGCTCCACGTCGCAAACCCTGCATATAGAAGTTCATTCGTGGAAGAGCCCCAAGAGTACACAGTGGGAGAAAAGCTGCTTGTGTTACCCCTGCAACTAAAGCAGAGTTCTACCGTTAAAACTGCGTGGTTTGGGATAGGATATGCTTACAGTCCTCGCTACAGCCTGCCTTGGTTGAGGCAGTTCGCTCCACGTCGGAAACCCTGCATATAGAAGTTCATTCGTGGAAGAGCCCAAAGAGTACACAGTGGGAGAAAAACTGCTTGTGTTACCCCTGCAACTAAAGCACAGTTCTACCGTTAAAGCTGCGTGGTTTGGGAGAGGATATGCTTACAGTCCTCGCTACAGCCTGCCATGGTGGAGGCATTTCGCTCCCCGTGGGAATCCCTGCATAAAGAAGTTTATTCGTGTAAGAGCCCCAAGAGTACACAGTGGGAGTAATGCTGCTTGTATTCCACCTGCAACTAAAGAAGAATTCTTTGGTAAAACTGCCGTGTTTTGTAAGAGGAAATGCTTACAGTCTTTGCTACAGCCTGCCTTGGTTGAGGCAGTTCGCTCCACGTCGGAAACCCTGCATATAGAAGTTCATTCGTGGAAGAGCCCCAAGAGTACACAGTGGGAGAAAAGCTGCTTGTGTTACCCCTGCAACTAAAGCAGAGTTCTACCGTTAAAACTGCGTGTTTTGGGATAGGATATGCTTACAGTCCTCGCTACAGCCTGCCACGGTTGAGGCAGTTCGATCCACGTGGGAATCCCTGCATAAAGAAGTTCATTCGTGTAAGAGCCCAAAGAGTACACAGTGGGAGAAATGATGCTTGTGTTTCACCTGCAACTGAAGCAGAATTCTTTGGTAAAACTGCCGTGTTTTGGAAGAGGAAATGCTTACAGTCCTTGCTACATCCTGCCTTGGTTGAGGCGGTTCGCTCCACTTCGGAAACCCTGCATATAGAAGTTCATTCGTGGAAGAGCCCCAAGAGTACACAGTGGGGGAAAAGCTGCTTGTGTTACCCCTGCAACTAAAGCAGAGTTCTACCGTTAAAACTGCGTGGTTTGGGAGAGGATATGTTTACAGTGCTCGCTACAGCCTGCCTTGGTTGAGGCAGTTCGCTCCACGTCGCAAACCCTGCATATAGAAGTTCATTCGTGGAAGAGCCAGAAGAGTACACAGTGGGAGAAAAACTGCTTGTGTTACCCCTGCAACTAAAGCAGAGTTCTACCGTTAAAACTGCGTGGTTTGGGAGAGGATATGTTTACAGTGCTCGCTACAGCCTGCCTTGGTTGAGGCAGTTCGCTCCACGTCGCAAACCATGCATATAGAAGTTCATTCGTGGAAGAGCCAGAAGAGTACACAGTGGGAGAAAAACTGCTTGTGTTACCCCTGCAACTAAAGCAGAGTTCTACCGTTAAAACTGCGTGGTTTGGGAGAGGATATGCTTACAGTGCTCGCGACAGCCTGCCTTGGTTGAGGCGGTTCGCTCCACGTCGGAAACCCTGCATATAGAAGTTCATTCGTGGAAGAGCCAGAAGAGTACACAGTGGGAGAAAAGCTGCTTGTGTTACCCCTGCAACTAAAGCAGAGTTCTACCGTTAAAACTGCGTGGTTTGGGAGAGGATATGTTTACAGTGCTCGCTACAGCCTGCCTTGGTTGAGGCAGTTCGCTCCTCGTCGCAAACCATGCATATAGAAGTTCATTCGTGGAAGAGCCCCAAGAGTACACAGTGGGAGAAAAGCTGCTTGTGTTACCCCTGCAACTAAAGCAGAGTTCTACCGTTAAAACTGCGTGGTTTGGGAGAGGATATGCTTACAGTCCTCGCCACAGCCTGCCTTGGTTGAGGCAGTTCGCTCCACGTCGCAAACCCTGCATATAGAAGTTCATTCGTGGAAGAGCCCAAAGAGTACACAGTGGGAGAAAAACTGCTTGTGTTACCCCTGCAACTAAAGCAGAGTTCTACCGTTAAAGCTGGGTGGTTTGGGAGAGGATATGCTTACAGTCCTCGCTACAGCCTGCCATGGTGAATGCAGTTCGCTCCATGTCGGAAACCCTGCATATAGAAGTTCATTCGTGGAAGAGCCAGAAGAGTACACAGTGGGAGAAAAGCTGCTTGTGTTACCCCTGCAACTAAAGCAGAGTTCTACCGTTAAAGCTGCGTGGTTTGGGAGAGGATATGCTTACAGTCCTCGCTACAGCCTGCCATGGTTGAGGCAGTTCTCTCCACGTCGCAAACCCTGCATATAGAAGTTCATTCGTGGAAGAGCCCAAAGAGTACACAGTGGGAGAAAAACTGCTTGTGTTACCCCTGCAACTAAAGCAGAGTTCTAACGTTTAGCTGCGTGGTTTGGGAGAGGATATGCTTACAGAACTCGCTACAGCCTGCCATGGTGGAGGCAGTTCGCTCCACGTGGGAATCCCTGCAAAAAGAAGTTCATTCGTGCAAGAGCCCAAAGTGTACACAGTGGGAGTAATGCTGCTTGTATTGCACCTGCAACTAAAGCAGAATTCTTTGGTAAAACTGCCGTGTTTTGGAAGAGGAAATGCCTACAGTCCTCGCTACAGCCTGCCTTGGTTGAGGCGGTTCGCTCCACGTCGGAAACCCTGCATATAGAAGTTCATTCGTGGAAGAGCCCAAAGAGTACACAGTGGGAGAAAAACTGCTTGTGTTACCCCTGCAACTAAAGCAGAGTTCTACCGTTAAAGCAGCGTGGTTTGGGAGAGGATATGCTTACAGCCCTCGCTACAGCCTGCCTTGGTTGAGGCAGTTCGCTCCACGTCGCAAACCCTGCATATAGAAGTTCATTCGTGGAAGAGCCCAAAGAGTACACAGTGGGAGAAAAACTGCTTGTGTTACCCCTGCAACTAAAGCAGAGTTCTACCGTTAAAGCTGGGGGGTTTG
The DNA here is from genome assembly GCF_025265405.1 of Mesoplodon densirostris. Classification (NCBI taxonomy): domain Eukaryota; kingdom Metazoa; phylum Chordata; class Mammalia; order Artiodactyla; family Ziphiidae; genus Mesoplodon; species Mesoplodon densirostris. The sequence goes on from NC_082672.1 coordinate 91,061,585, forward strand.
GGAGAGGATATGCTTACAGTCCTCGCTACAGCCTGCCATGGTGGAGGCAGTTCGCTCCACGTCGGAAACCCTGCATATAGAAGTTCATTCGTGGAAGAGCCAGAAGAGTACACAGTGGGAGAAAAGCTGCTTGTGTTACCCCTGCAACTAAAGCAGAGTTCTACCGTTAAAACTGCGTGGTTTGGGAGAGGATATGCTTACAGTGCTCGCTACAGCCTGCCTTGGTTGAGGCAGTTCGCTCCACGTCGCAAACCCTGCATATAGAAGTTCATTCGTGGAAGAGCCCAAAGAGTACACAGTGGGAGAAAAACTGCTTGTGTTACCCCTGCAACTAAAGCAGAGTTCTACCGTTAAAACTGCGTGGTTTGGGAGAGGATATGCTTACATTCCTCGCTACAGCCTGCCATGGTGGAGGCATTTCGCTTCCCGTGGGAATCCCTGCATAAAGAAGTTTATTCGTGTAAGAGCCCCAAGAGTACACAGTGGGAGTAATGCTGCTTGTATTCCACCTGCAACTAAAGCAGAGTTCTACCGTTAAAACTGCGTGTTTTGGGATAGGATATGCTTACAGTCCTCGCTACAGCCTGCCATGGTGGAGGCAGTTCGCTCCACGTGGGAATCCCTGCATAAAGAAGTTCATTCGTGCAAGAGCCCAAAGAGTACACAGTGGGAGTAATGCTGCTTGTATTCCACCTGCAACTAAAGCAGAATTCTTTGGTAAAAGTGCCGTGTTTTGTAAGAGGAAATGCTTACAGTCCTTGCTACATCCTGCCTTGGTTGAGGCGGTTCGCTCTACGTCGGAAACCCTGCATATAGAAGTTCATTCGTGGAAGAGCCCCAAGAGTACACAGTGGGAGAAAAGCTGCTTGTGTTACCCCTGCAACTAAAGCAGAGTTCTACCGTTAAAACTGCGTGTTATGGGATAGGATATGCTTAGAGTCCTCGCTACAGCCTGCCACGGTTGAGGCAGTTCGATCCACGTGGGAATCCCTGCATAAAGAAGTTCATTCGTGTAAGAGCCCAAAGAGTACACAGTGGGAGAAATGATGCTTGTGTTTCACCTGCAACTGAAGCAGAATTCTTTGGTAAAACTGCCGTGTTTTGGAAGAGGAAATGCTTACAGTCCTCACTACACCCTTAGTTGGTTGAGGCAGTTCGCTCCACTTCGGAAACCCTGCATATAGAAGTTCATTCGTGGAAGAGCCCAAAGAGTACACAGTGGGAGAAAAACTGCTTGTGTTACCCCTGCAACTAAAGCAGAGTTCTACCGTTAAAGCTGGGTGGTTTGGGAGAGGATATGCTTACAGTCCTCGCTACAGCCTGCCATGGTGGAGGCATTTCGCTCCCCGTGGGAATCCCTGCATAAAGAAGTTTATTCGTGTAAGAGCCCCAAGAGTACACAGTGGGAGTAATGCTGCTTGTATTTTACCTGCAACTAAAGAAGAATTCTTTGGTAAAACTGCCGTGTTTTGTAAGAGGAAATGCTTACAGTCTTTGCTACAGCCTGCCTTGGTTGAGGCAGTTCGCTCCACGTCGGAAACCCTGCATATAGAAGTTCATTCGTGGCAGAGCCCCAAGAGTACACAGTGGGAGAAAAGCTGCTTGTGTTACCCCTGCAAGTAAAGCAGAGTTCTACCGTTAAAACTGCGTGTTTTGGGATAGGATATGCTTACAGTCCTCGCTACAGCCTGCCACGGTTGAGGCAGTTCGATCCACGTGGGAATCCCTGCATAAAGAAGTTCATTCGTGTAAGAGCCCAAAGAGTACACAGTGGGAGAAATGATGCTTGTGTTTCACCTGCAACTGAAGCAGAATTCTTTGGTAAAACTGCCGTGTTTTGGAAGAGGAAATGCTTACAGTCCTCGCTAGAGCCTTACTTGGTTGAGGCAATTCGCTCCACTTCGGAAACCCTGCATATAGAAGTTCATTCGTGGAAGAGCCCCAAGAGTACACAGTGGGAGAAAAGCTGCTTGTGTTTCCCCTGCAACTAAAGCAGAGTTCTACCATTAAAACTGCGTGGTTTGGGAGAGGATATGCTTACAGTCCTCGCTACAGCCTGCCTTGGTTGAGGCAGTTCGCTCAAGTCGCAAACCCTGCATATAGAAGTTCATTCGTGGAAGAGCCCAAAGAGTACACAGTGGGAGAAAAACTGCTTGTGTTACCCCTGCAACTAAAGCAGAGTTCTACCGTTAAAGCAGCGTGGTTTGGGAGAGGATATGCTTACAGTCCTCGCTACAGCCTGCCATGGTGGAGGCAGTTCGCTCCACGTGGGAATCCCTGCATAAAGATGTTCATTCGTGCAAGAGCCCAAAGAGTACACAGTGGGAGTAATGCTGCTTGTATTCCACCTGCAACTAAAGCAGAATTCTTTGGTAAAACTGCCGTGTTTTGTAAGAGGAAATGCTTACAGTCCTTGCTACATCCTGCCTTGGTTGAGGCGGTTCGCTCCACGTCGGAAACCCTGCATATAGAAGTTCATTCGTGGAAGAGCCCCAAGAGTACACAGTGGGAGAAAAGCTGCTTGTGTTACCCCTGCAACTAAAGCAGAGTTCTACCGTTAAAACTGCGTGTTTTGGGATAGGATATGCTTACAGTCCTCGCTACAGCCTGCCACGGTTGAGGCAGTTCGATCCACGTGGGAATCCCTGCATAAAGAAGTTCATTCGTGTAAGAGCCCAAAGAGTACACAGTGGGAGAAATGATGCTTGTGTTTCACCTGCAACTGAAGCAGAATTCTTTGGTAAAACTGCCGTGTTTTGGAAGAGGAAATGCTTACAGTCCTCGCTACAGCCTGCCTTGGTTGAGGCAGTTCGCTCCACGTCGGAAACCCTGCATATAGAAGTTCATTCGTGGAAGAGCCCAAAGAGTACACAGTGGGAGAAAAACTGCTTGTGTTACCCCTGCAACTAAAGCAGAGTTCTACCGTTTAGCTGCGTGGTTTGGGAAAGGATATGCTTACAGAACTCGCTACAGCCTGCCATGGTGGAGGCAGTTCGCTCCACGTGGGAATCCCTGCATAAAGAAGTTCATTCGTGCAAGAGCCCAAAGAGTACACAGTGAGAGTAATGCTGCTTGTATTCCACCTGCAACTAAAGCAGAATTCTTTGGTAAAACTGCCGTGTTTTGGAAGAGGAAATGCTTACAGTCCTCGCTACAGCCTGCCTTGGTTGAGGCGGTTCGCTCCACGTCGGAAACCCTGCATATAGAAGTTCATTCGTGGAAGAGCCCAAAGAGTACACAGTGGGAGAAAAACTGCTTGTGTTACCCCTGCAACTAAAGCAGAGTTCTACCGTTAAAGCTGCGTGGTTTGGGAGAGGATATGCTTACAGTCCTCGCTACAGCCTGCCATGGTGGAGGCAGTTCGCTCCACGTGGGAATCCCTGCATAAAGAAGTTCATTCGTGCAAGAGCCCAAAGAGTACACAGTGGGAGTAATGCTGCTTGTATTCCACCTGCAACTAAAGCAGAATTCTTTGGTAAAACTGCCGTGTTTTGTAAGAGGAAATGCTTACAGTCCTTGCTACATCCTGCCTTGGTTGAGGCGGTTCGCTCCACGTCGGAAACCCTGCATATAGAAGTTCATTCGTGGAAGAGCCAGAAGAGTACACAGTGGGAGAAAAGCTGCTTGTGTTACCCCTGCAACTAAAGCAGAGTTCTACCGTTAAAACTGCGTGGTTTGGGAGAGGATATGTTTACAGTGCTCGCTACAGCCTGCCTTGGTTGAGGCAGTTCGCTCCTCGTCGCAAACCATGCATATAGAAGTTCATTCGTGGAAGAGCCCCAAGAGTACACAGTGGGAGAAAAGCTGCTTGTGTTACCCCTGCAACTAAAGCAGAGTTCTACCGTTAAAACTGCGTGGTTTGGGAGAGGATATGCTTACAGTCCTCGCCACAGCCTGCCTTGGTTGAGGCAGTTCGCTCCACGTCGCAAACCCTGCATATAGAAGTTCATTCGTGGAAGAGCCCAAAGAGTACACAGTGGGAGAAAAACTGCTTGTGTTACCCCTGCAACTAAAGCAGAGTTCTACCGTTAAAGCTGGGTGGTTTGGGAGAGGATATGCTTACAGTCCTCGCTACAGCCTGCCATGGTGAATGCAGTTCGCTCCATGTCGGAAACCCTGCATATAGAAGTTCATTCGTGGAAGAGCCAGAAGAGTACACAGTGGGAGAAAAGCTGCTTGTGTTACCCCTGCAACTAAAGCAGAGTTCTACCGTTAAAGCTGCGTGGTTTGGGAGAGGATATGCTTACAGTCCTCGCTACAGCCTGCCATGGTTGAGGCAGTTCTCTCCACGTCGCAAACCCTGCATATAGAAGTTCATTCGTGGAAGAGCCCAAAGAGTACACAGTGGGAGAAAAACTGCTTGTGTTACCCCTGCAACTAAAGCAGAGTTCTAACGTTTAGCTGCGTGGTTTGGGAGAGGATATGCTTACAGAACTCGCTACAGCCTGCCATGGTGGAGGCAGTTCGCTCCACGTGGGAATCCCTGCAAAAAGAAGTTCATTCGTGCAAGAGCCCAAAGTGTACACAGTGGGAGTAATGCTGCTTGTATTGCACCTGCAACTAAAGCAGAATTCTTTGGTAAAACTGCCGTGTTTTGGAAGAGGAAATGCCTACAGTCCTCGCTACAGCCTGCCTTGGTTGAGGCGGTTCGCTCCACGTCGGAAACCCTGCATATAGAAGTTCATTCGTGGAAGAGCCAAAAGAGTACACAGTGGGAGAAAAACTGCTTGTGTTACCCCTGCAACTAAAGCAGAGTTCTACCGTTAAAGCAGCGTGGTTTGGGAGAGGATATGCTTACAGCCCTCGCTACAGCCTGCCTTGGTTGAGGCAGTTCGCTCCACGTCGCAAACCCTGCATATAGAAGTTCATTCGTGGAAGAGCCCAAAGAGTACACAGTGGGAGAAAAACTGCTTGTGTTACCCCTGCAACTAAAGCAGAGTTCTACCGTTAAAGCTGGGGGGTTTGGGAGAGGATATGCTTACAGTCCTCGCTACAGCCTGCCATGGTGGAGGCAGTTCGCTCCACGTCGGAAACCCTGCATATAGAAGTTCATTCGTGGAAGAGCCAGAAGAGTACACAGTGGGAGAAAAGCTGCTTGTGTTACCCCTGCAACTAAAGCAGAGTTCTACCGTTAAAACTGCGTGGTTTGGGAGAGGATATGCTTACAGTGCTCGCTACAGCCTGCCTTGGTTGAGGCAGTTCGCTCCACGTCGCAAACCCTGCATATAGAAGTTCATTCGTGGAAGAGCCCAAAGAGTACACAGTGGGAGAAAAACTGCTTGTGTTACCCCTGCAACTAAAGCAGAGTTCTACCGTTAAAACTGCGTGGTTTGGGAGAGGATATGCTTACATTCCTCGCTACAGCCTGCCATGGTGGAGGCATTTCGCTTCCCGTGGGAATCCCTGCATAAAGAAGTTTATTCGTGTAAGAGCCCCAAGAGTACACAGTGGGAGTAATGCTGCTTGTATTCCACCTGCAACTAAAGCAGAGTTCTACCGTTAAAACTGCGTGTTTTGGGATAGGATATGCTTACAGTCCTCGCTACAGCCTGCCATGGTGGAGGCAGTTCGCTCCACGTGGGAATCCCTGCATAAAGAAGTTCATTCGTGCAAGAGCCCAAAGAGTACACAGTGGGAGTAATGCTGCTTGTATTCCACCTGCAACTAAAGCAGAATTCTTTGGTAAAAGTGCCGTGTTTTGTAAGAGGAAATGCTTACAGTCCTTGCTACATCCTGCCTTGGTTGAGGCGGTTCGCTCCACGTCGGAAACCCTGCATATAGAAGTTCATTCGTGGAAGAGCCCCAAGAGTACACAGTGGGAGAAAAGCTGCTTGTGTTACCCCTGCAACTAAAGCAGAGTTCTACCGTTAAAACTGCGTGTTTTGGGATAGGATATGCTTACAGTCCTCGCTACAGCCTGCCACGGTTGAGGCAGTTCGATCCACGTGGGAATCCCTGCATAAAGAAGTTCATTCGTGTAAGAGCCCAAAGAGTACACAGTGGGAGAAATGATGCTTGTGTTTCACCTGCAACTGAAGCAGAATTCTTTGGTAAAACTGCCGTGTTTTGGAAGAGGAAATGCTTACAGTCCTCACTACACCCTTAGTTGGTTGAGGCAGTTCGCTCCACTTCGGAAACCCTGCATATAGAAGTTCATTCGTGGAAGAGCCCAAAGAGTACACAGTGGGAGAAAAACTGCTTGTGTTACCCCTGCAACTAAAGCAGAGTTCTACCGTTAAAGCTGGGTGGTTTGGGAGAGGATATGCTTACAGTCCTCGCTACAGCCTGCCATGGTGGAGGCATTTCGCTCCCCGTGGGAATCCCTGCATAAAGAAGTTTATTCGTGTAAGAGCCCCAAGAGTACACAGTGGGAGTAATGCTGCTTGTATTTTACCTGCAACTAAAGAAGAATTCTTTGGTAAAACTGCCGTGTTTTGTAAGAGGAAATGCTTACAGTCTTTGCTACAGCCTGCCTTGGTTGAGGCAGTTCGCTCCACGTCGGAAACCCTGCATATAGAAGTTCATTCGTGGCAGAGCCCCAAGAGTACACAGTGGGAGAAAAGCTGCTTGTGTTACCCCTGCAAGTAAAGCAGAGTTCTACCGTTAAAACTGCGTGTTTTGGGATAGGATATGCTTACAGTCCTCGCTACAGCCTGCCACGGTTGAGGCAGTTCGATCCACGTGGGAATCCCTGCATAAAGAAGTTCATTCGTGTAAGAGCCCAAAGAGTACACAGTGGGAGAAATGATGCTTGTGTTTCACCTGCAACTGAAGCAGAATTCTTTGGTAAAACTGCCGAGTTTTGGAAGAGGAAATGCTTACAGTCCTCGCTAGAGCCTTACTTGGTTGAGGCAATTCGCTCTACTTCGGAAACCCTGCATATAGAAGTTCATTCGTGGAAGAGCCCCAAGAGTACACAGTGGGAGAAAAGCTGCTTGTGTTTCCCCTGCAACTAAAGCAGAGTTCTACCGTTAAAACTGCGTGGTTTGGGAGAGGATATGCTTACAGTCCTCGCTACAGCCTGCCACGGTTGAGGCAGTTCGCTCCAAGTCGCAAACCCTGCATATAGAAGTTCATTCGTGGAAGAGCCCAAAGAGTACACAGTGGGAGAAAAACTGCTTGTGTTACCCCTGCAACTAAAGCAGAGTTCTACCGTTAAAGCAGCGTGGTTTGGGAGAGGATATGCTTACAGTCCTCGCTACAGCCTGCCATGGTGGAGGCAGTTCGCTCCACGTGGGAATCCCTGCATAAAGATGTTCATTCGTGCAAGAGCCCAAAGAGTACACAGTGGGAGTAATGCTGCTTGTATTCCACCTGCAACTAAAGCAGAATTCTTTGGTAAAACTGCCGTGTTTTGTAAGAGGAAATGCTTACAGTCCTTGCTACATCCTGCCTTGGTTGAGGCGGTTCGCTCCACGTCGGAAACCCTGCATATAGAAGTTCATTCGTGGAAGAGCCCCAAGAGTACACAGTGGGAGAAAAGCTGCTTGTGTTACCCCTGCAACTAAAGCAGAGTTCTACCGTTAAAACTGCGTGTTTTGGGATAGGATATGCTTACAGTCCTCGCTACAGCCTGCCACGGTTGAGGCAGTTCGATCCACGTGGGAATCCCTGCATAAAGAAGTTCATTCGTGTAAGAGCCCAAAGAGTACACAGTGGGAGAAATGATGCTTGTGTTTCACCTGCAACTGAAGCAGAATTCTTTGGTAAAACTGCCGTGTTTTGGAAGAGGAAATGCTTACAGTCCTCGCTACAGCCTGCCTTGGTTGAGGCAGTTCGCTCCACGTCGGAAACCCTGCATATAGAAGTTCATTCGTGGAAGAGCCCAAAGAGTACACAGTGGGAGAAAAACTGCTTGTGTTACCCCTGCAACTAAAGCAGAGTTCTACCGTTTAGCTGCGTGGTTTGGGAGAGGATATGCTTACAGAACTCGCTACAGCCTGCCATGGTGGAGGCAGTTCGCTCCACGTGGGAATCCCTGCATAAAGAAGTTCATTCGTGCAAGAGCCCAAAGAGTACACAGTGGGAGTAATGCTGCTTGTATTCCACCTGCAACTAAAGCAGAATTCTTTGGTAAAACTGCCGTGTTTTGGAAGAGGAAATGCTTACAGTCCTCGCTACAGCCTGCCTTGGTTGAGGCGGTTCGCTCCACGTCGGAAACCCTGCATATAGAAGTTCATTCGTGGAAGAGCCCAAAGAGTACACAGTGGGAGAAAAACTGCTTGTGTTACCCCTGCAACTAAAGCAGAGTTCTACCGTTAAAGCTGCGTGGTTTGGGAGAGGATATGCTTACAGTCCTCGCTACAGCCTGCCATGGTGGAGGCAGTTCGCTCCACGTGGGAATCCCTGCATAAAGAAGTTCATTCGTGCAAGAGCCCAAAGAGTACACAGTGGGAGTAATGCTGCTTGTATTCCACCTGCAACTAAAGCAGAATTCTTTGGTAAAACTGCCGTGTTTTGTAAGAGGAAATGCTTACAGTCCTTGCTACATCCTGCCTTGGTTGAGGCGGTTCGCTCCACGTCGGAAACCCTGCATATAGAAGTTCATTCGTGGAAGAGCCAGAAGAGTACACAGTGGGAGAAAAGCTGCTTGTGTTACCCCTGCAACTAAAGCAGAGTTCTACCGTTAAAACTGCGTGGTTTGGGAGAGGATATGTTTACAGTGCTCGCTACAGCCTGCCTTGGTTGAGGCAGTTCGCTCCACGTCGCAAACCCTGCATATAGAAGTTCATTCGTGGAAGAGCCCCAAGAGTACACAGTGGGAGAAAAGCTGCTTGTGTTACCCCTGCAACTAAAGCAGAGTTCTACCGTTAAAACTGCGTGGTTTGGGAGAGGATATGTTTACAGTGCTCGCTACAGCCTGCCTTGGTTGAGGCAGTTCGCTCCACGTCGCAAACCCTGCATATAGAAGTTCATTCGTGGAAGAGCCCCAAGAGTACACAGTGGGAGAAAAGCTGCTTGTGTTACCCCTGCAACTAAAGCAGAGTTCTACCGTTAAAACTGCGTGGTTTGGGATAGGATATGCTTACAGTCCTCGCTACAGCCTGCCTTGGTTGAGGCAGTTCGCTCCACGTCGGAAACCCTGCATATAGAAGTTCATTCGTGGAAGAGCCCAAAGAGTACACAGTGGGAGAAAAACTGCTTGTGTTACCCCTGCAACTAAAGCACAGTTCTACCGTTAAAGCTGCGTGGTTTGGGAGAGGATATGCTTACAGTCCTCGCTACAGCCTGCCATGGTGGAGGCATTTCGCTCCCCGTGGGAATCCCTGCATAAAGAAGTTTATTCGTGTAAGAGCCCCAAGAGTACACAGTGGGAGTAATGCTGCTTGTATTCCACCTGCAACTAAAGAAGAATTCTTTGGTAAAACTGCCGTGTTTTGTAAGAGGAAATGCTTACAGTCTTTGCTACACCCTGCCTTGGTTGAGGCAGTTCGCTCCACGTCGGAAACCCTGCATATAGAAGTTCATTCGTGGAAGAGCCCCAAGAGTACACAGTGGGAGAAAAGCTGCTTGTGTTACCCCTGCAACTAAAGCAGAGTTCTACCGTTAAAACTGCGTGTTTTGGGATAGGATATGCTTACAGTCCTCGCTACAGCCTGCCACGGTTGAGGCAGTTCGATCCACGTGGGAATCCCTGCATAAAGAAGTTCATTCGTGTAAGAGCCCAAAGAGTACACAGTGGGAGAAATGATGCTTGTGTTTCACCTGCAACTGAAGCAGAATTCTTTGGTAAAACTGCCGTGTTTTGGAAGAGGAAATGCCTACAGTCCTCGCTACAGCCTGCCTTGGTTGAGGCGGTTCGCTCCACGTCGGAAACCCTGCATATAGAAGTTCATTCGTGGAAGAGCCAAAAGAGTACACAGTGGGAGAAAAACTGCTTGTGTTACCCCTGCAACTAAAGCAGAGTTCTACCGTTAAAGCAGCGTGGTTTGGGAGAGGATATGCTTACAGCCCTCGCTACAGCCTGCCTTGGTTGAGGCAGTTCGCTCCACGTCGCAAACCCTGCATATAGAAGTTCATTCGTGGAAGAGCCCAAAGAGTACACAGTGGGAGAAAAACTGCTTGTGTTACCCCTGCAACTAAAGCAGAGTTCTACCGTTAAAGCTGGGGGGTTTGGGAGAGGATATGCTTACAGTCCTCGCTACAGCCTGCCATGGTGGAGGCAGTTCGCTCCACGTCGGAAACCCTGCATATAGAAGTTCATTCGTGGAAGAGCCAGAAGAGTACACAGTGGGAGAAAAGCTGCTTGTGTTACCCCTGCAACTAAAGCAGAGTTCTACCGTTAAAACTGCGTGGTTTGGGAGAGGATATGCTTACAGTGCTCGCTACAGCCTGCCTTGGTTGAGGCAGTTCGCTCCACGTCGCAAACCCTGCATATAGAAGTTCATTCGTGGAAGAGCCCAAAGAGTACACAGTGGGAGAAAAACTGCTTGTGTTACCCCTGCAACTAAAGCAGAGTTCTACCGTTAAAACTGCGTGGTTTGGGAGAGGATATGCTTACATTCCTCGCTACAGCCTGCCATGGTGGAGGCATTTCGCTTCCCGTGGGAATCCCTGCATAAAGAAGTTTATTCGTGTAAGAGCCCCAAGAGTACACAGTGGGAGTAATGCTGCTTGTATTCCACCTGCAACTAAAGCAGAGTTCTACCGTTAAAACTGCGTGTTTTGGGATAGGATATGCTTACAGTCCTCGCTACAGCCTGCCATGGTGGAGGCAGTTCGCTCCACGTGGGAATCCCTGCATAAAGAAGTTCATTCGTGCAAGAGCCCAAAGAGTACACAGTGGGAGTAATGCTGCTTGTATTCCACCTGCAACTAAAGCAGAATTCTTTGGTAAAAGTGCCGTGTTTTGTAAGAGGAAATGCTTACAGTCCTTGCTACATCCTGCCTTGGTTGAGGCGGTTCGCTCCACGTCGGAAACCCTGCATATAGAAGTTCATTCGTGGAAGAGCCCCAAGAGTACACAGTGGGAGAAAAGCTGCTTGTGTTACCCCTGCAACTAAAGCAGAGTTCTACCGTTAAAACTGCGTGTTTTGGGATAGGATATGCTTACAGTCCTCGCTACAGCCTGCCACGGTTGAGGCAGTTCGATCCACGTGGGAATCCCTGCATAAAGAAGTTCATTCGTGTAAGAGCCCAAAGAGTACACAGTGGGAGAAATGATGCTTGTGTTTCACCTGCAACTGAAGCAGAATTCTTTGGTAAAACTGCCGTGTTTTGGAAGAGGAAATGCTTACAGTCCTCACTACACCCTTAGTTGGTTGAGGCAGTTCGCTCCACTTCGGAAACCCTGCATATAGAAGTTCATTCGTGGAAGAGCCCAAAGAGTACACAGTGGGAGAAAAACTGCTTGTGTTACCCCTGCAACTAAAGCAGAGTTCTACCGTTAAAGCTGGGTGGTTTGGGAGAGGATATGCTTACAGTCCTCGCTACAGCCTGCCATGGTGGAGGCATTTCGCTCCCCGTGGGAATCCCTGCATAAAGAAGTTTATTCGTGTAAGAGCCCCAAGAGTACACAGTGGGAGTAATGCTGCTTGTATTTTACCTGCAACTAAAGAAGAATTCTTTGGTAAAACTGCCGTGTTTTGTAAGAGGAAATGCTTACAGTCTTTGCTACAGCCTGCCTTGGTTGAGGCAGTTCGCTCCACGTCGGAAACCCTGCATATAGAAGTTCATTCGTGGCAGAGCCCCAAGAGTACACAGTGGGAGAAAAGCTGCTTGTGTTACCCCTGCAAGTAAAGCAGAGTTCTACCGTTAAAACTGCGTGTTTTGGGATAGGATATGCTTACAGTCCTCGCTACAGCCTGCCACGGTTGAGGCAGTTCGATCCACGTGGGAATCCCTGCATAAAGAAGTTCATTCGTGTAAGAGCCCAAAGAGTACACAGTGGGAGAAATGATGCTTGTGTTTCACCTGCAACTGAAGCAGAATTCTTTGGTAAAACTGCCGAGTTTTGGAAGAGGAAATGCTTACAGTCCTCGCTAGAGCCTTACTTGGTTGAGGCAATTCGCTCTACTTCGGAAACCCTGCATATAGAAGTTCATTCGTGGAAGAGCCCCAAGAGTACACAGTGGGAGAAAAGCTGCTTGTGTTTCCCCTGCAACTAAAGCAGAGTTCTACCGTTAAAACTGCGTGGTTTGGGAGAGGATATGCTTACAGTCCTCGCTACAGCCTGCCACGGTTGAGGCAGTTCGCTCCAAGTCGCAAACCCTGCATATAGAAGTTCATTCGTGGAAGAGCCCAAAGAGTACACAGTGGGAGAAAAACTGCTTGTGTTACCCCTGCAACTAAAGCAGAGTTCTACCGTTAAAGCAGCGTGGTTTGGGAGAGGATATGCTTACAGTCCTCGCTACAGCCTGCCATGGTGGAGGCAGTTCGCTCCACGTGGGAATCCCTGCATAAAGATGTTCATTCGTGCAAGAGCCCAAAGAGTACACAGTGGGAGTAATGCTGCTTGTATTCCACCTGCAACTAAAGCAGAATTCTTTGGTAAAACTGCCGTGTTTTGTAAGAGGAAATGCTTACAGTCCTTGCTACATCCTGCCTTGGTTGAGGCGGTTCGCTCCACGTCGGAAACCCTGCATATAGAAGTTCATTCGTGGAAGAGCCCCAAGAGTACACAGTGGGAGAAAAGCTGCTTGTGTTACCCCTGCAACTAAAGCAGAGTTCTACCGTTAAAACTGCGTGTTTTGGGATAGGATATGCTTACAGTCCTCGCTACAGCCTGCCACGGTTGAGGCAGTTCGATCCACGTGGGAATCCCTGCATAAAGAAGTTCATTCGTGTAAGAGCCCAAAGAGTACACAGTGGGAGAAATGATGCTTGTGTTTCACCTGCAACTGAAGCAGAATTCTTTGGTAAAACTGCCGTGTTTTGGAAGAGGAAATGCTTACAGTCCTCGCTACAGCCTGCCTTGGTTGAGGCAGTTCGCTCCACGTCGGAAACCCTGCATATAGAAGTTCATTCGTGGAAGAGCCCAAAGAGTACACAGTGGGAGAAAAACTGCTTGTGTTACCCCTGCAACTAAAGCAGAGTTCTACCGTTTAGCTGCGTGGTTTGGGAGAGGATATGCTTACAGAACTCGCTACAGCCTGCCATGGTGGAGGCAGTTCGCTCCACGTGGGAATCCCTGCATAAAGAAGTTCATTCGTGCAAGAGCCCAAAGAGTACACAGTGGGAGTAATGCTGCTTGTATTCCACCTGCAACTAAAGCAGAATTCTTTGGTAAAACTGCCGTGTTTTGGAAGAGGAAATGCTTACAGTCCTCGCTACAGCCTGCCTTGGTTGAGGCGGTTCGCTCCACGTCGGAAACCCTGCATATAGAAGTTCATTCGTGGAAGAGCCCAAAGAGTACACAGTGGGAGAAAAACTGCTTGTGTTACCCCTGCAACTAAAGCAGAGTTCTACCGTTAAAGCTGCGTGGTTTGGGAGAGGATATGCTTACAGTCCTCGCTACAGCCTGCCATGGTGGAGGCAGTTCGCTCCACGTGGGAATCCCTGCATAAAGAAGTTCATTCGTGCAAGAGCCCAAAGAGTACACAGTGGGAGTAATGCTGCTTGTATTCCACCTGCAACTAAAGCAGAATTCTTTGGTAAAACTGCCGTGTTTTGTAAGAGGAAATGCTTACAGTCCTTGCTACATCCTGCCTTGGTTGAGGCGGTTCGCTCCACGTCGGAAACCCTGCATATAGAAGTTCATTCGTGGAAGAGCCAGAAGAGTACACAGTGGGAGAAAAGCTGCTTGTGTTACCCCTGCAACTAAAGCAGAGTTCTACCGTTAAAACTGCGTGGTTTGGGAGAGGATATGTTTACAGTGCTCGCTACAGCCTGCCTTGGTTGAGGCAGTTCGCTCCACGTCGCAAACCCTGCATATAGAAGTTCATTCGTGGAAGAGCCCCAAGAGTACACAGTGGGAGAAAAGCTGCTTGTGTTACCCCTGCAACTAAAGCAGAGTTCTACCGTTAAAACTGCGTGGTTTGGGAGAGGATATGTTTACAGTGCTCGCTACAGCCTGCCTTGGTTGAGGCAGTTCGCTCCACGTCGCAAACCCTGCATATAGAAGTTCATTCGTGGAAGAGCCCCAAGAGTACACAGTGGGAGAAAAGCTGCTTGTGTTACCCCTGCAACTAAAGCAGAGTTCTACCGTTAAAACTGCGTGGTTTGGGATAGGATATGCTTACAGTCCTCGCTACAGCCTGCCTTGGTTGAGGCAGTTCGCTCCACGTCGGAAACCCTGCATATAGAAGTTCATTCGTGGAAGAGCCCAAAGAGTACACAGTGGGAGAAAAACTGCTTGTGTTACCCCTGCAACTAAAGCACAGTTCTACCGTTAAAGCTGCGTGGTTTGGGAGAGGATATGCTTACAGTCCTCGCTACAGCCTGCCATGGTGGAGGCATTTCGCTCCCCGTGGGAATCCCTGCATAAAGAAGTTTATTCGTGTAAGAGCCCCAAGAGTACACAGTGGGAGTAATGCTGCTTGTATTCCACCTGCAACTAAAGAAGAATTCTTTGGTAAAACTGCCGTGTTTTGTAAGAGGAAATGCTTACAGTCTTTGCTACACCCTGCCTTGGTTGAGGCAGTTCGCTCCACGTCGGAAACCCTGCATATAGAAGTTCATTCGTGGAAGAGCCCCAAGAGTACACAGTGGGAGAAAAGCTGCTTGTGTTACCCCTGCAACTAAAGCAGAGTTCTACCGTTAAAACTGCGTGTTTTGGGATAGGATATGCTTACAGTCCTCGCTACAGCCTGCCACGGTTGAGGCAGTTCGATCCACGTGGGAATCCCTGCATAAAGAAGTTCATTCGTGTAAGAGCCCAAAGAGTACACAGTGGGAGAAATGATGCTTGTGTTTCACCTGCAACTGAAGCAGAATTCTTTGGTAAAACTGCCGTGTTTTGGAAGAGGAAATGCTTACAGTCCTTGCTACATCCTGCCTTGGTTGAGGCGGTTCGCTCCACTTCGGAAACCCTGCATATAGAAGTTCATTCGTGGAAGAGCCCCAAGAGTACACAGTGGGGGAAAAGCTGCTTGTGTTACCCCTGCAACTAAAGCAGAGTTCTACCGTTAAAACTGCGTGGTTTGGGAGAGGATATGTTTACAGTGCTCGCTACAGCCTGCCTTGGTTGAGGCAGTTCGCTCCACGTCGCAAACCCTGCATATAGAAGTTCATTCGTGGAAGAGCCCAAAGAGTACACAGTGGAAAAAAACTGCTTGTGTTACCCCTGCAACTAAAGCAGAGTTCTACCGTTAAAGCTGGGTGGTTTGGGAGAGGATATGCTTACAGTCCTCGCTACAGCCTGCCTTGGTTGAGGCAGTTCGCTCCACGTCGGAAACCCTGCATATAGAAGTTCATTCGTGGAAGAGCCAGAAGAGTACACAGTGGGAGAAAAGCTGCTTGTGTTACCCCTGCAACTAAAGCAGAGTTCTACCGTTAAAACTGCGTGGTTTGGGAGAGGATATGCTTACAGTGCTCGCTACAGCCTGCCTTGGTTGAGGCACTTCGCTCCACGTCGCAAACCCTGCATATAGAAGTTCATTCGTGGAAGAGCCCAAAGAGTACACAGTGGGAGAAAAACTGCTTGTGTTACCCCTGCAACTAAAGCAGAGTTCTACCGTTAAAGCTGCGTGGTTTGGGAGAGGATATGCTTACAGTCCTCGCTACAGCCTGCCATGGTGGAGGCAGTTCGCTCCACGTGGGAATCCCTGCATAAAGAAGTTCATTCGTGCAAGAGCCCAAAGAGTACACAGTGGGAGTAATGCTGCTTGTATTCCACCTGCAACTAAAGCAGAATTTTTTGGTAAAACTGCCGTGTTTTGTAAGAGGAAATGCTTACAGTCCTTGCTACATCCTGCCTTGGTTGAGGCGGTTCGCTCCACGTCGGAAACCCTGCATATAGAAGTTCATTCGTGGAAGAGCCCCAAGAGTACACAGTGGGAGAAAAGCTGCTTGTGTTACCCCTGCAACTAAAGCAGAGTTCTACCGTTAAAACTGCGTGTTTTGGGATAGGATATGCTTACAGTCCTCGCTACAGCCTGCCACGGTTGAGGCAGTTCGATCCACGTGGGAATCCCTGCATAAAGAAGTTCATTCGTGTAAGAGCCCAAAGAGTACACAGTGGGAGAAAAGCTGCTTGTGTTACCCCTGCAACTAAAGCAGAGTTCTACCGTTAAAACTGCGTGGTTTGGGAGAGGATATGTTTACAGTGCTCGCTACAGCCTGCCTTGGTTGAGGCAGTTCGCTCCACGTCGCAAACCCTGCATATAGAAGTTCATTCGTGGAAGAGCCCCAAGAGTACACAGTGGGAGAAAAGCTGCTTGTGTTACCCCTGCAACTAAAGCAGAGTTCTACCGTTAAAACTGCGTGGTTTGGTATAGGATATGCTTACAGCCCTCGCTACAGCCTGCCACGGTTGAGGCAGTTCGATCCACGTGGGAATCCCTGCATAAAGAAGTTCATTCGTGTAAGAGCCCAAAGAGTACACAGTGGGAGAAATGATGCTTGTGTTTCACCTGCAACTGAAGCAGAATTCTTTGGTAAAACTGCCGTGTTTTGGAAGAGGAAATGCTTACAGTCCTTGCTACATCCTGCCTTGGTTGAGGCGGTTCGCTCCACTTCGGAAACCCTGCATATAGAAGTTCATTCGTGGAAGAGCCCCAAGAGTACACAGTGGGAGAAAAGCTGCTTGTGTTACCCCTGCAACTAAAGCAGAGTTCTACCGTTAAAACTGCGTGGTTTGGGAGAGGATATGTTTACAGTCCTCGCTACAGCCTGCCTTGGTTGAGGCAGTTCACTCCACGTCGCAAACCCTGCATATAGAAGTTCATTCGTGGAAGAGCCCAAAGAGTACACAGTGGGAGAAAAACTGCTTGTGTTACCCCTGCAACTAAAGCAGAGTTCTACCGTTAAAGCTGGGTGGTTTGGGAGAGGATATGCTTACAGTCCTCGCTGCAGCCTGCCTTGGTTGAGGCAGTTCGCTCCACGTCGGAAACCCTGCATATAGAAGTTCATTCGTGGAAGAGCCAGAAGAGTACACAGTGGGAGAAAAGCTGCTTGTGTTACCCCTGCAACTAAAGCAGAGTTCTACCGTTAAAACTGCGTGGTTTGGGAGAGGATATGCTTACAGTGCTCGCTACAGCCTGCCTTGGTTGAGGCAGTTCGCTCCACGTCGCAAACCCTGCATATAGAAGTTCATTCGTGGAAGAGCCCAAAGAGTACACAGTGGGAGAAAAACTGCTTGTGTTACCCCTGCAACTAAAGCAGAGTTCTACCGTTAAAGCTGCGTGGTTTGGGAGAGGATATGCTTACAGTCCTCGCTACAGCCTGCCATGGTGGAGGCAGTTCGCTCCACGTGGGAATCCCTGCATAAAGAAGTTCATTCGTGCAAGAGCCCAAAGAGTACACAGTGGGAGTAATGCTGCTTGTATTCCACCTGCAACTAAAGCAGAATTCTTTGGTAAAACTGCCGTGTTTTGTAAGAGGAAATGCTTACAGTCCTTGCTACATCCTGCCTTGGTTGAGGCGGTTCGCTCCACGTCGGAAACCCTGCATATAGAAGTTCATTCGTGGAAGAGCCCCAAGAGTACACAGTGGGAGAAAAGCTGCTTGTGTTACCCCTGCAACTAAAGCAGAGTTCTACCGTTAAAACTGCGTGTTTTGGGATAGGATATGCTTACAGTCCTCGCTACAGCCTGCCATGGTGGAGGCAGTTCGCTCCACGTCGGAAACCCTGCATATAGAAGTTCATTCGTGGAAGAGCCAGAAGAGTACACAGTGGGAGAAAAGCTGCTTGTGTTACCCCTGCAACTAAAGCAGAGTTTTACCGTTAAAACTGCGTGGTTTGGGAGAGGATATGCTTACAGTGCTCGCTACAGCCTGCCTTGGTTGAGGCAGTTCGCTCCACTTCGCAAACCCTGCATATAGAAGTTCATTCATGGAAGAGCCCAAAGAGTACACAGTGGGAGAAAAACTGCTTGTGTTACCCCTGCAACTAAAGCAGAGTTCTACCGTTAAAACTGCGTGTTTTGGGAGAGGATATGCTTACAGTCCTCGCTACAGCCTGCCACGGTTGAGGCAGTTCGATCCACGTGGGAATCCCTGCATAAAGAAGTTCATTCGTGTAAGAGCCCAAAGAGTACACAGTGGGAGAAATGATGCTTGTGTTTCACCTGCAACTGAAGCAGAATTCTTTGGTAAAACTGCCGTGTTTTGGAAGAGGAAATGCTTACAGTCCTTGCTACATCCTACCTTGGTTGAGGCGGTTCGCTCCACGTCGGAAACCCTGCATATAGAAGTTCATTCGTGGAAGAGCCCCAAGAGTACACAGTGGGAGAAAAGCTGCTTGTGTTACCCCTGCAACTAAAGCAGAGTTCTACCATTAAAACTGCGTGGTTTGGGAGAGGATATGCTTACAGTGCTCGCTAAAGCCTGCCTTGGTTGAGGCAGTTCGCTCCACGTCGGAAACCCTGCATATAGAAGTTCATTCGTGGAAGAGCCCAAAGAGTACACAGTGGGAGAAAAACTGCTTGTGTTACCCCTGCAACTAAAGCAGAGTTCTACCGTTAAAGCTGGGTGGTTTGGGAGAGGATATGCTTACAGTCCTCGCTACAGCCTGCCATGGTGGAGGCAGTTCGCTCCACGTCGGAAACCCTGCATATAGAAGTTCATTCGTGGAAGAGCCAGAAGAGTACACAGTGGGAGAAAAGCTGCTTGTGTTACCCCTGCAACTAAAGCAGAGTTCTACCGTTAAAACTGCGTGGTTTGGGAGAGGATATGCTTACAGTCCTCGCTACAGCCTTACTTGGTTGAGGCAATTCGCTCCACTTCGGAAACCCTGCATATAGAAGTTCATTCGTGGAAGAGCCCCAAGAGTACACAGTGGGAGAAAAGCTGCTTGTGTTACCCCTGCAACTAAAGCAGAGTTCTACCGTTAAAACTGCGTGTTTTGGGAGAGGATATGCTTACAGTCCTCGCTACAGCCTGCCACGGTTGAGGCAGATCAATCCACGTGGGAATCCCTGCATAAAGAAGTTCATTCGTGTAAGAGCCCAAAGAGTACACAGTGGGAGAAATGATGCTTGTGTTTCACCTGCAACTGAAGCAGAATTCTTTGGTAAAACTGCCGTGTTTTGGAAGAGGAAATGCTTACAGTCCTCGCTACAGCCTTACTTGGTTGAGGCAATTCGCTCCACTTCGGAAACCCTGCATATAGAAGTTCATTCGTGGAAGAGCCCCAAGAGTACACAGTGGGAGAAAAGCTGCTTGTGTTACCCCTGCAACTAAAGCAGAGTTCTACCGTTAAAACTGCGTGTTTTGGGAGAGGATATGCTTACAGTCCTCGCTACAGCCTGCCTTGGTTGAGGCAGTTCGCTCCATGTCGCAAACCCTGCATATAGAAGTTCATTCGTGGAAGAGCCCAAAGAGTACACAGTGGGAGAAAAACTGCTTGTGTTACCCCTGCAACTAAAGCAGAGTTCTACCGTTAAAGCTGCGTGGTTTGGGAGAGGATATGCTTACAGTCGTCGCTACAACCTGCCATGGTGGAGGCATTTCGCTCCCCGTGGGAATCCCTGCATAAAGAAGTTTATTCGTGTAAGAGCCCCAAGAGTACACAGTGGGAGTAATGCTGCTTGTATTCCACCTGCAACTAAAGAAGAATTCTTTGGTAAAACTGCCGTGTTTTGTAAGAGGAAATGCTTACAGCCTTTGCTACAGCCTGCCTTGGTTGAGGCAGTTCGCTCCACGTCGGAAACCCTGCATATAGAAGTTCATTCGTGGAAGAGCCCCAAGAGTACACAGTGGGAGAAAAGCTGCTTGTGTTACCCCTGCAACTAAAGCAGAGTTCTACCGTTAAAACTGCGTGTTTTGGGATAGGATATGCTTACAGTCCTCGCTACAGCCTGCCACGGTTGAGGCAGTTCGATCCACGTGGGAATCCCTGCATAAAGAAGTTCATTCGTGTAAGAGCCCAAAGAGTACACAGTGGGAGAAATGATGCTTGTGTTTCACCTGCAACTGAAGCAGAATTCTTTGGTAAAACTGCCGTGTTTTGGAAGAGGAAATGCTTACAGTCCTTGCTACATCCTGCCTTGGTTGAGGCGGTTCGCTCCACTTCGGAAACCCTGCATATAGAAGTTCATTCGTGGAAGAGCCCCAAGAGTACACAGTGGGAGAAAAGCTGCTTGTGTTACCCCTGCAACTAAAGCAGAGTTCTACCGTTAAAACTGCGTGGTTTGGGAGAGGATATGCTTACAGTCCTCGCTACAGCCTGCCTTGGTTGAGGCAGTTCGCTCCACGTCGGAAACCCTGCATATAGAAGTTCATTCGTGGAAGAGCCCCAAGAGTACACAGTGGGAGAAAAGCTGCTTGTGTTACCCCTGCAACTAAAGCAGAGTTCTACCGTTAAAACTGCGTGGTTTGGGAGAGGATATGCTTACAGTCCTCGCTACAGCCTGCCTTGGTTGAGGCAGTTCGCTCCACGTCGCAAACCCTGCATATTGAAGTTCATTCGTGTAAGAGCCCAAAGAGTACACAGTGGGAGAAAAACTGCTTGTGTTACCCCTGCAACTAAAGCAGAGTTCTACCGTTAAAGCTGCGTGGTTTGGGAGAGGATATGCTTACAGTCCTCGCTACAGCCTGCCATGGTTGAGGCAGTTCGCTCCACGTCGCAAACCCTGCATATAGAAGTTCATTCGTGGAAGAGCCCAAAGAGTACACAGTGGGAGAAAAACTGCTTGTGTTACCCCTGCAACTAAAGCAGAGTTCTACCGTTAAAGCTGCGTGGTTTGGGAGAGGATATGCTTACAGTCCTCGCTACAGCCTGCCATGGTGGAGGCAGTTCGCTCCACGTGGGAATCCCTGCATAAAGAAGTTCATTCGTGCAAGAGCCCAAAGAGTACACAGTGGGAGTAATGCTGCTTGTATTCCACCTGCAACTAAAGCAGAATTCTTTGGTAAAACTGCCGTGTTTTGTAAGAGGAAATGCTTACAGTCCTTGCTACATCCTGCCTTGGTTGAGGCGGTTCGCTCCACGTCGGAAACCCTGCATATAGAAGTTCATTCGTGGAAGAGCCAGAAGAGTACACAGTGGGAGAAAAGCTGCTTGTGTTACCCCTGCAACTAAAGCAGAGTTCTACCGTTAAAACTGCGTGGTTTGGGAGAGGATATGCTTACAGTGCTCGCTACAGCCTGCCTTGGTTGAGGCAGTTCGCTCCACGTCGCAAACCCTGCATATAGAAGTTCATTCGTGGAAGAGCCCAAAGAGTACACAGTGGGAGAAAAACTGCTTGTGTTACCCCTGCAACTAAAGCAGAGTTCTACCGTTAAAACTGCGTGGTTTGGGAGAGGATATGCGTACAGTCCTCGCTACAGCCTGCCACGGTTGAGGCCGTTCGATCCACGTGGGAATCCCTGCATAAAGAAGTTCATTCGTGTAAGAGCCCAAAGAGTACACAGTGGGAGAAATGATGCTTGTGTTTCACCTGCAACTGAAGCAGAATTCTTTGGTAAAACTGCCGTGTTTTGGAAGAGGAAATGCTTACAGTCCTCGCTACAGCCTTACTTGGTTGAGGCAATTCGCTCCACTTCGGAAACCCTGCATATAGAAGTTCATTCGTGGAAGAGCCCCAAGAGTACACAGTGGGAGAAAAGCTGCTTGTGTTACCCCTGCAACTAAAGCAGAGTTCTACCGTTAAAACTGCGTGGTTTGGGAGAGGATATGCTTACAGTCCTCGCTACAGCCTGCCTTGGTTGAGGCAGTTCGCTCCACGTCGCAAACCCTGCATATAGAAGTTCATTCGTGGAAGAGCCCCAAGAGTACACAGTGGGAGAAAAGCTGCTTGTGTTACCCCTGCAACTAAAGCAGAGTTCTACCGTTAAAACTGCGTGGTTTGGGAGAGGATATGTTTACAGTGCTCGCTAAAGCCTGCCTTGGTTGAGGCAGTTCGCTCCACGTCGCAAACCCTGCATATAGAAGTTCATTCGTGGAAGAGCCCAAAGAGTACACAGTGGGAGAAAAACTGCTTGTGTTACCCCTGCAACTAAAGCAGAGTTCTACCGTTAAAGCTGGGTGGTTTGGGAGAGGATATGCTTACAGTCCTCGCTACAGCCTGCCATGGTGGAGGCAGTACGCTCCACGTCGGAAACCCTGCATATAGAAGTTCATTCGTGGAAGAGCCAGAAGAGTACACAGTGGGAGAAAAGCTGCTTGTGTTACCCCTGCAACTAAAGCAGAGTTCTACCGTTAAAACTGCGTGGTTTGGGAGAGGATATGCTTACAGTGCTCGCTACAGCCTGCCTTGGTTGAGGCAGTTCGCTCCACGTCGGAAACCCTGCATATAGAAGTTCATTCGTGGAAGAGCCAGAAGAGTACACAGTGGGAGAAAAACTGCTTGTGTTACCCCTGCAACTAAAGCAGAGTTCTACCGTTAAAGCAGCGTGGTTTGGGAGAGGATATGCTTACAGTCCTCGCTACAGCCTGCCATGGTGGAGGCAGTTCGCTCCACGTGGGAATCCCTGCATAAAGATGTTCATTCGTGCAAGAGCCCAAAGAGTACACAGTGGGAGTAATGCTGCTTGTATTCCACCTGCAACTAAAGCAGAATTCTTTGGTAAAACTGCCGTGTTTTGTAAGAGGAAATGCTTACAGTCCTTGCTACATCCTGCCTTGGTTGAGGCGGTTCGCTCCACGTCGGAAACCCTGCATATAGAAGTTCATTCGTGGAAGAGCCCCAAGAGTACACAGTGGGAGAAAAGCTGCTTGTGTTACCCCTGCAACTAAAGCAGAGTTCTACCGTTAAAACTGCGTGTTTTGGGATAGGATATGCTTACAGTCCTCGCTACAGCCTGCCACGGTTGAGGCAGTTCGATCCACGTGGGAATCCCTGCATAAAGAAGTTCATTCGTGTAAGAGCCCAAAGAGTACACAGTGGGAGAAATGATGCTTGTGTTTCACCTGCAACTGAAGCAGAATTCTTTGGTAAAACTGCCGTGTTTTGGAAGAGGAAATGCTTACAGTCCTCGCTACAGCCTGCCTTGGTTGAGGCAGTTCGCTCCACGTCGGAAACCCTGCATATAGAAGTTCATTCGTGGAAGAGCCCAAAGAGTACACAGTGGGAGAAAAACTGCTTGTGTTACCCCTGCAACTAAAGCAGAGTTCTACCGTTTAGCTGCGTGGTTTGGGAAAGGATATGCTTACAGAACTCGCTACAGCCTGCCATGGTGGAGGCAGTTCGCTCCACGTGGGAATCCCTGCATAAAGAAGTTCATTCGTGCAAGAGCCCAAAGAGTACACAGTGAGAGTAATGCTGCTTGTATTCCACCTGCAACTAAAGCAGAATTCTTTGGTAAAACTGCCGTGTTTTGGAAGAGGAAATGCTTACTGTCCTCGCTACAGCCTGCCTTGGTTGAGGCGGTTCGCTCCACGTCGGAAACCCTGCATATAGAAGTTCATTCGTGGAAGAGCCCAAAGAGTACACAGTGGGAGAAAAACTGCTTGTGTTACCCCTGCAACTAAAGCAGAGTTCTACCGTTAAAGCTGCGTGGTTTGGGAGAGGATATGCTTACAGTCCTCGCTACAGCCTGCCATGGTGGAGGCAGTTCGCTCCACGTGGGAATCCCTGCATAAAGAAGTTCATTCGTGCAAGAGCCCAAAGAGTACACAGTGGGAGTAATGCTGCTTGTATTCCACCTGCAACTAAAGCAGAATTCTTTGGTAAAACTGCCGTGTTTTGTAAGAGGAAATGCTTACAGTCCTTGCTACATCCTGCCTTGGTTGAGGCGGTTCGCTCCACGTCGGAAACCCTGCATATAGAAGTTCATTCGTGGAAGAGCCAGAAGAGTACACAGTGGGAGAAAAGCTGCTTGTGTTACCCCTGCAACTAAAGCAGAGTTCTACCGTTAAAACTGCGTGGTTTGGGAGAGGATATGTTTACAGTGCTCGCTACAGCCTGCCTTGGTTGAGGCAGTTCGCTCCTCGTCGCAAACCATGCATATAGAAGTTCATTCGTGGAAGAGCCCCAAGAGTACACAGTGGGAGAAAAGCTGCTTGTGTTACCCCTGCAACTAAAGCAGAGTTCTACCGTTAAAACTGCGTGTTTTGGGATAGGATATGCTTACAGTCCTCGCTACAGCCTGCCACGGTTGAGGCAGTTCGATCCACGTGGGAATCCCTGCATAAAGAAGTTCATTCGTGTAAGAGCCCAAAGAGTACACAGTGGGAGAAATGATGCTTGTGTTTCACCTGCAACTGAAGCAGAATTCTTTGGTAAAACTGCCGTGTTTTGGAAGAGGAAATGCTTACAGTCCTTGCTACATCCTGCCTTGGTTGAGGCGGTTCGCTCCACTTCGGAAACCCTGCATATAGAAGTTCATTCGTGGAAGAGCCCCAAGAGTACACAGTGGGAGAAAAGCTGCTTGTGTTACCCCTGCAACTAAAGCAGAGTTCTACCGTTAAAACTGCGTGGTTTGGGAGAGGATATGCTTACAGTCCTCGCTACAGCCTGCCTTGGTTGAGGCAGTTCGCTCCACGTCGGAAACCCTGCATATAGAAGTTCATTCGTGGAAGAGCCCCAAGAGTACACAGTGGGAGAAAAGCTGCTTGTGTTACCCCTGCAACTAAAGCAGAGTTCTACCGTTAAAACTGCGTGGTTTGGGAGAGGATATGCTTACAGTCCTCGCTACAGCCTGCCTTGGTTGAGGCAGTTCGCTCCACGTCGCAAACCCTGCATATTGAAGTTCATTCGTGTAAGAGCCCAAAGAGTACACAGTGGGAGAAAAACTGCTTGTGTTACCCCTGCAACTAAAGCAGAGTTCTACCGTTAAAGCTGCGTGGTTTGGGAGAGGATATGCTTACAGTCCTCGCTACAGCCTGCCATGGTTGAGGCAGTTCGCTCCACGTCGCAAACCCTGCATATAGAAGTTCATTCGTGGAAGAGCCCAAAGAGTACACAGTGGGAGAAAAACTGCTTGTGTTACCCCTGCAACTAAAGCAGAGTTCTACCGTTAAAGCTGCGTGGTTTGGGAGAGGATATGCTTACAGTCCTCGCTACAGCCTGCCATGGTGGAGGCAGTTCGCTCCACGTGGGAATCCCTGCATAAAGAAGTTCATTCGTGCAAGAGCCCAAAGAGTACACAGTGGGAGTAATGCTGCTTGTATTCCACCTGCAACTAAAGCAGAATTCTTTGGTAAAACTGCCGTGTTTTGTAAGAGGAAATGCTTACAGTCCTTGCTACATCCTGCCTTGGTTGAGGCGGTTCGCTCCACGTCGGAAACCCTGCATATAGAAGTTCATTCGTGGAAGAGCCAGAAGAGTACACAGTGGGAGAAAAGCTGCTTGTGTTACCCCTGCAACTAAAGCAGAGTTCTACCGTTAAAACTGCGTGGTTTGGGAGAGGATATGCTTACAGTGCTCGCTACAGCCTGCCTTGGTTGAGGCAGTTCGCTCCACGTCGCAAACCCTGCATATAGAAGTTCATTCGTGGAAGAGCCCAAAGAGTACACAGTGGGAGAAAAACTGCTTGTGTTACCCCTGCAACTAAAGCAGAGTTCTACCGTTAAAACTGCGTGGTTTGGGAGAGGATATGCGTACAGTCCTCGCTACAGCCTGCCACGGTTGAGGCCGTTCGATCCACGTGGGAATCCCTGCATAAAGAAGTTCATTCGTGTAAGAGCCCAAAGAGTACACAGTGGGAGAAATGATGCTTGTGTTTCACCTGCAACTGAAGCAGAATTCTTTGGTAAAACTGCCGTGTTTTGGAAGAGGAAATGCTTACAGTCCTCGCTACAGCCTTACTTGGTTGAGGCAATTCGCTCCACTTCGGAAACCCTGCATATAGAAGTTCATTCGTGGAAGAGCCCCAAGAGTACACAGTGGGAGAAAAGCTGCTTGTGTTACCCCTGCAACTAAAGCAGAGTTCTACCGTTAAAACTGCGTGGTTTGGGAGAGGATATGCTTACAGTCCTCGCTACAGCCTGCCTTGGTTGAGGCAGTTCGCTCCACGTCGCAAACCCTGCATATAGAAGTTCATTCGTGGAAGAGCCCCAAGAGTACACAGTGGGAGAAAAGCTGCTTGTGTTACCCCTGCAACTAAAGCAGAGTTCTACCGTTAAAACTGCGTGGTTTGGGAGAGGATATGTTTACAGTGCTCGCTAAAGCCTGCCTTGGTTGAGGCAGTTCGCTCCACGTCGCAAACCCTGCATATAGAAGTTCATTCGTGGAAGAGCCCAAAGAGTACACAGTGGGAGAAAAACTGCTTGTGTTACCCCTGCAACTAAAGCAGAGTTCTACCGTTAAAGCTGGGTGGTTTGGGAGAGGATATGCTTACAGTCCTCGCTACAGCCTGCCATGGTGGAGGCAGTACGCTCCACGTCGGAAACCCTGCATATAGAAGTTCATTCGTGGAAGAGCCAGAAGAGTACACAGTGGGAGAAAAGCTGCTTGTGTTACCCCTGCAACTAAAGCAGAGTTCTACCGTTAAAACTGCGTGGTTTGGGAGAGGATATGCTTACAGTGCTCGCTACAGCCTGCCTTGGTTGAGGCAGTTCGCTCCACGTCGGAAACCCTGCATATAGAAGTTCATTCGTGGAAGAGCCAGAAGAGTACACAGTGGGAGAAAAACTGCTTGTGTTACCCCTGCAACTAAAGCAGAGTTCTACCGTTAAAGCAGCGTGGTTTGGGAGAGGATATGCTTACAGTCCTCGCTACAGCCTGCCATGGTGGAGGCAGTTCGCTCCACGTGGGAATCCCTGCATAAAGATGTTCATTCGTGCAAGAGCCCAAAGAGTACACAGTGGGAGTAATGCTGCTTGTATTCCACCTGCAACTAAAGCAGAATTCTTTGGTAAAACTGCCGTGTTTTGTAAGAGGAAATGCTTACAGTCCTTGCTACATCCTGCCTTGGTTGAGGCGGTTCGCTCCACGTCGGAAACCCTGCATATAGAAGTTCATTCGTGGAAGAGCCCCAAGAGTACACAGTGGGAGAAAAGCTGCTTGTGTTACCCCTGCAACTAAAGCAGAGTTCTACCGTTAAAACTGCGTGTTTTGGGATAGGATATGCTTACAGTCCTCGCTACAGCCTGCCACGGTTGAGGCAGTTCGATCCACGTGGGAATCCCTGCATAAAGAAGTTCATTCGTGTAAGAGCCCAAAGAGTACACAGTGGGAGAAATGATGCTTGTGTTTCACCTGCAACTGAAGCAGAATTCTTTGGTAAAACTGCCGTGTTTTGGAAGAGGAAATGCTTACAGTCCTCGCTACAGCCTGCCTTGGTTGAGGCAGTTCGCTCCACGTCGGAAACCCTGCATATAGAAGTTCATTCGTGGAAGAGCCCAAAGAGTACACAGTGGGAGAAAAACTGCTTGTGTTACCCCTGCAACTAAAGCAGAGTTCTACCGTTTAGCTGCGTGGTTTGGGAAAGGATATGCTTACAGAACTCGCTACAGCCTGCCATGGTGGAGGCAGTTCGCTCCACGTGGGAATCCCTGCATAAAGAAGTTCATTCGTGCAAGAGCCCAAAGAGTACACAGTGAGAGTAATGCTGCTTGTATTCCACCTGCAACTAAAGCAGAATTCTTTGGTAAAACTGCCGTGTTTTGGAAGAGGAAATGCTTACTGTCCTCGCTACAGCCTGCCTTGGTTGAGGCGGTTCGCTCCACGTCGGAAACCCTGCATATAGAAGTTCATTCGTGGAAGAGCCCAAAGAGTACACAGTGGGAGAAAAACTGCTTGTGTTACCCCTGCAACTAAAGCAGAGTTCTACCGTTAAAGCTGCGTGGTTTGGGAGAGGATATGCTTACAGTCCTCGCTACAGCCTGCCATGGTGGAGGCAGTTCGCTCCACGTGGGAATCCCTGCATAAAGAAGTTCATTCGTGCAAGAGCCCAAAGAGTACACAGTGGGAGTAATGCTGCTTGTATTCCACCTGCAACTAAAGCAGAATTCTTTGGTAAAACTGCCGTGTTTTGTAAGAGGAAATGCTTACAGTCCTTGCTACATCCTGCCTTGGTTGAGGCGGTTCGCTCCACGTCGGAAACCCTGCATATAGAAGTTCATTCGTGGAAGAGCCAGAAGAGTACACAGTGGGAGAAAAGCTGCTTGTGTTACCCCTGCAACTAAAGCAGAGTTCTACCGTTAAAACTGCGTGGTTTGGGAGAGGATATGTTTACAGTGCTCGCTACAGCCTGCCTTGGTTGAGGCAGTTCGCTCCTCGTCGCAAACCATGCATATAGAAGTTCATTCGTGGAAGAGCCCCAAGAGTACACAGTGGGAGAAAAGCTGCTTGTGTTACCCCTGCAACTAAAGCAGAGTTCTACCGTTAAAACTGCGTGGTTTGGGAGAGGATATGCTTACAGTCCTCGCCACAGCCTGCCTTGGTTGAGGCAGTTCGCTCCACGTCGCAAACCCTGCATATAGAAGTTCATTCGTGGAAGAGCCCAAAGAGTACACAGTGGGAGAAAAACTGCTTGTGTTACCCCTGCAACTAAAGCAGAGTTCTACCGTTAAAGCTGGGTGGTTTGGGAGAGGATATGCTTACAGTCCTCGCTACAGCCTGCCATGGTGAATGCAGTTCGCTCCATGTCGGAAACCCTGCATATAGAAGTTCATTCGTGGAAGAGCCAGAAGAGTACACAGTGGGAGAAAAGCTGCTTGTGTTACCCCTGCAACTAAAGCAGAGTTCTACCGTTAAAGCTGCGTGGTTTGGGAGAGGATATGCTTACAGTCCTCGCTACAGCCTGCCATGGTTGAGGCAGTTCTCTCCACGTCGCAAACCCTGCATATAGAAGTTCATTCGTGGAAGAGCCCAAAGAGTACACAGTGGGAGAAAAACTGCTTGTGTTACCCCTGCAACTAAAGCAGAGTTCTAACGTTTAGCTGCGTGGTTTGGGAGAGGATATGCTTACAGAACTCGCTACAGCCTGCCATGGTGGAGGCAGTTCGCTCCACGTGGGAATCCCTGCAAAAAGAAGTTCATTCGTGCAAGAGCCCAAAGTGTACACAGTGGGAGTAATGCTGCTTGTATTGCACCTGCAACTAAAGCAGAATTCTTTGGTAAAACTGCCGTGTTTTGGAAGAGGAAATGCCTACAGTCCTCGCTACAGCCTGCCTTGGTTGAGGCGGTTCGCTCCACGTCGGAAACCCTGCATATAGAAGTTCATTCGTGGAAGAGCCCAAAGAGTACACAGTGGGAGAAAAACTGCTTGTGTTACCCCTGCAACTAAAGCAGAGTTCTACCGTTAAAGCAGCGTGGTTTGGGAGAGGATATGCTTACAGCCCTCGCTACAGCCTGCCTTGGTTGAGGCAGTTCGCTCCACGTCGCAAACCCTGCATATAGAAGTTCATTCGTGGAAGAGCCCAAAGAGTACACAGTGGGAGAAAAACTGCTTGTGTTACCCCTGCAACTAAAGCAGAGTTCTACCGTTAAAGCTGGGGGGTTTGGGAGAGGATATGCTTACAGTCCTCGCTACAGCCTGCCATGGTGGAGGCAGTTCGCTCCACGTCGGAAACCCTGCATATAGAAGTTCATTCGTGGAAGAGCCAGAAGAGTACACAGTGGGAGAAAAGCTGCTTGTGTTACCCCTGCAACTAAAGCAGAGTTCTACCGTTAAAACTGCGTGGTTTGGGAGAGGATATGCTTACAGTGCTCGCTACAGCCTGCCTTGGTTGAGGCAGTTCGCTCCACGTCGCAAACCCTGCATATAGAAGTTCATTCGTGGAAGAGCCCAAAGAGTACACAGTGGGAGAAAAACTGCTTGTGTTACCCCTGCAACTAAAGCAGAGTTCTACCGTTAAAACTGCGTGGTTTGGGAGAGGATATGCTTACATTCCTCGCTACAGCCTGCCATGGTGGAGGCATTTCGCTTCCCGTGGGAATCCCTGCATAAAGAAGTTTATTCGTGTAAGAGCCCCAAGAGTACACAGTGGGAGTAATGCTGCTTGTATTCCACCTGCAACTAAAGCAGAGTTCTACCGTTAAAACTGCGTGTTTTGGGATAGGATATGCTTACAGTCCTCGCTACAGCCTGCCATGGTGGAGGCAGTTCGCTCCACGTGGGAATCCCTGCATAAAGAAGTTCATTCGTGCAAGAGCCCAAAGAGTACACAGTGGGAGTAATGCTGCTTGTATTCCACCTGCAACTAAAGCAGAATTCTTTGGTAAAAGTGCCGTGTTTTGTAAGAGGAAATGCTTACAGTCCTTGCTACATCCTGCCTTGGTTGAGGCGGTTCGCTCCACGTCGGAAACCCTGCATATAGAAGTTCATTCGTGGAAGAGCCCCAAGAGTACACAGTGGGAGAAAAGCTGCTTGTGTTACCCCTGCAACTAAAGCAGAGTTCTACCGTTAAAACTGCGTGTTTTGGGATAGGATATGCTTACAGTCCTCGCTACAGCCTGCCACGGTTGAGGCAGTTCGATCCACGTGGGAATCCCTGCATAAAGAAGTTCATTCGTGTAAGAGCCCAAAGAGTACACAGTGGGAGAAATGATGCTTGTGTTTCACCTGCAACTGAAGCAGAATTCTTTGGTAAAACTGCCGTGTTTTGGAAGAGGAAATGCTTACAGTCCTCACTACACCCTTAGTTGGTTGAGGCAGTTCGCTCCACTTCGGAAACCCTGCATATAGAAGTTCATTCGTGGAAGAGCCCAAAGAGTACACAGTGGGAGAAAAACTGCTTGTGTTACCCCTGCAACTAAAGCAGAGTTCTACCGTTAAAGCTGGGTGGTTTGGGAGAGGATATGCTTACAGTCCTCGCTACAGCCTGCCATGGTGGAGGCATTTCGCTCCCCGTGGGAATCCCTGCATAAAGAAGTTTATTCGTGTAAGAGCCCCAAGAGTACACAGTGGGAGTAATGCTGCTTGTATTTTACCTGCAACTAAAGAAGAATTCTTTGGTAAAACTGCCGTGTTTTGTAAGAGGAAATGCTTACAGTCTTTGCTACAGCCTGCCTTGGTTGAGGCAGTTCGCTCCACGTCGGAAACCCTGCATATAGAAGTTCATTCGTGGCAGAGCCCCAAGAGTACACAGTGGGAGAAAAGCTGCTTGTGTTACCCCTGCAAGTAAAGCAGAGTTCTACCGTTAAAACTGCGTGTTTTGGGATAGGATATGCTTACAGTCCTCGCTACAGCCTGCCACGGTTGAGGCAGTTCGATCCACGTGGGAATCCCTGCATAAAGAAGTTCATTCGTGTAAGAGCCCAAAGAGTACACAGTGGGAGAAATGATGCTTGTGTTTCACCTGCAACTGAAGCAGAATTCTTTGGTAAAACTGCCGAGTTTTGGAAGAGGAAATGCTTACAGTCCTCGCTAGAGCCTTACTTGGTTGAGGCAATTCGCTCCACTTCGGAAACCCTGCATATAGAAGTTCATTCGTGGAAGAGCCCCAAGAGTACACAGTGGGAGAAAAGCTGCTTGTGTTTCCCCTGCAACTAAAGCAGAGTTCTACCGTTAAAACTGCGTGGTTTGGGAGAGGATATGCTTACAGTCCTCGCTACAGCCTGCCTTGGTTGAGGCAGTTCGCTCCAAGTCGCAAACCCTGCATATAGAAGTTCATTCGTGGAAGAGCCCAAAGAGTACACAGTGGGAGAAAAACTGCTTGTGTTACCCCTGCAACTAAAGCAGAGTTCTACCGTTAAAGCAGCGTGGTTTGGGAGAGGATATGCTTACAGTCCTCGCTACAGCCTGCCATGGTGGAGGCAGTTCGCTCCACGTGGGAATCCCTGCATAAAGATGTTCATTCGTGCAAGAGCCCAAAGAGTACACAGTGGGAGTAATGCTGCTTGTATTCCACCTGCAACTAAAGCAGAATTCTTTGGTAAAACTGCCGTGTTTTGTAAGAGGAAATGCTTACAGTCCTTGCTACATCCTGCCTTGGTTGAGGCGGTTCGCTCCACGTCGGAAACCCTGCATATAGAAGTTCATTCGTGGAAGAGCCCCAAGAGTACACAGTGGGAGAAAAGCTGCTTGTGTTACCCCTGCAACTAAAGCAGAGTTCTACCGTTAAAACTGCGTGTTTTGGGATAGGATATGCTTACAGTCCTCGCTACAGCCTGCCACGGTTGAGGCAGTTCGATCCACGTGGGAATCCCTGCATAAAGAAGTTCATTCGTGTAAGAGCCCAAAGAGTACACAGTGGGAGAAATGATGCTTGTGTTTCACCTGCAACTGAAGCAGAATTCTTTGGTAAAACTGCCGTGTTTTGGAAGAGGAAATGCTTACAGTCCTCGCTACAGCCTGCCTTGGTTGAGGCAGTTCGCTCCACGTCGGAAACCCTGCATATAGAAGTTCATTCGTGGAAGAGCCCAAAGAGTACACAGTGGGAGAAAAACTGCTTGTGTTACCCCTGCAACTAAAGCAGAGTTCTACCGTTTAGCTGCGTGGTTTGGGAGAGGATATGCTTACAGAACTCGCTACAGCCTGCCATGGTGGAGGCAGTTCGCTCCACGTGGGAATCCCTGCATAAAGAAGTTCATTCGTGCAAGAGCCCAAAGAGTACACAGTGGGAGTAATGCTGCTTGTATTCCACCTGCAACTAAAGCAGAATTCTTTGGTAAAACTGCCGTGTTTTGGAAGAGGAAATGCTTACAGTCCTCGCTACAGCCTGCCTTGGTTGAGGCGGTTCGCTCCACGTCGGAAACCCTGCATATAGAAGTTCATTCGTGGAAGAGCCCAAAGAGTACACAGTGGGAGAAAAACTGCTTGTGTTACCCCTGCAACTAAAGCAGAGTTCTACCGTTAAAGCTGCGTGGTTTGGGAGAGGATATGCTTACAGTCCTCGCTACAGCCTGCCATGGTGGAGGCAGTTCGCTCCACGTGGGAATCCCTGCATAAAGAAGTTCATTCGTGCAAGAGCCCAAAGAGTACACAGTGGGAGTAATGCTGCTTGTATTCCACCTGCAACTAAAGCAGAATTCTTTGGTAAAACTGCCGTGTTTTGTAAGAGGAAATGCTTACAGTCCTTGCTACATCCTGCCTTGGTTGAGGCGGTTCGCTCCACGTCGGAAACCCTGCATATAGAAGTTCATTCGTGGAAGAGCCAGAAGAGTACACAGTGGGAGAAAAGCTGCTTGTGTTACCCCTGCAACTAAAGCAGAGTTCTACCGTTAAAACTGCGTGGTTTGGGAGAGGATATGTTTACAGTGCTCGCTACAGCCTGCCTTGGTTGAGGCAGTTCGCTCCACGTCGCAAACCCTGCATATAGAAGTTCATTCGTGGAAGAGCCCCAAGAGTACACAGTGGGAGAAAAGCTGCTTGTGTTACCCCTGCAACTAAAGCAGAGTTCTACCGTTAAAACTGCGTGGTTTGGGAGAGGATATGTTTACAGTGCTCGCTACAGCCTGCCTTGGTTGAGGCAGTTCGCTCCACGTCGCAAACCCTGCATATAGAAGTTCATTCGTGGAAGAGCCCCAAGAGTACACAGTGGGAGAAAAGCTGCTTGTGTTACCCCTGCAACTAAAGCAGAGTTCTACCGTTAAAACTGCGTGGTTTGGGATAGGATATGCTTACAGTCCTCGCTACAGCCTGCCTTGGTTGAGGCAGTTCGCTCCACGTCGGAAACCCTGCATATAGAAGTTCATTCGTGGAAGAGCCCAAAGAGTACACAGTGGGAGAAAAACTGCTTGTGTTACCCCTGCAACTAAAGCACAGTTCTACCGTTAAAGCTGCGTGGTTTGGGAGAGGATATGCTTACAGTCCTCGCTACAGCCTGCCATGGTGGAGGCATTTCGCTCCCCGTGGGAATCCCTGCATAAAGAAGTTTATTCGTGTAAGAGCCCCAAGAGTACACAGTGGGAGTAATGCTGCTTGTATTCCACCTGCAACTAAAGAAGAATTCTTTGGTAAAACTGCCGTGTTTTGTAAGAGGAAATGCTTACAGTCTTTGCTACACCCTGCCTTGGTTGAGGCAGTTCGCTCCACGTCGGAAACCCTGCATATAGAAGTTCATTCGTGGAAGAGCCCCAAGAGTACACAGTGGGAGAAAAGCTGCTTGTGTTACCCCTGCAACTAAAGCAGAGTTCTACCGTTAAAACTGCGTGTTTTGGGATAGGATATGCTTACAGTCCTCGCTACAGCCTGCCACGGTTGAGGCAGTTCGATCCACGTGGGAATCCCTGCATAAAGAAGTTCATTCGTGTAAGAGCCCAAAGAGTACACAGTGGGAGAAATGATGCTTGTGTTTCACCTGCAACTGAAGCAGAATTCTTTGGTAAAACTGCCGTGTTTTGGAAGAGGAAATGCTTACAGTCCTTGCTACATCCTGCCTTGGTTGAGGCAGTTCGCTCCACTTCGGAAACCCTGCATATAGAAGTTCATTCGTGGAAGAGCCCCAAGAGTACACAGTGGGGGAAAAGCTGCTTGTGTTACCCCTGCAACTAAAGCAGAGTTCTACCGTTAAAACTGCGTGGTTTGGGAGAGGATATGTTTACAGTGCTCGCTACAGCCTGCCTTGGTTGAGGCAGTTCGCTCCACGTCGCAAACCCTGCATATAGAAGTTCATTCGTGGAAGAGCCCAAAGAGTACACAGTGGAAAAAAACTGCTTGTGTTACCCCTGCAACTAAAGCAGAGTTCTACCGTTAAAGCTGGGTGGTTTGGGAGAGGATATGCTTACAGTCCTCGCTACAGCCTGCCTTGGTTGAGGCAGTTCGCTCCACGTCGGAAACCCTGCATATAGAAGTTCATTCGTGGAAGAGCCAGAAGAGTACACAGTGGGAGAAAAGCTGCTTGTGTTACCCCTGCAACTAAAGCAGAGTTCTACCGTTAAAACTGCGTGGTTTGGGAGAGGATATGCTTACAGTGCTCGCTACAGCCTGCCTTGGTTGAGGCACTTCGCTCCACGTCGCAAACCCTGCATATAGAAGTTCATTCGTGGAAGAGCCCAAAGAGTACACAGTGGGAGAAAAACTGCTTGTGTTACCCCTGCAACTAAAGCAGAGTTCTACCGTTAAAGCTGCGTGGTTTGGGAGAGGATATGCTTACAGTCCTCGCTACAGCCTGCCATGGTGGAGGCAGTTCGCTCCACGTGGGAATCCCTGCATAAAGAAGTTCATTCGTGCAAGAGCCCAAAGAGTACACAGTGGGAGTAATGCTGCTTGTATTCCACCTGCAACTAAAGCCGAATTTTTTGGTAAAACTGCCGTGTTTTGTAAGAGGAAATGCTTACAGTCCTTGCTACATCCTGCCTTGGTTGAGGCGGTTCGCTCCACGTCGGAAACCCTGCATATAGAAGTTCATTCGTGGAAGAGCCCCAAGAGTACACAGTGGGAGAAAAGCTGCTTGTGTTACCCCTGCAACTAAAGCAGAGTTCTACCGTTAAAACTGCGTGTTTTGGGATAGGATATGCTTACAGTCCTCGCTACAGCCTGCCACGGTTGAGGCAGTTCGATCCACGTGGGAATCCCTGCATAAAGAAGTTCATTCGTGTAAGAGCCCAAAGAGTACACAGTGGGAGAAAAGCTGCTTGTGTTACCCCTGCAACTAAAGCAGAGTTCTACCGTTAAAACTGCGTGGTTTGGGAGAGGATATGTTTACAGTGCTCGCTACAGCCTGCCTTGGTTGAGGCAGTTCGCTCCACGTCGCAAACCCTGCATATAGAAGTTCATTCGTGGAAGAGCCCCAAGAGTACACAGTGGGAGAAAAGCTGCTTGTGTTACCCCTGCAACTAAAGCAGAGTTCTACCGTTAAAACTGCGTGGTTTGGTATAGGATATGCTTACAGCCCTCGCTACAGCCTGCCACGGTTGAGGCAGTTCGATCCACGTGGGAATCCCTGCATAAAGAAGTTCATTCGTGTAAGAGCCCAAAGAGTACACAGTGGGAGAAATGATGCTTGTGTTTCACCTGCAACTGAAGCAGAATTCTTTGGTAAAACTGCCGTGTTTTGGAAGAGGAAATGCTTACAGTCCTTGCTACATCCTGCCTTGGTTGAGGCGGTTCGCTCCACTTCGGAAACCCTGCATATAGAAGTTCATTCGTGGAAGAGCCCCAAGAGTACACAGTGGGAGAAAAGCTGCTTGTGTTACCCCTGCAACTAAAGCAGAGTTCTACCGTTAAAACTGCGTGGTTTGGGAGAGGATATGTTTACAGTCCTCGCTACAGCCTGCCTTGGTTGAGGCAGTTCACTCCACGTCGCAAACCCTGCATATAGAAGTTCATTCGTGGAAGAGCCCAAAGAGTACACAGTGGGAGAAAAACTGCTTGTGTTACCCCTGCAACTAAAGCAGAGTTCTACCGTTAAAGCTGGGTGGTTTGGGAGAGGATATGCTTACAGTCCTCGCTGCAGCCTGCCTTGGTTGAGGCAGTTCGCTCCACGTCGGAAACCCTGCATATAGAAGTTCATTCGTGGAAGAGCCAGAAGAGTACACAGTGGGAGAAAAGCTGCTTGTGTTACCCCTGCAACTAAAGCAGAGTTCTACCGTTAAAACTGCGTGGTTTGGGAGAGGATATGCTTACAGTGCTCGCTACAGCCTGCCTTGGTTGAGGCAGTTCGCTCCACGTCGCAAACCCTGCATATAGAAGTTCATTCGTGGAAGAGCCCAAAGAGTACACAGTGGGAGAAAAACTGCTTGTGTTACCCCTGCAACTAAAGCAGAGTTCTACCGTTAAAGCTGCGTGGTTTGGGAGAGGATATGCTTACAGTCCTCGCTACAGCCTGCCATGGTGGAGGCAGTTCGCTCCACGTGGGAATCCCTGCATAAAGAAGTTCATTCGTGCAAGAGCCCAAAGAGTACACAGTGGGAGTAATGCTGCTTGTATTCCACCTGCAACTAAAGCAGAATTCTTTGGTAAAACTGCCGTGTTTTGTAAGAGGAAATGCTTACAGTCCTTGCTACATCCTGCCTTGGTTGAGGCGGTTCGCTCCACGTCGGAAACCCTGCATATAGAAGTTCATTCGTGGAAGAGCCCCAAGAGTACACAGTGGGAGAAAAGCTGCTTGTGTTACCCCTGCAACTAAAGCAGAGTTCTACCGTTAAAACTGCGTGTTTTGGGATAGGATATGCTTACAGTCCTCGCTACAGCCTGCCATGGTGGAGGCAGTTCGCTCCACGTCGGAAACCCTGCATATAGAAGTTCATTCGTGGAAGAGCCAGAAGAGTACACAGTGGGAGAAAAGCTGCTTGTGTTACCCCTGCAACTAAAGCAGAGTTTTACCGTTAAAACTGCGTGGTTTGGGAGAGGATATGCTTACAGTGCTCGCTACAGCCTGCCTTGGTTGAGGCAGTTCGCTCCACTTCGCAAACCCTGCATATAGAAGTTCATTCATGGAAGAGCCCAAAGAGTACACAGTGGGAGAAAAACTGCTTGTGTTACCCCTGCAACTAAAGCAGAGTTCTACCGTTAAAACTGCGTGTTTTGGGAGAGGATATGCTTACAGTCCTCGCTACAGCCTGCCACGGTTGAGGCAGTTCGATCCACGTGGGAATCCCTGCATAAAGAAGTTCATTCGTGTAAGAGCCCAAAGAGTACACAGTGGGAGAAATGATGCTTGTGTTTCACCTGCAACTGAAGCAGAATTCTTTGGTAAAACTGCCGTGTTTTGGAAGAGGAAATGCTTACAGTCCTTGCTACATCCTACCTTGGTTGAGGCGGTTCGCTCCACGTCGGAAACCCTGCATATAGAAGTTCATTCGTGGAAGAGCCCCAAGAGTACACAGTGGGAGAAAAGCTGCTTGTGTTACCCCTGCAACTAAAGCAGAGTTCTACCATTAAAACTGCGTGGTTTGGGAGAGGATATGCTTACAGTGCTCGCTAAAGCCTGCCTTGGTTGAGGCAGTTCGCTCCACGTCGGAAACCCTGCATATAGAAGTTCATTCGTGGAAGAGCCCAAAGAGTACACAGTGGGAGAAAAACTGCTTGTGTTACCCCTGCAACTAAAGCAGAGTTCTACCGTTAAAGCTGGGTGGTTTGGGAGAGGATATGCTTACAGTCCTCGCTACAGCCTGCCATGGTGGAGGCAGTTCGCTCCACGTCGGAAACCCTGCATATAGAAGTTCATTCGTGGAAGAGCCAGAAGAGTACACAGTGGGAGAAAAGCTGCTTGTGTTACCCCTGCAACTAAAGCAGAGTTCTACCGTTAAAACTGCGTGGTTTGGGAGAGGATATGCTTACAGTCCTCGCTACAGCCTTACTTGGTTGAGGCAATTCGCTCCACTTCGGAAACCCTGCATATAGAAGTTCATTCGTGGAAGAGCCCCAAGAGTACACAGTGGGAGAAAAGCTGCTTGTGTTACCCCTGCAACTAAAGCAGAGTTCTACCGTTAAAACTGCGTGTTTTGGGAGAGGATATGCTTACAGTCCTCGCTACAGCCTGCCACGGTTGAGGCAGATCAATCCACGTGGGAATCCCTGCATAAAGAAGTTCATTCGTGTAAGAGCCCAAAGAGTACACAGTGGGAGAAATGATGCTTGTGTTTCACCTGCAACTGAAGCAGAATTCTTTGGTAAAACTGCCGTGTTTTGGAAGAGGAAATGCTTACAGTCCTCGCTACAGCCTTACTTGGTTGAGGCAATTCGCTCCACTTCGGAAACCCTGCATATAGAAGTTCATTCGTGGAAGAGCCCCAAGAGTACACAGTGGGAGAAAAGCTGCTTGTGTTACCCCTGCAACTAAAGCAGAGTTCTACCGTTAAAACTGCGTGTTTTGGGAGAGGATATGCTTACAGTCCTCGCTACAGCCTGCCTTGGTTGAGGCAGTTCGCTCCATGTCGCAAACCCTGCATATAGAAGTTCATTCGTGGAAGAGCCCAAAGAGTACACAGTGGGAGAAAAACTGCTTGTGTTACCCCTGCAACTAAAGCAGAGTTCTACCGTTAAAGCTGCGTGGTTTGGGAGAGGATATGCTTACAGTCGTCGCTACAACCTGCCATGGTGGAGGCATTTCGCTCCCCGTGGGAATCCCTGCATAAAGAAGTTTATTCGTGTAAGAGCCCCAAGAGTACACAGTGGGAGTAATGCTGCTTGTATTCCACCTGCAACTAAAGAAGAATTCTTTGGTAAAACTGCCGTGTTTTGTAAGAGGAAATGCTTACAGCCTTTGCTACAGCCTGCCTTGGTTGAGGCAGTTCGCTCCACGTCGGAAACCCTGCATATAGAAGTTCATTCGTGGAAGAGCCCCAAGAGTACACAGTGGGAGAAAAGCTGCTTGTGTTACCCCTGCAACTAAAGCAGAGTTCTACCGTTAAAACTGCGTGTTTTGGGATAGGATATGCTTACAGTCCTCGCTACAGCCTGCCACGGTTGAGGCAGTTCGATCCACGTGGGAATCCCTGCATAAAGAAGTTCATTCGTGTAAGAGCCCAAAGAGTACACAGTGGGAGAAATGATGCTTGTGTTTCACCTGCAACTGAAGCAGAATTCTTTGGTAAAACTGCCGTGTTTTGGAAGAGGAAATGCTTACAGTCCTTGCTACATCCTGCCTTGGTTGAGGCGGTTCGCTCCACTTCGGAAACCCTGCATATAGAAGTTCATTCGTGGAAGAGCCCCAAGAGTACACAGTGGGAGAAAAGCTGCTTGTGTTACCCCTGCAACTAAAGCAGAGTTCTACCGTTAAAACTGCGTGGTTTGGGAGAGGATATGCTTACAGTCCTCGCTACAGCCTGCCTTGGTTGAGGCAGTTCGCTCCACGTCGGAAACCCTGCATATAGAAGTTCATTCGTGGAAGAGCCCCAAGAGTACACAGTGGGAGAAAAGCTGCTTGTGTTACCCCTGCAACTAAAGCAGAGTTCTACCGTTAAAACTGCGTGGTTTGGGAGAGGATATGCTTACAGTCCTCGCTACAGCCTGCCTTGGTTGAGGCAGTTCGCTCCACGTCGCAAACCCTGCATATTGAAGTTCATTCGTGTAAGAGCCCAAAGAGTACACAGTGGGAGAAAAACTGCTTGTGTTACCCCTGCAACTAAAGCAGAGTTCTACCGTTAAAGCTGCGTGGTTTGGGAGAGGATATGCTTACAGTCCTCGCTACAGCCTGCCATGGTTGAGGCAGTTCGCTCCACGTCGCAAACCCTGCATATAGAAGTTCATTCGTGGAAGAGCCCAAAGAGTACACAGTGGGAGAAAAACTGCTTGTGTTACCCCTGCAACTAAAGCAGAGTTCTACCGTTAAAGCTGCGTGGTTTGGGAGAGGATATGCTTACAGTCCTCGCTACAGCCTGCCATGGTGGAGGCAGTTCGCTCCACGTGGGAATCCCTGCATAAAGAAGTTCATTCGTGCAAGAGCCCAAAGAGTACACAGTGGGAGTAATGCTGCTTGTATTCCACCTGCAACTAAAGCAGAATTCTTTGGTAAAACTGCCGTGTTTTGTAAGAGGAAATGCTTACAGTCCTTGCTACATCCTGCCTTGGTTGAGGCGGTTCGCTCCACGTCGGAAACCCTGCATATAGAAGTTCATTCGTGGAAGAGCCAGAAGAGTACACAGTGGGAGAAAAGCTGCTTGTGTTACCCCTGCAACTAAAGCAGAGTTCTACCGTTAAAACTGCGTGGTTTGGGAGAGGATATGCTTACAGTGCTCGCTACAGCCTGCCTTGGTTGAGGCAGTTCGCTCCACGTCGCAAACCCTGCATATAGAAGTTCATTCGTGGAAGAGCCCAAAGAGTACACAGTGGGAGAAAAACTGCTTGTGTTACCCCTGCAACTAAAGCAGAGTTCTACCGTTAAAACTGCGTGGTTTGGGAGAGGATATGCGTACAGTCCTCGCTACAGCCTGCCACGGTTGAGGCAGTTCGATCCACGTGGGAATCCCTGCATAAAGAAGTTCATTCGTGTAAGAGCCCAAAGAGTACACAGTGGGAGAAATGATGCTTGTGTTTCACCTGCAACTGAAGCAGAATTCTTTGGTAAAACTGCCGTGTTTTGGAAGAGGAAATGCTTACAGTCCTCGCTACAGCCTTACTTGGTTGAGGCAATTCGCTCCACTTCGGAAACCCTGCATATAGAAGTTCATTCGTGGAAGAGCCCCAAGAGTACACAGTGGGAGAAAAGCTGCTTGTGTTACCCCTGCAACTAAAGCAGAGTTCTACCGTTAAAACTGCGTGGTTTGGGAGAGGATATGCTTACAGTCCTCGCTACAGCCTGCCTTGGTTGAGGCAGTTCGCTCCACGTCGCAAACCCTGCATATAGAAGTTCATTCGTGGAAGAGCCCCAAGAGTACACAGTGGGAGAAAAGCTGCTTGTGTTACCCCTGCAACTAAAGCAGAGTTCTACCGTTAAAACTGCGTGGTTTGGGAGAGGATATGTTTACAGTGCTCGCTAAAGCCTGCCTTGGTTGAGGCAGTTCGCTCCACGTCGCAAACCCTGCATATAGAAGTTCATTCGTGGAAGAGCCCAAAGAGTACACAGTGGGAGAAAAACTGCTTGTGTTACCCCTGCAACTAAAGCAGAGTTCTACCGTTAAAGCTGGGTGGTTTGGGAGAGGATATGCTTACAGTCCTCGCTACAGCCTGCCATGGTGGAGGCAGTACGCTCCACGTCGGAAACCCTGCATATAGAAGTTCATTCGTGGAAGAGCCAGAAGAGTACACAGTGGGAGAAAAGCTGCTTGTGTTACCCCTGCAACTAAAGCAGAGTTCTACCGTTAAAACTGCGTGGTTTGGGAGAGGATATGCTTACAGTGCTCGCTACAGCCTGCCTTGGTTGAGGCAGTTCGCTCCACGTCGGAAACCCTGCATATAGAAGTTCATTCGTGGAAGAGCCAGAAGAGTACACAGTGGGAGAAAAGCTGCTTGTGTTACCCCTGCAACTAAAGCAGAGTTCTACCGTTAAAACTGCGTGGTTTGGGAGAGGATATGCTTACAGTCCTCGCTACAGCCTTACTTGGTTGAGGCAATTCGCTCCACTTCGGAAACCCTGCATATAGAAGTTCATTCGTGGAAGAGCCCCAAGAGTACACAGTGGGAGAAAAGCTGCTTGTGTTACCCCTGCAACTAAAGCAGAGTTCTACCGTTAAAACTGCGTGTTTTGGGAGAGGATATGCTTACAGTCCTCGCTACAGCCTGCCACGGTTGAGGCAGTTCGATCCACGTGGGAATCCCTGCATAAAGAAGTTCATTCGTGTAAGAGCCCAAAGAGTACACAGTGGGAGAAATGATGCTTGTGTTTCACCTGCAACTGAAGCAGAATTCTTTGGTAAAACTGCCGTGTTTTGGAAGAGGAAATGCTTACAGTCCTTGCTACATCCTACCTTGGTTGAGGCGGTTCGCTCCACGTCGGAAACCCTGCATATAGAAGTTCATTCGTGGAAGAGCCCCAAGAGTACACAGTGGGAGAAAAGCTGCTTGTGTTACCCCTGCAACTAAAGCAGAGTTCTACCATTAAAACTGCGTGGTTTGGGAGAGGATATGCTTACAGTGCTCGCTAAAGCCTGCCTTGGTTGAGGCAGTTCGCTCCACGTCGGAAACCCTGCATATAGAAGTTCATTCGTGGAAGAGCCCAAAGAGTACACAGTGGGAGAAAAACTGCTTGTGTTACCCCTGCAACTAAAGCAGAGTTCTACCGTTAAAGCTGGGTGGTTTGGGAGAGGATATGCTTACAGTCCTCGCTACAGCCTGCCATGGTGGAGGCAGTTCGCTCCACGTCGGAAACCCTGCATATAGAAGTTCATTCGTGGAAGAGCCAGAAGAGTACACAGTGGGAGAAAAGCTGCTTGTGTTACCCCTGCAACTAAAGCAGAGTTCTACCGTTAAAACTGCGTGGTTTGGGAGAGGATATGCTTACAGTCCTCGCTACAGCCTTACTTGGTTGAGGCAATTCGCTCCACTTCGGAAACCCTGCATATAGAAGTTCATTCGTGGAAGAGCCCCAAGAGTACACAGTGGGAGAAAAGCTGCTTGTGTTACCCCTGCAACTAAAGCAGAGTTCTACCGTTAAAACTGCGTGTTTTGGGAGAGGATATGCTTACAGTCCTCGCTACAGCCTGCCACGGTTGAGGCAGATCAATCCACGTGGGAATCCCTGCATAAAGAAGTTCATTCGTGTAAGAGCCCAAAGAGTACACAGTGGGAGAAATGATGCTTGTGTTTCACCTGCAACTGAAGCAGAATTCTTTGGTAAAACTGCCGTGTTTTGGAAGAGGAAATGCTTACAGTCCTCGCTACAGCCTTACTTGGTTGAGGCAATTCGCTCCACTTCGGAAACCCTGCATATAGAAGTTCATTCGTGGAAGAGCCCCAAGAGTACACAGTGGGAGAAAAGCTGCTTGTGTTACCCCTGCAACTAAAGCAGAGTTCTACCGTTAAAACTGCGTGTTTTGGGAGAGGATATGCTTACAGTCCTCGCTACAGCCTGCCTTGGTTGAGGCAGTTCGCTCCATGTCGCAAACCCTGCATATAGAAGTTCATTCGTGGAAGAGCCCAAAGAGTACACAGTGGGAGAAAAACTGCTTGTGTTACCCCTGCAACTAAAGCAGAGTTCTACCGTTAAAGCTGCGTGGTTTGGGAGAGGATATGCTTACAGTCGTCGCTACAACCTGCCATGGTGGAGGCATTTCGCTCCCCGTGGGAATCCCTGCATAAAGAAGTTTATTCGTGTAAGAGCCCCAAGAGTACACAGTGGGAGTAATGCTGCTTGTATTCCACCTGCAACTAAAGAAGAATTCTTTGGTAAAACTGCCGTGTTTTGTAAGAGGAAATGCTTACAGCCTTTGCTACAGCCTGCCTTGGTTGAGGCAGTTCGCTCCACGTCGGAAACCCTGCATATAGAAGTTCATTCGTGGAAGAGCCCCAAGAGTACACAGTGGGAGAAAAGCTGCTTGTGTTACCCCTGCAACTAAAGCAGAGTTCTACCGTTAAAACTGCGTGTTTTGGGATAGGATATGCTTACAGTCCTCGCTACAGCCTGCCACGGTTGAGGCAGTTCGATCCACGTGGGAATCCCTGCATAAAGAAGTTCATTCGTGTAAGAGCCCAAAGAGTACACAGTGGGAGAAATGATGCTTGTGTTTCACCTGCAACTGAAGCAGAATTCTTTGGTAAAACTGCCGTGTTTTGGAAGAGGAAATGCTTACAGTCCTTGCTACATCCTGCCTTGGTTGAGGCGGTTCGCTCCACTTCGGAAACCCTGCATATAGAAGTTCATTCGTGGAAGAGCCCCAAGAGTACACAGTGGGAGAAAAGCTGCTTGTGTTACCCCTGCAACTAAAGCAGAGTTCTACCGTTAAAACTGCGTGGTTTGGGAGAGGATATGCTTACAGTCCTCGCTACAGCCTGCCTTGGTTGAGGCAGTT
Source organism: Mesoplodon densirostris (assembly GCF_025265405.1). Lineage (NCBI taxonomy): Eukaryota > Metazoa > Chordata > Mammalia > Artiodactyla > Ziphiidae > Mesoplodon > Mesoplodon densirostris. The sequence continues at coordinate 91,105,786 of NC_082672.1, forward strand.
CGCTCCACGTCGGAAACCCTGCATATAGAAGTTCATTCGTGGAAGAGCCCCAAGAGTACACAGTGGGAGAAAAGCTGCTTGTGTTACCCCTGCAACTAAAGCAGAGTTCTACCGTTAAAACTGCGTGGTTTGGGAGAGGATATGCTTACAGTCCTCGCTACAGCCTGCCTTGGTTGAGGCAGTTCGCTCCACGTCGCAAACCCTGCATATTGAAGTTCATTCGTGTAAGAGCCCAAAGAGTACACAGTGGGAGAAAAACTGCTTGTGTTACCCCTGCAACTAAAGCAGAGTTCTACCGTTAAAGCTGCGTGGTTTGGGAGAGGATATGCTTACAGTCCTCGCTACAGCCTGCCATGGTTGAGGCAGTTCGCTCCACGTCGCAAACCCTGCATATAGAAGTTCATTCGTGGAAGAGCCCAAAGAGTACACAGTGGGAGAAAAACTGCTTGTGTTACCCCTGCAACTAAAGCAGAGTTCTACCGTTAAAGCTGCGTGGTTTGGGAGAGGATATGCTTACAGTCCTCGCTACAGCCTGCCATGGTGGAGGCAGTTCGCTCCACGTGGGAATCCCTGCATAAAGAAGTTCATTCGTGCAAGAGCCCAAAGAGTACACAGTGGGAGTAATGCTGCTTGTATTCCACCTGCAACTAAAGCAGAATTCTTTGGTAAAACTGCCGTGTTTTGTAAGAGGAAATGCTTACAGTCCTTGCTACATCCTGCCTTGGTTGAGGCGGTTCGCTCCACGTCGGAAACCCTGCATATAGAAGTTCATTCGTGGAAGAGCCAGAAGAGTACACAGTGGGAGAAAAGCTGCTTGTGTTACCCCTGCAACTAAAGCAGAGTTCTACCGTTAAAACTGCGTGGTTTGGGAGAGGATATGCTTACAGTGCTCGCTACAGCCTGCCTTGGTTGAGGCAGTTCGCTCCACGTCGCAAACCCTGCATATAGAAGTTCATTCGTGGAAGAGCCCAAAGAGTACACAGTGGGAGAAAAACTGCTTGTGTTACCCCTGCAACTAAAGCAGAGTTCTACCGTTAAAACTGCGTGGTTTGGGAGAGGATATGCGTACAGTCCTCGCTACAGCCTGCCACGGTTGAGGCAGTTCGATCCACGTGGGAATCCCTGCATAAAGAAGTTCATTCGTGTAAGAGCCCAAAGAGTACACAGTGGGAGAAATGATGCTTGTGTTTCACCTGCAACTGAAGCAGAATTCTTTGGTAAAACTGCCGTGTTTTGGAAGAGGAAATGCTTACAGTCCTCGCTACAGCCTTACTTGGTTGAGGCAATTCGCTCCACTTCGGAAACCCTGCATATAGAAGTTCATTCGTGGAAGAGCCCCAAGAGTACACAGTGGGAGAAAAGCTGCTTGTGTTACCCCTGCAACTAAAGCAGAGTTCTACCGTTAAAACTGCGTGGTTTGGGAGAGGATATGCTTACAGTCCTCGCTACAGCCTGCCTTGGTTGAGGCAGTTCGCTCCACGTCGCAAACCCTGCATATAGAAGTTCATTCGTGGAAGAGCCCCAAGAGTACACAGTGGGAGAAAAGCTGCTTGTGTTACCCCTGCAACTAAAGCAGAGTTCTACCGTTAAAACTGCGTGGTTTGGGAGAGGATATGTTTACAGTGCTCGCTAAAGCCTGCCTTGGTTGAGGCAGTTCGCTCCACGTCGCAAACCCTGCATATAGAAGTTCATTCGTGGAAGAGCCCAAAGAGTACACAGTGGGAGAAAAATTGCTTGTGTTACCCCTGCAACTAAAGCAGAGTTCTACCGTTAAAGCTGGGTGGTTTGGGAGAGGATATGCTTACAGTCCTCGCTACAGCCTGCCATGGTGGAGGCAGTACGCTCCACGTCGGAAACCCTGCATATAGAAGTTCATTCGTGGAAGAGCCAGAAGAGTACACAGTGGGAGAAAAGCTGCTTGTGTTACCCCTGCAACTAAAGCAGAGTTCTACCGTTAAAACTGCGTGGTTTGGGAGAGGATATGCTTACAGTGCTCGCTACAGCCTGCCTTGGTTGAGGCAGTTCGCTCCACGTCGGAAACCCTGCATATAGAAGTTCATTCGTGGAAGAGCCAGAAGAGTACACAGTGGGAGAAAAGCTGCTTGTGTTACCCCTGCAACTAAAGCAGAGTTCTACCGTTAAAACTGCGTGGTTTGGGAGAGGATATGCTTACAGTCCTCGCTACAGCCTTACTTGGTTGAGGCAATTCGCTCCACTTCGGAAACCCTGCATATAGAAGTTCATTCGTGGAAGAGCCCCAAGAGTACACAGTGGGAGAAAAGCTGCTTGTGTTACCCCTGCAACTAAAGCAGAGTTCTACCGTTAAAACTGCGTGTTTTGGGAGAGGATATGCTTACAGTCCTCGCTACAGCCTGCCACGGTTGAGGCAGATCAATCCACGTGGGAATCCCTGCATAAAGAAGTTCATTCGTGTAAGAGCCCAAAGAGTACACAGTGGGAGAAATGATGCTTGTGTTTCACCTGCAACTGAAGCAGAATTCTTTGGTAAAACTGCCGTGTTTTGGAAGAGGAAATGCTTACAGTCCTCGCTACAGCCTTACTTGGTTGAGGCAATTCGCTCCACTTCGGAAACCCTGCATATAGAAGTTCATTCGTGGAAGAGCCCCAAGAGTACACAGTGGGAGAAAAGCTGCTTGTGTTACCCCTGCAACTAAAGCAGAGTTCTACCGTTAAAACTGCGTGTTTTGGGAGAGGATATGCTTACAGTCCTCGCTACAGCCTGCCTTGGTTGAGGCAGTTCGCTCCATGTCGCAAACCCTGCATATAGAAGTTCATTCGTGGAAGAGCCCAAAGAGTACACAGTGGGAGAAAAACTGCTTGTGTTACCCCTGCAACTAAAGCAGAGTTCTACCGTTAAAGCTGCGTGGTTTGGGAGAGGATATGCTTACAGTCGTCGCTACAACCTGCCATGGTGGAGGCATTTCGCTCCCCGTGGGAATCCCTGCATAAAGAAGTTTATTCGTGTAAGAGCCCCAAGAGTACACAGTGGGAGTAATGCTGCTTGTATTCCACCTGCAACTAAAGAAGAATTCTTTGGTAAAACTGCCGTGTTTTGTAAGAGGAAATGCTTACAGCCTTTGCTACAGCCTGCCTTGGTTGAGGCAGTTCGCTCCACGTCGGAAACCCTGCATATAGAAGTTCATTCGTGGAAGAGCCCCAAGAGTACACAGTGGGAGAAAAGCTGCTTGTGTTACCCCTGCAACTAAAGCAGAGTTCTACCGTTAAAACTGCGTGTTTTGGGATAGGATATGCTTACAGTCCTCGCTACAGCCTGCCACGGTTGAGGCAGTTCGATCCACGTGGGAATCCCTGCATAAAGAAGTTCATTCGTGTAAGAGCCCAAAGAGTACACAGTGGGAGAAATGATGCTTGTGTTTCACCTGCAACTGAAGCAGAATTCTTTGGTAAAACTGCCGTGTTTTGGAAGAGGAAATGCTTACAGTCCTTGCTACATCCTGCCTTGGTTGAGGCGGTTCGCTCCACTTCGGAAACCCTGCATATAGAAGTTCATTCGTGGAAGAGCCCCAAGAGTACACAGTGGGAGAAAAGCTGCTTGTGTTACCCCTGCAACTAAAGCAGAGTTCTACCGTTAAAACTGCGTGGTTTGGGAGAGGATATGCTTACAGTCCTCGCTACAGCCTGCCTTGGTTGAGGCAGTTCGCTCCACGTCGGAAACCCTGCATATAGAAGTTCATTCGTGGAAGAGCCCCAAGAGTACACAGTGGGAGAAAAGCTGCTTGTGTTACCCCTGCAACTAAAGCAGAGTTCTACCGTTAAAACTGCGTGGTTTGGGAGAGGATATGCTTACAGTCCTCGCTACAGCCTGCCTTGGTTGAGGCAGTTCGCTCCACGTCGCAAACCCTGCATATTGAAGTTCATTCGTGTAAGAGCCCAAAGAGTACACAGTGGGAGAAAAACTGCTTGTGTTACCCCTGCAACTAAAGCAGAGTTCTACCGTTAAAGCTGCGTGGTTTGGGAGAGGATATGCTTACAGTCCTCGCTACAGCCTGCCATGGTTGAGGCAGTTCGCTCCACGTCGCAAACCCTGCATATAGAAGTTCATTCGTGGAAGAGCCCAAAGAGTACACAGTGGGAGAAAAACTGCTTGTGTTACCCCTGCAACTAAAGCAGAGTTCTACCGTTAAAACTGCGTGGTTTGGGAGAGGATATGCGTACAGTCCTCGCTACAGCCTGCCACGGTTGAGGCCGTTCGATCCACGTGGGAATCCCTGCATAAAGAAGTTCATTCGTGTAAGAGCCCAAAGAGTACACAGTGGGAGAAATGATGCTTGTGTTTCACCTGCAACTGAAGCAGAATTCTTTGGTAAAACTGCCGTGTTTTGGAAGAGGAAATGCTTACAGTCCTCGCTACAGCCTTACTTGGTTGAGGCAATTCGCTCCACTTCGGAAACCCTGCATATAGAAGTTCATTCGTGGAAGAGCCCCAAGAGTACACAGTGGGAGAAAAGCTGCTTGTGTTACCCCTGCAACTAAAGCAGAGTTCTACCGTTAAAACTGCGTGGTTTGGGAGAGGATATGCTTACAGTCCTCGCTACAGCCTGCCTTGGTTGAGGCAGTTCGCTCCACGTCGCAAACCCTGCATATAGAAGTTCATTCGTGGAAGAGCCCCAAGAGTACACAGTGGGAGAAAAGCTGCTTGTGTTACCCCTGCAACTAAAGCAGAGTTCTACCGTTAAAACTGCGTGGTTTGGGAGAGGATATGTTTACAGTGCTCGCTAAAGCCTGCCTTGGTTGAGGCAGTTCGCTCCACGTCGCAAACCCTGCATATAGAAGTTCATTCGTGGAAGAGCCCAAAGAGTACACAGTGGGAGAAAAACTGCTTGTGTTACCCCTGCAACTAAAGCAGAGTTCTACCGTTAAAGCTGGGTGGTTTGGGAGAGGATATGCTTACAGTCCTCGCTACAGCCTGCCATGGTGGAGGCAGTACGCTCCACGTCGGAAACCCTGCATATAGAAGTTCATTCGTGGAAGAGCCAGAAGAGTACACAGTGGGAGAAAAGCTGCTTGTGTTACCCCTGCAACTAAAGCAGAGTTCTACCGTTAAAACTGCGTGGTTTGGGAGAGGATATGCTTACAGTGCTCGCTACAGCCTGCCTTGGTTGAGGCAGTTCGCTCCACGTCGCAAACCCTGCATATAGAAGTTCATTCGTGGAAGAGCCCAAAGAGTACACAGTGGGAGAAAAACTGCTTGTGTTACCCCTGCAACTAAAGCAGAGTTCTACCGTTAAAGCTGCGTGGTTTGGGAGAGGATATGCTTACAGTCGTCGCTACAACCTGCCATGGTGGAGGCATTTCGCTCCCCGTGCGAATCCCTGCATAAAGAAGTTTATTCGTGTAAGAGCCCCAAGAGTACACAGTGGGAGTAATGCTGCTTGTATTCCACCTGCAACTAAAGAAGAATTCTTTGGTAAAACTGCCGTGTTTTGTAAGAGGAAATGCTTACAGCCTTTGCTACAGCCTGCCTTGGTTGAGGCAGTTCGCTCCACGTCGGAAACCCTGCATATAGAAGTTATTCGTGGAAGAGCCCCAAGAGTACACAGTGGGAGAAAAGCTGCTTGTGTTACCCCTGCAACTAAAGCAGAGTTCTACCGTTAAAACTGCGTGTTTTGGGATAGGATATGCTTACAGTCCTCGCTACAGCCTGCCACGGTTGAGGCAGTTCGATCCACGTGGGAATCCCTGCATAAAGAAGTTCATTCGTGTAAGAGCCCAAAGAGTACACAGTGGGAGAAATGATGCTTGTGTTTCACCTGCAACTGAAGCAGAATTCTTTGGTAAAACTGCCGTGTTTTGGAAGAGGAAATGCTTACAGTCCTTGCTACATCCTGCCTTGGTTGAGGCGGTTCGCTCCACTTCGGAAACCCTGCATATAGAAGTTCATTCGTGGAAGAGCCCCAAGAGTACACAGTGGGAGAAAAGCTGCTTGTGTTACCCCTGCAACTAAAGCAGAGTTCTACCGTTAAAACTGCGTGGTTTGGGAGAGGATATGTTTACAGTCCTCGCTACAGCCTGCCTTGGTTGAGGCAGTTCACTCCACGTCGCAAACCCTGCATATAGAAGTTCATTCGTGGAAGAGCCCAAAGAGTACACAGTGGGAGAAAAACTGCTTGTGTTACCCCTGCAACTAAAGCAGAGTTCTACCGTTAAAGCTGCGTGGTTTGGGAGAGGATATGCTTACAGTCCTCGCTACAGCCTGCCATGGTGGAGGCAGTTCGCTCCACGTGGGAATCCCTGCATAAAGAAGTTCATTCGTGCAAGAGCCCAAAGAGTACACAGTGGGAGTAATGCTGCTTGTATTCCACCTGCAACTAAAGCAGAATTCTTTGGTAAAACTGCCGTGTTTTGTAAGAGGAAATGCTTACAGTCCTTGCTACATCCTGCCTTGGTTGAGGCGGTTCGCTCCACGTCGGAAACCCTGCATATAGAAGTTCATTCGTGGAAGAGCCCCAAGAGTACACAGTGGGAGAAAAGCTGCTTGTGTTACCCCTGCAACTAAAGCAGAGTTCTACCGTTAAAACTGCGTGTTTTGGGATAGGATATGCTTACAGTCCTCGCTACAGCCTGCCATGGTGGAGGCAGTTCGCTCCACGTCGGAAACCCTGCATATAGAAGTTCATTCGTGGAAGAGCCAGAAGAGTACACAGTGGGAGAAAAGCTGCTTGTGTTACCCCTGCAACTAAAGCAGAGTTTTACCGTTAAAACTGCGTGGTTTGGGAGAGGATATGCTTACAGTGCTCGCTACAGCCTGCCTTGGTTGAGGCAGTTCGCTCCACTTCGCAAACCCTGCATATAGAAGTTCATTCATGGAAGAGCCCAAAGAGTACACAGTGGGAGAAAAACTGCTTGTGTTACCCCTGCAACTAAAGCAGAGTTCTACCGTTAAAACTGCGTGTTTTGGGAGAGGATATGCTTACAGTCCTCGCTACAGCCTGCCACGGTTGAGGCAGTTCGATCCACGTGGGAATCCCTGCATAAAGAAGTTCATTCGTGTAAGAGCCCAAAGAGTACACAGTGGGAGAAATGATGCTTGTGTTTCACCTGCAACTGAAGCAGAATTCTTTGGTAAAACTGCCGTGTTTTGGAAGAGGAAATGCTTACAGTCCTTGCTACATCCTACCTTGGTTGAGGCGGTTCGCTCCACGTCGGAAACCCTGCATATAGAAGTTCATTCGTGGAAGAGCCCCAAGAGTACACAGTGGGAGAAAAGCTGCTTGTGTTACCCCTGCAACTAAAGCAGAGTTCTACCATTAAAACTGCGTGGTTTGGGAGAGGATATGCTTACAGTGCTCGCTAAAGCCTGCCTTGGTTGAGGCAGTTCGCTCCACGTCGGAAACCCTGCATATAGAAGTTCATTCGTGGAAGAGCCCAAAGAGTACACAGTGGGAGAAAAACTGCTTGTGTTACCCCTGCAACTAAAGCAGAGTTCTACCGTTAAAGCTGGGTGGTTTGGGAGAGGATATGCTTACAGTCCTCGCTACAGCCTGCCATGGTGGAGGCAGTTCGCTCCACGTCGGAAACCCTGCATATAGAAGTTCATTCGTGGAAGAGCCAGAAGAGTACACAGTGGGAGAAAAGCTGCTTGTGTTACCCCTGCAACTAAAGCAGAGTTCTACCGTTAAAACTGCGTGGTTTGGGAGAGGATATGCTTACAGTCCTCGCTACAGCCTTACTTGGTTGAGGCAATTCGCTCCACTTCGGAAACCCTGCATATAGAAGTTCATTCGTGGAAGAGCCCCAAGAGTACACAGTGGGAGAAAAGCTGCTTGTGTTACCCCTGCAACTAAAGCAGAGTTCTACCGTTAAAACTGCGTGTTTTGGGAGAGGATATGCTTACAGTCCTCGCTACAGCCTGCCACGGTTGAGGCAGATCAATCCACGTGGGAATCCCTGCATAAAGAAGTTCATTCGTGTAAGAGCCCAAAGAGTACACAGTGGGAGAAATGATGCTTGTGTTTCACCTGCAACTGAAGCAGAATTCTTTGGTAAAACTGCCGTGTTTTGGAAGAGGAAATGCTTACAGTCCTCGCTACAGCCTTACTTGGTTGAGGCAATTCGCTCCACTTCGGAAACCCTGCATATAGAAGTTCATTCGTGGAAGAGCCCCAAGAGTACACAGTGGGAGAAAAGCTGCTTGTGTTACCCCTGCAACTAAAGCAGAGTTCTACCGTTAAAACTGCGTGTTTTGGGAGAGGATATGCTTACAGTCCTCGCTACAGCCTGCCTTGGTTGAGGCAGTTCGCTCCATGTCGCAAACCCTGCATATAGAAGTTCATTCGTGGAAGAGCCCAAAGAGTACACAGTGGGAGAAAAACTGCTTGTGTTACCCCTGCAACTAAAGCAGAGTTCTACCGTTAAAGCTGCGTGGTTTGGGAGAGGATATGCTTACAGTCGTCGCTACAACCTGCCATGGTGGAGGCATTTCGCTCCCCGTGGGAATCCCTGCATAAAGAAGTTTATTCGTGTAAGAGCCCCAAGAGTACACAGTGGGAGTAATGCTGCTTGTATTCCACCTGCAACTAAAGAAGAATTCTTTGGTAAAACTGCCGTGTTTTGTAAGAGGAAATGCTTACAGCCTTTGCTACAGCCTGCCTTGGTTGAGGCAGTTCGCTCCACGTCGGAAACCCTGCATATAGAAGTTCATTCGTGGAAGAGCCCCAAGAGTACACAGTGGGAGAAAAGCTGCTTGTGTTACCCCTGCAACTAAAGCAGAGTTCTACCGTTAAAACTGCGTGTTTTGGGATAGGATATGCTTACAGTCCTCGCTACAGCCTGCCACGGTTGAGGCAGTTCGATCCACGTGGGAATCCCTGCATAAAGAAGTTCATTCGTGTAAGAGCCCAAAGAGTACACAGTGGGAGAAATGATGCTTGTGTTTCACCTGCAACTGAAGCAGAATTCTTTGGTAAAACTGCCGTGTTTTGGAAGAGGAAATGCTTACAGTCCTTGCTACATCCTGCCTTGGTTGAGGCGGTTCGCTCCACTTCGGAAACCCTGCATATAGAAGTTCATTCGTGGAAGAGCCCCAAGAGTACACAGTGGGAGAAAAGCTGCTTGTGTTACCCCTGCAACTAAAGCAGAGTTCTACCGTTAAAACTGCGTGGTTTGGGAGAGGATATGTTTACAGTGCTCGCTACAGCCTGCCTTGGTTGAGGCAGTTCACTCCACGTCGCAAACCCTGCATATAGAAGTTCATTCGTGGAAGAGCCCAAAGAGTACACAGTGGGAGAAAAACTGCTTGTGTTACCCCTGCAACTAAAGCAGAGTTCTACCGTTAAAGCTGGGTGGTTTGGGAGAGGATATGCTTACAGTCCTCGCTGCAGCCTGCCTTGGTTGAGGCAGTTCGCTCCACGTCGGAAACCCTGCATATAGAAGTTCATTCGTGGAAGAGCCAGAAGAGTACACAGTGGGAGAAAAGCTGCTTGTGTTACCCCTGCAACTAAAGCAGAGTTCTACCGTTAAAACTGCGTGGTTTGGGAGAGGATATGCTTACAGTGCTCGCTACAGCCTGCCTTGGTTGAGGCAGTTCGCTCCACGTCGCAAACCCTGCATATAGAAGTTCATTCGTGGAAGAGCCCAAAGAGTACACAGTGGGAGAAAAACTGCTTGTGTTACCCCTGCAACTAAAGCAGAGTTCTACCGTTAAAGCTGCGTGGTTTGGGAGAGGATATGCTTACAGTCCTCGCTACAGCCTGCCATGGTGGAGGCAGTTCGCTCCACGTGGGAATCCCTGCATAAAGAAGTTCATTCGTGCAAGAGCCCAAAGAGTACACAGTGGGAGTAATGCTGCTTGTATTCCACCTGCAACTAAAGCAGAATTCTTTGGTAAAACTGCCGTGTTTTGTAAGAGGAAATGCTTACAGTCCTTGCTACATCCTGCCTTGGTTGAGGCGGTTCGCTCCACGTCGGAAACCCTGCATATAGAAGTTCATTCGTGGAAGAGCCCCAAGAGTACACAGTGGGAGAAAAGCTGCTTGTGTTACCCCTGCAACTAAAGCAGAGTTCTACCGTTAAAACTGCGTGTTTTGGGATAGGATATGCTTACAGTCCTCGCTACAGCCTGCCATGGTGGAGGCAGTTCGCTCCACGTCGGAAACCCTGCATATAGAAGTTCATTCGTGGAAGAGCCAGAAGAGTACACAGTGGGAGAAAAGCTGCTTGTGTTACCCCTGCAACTAAAGCAGAGTTTTACCGTTAAAACTGCGTGGTTTGGGAAAGGATATGCTTACAGTGCTCGCTACAGCCTGCCTTGGTTGAGGCAGTTCGCTCCACTTCGCAAACCCTGCATATAGAAGTTCATTCATGGAAGAGCCCAAAGAGTACACAGTGGGAGAAAAACTGCTTGTGTTACCCCTGCAACTAAAGCAGAGTTCTACCGTTAAAACTGCGTGTTTTGGGAGAGGATATGCTTACAGTCCTCGCTACAGCCTGCCACGGTTGAGGCAGTTCGATCCACGTGGGAATCCCTGCATAAAGAAGTTCATTCGTGTAAGAGCCCAAAGAGTACACAGTGGGAGAAATGATGCTTGTGTTTCACCTGCAACTGAAGCAGAATTCTTTGGTAAAACTGCCGTGTTTTGGAAGAGGAAATGCTTACAGTCCTTGCTACATCCTACCTTGGTTGAGGCGGTTCGCTCCACGTCGGAAACCCTGCATATAGAAGTTCATTCGTGGAAGAGCCCCAAGAGTACACAGTGGGAGAAAAGCTGCTTGTGTTACCCCTGCAACTAAAGCAGAGTTCTACCATTAAAACTGCGTGGTTTGGGAGAGGATATGCTTACAGTGCTCGCTAAAGCCTGCCTTGGTTGAGGCAGTTCGCTCCACGTCGGAAACCCTGCATATAGAAGTTCATTCGTGGAAGAGCCCAAAGAGTACACAGTGGGAGAAAAACTGCTTGTGTTACCCCTGCAACTAAAGCAGAGTTCTACCGTTAAAGCTGGGTGGTTTGGGAGAGGATATGCTTACAGTCCTCGCTACAGCCTGCCATGGTGGAGGCAGTTCGCTCCACGTCGGAAACCCTGCATATAGAAGTTCATTCGTGGAAGAGCCAGAAGAGTACACAGTGGGAGAAAAGCTGCTTGTGTTACCCCTGCAACTAAAGCAGAGTTCTACCGTTAAAACTGCGTGGTTTGGGAGAGGATATGCTTACAGTCCTCGCTACAGCCTTACTTGGTTGAGGCAATTTGCTCCACTTCGGAAACCCTGCATATAGAAGTTCATTCGTGGAAGAGCCCCAAGAGTACACAGTGGGAGAAAAATTGCTTGTGTTACCCCTGCAACTAAAGCAGAGTTCTACCGTTAAAACTGCGTGTTTTGGGAGAGGATATGCTTACAGTCCTCGCTACAGCCTGCCACGGTTGAGGCAGTTCAATCCACGTGGGAATCCCTGCATAAAGAAGTTCATTCGTGTAAGAGCCCAAAGAGTACACAGTGGGAGAAATGATGCTTGTGTTTCACCTGCAACTGAAGCAGAATTCTTTGGTAAAACTGCCGTGTTTTGGAAGAGGAAATGCTTACAGTCCTCGCTACAGCCTTACTTGGTTGAGGCAATTCGCTCCACTTCGGAAACCCTGCATATAGAAGTTCATTCGTGGAAGAGCCCCAAGAGTACACAGTGGGAGAAAAGCTGCTTGTGTTACCCCTGCAACTAAAGCAGAGTTCTACCGTTAAAACTGCGTGTTTTGGGAGAGGATATGCTTACAGTCCTCGCTACAGCCTGCCTTGGTTGAGGCAGTTCGCTCCATGTCGCAAACCCTGCATATAGAAGTTCATTCGTGGAAGAGCCCAAAGAGTACACAGTGGGAGAAAAACTGCTTGTGTTACCCCTGCAACTAAAGCAGAGTTCTACCGTTAAAGCTGCGTGGTTTGGGAGAGGATATGCTTACAGTCGTCGCTACAACCTGCCATGGTGGAGGCATTTCGCTCCCCGTGGGAATCCCTGCATAAAGAAGTTTATTCGTGTAAGAGCCCCAAGAGTACACAGTGGGAGTAATGCTGCTTGTATTCCACCTGCAACTAAAGAAGAATTCTTTGGTAAAACTGCCGTGTTTTGTAAGAGGAAATGCTTACAGCCTTTGCTACAGCCTGCCTTGGTTGAGGCAGTTCGCTCCACGTCGGAAACCCTGCATATAGAAGTTCATTCGTGGAAGAGCCCCAAGAGTACACAGTGGGAGAAAAGCTGCTTGTGTTACCCCTGCAACTAAAGCAGAGTTCTACCGTTAAAACTGCGTGTTTTGGGATAGGATATGCTTACAGTCCTCGCTACAGCCTGCCACGGTTGAGGCAGTTCGATCCACGTGGGAATCCCTGCATAAAGAAGTTCATTCGTGTAAGAGCCCAAAGAGTACACAGTGGGAGAAATGATGCTTGTGTTTCACCTGCAACTGAAGCAGAATTCTTTGGTAAAACTGCCGTGTTTTGGAAGAGGAAATGCTTACAGTCCTTGCTACATCCTGCCTTGGTTGAGGCGGTTCGCTCCACTTCGGAAACCCTGCATATAGAAGTTCATTCGTGGAAGAGCCCCAAGAGTACACAGTGGGAGAAAAGCTGCTTGTGTTACCCCTGCAACTAAAGCAGAGTTCTACCGTTAAAACTGCGTGGTTTGGGAGAGGATATGTTTACAGTGCTCGCTACAGCCTGCCTTGGTTGAGGCAGTTCACTCCACGTCGCAAACCCTGCATATAGAAGTTCATTCGTGGAAGAGCCCAAAGAGTACACAGTGGGAGAAAAACTGCTTGTGTTACCCCTGCAACTAAAGCAGAGTTCTACCGTTAAAGCTGGGTGGTTTGGGAGAGGATATGCTTACAGTCCTCGCTGCAGCCTGCCTTGGTTGAGGCAGTTCGCTCCACGTCGGAAACCCTGCATATAGAAGTTCATTCGTGGAAGAGCCAGAAGAGTACACAGTGGGAGAAAAGCTGCTTGTGTTACCCCTGCAACTAAAGCAGAGTTCTACCGTTAAAACTGCGTGGTTTGGGAGAGGATATGCTTACAGTGCTCGCTACAGCCTGCCTTGGTTGAGGCAGTTCGCTCCACGTCGCAAACCCTGCATATAGAAGTTCATTCGTGGAAGAGCCCAAAGAGTACACAGTGGGAGAAAAACTGCTTGTGTTACCCCTGCAACTAAAGCAGAGTTCTACCGTTAAAGCTGCGTGGTTTGGGAGAGGATATGCTTACAGTCCTCGCTACAGCCTGCCATGGTGGAGGCAGTTCGCTCCACGTGGGAATCCCTGCATAAAGAAGTTCATTCGTGCAAGAGCCCAAAGAGTACACAGTGGGAGTAATGCTGCTTGTATTCCACCTGCAACTAAAGCAGAATTCTTTGGTAAAACTGCCGTGTTTTGTAAGAGGAAATGCTTACAGTCCTTGCTACATCCTGCCTTGGTTGAGGCGGTTCGCTCCACGTCGGAAACCCTGCATATAGAAGTTCATTCGTGGAAGAGCCCCAAGAGTACACAGTGGGAGAAAAGCTGCTTGTGTTACCCCTGCAACTAAAGCAGAGTTCTACCGTTAAAACTGCGTGTTTTGGGATAGGATATGCTTACAGTCCTCGCTACAGCCTGCCATGGTGGAGGCAGTTCGCTCCACGTCGGAAACCCTGCATATAGAAGTTCATTCGTGGAAGAGCCAGAAGAGTACACAGTGGGAGAAAAGCTGCTTGTGTTACCCCTGCAACTAAAGCAGAGTTTTACCGTTAAAACTGCGTGGTTTGGGAGAGGATATGCTTACAGTGCTCGCTACAGCCTGCCTTGGTTGAGGCAGTTCGCTCCACTTCGCAAACCCTGCATATAGAAGTTCATTCATGGAAGAGCCCAAAGAGTACACAGTGGGAGAAAAACTGCTTGTGTTACCCCTGCAACTAAAGCAGAGTTCTACCGTTAAAACTGCGTGTTTTGGGAGAGGATATGCTTACAGTCCTCGCTACAGCCTGCCACGGTTGAGGCAGTTCGATCCACGTGGGAATCCCTGCATAAAGAAGTTCATTCGTGTAAGAGCCCAAAGAGTACACAGTGGGAGAAATGATGCTTGTGTTTCACCTGCAACTGAAGCAGAATTCTTTGGTAAAACTGCCGTGTTTTGGAAGAGGAAATGCTTACAGTCCTTGCTACATCCTACCTTGGTTGAGGCGGTTCGCTCCACGTCGGAAACCCTGCATATAGAAGTTCATTCGTGGAAGAGCCCCAAGAGTACACAGTGGGAGAAAAGCTGCTTGTGTTACCCCTGCAACTAAAGCAGAGTTCTACCATTAAAACTGCGTGGTTTGGGAGAGGATATGCTTACAGTGCTCGCTAAAGCCTGCCTTGGTTGAGGCAGTTCGCTCCACGTCGGAAACCCTGCATATAGAAGTTCATTCGTGGAAGAGCCCAAAGAGTACACAGTGGGAGAAAAACTGCTTGTGTTACCCCTGCAACTAAAGCAGAGTTCTACCGTTAAAGCTGGGTGGTTTGGGAGAGGATATGCTTACAGTCCTCGCTACAGCCTGCCATGGTGGAGGCAGTTCGCTCCACGTCGGAAACCCTGCATATAGAAGTTCATTCGTGGAAGAGCCAGAAGAGTACACAGTGGGAGAAAAGCTGCTTGTGTTACCCCTGCAACTAAAGCAGAGTTCTACCGTTAAAACTGCGTGGTTTGGGAGAGGATATGCTTACAGTCCTCGCTACAGCCTTACTTGGTTGAGGCAATTCGCTCCACTTCGGAAACCCTGCATATAGAAGTTCATTCGTGGAAGAGCCCCAAGAGTACACAGTGGGAGAAAAGCTGCTTGTGTTACCCCTGCAACTAAAGCAGAGTTCTACCGTTAAAACTGCGTGTTTTGGGAGAGGATATGCTTACAGTCCTCGCTACAGCCTGCCACGGTTGAGGCAGTTCAATCCACGTGGGAATCCCTGCATAAAGAAGTTCATTCGTGTAAGAGCCCAAAGAGTACACAGTGGGAGAAATGATGCTTGTGTTTCACCTGCAACTGAAGCAGAATTCTTTGGTAAAACTGCCGTGTTTTGGAAGAGGAAATGCTTACAGTCCTCGCTACAGCCTTACTTGGTTGAGGCAATTCGCTCCACTTCGGAAACCCTGCATATAGAAGTTCATTCGTGGAAGAGCCCCAAGAGTACACAGTGGGAGAAAAGCTGCTTGTGTTACCCCTGCAACTAAAGCAGAGTTCTACCGTTAAAACTGCGTGTTTTGGGAGAGGATATGCTTACAGTCCTCGCTACAGCCTGCCTTGGTTGAGGCAGTTCGCTCCATGTCGCAAACCCTGCATATAGAAGTTCATTCGTGGAAGAGCCCAAAGAGTACACAGTGGGAGAAAAACTGCTTGTGTTACCCCTGCAACTAAAGCAGAGTTCTACCGTTAAAGCTGCGTGGTTTGGGAGAGGATATGCTTACAGTTCTCGCTACAGCCTGCCTTGGTTGAGGCAGTTCGCTCCACGTCGGAAACCCTGCATATAGAAGTTCATTCGTGGAAGAGCCAGAAGAGTACACAGTGGGAGAAAAGCTGCTTGTGTTACCCCTGCAACTAAAGCAGAGTTCTACCGTTAAAACTGCGTGGTTTGGGAGAGGATATGCTTACAGTGCTCGCTACAGCCTGCCTTGGTTGAGGCAGTTCGCTCCACGTCGCAAACCCTGCATATAGAAGTTCATTCGTGGAAGAGCCCAAAGAGTACACAGTGGGAGAAAAATTGCTTGTGTTACCCCTGCAACTAAAGCAGAGTTCTACCGTTAAAACTGCGTGGTTTGGGAGAGGATATGCTTACAGTCCTCGCTACATCCTGCCATGTTGGAGGCAGTTCGCTCCACGTGGGAATCCCTGCATAAAGAAGTTCATTCGTGCAAGAGCCCAAAGAGTACACAGTGGGAGTAATGCTGCTTGTATTCTTCCTGCAACTAAAGCAGAATTCTTTCATAAAACTGCCGTGTTTTGTAAGAGGAAATGCTTACAGTCCTTGCTACATCCTGCCTTGGTTGAGGCAGTTCGCTCCACGTCGGAAACCCTGCATATAGAAGTTCATTCTTGGAAGAGCCAGAAGAGTACACAGTGGGAGAAAAGCTGCTTGTGTTACCCCTGCAACTAAAGCAGAGTTCTACCGTTAAAACTGCGTGGTTTGGGAGAGGATATGCTTACAGTGCTCGCTACAGCCTGCCTTGGTTGAGGCAGTTCGCTCCACGTCGCAAACCCTGCTTATAGAAGTTCATTCGTGGAAGAGCCCAAAGAGTACACAGTGGGAGAAAAATTGCTTGTGTTACCCCTGCAACTAAAGCAGAGTTCTACCGTTAAAACTGCGTGGTTTGGGAGAGGATATGCTTACAGTCCTCGCTACAGACTGCCATGGTGGAGGCATTTCGCTCCCCGTGGGAATCCCTGCATAAAGAAGTTTTTCGTGTAAGAGCCCCAAGAGTACACAGTGGGAGTAATGCTGCTTGTATTCCACCTGCAACTAAAGAAGAATTCTTTGGTAAAACTGCCGTGTTTTGTAAGAGGAAATGCTTACAGTCTTTGCTACAGCCTGCCTTGGTTGAGGCGGTTCGCTACACGTCGGAAACCCTGCATATAGAAGTTATTCGTGGAAGAGCCCCAAGAGTACACAGTGGGAGAAAAGCTACTTGTGTTACCCCTGCAACTAAAGCAGAGTTCTACCGTTAAAACTGCGTGTTTTGGGATAGGATATGCTTACAGTCCTCGCTACAGCCTGCCACGGTTGAGGCAGTTCGATCCACGTGGGAATCCCTGCATAAAGAAGTTCATTCGTGTAAGAGCCCAAAGAGTACACAGTGGGAGAAATGATGCTTGTGTTTCACCTGCAACTGAAGCAGAATTCTTTGGTAAAACTGCCGTGTTTTGAAAGAGGAAATGCTTACAGTCCTCGCTACAGCCTTACTTGGTTGAGGCAATTCGCTCCACTTCGGAAACCCTGCATATAGAAGTTCATTCGTGGAAGAGCCCCAAGAGTACACAGTGGGAGAAAAGCTGCTTGTGTTTCCCCTGCAACTAAAGCAGAGTTCTACCATTAAAACTGCGTGGTTTGGGAGAGGATATGCTTACAGTCCTCGCTACAGCCTGCCTTGGTTGAGGCTGTTCGCTCCATGTCGCAAACCCTGCATATAGAAGTTCATTCGTGGAAGAGCCCAAAGAGTACACAGTGGGAGAAAAACTGCTTGTGTTACCCCTGCAACTAAAGCAGAGTTCTACCGTTAAAGCTGCGTGGTTTGGGAGAGGATATGCTTACAGTCCTCGCTACAGCCTGCCTTGGTTGAGGCAGTTCGCTCCACGTCGGAAACCCTGCATATAGAAGTTCATTCTTGGAAGAGCCAGAAGAGTACACAGTGGGAGAAAAGCTGCTTGTGTTACCCCTGCAACTAAAGCAGAGTTCTACCGTTAAAACTGCGTGGTTTGGGAGAGGATATGCTTACAGTGCTCGCTACAGCCTGCCTTGGTTGAGGCAGTTCGCTCCACGTCGCAAACCCTGCATATAGAAGTTCATTCGTGGAAGAGCCCAAAGAGTACACAGTGGGAGAAAAATTGCTTGTGTTACCCCTGCAACTAAAGCAGAGTTCTACCGTTAAAACTGCGTGGTTTGGGAGAGGATATGCTTACAGTCCTCGCTACAGCCTGCCATTGTGGTGGCATTTCGCTCCCCGTGGGAATCCCTGCATAAAGAAGTTTATTCGTGTAAGAGCCCCAAGAGTACACAGTGGGAGTAATGCTGCTTGTATTCCACCTGCAACTAAAGAAGAATTCTTTGGTAAAACTGCCGTGTTTTGTAAGAGGAAATGCTTACAGTCTTTGCTACAGCCTGCCTTGGTTGAGGCGGTTCGCTACACGTCGGAAACCCTGCATATAGAAGTTATTCGTGGAAGAGCCCCAAGAGTACACAGTGGGAGAAAAGCTACTTGTGTTACCCCTGCAACTAAAGCAGAGTTCTACCGTTAAAACTGCGTGTTTTGGGATAGGATATGGTTACAGTCCTCGCTACAGCCTGCCACGGTTGAGGCAGTTCGATCCACGTGGGAATCCCTGCATAAAGAAGTTCATTCGTGTAAGAGCCCAAAGAGTACACAGTGGGAGAAATGATGCTTGTGTTTCACCTGCAACTGAAGCAGAATTCTTTGGTAAAACTGCCGTGTTTTGGAAGAGGAAATGCTTACAGTCCTCGCTACAGCCTTACTTGGTTGAGGCAATTCGCTCCACTTCGGAAACCCTGCATATAGAAGTTCATTCGTGGAAGAGCCCCAAGAGTACACAGTGGGAGAAAAGCTGCTTGTGTTACCCCTGCAACTAAAGCAGAGTTCTACCGTTAAAACTGCGTGGTTTGGGAGAGGATATGCTTACAGTCCTCGCTACAGCCTGCCTTGGTTGAGGCAGTTCGCTCCATGTCGCAAACCCTGCATATAGAAGTTCATTCGTGGAAGAGCCCAAAGAGTACACAGTGGGAGAAAAACTGCTTGTGTTACCCCTGCAACTAAAGCAGAGTTCTACCGTTAAAGCTGCGTGGTTTGGGAGAGGATATGCTTACAGTCCTCGCTACAGCCTGCCTTGGTTGAGGCAGTTCGCTCCACGTCGGAAACCCTGCATATAGAAGTTCATTCGTGGAAGAGCCAGAAGAGTACACAGTGGGAGAAAAGCTGCTTGTGTTACCCCTGCAACTAAAGCAGAGTTCTACCGTTAAAACTGCGTGGTTTGGGAGAGGATATGCTTACAGTGCTCGCTACAGCCTGCCTTGGTTGAGGCAGTTCGCTCCACGTCGCAAACCCTGCATATAGAAGTTCATTCGTGGAAGAGCCCAAAGAGTACACAGTGGGAGAAAAATTGCTTGTGTTACCCCTGCAAGTAAAGCAGAGTTCTACCGTTAAAACTGCGTGGTTTGGGAGAGGATATGCTTACAGTCCTCGCTACAGCCTGCCATGTTGGAGGCAGTTCGCTCCACGTGGGAATCCCTGCATAAAGAAGTTCATTCGTGCAAGAGCCCAAAGAGTACACAGTGGGAGTAATGCTGCTTGTATTCTTCCTGCAACTAAAGCAGAATTCTTTCATAAAACTGCCGTGTTTTGTAAGAGGAAATGCTTACAGTCCTTGCTACATCCTGCCTTGGTTGAGGCGGTTCGCTCCACGTCGGAAACCCTGCATATAGAAGTTCATTCTTGGAAGAGCCAGAAGAGTACACAGTGGGAGAAAAGCTGCTTGTGTTACCCCTGCAACTAAAGCAGAGTTCTACCGTTAAAACTGCGTGGTTTGGGAGAGGATATGCTTACAGTCCTCGCTACAGCCTGCCATGGTGGAGGCATTTCGCTCCCCGTGGGAATCCCTGCATAAAGAAGTTTATTCGTGTAAGAGCCCCAAGAGTACACAGTGGGAGTAATGCTGCTTGTATTCCACCTGCAACTAAAGAAGAATTCTTTGGTAAAACTGCCGTGTTTTGTAAGAGGAAATGCTTACAGTCTTTGCTACAGCCTGCCTTGGTTGAGGCGGTTCGCTACACGTCGGAAACCCTGCATATAGAAGTTATTCGTGGAAGAGCCCCAAGAGTACACAGTGGGAGAAAAGCTACTTGTGTTACCCCTGCAACTAAAGCAGAGTTCTACCGTTAAAACTGCGTGTTTTGGGATAGGATATGCTTACAGTCCTCGCTACAGCCTGCCACGGTTGAGGCAGTTCAATCCACGTGGGAATCCCTGCATAAAGAAGTTCATTCGTGTAAGAGCCCAAAGAGTACACAGTGGGAGAAATGATGCTTGTGTTTCACCTGCAACTGAAGCAGAATTCTTTGGTAAAACTGCCGTGTTTTGGAAGAGGAAATGCTTACAGTCCTCGCTACAGCCTTACTTGGTTGAGGCAATTCGCTCCACTTCGGAAACCCTGCATATAGAAGTTCATTCGTGGAAGAGCCCCAAGAGTACACAGTGGGAGAAAAGCTGCTTGTGTTTCCCCTGCAACTAAAGCAGAGTTCTACCGTTAAAACTGCGTGGTTTGGGAGAGGATATGCTTACAGTCCTCGCTACAGCCTGCCTTGGTTGAGGCAGTTCGCTCCATGTCGCAAACCCTGCATATAGAAGTTCATTTGTGGAAGAGCCCAAAGAGTACACAGTGGGAGAAAAACTGCTTGTGTTACCCCTGCAACTAAAGCAGAGTTCTACCGTTAAAGCTGCGTGGTTTGGGAGAGGATATGCTTACAGTCCTCGCTACAGCCTGCCTTGGTTGAGGCAGTTCGCTCCACGTCGGAAACCCTGCATATAGAAGTTCATTCGTGGAAGAGCCAGAAGAGTACACAGTGGGAGAAAAGCTGCTTGTGTTACCCCTGCAACTAAAGCAGAGTTCTACCGTTAAAACTGCGTGGTTTGGGAGAGGATATGCTTACACTGCTCGCTACAGCCTGCCTTGGTTGAGGCAGTTCGCTCCACGTCGCAAACCCTGCATATAGAAGTTCATTCGTGGAAGAGCCCAAAGAGTACACAGTGGGAGAAAAATTGCTTGTGTTACCCCTGCAACTAAAGCAGAGTTCTACCGTTAAAACTGCGTGGTTTGGGAGAGGATATGCTTACAGTCCTCGCTACAGCCTGCCATGTTGGAGGCAGTTCGCTCCACGTGGGAATCCCTGCATAAAGAAGTTCATTCGTGCAAGAGCCCAAAGAGTACACAGTGGGAGTAATGCTGCTTGTATTCTTCCTGCAACTAAAGCAGAATTCTTTCATAAAACTGCCGTGTTTTGTAAGAGGAAATGCTTACAGTCCTTGCTACATCCTGCCTTGGTTGAGGCAGTTCGCTCCACGTCGGAAACCCTGCATATAGAAGTTCATTCTTGGAAGAGCCAGAAGAGTACACAGTGGGAGAAAAGCTGCTTGTGTTACCCCTGCAACTAAAGCAGAGTTCTACCGTTAAAACTGCGTGGTTTGGGAGAGGATATGCTTACAGTGCTCGCTACAGCCTGCCTTGGTTGAGGCAGTTCGCTCCACGTCGCAAACCCTGCTTATAGAAGTTCATTCGTGGAAGAGCCCAAAGAGTACACAGTGGGAGAAAAATTGCTTGTGTTACCCCTGCAACTAAAGCAGAGTTCTACCGTTAAAACTGCGTGGTTTGGGAGAGGATATGCTTACAGTCCTCGCTACAGCCTGCCATGGTGGAGGCATTTCGCTCCCCGTGGGAATCCCTGCATAAAGAAGTTTTTCGTGTAAGAGCCCCAAGAGTACACAGTGGGAGTAATGCTGCTTGTATTCCACCTGCAACTAAAGAAGAATTCTTTGGTAAAACTGCCGTGTTTTGTAAGAGGAAATGCTTACAGTCTTTGCTACAGCCTGCCTTGGTTGAGGCGGTTCGCTACACGTCGGAAACCCTGCATATAGAAGTTATTCGTGGAAGAGCCCCAAGAGTACACAGTGGGAGAAAAGCTACTTGTGTTACCCCTGCAACTAAAGCAGAGTTCTACCGTTAAAACTGCGTGTTTTGGGATAGGATATGGTTACAGTCCTCGCTACAGCCTGCCACGGTTGAGGCAGTTCGATCCACGTGGGAATCCCTGCATAAAGAAGTTCATTCGTGTAAGAGCCCAAAGAGTACACAGTGGGAGAAATGATGCTTGTGTTTCACCTGCAACTGAAGCAGAATTCTTTGGTAAAACTGCCGTGTTTTGGAAGAGGAAATGCTTACAGTCCTCGCTACAGCCTTACTTGGTTGAGGCAATTCGCTCCACTTCGGAAACCCTGCATATAGAAGTTCATTCGTGGAAGAGCCCCAAGAGTACACAGTGGGAGAAAAGCTGCTTGTGTTTCCCCTGCAACTAAAGCAGAGTTCTACCATTAAAACTGCGTGGTTTGGGAGAGGATATGCTTACAGTCCTCGCTACAGCCTGCCTTGGTTGAGGCAGTTCGCTCCATGTCGCAAACCCTGCATATAGAAGTTCATTCGTGGAAGAGCCCAAAGAGTACACAGTGGGAGAAAAACTGCTTGTGTTACCCCTGCAACTAAAGCAGAGTTCTACCGTTAAAGCTGCGTGGTTTGGGAGAGGATATGCTTACAGTCCTCGCTACAGCCTGCCTTGGTTGAGGCAGTTCGCTCCACGTCGGAAACCCTGCATATAGAAGTTCATTCGTGGAAGAGCCAGAAGAGTACACAGTGGGAGAAAAGCTGCTTGTGTTACCCCTGCAACTAAAGCAGAGTTCTACCGTTAAAACTGCGTGGTTTGGGAGAGGATATGCTTACAGTGCTCGCTACAGCCTGCCTTGGTTGAGGCAGTTCGCTCCACGTCGCAAACCCTGCATATAGAAGTTCATTCGTGGAAGAGCCCAAAGAGTACACAGTGGGAGAAAAATTGCTTGTGTTACCCCTGCAACTAAAGCAGAGTTCTACCGTTAAAACTGCGTGGTTTGGGAGAGGATATGCTTACAGTCCTCGCTACAGCCTGCCATGTTGGAGGCAGTTCGCTCCACGTGGGAATCCCTGCATAAAGAAGTTCATTCGTGCAAGAGCCCAAAGAGTACACAGTGGGAGTAATGCTGCTTGTATTCTTCCTGCAACTAAAGCAGAATTCTTTCATAAAACTGCCGTGTTTTGTAAGAGGAAATGCTTACAGTCCTTGCTACATCCTGCCTTGGTTGAGGCAGTTCGCTCCACGTCGGAAACCCTGCATATAGAAGTTCATTCTTGGAAGAGCCAGAAGAGTACACAGTGGGAGAAAAGCTGCTTGTGTTACCCCTGCAACTAAAGCAGAGTTCTACCGTTAAAACTGCGTGGTTTAGGATAGGATATGCTTACAGTGCTCGCTACAGCCTGCCTTGGTTGAGGCAGTTCGCTCCACGTCGCAAACCCTGCTTATAGAAGTTCATTCGTGGAAGAGCCCAAAGAGTACACAGTGGGAGAAAAATTGCTTGTGTTACCCCTGCAACTAAAGCAGAGTTCTACCGTTAAAACTGCGTGGTTTGGGAGAGGATATGCTTACAGTCCTCGCTACAGCCTGCCATGGTGGAGGCATTTCGCTCCCCGTGGGAATCCCTGCATAAAGAAGTTTTTCGTGTAAGAGCCCCAAGAGTACACAGTGGGAGTAATGCTGCTTGTATTCCACCTGCAACTAAAGAAGAATTCTTTGGTAAAACTGCCGTGTTTTGTAAGAGTAAATGCTTACAGTCTTTGCTACAGCCTGCCTTGGTTGAGGCAGTTCGCTCCACGTCGGAAACCCTGCATATAGAAGTTATTCGTGGAAGAGCCCAAAGAGTACACAGTGGGAGAAAAGCTACTTGTGTTACCCTTGCAACTAAAGCAGAGTTCTACCGTTAAAACTGCGTGTTTTGGGATAGGATATGCTTACAGTCCTCGCTACAGCCTGCCACGGTTGAGGCAGTTCGATCCACGTGGGAATCCTTGCATAAAGAAGTTCATTCGTGTAAGAGCCCAAAGAGTACACAGTGGGAGAAAAGATGCTTGTGTTTCACCTGCAACTGAAGCAGAATTCTTTGGTAAAACTGCCGTGTTTTGGAAGAGGAAATGCTTACAGTCCTCGCTACAGCCTTACTTGGTTGAGGCAATTCGCTCCACTTCGGAAACCCTGCATATAGAAGTTCATTCGTGGAAGAGCCCCAAGAGTACACAGTGGGAGAAAAGCTGCTTGTGTTTCCCCTGCAACTAAAGCAGAGTTCTACCGTTAAAACTGCGTGGTTTGGGAGAGGATATGCTTACAGTCCTCGCTACAGCCTGCCTTGGTTGAGGCAATTCGCTCCACGTCGCAAACCCTGCATATAGAAGTTCATTCGTGGAAGAGCCCAAAGAGTACACAGTGGGAGAAAAACTGCTTGTGTTACCCCTGCAACTAAAGCAGAGTTCTACCGTTAAAGCTGCGTGGTTTGGGAGAGGATATGCTTACAGTCCTCGCTACAGCCTGCCTTGGTTGAGGCAGTTCGCTCCACGTCGCAAACCCTGCATATAGAAGTTCATTCGTGGAAGAGCCAGAAGAGTACACAGTGGGAGAAAAGCTGCTTGTGTTACCCCTGCAACTAAAGCAGAGTTCTACGGTTAAAACTGCGTGGTTTGGGAGAGGATATGCTTACAGTGCTCGCTACAGCCTGCCTTGGTTGAGGCAGTTCGCTCCACGTCGCAAACCCTGCATATAGAAGTTCATTCGTGGAAGAGCCCAAAGAGTACACAGTGGGAGAAAAACTGCTTGTGTTACCCCTGCAACTAAAGCAGAGTTCTACCGTTAAAGCTGCGTGGTTTGGGAGAGGATATGCTTACAGTCCTCGCTACAGCCTGCCATGGTGGAGGCAGTTCGCTCCACGTGGGAATCCCTGCATAAAGAAGTTCATTCGTGCAAGAGCCCAAAGAGTACACAGTGGGAGTAATGCTGCTTGTATTCCACCTGCAACTAAAGCAGAATTCTTTGGTAAAACTGCCGTGTTTTGGAAGAGGAAATGCTTACAGATTTTGCTACAGCCTGCCTTGGTTCAGGCAGTTCGCTCCACGTCGGAAACCCTGCATATAGAAGTTCATTCGTGGAAGAGCCCCAAGAGTACACAGTGGGAGAAAAGCTGCTTGTGTTACCCCTGCAACTAAAGCAGAGTTCTACCGTTAAAACTGCGTGTTTTGGGATAGGATATGCTTACAGTCCTCGCTACAGTCTGCCACGGTTGAGGCAGTTCGATCCACGTGGGAATCCCTGCATAAAGAAGTTCATTCGTGTAAGAGCCCAAAGAGTACACAGTGGGAGAAATGATGCTTGTGTTTCACCTGCAACTGAAGCAGAATTCTTTGGTAAAACTGCCGTTTTTTGGAAGAGGAAATGCTTACAGTCCTCGCTACAGCCTTACTTGGTTGAGGCAGTTCGCTCCACTTCGGAAACCCTGCATATAGAAGTTCATTCGTGGAAGAGCCCCAAGAGTACACAGTGGGAGAAAAGCTGCTTGTGTTACCCCTGCAACTAAAGCAGAGTTCTACCGTTAAAGCTGCGTAGTTTGGGAGAGGATATGCTTACAGTCCTCGCTACAGCCTGCCATGGTGGAGGCAGTTCGCTCCACGTGGGAATCCCTGCATAAAGAAGTTCATTCGTGCAAGAGCCCAAAGAGTACACAGTGGGAGTAATGCTGCTTGTATTCCACCTGCAACTAAAGCAGAATTCTTTGGTAAAACTGCCGTGTTTTGTAAGAGGAAATGCTTACAGTCCTTGCTACATCCTGCCTTGGTTGAGGCGGTTCGCTCCACGTCGGAAACACTGCTTATAGAAGTTCATTCGTGGAAGAGCCCCAAGAGTACACAGTGGGAGAAAAGCTGCTTGTGTTACCCCTGCAACTAAAGCAGAGTTCTACCGTTAAAACTGCGTGTTTTGGGATAGGATATGCTTACAGTCCTCGCTACAGCCTGCCACGGTTGAGGCAGTTCGATCCACGTGGGAATCCCTGCATAAAGAAGTTCATTCGTGTAAGAGCCCAAAGAGTACACAGTGGGAGAAATGATGCTTGTGTTTCACCTGCAACTGAAGCAGAATTCTTTGGTAAAACTGCCGTGTTTTGGAAGAGGAAATGCTTACAGTCCTCGCTACAGCCTGCCTTGGTTGAGGCAGTTCGCTCCACGTCGGAAACCCTGCATATAGAAGTTCATTCGTGGAAGAGCCCCAAGAGTACACAGTGGGAGAAAAGCTGCTTGTGTTACCCCTGCAACTAAAGCAGAGTTCTACCGTTAAAACTGCGTGTTTTGGGAGAGGATATGCTTACAGTCCTCGCTACAGCCTGCCTTGGTTGAGGCAGTTCGCTCCACGTCGGAAACCCTGCATATAGAAGTTCATTCGTGGAAGAGCCCCAAGAGTACACAGTGGGAGAAAAGCTGCTTGAGTTACCCCTGCAACTAAAGCAGAGTTCTACCGTTAAAGCTGCGTGGTTTGGGAGAGGATATGCTTACAGACCTCGCTACAGCCTGCCATGGTGGAGGCAGTTCGCTCCACGTGGGAATCCCTGCATAAATAATTTCATTCGTGCAAGAGCCCCAAGAGTACACAGTGGGAGTAATGCTGCTTGTATTCCACCTGCAACTAAAGCAGAATTCTTTGGTAAAACTGCCGTGTTTTGTAAGAGGAAATGCTTACAGTCCTTGCTACATCCTGCCTTGGTTGAGGCGGTTCGCTCCACGTCGGAAACCCTGCATATAGAAGTTCATTCGTGGAAGAGCCTCAAGAGTACACAGTGGGAGAAAAGCTGCTTGTGTTACCCCTGCAACTAAAGCAGAGTTCTAACCGTTAAAACTGCGTGTTTTGGGATAGGATATGCTTACAGTCCTCGCTACAGCCTGCCACGGTTGAGGCAGTTCGATCCACGTGGGAATCCCTGCATAAAGAAGTTCATTCGTGTAAGAGCCCAAAGAGTACACAGTGGGAGAAATGATGCTTGTGTTTCACCTGCAACTGAAGCAGAATTCTTTGGTAAAACTGCCGTGTTTTGGAAGAGGAAATGCTTACAGTCCTCGCTACAGCCTGCCTTGGTTGAGGTAGTTCGCTCCACGTCGGAAACCCTGCATATAGAAGTTCATTCGTGGAAGAGCCCAAAGAGTACACAGTGGGAGAAAAACTGCTTGTGTTACCCCTGCAACTAAAGCAGAGTTCTACTGTTAAAGCTGCATGGTTTGGGAGAGGATATGCTTACAGTCCTCGCTACAGCCTGCCATGGTGGAGGCAGTTCGCTCCACGTGGGAATCCCTGCATAAAGAAGTTCATTCGTGCAAGAGCCCAAAGAGTACACAGTGGGAGTAATGCTGCTTGTATTCCACCTGCAACTAAAGCAGAATTCTTTGGTAAAACTGCCGTGTTTTGTAAGAGGAAATGCTTACAGTCCTTGCTACATCCTGCCTTGGTTGAGGCGGTTCGCTCCACGTCGGAAACCCTGCATATAGAAGTTCATTCGTGGAAGAGCCAGAAGAGTACACAGTGGGAGAAAAGCTGCTTGTGTTACCCCTGCAACTAAAGCAGAGTTCTACCGTTAAAACTGCGTGGTTTGGGAGAGGATATGTTTACAGTGCTCGCTACAGCCTGCCTTGGTTGAGGCAGTTCGCTCCACGTCGCAAACCCTGCATATAGAAGTTCATTCGTGGAAGAGCCCCAAGAGTACACAGTGGGAGAAAAGCTGCTTGTGTTACCCCTGCAACTAAAGCAGAGTTCTACCGTTAAAACTGCGTGGTTTGGGATAGGATATGCTTACAGTCCTCGCTACAGCCTGCCACGGTTGAGGCAGTTCGATCCACGTGGGAATCCCTGCATAAAGTTCATTCGTGGAAGAGCCCAAAGAGTACACAGTGGGAGAAATGATGCTTGTGTTTCACCTGCAACTAAAGCAGAATTCTATGGTAAAACTGCCGTGTTTTGGAAGAGGAAATGCTTACAGTCCTCGCTACAGCCTTACTTGGTTGAGGCAATTCGCTCCACGTCGGAAATCCTGCATATAGAAGTTCATTCGTGGAAGAGCCCCAAGAGTACACAGTGGGAGAAAAGCTGCTTGTGTTACCCCTGCAACTATAGCAGAGTTCTACCGTTAAAACTGCGTGTTTTGGGAGAGGATATGCTTACAGTCCTCGCTACAGCCTGCCTTGGTTGAGGCAGTTCGCTCCACGTCGCAAACCCTGCATATAGAAGTTCATTCGTGGAAGAGCCCAAAGAGTACACAGTTGGAGAAAAACTGCTTGTGTTACCCCTGCAACTAAAGCAGAGTTCTACCGTTAAAGCTGGGTGGTTTGGGAGAGGATATGCTTACAGTCTTCGCTACAGCCTGCCATGGTGGAGGCAGTTCGCTCCACGTCGGAAACCCTGCATATAGAAGTTCATTCGTGGAAGAGCCAGAAGAGTACACAGTGGGAGAAAAGCTGCTTGTGTTACCCCTGCAACTAAAGCAGAGTTCTACCGTTAAAACTGCGTGGTTTGGGAGAGGATATGCTTACAGTGCTCGCTACAGCCTGCCTTGGTTGAGGCAGTTCGCTCCACGTCGCAAACCCTGCATATAGAAGTTCATTCGTGGAAGAGCCCAAAGAGTACACAGTGGGAGAAAAGCTGCTTGTGTTACCCCTGCAACTAAAGCAGAGTTCTACCGTTAAAACTGCGTGGTTTGGGAGAGGATATGCTTACAGTCCTCGCTACAGCCTGCCATGGTGGAGGCAGTTCGCTCCACGTGGGAATCCCTGCATAAAGAAGTTCATTCGTGAAAGAGCCCAAAGAGTACACAGTGGGAGTAATGCTGCTTGTATTCTTCCTGCAACTAAAGCAGAATTCTTTCGTAAAACTGCCGTGTTTTGTAAGAGGAAATGCTTACAGTCCTTGCTACATCCTGCCTTGGTTGAGGCAGTTCGCTCCACGTCGGAAACCCTGCATATAGAAGTTCATTCTTGGAAGAGCCAGAAGAGTACACAGTGGGAGAAAAGCTGCTTGTGTTACCCCTGCAACTAAAGCAGAGTTCTACCGTTAAAACTGCGTGGTTTGGGAGAGGATATGCTTACAGTGCTCGCTACAGCCTGCCTTGGTTGAGGCAGTTCGCTCCACGTCGCAAACCCTGCATATAGAAGTTCATTCGTGGAAGAGCCCAAAGAGTACACAGTGGGAGAAAAATTGCTTGTGTTACCCCTGCAACTAAAGCAGAGTTCTACCATTAAAACTGCGTGGTTTGGGAGAGGATATGCTTACAGTCCTCGCTACAGCCTGCCATGGTGGAGGCATTTCGCTCCCCGTGGGAATCCCTGCATAAAGAAGTTTTTCGTGTAAGAGCCCCAAGAGTACACAGTGGGAGTAATGCTGCTTGTATTCCACCTGCAACTAAAGAAGAATTCTTTGGTAAAACTGCCGTGTTTTGTAAGAGGAAATGCTTACAGTCTTTGCTACAGCCTGCCTTGGTTGAGGCGGTTCGCTACACGTCGGAAACCCTGCATATAGAAGTTATTCGTGGAAGAGCCCCAAGAGTACACAGTGGGAGAAAAGCTACTTGTGTTACCCCTGCAACTAAAGCAGAGTTCTACCGTTAAAACTGCGTGTTTTGGGATAGGATATGCTTACAGTCCTCGCTACAGCCTGCCACGGTTGAGGCAGTTCGATCCACGTGGGAATCCCTGCATAAAGAAGTTCATTCGTGTAAGAGCCCAAAGAGTACACAGTGGGAGAAATGATGCTTGTGTTTCACCTGCAACTGAAGCAGAATTCTTTGGTAAAACTGCCGTGTTTTGGAAGAGGAAATGCTTACAGTCCTCGCTACAGCCTTACTTGGTTGAGGCAATTCGCTCCACTTCGGAAACCCTGCATATAGAAGTTCATTCGTGGAAGAGCCCCAAGAGTACACAGTGGGAGAAAAGCTGCTTGTGTTTCCCCTGCAACTAAAGCAGAGTTCTACCGTTAAAACTGCGTGGTTTGGGAGAGGATATGCTTACAGTCCTCGCTACAGCCTGCCTTGGTTGAGGCAGTTCGCTCCATGTCGCAAACCCTGCATATAGAAGTTCATTCGTGGAAGAGCCCAAAGAGTACACAGTGGGAGAAAAACTGCTTGTGTTACCCCTGCAACTAAAGCAGAGTTCTACCGTTAAAGCTGCGTGGTTTGGGAGAGGATATGCTTACAGTCCTCGCTACAGCCTGCCTTGGTTGAGGCAGTTCGCTCCACGTCGGAAACCCTGCATATAGAAGTTCATTCTTGGAAGAGCCAGAAGAGTACACAGTGGGAGAAAAGCTGCTTGTGTTACCCCTGCAACTAAAGCAGAGTTCTACCGTTAAAACTGCGTGGTTTGGGAGAGGATATGCTTACAGTGCTCGCTACAGCCTGCCTTGGTTGAGGCAGTTCGCTCCACGTCGCAAACCCTGCTTATAGAAGTTCATTCGTGGAAGAGCCCAAAGAGTACACAGTGGGAGAAAAATTGCTTGTGTTACCCCTGCAACTAAAGCAGAGTTCTACCGTTAAAACTGCGTGGTTTGGGAGAGGATATGCTTACAGTCCTCGCTACAGCCTGCCATGGTGGAGGCATTTCGCTCCCCGTGGGAATCCCTGCATAAAGAAGTTTATTCGTGTAAGAGCCCCAAGAGTACACAGTGGGAGTAATGCTGCTTGTATTCCACCTGCAACTAAAGAAGAATTCTTTGGTAAAACTGCCGTGTTTTGTAAGAGGAAATGCTTACAGTCTTTGCTACAGCCTGCCTTGGTTGAGGCGGTTCGCTACACGTCGGAAACCCTGCATATAGAAGTTATTCGTGGAAGAGCCCCAAGAGTACACAGTGGGAGAAAAGCTACTTGTGTTACCCCTGCAACTAAAGCAGAGTTCTACCGTTAAAACTGCGTGTTTTGGGATAGGATATGCTTACAGTCCTCGCTACAGCCTGCCACGGTTGAGGCAGTTCAATCCACGTGGGAATCCCTGCATAAAGAAGTTCATTCGTGTAAGAGCCCAAAGAGTACACAGTGGGAGAAATGATGCTTGTGTTTCACCTGCAACTGAAGCAGAATTCTTTGGTAAAACTGCCGTGTTTTGGAAGAGGAAATGCTTACAGTCCTCGCTACAGCCTTACTTGGTTGAGGCAATTCGCTCCACTTCGGAAACCCTGCATATAGAAGTTCATTCGTGGAAGAGCCCCAAGAGTACACAGTGGGAGAAAAGCTGCTTGTGTTTCCCCTGCAACTAAAGCA
Organism: Mesoplodon densirostris; assembly: GCF_025265405.1. Classification (NCBI taxonomy): domain Eukaryota; kingdom Metazoa; phylum Chordata; class Mammalia; order Artiodactyla; family Ziphiidae; genus Mesoplodon; species Mesoplodon densirostris. Next base: position 91,136,419 of record NC_082672.1, read on the forward strand.
GAGTTCTACCGTTAAAACTGCGTGTTTTGGGAGAGGATATGCTTACAGTGCTCGCTACAGCCTGCCTTGGTTGAGGCAGTTCGCTCCACGTCGCAAACCCTGCATATAGAAGTTCATTCGTGGAAGAGCCCAAAGAGTACACAGTGGGAGAAAAATTGCTTGTGTTACCCCTGCAACTAAAGCAGAGTTCTACCGTTAAAACTGCGTGGTTTGGGAGAGGATATGCTTACAGTCCTCGCTACAGCCTGCCATGTTGGAGGCAGTTCGCTCCACGTGGGAATCCCTGCATAAAGAAGTTCATTCGTGCAAGAGCCCAAAGAGTACACAGTGGGAGTAATGCTGCTTGTATTCTTCCTGCAACTAAAGCAGAATTCTTTCATAAAACTGCCGTGTTTTGTAAGAGGAAATGCTTACAGTCCTTGCTACATCCTGCCTTGGTTGAGGCAGTTCGCTCCACGTCGGAAACCCTGCATATAGAAGTTCATTCTTGGAAGAGCCAGAAGAGTACACAGTGGGAGAAAAGCTGCTTGTGTTACCCCTGCAACTAAAGCAGAGTTCTACCGTTAAAACTGCGTGGTTTGGGAGAGGATATGCTTACAGTGCTCGCTACAGCCTGCCTTGGTTGAGGCAGTTCGCTCCACGTCGCAAACCCTGCTTATAGAAGTTCATTCGTGGAAGAGCCCAAAGAGTACACAGTGGGAGAAAAATTGCTTGTGTTACCCCTGCAACTAAAGCAGAGTTCTACCGTTAAAACTGCGTGGTTTGGGAGAGGATATGCTTACAGTCCTCGCTACAGCCTGCCATGGTGGAGGCATTTCGCTCCCCGTGGGAATCCCTGCATAAAGAAGTTTTTCGTGTAAGAGCCCCAAGAGTACACAGTGGGAGTAATGCTGCTTGTATTCCACCTGCAACTAAAGAAGAATTCTTTGGTAAAACTGCCGTGTTTTGTAAGAGGAAATGCTTACAGTCTTTGCTACAGCCTGCCTTGGTTGAGGCGGTTCGCTACACGTCGGAAACCCTGCATATAGAAGTTATTCGTGGAAGAGCCCCAAGAGTACACAGTGGGAGAAAAGCTACTTGTGTTACCCCTGCAACTAAAGCAGAGTTCTACCGTTAAAACTGCGTGTTTTGGGATAGGATATGCTTACAGTCCTCGCTACAGCCTGCCACGGTTGAGGCAGTTCGATCCACGTGGGAATCCCTGCATAAAGAAGTTCATTCGTGTAAGAGCCCAAAGAGTACACAGTGGGAGAAATGATGCTTGTGTTTCACCTGCAACTGAAGCAGAATTCTTTGGTAAAACTGCCGTTTTTTGGAAGAGGAAATGCTTACAGTCCTCGCTACAGCCTTACTTGGTTGAGGCAGTTCGCTCCACTTCGGAAACCCTGCATATAGAAGTTCATTCGTGGAAGAGCCCCAAGAGTACACAGTGGGAGAAAAGCTGCTTGTGTTACCCCTGCAACTAAAGCAGAGTTCTACCGTTAAAGCTGCGTAGTTTGGGAGAGGATATGCTTACAGTCCTCGCTACAGCCTGCCATGGTGGAGGCAGTTCGCTCCACGTGGGAATCCCTGCATAAAGAAGTTCATTCGTGCAAGAGCCCAAAGAGTACACAGTGGGAGTAATGCTGCTTGTATTCCACCTGCAACTAAAGCAGAATTCTTTGGTAAAACTGCCGTGTTTTGTAAGAGGAAATGCTTACAGTCCTTGCTACATCCTGCCTTGGTTGAGGCGGTTCGCTCCACGTCGGAAACACTGCTTATAGAAGTTCATTCGTGGAAGAGCCCCAAGAGTACACAGTGGGAGAAAAGCTGCTTGTGTTACCCCTGCAACTAAAGCAGAGTTCTACCGTTAAAACTGCGTGTTTTGGGATAGGATATGCTTACAGTCCTCGCTACAGCCTGCCACGGTTGAGGCAGTTCGATCCACGTGGGAATCCCTGCATAAAGAAGTTCATTCGTGTAAGAGCCCAAAGAGTACACAGTGGGAGAAATGATGCTTGTGTTTCACCTGCAACTGAAGCAGAATTCTTTGGTAAAACTGCCGTGTTTTGGAAGAGGAAATGCTTACAGTCCTCGCTACAGCCTGCCTTGGTTGAGGCAGTTCGCTCCACGTCGGAAACCCTGCATATAGAAGTTCATTCGTGGAAGAGCCCCAAGAGTACACAGTGGGAGAAAAGCTGCTTGTGTTACCCCTGCAACTAAAGCAGAGTTCTACCGTTAAAACTGCGTGTTTTGGGAGAGGATATGCTTACAGTCCTCGCTACAGCCTGCCTTGGTTGAGGCAGTTCGCTCCACGTCGGAAACCCTGCATATAGAAGTTCATTCGTGGAAGAGCCCCAAGAGTACACAGTGGGAGAAAAGCTGCTTGAGTTACCCCTGCAACTAAAGCAGAGTTCTACCGTTAAAGCTGCGTGGTTTGGGAGAGGATATGCTTACAGACCTCGCTACAGCCTGCCATGGTGGAGGCAGTTCGCTCCACGTGGGAATCCCTGCATAAATAATTTCATTCGTGCAAGAGCCCCAAGAGTACACAGTGGGAGTAATGCTGCTTGTATTCCACCTGCAACTAAAGCAGAATTCTTTGGTAAAACTGCCGTGTTTTGTAAGAGGAAATGCTTACAGTCCTTGCTACATCCTGCCTTGGTTGAGGCGGTTCGCTCCACGTCGGAAACCCTGCATATAGAAGTTCATTCGTGGAAGAGCCTCAAGAGTACACAGTGGGAGAAAAGCTGCTTGTGTTACCCCTGCAACTAAAGCAGAGTTCTAACCGTTAAAACTGCGTGTTTTGGGATAGGATATGCTTACAGTCCTCGCTACAGCCTGCCACGGTTGAGGCAGTTCGATCCACGTGGGAATCCCTGCATAAAGAAGTTCATTCGTGTAAGAGCCCAAAGAGTACACAGTGGGAGAAATGATGCTTGTGTTTCACCTGCAACTGAAGCAGAATTCTTTGGTAAAACTGCCGTGTTTTGGAAGAGGAAATGCTTACAGTCCTCGCTACAGCCTGCCTTGGTTGAGGTAGTTCGCTCCACGTCGGAAACCCTGCATATAGAAGTTCATTCGTGGAAGAGCCCAAAGAGTACACAGTGGGAGAAAAACTGCTTGTGTTACCCCTGCAACTAAAGCAGAGTTCTACTGTTAAAGCTGCATGGTTTGGGAGAGGATATGCTTACAGTCCTCGCTACAGCCTGCCATGGTGGAGGCAGTTCGCTCCACGTGGGAATCCCTGCATAAAGAAGTTCATTCGTGCAAGAGCCCAAAGAGTACACAGTGGGAGTAATGCTGCTTGTATTCCACCTGCAACTAAAGCAGAATTCTTTGGTAAAACTGCCGTGTTTTGTAAGAGGAAATGCTTACAGTCCTTGCTACATCCTGCCTTGGTTGAGGCGGTTCGCTCCACGTCGGAAACCCTGCATATAGAAGTTCATTCGTGGAAGAGCCAGAAGAGTACACAGTGGGAGAAAAGCTGCTTGTGTTACCCCTGCAACTAAAGCAGAGTTCTACCGTTAAAACTGCGTGGTTTGGGAGAGGATATGTTTACAGTGCTCGCTACAGCCTGCCTTGGTTGAGGCAGTTCGCTCCACGTCGCAAACCCTGCATATAGAAGTTCATTCGTGGAAGAGCCCCAAGAGTACACAGTGGGAGAAAAGCTGCTTGTGTTACCCCTGCAACTAAAGCAGAGTTCTACCGTTAAAACTGCGTGGTTTGGGATAGGATATGCTTACAGTCCTCGCTACAGCCTGCCACGGTTGAGGCAGTTCGATCCACGTGGGAATCCCTGCATAAAGTTCATTCGTGGAAGAGCCCAAAGAGTACACAGTGGGAGAAATGATGCTTGTGTTTCACCTGCAACTAAAGCAGAATTCTATGGTAAAACTGCCGTGTTTTGGAAGAGGAAATGCTTACAGTCCTCGCTACAGCCTTACTTGGTTGAGGCAATTCGCTCCACGTCGGAAATCCTGCATATAGAAGTTCATTCGTGGAAGAGCCCCAAGAGTACACAGTGGGAGAAAAGCTGCTTGTGTTACCCCTGCAACTATAGCAGAGTTCTACCGTTAAAACTGCGTGTTTTGGGAGAGGATATGCTTACAGTCCTCGCTACAGCCTGCCTTGGTTGAGGCAGTTCGCTCCACGTCGCAAACCCTGCATATAGAAGTTCATTCGTGGAAGAGCCCAAAGAGTACACAGTTGGAGAAAAACTGCTTGTGTTACCCCTGCAACTAAAGCAGAGTTCTACCGTTAAAGCTGGGTGGTTTGGGAGAGGATATGCTTACAGTCTTCGCTACAGCCTGCCATGGTGGAGGCAGTTCGCTCCACGTCGGAAACCCTGCATATAGAAGTTCATTCGTGGAAGAGCCAGAAGAGTACACAGTGGGAGAAAAGCTGCTTGTGTTACCCCTGCAACTAAAGCAGAGTTCTACCGTTAAAACTGCGTGGTTTGGGAGAGGATATGCTTACAGTGCTCGCTACAGCCTGCCTTGGTTGAGGCAGTTCGCTCCACGTCGCAAACCCTGCATATAGAAGTTCATTCGTGGAAGAGCCCAAAGAGTACACAGTGGGAGAAAAGCTGCTTGTGTTACCCCTGCAACTAAAGCAGAGTTCTACCGTTAAAACTGCGTGGTTTGGGAGAGGATATGCTTACAGTCCTCGCTACAGCCTGCCATGGTGGAGGCAGTTCGCTCCACGTGGGAATCCCTGCATAAAGAAGTTCATTCGTGAAAGAGCCCAAAGAGTACACAGTGGGAGTAATGCTGCTTGTATTCTTCCTGCAACTAAAGCAGAATTCTTTCGTAAAACTGCCGTGTTTTGTAAGAGGAAATGCTTACAGTCCTTGCTACATCCTGCCTTGGTTGAGGCAGTTCGCTCCACGTCGGAAACCCTGCATATAGAAGTTCATTCTTGGAAGAGCCAGAAGAGTACACAGTGGGAGAAAAGCTGCTTGTGTTACCCCTGCAACTAAAGCAGAGTTCTACCGTTAAAACTGCGTGGTTTGGGAGAGGATATGCTTACAGTGCTCGCTACAGCCTGCCTTGGTTGAGGCAGTTCGCTCCACGTCGCAAACCCTGCATATAGAAGTTCATTCGTGGAAGAGCCCAAAGAGTACACAGTGGGAGAAAAATTGCTTGTGTTACCCCTGCAACTAAAGCAGAGTTCTACCATTAAAACTGCGTGGTTTGGGAGAGGATATGCTTACAGTCCTCGCTACAGCCTGCCATGGTGGAGGCATTTCGCTCCCCGTGGGAATCCCTGCATAAAGAAGTTTTTCGTGTAAGAGCCCCAAGAGTACACAGTGGGAGTAATGCTGCTTGTATTCCACCTGCAACTAAAGAAGAATTCTTTGGTAAAACTGCCGTGTTTTGTAAGAGGAAATGCTTACAGTCTTTGCTACAGCCTGCCTTGGTTGAGGCGGTTCGCTACACGTCGGAAACCCTGCATATAGAAGTTATTCGTGGAAGAGCCCCAAGAGTACACAGTGGGAGAAAAGCTACTTGTGTTACCCCTGCAACTAAAGCAGAGTTCTACCGTTAAAACTGCGTGTTTTGGGATAGGATATGCTTACAGTCCTCGCTACAGCCTGCCACGGTTGAGGCAGTTCGATCCACGTGGGAATCCCTGCATAAAGAAGTTCATTCGTGTAAGAGCCCAAAGAGTACACAGTGGGAGAAATGATGCTTGTGTTTCACCTGCAACTGAAGCAGAATTCTTTGGTAAAACTGCCGTGTTTTGGAAGAGGAAATGCTTACAGTCCTCGCTACAGCCTTACTTGGTTGAGGCAATTCGCTCCACTTCGGAAACCCTGCATATAGAAGTTCATTCGTGGAAGAGCCCCAAGAGTACACAGTGGGAGAAAAGCTGCTTGTGTTTCCGCTGCAACTAAAGCAGAGTTCTACCATTAAAACTGCGTGGTTTGGGAGAGGATATGCTTACAGTCCTCGCTACAGCCTGCCTTGGTTGAGGCAGTTCGCTCCATGTCGCAAACCCTGCATATAGAAGTTCATTCGTGGAAGAGCCCAAAGAGTACACAGTGGGAGAAAAACTGCTTGTGTTACCCCTGCAACTAAAGCAGAGTTCTACCGTTAAAGCTGCGTGGTTTGGGAGAGGATATGCTTACAGTCCTCGCTACAGCCTGCCTTGGTTGAGGCAGTTCGCTCCACGTCGGAAACCCTGCATATAGAAGTTCATTCTTGGAAGAGCCAGAAGAGTACACAGTGGGAGAAAAGCTGCTTGTGTTACCCCTGCAACTAAAGCAGAGTTCTACCGTTAAAACTGCGTGGTTTGGGAGAGGATATGCTTACAGTGCTCGCTACAGCCTGCCTTGGTTGAGGCAGTTCTCTCCACGTCGCAAACCCTGCTTATAGAAGTTCATTCGTGGAAGAGCCCAAAGAGTACACAGTGGGAGAAAAATTGCTTGTGTTACCCCTGCAACTAAAGCAGAGTTCTACCGTTAAAACTGCGTGGTTTGGGAGAGGATATGCTTACAGTCCTCGCTACAGCCTGCCATGGTGGAGGCATTTCGCTCCCCGTGGGAATCCCTGCATAAAGAAGTTTATTCGTGTAAGAGCCCCAAGAGTACACAGTGGGAGTAATGCTGCTTGTATTCCACCTGCAACTAAAGAAGAATTCTTTGGTAAAACTGCCGTGTTTTGTAAGAGGAAATGCTTACAGTCTTTGCTACAGCCTGCCTTGGTTGAGGCGGTTCGCTACACGTCGGAAACCCTGCATATAGAAGTTATTCGTGGAAGAGCCCCAAGAGTACACAGTGGGAGAAAAGCTACTTGTGTTACCCCTGCAACTAAAGCAGAGTTCTACCGTTAAAACTGCGTGTTTTGGGATAGGATATGCTTACAGTCCTCGCTACAGCCTGCCACGGTTGAGGCAGTTCAATCCACGTGGGAATCCCTGCATAAAGAAGTTCATTCGTGTAAGAGCCCAAAGAGTACACAGTGGGAGAAATGATGCTTGTGTTTCACCTGCAACTGAAGCAGAATTCTTTGGTAAAACTGCCGTGTTTTGGAAGAGGAAATGCTTACAGTCCTCGCTACAGCCTTACTTGGTTGAGGCAATTCGCTCCACTTCGGAAACCCTGCATATAGAAGTTCATTCGTGGAAGAGCCCCAAGAGTACACAGTGGGAGAAAAGCTGCTTGTGTTTCCCCTGCAACTAAAGCAGAGTTCTACCGTTAAAACTGCGTGTTTTGGGAGAGGATATGCTTACAGTGCTCGCTACAGCCTGCCTTGGTTGAGGCAGTTCGCTCCACGTCGCAAACCCTGCATATAGAAGTTCATTCGTGGAAGAGCCCAAAGAGTACACAGTGGGAGAAAAATTGCTTGTGTTACCCCTGCAACTAAAGCAGAGTTCTACCGTTAAAACTGCGTGGTTTGGGAGAGGATATGCTTACAGTCCTCGCTACAGCCTGCCATGTTGGAGGCAGTTCGCTCCACGTGGGAATCCCTGCATAAAGAAGTTCATTCGTGCAAGAGCCCAAAGAGTACACAGTGGGAGTAATGCTGCTTGTATTCTTCCTGCAACTAAAGCAGAATTCTTTCATAAAACTGCCGTGTTTTGTAAGAGGAAATGCTTACAGTCCTTGCTACATCCTGCCTTGGTTGAGGCAGTTCGCTCCACGTCGGAAACCCTGCATATAGAAGTTCATTCTTGGAAGAGCCAGAAGAGTACACAGTGGGAGAAAAGCTGCTTGTGTTACCCCTGCAACTAAAGCAGAGTTCTACCGTTAAAACTGCGTGGTTTGGGAGAGGATATGCTTACAGTGCTCGCTACAGCCTGCCTTGGTTGAGGCAGTTCGCTCCACGTCGCAAACCCTGCTTATAGAAGTTCATTCGTGGAAGAGCCCAAAGAGTACACAGTGGGAGAAAAATTGCTTGTGTTACCCCTGCAACTAAAGCAGAGTTCTACCGTTAAAACTGCGTGGTTTGGGAGAGGATATGCTTACAGTCCTCGCTACAGCCTGCCATGGTGGAGGCATTTCGCTCCCCGTGGGAATCCCTGCATAAAGAAGTTTTTCGTGTAAGAGCCCCAAGAGTACACAGTGGGAGTAATGCTGCTTGTATTCCACCTGCAACTAAAGAAGAATTCTTTGGTAAAACTGCCGTGTTTTGTAAGAGGAAATGCTTACAGTCTTTGCTACAGCCTGCCTTGGTTGAGGCGGTTCGCTACACGTCGGAAACCCTGCATATAGAAGTTATTCGTGGAAGAGCCCCAAGAGTACACAGTGGGAGAAAAGCTACTTGTGTTACCCCTGCAACTAAAGCAGAGTTCTACCGTTAAAACTGCGTGTTTTGGGATAGGATATGCTTACAGTCCTCGCTACAGCCTGCCACGGTTGAGGCAGTTCGATCCACGTGGGAATCCCTGCATAAAGAAGTTCATTCGTGTAAGAGCCCAAAGAGTACACAGTGGGAGAAATGATGCTTGTGTTTCACCTGCAACTGAAGCAGAATTCTTTGGTAAAACTGCCGTGTTTTGGAAGAGGAAATGCTTACAGTCCTCGCTACAGCCTTACTTGGTTGAGGCAATTCGCTCCACTTCGGAAACCCTGCATATAGAAGTTCATTCGTGGAAGAGCCCCAAGAGTACACAGTGGGAGAAAAGCTGCTTGTGTTTCCGCTGCAACTAAAGCAGAGTTCTACCATTAAAACTGCGTGGTTTGGGAGAGGATATGCTTACAGTCCTCGCTACAGCCTGCCTTGGTTGAGGCAGTTCGCTCCATGTCGCAAACCCTGCATATAGAAGTTCATTCGTGGAAGAGCCCAAAGAGTACACAGTGGGAGAAAAACTGCTTGTGTTACCCCTGCAACTAAAGCAGAGTTCTACCGTTAAAGCTGCGTGGTTTGGGAGAGGATATGCTTACAGTCCTCGCTACAGCCTGCCTTGGTTGAGGCAGTTCGCTCCACGTCGGAAACCCTGCATATAGAAGTTCATTCTTGGAAGAGCCAGAAGAGTACACAGTGGGAGAAAAGCTGCTTGTGTTACCCCTGCAACTAAAGCAGAGTTCTACCGTTAAAACTGCGTGGTTTGGGAGAGGATATGCTTACAGTGCTCGCTATAGCCTGCCTTGGTTGAGGCAGTTCGCTCCACGTCGCAAACCCTGCATATAGAAGTTCATTCGTGGAAGAGCCCAAAGAGTACACAGTGGGAGAAAAATTGCTTGTGTTACCCCTGCAACTAAAGCAGAGTTCTACCGTTAAAACTGCGTGGTTTGGGAGAGGATATGCTTACAGTCCTCGCTACAGCCTGCCATGGTGGAGGCATTTCGCTCCCCGTGGGAATCCCTGCATAAAGAAGTTTATTCGTGTAAGAGCCCCAAGAGTACACAGTGGGAGTAATGCTGCTTGTATTCCACCTGCAACTAAAGAAGAATTCTTTGGTAAAACTGCCGTGTTTTGTAAGAGGAAATGCTTACAGTCTTTGCTACAGCCTGCCTTGGTTGAGGCGGTTCGCTACACGTCGGAAAACCTGCATATAGAAGTTATTCGTGGAAGAGCCCCAAGAGTACACAGTGGGAGAAAAGCTACTTGTGTTACCCCTGCAACTAAAGCAGAGTTCTACCGTTAAAACTGCGTGTTTTGGGATAGGATATGCTTACAGTCCTCGATACAGCCTGCCACGGTTGAGGCAGTTCGATCCACGTGGGAATCCCTGCATAAAGAAGTTCATTCGTGTAAGAGCCCAAAGAGTACACAGTGGGAGAAATGATGCTTGTGTTTCACCTGCAACTGAAGCAGAATTCTTTGGTAAAACTGCCGTGTTTTGGAAGAGGAAATGCTTACAGTCCTCGCTACAGCCTTACTTGGTTGAGGCAATTCGCTCCACTTCGGAAACCCTGCATATAGAAGTTCATTCGTGGAAGAGCCCCAAGAGTACACAGTGGGAGAAAAGCTGCTTGTGTTTCCCCTGCAACTAAAGCAGAGTTCTACCGTTAAAACTGCGTGGTTTGGGAGAGGATATGCTTACAGTGCTCGCTACAGCCTGCCTTGGTTGAGGCAGTTCGCTCCATGTCGCAAACCCTGCATATAGAAGTTCATTCGTGGAAGAGCCCAAAGAGTACACAGTGGGAGAAAAACTGCTTGTGTTACCCCTGCAACTAAAGCAGAGTTCTACCGTTAAAGCTGCGTGGTTTGGGAGAGGATATGCTTACAGTCCTCGCTACAGCCTGCCTTGGTTGAGGCAGTTCGCTCCACGTCGGAAACCCTGCATATAGAAGTTCATTCGTGGAAGAGCCCCAAGAGTACACAGTGGGAGAAAAGCTGCTTGTGTTTCCCCTGCAACTAAAGCAGAGTTCTACCGTTAAAACTGCGTGGTTTGGGAGAGGATATGCTTACAGTCCTCGCTACAGCCTGCCATGTTGGAGGCAGTTCGCTCCACGTGGGAATCCCTGCATAAAGAAGTTCATTCGTGCAAGAGCCAGAAGAGTACACAGTGGGAGAAAAGCTGCTTGTGTTACCCCTGCAACTAAAGCAGAGTTCTACCGTTAAAACTGCGTGGTTTGGGAGAGGATATGCTTACAGTGCTCGCTACAGCCTGCCTTGGTTGAGGCAGTTCGCTCCACGTCGCAAACCCTGCTTATAGAAGTTCATTCGTGGAAGAGCCCAAAGAGTACACAGTGGGAGAAAAATTGCTTGTGTTACCCCTGCAACTAAAGCCGAGTTCTACCGTTAAAACTGCGTGGTTTGGGAGAGGATATGCTTACAGTCCTCGCTACAGCCTGCCATGGTGGAGGCATTTCGCTCCCCGTGGGAATCCCTGCATAAAGAAGTTTATTCGTGTAAGAGCCCCAAGAGTACACAGTGGGAGTAATGCTGCTTGTATTCCACCTGCAACTAAAGAAGAATTCTTTGGTAAAACTGCCGTGTTTTGTAAGAGGAAATGCTTACAGTCTTTGCTACAGCCTGCCTTGGTTGAGGCGGTTCGCTACACGTCGGAAAACCTGCATATAGAAGTTATTCGTGGAAGAGCCCCAAGAGTACACAGTGGGAGAAAAGCTACTTGTGTTACCCCTGCAACTAAAGCAGAGTTCTACCGTTAAAACTGCGTGTTTTGGGATAGGATATGCTTACAGTCCTCGCTACAGCCTGCCACGGTTGAGGCAGTTCGATCCACGTGGGAATCCCTGCATAAAGAAGTTCATTCGTGTAAGAGCCCAAAGAGTACACAGTGGGAGAAATGATGCTTGTGTTTCACCTGCAACTGAAGCAGAATTCTTTGGTAAAACTGCCGTGTTTTGGAAGAGGAAATGCTTACAGTCCTCGCTACAGCCTTACTTGGTTGAGGCAATTCGCTCCACTTCGGAAACCCTGCATATAGAAGTTCATTCGTGGAAGAGCCCCAAGAGTACACAGTGGGAGAAAAGCTGCTTGTGTTTCCCCTGCAACTAAAGCAGAGTTCTACCGTTAAAACTGCGTGGTTTGGGAGAGGATATGCTTACAGTCCTCGCTACAGCCTGCCTTGGTTGAGGCAGTTCGCTCCATGTCGCAAACCCTGCATATAGAAGTTCATTCGTGGAAGAGCCCAAAGAGTACACAGTGGGAGAAAAACTGCTTGTGTTACCCCTGCAACTAAAGCAGAGTTCTACCGTTAAAGCTGCGTGGTTTGGGAGAGGATATGCTTACAGTCCTCGCTACAGCCTGCCTTGGTTGAGGCAGTTCGCTCCACGTCGGAAACCCTGCATATAGAAGTTCATTCGTGGAAGAGCCCCAAGAGTACACAGTGGGAGAAAAGCTGCTTGTGTTTCCCCTGCAACTAAAGCAGAGTTCTACCGTTAAAACTGCGTGGTTTGGGAGAGGATATGCTTACAGTCCTCGCTACAGCCTGCCATGTTGGAGGCAGTTCGCTCCACGTGGGAATCCCTGCATAAAGAAGTTCATTCGTGCAAGAGCCCAAAGAGTACACAGTGGGAGTAATGCTGCTTGTATTCTTCCTGCAACTAAAGCAGAATTCTTTCATAAAACTGCCGTGTTTTGTAAGAGGAAATGCTTACAGTCCTTGCTACATCCTGCCTTGGTTGAGGCAGTTCGCTCCACGTCGGAAACCCTGCATATAGAAGTTCATTCTTGGAAGAGCCAGAAGAGTACACAGTGGGAGAAAAGCTGCTTGTGTTACCCCTGCAACTAAAGCAGAGTTCTACCGTTAAAACTGCGTGGTTTGGGAGAGGATATGCTTACAGTGCTCGCTACAGCCTGCCTTGGTTGAGGCAGTTCGCTCCACGTCGCAAACCCTGCTTATAGAAGTTCATTCGTGGAAGAGCCCAAAGAGTACACAGTGGGAGAAAAATTGCTTGTGTTACCCCTGCAACTAAAGCAGAGTTCTACCGTTAAAACTGCGTGGTTTGGGAGAGGATATGCTTACAGTCCTCGCTACAGCCTGCCATGGTGGAGGCATTTCGCTCCCCGTGGGAATCCCTGCATAAAGAAGTTTATTCGTGTAAGAGCCCCAAGAGTACACAGTGGGAGTAATGCTGCTTGTATTCCACCTGCAACTAAAGAAGAATTCTTTGGTAAAACTGCCGTGTTTTGTAAGAGGAAATGCTTACAGTCTTTGCTACAGCCTGCCTTGTTTGAGGCGGTTCGCTACACGTCAGAAACCCTGCATATAGAAGTTATTCGTGGAAGAGCCCCAAGAGTACACAGTGGGAGAAAAGCTACTTGTGTTACCCCTGCAACTAAAGCAGAGTTCTACCGTTAAAACTGCGTGTTTTGGGATAGGATATGCTTACAGTCCTCGCTACAGCCTGCCACGGTTGAGGCAGTTCAATCCACGTGGGAATCCCTGCATAAAGAAGTTCATTCGTGTAAGAGCCCAAAGAGTACACAGTGGGAGAAATGATGCTTGTGTTTCACCTGCAACTGAAGCAGAATTCTTTGGTAAAACTGCCGTGTTTTGGAAGAGGAAATGCTTACAGTCCTCGCTACAGCCTTACTTGGTTGAGGCAATTCGCTCCACTTCGGAAACCCTGCATATAGAAGTTCATTCGTGGAAGAGCCCCAAGAGTACACAGTGGGAGAAAAGCTGCTTGTGTTTCCCCTGCAACTAAAGCAGAGTTCTACCGTTAAAACTGCGTGGTTTGGGAGAGGATATGCTTACAGTGCTCGCTACAGCCTGCCTTGGTTGAGGCAGTTCGCTCCACGTCGCAAACCCTGCATATAGAAGTTCATTCGTGGAAGAGCCCAAAGGGTACACAGTGGGAGAAAAACTGCTTGTGTTACCCCTGCAACTAAAGCAAGGTTCTACCGTTAAAGCTGCGTGGTTTGGGAGAGGATATGCTTACAGTCCTCGCTACAGCCTGCCATGTTGGAGGCAGTTCGCTCCACGTGGGAATCCCTGCATAAAGAAGTTCATTCGTGCAAGAGCCCAAAGAGTACACAGTGGGAGTAATGCTGCTTGTATTCTTCCTGCAACTAAAGCAGAATTCTTTCATAAAACTGCCGTGTTTTGTAAGAGGAAATGCTTACAGTCCTTGCTACATCCTGCCTTGGTTGAGGCAGTTCGCTCCACGTCGGAAACCCTGCATATAGAAGTTCATTCTTGGAAGAGCCAGAAGAGTACACAGTGGGAGAAAAGCTGCTTGTGTTACCCCTGCAACTAAAGCAGAGTTCTACCGTTAAAACTGCGTGGTTTGGGAGAGGATATGCTTACAGTGCTCGCTACAGCCTGCCTTGGTTGAGGCAGTTCGCTCCACGTCGCAAACCCTGCTTATAGAAGTTCATTCGTGGAAGAGCCCAAAGAGTACACAGTGGGAGAAAAATTGCTTGTGTTACCCCTGCAACTAAAGCAGAGTTCTACCGTTAAAACTGCGTGGTTTGGGAGAGGATATGCTTACAGTCCTCGCTACAGCCTGCCATGGTGGAGGCATTTCGCTCCCCGTGGGAATCCCTGCATAAAGAAGTTTTTCGTGTAAGAGCCCCAAGAGTACACAGTGGGAGTAATGCTGCTTGTATTCCACCTGCAACTAAAGAAGAATTCTTTGGTAAAACTGCCGTGTTTTGTAAGAGGAAATGCTTACAGTCTTTGCTACAGCCTGCCTTGGTTGAGGCGGTTCGCTACACGTCGGAAACCCTGCATATAGAAGTTATTCGTGGAAGAGCCCCAAGAGTACACAGTGGGAGAAAAGCTACTTGTGTTACCCCTGCAACTAAAGCAGAGTTCTACCGTTAAAACTGCGTGTTTTGGGATAGGATATGCTTACAGTCCTCGCTACAGCCTGCCACGGTTGAGGCAGTTCGATCCACGTGGGAATCCCTGCATAAAGAAGTTCATTCGTGTAAGAGCCCAAAGAGTACACAGTGGGAGAAATGATGCTTGTGTTTCACCTGCAACTGAAGCAGAATTCTTTGGTAAAACTGCCGTGTTTTGGAAGAGGAAATGCTTACAGTCCTCGCTACAGCCTTACTTGGTTGAGGCAATTCGCTCCACTTCGGAAACCCTGCATATAGAAGTTCATTCGTGGAAGAGCCCCAAGAGTACACAGTGGGAGAAAAGCTGCTTGTGTTTCCCCTGCAACTAAAGCAGAGTTCTACCATTAAAACTGCGTGGTTTGGGAGAGGATATGCTTACAGTCCTCGCTACAGCCTGCCTTGGTTGAGGCAGTTCGCTCCATGTCGCAAACCCTGCATATAGAAGTTCATTCGTGGAAGAGCCCAAAGAGTACACAGTGGGAGAAAAACTGCTTGTGTTACCCCTGCAACTAAAGCAGAGTTCTACCGTTAAAGCTGCGTGGTTTGGGAGAGGATATGCTTACAGTCCTCGCTACAGCCTGCCTTGGTTGAGGCAGTTCGCTCCACGTCGGAAACCCTGCATATAGAAGTTAATTCGTGGAAGAGCCAGAAGAGTACACAGTGGGAGAAAAGCTGCTTGTGTTACCCCTGCAACTAAAGCAGAGTTCTACCGTTAAAACTGCGTGGTTTGGGAGAGGATATGCTTACAGTGCTCGCTACAGCCTGCCTTGGTTGAGGCACTTCGCTCCACGTCGCAAACCCTGCATATAGAAGTTCATTCGTGGAAGAGCCCAAAGAGTACACAGTGGGAGAAAAATTGCTTGTGTTACCCCTGCAACTAAAGCAGAGTTCTACCGTTAAAACTGCGTGGTTTGGGAGAGGATATGCTTACAGTCCTCGCTACAGCCTGCCATGTTGGAGGCAGTTCGCTCCACGTGGGAATCCCTGCATAAAGAAGTTCATTCGTGCAAGAGCCCAAAGAGTACACAGTGGGAGTAATGCTGCTTGTATTCTTCCTGCAACTAAAGCAGAATTCTTTCATAAAACTGCCGTGTTTTGTAAGAGGAAATGCTTACAGTCCTTGCTACATCCTGCCTTGGTTGAGGCAGTTCGCTCCACGTCGGAAACCCTGCATATAGAAGTTCATTCTTGGAAGAGCCAGAAGAGTACACAGTGGGAGAAAAGCTGCTTGTGTTACCCCTGCAACTAAAGCAGAGTTCTACCGTTAAAACTGCGTGGTTTGGGAGAGGATATGCTTACAGTGCTCGCTACAGCCTGCCTTGGTTGAGGCAGTTCGCTCCACGTCGCAAACCCTGCTTATAGAAGTTCATTCGTGGAAGAGCCCAAAGAGTACACAGTGGGAGAAAAATTGCTTGTGTTACCCCTGCAACTAAAGCAGAGTTCTACCGTTAAAACTGCGTGGTTTGGGAGAGGATATGCTTACAGTCCTCGCTACAGCCTGCCATGGTGGAGGCATTTCGCTCCCCGTGGGAATCCCTGCATAAAGAAGTTTTTCGTGTAAGAGCCCCAAGAGTACACAGTGGGAGTAATGCTGCTTGTATTCCACCTGCAACTAAAGAAGAATTCTTTGGTAAAACTGCCGTGTTTTGTAAGAGGAAATGCTTACAGTCTTTGCTACAGCCTGCCTTGGTTGAGGCAGTTCGCTCCACGTCGGAAACCCTGCATATAGAAGTTATTCGTGGAAGAGCCCAAAGAGTACACAGTGGGAGAAAAGCTACTTGTGTTACCCTTGCAACTAAAGCAGAGTTCTACCGTTAAAACTGCGTGTTTTGGGATAGGATATGCTTACAGTCCTCGCTACAGCCTGCCACGGTTGAGGCAGTTCGATCCACGTGGGAATCCTTGCATAAAGAAGTTCATTCGTGTAAGAGCCCAAAGAGTACACAGTGGGAGAAATGATGCTTGTGTTTCACCTGCAACTGAAGCAGAATTCTTTGGTAAAACTGCCGTGTTTTGGAAGAGGAAATGCTTACAGTCCTCGCTACAGCCTTACTTGGTTGAGGCAATTCGCTCCACTTCGGAAACCCTGCATATAGAAGTTCATTCGTGGAAGAGCCCCAAGAGTACACAGTGGGAGAAAAGCTGCTTGTGTTTCCCCTGCAACTAAAGCAGAGTTCTACCGTTAAAACTGCGTGGTTTGGGAGAGGATATGCTTACAGTCCTCGCTACAGCCTGCCTTGGTTGAGGCAGTTCGCTCCACGTCGCAAACCCTGCATATAGAAGTTCATTCGTGGAAGAGCCCAAAGAGTACACAGTGGGAGAAAAACTGCTTGTGTTACCCCTGCAACTAAAGCAGAGTTCTACCGTTAAAGCTGCGTGGTTTGGGAGAGGATATGCTTACAGTCCTCGCTACAGCCTGCCTTGGTTGAGGCAGTTCGCTCCACGTCGCAAACCCTGCATATAGAAGTTCATTCGTGGAAGAGCCAGAAGAGTACACAGTGGGAGAAAAGCTGCTTGTGTTACCCCTGCAACTAAAGCAGAGTTCTACGGTTAAAACTGCGTGGTTTGGGAGAGGATATGCTTACAGTGCTCGCTACAGCCTGCCTTGGTTGAGGCAGTTCGCTCCACGTCGCAAACCCTGCATATAGAAGTTCATTCGTGGAAGAGCCCAAAGAGTACACAGTGGGAGAAAAACTGCTTGTGTTACCCCTGCAACTAAAGCAGAGTTCTACCGTTAAAGCTGCGTGGTTTGGGAGAGGATATGCTTACAGTCCTCGCTACAGCCTGCCATGGTGGAGGCAGTTCGCTCCACGTGGGAATCCCTGCATAAAGAAGTTCATTCGTGCAAGAGCCCAAAGAGTACACAGTGGGAGTAATGCTGCTTGTATTCCACCTGCAACTAAAGCAGAATTCTTTGGTAAAACTGCCGTGTTTTGGAAGAGGAAATGCTTACAGATTTTGCTACAGCCTGCCTTGGTTCAGGCAGTTCGCTCCACGTCGGAAACCCTGCATATAGAAGTTCATTCGTGGAAGAGCCCCAAGAGTACACAGTGGGAGAAAAGCTGCTTGTGTTACCCCTGCAACTAAAGCAGAGTTCTACCGTTAAAACTGCGTGTTTTGGGATAGGATATGCTTACAGTCCTCGCTACAGTCTGCCACGGTTGAGGCAGATCGATCCACGTGGGAATCCCTGCATAAAGAAGTTCATTCGTGTAAGAGCCCAAAGAGTACACAGTGGGAGAAATGATGCTTGTGTTTCACCTGCAACTGAAGCAGAATTCTTTGGTAAAACTGCCGTTTTTTGGAAGAGGAAATGCTTACAGTCCTCGCTACAGCCTTACTTGGTTGAGGCAGTTCGCTCCACTTCGGAAACCCTGCATATAGAAGTTCATTCGTGGAAGAGCCCCAAGAGTACACAGTGGGAGAAAAGCTGCTTGTGTTACCCCTGCAACTAAAGCAGAGTTCTACCGTTAAAGCTGCGTAGTTTGGGAGAGGATATGCTTACAGTCCTCGCTACAGCCTGCCATGGTGGAGGCAGTTCGCTCCACGTGGGAATCCCTGCATAAAGAAGTTCATTCGTGCAAGAGCCCAAAGAGTACACAGTGGGAGTAATGCTGCTTGTATTCCACCTGCAACTAAAGCAGAATTCTTTGGTAAAACTGCCGTGTTTTGTAAGAGGAAATGCTTACAGTCCTTGCTACATCCTGCCTTGGTTGAGGCGGTTCGCTCCACGTCGGAAACACTGCTTATAGAAGTTCATTCGTGGAAGAGCCCCAAGAGTACACAGTGGGAGAAAAGCTGCTTGTGTTACCCCTGCAACTAAAGCAGAGTTCTACCGTTAAAACTGCGTGTTTTGGGATAGGATATGCTTACAGTCCTCGCTACAGCCTGCCACGGTTGAGGCAGTTCGATCCACGTGGGAATCCCTGCATAAAGAAGTTCATTCGTGTAAGAGCCCAAAGAGTACACAGTGGGAGAAATGATGCTTGTGTTTCACCTGCAACTGAAGCAGAATTCTTTGGTAAAACTGCCGTGTTTTGGAAGAGGAAATGCTTACAGTCCTCGCTACAGCCTGCCTTGGTTGAGGCAGTTCGCTCCACGTCGGAAACCCTGCATATAGAAGTTCATTCGTGGAAGAGCCCCAAGAGTACACAGTGGGAGAAAAGCTGCTTGTGTTACCCCTGCAACTAAAGCAGAGTTCTACCGTTAAAACTGCGTGTTTTGGGAGAGGATATGCTTACAGTCCTCGCTACAGCCTGCCTTGGTTGAGGCAGTTCGCTCCACGTCGGAAACCCTGCATATAGAAGTTCATTCGTGGAAGAGCCCCAAGAGTACACAGTGGGAGAAAAGCTGCTTGAGTTACCCCTGCAACTAAAGCAGAGTTCTACCGTTAAAACTGCCTGGTTTGGGAGAGGATATGCTTACAGTCCTCGCTACAGCCTGCCTTCGTTGAGGCAGTTCGCTCCACGTCGCAAACCCTGCATATTGAAGTTCATTCGTGGAAGAGCCCAAAGAGTACACAGTGGGAGAAAAACTGCTTGTGTTACCCCTGCAACTAAAGCAGAGTTCTACCGTTAAAGCTGCGTGGTTTGGGAGAGGATATGCTTACAGTCCTCGCTACAGCCTGCCATGGTTGAGGCAGTTCGCTCCACGTCGCAAACCCTGCATATACAAGTTCATTCGTGGAAGAGCCCAAAGAGTACACAGTGGGAGAAAAACTGCTTGTGTTACCCCTGCAACTAAAGCAGAGTTCTACCGTTAAAGCTGCGTGGTTTGGGAGAGGATATGCTTACAGTCCTCGCTACAGCCTGCCATGGTGGAGGCAGTTCGCTCCACGTGGGAATCCCTGCATAAATAATTTCATTCGTGCAAGAGCCCAAAGAGTACACAGTGGGAGTAATGCTGCTTGTATTCCACCTGCAACTAAAGCAGAATTCTTTGGTAAAACTGCCGTGTTTTGTAAGAGGAAATGCTTACAGTCCTTGCTACATCCTGCCTTGGTTGAGGCGGTTCGCTCCACGTCGGAAACCCTGCATATAGAAGTTCATTCTTGGAAGAGCCAGAAGAGTACACAGTGGGAGAAAAGCTGCTTGTGTTACCCCTGCAACTAAAGCAGAGTTCTACCGTTAAAACTGCGTGGTTTGGGAGAGGATATGCTTACAGTGCTCGCTACAGCCTGCCTTGGTTGAGGCAGTTCGCTCCACGTCGCAAACCCTGCTTATAGAAGTTCATTCGTGGAAGAGCCCAAAGAGTACACAGTGGGAGAAAAATTGCTTGTGTTACCCCTGCAACTAAAGCAGAGTTCTACCGTTAAAACTGCGTGGTTTGGGAGAGGATATGCTTACAGTCCTCGCTACAGCCTGCCATGGTGGAGGCATTTCGCTCCCCGTGGGAATCCCTGCATAAAGAAGTTTTTCGTGTAAGAGCCCCAAGAGTACACAGTGGGAGTAATGCTGCTTGTATTCCACCTGCAACTAAAGAAGAATTCTTTGGTAAAACTGCCGTGTTTTGTAAGAGGAAATGCTTACAGTCTTTGCTACAGCCTGCCTTGGTTGAGGCGGTTCGCTACACGTCGGAAACCCTGCATATAGAAGTTATTCGTGGAAGAGCCCCAAGAGTACACAGTGGGAGAAAAGCTACTTGTGTTACCCCTGCAACTAAAGCAGAGTTCTACCGTTAAAACTGCGTGTTTTGGGATAGGATATGCTTACAGTCCTCGCTACAGCCTGCCACGGTTGAGGCAGTTCGATCCACGTGGGAATCCCTGCATAAAGAAGTTCATTCGTGTAAGAGCCCAAAGAGTACACAGTGGGAGAAATGATGCTTGTGTTTCACCTGCAACTGAAGCAGAATTCTTTGGTAAAACTGCCGTGTTTTGGAAGAGGAAATGCTTACAGTCCTCGCTACAGCCTTACTTGGTTGAGGCAATTCGCTCCACTTCGGAAACCCTGCATATAGAAGTTCATTCGTGGAAGAGCCCCAAGAGTACACAGTGGGAGAAAAGCTGCTTGTGTTTCCCCTGCAACTAAAGCAGAGTTCTACCATTAAAACTGCGTGGTTTGGGAGAGGATATGCTTACAGTCCTCGCTACAGCCTGCCTTGGTTGAGGCAGTTCGCTCCATGTCGCAAACCCTGCATATAGAAGTTCATTCGTGGAAGAGCCCAAAGAGTACACAGTGGGAGAAAAACTGCTTGTGTTACCCCTGCAACTAAAGCAGAGTTCTACCGTTAAAGCTGCGTGGTTTGGGAGAGGATATGCTTACAGTCCTCGCTACAGCCTGCCTTGGTTGAGGCAGTTCGCTCCACGTCGGAAACCCTGCATATAGAAGTTAATTCGTGGAAGAGCCAGAAGAGTACACAGTGGGAGAAAAGCTGCTTGTGTTACCCCTGCAACTAAAGCAGAGTTCTACCGTTAAAACTGCGTGGTTTGGGAGAGGATATGCTTACAGTGCTCGCTACAGCCTGCCTTGGTTGAGGCAGTTCGCTCCACGTCGCAAACCCTGCATATAGAAGTTCATTCGTGGAAGAGCCCAAAGAGTACACAGTGGGAGAAAAATTGCTTGTGTTACCCCTGCAACTAAAGCAGAGTTCTACCGTTAAAACTGCGTGGTTTGGGAGAGGATATGCTTACAGTCCTCGCTACAGCCTGCCATGTTGGAGGCAGTTCGCTCCACGTGGGAATCCCTGCATAAAGAAGTTCATTCGTGCAAGAGCCCAAAGAGTACACAGTGGGAGTAATGCTGCTTGTATTCTTCCTGCAACTAAAGCAGAATTCTTTCATAAAACTGCCGTGTTTTGTAAGAGGAAATGCTTACAGTCCTTGCTACATCCTGCCTTGGTTGAGGCAGTTCGCTCCACGTCGGAAACCCTGCATATAGAAGTTCATTCTTGGAAGAGCCAGAAGAGTACACAGTGGGAGAAAAGCTGCTTGTGTTACCCCTGCAACTAAAGCAGAGTTCTACCGTTAAAACTGCGTGGTTTGGGAGAGGATATGCTTACAGTCCTCGCTACAGCCTGCCATGGTGGAGGCATTTCGCTCCCCGTGGGAATCCCTGCATAAAGAAGTTTTTCGTGTAAGAGCCCCAAGAGTACACAGTGGGAGTAATGCTGCTTGTATTCCACCTGCAACTAAAGAAGAATTCTTTGGTAAAACTGCCGTGTTTTGTAAGAGGAAATGCTTACAGTCTTTGCTACAGCCTGCCTTGGTTGAGGCAGTTCGCTCCACGTCGGAAACCCTGCATATAGAACTTATTCGTGGAAGAGCCCAAAGAGTACACAGTGGGAGAAAAGCTACTTGTGTTACCCTTGCAACTAAAGCAGAGTTCTACCGTTAAAACTGCGTGTTTTGGGATAGGATATGCTTACAGTCCTCGCTACAGCCTGCCACGGTTGAGGCAGTTCGATCCACGTGGGAATCCTTGCATAAAGAAGTTCATTCGTGTAAGAGCCCAAAGAGTACACAGTGGGAGAAATGATGCTTGTGTTTCACCTGCAACTGAAGCAGAATTCTTTGGTAAAACTGCCGTGTTTTGGAAGAGGAAATGCTTACAGTCCTCGCTACAGCCTTACTTGGTTGAGGCAATTCGCTCCACTTCGGAAACCCTGCATATAGAAGTTCATTCGTGGAAGAGCCCCAAGAGTACACAGTGGGAGAAAAGCTGCTTGTGTTTCCCCTGCAACTAAAGCAGAGTTCTACCGTTAAAACTGCGTGGTTTGGGAGAGGATATGCTTACAGTCCTCGCTACAGCCTGCCTTGGTTGAGGCAGTTCGCTCCACGTCGCAAACCCTGCATATAGAAGTTCATTCGTGGAAGAGCCCAAAGAGTACACAGTGGGAGAAAAACTGCTTGTGTTACCCCTGCAACTAAAGCAGAGTTCTACCGTTAAAGCTGCGTGGTTTGGGAGAGGATATGCTTACAGTCCTCGCTACAGCCTGCCTTGGTTGAGGCAGTTCGCTCCACGTCGCAAACCCTGCATATAGAAGTTCATTCGTGGAAGAGCCAGAAGAGTACACAGTGGGAGAAAAGCTGCTTGTGTTACCCCTGCAACTAAAGCAGAGTTCTACGGTTAAAACTGCGTGGTTTGGGAGAGGATATGCTTACAGTGCTCGCTACACCCTGCCTTGGTTGAGGCAGTTCGCTCCACGTCGCAAACCCTGCATATAGAAGTTCATTCGTGGAAGAGCCCAAAGAGTACACAGTGGGAGAAAAACTGCTTGTGTTACCCCTGCAACTAAAGCAGAGTTCTACCGTTAAAGCTGCGTGGTTTGGGAGAGGATATGCTTACAGTCCTCGCTACAGCCTGCCATGGTGGAGGCAGTTCGCTCCACGTGGGAATCCCTGCATAAAGAAGTTCATTCGTGCAAGAGCCCAAAGAGTACACAGTGGGAGTAATGCTGCTTGTATTCCACCTGCAACTAAAGCAGAATTCTTTGGTAAAACTGCCGTGTTTTGGAAGAGGAAATGCTTACAGATTTTGCTACATCCTGCCTTGGTTCAGGCAGTTCGCTCCACGTCGGAAACCCTGCATATAGAAGTTCATTCGTGGAAGAGCCCCAAGAGTACACAGTGGGAGAAAAGCTGCTTGTGTTACCCCTGCAACTAAAGCAGAGTTCTACCGTTAAAGCTGCGTAGTTTGGGAGAGGATATGCTTACAGTCCTCGCTACAGCCTGCCATGGTGGAGGCAGTTCGCTCCACGTGGGAATCCCTGCATAAAGAAGTTCATTCGTGCAAGAGCCCAAAGAGTACACAGTGGGAGTAATGCTGCTTGTATTCCACCTGCAACTAAAGCAGAATTCTTTGGTAAAACTGCCGTGTTTTGTAAGAGGAAATGCTTACAGTCCTTGCTACATCCTGCCTTGGTTGAGGCGGTTCGCTCCACTTCGGAAACACTGCTTATAGAAGTTCATTCGTGGAAGAGCCCCAAGAGTACACAGTGGGAGAAAAGCTGCTTGTGATACCCCTGCAACTAAAGCAGAGTTCTACCGTTAAAACTGCGTGTTTTGGGATAGGATATGCTTACAGTCCTCGCTACAGCCTGCCACGGTTGAGGCAGTTCGATCCACGTGGGAATCCCTGCATAAAGAAGTTCATTCGTGTAAGAGCCCAAAGAGTACACAGTGGGAGAAATGATGCTTGTGTTTCACCTGCAACTGAAGCAGAATTCTTTGGTAAAACTGCCGTGTTTTGGAAGAGGAAATGCTTACAGTCCTCGCTACAGCCTGCCTTGGTTGAGGCAGTTCGCTCCACGTCGGAAACCCTGCATATAGAAGTTCATTCGTGGAAGAGCCCCAAGAGTACACAGTGGGAGAAAAGCTGCTTGTGTTACCCCTGCAACTAAAGCAGAGTTCTACCGTTAAAACTGCGTGTTTTGGGAGAGGATATGCTTACAGTCCTCGCTACAGCCTGCCTTGGTTGAGGCAGTTCGCTCCACGTCGGAAACCCTGCATATAGAAGTTCATTCGTGGAAGAGCCCCAAGAGTACACAGTGGGAGAAAAGCTGCTTGAGTTACCCCTGCAACTAAAGCAGAGTTCTACCGTTAAAACTGCCTGGTTTGGGAGAGGATATGCTTACAGTCCTCGCTACAGCCTGCCTTCGTTGAGGCAGTTCGCTCCACGTCGCAAACCCTGCATATTGAAGTTCATTCGTGGAAGAGCCCAAAGAGTACACAGTGGGAGAAAAACTGCTTGTGTTACCCCTGCAACTAAAGCAGAGTTCTACCGTTAAAGCTGCGTGGTTTGGGAGAGGATATGCTTACAGTCCTCGCTACAGCCTGCCATGGTTGAGGCAGTTCGCTCCACGTCGCAAACCCTGCATATACAAGTTCATTCGTGGAAGAGCCCAAAGAGTACACAGTGGGAGAAAAACTGCTTGTGTTACCCCTGCAACTAAAGCAGAGTTCTACCGTTAAAGCTGCGTGGTTTGGGAGAGGATATGCTTATAGACCTCGCTACAGCCTGCCATGGTGGAGGCAGTTCGCTCCACGTGGGAATCCCTGCATAAATAATTTCATTCGTGCAAGAGCCCAAAGAGTACACAGTGGGAGTAATGCTGCTTGTATTCCACCTGCAACTAAAGCAGAATTCTTTGGTAAAACTGCCGTGTTTTGTAAAAGGAAATGCTTACAGTCCTTGCTACATCCTGCCTTGGTTGAGGCGGTTCGCTCCACGTCGGAAACCCTGCATATAGAAGTTCATTCGTGGAAGAGCCTCAAGAGTACACAGTGGGAGAAAAGCTTCTTGTGTTACCCCTGCAACTAAAGCAGAGTTCTACCGTTAAAACTGCGTGTTTTGGGATAGGATATGCTTACAGTCCTCGCTACAGCCTGCCACGGTTGAGGCAGTTCGATCCACGTGGGAATCCCTGCATAAAGAAGTTCATTCGTGTAAGAGCCCAAAGAGTACACAGTGGGAGAAATGATGCTTGTGTTTCACCTGCAACTGAAGCAGAATTCTTTGGTAAAACTGCCGTGTTTTGGAAGAGGAAATGCTTACAGTCCTCGCTACAGCCTGCCTTGGTTGAGGCAGTTCGCTCCACGTCGGAAACCCTGCATATAGAAGTTCATTCGTGGAAGAGCCCAAAGAGTACACAGTGGGAGAAAAACTGCTTGTGTTACCCCTGCAACTAAAGCAGAGTTCTACTGTTAAAGCTGCATGGTTTGGGAGAGGATATGCTTACAGTCCTCGGTACAGCCTGCCATGGTGGAGGCAGTTCGCTCCACGTGGGAATCCCTGCATAAAGAAGTTCATTCGTGCAAGAGCCCAAAGAGTACACAGTGGGTGTAATGCTGCTTGTATTCCACCTGCAACTAAAGCAGAATTCTTTGGTAAAACTGCCGTGTTTTGTAAGAGGAAATGCTTACAGTCCTTGCTACATCCTGCCTTGGTTGAGGCGGTTCGCTCCACGTCGGAAACCCTGCATATAGAAGTTCATTCGTGGAAGAGCCAGAAGAGTACACAGTGGGAGAAAAGCTGCTTGTGTTACCCCTGCAACTAAAGCAGAGTTCTACCGTTAAAACTGCGTGGTTTGGGAGAGGATATGTTTACAGTGCTCGCTACAGCCTGCCTTGGTTGAGGCAGTTCGCTCCACGTCGCAAACCCTGCATATAGAAGTTCATTCGTGGAAGAGCCCCAAGAGTACACAGTGGGAGAAAAGCTGCTTGTGTTACCCCTGCAACTAAAGCAGAGTTCTACCGTTAAAACTGCGTGGTTTGGGATAGGATATGCTTACAGTCCTCGCTACAGCCTGCCACGGTTGAGGCAGTTCGATCCACGTGGGAATCCCTGCATAAAGTTCATTCGTGGAAGAGCCCAAAGAGTACACAGTGGGAGAAATGATGCTTGTGTTTCACCTGCAACTAAAGCAGAATTCTATGGTAAAACTGCCGTGTTTTGGAAGAGGAAATGCTTACAGTCCTCGCTACAGCCTTACTTGCTTGAGGCAATTCGCTCCACGTCGGAAATCCTGCATATAGAAGTTCATTCGTGGAAGAGCCCCAAGAGTACACAGTGGGAGAAAAGCTGCTTGTGTTACCCCTGCAACTATAGCAGAGTTCTACCGTTAAAACTGCGTGTTTTGGGAGAGGATATGCTTACAGTCCTCGCTACAGCCTGCCTTGGTTGAGGCAGTTCGCTCCACGTCGCAAACCCTGCATATAGAAGTTCATTCGTGGAAGAGCCCAAAGAGTACACAGTGGGAGAAAAACTGCTTGTGTTACCCCTGCAACTAAAGCAGAGTTCTACCGTTAAAGCTGGGTGGTTTGGGAGAGGATATGCTTACAGTCCTCGCTACAGCCTGCCATGGTGGAGGCAGTTCGCTCCACGTCGGAAACCCTGCATATAGAAGTTCATTCGTGGAAGAGCCAGAAGAGTACACAGTGGGAGAAAAGCTGCTTGTGTTACCCCTGCAACTAAAGCAGAGTTCTACCGTTAAAACTGCGTGGTTTGGGAGAGGATATGCTTACAGTGCTCGCTACAGCCTGCCTTGGTTGAGGCAGTTCGCTCCACGTCGGAAACCCTGCATATAGAAGTTCATTCGTGGAAGAGCCCCAAGAGTACACAGTGGGAGAAAAGCTGCTTGAGTTACCCCTGCAACTAAAGCAGAGTTCTACCGTTAAAACTGCGTGGTTTGGGAGAGGATATGCTTACAGTCCTCGCTACAGCCTGCCTTCGTTGAGGCAGTTCGCTCCACGTCGCAAACCCTGCATATTGAAGTTCATTCGTGGAAGAGCCCAAAGAGTACACAGTGGGAGAAAAACTGCTTGTGTTACCCCTGCAACTAAAGCAGAGTTCTACCGTTAAAGCTGCGTGGTTTGGGAGAGGATATGCTTACAGTCCTCGCTACAGCCTGCCATGGTTGAGGCAGTTCGCTCCACGTCGCAAACCCTGCATATACAAGTTCATTCGTGGAAGAGCCCAAAGAGTACACAGTGGGAGAAAAACTGCTTGTGTTACCCCTGCAACTAAAGCAGAGTTCTACCGTTAAAGCTGCGTGGTTTGGGAGAGGATATGCTTACAGTCCTCGCTACAGCCTGCCATGGTGGAGGCAGTTCGCTCCACGTGGGAATCCCTGCATAAAGAAGTTCATTCGTGCAAGAGCCCAAAGAGTACACAGTGGGAGAAGTGATGCTTGTGTTTCACCTGCAACTGAAGCAGAATTCTTTGGTAAAACTGCCGTGTTTTGGAAGAGGAAATGCTTACAGTCCTCGCTACAGCCTGCCTTGGTTGAGGCAGTTCGCTCCACGTCGGAAACCCTGCATATAGAAGTTCATTCGTGGAAGAGCCCAAAGAGTACACAGTGGGAGAAAAACTGCTTGTGTTACCCCTGCAACTAAAGCAGAGTTCTACCGTTAAAGCTGCATGGTTTGGGAGAGGATATGCTTACAGTCCTCGCTACAGCCTGCCATGGTGGAGGCAGTTCGCTCCACGTGGGAATCCCTGCATAAAGAAGTTCATTCGTGAAAGAGCCCAAAGAGTACACAGTGGGAGTAATGCTGCTTGTATTCCACCTGCAACTAAAGCAGAATTCTTTGGTAAAACTTCCGTGTTTTGTAAGAGGAAATGCTTACAGTCCTTGCTACATCCTGCCTTGGTTGAGGCGGTTCGCTCCACGTCGGAAACCCTGCATATAGAAGTTCATTCGTGGAAGAGCCAGAAGAGTACACAGTGGGAGAAAAGCTGCTTGTGTTACCCCTGCAACTAAAGCAGAGTTCTACCGTTAAAACTGCGTGGTTTGGGAGAGGATATGTTTACAGTGCTCGCTACAGCCTGCCTTGGTTGAGGCAGTTCGCTCCACGTCGCAAACCCTGCATATAGAAGTTCATTCGTGGAAGAGCCCCAAGAGTACACAGTGGGAGAAAAGCTGCTTGTGTTACCCCTGCAACTAAAGCAGAGTTCTACCGTTAAAACTGCGTGGTTTGGGATAGGATATGCTTACAGTCCTCGCTACAGCCTGCCACGGTTGAGGCAGTTCGATCCACGTGGGAATCCCTGCATAAAGTTCATTCGTGGAAGAGCCCAAAGCGTACACAGTGGGAGAAATGATGCTTGTGTTTCACCTGCAACTAAAGCAGAATTCTCTGGTAAAACTGCCGTGTTTTGGAAGAGGAAATGCTTACAGTCCTCGCTACAGCCTTACTTGGTTGAGGCAATTCGCTCCACTTCGGAAACCCTGCATATAGAAGTTCATTCGTGGAAGAGCCCCAAGAGTACACAGTGGGAGAAAAGCTGCTTGTGTTACCCCTGCAACTAAAGCAGAGTTCTACCGTTAAAACTGCGTGTTTTGGGAGAGGATATGCTTACAGTCCTCGCTACAGCCTGCCTTGGTTGAGGAAGTTAGCTCCACGTCGCAAACCCTGCATATAGAAGTTCATTCGTGGAAGAGCCCAAAGAGTACACAGTGGGAGAAAAACTGCTTGTGTTACCCCTGCAACTAAAGCAGAGTTCTACCGTTAAAGCTGGGTGGTTTGGGAGAGGATATGCTTACAGTCCTCGCTACAGCCTGCCATGGTGGAGGCAGTTCGCTCCACGTCGGTAACCCTGCATATAGAAGTTCATTCGTGGAAGAGCCAGAAGAGTACACAGTGGGAGAAAAGCTGCTTGTGTTACCCCTGCAACTAAAGCAGAGTTCTACCGTTAAAACTGCGTGGTTTGGGAGAGGATATGCTTAGAGTGCTCGCTACAGCCTGCCTTGGTTGAGGCAGTTCGCTCCACGTCGCAAACCCTGCATATAGAAGTTCATTCGTGGAAGAGCCCAAAGAGTACACAGTGGGAGAAAAATTGCTTGTGTTACCCCTGCAACTAAAGCAGAGTTCTACCGTTAAAACTGCGTGGTTTGGGAGAGGATATGCTTACAGTCCTCGCTACAGGCTGCCACGGTTGAGGCAGTTCGCTCCACGTGGGAATCCCTGCATAAAGAAGTTCATTCGTGCAAGAGCCCAAAGAGTACACAGTGGGAGTAATGCTGCTTGTATTCTTCCTGCAACTAAAGCAGAATTCTTTCATAAAACTGCCGTGTTTTGTAAGAGGAAATGCTTACAGTCCTTGCTACATCCTGCCTTGGTTGAGGCAGTTCGCTCCACGTCGGAAACCCTGCATATAGAAGTTCATTCTTGGAAGAGCCAGAAGAGTACACAGTGGGAGAAAAGCTGCTTGTGTTACCCCTGCAACTAAAGCAGAGTTCTACCGTTAAAACTGCGTGGTTTGGGAGAGGATATGCTTACAGTGCTCGCTACAGCCTACCTTGGTTGAGGCAGTTCGCTCCACGTCGCAAACCCTGCATATAGAAGTTCATTCGTGGAAGAGCCCAAAGAGTACACAGTGGGAGAAAAATTGCTTGTGTTACCCCTGCAACTAAAGCAGAGTTCTACCGTTAAAACTGCGTGGTTTGGGAGAGGATATGCTTACAGTCCTCGCTACAGCCTGCCATGGTGGAGGCATTTCGCTCCCCGTGGGAATCCCTGCATAAAGAAGTTTTTCGTGTAAGAGCCCCAAGAGTACACAGTGGGAGTAATGCTGCTTGTATTCCACCTGCAACTAAAGAAGAATTCTTTGGTAAAACTGCCGTGTTTTGTAAGAGGAAATGCTTACAGTCTTTGCTACAGCCTGCCTTGGTTGAGGCAGTTCGCTCCACGTCGGAAACCCTGCATATAGAAGTTATTCGTGGAAGAGCCCCAAGAGTACACAGTGGGAGAAAAGCTACTTGTGTTACCCTTGCAACTAAAGCAGAGTTCTACCGTTAAAACTGCGTGTTTTGGGATAGGATATGCTTACAGTCCTCGCTACAGCCTGCCACGGTTGAGGCAGTTCGATCCACGTGGGAATCCTTGCATAAAGAAGTTCATTCGTGTAAGAGCCCAAAGAGTACACAGTGGGAGAAATGATGCTTGTGTTTCACCTGCAACTGAAGCAGAATTCTTTGGTAAAACTGCCGTGTTTTGGAAGAGGAAATGCTTACAGTCCTCGCTACAGCCTTACTTGGTTGAGGCAATTCGCTCCACTTCGGAAACCCTGCATATAGAAGTTCATTCGTGGAAGAGCCCCAAGAGTACACAGTGGGAGAAAAGCTGCTTGTGTTTCCCCTGCAACTAAAGCAGAGTTCTACCGTTAAAACTGCGTGGTTTGGGAGAGGATATGCTTACAGTCCTCGCTACAGCCTGCCTTGGTTGAGGCAGTTCGCTCCACGTCGCAAACCCTGCATATAGAAGTTCATTCGTGGAAGAGCCCAAAGAGTACACAGTGGGAGAAAAACTGCTTGTGTTACCCCTGCAACTAAAGCAGAGTTCTACCGTTAAAGCTGCGTGGTTTGGGAGAGGATATGCTTACAGTCCTCGCTACAGCCTGCCTTGGTTGAGGCAGTTCGCTCCACGTCGCAAACCCTGCATATAGAAGTTCATTCGTGGAAGAGCCAGAAGAGTACACAGTGGGAGAAAAGCTGCTTGTGTTACCCCTGCAACTAAAGCAGAGTTCTACCGTTAAAACTGCGTGGTTTGGGAGAGGATATGCTTACAGTGCTCGCTACAGCCTGCCTTGGTTGAGGCAGTTCGCTCCACGTCGCAAACCCTGCATATAGAAGTTCATTCGTGGAAGAGCCCAAAGGGTACACAGTGGGAGAAAAACTGCTTGTGTTACCCCTGCAACTAAAGCAGAGTTCTACCGTTAAAGCTGCGTGGTTTGGGAGAGGATATGCTTACAGTCCTCGCTACAGCCTGCCATGGTGGAGGCAGTTCGCTCCACGTGGGAATCCCTGCATAAAGAAGTTCATTCGTGCAAGAGCCCAAAGAGTACACAGTGGGAGTAATGCTGCTTGTATTCCACCTGCAACTAAAGCAGAATTCTTTGGTAAAACTGCCGTGTTTTGGAAGAGGAAATGCTTACAGTCTTTGCTACAGCCTGCCTTGGTTCAGGCAGTTCGCTCCACGTCGGAAACCCTGCATATAGAAGTTCATTCGTGGAAGAGCCCCAAGAGTACACAGTGGGAGAAAAGCTGCTTGTGTTACCCCTGCAACTAAAGCAGAGTTCTACCGTTAAAACTGCGTGTTTTGGGATAGGATATGCTTACAGTCCTCGCTACAGTCTGCCACGGTTGAGGCAGTTCGATCCACGTGGGAATCCCTGCATAAAGAAGTTCATTCGTGTAAGAGCCCAAAGAGTACACAGTGGGAGAAATGATGCTTGTGTTTCACCTGCAACTGAAGCAGAATTCTTTGGTAAAACTGCCGTTTTTTGGAAGAGGAAATGCTTACAGTCCTCGCTACAGCCTTACTTGGTTGAGGCAGTTCGCTCCACTTCGGAAACCCTGCATATAGAAGTTCATTCGTGGAAGAGCCCCAAGAGTACACAGTGGGAGAAAAGCTGCTTGTGTTACCCCTGCAACTAAAGCAGAGTTCTACCGTTAAAGCTGCGTGGTTTGGGAGAGGATATGCTTACAGTCCTCGCTACAGCCTGCCATGGTGGAGGCAGTTCGCTCCACGTGGGAATCCCTGCATAAAGAAGTTCATTCGTGCAAGAGCCCAAAGAGTACACAGTGGGAGTAATGCTGCTTGTATTCCACCTGCAACTAAAGCAGAATTCTTTGGTAAAACTGCCGTGTTTTGTAAGAGGAAATGCTTACAGTCCTTGCTACATCCTGCCTTGGTTGAGGCGGTTCGCTCCACGTCGGAAACACTGCTTATAGAAGTTCATTCGTGGAAGAGCCCCAAGAGTACACAGTGGGAGAAAAGCTGCTTGTGTTACCCCTGCAACTAAAGCAGAGTTCTACCGTTAAAACTGCGTGTTTTGGGATAGGATATGCTTACAGTCCTCGCTACAGCCTGCCACCGTTGAGGCAGTTCGATCCACGTGGGAATCCCTGCATAAAGAAGTTCATTCGTGTAAGAGCCCAAAGAGTACACAGTGGGAGAAATGATGCTTGTGTTTCACCTGCAACTGAAGCAGAATTCTTTGGTAAAACTGCCGTGTTTTGGAAGAGGATATTCTTACAGTCCTCGCTACAGCCTGCCTTGGTTGAGGCAATTCGCTCCACGTCGCAAACCCTGCATATAGAAGTTCATTCGTGGAAGAGCCCAAAGAGTACACAGTGGGAGAAAAACTGCTTGTGTTACCCCTGCAACTAAAGCAGAGTTCTACCGTTAAAGCAGCGTGGTTTGGGAGAGGATATGCTTACAGTCCTCGCTACAGCCTGCCATGGTGGAGGCAGTTCTCTCCACGTGGGAATCCCTGCATAAAGATGTTCATTCGTGCAAGAGCCCAAAGAGTACACAGTGGGAGTAATGCTGCTTGTATTCCACCTGCAACTAAAGCAGAATTCTTTGGTAAAACTGCCGTGTTTTGTAAGAGGAAATGCTTACAGTCCTTGCTACATCCTGCCTTGGTTGAGGCGGTTCGCTCCACGTCGGAAACCCTGCATATAGAAGTTCATTCGTGGAAGAGCCCCAAGAGTACACAGTGGGAGAAAAGCTGCTTGTGTTACCCCTGCAACTAAAGCAGAGTTCTACCGTTTAAACTGCGTGTTTTGGGATAGGATATGCTTACAGTCCTCGCTACAGCCTGCCACGGTTGAGGCAGTTCGATCCACGTGGGAATCCCTGCATAAAGAAGTTCATTCGTGTAAGAGCCCAAAGAGTACACAGTGGGAGAAATGATGCTTGTGTTTCACCTGCAACTAAAGCAGAATTCTATGGTAAAACTGCCGTGTTTTGGAAGAGGAAATGCTTACAGTCCTCGCTACAGCCTTACTTGGTTGAGGCAATTCGCTCCACTTCGGAAACCCTGCATATAGAAGTTCATTCGTGGAAGAGCCCCAAGAGTACACAGTGGGAGAAAAGCTGCTTGTGTTACCCCTGCAACTAAAGCAGAGTTCTACCGTTAAAACTGCGTGTTTTGGGAGAGGATATGCTTAGAGTCCTCGCTACAGCCTGCCTTGGTTGAGGAAGTTAGCTCCACGTCGCAAACCCTGCATATAGAAGTTCATTCGTGGAAGAGCCCAAAGAGTACACAGTGGGAGAAAAACTGCTTGTGTTACCCCTGCAACTAAAGCAGAGTTCTACCGTTAAAGCTGGGTGGTTTGGGAGAGGATATGCTTACAGTCCTCGCTACAGCCTGCCATGGTGGAGGCAGTTCGCTCCACGTCGGAAACCCTGCATATAGAAGTTCATTCGTGGAAGAGCCAGAAGAGTACACAGTGGGAGAAAAGCTGCTTGTGTTACCCCTGCAACTAAAGCAGAGTTCTACCGTTAAAACTGCGTGGTTTGGGAGAGGATATGCTTAGAGTGCTCGCTACAGCCTGCCTTGGTTGAGGCAGTTCGCTCCACGTCGCAAACCCTGCATATAGAAGTTCATTCGTGGAAGAGCCCAAAGAGTACACAGTGGGAGAAAAATTGCTTGTGTTACCCCTGCAACTAAAGCAGAGTTCTACCGTTAAAACTGCGTGGTTTGGGAGAGGATATGCTTACAGTCCTCGCTACAGGCTGCCACGGTTGAGGCAGTTCGCTCCACGTGGGAATCCCTGCATAAAGAAGTTCATTTGTGCAAGAGCCCAAAGAGTACAAAGTGGGAGTAATGCTGCTTGTATTCTTCCTGCAACTAAAGCAGAATTCTTTCATAAAACTGCCGTGTTTTGTAAGAGGAAATGCTTACAGTCCTTGCTACATCCTGCCTTGGTTGAGGCAGTTCGCTCCACGTCGGAAACCCTGCATATAGAAGTTCATTCTTGGAAGAGCCAGAAGAGTACACAGTGGGAGAAAAGCTGCTTGTGTTACCCCTGCAACTAAAGCAGAGTTCTACCGTTAAAACTGCGTGGTTTGGGAGAGGATATGCTTACAGTGCTCGCTACAGCCTACCTTGGTTGAGGCAGTTCGCTCCACGTCGCAAACCCTGCATATAGAAGTTCATTCGTGGAAGAGCCCAAAGAGTACACAGTGGGAGAAAAATTGCTTGTGTTACCCCTGCAACTAAAGCAGAGTTCTACCGTTAAAACTGCGTGGTTTGGGAGAGGATATGCTTACAGTCCTCGCTACAGCCTGCCATGGTGGAGGCATTTCGCTCCCCGTGGGAATCCCTGCATAAAGAAGTTTTTCGTGTAAGAGCCCCAAGAGTACACAGTGGGAGTAATGCTGCTTGTATTCCACCTGCAACTAAAGAAGAATTCTTTGGTAAAACTGCCGTGTTTTGTAAGAGGAAATGCTTACAGTCTTTGCTACAGCCTGCCTTGGTTGAGGCAGTTCGCTCCACGTCGGAAACCCTGCATATAGAAGTTATTCGTGGAAGAGCCCCAAGAGTACACAGTGGGAGAAAAGCTACTTGTGTTACCCTTGCAACTAAAGCAGAGTTCTACCGTTAAAACTGCGTGTTTTGGGATAGGATATGCTTACAGTCCTCGCTACAGCCTGCCACGGTTGAGGCAGTTCGATCCACGTGGGAATCCTTGCATAAAGAAGTTCATTCGTGTAAGAGCCCAAAGAGTACACAGTGGGAGAAATGATGCTTGTGTTTCACCTGCAACTGAAGCAGAATTCTTTGGTAAAACTGCCGTGTTTTGGAAGAGGAAATGCTTACAGTCCTCGCTACAGCCTTACTTGGTTGAGGCAATTCGCTCCACTTCGGAAACCCTGCATATAGAAGTTCATTCGTGGAAGAGCCCCAAGAGTACACAGTGGGAGAAAAGCTGCTTGTGTTTCCCCTGCAACTAAAGCAGAGTTCTACCGTTAAAACTGCGTGGTTTGGGAGAGGATATGCTTACAGTCCTCGCTACAGCCTGCCTTGGTTGAGGCAGTTCGCTCCACGTCGCAAACCCTGCATATAGAAGTTCATTCGTGGAAGAGCCCAAAGAGTACACAGTGGGAGAAAAACTGCTTGTGTTACCCCTGCAACTAAAGCAGAGTTCTACCGTTAAAACTGCGTGGTTTGGGAGAGGATATGCTTACAGTCCTCGCTACAGCCTGCCTTGGTTGAGGCAGTTCGCTCCACGTCGCAAACCCTGCATATAGAAGTTCATTCGTGGAAGAGCCAGAAGAGTACACAGTGGGAGAAAAGCTGCTTGTGTTACCCCTGCAACTAAAGCAGAGTTCTACCGTTAAAACTGCGTGGTTTGGGAGAGGATATGCTTACAGTGCTCGCTACAGCCTGCCTTGGTTGAGGCAGTTCGCTCCACGTCGCAAACCCTGCATATAGAAGTTCATTCGTGGAAGAGCCCAAAGGGTACACAGTGGGAGAAAAACTGCTTGTGTTACCCCTGCAACTAAAGCAGAGTTCTACCGTTAAAGCTGCGTGGTTTGGGAGAGGATATGCTTACAGTCCTCGCTACAGCCTGCCATGGTGGAGGCAGTTCGCTCCACGTGGGAATCCCTGCATAAAGAAGTTCATTCGTGCAAGAGCCCAAAGAGTACACAGTGGGAGTAATGCTGCTTGTATTCCACCTGCAACTAAAGCAGAATTCTTTGGTAAAACTGCCGTGTTTTGGAAGAGGAAATGCTTACAGTCTTTGCTACAGCCTGCCTTGGTTCAGGCAGTTCGCTCCACGTCGGAAACCCTGCATATAGAAGTTCATTCGTGGAAGAGCCCCAAGAGTACACAGTGGGAGAAAAGCTGCTTGTGTTACCCCTGCAACTAAAGCAGAGTTCTACCGTTAAAACTGCGTGTTTTGGGATAGGATATGCTTACAGTCCTCGCTACAGTCTGCCACGGTTGAGGCAGTTCGATCCACGTGGGAATCCCTGCATAAAGAAGTTCATTCGTGTAAGAGCCCAAAGAGTACACAGTGGGAGAAATGATGCTTGTGTTTCACCTGCAACTGAAGCAGAATTCTTTGGTAAAACTGCCGTTTTTTGGAAGAGGAAATGCTTACAGTCCTCGCTACAGCCTTACTTGGTTGAGGCAGTTCGCTCCACTTCGGAAACCCTGCATATAGAAGTTCATTCGTGGAAGAGCCCCAAGAGTACACAGTGGGAGAAAAGCTGCTTGTGTTACCCCTGCAACTAAAGCAGAGTTCTACCGTTAAAGCTGCGTGGTTTGGGAGAGGATATGCTTACAGTCCTCGCTACAGCCTGCCATGGTGGAGGCAGTTCGCTCCACGTGGGAATCCCTGCATAAAGAAGTTCATTCGTGCAAGAGCCCAAAGAGTACACAGTGGGAGTAATGCTGCTTGTATTCCACCTGCAACTAAAGCAGAATTCTTTGGTAAAACTGCCGTGTTTTGTAAGAGGAAATGCTTACAGTCCTTGCTACATCCTGCCTTGGTTGAGGCGGTTCGCTCCACGTCGGAAACACTGCTTATAGAAGTTCATTCGTGGAAGAGCCCCAAGAGTACACAGTGGGAGAAAAGCTGCTTGTGTTACCCCTGCAACTAAAGCAGAGTTCTACCGTTAAAACTGCGTGTTTTGGGATAGGATATGCTTACAGTCCTCGCTACAGCCTGCCACCGTTGAGGCAGTTCGATCCACGTGGGAATCCCTGCATAAAGAAGTTCATTCGTGTAAGAGCCCAAAGAGTATACAGTGGGAGAAATGATGCTTGTGTTTCACCTGCAACTGAAGCAGAATTCTTTGGTAAAACTGCCGTGTTTTGGAAGAGGATATGCTTACAGTCCTCGCTACAGCCTGCCTTGGTTGAGGCAGTTCGCTCCACGTCGCAAACCCTGCATATAGAAGTTCATTCGTGGAAGAGCCCAAAGAGTACACAGTGGGAGAAAAACTGCTTGTGTTACCCCTGCAACTAAAGCAGAGTTCTACCGTTAAAGCTGGGTGGTTTGGGAGAGGATATGCTTACAGTCCTCGCTACAGCCTGCCATGGTGGAGGCAGTTCGCTCCACGTGGGAATCCCTGCATAAAGATGTTCATTCGTGCAAGAGCCCAAAGAGTACACAGTGGGAGTAATGCTGCTTGTATTCCACCTGCAACTAAAGCAGAATTCTTTGGTAAAACTGCCGTGTTTTGTAAGAGGAAATGCTTACAGTCCTTGCTACATCCTGCCTTGGTTGAGGCGGTTCGCTCCACGTCGGAAACCCTGCATATAGAAGTTCATTCGTGGAAGAGCCCAAAGAGTACACAGTGGGAGAAAAGCTGCTTGTGTTACCCCTGCAACTAAAGCAGAGTTCTACCGTTAAAACTGCGTGTTTTGGGATAGGATATGCTTACAGTCCTCGCTACAGCCTGCCACGGTTGAGGCAGTTCGATCCACGTGGGAATCCCTGCATAAAGAAGTTCATTCGTGTAAGAGCCCAAAGAGTACACAGTGGGAGAAATGATGCTTGTGTTTCACCTGCAACTGAAGCAGAATTCTTTGGTAAAACTGCCGTGTTTTGGAAGAGGAAATGCTTACAGTCCTCGCTACAGCCTGCCTTGGTTGAGGCGGTTCGCTCCACGTCGGAAACCCTGCATATAGAAGTTCATTCGTAGAGGCGCCCCAAGAGTACACAGTGGGAGAAAAGCTGCTTGTGTTACCCCTGCAACTAAAGCAGAGTTCTACCGTTAAAACTGCGTCTTTTGGGATAGGATATGCTTACAGTCCTCGCTACAGCCTGCCACGGTTGAGGCAGTTCGATCCACGTGGGAATCCCTGCATAAAGAAGTTCATTCGTGTAAGAGCCCAAAGAGTACACAGTGGGAGAAATGATGCTTGTGTTTCACCTGCAACTGAAGCAGAATTCTTTGGTAAAACTGCCGTGTTTTGGAAGAGGAAATGCTTACAGTCCTCGCTACAGCCTGCCTTGGTTGAGGCAGTTCGCTCCACGTCGGAAACCCTGCATATAGAAGTTCATTCGTGGAAGAGCCCCAAGAGTACACAGTGGGAGAAAAGCTGCTTGTGTTACCCCTGCAACTAAAGCAGAGTTCTACCGTTAAAACTGCGTGGTTTGGGAGAGGATATGCTTACAGTCCTCGCTACAGCCTGCCTTGGTTGAGGCAGTTCGCTCCACGTCGGAAACCCTGCATATAGAAGTTCATTCGTGGAAGAGCCCCAAGAGTACACAGTGGGAGAAAAGCTGCTTGTGTTACCCCCGCAACTAAAGCAGAGTTCTACCGTTAAAACTGCGTCGTTTGGGAGAGGATATGCTTACAGTCCTCGCTACAACCTGCCTTGGTTGAGGCAGTTCGCTCCACATCGCAAACCCTGCATATAGAAGTTCATTCGTGGAAGAGCCCAAAGAGTACACAGTGGCAAAAAAACTGCTTGTGTTACCCCTGCAACTAAAGCAGAGTTCTACCGTTAAAACTGCGTGTTTGGGGATAGGATATGCTTACAGTCCTCGTTACAGCCTGCCACGGTTGAGGCAGTTCGATCCACGTGGGAATCCCTGCATAAAGAAGTTCATTCGTGTAAGAGCCCAAAGAGTACACAGTGGGAGAAATGATGCTTGTGTTTCACCTGCAACTGAAGCAGAATTCTTTGGTAAAACTGCCGTGTTTTGTAAGAGGAAATGCTTACAGTCCTTGCTACATCCTGCCTTGGTTGAGGCGGTTCGCTCCACGTCGGAAACACTGCATATAGAAGTTCATTCGTGGAAGAGCCCCAAGAGTACACAGTGGGAGAAAAGCTGCTTGTGTTTCCCCTGCAACTAAAGCAGAGTTCTACCGTTAAAACTGCGTGGTTTGGGAGAGGATATGCTTACAGTCCTCGCTACAGCCTGCCTTGGTTGAGGCAGTTCGCTCCACGTCGCAAACCCTGCATATAGAAGTTCATTCGTGGAAGAGCCCAAAGAGTACACAGTGAGAGAAAAACTGCTTGTGTTACCCCTGCAACTAAAGCAGAGTTCTACCGTTAAAGCAGCGTGGTTTGGGAGAGGATATGCTTACAGTCCTCGCTACAGCCTGCCATGGTGGAGGCAGTTCTCTCCACGTGGGAATCCCTGCATAAAGATGTTCATTCGTGCAAGAGCCCAAAGAGTACACAGTGGGAGTAATGCTGCTTGTATTCCACCTGCAACTAAAGCAGAATTCTTTGGTAAAACTGCCGTGTTTTGTAAGAGGAAATGCTTACAGTCCTTGCTACATCCTGCCTTGGTTGAGGCGGTTCGCTCCACGTCGGAAACCCTGCATATAGAAGTTCATTCGTGGAAGAGCCCAAAGAGTACACAGTGGGAGAAAAGCTGCTTGTGTTACCCCTGCAACTAAAGCAGAGTTCTACCGTTAAAACTGCGTGTTTTGGGAGAGGATATGCTTACAGTCCTCGCTACAGCCTGCCACGGTTGAGGCAGTTCGATCCACGTGGGAATCCCTGCATAAAGAAGTTCATTCGTGTAAGAGCCCAAAGAGTACACAGTGGGAGAAATGATGCTTGTGTTTCACCTGCAACTGAAGCAGAATTCTTTGGTAAAACTGCCGTGTTTTGGAAGAGGAAATGCTTACAGTCCTCGCTACAGCCTGCCTTGGTTGAGGCAGTTCGCTCCACGTCGGAAACCCTGCATATAGAAGTTCATTCGTGGAAGAGCCCCAAGAGTACACAGTGGGAGAAAAGCTGCTTGTGTTACCCCTGCAACTAAAGCAGAGTTCTACCGTTAAAACTGCGTGTTTTGGGATAGGATATGCTTACAGTCCTCGCTACAGTCTGCCACGGTTGAGGCAGTTCGATCCACGTGGGAATCCCTGCATAAAGAAGTTCATTCGTGTAAGAGCCCAAAGAGTACACAGTGGGAGAAATGATGCTTGTGTTTCACCTGCAACTGAAGCAGAATTCTTTGGTAAAACTGCCGTGTTTTGG
The DNA here is from genome assembly GCF_025265405.1 of Mesoplodon densirostris. Lineage (NCBI taxonomy): Eukaryota > Metazoa > Chordata > Mammalia > Artiodactyla > Ziphiidae > Mesoplodon > Mesoplodon densirostris. The sequence continues at coordinate 91,175,795 of NC_082672.1, forward strand.
AAGAGGAAATGCTTACAGTCCTCGTTACAGCCTGCCTGGTTGAGGCAGTTCGCTTCACGTCGGAAACCCTGCATATAGAAGTTCATTCGTGGAAGAGCCCCAAGAGTACACAGTGGGAGAAAAGCTGCTTGTGTTACCCCTGCAACTAAAGCAGAGTTCTACCGTTAAAACTGCGTGGTTTGGGAGAGGATATGCTTACAGTCCTCGCTACAGCCTGCCTTGGTTGAGGCAGTTCGCTCCACGTCGCAAACCCTGCATATAGAAGTTCATTCGTGGAAGAGCCCCAAGAGTACACAGTGGGAGAAAAGCTGCTTGTGTTACCCCTGCAACTAAAGCAGAGTTCTACCGTTAAAACTGCGTCGTTTGGGAGAGGATATGCTTACAGTCCTCGCTACAGCCTGCCTTGGTTGAGGCAGTTCGCTCCACATCGCAAACCCTGCATATAGAAGTTCATTCTTGGAAGAGCCCAAAGAGTACACAGTGGGAAAAAAACTGCTTGTGTTACACCTGCAACTAAAGCAGAGTTCTACCGTTAAAACTGCGTGTTTTGGGATAGGATATGCTTACAGTCCTCGCTACAGCCTGCCACGGTTGAGGCAGTTCGATCCACGTGGGAATCCCTGCATAAAGAAGTTCATTCGTGTAAGAGCCCAAAGAGTACACAGTGGGAGAAATGATGCTTGTGTTTCACCTGCAACTGAAGCAGAATTCTTTGGTAAAACTGCCGTGTTTTGTAAGAGGAAATGCTTACAGTCCTTGCTACATCCTGCCTTGGTTGAGGCGGTTCGCTCCACGTCGGAAACACTGCATATAGAAGTTCATTCGTGGAAGAGCCCCAAGAGTACACAGTGGGAGAAAAGCTGCTTGTGTTACCCCTGCAACTAAAGCAGAGTTCTACCGTTAAAACTGCGTGGTTTGGGAGAGGATATGTTTACAGTGCTCGCTACAGCCTGCCTTGGTTGAGGCAGTTCGCTCCACGTCGCAAACCCTGCATATAGAAGTTCATTCGTGGAAGTGCCCAAAGAGTACACAGTGGGAGAAAAACTGCTTGTGTTACCCCTGCAACTAAAGCAGAGTTCTACCGTTAAAGCTGGGTGGTTTGGGAGAGGATATGCTTACAGTCCTCGCTACAGCCTGCCATGGTGGAGGCAGTTCGCTCCACGTCGGAAACCCTGCATATAGAAGTTCATTCGTGGAAGAGCCAGAAGAGTACACAGTGGGAGAAAAGCTGCTTGTGTTACCCCTGCAACTAAAGCAGAGTTCTACCGTTAAAACTGCGTGGTTTGGGAGAGGATATGCTTACAGTGCTCGCTACAGCCTGCCTTGGTTGAGGCAGTTCGCTCCACGTCGCAAACCCTGCATATAGAAGTTCATTCGTGGAAGAGCCCAAAGAGTACACAGTGGGAGAAAAACTGCTTGTGTTACCCCTGCAACTAAAGCAGAGTTCTACCGTTAAAACTGCGTGGTTTGGGAGAGGATATGCTTACAGTCCTCGCTACAGCCTGCCATGGTGGAGGCATTTCGCTCCCCGTGGGAATCCCTGCATAAAGAAGTTTATTCGTGTAAGAGCCCCAAGAGTACACAGTGGGAGTAATGCTGCTTGTATTCCACCTGCAACTAAAGAAGAATTCTTTGGTAAAACTGCCGTGTTTTGTAAGAGGAAATGCTTACAGTCTTTGCTACAGCCTGCCTTGGTTGAGGCAGTTCGCTCCACGTCGGAAACCCTGCATATAGAAGTTCATTCGTGGAAGAGCCCCAAGAGTACACAGTGGGAGAAAAGCTGCTTGTGTTACCCCTGCAACTAAAGCAGAGTTCTACCGTTAAAACTGCGTGGTTTGGGAGAGGATATGCTTACAGTCCTCGCTACAGCCTGCCTTGGTTGAGGCAGTTCGCTCCACGTCGGAAACCCTGCATATAGAAGTTCATTCGTGGAAGAGCCCCAAGAGTACACAGTGGGAGAAAAGCTGCTTGTGTTACCCCCGCAACTAAAGCAGAGTTCTACCGTTAAAACTGCGTCGTTTGGGAGAGGATATGCTTACAGTCCTCGCTACAACCTGCCTTGGTTGTGGCAGTTCGCTCCACATCGCAAACCCTGCATATAGAAGTTCATTCGTGGAAGAGCCCAAAGAGTACACAGTGGCAAAAAAACTGCTTGTGTTACCCCTGCAACTAAAGCAGAGTTCTACCGTTAAAACTGCGTGTTTGGGGATAGGATATGCTTACAGTCCTCGTTACAGCCTGCCACGGTTGAGGCAGTTCGATCCACGTGGGAATCCCTGCATAAAGAAGTTCATTCGTGTAAGAGCCCAAAGAGTACACAGTGGGAGAAATGATGCTTGTGTTTCACCTGCAACTGAAGCAGAATTCTTTGGTAAAACTGCCGTGTTTTGTAAGAGGAAATGCTTACAGTCCTTGCTACATCCTGCCTTGGTTGAGGCGGTTCGCTCCACGTCGGAAACACTGCATATAGAAGTTCATTCGTGGAAGAGCCCCAAGAGTACACAGTGGGAGAAAAGCTGCTTGTGTTTCCCCTGCAACTAAAGCAGAGTTCTACCGTTAAAACTGCGTGGTTTGGGAGAGGATATGCTTACAGTCCTCGCTACAGCCTGCCTTGGTTGAGGCAGTTCGCTCCACGTCGCAAACCCTGCATATAGAAGTTCATTCGTGGAAGAGCCCAAAGAGTACACAGTGAGAGAAAAACTGCTTGTGTTACCCCTGCAACTAAAGCAGAGTTCTACCGTTAAAGCAGCGTGGTTTGGGAGAGGATATGCTTACAGTCCTCGCTACAGCCTGCCATGGTGGAGGCAGTTCTCTCCACGTGGGAATCCCTGCATAAAGATGTTCATTCGTGCAAGAGCCCAAAGAGTACACAGTGGGAGTAATGCTGCTTGTATTCCACCTGCAACTAAAGCAGAATTCTTTGGTAAAACTGCCGTGTTTTGTAAGAGGAAATGCTTACAGTCCTTGCTACATCCTGCCTTGGTTGAGGCGGTTCGCTCCACGTCGGAAACCCTGCATATAGAAGTTCATTCGTGGAAGAGCCCAAAGAGTACACAGTGGGAGAAAAGCTGCTTGTGTTACCCCTGCAACTAAAGCAGAGTTCTACCGTTAAAACTGCGTGTTTTGGGAGAGGATATGCTTACAGTCCTCGCTACAGCCTGCCACGGTTGAGGCAGTTCGATCCACGTGGGAATCCCTGCATAAAGAAGTTCATTCGTGTAAGAGCCCAAAGAGTACACAGTGGGAGAAATGATGCTTGTGTTTCACCTGCAACTGAAGCAGAATTCTTTGGTAAAACTGCCGTGTTTTGGAAGAGGAAATGCTTACAGTCCTCGCTACAGCCTGCCTTGGTTGAGGCAGTTCGCTCCACGTCGGAAACCCTGCATATAGAAGTTCATTCGTGGAAGAGCCCCAAGAGTACACAGTGGGAGAAAAGCTGCTTGTGTTACCCCTGCAACTAAAGCAGAGTTCTACCGTTAAAACTGCGTGTTTTGGGATAGGATATGCTTACAGTCCTCGCTACAGTCTGCCACGGTTGAGGCAGTTCGATCCACGTGGGAATCCCTGCATAAAGAAGTTCATTCGTGTAAGAGCCCAAAGAGTACACAGTGGGAGAAATGATGCTTGTGTTTCACCTGCAACTGAAGCAGAATTCTTTGGTAAAACTGCCGTGTTTTGGAAGAGGAAATGCTTACAGTCCTCGTTACAGCCTGCCTGGTTGAGGCAGTTCGCTTCACGTCGGAAACCCTGCATATAGAAGTTCATTCGTGGAAGAGCCCCAAGAGTACACAGTGGGAGAAAAGCTGCTTGTGTTACCCCTGCAACTAAAGCAGAGTTCTACCGTTAAAACTGCGTGGTTTGGGAGAGGATATGCTTACAGTCCTCGCTACAGCCTGCCTTGGTTGAGGCAGTTCGCTCCACGTCGCAAACCCTGCATATAGAAGTTCATTCGTGGAAGAGCCCCAAGAGTACACAGTGGGAGAAAAGCTGCTTGTGTTACCCCTGCAACTAAAGCAGAGTTCTACCGTTAAAACTGCGTCGTTTGGGAGAGGATATGCTTACAGTCCTCGCTACAGCCTGCCTTGGTTGAGGCAGTTCGCTCCACATCGCAAACCCTGCATATAGAAGTTCATTCTTGGAAGAGCCCAAAGAGTACACAGTGGGAAAAAAACTGCTTGTGTTACACCTGCAACTAAAGCAGAGTTCTACCGTTAAAACTGCGTGTTTTGGGATAGGATATGCTTACAGTCCTCGCTACAGCCTGCCACGGTTGAGGCAGTTCGATCCACGTGGGAATCCCTGCATAAAGAAGTTCATTCGTGTAAGAGCCCAAAGAGTACACAGTGGGAGAAATGATGCTTGTGTTTCACCTGCAACTGAAGCAGAATTCTTTGGTAAAACTGCCGTGTTTTGTAAGAGGAAATGCTTACAGTCCTTGCTACATCCTGCCTTGGTTGAGGCGGTTCGCTCCACGTCGGAAACACTGCATATAGAAGTTCATTCGTGGAAGAGCCCCAAGAGTACACAGTGGGAGAAAAGCTGCTTGTGTTACCCCTGCAACTAAAGCAGAGTTCTACCGTTAAAACTGCGTGGTTTGGGAGAGGATATGTTTACAGTGCTCGCTACAGCCTGCCTTGGTTGAGGCAGTTCGCTCCACGTCGCAAACCCTGCATATAGAAGTTCATTCGTGGAAGTGCCCAAAGAGTACACAGTGGGAGAAAAACTGCTTGTGTTACCCCTGCAACTAAAGCAGAGTTCTACCGTTAAAGCTGGGTGGTTTGGGAGAGGATATGCTTACAGTCCTCGCTACAGCCTGCCATGGTGGAGGCAGTTCGCTCCACGTCGGAAACCCTGCATATAGAAGTTCATTCGTGGAAGAGCCAGAAGAGTACACAGTGGGAGAAAAGCTGCTTGTGTTACCCCTGCAACTAAAGCAGAGTTCTACCGTTAAAACTGCGTGGTTTGGGAGAGGATATGCTTACAGTGCTCGCTACAGCCTGCCTTGGTTGAGGCAGTTCGCTCCACGTCGCAAACCCTGCATATAGAAGTTCATTCGTGGAAGAGCCCAAAGAGTACACAGTGGGAGAAAAACTGCTTGTGTTACCCCTGCAACTAAAGCAGAGTTCTACCGTTAAAACTGCGTGGTTTGGGAGAGGATATGCTTACAGTCCTCGCTACAGCCTGCCATGGTGGAGGCATTTCGCTCCCCGTGGGAATCCCTGCATAAAGAAGTTTATTCGTGTAAGAGCCCCAAGAGTACACAGTGGGAGTAATGCTGCTTGTATTCCACCTGCAACTAAAGAAGAATTCTTTGGTAAAACTGCCGTGTTTTGTAAGAGGAAATGCTTACAGTCTTTGCTACAGCCTGCCTTGGTTGAGGCAGTTCGCTCCACGTCGGAAACCCTGCATATAGAAGTTCATTCGTGGAAGAGCCCCAAGAGTACACAGTGGGAGAAAAGCTGCTTGTGTTACCCCTGCAAGTAAAGCAGAGTTCTACCGTTAAAACTGCGTGTTTTGGGATAGGATATGCTTACAGTCCTTGCTACAGCCTGCCACGGTTGAGGCAGTTCGATCCACGTGGGAATCCCTGCATAAAGAAGTTCATTCGTGTAAGAGCACAAAGAGTACACAGTGGGAGAAATGATGCTTGTGTTTCACCTGCAACTGAAGCAGAATTCTTTGGTAAAACTGCCGTGTTTTGGAAGAGGAAATGCTTACAGTCCACGCTACAGCCTTACTTGGTTGAGGCAATTCGCTCCACTTCGGAAACCCTGCATATAGAAGTTCATTCGTGGAAGAGCCCCAAGAGTACACAGTGGGAGAAAAGCTGCTTGTGTTTCCCCTGCAACTAAAGCAGAGTTCTACCGTTAAAACTGCGTGGTTTGGGAGAGGATATGCTTACAGTCCTCGCTACAGCCTGCCTTGGTTGAGGCAATTCGCTCCACTTCGGAAACCCTGCATATAGAAGTTCATTCGTGGAAGAGCCCCAAGAGTACACAGTGGGAGAAAATCTGCTTGTGTTTCCCCTGCAACTAAAGCAGAGTTCTACCGTTAAAACTGCGTGGTTTGGGAGAGGATATGCTTACAGTCCTCGCTACAGCCTGCCTTGGTTGAGGCAGTTCGCTCCAAGTCGCAAACCCTGCATATAGAAGTTCATTCGTGGAAGAGCCCAAAGAGTACACAGTGGGAGAACAACTGCTTGTGTTACCCCTGCAACTAAAGCAGAGTTCTACCGTTAAAACTGCGTGTTTTGGGATAGGATATGCTTACAGTCCTCGCTACAGCCTGCCACGGTTGAGGCAGTTCGATCCACGTGGGAATCCCTGCATAAAGAAGTTCATTCGTGTAAGAGCCCAAAGAGTACACAGTGGGAGAAATGATGCTTGTGTTTCACCTGCAACTGAAGCAGAATTCTTTGGTAAAACTGCCGTGTTTTGGAAGAGGAAATGCTTACAGTCCTCGCTACAGCCTGCCTTGGTTGAGGCAGTTCGCTCCACGTCGGAAACCCTGCATATAGAAGTTCATTCGTGGAAGAGCCCCAAGAGTACACAGTGGGAGAAAAGCTGCTTGTGTTACCCCTGCAACTAAAGCAGAGTTCTACCGTTAAAACTGCGTGTTTTGGGATAGGATATGCTTACAGTCCTCGCTACAGCCTGCCACGGTTGAGGCAGTTCGATCCACGTGGGAATCCCTGCATAAAGAAGTTCATTCGTGTAAGAGCCCAAAGAGTACACAGTGGGAGAAATGATGCTTGTGTTTCACCTGCAACTGAAGCAGAATTCTTTGGTAAAACTGCCGTGTTTTGGAAGAGGAAATGCTTACAGTCCTCGCTAGAGCCTTACTTGGTTGAGGCAATTCGCTCCACTTCGGAAACCCTGCATATAGAAGTTCATTCGTGGAAGAGCCAGAAGAGTACACAGTGGGAGAAAAGCTGCTTGTGTTACCCCTGCAACTAAAGCAGAGTTCTACCGTTAAAACTGCGTGGTTTGGGAGAGGATATGCTTACAGTGCTCGCTACAGCCTGCCTTGGTTGAGGCAGTTCGCTCCACGTCGCAAACCCTGCATATAGAAGTTCATTCGTGGAAGAGCCCAAAGAGTACACAGTGGGAGAAAAACTGCTTGTGTTACCCCTGCAACTAAAGCAGAGTTCTACCGTTAAAACTGCGTGGATTGGGAGAGGATATGCTTACAGTCCTCGCTACAGCCTGCCACGGTTGAGGCAGTTCGATCCACGTGGGAATCCCTGCATAAAGAAGTTCATTCGTGTAAGAGCCCAAAGAGTACACAGTGGGAGAAATGATGCTTGTGTTTCACCTGCAACTGAAGCAGAATTCTTTGGTAAAACTGCCGTGTTTTGGAAGAGGAAATGCGTACAGTCCTCGCTACAGCCTTACTTGGTTGAGGCAATTCGCTCCACTTCGGAAACCCTGCATATAGAAGTTCATTCGTGGAAGAGCCCCAAGAGTACACAGTGGGAGAAAAGCTGCTTGTGTTACCCCTGCAACTAAAGCAGAGTTCTACCGTTAAAACTGCGTGTTTTGGGAGAGGATATGCTTACAGTCCTCGCTACAGCCTGCCTTGGTTGAGGCAGTTCGCTCCACGTCGCAAACCCTGCATATAGAAGTTCATTCGTGGAAGAGCCCCAAGAGTACACAGTGGGAGAAAAGCTGCTTGTGTTTCCCCTGCAACTAAAGCAGAGTTCTACCTTTAAAGCTGCGTGGTTTGGGATAGGATATGCTTACAGTCCTCGCTACAGCCTGCCATGGTGGAGGCAGTTCGCTCCACGTGGGAATCCCTGCATAAAGAAGTTCATTCGTGCAAGAGCCCAAAGAGTACACAGTGGGAGTAATGCTGCTTGTATTCCACCTGCAACTAAATCAGAATTCTTTGGTAAAACTGCCGTGTTTTGTAAGAGGAAATGCTTACAGTCCTTGCTACATCCTGCCTTGGTTGAGGCGGTTCGCTCCACGTCGGAAACCCTGCATATAGAAGTTCATTCGTGGAAGAGCCCCAAGAGTACACAGTGGGAGAAAAGCTGCTTGTGTTACCCCTGCAACTAAAGCAGAGTTCTACCGTTAAAACTGCGTGGTTTGGGAGAGGATATGTTTACAGTGCTCGCTACAGCCTGCCTTGGTTGAGGCAGTTCGCTCCACGTCGCAAACCCTGCATATAGAAGTTCATTCGTGGAAGAGCCCCAAGAGTACACAGTGGGAGAAAAACTGCTTGTGTTACCCCTGCAACTAAAGCAGAGTTCTACCGTTAAAGCTGGGGGGTTTGGGAGAGGATATGCTTACAGTCCTCGCTACAGCCTGCCATGGTGGAGACAGTTCGCTCCACGTCGGAAACCCTGCATATAGAAGTTCATTCGTGGAAGAGCCAGAAGAGTACACAGTGGGAGAAAAGCTGCTTGTGTTACCCCTGCAACTAAAGCAGAGTTCTACCGTTAAAACTGCGTGGTTTGGGAGAGGATATGCTTACAGTGCTCGCTACAGCCTGCCTTGGTTGAGGCAGTTCGCTCCACGTCGCAAACCCTGCATATAGAAGTTCATTCGTGGAAGAGCCCAAAGAGTACACAGTGGGAGAAAAACTGCTTGTGTTACCCCTGCAACTAAAGCAGAGTTCTACCGTTAAAACTGCGTGGTTTGGGAGAGGATATGCTTACAGTCCTCGCTACAGCCTGCCATGGTGGAGGCATTTCGCTCCCCGTGGGAATCCCTGCATAAAGAAGTTTATTCGTGTAAGAGCCCCAAGAGTACACAGTGGGAGTAATGCTGCTTGTATTCCACCTGCAACTAAAGCAGAATTCTTTGGTAAAACTGCCGTGTTTTGTAAGAGGAAATGCTTACAGTCCTTGCTACATCCTGCCTTGGTTGAGGCGGTTCGCTCCACGTCGGAAAGCCTGCATATAGAAGTTCATTCGTGGAAGAGCCCCAAGAGTACACAGTGGGAGAAAAGCTGATGGTGTTTCCCCTGCAACTAAAGCAGAGTTCTACCGTTAAAACTGCGTGGTTTGGGAGAGAATATGCTTACAGTCCTCGCTACAGCCTGCCTTGGTTGAGGCAGTTCGCTCCACGTCGCAAACCCTGCATATAGAAGTTCATACGTGGAAGAGCCCAAAGAGTACACAGTGGGAGAAAAACTGCTTGTGTTACCCCTGCAACTAAAGCAGAGTTCTACCTTTAAAGCTGCGTGGTTTGGGAGAGGATATGCTTACAGTCCTCGCTACAGCCTGCCATGGTTGAGGCAGTTCGGTCCACGTCGCAAACCCTGCATATAGAAGTTCATTCGTGGAAGAGCCCGAAGAGTACACAGTGGGAGAAAAACTGCTTGTGTTACCCCTGCAACTAAAGCAGAGTTCTACCGTTAAAGCTGCGTGGTTTGGGAGAGGATATGCTTACAGTCCTCGCTACAGCCTGCCATGGTGGAGGCAGTTCGCTCCACGTGGGAATCCCTGCATAAAGAAGTTCATTCGTGCAAGAGCCCAAAGAGTACACAGTGGGAGTAATGCTGCTTGTATTCCACCTGCAACTAAAGCAGAATTCTTTGGTAAAACTGCCGTGTTTTGTAAGAGGAAATGCTTACAGTCCTTGCTACATCCTGCCTTGGTTGAGGCGGTTCGCTCCACGTCGGAAACCCTGCATATAGAAGTTCATTCGTGGAAGAGCCCCAAGAGTACACAGTGGGAGAAAAGCTGCTTGTGTTACCCCTGCAACTAAAGCAGATTTCTACCGTTAAAACTGCGTGTTTTGGGATAGGATATGCTTACAGTCCTCGCTACAGCCTGCCACGGTTGAGGCAGTTCGATCCACGTGGGAATCCCTGCATAAAGAAGTTCATTCGTGTAAGAGCCCAAAGAGTACACAGTGGGAGAAATGATGCTTGTGTTTCACCTGCAACTGAAGGAGAATTCTTTGGTAAAACTGCCGTGTTTTGGAAGAGGAAATGCTTACAGTCCTCACTACACCCTTAGTTGGTTGAGGCAGTTCGCTCCACTTCGGAAACCCTGCATATAGAAGTTCATTCGTGGAAGAGCCCAAAGAGTACACAGTGGGAGAACAACTGCTTGTGTTACCCCTGCAACTAAAGCAGAGTTCTACCGTTAAAGCTGCGTGCTTTGGGATAGGATATTCTTACAGTCCTCGCTACAGCCTGCCATGGTGGAGGCAGTTCGCTCCACGTGGGAATCCCTGCATAAAGAAGTTCATTCGTGCAAGAGCCCAAAGAGTACACAGTGGGAGTAATGCTGCTTGTATTCCACCTGCAACTAAAGCAGAATTCTTTGGTAAAACTGCCGTGTTTTGTAAGAGGAAATGCTTACAGTCCTTGCTACATCCTGCCTTGGTTGAGGCGGTTCGCTCCACGTCGGAAACACTGCATATAGAAGTTCATTCGTGGAAGAGCCCCAAGAGTACACAGTGGGAGAAGAGCTGCTTGTGTTACCCCTGCAACTAAAGCAGAGTTCTACCGTTAAAACTGCGTGGTTTTGGAGAGGATATGTTTACAGTGCTCGCTACAGCCTGCCTTGGTTGAGGCAGTTCGCTCCACGTCGCAAACCCTGCATATAGAAGTTAATTCGTGGAAGTGCCCAAAGAGTACACAGTGGGAGAAAAACTGCTTGTGTTACCCCTGCAACTAAAGCAGAGTTCTACCGTTAAAGCTGGGTGGTTTGGGAGAGGATATGCTTACAGTCCTCGCTACAGCCTGCCATGGTGGAGGCAGTTCGCTCCACGTCGGAAACCCTGCATATAGAAGTTCATTCGTGGAATAGCCAGAAGAGTACACAGTGGGAGAAAAGCTGCTTGTGTTACCCCTGCAACTAAAGCAGAGTTCTACCGTTAAAACTGCGTGGTTTGGGAGAGGATATGCTTACAGTGCTCGCTACAGCCTGCCTTGGTTGAGGCAGTTCGCTCCACGTCACAAACCCTGCATATAGAAGTTCATTCGTGGAAGAGCCCAAAGAGTACACAGTGGGAGAAAAACTGCTTGTGTTACCCCTGCAACTAAAGCAGAGTTCTACCGTTTAGCTGCGTGGTTTGGGAGAGGATATGCTTACAGAACTCGCTACAGCCTGCCATGGTGGAGGCAGTTCGCTCCACGTGGGAATCCCTGCATAAAGAAGTTCATTCGTGTAAGAGCCCAAAGAGTACACAGTGGGAGTAATGCTGCTTGTATTCCACCTGCAACTAAAGCAGAATTCTTTGGTAAAACTGCCGTGTTTTGTAAGAGGAAATGCTTACAGTCCTCGCTACAGCCTGCCTTGGTTGAGGCGGTTCGCTCCACGTCGGAAACCCTGCATATAGAAGTTCATTCGTGGAAGAGCCCAAAGAGTACACAGTGGGAGAAAAACTGCTTGTGTTACCCCTGCAACTAAAGCAGAGTTCTACCGTTAAAGCTGCGTGGTTTGGGATAGGATATGCTTACAGTCCTCGCTACAGCCTGCCATGGTGGAGGCAGTTCGCTCCACGTGGGAATCCCTGCATAAAGAAGTTCATTCGTGCAAGAGCCCAAAGAGTACACAGTGGGAGTAATGCTGCTTGTATTCCACCTGCAACTAAATCAGAATTCTTTGGTAAAACTGCCGTGTTTTGTAAGAGGAAATGCTTACAGTCCTTGCTACATCCTGCCTTGGTTGAGGCGGTTCGCTCCACGTCGGAAACCCTGCATATAGAAGTTCATTCGTGGAAGAGCCCCAAGAGTACACAGTGGGAGAAAAGCTGCTTGTGTTACCCCTGCAACTAAAGCAGAGTTCTACCGTTAAAACTGCGTGGTTTGGGAGAGGATATGTTTACAGTGCTCGCTACAGCCTGCCTTGGTTGAGGCAGTTCGCTCCACGTCGCAAACCCTGCATATAGAAGTTCATTCGTGGAAGAGCCCCAAGAGTACACAGTGGGAGAAAAACTGCTTGTGTTACCCCTGCAACTAAAGCAGAGTTCTACCGTTAAAGCTGGGGGGTTTGGGAGAGGATATGCTTACAGTCCTCGCTACAGCCTGCCATGGTGGAGACAGTTCGCTCCACGTCGGAAACCCTGCATATAGAAGTTCATTCGTGGAAGAGCCAGAAGAGTACACAGTGGGAGAAAAGCTGCTTGTGTTACCCCTGCAACTAAAGCAGAGTTCTACCGTTAAAACTGCGTGGTTTGGGAGAGGATATGCTTACAGTGCTCGCTACAGCCTGCCTTGGTTGAGGCAGTTCGCTCCACGTCGCAAACCCTGCATATAGAAGTTCATTCGTGGAAGAGCCCAAAGAGTACACAGTGGGAGAAAAACTGCTTGTGTTACCCCTGCAACTAAAGCAGAGTTCTACCGTTAAAACTGCGTGGTTTGGGAGAGGATATGCTTACAGTCCTCGCTACAGCCTGCCATGGTGGAGGCATTTCGCTCCCCGGGGGAATCCCTGCATAAAGAAGTTTATTCGTGTAAGAGCCCCAAGAGTACACAGTGGGAGTAATGCTGCTTGTATTCCACCTGCAACTAAAGCAGAATTCTTTGGTAAAACTGCCGTGTTTTGTAAGAGGAAATGCTTACAGTCCTTGCTACATCCTGCCTTGGTTGAGGCGGTTCGCTCCACGTCGGAAACCCTGCATATAGAAGTTCAATCGTGGAAGAGCCCCAAGAGTACACAGTGGGAGAAAAGCTGTTTGTGTTTCCCCTGCAACTAAAGCAGAGTTCTACCGTTAAAACTGCGTGGTTTGGGAGAAAATATGCTTACAGTCCTCGCTACAGCCTGCCTTGGTTGAGGCAGTTCGCTCCACGTCGCAAACCCTGCATATAGAAGTTCATACGTGGAAGAGCCCAAAGAGTACACAGTGGGAGAAAAACTGCTTGTGTTACCCCTGCAACTAAAGCAGAGTTCTACCTTTAAAGCTGCGTGGTTTGGGAGAGGATATGCTTACAGTCCTCGCTACAGCCTGCCATGGTTGAGGCAGTTCGCTCCACGTCGCAAACCCTGCATATAGAAGTTCATTCGTGGAAGAGCCCAAAGAGTACACAGTGGGAGAAAAACTGCTTGTGTTACCCCTGCAACTAAAGCAGAGTTCTACCGTTAAAGCTGCGTGGTTTGGGAGAGGATATGCTTACAGTCCTCGCTACAACCTGCCATGGTGGAGGCAGTTCGCTCCACGTGGGAATCCCTGCATAAAGAAGTTCATTCGTGCAAGAGCCCAAAGAGTACACAGTGGGAGTAATCCTGCTTGTATTCCACCTGCAACTAAAGCAGAATTCTTTGGTAAAACTGCCGTGTTTTGTAAGAGGAAATGCTTACAGTCCTTGCTACATCCTGCCTTGGTTGAGGCGGTTCGCTCCACGTCGGAAACCCTGCATATAGAAGTTCATTCGTGGAAGAGCCCCAAGAGTACACAGTGGGAGAAAAGATGCTTGTGTTACCCCTGCAACTAAAGCAGATTTCTACCGTTAAAACTGCGTGTTTTGGGATAGGATATGCTTACAGTCCTCGCTACAGCCTGCCACGGTTGAGGCAGTTCGATCCACGTGGGAATCCCTGCATAAAGAAGTTCATTCGTGTAAGAGCCCAAAGAGTACACAGTGGGAGAAATGATGCTTGTGTTTCACCTGCAACTGAAGCAGAATTCTTTGGTAAAACTGCCGTGTTTTGGAAGAGGAAATGCTTACAGTCCTCACTACACCCTTAGTTGGTTGAGGCAGTTCGCTCCACTTCGGAAACCCTGCATATAGAAGTTCATTCGTGGAAGAGCCCAAAGAGTACACAGTGGGAGAAAAACTGCTTGTGTTACCCCTGCAACTAAAGCAGAGTTCTACCGTTAAAGCTGCGTGGTTTGGGATAGGATATTCTTACAGTCCTCGCTACAGCCTGCCATGGTGGAGGCAGTTCGCTCCACGTGGGAATCCCTGCATAAAGAAGTTCATTCGTGCAAGAGCCCAAAGAGTACACAGTGGGAGTAATGCTGCTTGTATTCCACCTGCAACTAAAGCAGAATTCTTTGGTAAAACTGCCGTGTTTTGTAAGAGGAAATGCTTACAGTCCTTGCTATATCCTGCCTTGGTTGAGGCGGTTCGCTCCACGTCGGAAACACTGCATATAGAAGTTCATTCGTGGAAGAGCCCCAAGAGTACACAGTGGGAGAAGAGCTGCTTGTGTTACCCCTGCAACTAAAGCAGAGTTCTACCGTTAAAACTGCGTGGTTTGGGAGAGGATATGTTTACAGTGCTCGCTACAGCCTGCCATGGTGGAGGCAGTTCGCTCCACGTGGGAATCCCTGCATAAAGAAGTTCATTCGTGCAAGAGCCCAAAGAGTACACAGTGGGAGTAATGCTGCTTGTATTCCACCTGCAACTAAAGCAGAATTCTTTGGTAAAACTGCCGTGTTTTGTAAGAGGAAATGCTTACAGTCCTTGCTACATCCTGCCTTGGTTGAGGCGGTTCGCTCCACGTCGGAAACCCTGCCTATAGAAGTTCATTCGTGGAAGAGCCCCAAGAGTACACAGTGGGAGAAAAGCTGCTTGTGTTACCCCTGCAACTAAAGCAGAGTTCTACCGTTAAAACTGCGTGGTTTGGGAGAGGATATGTTTACAGTGCTCGCTACAGCCTGCCTTGGTTGAGGCAGTTCGCTCCACGTCGCAAACCCTGCATATAGAAGTTCATTCGTGGAAGAGCCCCAAGAGTACACAGTGGGAGAAAAACTGCTTGTGTTACCCCTGCAACTAAAGCAGAGTTCTACCGTTAAAGCTGGGGGGTTTGGGAGAGGATATGCTTACAGTCCTCGCTACAGCCTGCCATGGTGGAGGCAGTTCGCTCCACGTCGGAAACCCTGCATATAGAAGTTCATTCGTGGAAGAGCCAGAAGAGTACACAGTGGGAGAAAAGCTGCTTGTGTTACCCCTGCAACTAAAGCAGAGTTCTACCGTTAAAACTGCGTGGTTTGGGAGAGGATATGCTTACAGTGCTCGCTACAGCCTGCCTTGGTTGAGGCAGTTCGCTCCACGTCGCAAACTCTGCATATAGAAGTTCATTCGTGGAAGAGCCCAAAGAGTACACAGTGGGAGAAAAACTGCTTGTGTTACCCCTGCAACTAAAGCAGAGTTCTACCGTTAAAACTGCGTGGTTTGGGAGAGGATATGCTTACAGTCCTCGCTACAGCCTGCCATGGTGGAGGCATTTCGCTCCCCGTGGGAATCCCTGCATAAAGAAGTTTATTCGTGTAAGAGCCCCAAGAGTACACAGTGGGAGTAATGCTGCTTGTATTCCACCTGCAACTAAAGAAGAATTGTTTGGTAAAACTGCCGTGTTTTGTAAGAGGAAATGCTTACAGTCTTTGCTACAGCCTGCCTTGGTTGAGGCAGTTCGCTCCACGTCGGAAACCCTGCATATAGAAGTTCATTCGTGGAAGAGCCCCAAGAGTACACAGTGGGAGAAAAGCTGCTTGTGTTACCCCTGCAACTAAAGCAGAGTTCTACCGTTAAAACTGCGTGTTTTGGGAGAGGATATGCTTACAGTCCTCGCTACAGCCTGCCACGGTTGAGGCAGTTCGATCCAGGTGGGAATCCCTGTATAAAGAAGTTCATTCGTGTAAGAGCCCAAAGAGTACACAGTGGGAGAAATGATGCTTGTGTTTCACCTGCAACTGAAGCAGAATTCTTTGGTAAAACTGCCGTGTTTTGGAAGAGGAAATGCTTACAGTCCTCGCTACAGCCTGCCTTGGTTGAGGCAATTCGCTCCACTTCGGAAACCATGCATATAGAAGTTCATTCGTGGAAGAGCCCCAAGAGTACACAGTGGGAGAAAAGCTGCTTGTGTTTCCCCTGCAACTAAAGCAGAGTTCTACCGTTAAAACTGCGTGGTTTGGGAGAGGATATGCTTACAGTCCTCGCTACAGCCTGCCTTGGTTGAGGCAGTTCGCTCCACGTCGCAAACCCTGCATATAGAAGTTCATTCGTGGAAGAGCCCAAAGAGTACAGAGTGGGAGAAAAACTGCTTGTGTTACCCCTGCAACTAAAGCAGAGTTCTACCGTTAAAGCTGCGTGGTTTGGGAGAGGATATGCTTACAGTCCTCGCTACAGCCTGCCATGGTGGAGGCAGTTCGCTCCACGTGGGAATCCCTGCATAAAGAAGTTCATTCGTGCAAGAGCCCAAAGAGTACACAGTGGGAGTAATGCTGCTTGTATTCCACCTGCAACTAAAGCAGAATTCTTTGGTAAAACAGCCGTGTTTTGGAAGAGGAAATGCTTACAGTCCTTGCTTCATCCTGCCTTGGTTGAGGCGGTTCGCTCCACGTCGGAAACCCTGCATATAGAAGTTCATTCGTGGAAGAGCCCCAAGAGTACACAGTGGGAGAAAAGCTGCTTGTGTTTCCCCTGCAACTAAAGCAGAGTTCTACCGTTAAAACTGCGTGTTTTGGGATAGGATATGCTTACAGTACTCGCTACAGCCTGCCTTGGTTGAGGCAGTTCGCTCCACGTCGCAAACCCTGCATATAGAAGTTCATTCGTGGAAGAGCCCAAAGAGTACACAGTGGGAGAAAAACTGCTTGTGTTACCCCTGCAACTAAAGCAGAGTTCTACCGTTAAAGCTGCGTGGTTTGGGAGAGGATATGCTTACAGTCCTCGCTACAGCCTGCCATGGTGGAGGCAGTTCGCTCCACGTGGGAATCCCTGCATAAAGAAGTTCATTCGTGCAAGAGCCCAAAGAGTACACAGTGGGAGTAATGCTGCTTGGATTCCACCTGCAACTAAAGCAGAATTCTTTGGTAAAACTGCCGTGTTTTGTAAGAGGAAATGCTTACAGTCCTTGCTACATCCTGCCTTGGTTGAGGCGGTTCGCTCCACGTCGGAAAACCTGCATATAGAAGTTCATTCGTGGAAGAGCCCCAAGAGTACACAGTGGGAGAAAAGCTGCTTGTGTTACCCCTGCAACTAAAGCAGAGTTCTACCGTTAAAACTGCGTGTTTTGGGATAGGATATGCTTACAGTCCTCGCTACAGCCTGCCACGGTTGAGGCAGTTCGATCCACGTGGGAATCCCTGCATAAAGAAGTTCATTCGTGTAAGAGCCCAAAGAGTACACAGTGGGAGAAATGATGCTTGTGTTTCACCTGCAACTGAAGCAGAATTCTTTGGTAAAACTGCCGTGTTTTGGAAGAGGAAATGCTTACAGTCCTCACTGCAGCCTTAGTTGGTTGAGGCAGTTCGCTCCACTTCGGAAACCCTGCATATAGAAGTTCATTCGTGGAAGAGCCCAAAGAGTACACAGTGGGAGAAAAACTGCTTGTGTTACCCCTGCAACTAAAGCAGAGTTCTACCGTTAAAGCTGCGTGGTTTGGGATAGGATATTCTTACAATCCTCGCTACAGCCTGCCATGGTGGAGGCAGTTCGCTCCACGTGGGAATCCCTGCATAAAGAAGTTCATTCGTGTAAGAGCCCAAAGAGTACACAGTGGGAGTAATGCTGCTTGTATTCCACCTGCAACTAAAGCAGAATTCTTTGGTAAAACTGCCGTGTTTTGTAAGAGGAAATGCTTACAGTCCTTGCTACATCCTGCCTTGGTTGAGGCGGTTCGCTCCACGTCGGAAACACTGCATATAGAAGTTCATTCGTGGAAGAGCCCCAAGAGTACACAGTGGGAGAAAAGCTGCTTGTGTTACCCCTGCAACTAAAGCAGAGTTCTACCGTTAAAACTGCGTGGTTTGGGAGAGGATATGTTTACAGTGCTCGCTACAGCCTGCCTTGGTTGAGGCAGTTCGCTCCACGTCGCAAACCCTGCATATAGAAGTTCATTCGTGGAAGTGCCCAAAGAGTACACAGTGGGAGAAAAACTGCTTGTGTTACCCCTGCAACTAAAGCAGAGTTCTACCGTTAAAGCTGGGTGGTTTGGGAGAGGATATGCTTACAGTCCTCGCTACAGCCTGCCATGGTGGAGGCAGTTCGCTCCACGTCGGAAACCCTGCATATAGAAGTTCATTCGTGGAATAGCCAGAAGAGTACACAGTGGGAGAAAAGCTGCTTGTGTTTCCCCTGCAACTAAAGCAGAGTTCTACCGTTAAAACTGCGTGGTTTGGGAGAGGATATGCTTACAGTGCTCGCTACAGCCTGCCTTGGTTGAGGCAGTTCGCTCCACGTCGCAAACCCTGCATATAGAAGTTCATTCGTGGAAGAGCCCAAAGAGTACACAGTGGGAGAAAAACTGCTTGTGTTACCCCTGCAACTAAAGCAGAGTTCTACCGTTAAAACTGCGTGGTTTGGGAGAGGATATGCTTACAGTCCTCGCTACAGCCTGCCATGGTGGAGGCATTTCGCTCCCCGTTGGAATCCCTGCATAAAGAAGTTTATTCGTGTAAGAGCCCCAAGAGTACACAGTGGGAGTAATGCTGCTTGTATTCCACCTGCAACTAAAGAAGAATTCTTTGGTAAAACTGCCGTGTTTTGTAAGAGGAAATGCTTACAGTCTTTGCTACAGCCTGCCTTGGTTGAGGCAGTTCGCTCCACGTCGGAAACCCTGCATATAGAAGTTCATTCGTGGAAGAGCCCCAAGAGTACACAGTGGGAGAAAAGCTGCTTGTGTTACCCCTGCAAGTAAAGCAGAGTTCTACCGTTAAAACTGCGTGTTTTGGGATAGGATATGCTTACAGTCCTCGCTACAGCCTGCCACGGTTGAGGCAGTTCGATCCACGTGGGAATCCCTGCATAAAGAAGTTCATTCGTGTAAGAGCCCAAAGAGCACACAGTGGGAGAAAAGATGCTTGTGTTTCACCTGCAACTGAAGCAGAATTCTTTGGTAAAACTGCCGTGTTTTGGAAGAGGAAATGCTTACAGTCCTCGCTACAGCCTTAACTTGGTTGAGGCAATTCGCTCCACTTCGGAAACCCTGCATATAGAAGTTCATTCGTGGAAGAGCCCCAAGAGTACACAGTGGGAGAAAAGCTGCTTGTGTTTCCCCTGCAACTAAAGCAGAGTTCTACCGTTAAAACTGCGTGGTTTGGGAGAGGATATGCTTACAGTCCTCGCTACAGCCTGCCTTGGTTGAGGCAGTTCGCTCCACGTCGCAAACCCTGCATATAGAAGTTCATTCGTGGAAGAGCCCAAAGAGTACACAGTGGGAGAAAAACTGCTTGTGTTACCCCTGCAACTAAAGCAGAGTTCTACCGTTAAAGCAGCGTGGTTTGGGAGAGGATATGCTTACAGTCCTCGCTACAGCCTGCCATGGTGGAGGCAGTTCGCTCCACGTGGGAATCCCTGCATAAAGATGTTCATTCGTGCAAGAGCCAAAAGAGTACACAGTGGGAGTAATGCTGCTTGTATTCCACCTGCAACTAAAGCAGAATTCTTTGGTAAAACTGCCGTGTTTTGTAAGAGGAAATGCTTACAGTCCTTGCTACATCCTGCCTTGGTTGAGGCGGTTCGCTCCACGTCGGAAACCCTGCATATAGAAGTTCATTCGTGGAAGAGCCCAAAGAGTACACAGTGGGAGAAAAGCTGCTTGTTTTACCCCTGCAACTAAAGCAGAGTTCTACCGTTAAAACTGCGTGTTTTGGGATAGGATATGCTTACAGTCCTCGCTACAGCCTGCCGCGGTTGAGGCAGTTCGATCCACGTGGGAATCCCTGCATAAAGAATTTCATTCGTGTAAGAGCCCAAAGAGTACACAGTGGGAGAAAAGCTGCTTGTGTTACCCCTGCAACTAAAGCAGAGTTCTACCGTTAAAGCTGCGTGGTTTGGGAGAGGATATGCTTACAGTCCTCGCTACAGCCTGCCACGGTTGAGGCAGTTCGATCCACGTGGGAATCCCTGCATAAAGAATTTCATTCGTGTAAGAGCCCAAAGAGTACACAGTGGGAGAAATGATGCTTGTGTTTCACCTGCAACAGAAGCAGAATTCTTTGGTAAAACTGCCGTGTTTTGGAAGAGGAAATGCTTACAGTCCTCGCTACAGCCTGCCTTGGTTGAGGCGGTTCGCTCCACGTCGGAAACACTGCATATAGAAGTTCATTCGTGGAAGAGCCCCAAGAGTACACAGTGGGAGAAAAGCTGCTTGTGTTACCCCTGCAAGTAAAGCAGAGTTCTACCGTTAAAACTGCGTGTTTTGGGATAGGATATGCTTACAGTCCTCGCTACAGCCTGCCACGGTTGAGGCAGTTCGATCCACGTGGGAATCCCTGCATAAAGAAGTTCATTCGTGTAAGAGCCCAAAGAGCACACAGTGGGAGAAAAGATGCTTGTGTTTCACCTGCAACTGAAGCAGAATTCTTTGGTAAAACTGCCGTGTTTTGGAAGAGGAAATGCTTACAGTCCTCGCTACAGCCTTAACTTGGTTGAGGCAATTCGCTCCACTTCGGAAACCCTGCATATAGAAGTTCATTCGTGGAAGAGCCCCAAGAGTACACAGTGGGAGAAAAGCTGCTTGTGTTTCCCCTGCAACTAAAGCAGAGTTCTACCGTTAAAACTGCGTGGTTTGGGAGAGGATATGCTTACAGTCCTCGCTACAGCCTGCCTTGGTTGAGGCAGTTCGCTCCACGTCGCAAACCCTGCATATAGAAGTTCATTCGTGGAAGAGCCCAAAGAGTACACAGTGGGAGAAAAACTGCTTGTGTTACCCCTGCAACTAAAGCAGAGTTCTACCGTTAAAGCAGCGTGGTTTGGGAGAGGATATGCTTACAGTCCTCGCTACAGCCTGCCATGGTGGAGGCAGTTCGCTCCACGTGGGAATCCCTGCATAAAGATGTTCATTCGTGCAAGAGCCAAAAGAGTACACAGTGGGAGTAATGCTGCTTGTATTCCACCTGCAACTAAAGCAGAATTCTTTGGTAAAACTGCCGTGTTTTGTAAGAGGAAATGCTTACAGTCCTTGCTACATCCTGCCTTGGTTGAGGCGGTTCGCTCCACGTCGGAAACCCTGCATATAGAAGTTCATTCGTGGAAGAGCCCAAAGAGTACACAGTGGGAGAAAAGCTGCTTGTTTTACCCCTGCAACTAAAGCAGAGTTCTACCGTTAAAACTGCGTGTTTTGGGATAGGATATGCTTACAGTCCTCGCTACAGCCTGCCACGGTTGAGGCAGTTCGATCCACGTGGGAATCCCTGCATAAAGAATTTCATTCGTGTAAGAGCCCAAAGAGTACACAGTGGGAGAAAAGCTGCTTGTGTTACCCCTGCAACTAAAGCAGAGTTCTACCGTTAAAGCTGCGTGGTTTGGGAGAGGATATGCTTACAGTCCTCGCTACAGCCTGCCACGGTTGAGGCAGTTCGATCCACGTGGGAATCCCTGCATAAAGAATTTCATTCGTGTAAGAGCCCAAAGAGTACACAGTGGGAGAAATGATGCTTGTGTTTCACCTGCAACAGAAGCAGAATTCTTTGGTAAAACTGCCGTGTTTTGGAAGAGGAAATGCTTACAGTCCTCGCTACAGCCTGCCTTGGTTGAGGCGGTTCGCTCCACGTCGGAAACACTGCATATAGAAGTTCATTCGTGGAAGAGCCCCAAGAGTACACAGTGGGAGAAAAGCTGCTTGTGTTACCCCTGCAACTAAAGCAGAGTTCTACCGTTAAAGCTGCGTGGTTTGGGAGAGGATATGTTTACAGTGCTCGCTACAGCCTGCCTTGGTTGAGGCAGTTCGCTCCACGTCGCAAACCCTGCATATAGAATTTCATTCGTGGAAGTGCCCAAAGAGTACACAGTGGGAGAAAAACTGCTTGTGTTACCCCTGCAACTAAAGCAGAGTTCTACCGTTAAAGCTGGGTGGTTTGGGAGAGGATATGCTTACAGTCCTCGCTACAGCCTGCCATGGTGGAGGCAGTTCGCTCCACGTCGGAAACCCTGCATATAGAAGTTCATTCGTGGAAGAGCCAGAAGAGTACACAGTGGGAGAAAAACTGCTTGTGTTACACCTGCAACTAAAGCAGAGTTCTACCGTTAAAACTGCGTGGTTTGGGAGAGGATATGCTTACAGTCCTCGCTACAGCCTGCCATGGTGGAGGCATTTCGCTCCCCGTGGGAATCCCTGCATAAAGAAGTTCATTCGTGTAAGAGCCCAAAGAGTACACAGTGGGAGAAATGATGCTTGTGTTTCACCTGCAACTGAAGCAGAATTCTTTGGTAAAACTGCCGTGTTTTGGAAGAGGAAATGCTTACAGTCCTCGCTACAGCCTGCTTTGGTTGAGGCAGTTCGCTCCACGTCGGAAACCCTGCATATAGAAGTTCATTCGTGGAAGAGCCCCAAGAGTACACAGTGGGAGAAAAGCTGCTTGTGTTACCCCTGCAACTAAAGCAGAGTTCTACCGTTAAAACTGCGTGGTTTGGGAGAGGATATGCTTACAGTCCTCGCTACAGCCTGCCTTGGTTGAGGCAGTTCGCTCCACGTCGGAAACCCTGCATATAGAAGTTCATTCGTGGAAGAGCCCCAAGAGTACACAGTGGGAGAAAAGCTGCTTGTGTTACCCCTGCAAGTAAAGCAGAGTTCTACCGTTAAAACTGCGTGTTTTGGGATAGGATATGCTTACAGTCCTCGCTACAGCCTGCCACGGTTGAGGCAGTTCGATCCACGTGGGAATCCCTGCATAAAGAAGTTCATTCGTGTAAGAGCCCAAAGAGCACACAGTGGGAGAAAAGATGCTTGTGTTTCACCTGCAACTGAAGCAGAATTCTTTGGTAAAACTGCCGTGTTTTGGAAGAGGAAATGCTTACAGTCCTCGCTACAGCCTTAACTTGGTTGAGGCAATTCGCTCCACTTCGGAAACCCTGCATATAGAAGTTCATTCGTGGAAGAGCCCCAAGAGTACACAGTGGGAGAAAAGCTGCTTGTGTTTCCCCTGCAACTAAAGCAGAGTTCTACCGTTAAAACTGCGTGGTTTGGGAGAGGATATGCTTACAGTCCTCGCTACAGCCTGCCTTGGTTGAGGCAGTTCGCTCCACGTCGCAAACCCTGCATATAGAAGTTCATTCGTGGAAGAGCCCAAAGAGTACACAGTGGGAGAAAAACTGCTTGTGTTACCCCTGCAACTAAAGCAGAGTTCTACCGTTAAAGCAGCGTGGTTTGGGAGAGGATATGCTTACAGTCCTCGCTACAGCCTGCCATGGTGGAGGCAGTTCGCTCCACGTGGGAATCCCTGCATAAAGATGTTCATTCGTGCAAGAGCCAAAAGAGTACACAGTGGGAGTAATGCTGCTTGTATTCCACCTGCAACTAAAGCAGAATTCTTTGGTAAAACTGCCGTGTTTTGTAAGAGGAAATGCTTACAGTCCTTGCTACATCCTGCCTTGGTTGAGGCGGTTCGCTCCACGTCGGAAAACCTGCATATAGAAGTTCATTCGTGGAAGAGCCCCAAGAGTACACAGTGGGAGAAAAGCTGCTTGTGTTACCCCTGCAACTAAAGCAGAGTTCTACCGTTAAAACTGCGTGTTTTGGGATAGGATATGCTTACAGTCCTCGCTACAGCCTGCCACGGTTGAGGCAGTTCGATCCACGTGGGAATCCCTGCATAAAGAAGTTCATTCGTGTAAGAGCCCAAAGAGTACACAGTGGGAGAAATGATGCTTGTGTTTCACCTGCAACTGAAGCAGAATTCTTTGGTAAAACTGCCGTGTTTTGGAAGAGGAAATGCTTACAGTCCTCACTGCAGCCTTAGTTGGTTGAGGCAGTTCGCTCCACTTCGGAAACCCTGCATATAGAAGTTCATTCGTGGAAGAGCCCAAAGAGTACACAGTGGGAGAAAAACTGCTTGTGTTACCCCTGCAACTAAAGCAGAGTTCTACCGTTAAAGCTGCGTGGTTTGGGATAGGATATTCTTACAATCCTCGCTACAGCCTGCCATGGTGGAGGCAGTTCGCTCCACGTGGGAATCCCTGCATAAAGAAGTTCATTCGTGTAAGAGCCCAAAGAGTACACAGTGGGAGTAATGCTGCTTGTATTCCACCTGCAACTAAAGCAGAATTCTTTGGTAAAACTGCCGTGTTTTGTAAGAGGAAATGCTTACAGTCCTTGCTACATCCTGCCTTGGTTGAGGCGGTTCGCTCCACGTCGGAAACACTGCATATAGAAGTTCATTCGTGGAAGAGCCCCAAGAGTACACAGTGGGAGAAAAGCTGCTTGTGTTACCCCTGCAACTAAAGCAGAGTTCTACCGTTAAAACTGCGTGGTTTGGGAGAGGATATGTTTACAGTGCTCGCTACAGCCTGCCTTGGTTGAGGCAGTTCGCTCCACGTCGCAAACCCTGCATATAGAAGTTCATTCGTGGAAGTGCCCAAAGAGTACACAGTGGGAGAAAAACTGCTTGTGTTACCCCTGCAACTAAAGCAGAGTTCTACCGTTAAAGCTGGGTGGTTTGGGAGAGGATATGCTTACAGTCCTCGCTACAGCCTGCCATGGTGGAGGCAGTTCGCTCCACGTCGGAAACCCTGCATATAGAAGTTCATTCGTGGAATAGCCAGAAGAGTACACAGTGGGAGAAAAGCTGCTTGTGTTTCCCCTGCAACTAAAGCAGAGTTCTACCGTTAAAACTGCGTGGTTTGGGAGAGGATATGCTTACAGTGCTCGCTACAGCCTGCCTTGGTTGAGGCAGTTCGCTCCACGTCGCAAACCCTGCATATAGAAGTTCATTCGTGGAAGAGCCCAAAGAGTACACAGTGGGAGAAAAACTGCTTGTGTTACCCCTGCAACTAAAGCAGAGTTCTACCGTTAAAACTGCGTGGTTTGGGAGAGGATATGCTTACAGTCCTCGCTACAGCCTGCCATGGTGGAGGCATTTCGCTCCCCGTTGGAATCCCTGCATAAAGAAGTTTATTCGTGTAAGAGCCCCAAGAGTACACAGTGGGAGTAATGCTGCTTGTATTCCACCTGCAACTAAAGAAGAATTCTTTGGTAAAACTGCCGTGTTTTGTAAGAGGAAATGCTTACAGTCTTTGCTACAGCCTGCCTTGGTTGAGGCAGTTCGCTCCACGTCGGAAACCCTGCATATAGAAGTTCATTCGTGGAAGAGCCCCAAGAGTACACAGTGGGAGAAAAGCTGCTTGTGTTACCCCTGCAAGTAAAGCAGAGTTCTACCGTTAAAACTGCGTGTTTTGGGATAGGATATGCTTACAGTCCTCGCTACAGCCTGCCACGGTTGAGGCAGTTCGATCCACGTGGGAATCCCTGCATAAAGAAGTTCATTCGTGTAAGAGCCCAAAGAGCACACAGTGGGAGAAAAGATGCTTGTGTTTCACCTGCAACTGAAGCAGAATTCTTTGGTAAAACTGCCGTGTTTTGGAAGAGGAAATGCTTACAGTCCTCGCTACAGCCTTAACTTGGTTGAGGCAATTCGCTCCACTTCGGAAACCCTGCATATAGAAGTTCATTCGTGGAAGAGCCCCAAGAGTACACAGTGGGAGAAAAGCTGCTTGTGTTTCCCCTGCAACTAAAGCAGAGTTCTACCGTTAAAACTGCGTGGTTTGGGAGAGGATATGCTTACAGTCCTCGCTACAGCCTGCCTTGGTTGAGGCAGTTCGCTCCACGTCGCAAACCCTGCATATAGAAGTTCATTCGTGGAAGAGCCCAAAGAGTACACAGTGGGAGAAAAACTGCTTGTGTTACCCCTGCAACTAAAGCAGAGTTCTACCGTTAAAGCAGCGTGGTTTGGGAGAGGATATGCTTACAGTCCTCGCTACAGCCTGCCATGGTGGAGGCAGTTCGCTCCACGTGGGAATCCCTGCATAAAGATGTTCATTCGTGCAAGAGCCAAAAGAGTACACAGTGGGAGTAATGCTGCTTGTATTCCACCTGCAACTAAAGCAGAATTCTTTGGTAAAACTGCCGTGTTTTGTAAGAGGAAATGCTTACAGTCCTTGCTACATCCTGCCTTGGTTGAGGCGGTTCGCTCCACGTCGGAAACCCTGCATATAGAAGTTCATTCGTGGAAGAGCCCAAAGAGTACACAGTGGGAGAAAAGCTGCTTGTTTTACCCCTGCAACTAAAGCAGAGTTCTACCGTTAAAACTGCGTGTTTTGGGATAGGATATGCTTACAGTCCTCGCTACAGCCTGCCGCGGTTGAGGCAGTTCGATCCACGTGGGAATCCCTGCATAAAGAATTTCATTCGTGTAAGAGCCCAAAGAGTACACAGTGGGAGAAAAGCTGCTTGTGTTACCCCTGCAACTAAAGCAGAGTTCTACCGTTAAAGCTGCGTGGTTTGGGAGAGGATATGCTTACAGTCCTCGCTACAGCCTGCCACGGTTGAGGCAGTTCGATCCACGTGGGAATCCCTGCATAAAGAATTTCATTCGTGTAAGAGCCCAAAGAGTACACAGTGGGAGAAATGATGCTTGTGTTTCACCTGCAACAGAAGCAGAATTCTTTGGTAAAACTGCCGTGTTTTGGAAGAGGAAATGCTTACAGTCCTCGCTACAGCCTGCCTTGGTTGAGGCGGTTCGCTCCACGTCGGAAACACTGCATATAGAAGTTCATTCGTGGAAGAGCCCCAAGAGTACACAGTGGGAGAAAAGCTGCTTGTGTTACCCCTGCAAGTAAAGCAGAGTTCTACCGTTAAAACTGCGTGTTTTGGGATAGGATATGCTTACAGTCCTCGCTACAGCCTGCCACGGTTGAGGCAGTTCGATCCACGTGGGAATCCCTGCATAAAGAAGTTCATTCGTGTAAGAGCCCAAAGAGCACACAGTGGGAGAAAAGATGCTTGTGTTTCACCTGCAACTGAAGCAGAATTCTTTGGTAAAACTGCCGTGTTTTGGAAGAGGAAATGCTTACAGTCCTCGCTACAGCCTTAACTTGGTTGAGGCAATTCGCTCCACTTCGGAAACCCTGCATATAGAAGTTCATTCGTGGAAGAGCCCCAAGAGTACACAGTGGGAGAAAAGCTGCTTGTGTTTCCCCTGCAACTAAAGCAGAGTTCTACCGTTAAAACTGCGTGGTTTGGGAGAGGATATGCTTACAGTCCTCGCTACAGCCTGCCTTGGTTGAGGCAGTTCGCTCCACGTCGCAAACCCTGCATATAGAAGTTCATTCGTGGAAGAGCCCAAAGAGTACACAGTGGGAGAAAAACTGCTTGTGTTACCCCTGCAACTAAAGCAGAGTTCTACCGTTAAAGCAGCGTGGTTTGGGAGAGGATATGCTTACAGTCCTCGCTACAGCCTGCCATGGTGGAGGCAGTTCGCTCCACGTGGGAATCCCTGCATAAAGATGTTCATTCGTGCAAGAGCCAAAAGAGTACACAGTGGGAGTAATGCTGCTTGTATTCCACCTGCAACTAAAGCAGAATTCTTTGGTAAAACTGCCGTGTTTTGTAAGAGGAAATGCTTACAGTCCTTGCTACATCCTGCCTTGGTTGAGGCGGTTCGCTCCACGTCGGAAACCCTGCATATAGAAGTTCATTCGTGGAAGAGCCCAAAGAGTACACAGTGGGAGAAAAGCTGCTTGTTTTACCCCTGCAACTAAAGCAGAGTTCTACCGTTAAAACTGCGTGTTTTGGGATAGGATATGCTTACAGTCCTCGCTACAGCCTGCCACGGTTGAGGCAGTTCGATCCACGTGGGAATCCCTGCATAAAGAATTTCATTCGTGTAAGAGCCCAAAGAGTACACAGTGGGAGAAAAGCTGCTTGTGTTACCCCTGCAACTAAAGCAGAGTTCTACCGTTAAAGCTGCGTGGTTTGGGAGAGGATATGCTTACAGTCCTCGCTACAGCCTGCCACGGTTGAGGCAGTTCGATCCACGTGGGAATCCCTGCATAAAGAATTTCATTCGTGTAAGAGCCCAAAGAGTACACAGTGGGAGAAATGATGCTTGTGTTTCACCTGCAACAGAAGCAGAATTCTTTGGTAAAACTGCCGTGTTTTGGAAGAGGAAATGCTTACAGTCCTCGCTACAGCCTGCCTTGGTTGAGGCGGTTCGCTCCACGTCGGAAACACTGCATATAGAAGTTCATTCGTGGAAGAGCCCCAAGAGTACACAGTGGGAGAAAAGCTGCTTGTGTTACCCCTGCAACTAAAGCAGAGTTCTACCGTTAAAGCTGCGTGGTTTGGGAGAGGATATGTTTACAGTGCTCGCTACAGCCTGCCTTGGTTGAGGCAGTTCGCTCCACGTCGCAAACCCTGCATATAGAATTTCATTCGTGGAAGTGCCCAAAGAGTACACAGTGGGAGAAAAACTGCTTGTGTTACCCCTGCAACTAAAGCAGAGTTCTACCGTTAAAGCTGGGTGGTTTGGGAGAGGATATGCTTACAGTCCTCGCTACAGCCTGCCATGGTGGAGGCAGTTCGCTCCACGTCGGAAACCCTGCATATAGAAGTTCATTCGTGGAAGAGCCAGAAGAGTACACAGTGGGAGAAAAACTGCTTGTGTTACACCTGCAACTAAAGCAGAGTTCTACCGTTAAAACTGCGTGGTTTGGGAGAGGATATGCTTACAGTCCTCGCTACAGCCTGCCATGGTGGAGGCATTTCGCTCCCCGTGGGAATCCCTGCATAAAGAAGTTCATTCGTGTAAGAGCCCAAAGAGTACACAGTGGGAGAAATGATGCTTGTGTTTCACCTGCAACTGAAGCAGAATTCTTTGGTAAAACTGCCGTGTTTTGGAAGAGGAAATGCTTACAGTCCTCGCTACAGCCTGCTTTGGTTGAGGCAGTTCGCTCCACGTCGGAAACCCTGCATATAGAAGTTCATTCGTGGAAGAGCCCCAAGAGTACACAGTGGGAGAAAAGCTGCTTGTGTTACCCCTGCAACTAAAGCAGAGTTCTACCGTTAAAACTGCGTGGTTTGGGAGAGGATATGCTTACAGTCCTCGCTACAGCCTGCCTTGGTTGAGGCAGTTCGCTCCACGTCGGAAACCCTGCATATAGAAGTTCATTCGTGGAAGAGCCCCAAGAGTACACAGTGGGAGAAAAGCTGCTTGTGTTACCCCTGCAAGTAAAGCAGAGTTCTACCGTTAAAACTGCGTGTTTTGGGATAGGATATGCTTACAGTCCTCGCTACAGCCTGCCACGGTTGAGGCAGTTCGATCCACGTGGGAATCCCTGCATAAAGAAGTTCATTCGTGTAAGAGCCCAAAGAGCACACAGTGGGAGAAAAGATGCTTGTGTTTCACCTGCAACTGAAGCAGAATTCTTTGGTAAAACTGCCGTGTTTTGGAAGAGGAAATGCTTACAGTCCTCGCTACAGCCTTAACTTGGTTGAGGCAATTCGCTCCACTTCGGAAACCCTGCATATAGAAGTTCATTCGTGGAAGAGCCCCAAGAGTACACAGTGGGAGAAAAGCTGCTTGTGTTTCCCCTGCAACTAAAGCAGAGTTCTACCGTTAAAACTGCGTGGTTTGGGAGAGGATATGCTTACAGTCCTCGCTACAGCCTGCCTTGGTTGAGGCAGTTCGCTCCACGTCGCAAACCCTGCATATAGAAGTTCATTCGTGGAAGAGCCCAAAGAGTACACAGTGGGAGAAAAACTGCTTGTGTTACCCCTGCAACTAAAGCAGAGTTCTACCGTTAAAGCAGCGTGGTTTGGGAGAGGATATGCTTACAGTCCTCGCTACAGCCTGCCATGGTGGAGGCAGTTCGCTCCACGTGGGAATCCCTGCATAAAGATGTTCATTCGTGCAAGAGCCAAAAGAGTACACAGTGGGAGTAATGCTGCTTGTATTCCACCTGCAACTAAAGCAGAATTCTTTGGTAAAACTGCCGTGTTTTGTAAGAGGAAATGCTTACAGTCCTTGCTACATCCTGCCTTGGTTGAGGCGGTTCGCTCCACGTCGGAAACCCTGCATATAGAAGTTCATTCGTGGAAGAGCCCAAAGAGTACACAGTGGGAGAAAAGCTGCTTGTTTTACCCCTGCAACTAAAGCAGAGTTCTACCGTTAAAACTGCGTGGTTTGGGAGAGGATATGCTTACAGTCCTCGCTACAGCCTGCCACGGTTGAGGCAGTTCGATCCACGTGGGAATCCCTGCATAAAGAATTTCATTCGTGTAAGAGCCCAAAGAGTACACAGTGGGAGAAAAGCTGCTTGTGTTACCCCTGCAACTAAAGCAGAGTTCTACCGTTAAAGCTGCGTGGTTTGGGAGAGGATATGCTTACAGTCCTCGCTACAGCCTGCCACGGTTGAGGCAGTTCGATCCACGTGGGAATCCCTGCATAAAGAATTTCATTCGTGTAAGAGCCCAAAGAGTACACAGTGGGAGAAATGATGCTTGTGTTTCACCTGCAACAGAAGCAGAATTCTTTGGTAAAACTGCCGTGTTTTGGAAGAGGAAATGCTTACAGTCCTCGCTACAGCCTGCCTTGGTTGAGGCGGTTCGCTCCACGTCGGAAACACTGCATATAGAAGTTCATTCGTGGAAGAGCCCCAAGAGTACACAGTGGGAGAAAAGCTGCTTGTGTTACCCCTGCAACTAAAGCAGAGTTCTACCGTTAAAGCTGCGTGGTTTGGGAGAGGATATGTTTACAGTGCTCGCTACAGCCTGCCTTGGTTGAGGCAGTTCGCTCCACGTCGCAAACCCTGCATATAGAATTTCATTCGTGGAAGTGCCCAAAGAGTACACAGTGGGAGAAAAACTGCTTGTGTTACCCCTGCAACTAAAGCAGAGTTCTACCGTTAAAGCTGGGTGGTTTGGGAGAGGATATGCTTACAGTCCTCGCTACAGCCTGCCATGGTGGAGGCAGTTCGCTCCACGTCGGAAACCCTGCATATAGAAGTTCATTCGTGGAAGAGCCAGAAGAGTACACAGTGGGAGAAAAACTGCTTGTGTTACACCTGCAACTAAAGCAGAGTTCTACCGTTAAAACTGCGTGGTTTGGGAGAGGATATGCTTACAGTCCTCGCTACAGCCTGCCATGGTGGAGGCATTTCGCTCCCCGTGGGAATCCCTGCATAAAGAAGTTCATTCGTGTAAGAGCCCAAAGAGTACACAGTGGGAGAAATGATGCTTGTGTTTCACCTGCAACTGAAGCAGAATTCTTTGGTAAAACTGCCGTGTTTTGGAAGAGGAAATGCTTACAGTCCTCGCTACAGCCTGCTTTGGTTGAGGCAGTTCGCTCCACGTCGGAAACCCTGCATATAGAAGTTCATTCGTGGAAGAGCCCCAAGAGTACACAGTGGGAGAAAAGCTGCTTGTGTTACCCCTGCAACTAAAGCAGAGTTCTACCGTTAAAACTGCGTGGTTTGGGAGAGGATATGCTTACAGTCCTCGCTACAGCCTGCCTTGGTTGAGGCAGTTCGCTCCACGTCGGAAACCCTGCATATAGAAGTTCATTCGTGGAAGAGCCCCAAGAGTACACAGTGGGAGAAAAGCTGCTTGTGTTACCCCTGCAACTAAAGCAGAG
The DNA here is from genome assembly GCF_025265405.1 of Mesoplodon densirostris. Lineage (NCBI taxonomy): Eukaryota > Metazoa > Chordata > Mammalia > Artiodactyla > Ziphiidae > Mesoplodon > Mesoplodon densirostris. The sequence continues at coordinate 91,207,051 of NC_082672.1, forward strand.
TTCTACCGTTAAAACTGCGTCGTTTGGGAGAGGATATGCTTACAGTCCTCGCTACAGCCTGCCTTGGTTGAGGCAGTTCGCTCCACATCGCAAACCCTGCATATAGAAGTTCATTCGTGGAAGAGCCCAAAGAGTACACAGTGGGAAAAAAACTGCTTGTGTTACCCCTGCAACTAAAGCAGAGTTCTACCGTTAAAACTGCGTGTTTTGGGATAGGATATGCTTACAGTCCTCGCTACAGCCTGCCACGGTTGAGGCAGTTCGATCCACGTTGGAATCCCTGCATAAAGAAGTTCATTCGTGTAAGAGCCCAAAGAGTACACAGTGGGAGAAATGATGCTTGTGTTTCACCTGCAACTGAAGCAGAATTCTTTGGTAAAACTGCCATGTTTTTTAAGAGGAAATGCTTACAGTCCTTGCTACATCCTGCCTTGGTTGAGGCGGTTCGCTCCACGTCGGAAACCCTGCATATAGAAGTTCATTCGTGGAAGAGCCCCAAGAGTACACAGTGGGAGAAAAGCTGCTTGTGTTACCCCTGCAACTAAAGCAGATTTCTACCGTTAAAACTGCGTCGTTTGGGAGAGGATATGCTTACAGTCCTCGCTACAGCCTGCCTTGGTTGAGGCAGTTCGCTCCACATCGCAAACCCTGCATATAGAAGTTCATTCGTGGAAGAGCCCAAAGAGTACACAGTGGGAAAAAAACTGCTTGTGTTACCCCTGCAACTAAAGCAGAGTTCTACCGTTAAAGCTGGGTGGTTTGGGAGAAGATATGCTTACAGTCCTCGCTACAGCCTGCCATGGTGGAGGCAGTTCGCTCCACGTCGGAAACCCTGAATATAGAAGTTCATTCGTGGAAGAGCCAGAAGAGTACACAGTGGGAGAAAAGCTGCTTGTGTTACCCCTGCAACTAAAGCATAGTTCTACCGTTAAAACTGCGTGGTTTGGGAGAGGATATGCTTACAGTGCTCGCTACAGCCTGCCTTGGTTGAGGCAGTTCGCTCCACGTCGCAAACCCTGCATATAGAAGTTCATTCGTGGAAGAGCCCCAAGAGTACACAGTGGGAGAAAAGCTGCTTGTGTTACCCCTGCAACTAAAGCAGAGTTCTACCGTTAAAACTGCGTGTTTTGGGAGAGGATATGCTTACAGTCCTCGCTGCAGCCTGCCACGGTTGAGGCAGTTCGATCCACGTGGGAATCCCTGCATAAAGAAGTTCATTCGTGTAAGAGCCCAAAGAGTACACAGTGGGAGAAATGATGCTTGTGTTTCACCTGCAACTGAAGCAGAATTCTTTGGTAAAACTGCCGTGTTTTGGAAGAGGAAATGCTTACAGTCCTCGCTACAGCCTGCCTTGGTTGAGGCAGTTCGCTCCACGTCGGAAACCCTGCATATAGAAGTTCATTCGTGGAAGAGCCCCAAGAGTACACAGTGGGAGAAGAGCTGCTTGTGTTACCCCTGCAACTAAAGCAGAGTTCTACCGTTAAAACTGCGTGGTTTGGGAGAGGATATGTTTACAGTGCTCGCTACAGCCTGCCTTGGTTGAGGCAGTTCGCTCCACGTCGCAAACCCTGCATATAGAAGTTCATTCGTGGAAGAGCCCAAAGAGTACACAGTGGGAGAAAAACTGCTTGTGTTACCCCTGCAACTAAAGCAGAGTTCTACCGTTAAAGCTGGGTGGTTTGGGAGAGGATATGCTTACAGTCCTCGCTACAGCCTGCCATGGTGGAGGCAGTTCGCTCCACGTCGGAAACCCTGCATATAGAAGTTCATTCGTGCAAGAGCCAAAAGAGTACACAGTGGGAGTAATGCTGCTTGTATTCCACCTGCAACTAAAGCAGAATTCTTTGGTAAAACTGCCGTGTTTTGTAAGAGGAAATGCTTACAGTCCTTGCTACATCCTGCCTTGGTTGAGGCGGTTCGCTCCACGTCGGAAACCCTGCATATAGAAGTTCATTCGTGGAAGAGCCCAAAGAGTACACAGTGGGAGAAAAGCTGCTTGTTTTACCCCTGCAACTAAAGCAGAGTTCTACCGTTAAAACTGCGTGTTTTGGGATAGGATATGCTTACAGTCCTCGCTACAGCCTGCCACGGTTGAGGCAGTTCGATCCACGTGGGAATCCCTGCATAAAGAATTTCATTCGTGTAAGAGCCCAAAGAGTACACAGTGGGAGAAATGATGCTTGTGTTTCACCTGCAACAGAAGCAGAATTCTTTGGTAAAACTGCCGTGTTTTGGAAGAGGAAATGCTTACAGTCCTCGCTACAGCCTGCCTTGGTTGAGGCGGTTCGCTCCACGTCGGAAACACTGCATATAGAAGTTCATTCGTGGAAGAGCCCCAAGAGTACACAGTGGGAGAAAAGCTGCTTGTGTTACCCCTGCAACTAAAGCAGAGTTCTACCGTTAAAGCTGCGTGGTTTGGGAGAGGATATGTTTACAGTGCTCGCTACAGCCTGCCTTGGTTGAGGCAGTTCGCTCCACGTCGCAAACCCTGCATATAGAATTTCATTCGTGGAAGTGCCCAAAGAGTACACAGTGGGAGAAAAACTGCTTGTGTTACCCCTGCAACTAAAGCAGAGTTCTACCGTTAAAGCTGGGTGGTTTGGGAGAGGATATGCTTACAGTCCTCGCTACAGCCTGCCATGGTGGAGGCAGTTCGCTCCACGTCGGAAACCCTGCATATAGAAGTTCATTCGTGGAAGAGCCAGAAGAGTACACAGTGGGAGAAAAACTGCTTGTGTTACACCTGCAACTAAAGCAGAGTTCTACCGTTAAAACTGCGTGGTTTGGGAGAGGATATGCTTACAGTCCTCGCTACAGCCTGCCATGGTGGAGGCATTTCGCTCCCCGTGGGAATCCCTGCATAAAGAAGTTCATTCGTGTAAGAGCCCAAAGAGTACACAGTGGGAGAAATGATGCTTGTGTTTCACCTGCAACTGAAGCAGAATTCTTTGGTAAAACTGCCGTGTTTTGGAAGAGGAAATGCTTACAGTCCTCGCTACAGCCTGCCTTGGTTGAGGCAGTTCGCTCCACGTCGGAAACCCTGCATATAGAAGTTCATTCGTGGAAGAGCCCCAAGAGTACACAGTGGGAGAAAAGCTGCTTGTGTTACCCCTGCAACTAAAGCAGAGTTCTACCGTTAAAACTGCGTGGTTTGGGAGAGGATATGCTTACAGTCCTCGCTACAGCCTGCCTTGGTTGAGGCAGTTCGCTCCACGTCGGAAACCCTGCATATAGAAGTTCATTCGTAGAAGAGCCCCAAGAGTACACAGTGGGAGAAAAGCTGCTTGTGTTACCCCTGCAACTAAAGCAGAGTTCTACCGTTAAAACTGCGTCGTTTGGGAGAGGATATGCTTACAGTCCTCGCTACAGCCTGCCTTGGTTGAGGCAGTTCGCTCCACATCGCAAACCCTGCATATAGAAGTTCATTCGTGGAAGAGCCCAAAGAGTACACAGTGGGAAAAAAACTGCTTGTGTTACCCCTGCAACTAAAGCAGAGTTCTACCGTTAAAACTGCGTGTTTTGGGATAGGATATGCTTACAGTCCTCGCTACAGCCTGCCACGGTTGAGGCAGTTCGATCCACGTGGGAATCCCTGCATAAAGAAGTTCATTCGTGTAAGAGCCCAAAGAGTACACAGTGGGAGAAATGATGCTTGTGTTTCACCTGCAACTGAAGCAGAATTCTTTGGTAAAACTGCCATGTTTTTTAAGAGGAAATGCTTACAGTCCTTGCTACATCCTGCCTTGGTTGAGGCGGTTCGCTCCACGTCGGAAACCCTGCATATAGAAGTTCATTCGTGGAAGAGCCCCAAGAGTACACAGTGGGAGAAAAGCTGCTTGTGTTACCCCTGCAACTAAAGCAGAGTTCTACCGTTAAAACTGCGTCGTTTGGGAGAGGATATGCTTACAGTCCTCGCTACAGCCTGCCTTGGTTGAGGCAGTTCGCTCCACATCGCAAACCCTGCATATAGAAGTTCATTCGTGGAAGAGCCCAAAGAGTACACAGTGGGAAAAAAACTGCTTGTGTTACGCCTGCAACTAAAGCAGAGTTCTACCGTTAAAGCTGGGTGGTTTGGGAGAAGATATGCTTACACTCCTCGCTAGAGCCTGCCATGGTGGAGGCAGTTCGCTCCACGTCTGAAACCCTGAATATAGAAGTTCATTCGTGGAAGAGCCAGAAGAGTACACAGTGGGAGAAAAGCTGCTTGTGTTACCCCTGCAACTAAAGCAGAGTTCTACCGTTAAAACTGCGTGGTTTGGGAGAGGATATGCTTACAGTGCTCGCTACAGCCTGCCTTGGTTGACGCAGTTCGCTCCACGTCGCAAACCCTGCATATAGAAGTTCATTCGTGGAAGAGCCCCAAGAGTACACAGTGGGAGAAAAGCTGCTTGTGTTACCCCTGCAACTAAAGCAGAGTTCTACCGTTACAACTGCGTGTTTTGAGAGAGGATATGCTTACAGTCCTCGCTGCAGCCTGCCACGGTGGAGGCAGTTCGATCCACGTGGGAATCCCTGCATAAAGAAGTTCATTCGTGTAACAGCCCAAAGAGTACACAGTGGGAGAAATGATGCTTGTGTTTCACCTGCAACTGAAGCAGAATTCTTTGGTAAAACTGCCGTGTTTTGGAAGAGGAAATGCTTACAGTCCTCGCTACAGCCTGCCTTGGTTGAGGCAGTTCGCTCCACGTCGGAAACCCTGCATATAGAAGTTCATTCGTGGAAGAGCCCCAAGAGTACACAGTGGGAGAAGAGCTGCTTGTGTTACCCCTGCAACTAAAGCAGAGTTCTACCGTTAAAACTGCGTGGTTTGGGAGAGGATATGTTTACAGTGCTCGCTACAGCCTGCCTTGGTTGAGGCAGTTCGCTCCACGTCGGAAACCCTGCATATAGAAGTTCATTCGTGGAAGAGCCCCAAGAGTACACAGTGGGAGAAAAGCTGCTTGTGTTACCCCTGCAACTAAAGCAGAGTTCTACCGTTAAAACTGCGTCGTTTGGGAGAGGATATGCTTACAGTCCTCGCTACAGCCTGCCTTGGTTGAGGCAGTTCGCTCCACATCGCAAACCCTGCATATAGAAGTTCATTCGTGGAAGAGCCCAAAGAGTACACAGTGGGAAAAAAACTGCTTGTGTTACCCCTGCAACTAAAGCAGAGTTCTACCGTTAAAACTGCGTGTTTTGGGATAGGATATGCTTACAGTCCTCGCTACAGCCTGCCACGGTTGAGGCAGTTTGATCCACGTGGGAATCCCTGCATAAAGAAGTTCATTCGTGTAAGAGCCCAAAGAGTACACAATGGGAGAAATGATGCTTGTGTTTCACCTGCAACTGAAGCAGAATTCTTTGGTAAAACTGCCGTGTTTTGGAAGAGGAAATGCTTACAGTCCTCGCTACAGCCTGCCTTGGTTGAGGCAGTTCGCTCCACGTCGGAAACCCTGCATATAGAAGTTCATTCGTGGAAGAGCCCCAAGAGTACACAGTGGGAGAAAAGCTGCTTGTGTTACCCCTGCAACTAAAGCAGAGTTCTACCGTTAAAACTGCGTGGTTTGGGAGAGGATATGCTTACAGTCCTCGCTACAGCCTGCCTTGGTTGAGGCAGTTCGCTCCACGTCGGAAACCCTGCATATAGAAGTTCATTCGTGGAAGAGCCCCAAGAGTACACAGTGGGAGAAAAGCTGCTTGTGTTACCCCTGCAACTAAAGCAGAGTTCTACCGTTAAAACTGCGTCGTTTAGGGAGAGGATATGCTTACAGTCCTCGCTACAGCCTGCCTTGGTTGAGGCAGTTCGCTCCAATCGCAAACCCTGCATATAGAAGTTCATTCGTGGAAGAGCCCAAAGAGTACACAGTGGGAAAAAAATTGCTTGTGTTACCCCTGCAACTAAAGCAGAGTTCTACCGTTAAAACTGCGTGTTTTGGGATAGGATACGCTTACAGTCCTCGCTACAGCCTGCCACGGTTGAGGCAGTTCGATCCACGTGGGAATCCCTGCATAAAGAAGTTCATTCGTGTAAGAGCCCAAAGAATACACAGTGGGAGAAATGATGCTTGTGTTTCACCTGCAACTGAAGCAGAATTCTTTGGTAAAACTGCCGTGTTTTGTAAGAGGAAATGCTTACAGTCCTTGCTACATCCTGCCTTGGTTGAGGCGGTTCGCTCCACGTCGGAAACACTGCATATAGAAGTTCATTCGTGGAAGAGCCCAAAGAGTACACAGTGGGAGAAAAGCTGCTTGTGTTACCCCTGCAACTAAAGCAGAGTTCTACCGTTAAAACTGCGTGGTTTGGGAGAGGATATGTTTACAGTGCTCGCTACAGCCTGCCTTGGTTGAGGCAGTTCGCTCCACGTCGCAAACCCTGCATATAGAAGTTCATTCGTGGAAGTGCCCAAAGAGTACACAGTGGGAGAAAAACTGCTTGTGTTACCCCTGCAACTAAAGCAGAGTTCTACCGTTAAAGCTGGGTGGTTTGGGAGAGGATATGCTTACAGTGCTCGCTACAGCCTGCCTTGGTTGAGGCAGTTCGCTCCACGTCACAAACCCTGCATATAGAAGTTCATTCGTGGAAGAGCCCAAAGAGTACACAGTGGGAGAAAAACTGCTTGTGTTACACCTGCAACTAAAGCAGAGTTCTACCGTTAAAACTGCGTGGTTTGGGAGAGGATATGCTTACAGTCCTCGCTACAGCCTGCCATGGTGGAGGCATTTCGCTCCCCGTGGGAATCCCTGCATAAAGAAGTTTATTCGTGTAAGAGCCCCAAGAGTACACAGTGGGAGTAATGCTGCTTGTATTCCACCTGCAACTAAAGAAGAATTCTTTGGTAAAACTGCCGTGTTTTGTAAGAGGAAATGCTTACAGTCTTTGCTACAGCCTGCCTTGGTTGAGGCAGTTCGCTCCACGTCGGAAACCCTGCATATAGAAGTTCATTCGTGGAAGAGCCCCAAGAGTACACAGTGGGAGAAAAGCTGCTTGTGTTACCCCTGCAAGTAAAGCAGAGTTCTACCGTTAAAACTGCGTGTTTTGGGATAGGATATGCTTACAGTCCTCGCTACAGCCTGCCACGGTTGAGGCAGTTCGATCCACGTGGGAATCCCTGCATAAAGAAGTTCATTCGTGTAAGAGCCCAAAGAGTACACAGTGGGAGAAATGATGCTTGTGTTTCACCTGCAACTGAAGCAGAATTCTTTGGTAAAACTGCCGTGTTTTGGAAGAGGAAATGCTTACAGTCCTCGCTACAGCCTTACTTGGTTGAGGCAATTCGCTCCACTTCGGAAACCCTGCATATAGAAGTTCATACGTGGAAGAGCCCCAAGAGTACACAGTGGGAGAAAAGCTCCTTGTGTTTCCCCTGCAACTAAAGCAGAGTTCTACCGTTAAAACTGCGTGGTTTGGGAGAGGATATGCTTACAGTCCTCGCTACAGCCTGCCTTGGTTGAGGCAGTTCGCTCCACGTCGCAAACCCTGCATATAGAAGTTCATTCGTGGAAGAGCCCAAAGAGTACACAGTGGGAGAAAAACTGCTTGTGTTACCCCTGCAACTAAAGCAGAGTTCTACCGTTAAAGCAGCGTGGTTTGGGAGAGGATATGCTTACATTCCTCGCTACAGCCTGCCATGGTGGAGGCAGTTCGCTCCACGTGGGAATCCCTGCATAAAGATGTTCATTCGTGCAAGAGCCCAAAGAGTACACAGTGGGAGTAATGCTGCTTGTATTCCAACTGCAACTAAAGCAGAATTCTTTGGTAAAACTGCCGTGTTTTGTAAGAGGAAATGCTTACAGTCCTTGCTACATCCTGCCTTGGTTGAGGCGGTTCGCTCCACGTCGGAAACCCTGCATATAGAAGTTCATTCGTGGAAGAGCCCAAAGAGTACACAGTGGGAGAAAAGCTGCTTGTGTTACCCCTGCAACTAAAGCAGAGTTCTACCGTTAAAACTGCGTGTTTTGGGATAGGATATGCTTACAGTCCTCGCTACAGCCTGCCACGGTTGAGGCAGTTCGATCCACGTGGGAATCCCTGCATAAAGAAGTTCATTCGTGTAAGAGCCCAAAGAGTACACAGTGAGAGAAATGATGCTTGTGTTTCACCTGCAACTGAAGCAGAATTCTTTGGTAAAACTGCCGTGTTTTGGAAGAGGAAATGCTTACAGTCCTCACTACAGCCTGTCTTGGTTGAGGCAGTTCGCTCCACGTCGGAAAACCTGCATATAGAAGTTCATTCGTGGAAGAGCCCCAAGAGTACACAGTGGGAGAAAAGCTGCTTGTGTTACCCCTGCAACTAAAGCAGAGTTCTACCGTTAAAGCTGGGTGGTTTGGGAGAAGATATGCTTACAGTCCTCGCTACAGCCTGCCATGGTGGAGGCAGTTCGCTCCACGTCGGAAACCCTGAATATAGAAGTTCATTCGTGGAAGAGCCAGAAGAGTACACAGTGGGAGAAAAGCTGCTTGTGTTACCCCTGCAACTAAAGCAGAGTTCTACTGTTAAAACTGCGTGGTTTGGGAGAGGATATGCTTACAGTGCTCGCTACAGCCTGCCTTGGTTGAGGCAGTTCGCTCCACGTCGCAAACCCTGCATATAGAAGTTCATTCGTGGAAGAGCCCCAAGAGTACACAGTGGGAGAAAAGCTGCTTGTGTTACCCCTGCAACTAAAGCAGAGTTCTACCGTTAAAACTGCGTGTTTTGGGAGAGGATATGCTTACAGTCCTCGCTACAGCCTGCCACGGTTGAGGCAGTTCGATCCACGTGGGAATCCCTGCATAAAGAAGTTCATTCGTGTAAGAGCCCAAAGAGTACACAGTGGGAGAAATGATGCTTGTGTTTCACTTGCAACTGAAGCAGAATTCTTTGGTAAAACTGCCGTGTTTTGTAAGAGGAAATGCTTACAGTCCTTGCTACATCCTGCCTTGGTTGAGGCGGTTCGCTCCATGTCGGAAACCCTGCATATAGAAGTTCATTCGTGGAAGAGCCCCAAGAGTACACAGTGGGAGAAAAGCTGCTTGTGTTACCCCTGCAACTAAAGCAGAGTTCTACCGTTAAAACTGCGTGGTTTGGGAGAGGTTATGTTTACAGTGCTCGCTACAGCCTGCCTTGGTTGAGGCAGTTCGCTCCACGTCGCAAACCCTGCATATAGAAGTTCATTCGTGGAAGAGCCCAAAGAGTACACAGTGGGAGAAAAACTGCTTGTGTTACCCCTGCAACTAAAGCAGAGTTCTACCGTTAAAGCTGGGGGGTTTGGGAGAAGATATGCTTACAGTCCTCGCTACAGCCTGCCATGGTGGAGGCAGTTCGCTCCACGTCGGAAACCCTGAATATAGAAGTTCATTCGTGGAAGAGCCAGAAGAGTACACAGTGGGAGAAAAGCTGCTTGTGTTACCCCTGCAACTAAAGCAGAGTTCTACCGTTAAAACTGCGTGGTTTGGAGAGGATATGCTTACAGTGCTCGCTACAGCCTGCCTTGGTTGAGGCAGTTCGCTCCACGTCGCAAACCCTGCATATAGAAGTTCATTCGTGGAAGAGCCCAAAGAGTACACAGTGGGAGAAAAACTGCTTGTGTTACCCCTGCAACTAAAGCAGAGTTCTACCGTTAAAGCTGCGTGGTTTGGGAGAGGATATGCTTACAGTCCTCGCTACAGCCTGCCATGGTGGAGGCAGTTCGCTCCACGTGGGAATCCCTGCATAAAGAAGTTCATTCGTGCAAGAGCCCAAAGAGTACACAGTGGGAGTAATGCTGCTTGTATTCCACCTGCAACTAAAGCAGAATTCTTTGGTAAAACTGCCGTGTTTTGTAAGAGGAAATGCTTACAGTCCTTGCTACATCCTGCCTTGGTTGAGGCGGTTCGCTCCACGTCGGAAACCCTGCATATAGAAGTTCATTCGTGGAAGAGCCCCAAGAGTACACAGTGGGAGAAAAGCTGCTTGTGTTACCCCTGCAACTAAAGCAGAGTTCTACCGTTAAAACTGCGTGTTTTGGGATAGGATATGCTTACAGTCCTCGCTACAGCCTGCCACGGTTGAGGCAGTTCGATCCACGTGGGAATCCCTGCATAAAGAAGTTCATTCGTGTAAGAGCCCAAAGAGTACACAGTGGGAGAAATGATGCTTGTGTTTCACCTGCAACTGAAGCAGAATTCTTTGGTAAAACTGCCGTGTTTTGGAAGAGGAAATGCTTACAGTCCTCGCTACAGACTTCTTGGTTGAGGCAGTTCGCTCCACGTCGGAAACCCTGCATATAGAAGTTCATTCGTGGAAGAGCCCCAAGAGTACACAGTGGGAGAAAAGCTGCTTGTGTTACCCCTGCAAATAAAGCAGAGTTCTACCGTTAAAACTGCGTGTTTTGGGATAGGATATGCTTACAGTCCTCGCTAAAGCCTGCCACGGTTGAAGCAGTTCGATCCACGTGGGAATCCCTGCATAAAGAAGTTCATTCGTGTAAGAGCCCAAAGAGTACACAGTGGGAGAAATGATGCTTGTGTTTCACCTGCAACTGAAGCAGAATTCTTTGGTAAAACTGCCGTGTTTTGGAAGAGGAAATGCTTACAGTCCTCGCTACAGCCTTACATGGTTGAGGCAGTTCGCTCCACTTCGGAAACCCTGCATATAGAAGTTCATTCGTGGAAGAGCCCAAAGAGTACACAGTGGGAGAAAAACTGCTTGTGTTACCCCTGCAACTAAAGCAGAGTTCTACCGTTAAAGCTGCGTGGTTTGGGATAGGATATGCTTACAGTCCTCGCTACAGCCTGCCATGGTGGAGGCAGTTCGCTCCACGTGGGAATCCCTGCATAAAGAAGTTCATTCGTGCAAGAGCCCAAAGAGTACACAGTGGGAGTAATGCTGCTTGTATTCCACCTGCAACTAAAGAAGAATTCTTTGATAAAACTGCCGTGTTTTGTAAGAGGAAATGCTTACAGTCCTTGCTACATCCTGCCTTGGTTGAGGCGGTTCGCTCCACGTCGGAAACCCTGCATATAGAAGTTCATTCGTGGAAGAGCCCCAAGAGTACACAGTGGGAGAAAAGCTGCTTGTGTTACCCCTGCAACTAAAGCAGAGTTCTACCGTTAAAACTGCGTGTTTTGGGATAGGATATGCTTACAGTCCTCGCTACAGCCTGCCACGGTTGAGGCAGTTCGATCCACGTGGGAATCCCTGCATAAAGAAGTTCATTCGTGTAAGAGCCCAAAGAGTACACAGTGGGAGAAATGATGCTTGTGTTTCACCTGCAACTGAAGCAGAATTCTTTGGTAAAACTGCCGTGTTTTGGAAGAGGAAATGCTTACAGTCCTCGCTACAGCCTTACATGGTTGAGGCAGTTCGCTCCACTTCGGAAAACCTGCATATAGAAGTTCATTCGTGGAAGAGCCCAAAGAGTACACAGTGGGAGAAAAACTGCTTGTGTTACCCCTGCAACTAAAACAGAGTTCTACCGTTAAAGCTGCGTGGTTTGGGATAGGATATGCTTACAGTCCTCGCTACAGCCTGCCATGGTGGAGGCAGTTCGCTCCACGTGGGAATCCCTGCATAAAGAAGTTCATTCGTGCAAGAGCCCAAAGAGTACACAGTGGGAGTAATGCTGCTTGTATTCCACCTGCAACTAAAGCAGAATTCTTTGGTAAAACTGCCGTGTTTTGTAAGAGGAAATGCTTACAGTCCTTGCTACATCCTGCCTTGGTTGAGGCGGTTCGCTCCACGTCGGAAACCCTGCATATAGAAGTTCATTCGTAGAAGAGCCCCAAGAGTACACAGTGGGAGAAAAGCTGCTTGTGTTACCCCTGCAACTAAAGAAGAGTTCTACCGTTAAAACTGCGTGGTTTGGGAGAGGATATGTTTACAGTGCTCGCTACAGCCTGCCTTGGTTAAGGCAGTTCGCTCCACGTCGCAAACCCTGCACATAGAAGTTCATTCGTGGAAGAGCCCAAAGAGTACACAGTGGGAGAAAAGCTGCTTGTGTTACCCCTGCAACTAAGCAGAGTTCTACCGTTAAAGCTGGGGGGTTTGGGAGAGGATATGCTTACAGTCCTCGCTACAGCCTGCCATGGTGGAGGCAGTCCGCTCCACGTCAGAAACCCTGCATATAGAAGTTCATTCGTGGAAGAGCACAAAGAGTACACAGTGGGAGAAAAGCTGCTTGTGTTACCCCTGCAACTAAAGCAGAGTTCTACCGTTAAAGCTGCGTGGTTTGGGAGAGGATATGCTTACAGTCCTCGCTACAGCCTGCCATGGTGGAGGCAGTTCGCTCCACGTGGGAATCCCTGCATAAAGAAGTTCATTCGTGCAAGAGCCCAAAGAGTACACAGTGGGAGTAATGCTGCTTGTATTCTTCCTGCAACTAAAGCAGAATTCTATCGTAAAACTGCCGTGTTTTGTAAGAGGAAATGCTTACAGTCCTTGCTACATCCTGCCTTGGTTGAGGAAGTTCGCTCCACGTCGGAAACCCTGCATATAGAAGTTCATTCGTGGAAGAGCCAGAAGAGTACACAGTGGGAGAAAAGCTGCTTGTGTTACCCCTGCAACTAAAGCAGAGTTCTACCGTTAAAACTGCGTGGTTTGGGAGAGGATATGCTTACAGTGCTCGCTACAGCCTGCCTTGGTTGAGGCAGTTCGCTCCACGTCGCAAACCCTGCATATAGAAGTTCATTCGTGGAAGAGCCCAAAGAGTACACAGTGGGAGAAAAACTGCTTGTGTTACCCCTGCAACTAAAGCAGATTTCTACCGTTAAAACTGCGTGGTTTGGGAGAGGATATGCTTACAGTCCTCGCTACAGCCTGCCATGGTGGAGGCATTTCGCTCCCCGTGGGAATCCCTGCATAAAGAAGTTTATTCGTGTAAGAGCCCCAAGAGTACACAGTGGGAGTAATGCTGCTTGTATTCCACCTGCAACTAAAGAAGAATTCTTTGGTAAAACTGCCGTGTTTTGGAAGAGGAAATGGTTACAGTCCTCGCTACAGCCTTACTTGGTTGAGGCAATTCGCTCCACTTCGGAAACCCTGCATATAGAAGTTCATTCGTGGAAGAGCCCCAAGAGTACACAGTGGGAGAAAAGCTCCTTGTGTTTCCCCTGCAACTAAAGCAGAGTTCTACCGTTAAAACTGCGTGGTTTGGGAGAGGATATGCTTACAGTCCTCGCTACAGCCTGCCTTGGTTGAGGCAGTTCGCTCCACGTCGCAAACCCTGCATATAGAAGTTCATTCGTGGAAGAGCCCAAAGAGTACACAGTGGGAGAAAAACTGCTTGTGTTACCCCTGCAACTAAAGCAGAGTTCTACCGTTAAAGCAGCGTGGTTTGGGAGAGGATATGCTTACAGTCCTCGCTACAGCCTGCCATGGTGGAGGCAGTTCGCTCCACGTGGGAATCCCTGCATAAAGAAGTTCATTCGTGCAAGAACCCAAAGAGTACACAGTGGGAGTAATGCTGCTTGTATTCCACCTGCAACTAAAGCAGAATTCTTTGATAAAACTGCCGTGTTTTGTAAGAGGAAATGCTTACAGTCCTTGCTACATCCTGCCTTGGTTGAGGCGGTTCGCTCCACGTCGGAAACCCTGCATATAGAAGTTCATTCGTGGAAGAGCCCCAAGAGTACACAGTGGGAGAAAAGCTGCTTGTGTTACCCCTGCAACTAAAGCAGAGTTCTACCGTTAAAACTGCGTGTTTTGGGATAGGATATGCTTACAGTCCTCGCTACAGCCTGCCACGGTTGAGGCAGTTCGATCCACGTGGGAATCCCTGCATAAAGAAGTTCATTCGTGTAAGAGCCCAAAGAGTACACAGTGGGAGAAATGATGCTTGTGTTTCACCTGCAACTGAAGCAGAATTCTTTGGTAAAACTGCCGTGTTTTGGAAGAGGAAATGCTTACAGTCCTCGCTACAGCCTTACTTGGTTGAGGCAGTTCGCTCCACTTCGGAAACCCTGCATATAGAAGTTCATTCGTGGAAGAGCCCAAAGAGTACACAGTGGGAGAAAAACTGCTTGTGTTACCCCTGCAACTAAAGCAGAGTTCTACCGTTAAAGCTGCGTGGTTTGGGATAGGATATGCTTACAGTCCTCGCTACAGCCTGCCATGGTGGAGGCAGTTCGCTCCACGTGGGAATCCCTGCATAAAGAAGTTCATTCGTGCAAGAGCCCAAAGAGTACACAGTGGGAGTAATGCTGCTTGTATTCCACCTGCAACTAAAGCAGAATTCTTTGGTAAAACTGCCGTGTTTTGTAAGAGGAAATGGTTACAGTCCTTGCTACATCCTGCCTTGGTTGAGGCGGTTCGCTCCACGTCGGAAACCCTGCATATAGAAGTTCATTCGTAGAAGAGCCCCAAGAGTACACAGTGGGAGAAAAGCTGCTTGTGTTACCCCTGCAACTAAAGAAGAGTTCTACCGTTAAAACTGCGTGGTTTGGGAGAGGATATGTTTACAGTGCTCGCTACAGCCTGCCTTGGTTAAGGCAGTTCGCTCCACGTCGCAAACCCTGCATATAGAAGTTCATTCGTGGAAGAGCCCAAAGAGTACACAGTGGGAGAAAAGCTGCTTGTGTTACCCCTGCAACTAAGCAGAGTTCTACCGTTAAAGCTGGGGGGTTTGGGAGAGGATATGCTTACAGTCCTCGCTACAGCCTGCCATGGTGGAGGCAGTTCGTTCCACGTCGGAAACCCTGCATATAGAAGTTCATTCGTGGAAGAGCACAAAGAGTACACAGTGGGAGAAAAGCTGCTTGTGTTACCCCTGCAACTAAAGCAGAGTTCTACCGTTAAAGCTGCGTGGTTTGGGAGAGGATATGCTTACAGTCCTCGCTACAGCCTGCCATGGTGGAGGCAGTGCGCTCCACGTGGGAATCCCTGCATAAAGAAGTTCATTCGTGCAAGAGCCCAAAGAGTACACAGTGGGAGTAATGCTGCTTGTATTCTTCCTGCAACTAAAGCAGAATTATATCGTAAAACTGCCGTGTTTTGTAAGAGGAAATGCTTACAGTCCTTGCTACATCCTGCCTTGGTTGAGGAAGTTCGCTCCACGTCGGAAACCCTGCATATAGAAGTTCATTCGTGGAAGAGCCAGAAGAGTACACAGTGGGAGAAAAGCTGCTTGTGTTACCCCTGCAACTAAAGCAGAGTTCTACCGTTAAAACTGCGTGGTTTGGGAGAGGATATGCTTACAGTGCTCGCTACAGCCTGCCTTGGTTGAGGCAGTTCGCTCCACGTCGCAAACCCTGCATATAGAAGTTCATTCGTGGAAGAGCCCAAAGAGTACACAGTGGGAGAAAAACTGCTTGTGTTACCCCTGCAACTAAAGCAGATTTCTACCGTTAAAACTGCGTGGTTTGGGAGAGGATATGCTTACAGTCCTCGCTACAGCCTGCCATGGTGGAGGCATTTCGCTCCCCGTGGGAATCCCTGCATAAAGAACTTTATTCGTGTAAGAGCCCCAAGAGTACACAGTGGGAGTAATGCTGCTTGTATTCCACCTGCAACTAAAGAAGAATTCTTTGGTAAAACTGCCGTGTTTTGGAAGAGGAAATGGTTACAGTCCTCGCTACAGCCTTACTTGGTTGAGGCAATACGCTCCACTTCGGAAACCCTGCATATAGAAGTTCATTCGTGGAAGAGCCCCAAGAGTACACAGTGGGAGAAAAGCTCCTTGTGTTTCCCCTGCAACTAAAGCAGAGTTCTACCGTTAAAACTGCGTGGTTTGGGAGAGGATATGCTTACAGTCCTCGCTACAGCCTACCTTGGTTGAGGCAGTTCGCTCCACGTCGCAAACCCTGCATATAGAAGTTCATTCGTGGAAGAGCCCAAAGAGTACACAGTGGGAGAAAAACTGCTTGTGTTACCCCTGCAACTAAAGCAGAGTTCTACCGTTAAAGCAGCGTGGTTTGGGAGAGGATATGCTTACAGTCCTCGCTACAGCCTGCCATGGTGGAGGCAGTTCGCTCCACGTGGGAATCCCTGCATAAAGATGTTCATTCGTGCAAGAGCCCAAAGAGTACACAGTGGGAGTAATGCTGCTTGTATTCCACCTGCAACTAAAGCAGAATTCTTTGGTAAAACTGCCGTGTTTTGTAAGAGGAAATGCTTACAGTCCTTGCTACATCCTGCCTTGGTTGAGGCGGTTCGCTCCACGTCGGAAACCCTGCATATAGAAGTTCATTCGTGGAAGAGCCCCAAGAGTACACAGTGGGAGAAAAGCTGCTTGTGTTACCCCTGCAACTAAAGCAGAGTTCTACCGTTAAAACTGCGTGTTTTGGGATAGGATATGCTTACAGTCCTCGCTACAGCCTGCCACGGGTGAGGCAGTTCGATCCACGTGGGAATCCCTGCATAAAGAAGTTCATTCGTGTAAGAGCCCAAAGAGTACACAGTAGGAGAAATGATGCTTGTGTTTCACCTGCAACTGAAGCAGAATTCTTTGGTAAATCTGCCGTGTTTTGGAAGAGGAAATGCTTACAGTCCTCGCTACAGCCTGCCTTGGTTGAGGCAGTTCGCTCCATGTCGGAAACCCTGCATATAGAAGTTCATTCGTGGAAGAGCCCCAAGAGTACACAGTGGGAGAAAAGCTGCTTGTGTTACCCCTGCAACCAAAGCAGAGTTCTACCGTTAAAACTGCGTGGTTTGGGATAGGATATGCTTACAGTCCTCGCTACAGCCTGCCTTGGTTGAGGCAGTTCGCTCCACGTCGGAAACCCTGCATATAGAAGTTCATTCGTGGAAGAGCCCCAAGAGTACACAGTGGGAGAAAAGCTGCTTGTGTTACCCCTGCAACTAAAGCAGAGTTCTACCGTTAAAACTGCGTCGTTTGGGAGAGGATATGCTTACAGTCCTCGCTACAGCCTGCCTTGGTTGAGGCAGTTCGCTCCACATCGCAAACCCTGCATATAGAAGTTCATTCGTGGAAGAGCCCAAAGAGTACACAGTGGGAAAAAAACTGCTTGTGTTACCCCTGCAACTAAAGCAGAGTTCTACCGTTAAAACTGCGTGTTTTGGGAGAGGATATGCTTACAGTCCTCGCTACAGCCTGCCACGGTTGAGGCAGTTCGATCCACGTGGGAATCCCTGCATAAAGAAGTTCATTCGTGTAAGAGCCCAAAGAGTACACAGTGGGAGAAAAGATGCTTGTGTTTCACCTGCAACTGAAGCAGAATTCTTTGGTAAAACTGCCGTGTTTTGTAAGAGGAAATGCTTACAGTCCTTGCTACATCCTGCCTTGGTTGAGGCGGTTCGCTCCACGTCGGAAACCCTGCATATAGAAGTTCATTCGTGGAAGAGCCCCAAGAGTACACAGTGGGAGAAAAGCTGCTTGTGTTACCCCTGCAACTAAAGCAGAGTTCTACCGTTAAAACTGCGTGGTTTGGGAGAGGATATGTTTACAGTGCTAGCTACAGCCTGCCTTGGTTGAGGCAGTTCGCTCCACGTCGCAAACCCTGCATATAGAAGTTCATTCGTGGAAGAGCCCAAAGAGTACACAGTGGGAGAAAAACTGCTTGTGTTACCCCTGCAACTAAAGCAGAGTTCTACCGTTAAAGCTGGGTGGTTTGGGAGAAGATATGCTTACAGTCCTCGCTACAGCCTGCCATGGTGGAGGCAGTTCGCTCCACGTCGGAAACCCTGAATATAGAAGTTCATTCGTGGAAGAGCCAGAAGAGTACACAGTGGGAGAAAAGCTGCTTGTGTTACCCCTGCAACTAAAGCAGAGTTCTACCGTTAAAACTGCGTGGTTTGGGAGAGGATATGCTTACAGTGCTCGCTACAGCCTGCCTTGGTTGAGGCAGTTCGCTCCACGTCGCAAACCCTGCATATAGAAGTTCATTCGTGGAAGAGCCCCAAGAGTACACAGTGGGAGAAAAGCTGCTTGTGTTACCCCTGCAACTAAAGCAGAGTTCTACCGTTAAAACTGCGTGTTTTGGGATAGGATATGCTTACAGTCCTCGCTACAGCCTGCCACGGTTGAGGCAGTTCGATCCACGTGGGAATCCCTGCATAAAGAAGTTCATTCGTGTAAGAGCCCAAAGAGTACACAGTGGGAGAAATGATGCTTGTGTTTCACCTGCAACTGAAGCAGAATTCTTTGGTAAAACTGCCGTGTTTTGGAAGAGGAAATGCTTACAGTCCTCGCTACAGCCTGCCTTGGTTGAGGCAGTTCGCTCCACGTCGGAAACCCTGCATATAGAAGTTCATTCGTGGAAGAGCCCCAAGAGTACACAGTGGGAGAAAAGCTGCTTGTGTTACCCCTGCAACTAAAGCAGAGTTCTACCGTTAAAACTGCGTGGTTTGGGAGAGGATATGCTTACAGTCCTCGCTACAGCCTGCCTTTGTTGAGGCAGTTCGCTCCACGTCGGAAACCCTGCATATAGAAGTTCATTCGTGGAAGAGCCCCAAGAGTACACAGTGGGAGAAAAGCTGCTTGTGTTACCCCTGCAACTAAAGCAGAGTTCTACCGTTAAAACTGCGTCGTTTGGGAGAGGATATGCTTACAGTCCTCGCTACAGCCTGCCTTGGTTGAGGCAGTTCGCTCCACATCGCAAACCCTGCATATAGAAGTTCATTCGTGGAAGAGCCCAAAGAGTACACAGTGGGAAAAAAACTGCTTGTGTTACCCCTGCAACTAAAGCAGAGTTCTACCGTTAAAACTGCGTGTTTTGGGATAGCATATGCTTACAGTCCTCGCTACAGCCTGCCACGGTTGAGGCAGTTCGATCCACGTGGGAATCCCTGCATAAAGAAGTTCATTCGTGGAAGAGCCCAAAGAGTACACAGTGGGAGAAATGATGCTTGTGTTTCACCTGCAACTGAAGCAGAATTCTTTGGTAAAACTGCCGTGTTTTGTAAGAGGAAATGCTTACAGTCCTTGCTACATCCTGCCTTGTTTGAGGCGGTTCGCTCCACGTCGGAAACCCTGCATATAGAAGTTCATTCGTGGAAGAGCCCCAAGAGTACACAGTGGGAGAAAAGCTGCTTGTGTTACCCCTGCAACTAAAGCAGAGTTCTACCGTTAAAACTGCGTGTTTTGGGATAGGATATGCTTACAGTCCTCGCTACAGCCTGCCACGGTTGAGGCAGTTCGATCCACGTGGGAATCCCTGCATAAAGAAGTTCATTCGTGTAAGAGCCCAAAAAGTACACAGTGGGAGAAATGATGCTTGTGTTTCACCTGCAACTGAAGCAGAATTCTTTGGTAAAACTGCCGTGTTTTGGAAGAGGAAATGCTTACAGTCCTCGCTACAGACTCCCTTGGTTGAGGCAGTTCGCTCCACGTCGGAAACCCTGCATATAGAAGTTCATTCGTGGAAGAGCCCCAAGAGTACACAGTGGGAGAAAAGCTGCTTGTGTTACCCCTGCAACTAAAGCAGAGTTCTACCGTTAAAACTGCGTGGTTTGGGAGAGGATATGCTTACAGTCCTCACTACAGCCTGCCATGGTTGAGGCAGTTCGCTCCACGTCGCAAACCCTGCATATAGAAGTTCATTCGTGGAAGAGCCCAAAGAGTACACAGTGGGAGAAAAACTGCTTGTGTTACCCCTGCAACTAAAGCAGAATTCTACCGTTAAAGCTGCGTGGTTTGGGAGAGGATATGCTTAAAGTCCTCGATACAGCCTGCCATGGTGGAGGCAGTTCGCTCCACGTGGGAATCCCTGCATAAAGAAGTTCATTCGTGCAAGAGCCCAAAGAGTACACAGTGGGAGTAATGCTGCTTGTATTCCACCTGCAACTAAAGCAGAATTCTTTGGTAAAACTGCCGTGTTTTGGAAGAGGAAATGCTTACAGTCCTCGCTACAGCCTGCCTTGGTTGAGGCAGTTCGCTCCATGTCGGAAACCCTGCATATAGAAGTTCATTCGTGGAAGAGCCCCAAGAGTACACAGTGGGAGAAAAGCTGCTTGTGTTACCCCTGCAACTAAAGCAGAGTTCTACCGTTAAAACTGCGTGGTTTGGGATAGGATATGCTTACAGTCCTCGCTACAGCCTGCCTTGGTTGAGGCAGTTCGCTCCACGTCGGAAACCCTGCATATAGAAGTTCATTCGTGGAAGAGCCCCAAGAGTACACAGTGGGAGAAAAGCTGCTTGTGTTACCCCTGCAACTAAAGCAGAGTTCTACCGTTAAAACTGCGTCATTTGGGAGAGGATATGCTTACAGTCCTCGCTACAGCCTGCCTTGGTTGAGGCAGTTCGCTCCACATCGCAAACCCTGCATATAGAAGTTCATTCGTGGAAGAGCCCAAAGAGTACACAGTGGGAAAAAAACTGCTTGTGTTACCCCTGCAACTAAAGCAGAGTTCTACCGTTAAAACTGCGTGTTTTGGGATAGGATATGCTTACAGTCCTCGCTACAGCCTGCCACGGTTGAGGCAGTTCGATCCACGTGGGAATCCCTGCATAAAGAAGTTCATTCGTGTAAGAGCCCAAAGAGTACACAATGGGAGAAATGATGCTTGTGTTTCACCTGCAACTGAAGCAGAATTCTTTGGTAAAACTGCCGTGTTTTGTAAGAGGAAATGCTTACAGTCCTTGCTACATCCTGCCTTGGTTGAGGCGGTTCGCTCCACGTCGGAAACCCTGCATATAGAAGTTCATTCGTGGAAGAGCCCCAAGAGTACACAGTGGGAGAAAAGCTGCTTGTGTTACCCCTGCAACTAAAGCAGAGTTCTACCGTTAAAACTGCGTGGTTTGGGAGATGATATGTTTACAGTGCTAGCTACAGCCTGCCTTGGTTGAGGCAGTTCGCTCCACGTCGCAAACCCTGCATATAGAAGTTCATTCGTGGAAGAGCCCAAAGAGTACACAGTGGGAGAAAAACTGCTTGTGTTACCCCTGCAACTAAAGCAGATTTCTACCGTTAAAGCTGGGTGGTTTGGGAGAAGATATGCTTACAGTCCTCGCTACAGCCTGCCATGGTGGAGGCATTTCGCTCCACGTGGGAATCCCTGCATAAAGAAGTTTATTCGTGTAAGAGCCCCAAGAGTACACAGTGGGAGTAATGCTGCTTGTATTCCACCTGCAACTAAAGCAGAATTCTTTGGTAAAACTGCCGTGTTTTGTAAGAGGAAATGCTTACAGTCCTTGCTACATCCTGCCTTGGTTGAGGCGGTTCGCTCCACGTCGGAAACACTGCATATAGAAGTTCATTCGTGGAAGAGCCCCAAGAGTACACAGTGGGAGAAAAGCTGCTTGTGTTACCCCTGCAACTAAAGCAGAGTTCTACCGTTAAAACTGCGTGGTTTGGGAGAGGATATGCTTACAGTCCTCGCTACAGCCTGCCTTGGTTGAGGCAGTTCGCTCCACGTCGCAAACCCTGCATATAGAAGTTCATTCGTGGAAGAGCCCAAAGAGTACACAGTGGGAGAAAAACTGCTTGTGTTACCCCTGCAACTAAAGCAGAGTTTTACCGTTAAAGCTGGGTGGTTTGGGAGAAGATATGCTTACAGTCCTCGCTACAGCCTGCCATGGTGGAGGCAGTTCGCTCCACGTCGGAAACCCTGAATATAGAAGTTCATTCGTGGAAGAGCCAGAAGAGTACACAGTGGGAGAAAAGCTGCTTGTGTTACCCCTGCAACTAAAGCAGAGTTCTACCGTTAAAACTGCGTGGTTTGGGAGAGGATATGCTTACAGTGCTCGCTACAGCCTGCCTTGGTTGAGGCAGTTCGCTCCACGTCGCAAACCCTGCATATAGAAGTTCATTCGTGGAAGAGCCCAAAGAGTACACAGTGGGAGAAAAACTGCTTGTGTTACCCCTGCAACTAAAGCAGAGTTCTACCGTTAAAGCTGCGTGGTTTGGGAGAGGATATGCTTACAGTCCTCGCTACAGCCTGCCATGGTGGAGGCAGTGTGCTCCACGTGGGAATCCCTGCATAAAGAAGTTCATTCGTGCAAGAGCCCAAAGAGTACACAGTGGGAGTAATGCTGCTTGTATTCCACCTGCAACTAAAGCAGAATTCTTTGGTAAAACTGCCGTGTTTTGTAAGAGGAAATGCTTACAGTCCTTGCTACATCCTGCCTTGTTTGAGGCGGTTCGCTCCACGTCGGAAACCCTGCATATAGAAGTTCATTCGTGGAAGAGCCCCAAGAGTACACAGTGGGAGAAAAGCTGCTTGTGTTACCCCTGCAACTAAAGCAGAGTTCTACCGTTAAAACTGCGTGTTTTGGGATAGGATATGCTTACAGTCCTCGCTACAGCCTGACACGGTTGAGGCAGTTCGATCCACGTGGGAATCCCTGCATAAAGAAGTTCATTCGTGTAAGAGCCCAAAGAGTACACAGTGGGAGAAATGATGCTTGTGTTTCACCTGCAACTGAAGCAGAATTCTTTGGTAAAACTGCCGTGTTTTGGAAGAGGAAATGCTTACAGTCCTCGCTACAGCCTGCCTTGGTTGAGGCAGTTCGCTCCACGTCGGAAACCCTGCATATAGAAGTTCATTCGTGGAAGAGCCCCAAGAGTACACAGTGGGAGAAAAGCTGCTTGTGTTACCCCTGCAACTAAAGCAGAGTTCTACCGTTAAAACTGCGTGGTTTGGGAGAGGATATGCTTACAGTCCTCGCTACAGCCTGCCTTTGTTGAGGCAGTTCGCTCCACGTCGGAAACCCTGCATATAGAAGTTCATTCGTGGAAGAGCCCCAAGAGTACACAGTGGGAGAAAAGCTGCTTGTGTTACCCCTGCAACTAAAGCAGAGTTCTACCGTTAAAACTGCGTCGTTTGGGAGAGGGTATGCTTACAGTCCTCGCTACAGCCTGCCTTGGTTGAGGCAGTTCGCTCCACATCGCAAACCCTGCATATAGAAGTTCATTCGTGGAAGAGCCCAAAGAGTACACAGTGGGAAAAAAACTGCTTGTGTTACCCCTGCAACTAAAGCAGAGTTCTACCGTTAAAACTGCGTGTTTTGGGATAGGATATGCTTACAGTCCTCGCTACAGCCTGCCACGGTTGAGGCAGTTCAATCCACGTGGGAATCCCTGCATAAAGAAGTTCATTCGTGGAAGAGCCCAAAGAGTACACAGTGGGAGAAATGATGCTTGTGTTTCACCTGCAACTGAAGCAGAATTCTTTGGAAAAACTGCCGTGTTTTGTAAGAGGAAATGCTTACAGTCCTTGCTACATCCTGCCTTGGTTGAGGCGGTTCGCTCCACGTCGGAAACACTGCATATAGAAGTTCATTCGTGGAAGAGCCCCAAGAGTACACAGTGGGAGAAAAGCTGCTTGTGTTACCCCTGCAACTAAAGCAGAGTTCTACCGTTAAAACTGCGTGGTTTGGGAGAGGATATGCTTACAGTCCTCGCTACATCCTGCCACGGTTGAGGCAGTTCGCTCCACGTCGGAAACCCTGCATATAGAAGTTCATTCGTGGAAGAGCCCCAAGAGTACACAGTGGGAGAAAAGCTGCTTGTGTTACCCCTGCAACTAAAGCAGAGTTCTACCGTTAAAACTGCGTCGTTTGGGAGAGGATATGCTTACAGTCCTCGCTACAGCCTGCCTTGGTTGAGGCAGTTCGCTCCACATCGCAAACCCTGCATATAGAAGTTCATTCGTGGAAGAGCCCAAAGAGTACACAGTGGGAAAAAAACTGCTTGTGTTACCCCTGCAACTAAAGCAGAGTTCTACCGTTAAAACTGCGTGTTTTGGGATAGGATATGCTTACAGTCCTCGCTACAGCCTGCCACGGTTGAGGCAGTTCGATCCACGTGGGAATCCCTGCATAAAGAAGTTCATTCGTGGAAGAGCCCAAAGAGTACACAGTGGGAGAAATGATGCTTGTGTTTCACCTGCAACTGAAGCAGAATTCTTTGGAAAAACTGCCGTGTTTTGTAAGAGGAAATGCTTACAGTCCTTGCTACATCCTGCCTTGGTTGAGGCGGTTCGCTCCACGTCGGAAACACTGCATATAGAAGTTCATTCGTGGAAGAGCCCCAAGAGTACACAGTGGGAGAAAAGCTGCTTGTGTTACCCCTGCAACTAAAGCAGAGTTCTACCGTTAAAACTGCGTGTTTTGGGATAGGATATGCTTACAGTCCTCGCTACAGCCTGCCACGGTTGAGGCAGTTCGATCCACGTGGGAATCCCTGCATAAAGAAGTTCATTCGTGTAAGAGCCCAAAGAGTACACAGTGGGAGAAATGATGCTTGTGTTTCACCTGCAACTGAAGCAGAATTCTTTGGTAAAACTGCCGTGTTTTGGAAGAGGAAATGCTTACAGTCCTCGCTACAGCCTGCCTTGGTTGAGGCAGTTCGCTCCACGTCGGAAACCCTGCATATAGAAGTTCATTCGTGGAAGAGCCCCAAGAGTACACAGTGGGAGAAAAGCTGCTTGTGTTACCCCTGCAACTAAAGCAGAGTTCTACCGTTAAAACTGCGTGGTTTGGGAGAGGATATGCTTACAGTCCTCGCTACAGCCTGCCTTTGTTGAGGCAGTTCGCTCCACGTCGGAAACCCTGCATATAGAAGTTCATTCGTGGAAGAGCCCCAAGAGTACACAGTGGGAGAAAAGCTGCTTGTGTTACCCCTGCAACTAAAGCAGAGTTCTACCGTTAAAACTGCGTCGTTTGGGAGAGGATATGCTTACAGTCCTCGCTACAGCCTGCCTTGGTTGAGGCAGTTCGCTCCACATCGCAAACCCTGCATATAGAAGTTCATTCGTGGAAGAGCCCAAAGAGTACACAGTGGGAAAAAAACTGCTTGTGTTACCCCTGCAACTAAAGCAGAGTTCTACCGTTAAAACTGCGTGTTTTGGGATAGGATATGCTTACAGTCCTCGCTACAGCCTGCCACGGTTGAGGCAGTTCGATCCACGTGGGAATCCCTGCATAAAGAAGTTCATTCGTGGAAGAGCCCAAAGAGTACACAGTGGGAGAAATGATGCTTGTGTTTCACCTGCAACTGAAGCAGAATTCTTTGGAAAAACTGCCGTGTTTTGTAAGAGGAAATGCTTACAGTCCTTGCTACATCCTGCCTTGGTTGAGGCGGTTCGCTCCACGTCGGAAACACTGCATATAGAAGTTCATTCGTGGAAGAGCCCCAAGAGTACACAGTGGGAGAAAAGCTGCTTGTGTTACCCCTGCAACTAAAGCAGAGTTCTACCGTTAAAACTGCGTGTTTTGGGATAGGATATGCTTACAGTCCTCGCTACAGCCTGCCACGGTTGAGGCAGTTCGATCCACGTGGGAATCCCTGCATAAAGAAGTTCATTCGTGTAAGAGCCCAAAGAGTACACAGTGGGAGAAATGATGCTTGTGTTTCACCTGCAACTGAAGCAGAATTCTTTGGTAAAACTGCCGTGTTTTGGAAGAGGAAATGCTTACAGTCCTCGCTACAGCCTGCCTTGGTTGAGGCAGTTCGCTCCACGTCGGAAACCCTGCATATAGAAGTTCATTCGTGGAAGAGCCCCAAGAGTACACAGTGGGAGAAAAGCTGCTTGTGTTACCCCTGCAACTAAAGCAGAGTTCTACCGTTAAAACTGCGTGGTTTGGGAGAGGATATGCTTACAGTCCTCGCTACAGCCTGCCTTTGTTGAGGCAGTTCGCTCCACGTCGGAAACCCTGCATATAGAAGTTCATTCGTGGAAGAGCCCCAAGAGTACACAGTGGGAGAAAAGCTGCTTGTGTTACCCCTGCAACTAAAGCAGAGTTCTACCGTTAAAACTGCGTCGTTTGGGAGAGGATATGCTTACAGTCCTCGCTACAGCCTGCCTTGGTTGAGGCAGTTCGCTCCACATCGCAAACCCTGCATATAGAAGTTCATTCGTGGAAGAGCCCAAAGAGTACACAGTGGGAAAAAAACTGCTTGTGTTACCCCTGCAACTAAAGCAGAGTTCTACCGTTAAAACTGCGTGTTTTGGGATAGGATATGCTTACAGTCCTCGCTACAGCCTGCCACGGTTGAGGCAGTTCGATCCACGTGGGAATCCCTGCATAAAGAAGTTCATTCGTGGAAGAGCCCAAAGAGTACACAGTGGGAGAAATGATGCTTGTGTTTCACCTGCAACTGAAGCAGAATTCTTTGGAAAAACTGCCGTGTTTTGTAAGAGGAAATGCTTACAGTCCTTGCTACATCCTGCCTTGGTTGAGGCGGTTCGCTCCACGTCGGAAACACTGCATATAGAAGTTCATTCGTGGAAGAGCCCCAAGAGTACACAGTGGGAGAAAAGCTGCTTGTGTTACCCCTGCAACTAAAGCAGAGTTCTACCGTTAAAACTGCGTGGTTTGGGAGAGGATATGTTTAAAGTGCTCGCTACAGCCTGCCTTGGTTGAGGCAGTTCGCTCCACGTCGCAAACCCTGCATATAGAAGTTCATTCGTGGAAGAGCCCAAAGAGTACACAGTGGGAGAAAAACTGCTTGTGTTACCCCTGCAACTAAAGCAGAGTTTTACCGTTAAAGCTGGGTGGTTTGGGAGAAGATATGCTTACAGTCCTCGCTACAGCCTGCCATGGTGGAGGCAGTTCGCTCCACGTCGGAAACCCTGAATATAGAAGTTCATTCGTGGAAGAGCCAGAAGAGTACACAGTGGGAGAAAAGCTGCTTGTGTTACCCCTGCAACTAAAGCAGAGTTCTACCGTTAAAACTGCGTGGTTTGGGAGAGGATATGCTTACAGTGCTCGCTACAGCCTGCCTTGGTTGAGGCAGTTCGCTCCACGTCGCAAACCCTGCATATAGAAGTTCATTCGTGGAAGAGCCCAAAGAGTACACAGTGGGAGAAAAACTGCTTGTGTTACCCCTGCAACTAAAGCAGAGTTCTACCGTTAAAGCTGCGTGGTTTGGGAGAGGATATGCTTACAGTCCTCGCTACAGCCTGCCATGGTGGAGGCAGTGTGCTCCACGTGGGAATCCCTGCATAAAGAAGTTCATTCGTGCAAGAGCCCAAAGAGTACACAGTGGGAGTAATGCTGCTTGTATTCCACCTGCAACTAAAGCAGAATTCTTTGGTAAAACTGCCGTGTTTTGTAAGAGGAAATGCTTACAGTCCTTGCTACATCCTGCCTTGTTTGAGGCGGTTCGCTCCACGTCGGAAACCCTGCATATAGAAGTTCATTCGTGGAAGAGCCCCAAGAGTACACAGTGGGAGAAAAGCTGCTTGTGTTACCCCTGCAACTAAAGCAGAGTTCTACCATTAAAACTGCGTGTTTTGGGATAGGATATGCTTACAGTCCTCGCTACAGCCTGCCACGGTTGAGGCAGTTCGATCCACGTGGGAATCCCTGCATAAAGAAGTTCATTCGTGTAAGAGCCCAAAGAGTACACAGTGGGAGAAATGATGCTTGTGTTTCACCTGCAACTGAAGCAGAATTCTTTGGTAAAACTGCCGTGTTTTGGAAGAGGAAATGCTTACAGTCCTCGCTACAGCCTGCCTTGGTTGAGGCAGTTCGCTCCACGTCGGAAACCCTGCATATAGAAGTTCATTCGTGGAAGAGCCCCAAGAGTACACAGTGGGAGAAAAGCTGCTTGTGTTACCCCTGCAACTAAAGCAGAGTTCTACCGTTAAAACTGCGTGGTTTGGGAGAGGATATGCTTACAGTCCTCGCTACAGCCTGCCTTTGTTGAGGCAGTTCGCTCCACGTCGGAAACCCTGCATATAGAAGTTCATTCGTGGAAGAGCCCCAAGAGTACACAGTGGGAGAAAAGCTGCTTGTGTTACCCCTGCAACTAAAGCAGAGTTCTACCGTTAAAACTGCGTCGTTTGGGAGAGGATATGCTTACAGTCCTCGCTACAGCCTGCCTTGGTTGAGGCAGTTCGCTCCACATCGCAAACCCTGCATATAGAAGTTCATTCGTGGAAGAGCCCAAAGAGTACACAGTGGGAAAAAAACTGCTTGTGTTACCCCTGCAACTAAAGCAGAGTTCTACCGTTAAAACTGCGTGTTTTGGGATAGGATATGCTTACAGTCCTCGCTACAGCCTGCCACGGTTGAGGCAGTTCGATCCACGTGGGAATCCCTGCATAAAGAAGTTCATTCGTGGAAGAGCCCAAAGAGTACACAGTGGGAGAAATGATGCTTGTGTTTCACCTGCAACTGAAGCAGAATTCTTTGGAAAAACTGCCGTGTTTTGTAAGAGGAAATGCTTACAGTCCTTGCTACATCCTGCCTTGGTTGAGGCGGTTCGCTCCACGTCGGAAACACTGCATATAGAAGTTCATTCGTGGAAGAGCCCCAAGAGTACACAGTGGGAGAAAAGCTGCTTGTGTTACCCCTGCAACTAAAGCAGAGTTCTACCGTTAAAACTGCGTGTTTTGGGATAGGATATGCTTACAGTCCTCGCTACAGCCTGCCACGGTTGAGGCAGTTCGATCCACGTGGGAATCCCTGCATAAAGAAGTTCATTCGTGTAAGAGCCCAAAGAGTACACAGTGGGAGAAATGATGCTTGTGTTTCACCTGCAACTGAAGCAGAATTCTTTGGTAAAACTGCCGTGTTTTGGAAGAGGAAATGCTTACAGTCCTCGCTACAGCCTGCCTTGGTTAAGGCAGTTCGCTCCACGTCGGAAACCCTGCATATAGAAGTTCATTCGTGGAAGAGCCCCAAGAGTACACAGTGGGAGAAAAGCTGCTTGTGTTACCCCTGCAACTAAAGCAGAGTTCTACCGTTAAAACTGCGTGGTTTGGGAGAGGATATGCTTACAGTCCTCGCTACAGCCTGCCTTTGTTGAGGCAGTTCGCTCCACGTCGGAAACCCTGCATATAGAAGTTCATTCGTGGAAGAGCCCCAAGAGTACACAGTGGGAGAAAAGCTGCTTGTGTTACCCCTGCAACTAAAGCAGAGTTCTACCGTTAAAACTGCGTCGTTTGGGAGAGGATATGCTTACAGTCCTCGCTACAGCCTGCCTTGGTTGAGGCAGTTCGCTCCACATCGCAAACCCTGCATATAGAAGTTCATTCGTGGAAGAGCCCAAAGAGTACACAGTGGGAAAAAAACTGCTTGTGTTACCCCTGCAACTAAAGCAGAGTTCTACCGTTAAAACTGCGTGTTTTGGGATAGGATATGCTTACAGTCCTCGCTACAGCCTGCCACGGTTGAGGCAGTTCGATCCACGTGGGAATCCCTGCATAAAGAAGTTCATTCGTGGAAGAGCCCAAAGAGTACACAGTGGGAGAAATGATGCTTGTGTTTCACCTGCAACTGAAGCAGAATTCTTTGGAAAAACTGCCGTGTTTTGTAAGAGGAAATGCTTACAGTCCTTGCTACATCCTGCCTTGGTTGAGGCGGTTCGCTCCACGTCGGAAACACTGCATATAGAAGTTCATTCGTGGAAGAGCCCCAAGAGTACACAGTGGGAGAAAAGCTGCTTGTGTTACCCCTGCAACTAAAGCAGAGTTCTACCGTTAAAACTGCGTGGTTTGGGAGAGGATATGTTTAAAGTGCTCGCTACAGCCTGCCTTGGTTGAGGCAGTTCGCTCCACGTCGCAAACCCTGCATATAGAAGTTCATTCGTGGAAGAGCCCAAAGAGTACACAGTGGGAGAAAAACTGCTTGTGTTACCCCTGCAACTAAAGCAGAGTTTTACCGTTAAAGCTGGGTGGTTTGGGAGAAGATATGCTTACAGTCCTCGCTACAGCCTGCCATGGTGGAGGCAGTTCGCTCCACGTCGGAAACCCTGAATATAGAAGTTCATTCGTGGAAGAGCCAGAAGAGTACACAGTGGGAGAAAAGCTGCTTGTGTTACCCCTGCAACTAAAGCAGAGTTCTACCGTTAAAACTGCGTGGTTTGGGAGAGGATATGCTTACAGTGCTCGCTACAGCCTGCCTTGGTTGAGGCAGTTCGCTCCACGTCGCAAACCCTGCATATAGAAGTTCATTCGTGGAAGAGCCCAAAGAGTACACAGTGGGAGAAAAACTGCTTGTGTTACCCCTGCAACTAAAGCAGAGTTCTACCGTTAAAGCTGCGTGGTTTGGGAGAGGATATGCTTACAGTCCTCGCTACAGCCTGCCATGGTGGAGGCAGTGTGCTCCACGTGGGAATCCCTGCATAAAGAAGTTCATTCGTGCAAGAGCCCAAAGAGTACACAGTGGGAGTAATGCTGCTTGTATTCCACCTGCAACTAAAGCAGAATTCTTTGGTAAAACTGCCGTGTTTTGTAAGAGGAAATGCTTACAGTCCTTGCTACATCCTGCCTTGTTTGAGGCGGTTCGCTCCACGTCGGAAACCCTGCATATAGAAGTTCATTCGTGGAAGAGCCCCAAGAGTACACAGTGGGAGAAAAGCTGCTTGTGTTACCCCTGCAACTAAAGCAGAGTTCTACCGTTAAAACTGCGTGTTTTGGGATAGGATATGCTTACAGTCCTCGCTACAGCCTGCCACGGTTGAGGCAGTTCGATCCACGTGGGAATCCCTGCATAAAGAAGTTCATTCGTGTAAGAGCCCAAAGAGTACACAGTGGGAGAAATGATGCTTGTGTTTCACCTGCAACTGAAGCAGAATTCTTTGGTAAAACTGCCGTGTTTTGGAAGAGGAAATGCTTACAGTCCTCGCTACAGCCTGCCTTGGTTGAGGCAGTTCGCTCCACGTCGGAAACCCTGCATATAGAAGTTCATTCGTGGAAGAGCCCCAAGAGTACACAGTGGGAGAAAAGCTGCTTGTGTTACCCCTGCAACTAAAGCAGAGTTCTACCGTTAAAACTGCGTGGTTTGGGAGAGGATATGCTTACAGTCCTCGCTACAGCCTGCCTTTGTTGAGGCAGTTCGCTCCACGTCGGAAACCCTGCATATAGAAGTTCATTCGTGGAAGAGCCCCAAGAGTACACAGTGGGAGAAAAGCTGCTTGTGTTACCCCTGCAACTAAAGCAGAGTTCTACCGTTAAAACTGCGTCGTTTGGGAGAGGATATGCTTACAGTCCTCGCTACAGCCTGCCTTGGTTGAGGCAGTTCGCTCCACATCGCAAACCCTGCATATAGAAGTTCATTCGTGGAAGAGCCCAAAGAGTACACAGTGGGAAAAAAACTGCTTGTGTTACCCCTGCAACTAAAGCAGAGTTCTACCGTTAAAACTGCGTGTTTTGGGATAGGATATGCTTACAGTCCTCGCTACAGCCTGCCACGGTTGAGGCAGTTCGATCCACGTGGGAATCCCTGCATAAAGAAGTTCATTCGTGGAAGAGCCCAAAGAGTACACAGTGGGAGAAATGATGCTTGTGTTTCACCTGCAACTGAAGCAGAATTCTTTGGAAAAACTGCCGTGTTTTGTAAGAGGAAATGCTTACAGTCCTTGCTACATCCTGCCTTGGTTGAGGCGGTTCGCTCCACGTCGGAAACACTGCATATAGAAGTTCATTCGTGGAAGAGCCCCAAGAGTACACAGTGGGAGAAAAGCTGCTTGTGTTACCCCTGCAACTAAAGCAGAGTTCTACCGTTAAAACTGCGTGGTTTGGGAGAGGATATGCTTACAGTCCTCGCTACAGCCTGCCTTGGTTGAGGCAGTTCGCTCCACGTCGCAAACCCTGCATATAGAAGTTCATTCGTGGAAGAGCCCAAAGAGTACACAGTGGGAGAAAAACTGCTTGTGTTACCCCTGCAACTAAAGCAGAGTTTTACCGTTAAAGCTGGGTGGTTTGGGAGAAGATATGCTTACAGTCCTCGCTACAGCCTGCCATGGTGGAGGCAGTTCGCTCCACGTCGGAAACCCTGAATATAGAAGTTCATTCGTGGAAGAGCCAGAAGAGTACACAGTGGGAGAAAAGCTGCTTGTGTTACCCCTGCAACTAAAGCAGAGTTCTACCGTTAAAACTGCGTGGTTTGGGAGAGGATATGCTTACAGTGCTCGCTACAGCCTGCCTTGGTTGAGGCAGTTCGCTCCACGTCGCAAACCCTGCATATAGAAGTTCATTCGTGGAAGAGCCCAAAGAGTACACAGTGGGAGAAAAACTGCTTGTGTTACCCCTGCAACTAAAGCAGAGTTCTACCGTTAAAGCTGCGTGGTTTGGGAGAGGATATGCTTACAGTCCTCGCTACAGCCTGCCATGGTGGAGGCAGTGTGCTCCACGTGGGAATCCCTGCATAAAGAAGTTCATTCGTGCAAG
Source organism: Mesoplodon densirostris (assembly GCF_025265405.1). Lineage (NCBI taxonomy): Eukaryota > Metazoa > Chordata > Mammalia > Artiodactyla > Ziphiidae > Mesoplodon > Mesoplodon densirostris. The sequence goes on from NC_082672.1 coordinate 91,239,002, forward strand.
AGCCCAAAGAGTACACAGTGGGAGTAATGCTGCTTGTATTCCACCTGCAACTAAAGCAGAATTCTTTGGTAAAACTGCCGTGTTTTGTAAGAGGAAATGCTTACAGTCCTTGCTACATCCTGCCTTGTTTGAGGCGGTTCGCTCCACGTCGGAAACCCTGCATATAGAAGTTCATTCGTGGAAGAGCCCCAAGAGTACACAGTGGGAGAAAAGCTGCTTGTGTTACCCCTGCAACTAAAGCAGAGTTCTACCGTTAAAACTGCGTGTTTTGGGATAGGATATGCTTACAGTCCTCGCTACAGCCTGCCACGGTTGAGGCAGTTCGATCCACGTGGGAATCCCTGCATAAAGAAGTTCATTCGTGTAAGAGCCCAAAGAGTACACAGTGGGAGAAATGATGCTTGTGTTTCACCTGCAACTGAAGCAGAATTCTTTGGTAAAACTGCCGTGTTTTGGAAGAGGAAATGCTTACAGTCCTCGCTACAGCCTGCCTTGGTTGAGGCAGTTCGCTCCACGTCGGAAACCCTGCATATAGAAGTTCATTCGTGGAAGAGCCCCAAGAGTACACAGTGGGAGAAAAGCTGCTTGTGTTACCCCTGCAACTAAAGCAGAGTTCTACCGTTAAAACTGCGTGGTTTGGGAGAGGATATGCTTACAGTCCTCGCTACAGCCTGCCTTTGTTGAGGCAGTTCGCTCCACATCGCAAACCCTGCATATAGAAGTTCATTCGTGGAAGAGCCCCAAGAGTACACAGTGGGAGAAAAGCTGCTTGTGTTACCCCTGCAACTAAAGCAGAGTTCTACCGTTAAAACTGCGTCGTTTGGGAGAGGATATGCTTACAGTCCTCGCTACAGCCTGCCTTGGTTGAGGCAGTTCGCTCCACATCGCAAACCCTGCATATAGAAGTTCATTCGTGGAAGAGCCCAAAGAGTACACAGTGGGAAAAAAACTGCTTGTGTTACCCCTGCAACTAAAGCAGAGTTCTACCGTTAAAACTGCGTGTTTTGGGATAGGATATGCTTACAGTCCTCGCTACAGCCTGCCACGGTTGAGGCAGTTCGATCCACGTGGGAATCCCTGCATAAAGAAGTTCATTCGTGGAAGAGCCCAAAGAGTACACAGTGGGAGAAATGATGCTTGTGTTTCACCTGCAACTGAAGCAGAATTCTTTGGAAAAACTGCCGTGTTTTGTAAGAGGAAATGCTTACAGTCCTTGCTACATCCTGCCTTGGTTGAGGCGGTTCGCTCCACGTCGGAAACACTGCATATAGAAGTTCATTCGTGGAAGAGCCCCAAGAGTACACAGTGGGAGAAAAGCTGCTTGTGTTACCCCTGCAACTAAAGCAGAGTTCTACCGTTAAAACTGCGTGGTTTGGGAGAGGATATGCTTACAGTCCTCGCTACAGCCTGCCTTTGTTGAGGCAGTTCGCTCCACGTCGGAAACCCTGCATATAGAAGTTCATTCGTGGAAGAGCCCCAAGAGTACACAGTGGGAGAAAAGCTGCTTGTGTTACCCCTGCAACTAAAGCAGAGTTCTACCGTTAAAACTGCGTCGTTTGGGAGAGGATATGCTTACAGTCCTCGCTACAGCCTGCCTTGGTTGAGGCAGTTCGCTCCACATCGCAAACCCTGCATATAGAAGTTCATTCGTGGAAGAGCCCAAAGAGTACACAGTGGGAAAAAAACTGCTTGTGTTACCCCTGCAACTAAAGCAGAGTTCTACCGTTAAAACTGCGTGTTTTGGGATAGGATATGCTTACAGTCCTCGCTACAGCCTGCCACGGTTGAGGCAGTTCGATCCACGTGGGAATACCTGCATAAAGAAGTTCATTCGTGGAAGAGCCCAAAGAGTACACAGTGGGAGAAATGATGCTTGTGTTTCACCTGCAACTGAAGCAGAATTCTTTGGAAAAACTGCCGTGTTTTGTAAGAGGAAATGCTTACAGTCCTTGCTACATCCTGCCTTGGTTGAGGCGGTTCGCTCCACGTCGGAAACCCTGCATATAGAAGTTCATTCGTGGAAGAGCCCCAAGAGTACACAGTGGGAGAAAAGCTGCTTGTGTTACCCCTGCAACTAAAGCAGAGTTCTACCGTTAAAACTGCGTGTTTTGGGATAGGATATGCTTACAGTCCTCGCTACAGCCTGCCACGGTTGAGGCAGTTCGATCCACGTGGGAATCCCTGCATAAAGAAGTTCATTCGTGTAAGAGCCCAAAGAGTACACAGTGGGAGAAATGATGCTTGTGTTTCACCTGCAACTGAAGCAGAATTCTTTGGTAAAACTGCCGTGTTTTGGAAGAGGAAATGCTTACAGTCCTCGCTACAGCCTGCCTTGGTTGAGGCAGTTCGCTCCACGTCGGAAACCCTGCATATAGAAGTTCATTCGTGGAAGAGCCCCAAGAGTACACAGTGGGAGAAAAGCTGCTTGTGTTACCCCTGCAACTAAAGCAGAGTTCTACCGTTAAAACTGCGTGGTTTGGGAGAGGATATGCTTACAGTCCTCGCTACAGCCTGCCTTTGTTGAGGCAGTTCGCTCCACGTCGGAAACCCTGCATATAGAAGTTCATTCGTGGAAGAGCCCCAAGAGTACACAGTGGGAGAAAAGCTGCTTGTGTTACCCCTGCAACTAAAGCAGAGTTCTACCGTTAAAACTGCGTCGTTTGGGAGAGGATATGCTTACAGTCCTCGCTACAGCCTGCCTTGGTTGAGGCAGTTCGCTCCACATCGCAAACCCTGCATATAGAAGTTCATTCGTGGAAGAGCCCAAAGAGTACACAGTGGGAAAAAAACTGCTTGTGTTACCCCTGCAACTAAAGCAGAGTTCTACCGTTAAAACTGCGTGTTTTGGGATAGGATATGCTTACAGTCCTCGCTACAGCCTGCCACGGTTGAGGCAGTTCGATCCACGTGGGAATCCCTGCATAAAGAAGTTCATTCGTGGAAGAGCCCAAAGAGTACACAGTGGGAGAAATGATGCTTGTGTTTCACCTGCAACTGAAGCAGAATTCTTTGGAAAAACTGCCGTGTTTTGTAAGAGGAAATGCTTACAGTCCTTGCTACATCCTGCCTTGGTTGAGGCGGTTCGCTCCACGTCGGAAACACTGCATATAGAAGTTCATTCGTGGAAGAGCCCCAAGAGTACACAGTGGGAGAAAAGCTGCTTGTGTTACCCCTGCAACTAAAGCAGAGTTCTACCGTTAAAACTGCGTGGTTTGGGAGAGGATATGTTTAAATTGCTCGCTACAGCCTGCCTTGGTTGAGGCAGTTCGCTCCACGTCGCAAACCCTGCATATAGAAGTTCATTCGTGGAAGAGCCCAAAGAGTACACAGTGGGAGAAAAACTGCTTGTGTTACCCCTGCAACTAAAGCAGAGTTTTACCGTTAAAGCTGGGTGGTTTGGGAGAAGATATGCTTACAGTCCTCGCTACAGCCTGCCATGGTGGAGGCAGTTCGCTCCACGTCGGAAACCCTGAATATAGAAGTTCATTCGTGGAAGAGCCAGAAGAGTACACAGTGGGAGAAAAGCTGCTTGTGTTACCCCTGCAACTAAAGCAGAGTTCTACCGTTAAAACTGCGTGGTTTGGGAGAGGATATGCTTACAGTGCTCGCTACAGCCTGCCTTGGTTGAGGCAGTTCGCTCCACGTCGCAAACCCTGCATATAGAAGTTCATTCGTGGAAGAGCCCAAAGAGTACACAGTGGGAGAAAAACTGCTTGTGTTACCCCTGCAACTAAAGCAGAGTTCTACCGTTAAAGCTGCGTGGTTTGGGAGAGGATATGCTTACAGTCCTCGCTACAGCCTGCCATGGTGGAGGCAGTGTGCTCCACGTGGGAATCCCTGCATAAAGAAGTTCATTCGTGCAAGAGCCCAAAGAGTACACAGTGGGAGTAATGCTGCTTGTATTCCACCTGCAACTAAAGCAGAATTCTTTGGTAAAACTGCCGTGTTTTGTAAGAGGAAATGCTTACAGTCCTTGCTACATCCTGCCTTGTTTGAGGCGGTTCGCTCCACGTCGGAAACCCTGCATATAGAAGTTCATTCGTGGAAGAGCCCCAAGAGTACACAGTGGGAGAAAAGCTGCTTGTGTTACCCCTGCAACTAAAGCAGAGTTCTACCGTTAAAACTGCGTGTTTTGGGATAGGATATGCTTACAGTCCTCGCTACAGCCTGCCACGGTTGAGGCAGTTCGATCCACGTGGGAATCCCTGCATAAAGAAGTTCATTCGTGTAAGAGCCCAAAGAGTACACAGTGGGAGAAATGATGCTTGTGTTTCACCTGCAACTGAAGCAGAATTCTTTGGTAAAACTGCCGTGTTTTGGAAGAGGAAATGCTTACAGTCCTCGCTACAGCCTGCCTTGGTTGAGGCAGTTCGCTCCACGTCGGAAACCCTGCATATAGAAGTTCATTCGTGGAAGAGCCCCAAGAGTACACAGTGGGAGAAAAGCTGCTTGTGTTACCCCTGCAACTAAAGCAGAGTTCTACCGTTAAAACTGCGTGGTTTGGGAGAGGATATGCTTACAGTCCTCGCTACAGCCTGCCTTTGTTGAGGCAGTTCGCTTCACATCGCAAACCCTGCATATAGAAGTTCATTCGTGGAAGAGCCCCAAGAGTACACAGTGGGAGAAAAGCTGCTTGTGTTACCCCTGCAACTAAAGCAGAGTTCTACCGTTAAAACTGCGTCGTTTGGGAGAGGATATGCTTACAGTCCTCGCTACAGCCTGCCTTGGTTGAGGCAGTTCGCTCCACATCGCAAACCCTGCATATAGAAGTTCATTCGTGGAAGAGCCCAAAGAGTACACAGTGGGAAAAAAACTGCTTGTGTTACCCCTGCAACTAAAGCAGAGTTCTACCGTTAAAACTGCGTGTTTTGGGATAGGATATGCTTACAGTCCTCGCTACAGCCTGCCACGGTTGAGGCAGTTCGATCCACGTGGGAATCCCTGCATAAAGAAGTTCATTCGTGGAAGAGCCCAAAGAGTACACAGTGGGAGAAATGATGCTTGTGTTTCACCTGCAACTGAAGCAGAATTCTTTGGAAAAACTGCCGTGTTTTGTAAGAGGAAATGCTTACAGTCCTTGCTACATCCTGCCTTGGTTGAGGCGGTTCGCTCCACGTCGGAAACACTGCATATAGAAGTTCATTCGTGGAAGAGCCCCAAGAGTACACAGTGGGAGAAAAGCTGCTTGTGTTACCCCTGCAACTAAAGCAGAGTTCTACCGTTAAAACTGCGTGGTTTGGGAGAGGATATGCTTACAGTCCTCGCTACAGCCTGCCTTTGTTGAGGCAGTTCGCTCCACGTCGGAAACCCTGCATATAGAAGTTCATTCGTGGAAGAGCCCCAAGAGTACACAGTGGGAGAAAAGCTGCTTGTGTTACCCCTGCAACTAAAGCAGAGTTCTACCGTTAAAACTGCGTCGTTTGGGAGAGGATATGCTTACAGTCCTCGCTACAGCCTGCCTTGGTTGAGGCAGTTCGCTCCACATCGCAAACCCTGCATATAGAAGTTCATTCGTGGAAGAGCCCAAAGAGTACACAGTGGGAAAAAAACTGCTTGTGTTACCCCTGCAACTAAAGCAGAGTTCTACCGTTAAAACTGCGTGTTTTGGGATAGGATATGCTTACAGTCCTCGCTACAGCCTGCCACGGTTGAGGCAGTTCGATCCACGTGGGAATACCTGCATAAAGAAGTTCATTCGTGGAAGAGCCCAAAGAGTACACAGTGGGAGAAATGATGCTTGTGTTTCACCTGCAACTGAAGCAGAATTCTTTGGAAAAACTGCCGTGTTTTGTAAGAGGAAATGCTTACAGTCCTTGCTACATCCTGCCTTGGTTGAGGCGGTTCGCTCCACGTCGGAAACCCTGCATATAGAAGTTCATTCGTGGAAGAGCCCCAAGAGTACACAGTGGGAGAAAAGCTGCTTGTGTTACCCCTGCAACTAAAGCAGAGTTCTACCGTTAAAACTGCGTGTTTTGGGATAGGATATGCTTACAGTCCTCGCTACAGCCTGCCACGGTTGAGGCAGTTCGATCCACGTGGGAATCCCTGCATAAAGAAGTTCATTCGTGTAAGAGCCCAAAGAGTACACAGTGGGAGAAATGATGCTTGTGTTTCACCTGCAACTGAAGCAGAATTCTTTGGTAAAACTGCCGTGTTTTGGAAGAGGAAATGCTTACAGTCCTCGCTACAGCCTGCCTTGGTTGAGGCAGTTCGCTCCACGTCGGAAACCCTGCATATAGAAGTTCATTCGTGGAAGAGCCCCAAGAGTACACAGTGGGAGAAAAGCTGCTTGTGTTACCCCTGCAACTAAAGCAGAGTTCTACCGTTAAAACTGCGTGGTTTGGGAGAGGATATGCTTACAGTCCTCGCTACAGCCTGCCTTTGTTGAGGCAGTTCGCTCCACGTCGGAAACCCTGCATATAGAAGTTCATTCGTGGAAGAGCCCCAAGAGTACACAGTGGGAGAAAAGCTGCTTGTGTTACCCCTGCAACTAAAGCAGAGTTCTACCGTTAAAACTGCGTCGTTTGGGAGAGGATATGCTTACAGTCCTCGCTACAGCCTGCCTTGGTTGAGGCAGTTCGCTCCACATCGCAAACCCTGCATATAGAAGTTCATTCGTGGAAGAGCCCAAAGAGTACACAGTGGGAAAAAAACTGCTTGTGTTACCCCTGCAACTAAAGCAGAGTTCTACCGTTAAAACTGCGTGTTTTGGGATAGGATATGCTTACAGTCCTCGCTACAGCCTGCCACGGTTGAGGCAGTTCGATCCACGTGGGAATCCCTGCATAAAGAAGTTCATTCGTGGAAGAGCCCAAAGAGTACACAGTGGGAGAAATGATGCTTGTGTTTCACCTGCAACTGAAGCAGAATTCTTTGGAAAAACTGCCGTGTTTTGTAAGAGGAAATGCTTACAGTCCTTGCTACATCCTGCCTTGGTTGAGGCGGTTCGCTCCACGTCGGAAACACTGCATATAGAAGTTCATTCGTGGAAGAGCCCCAAGAGTACACAGTGGGAGAAAAGCTGCTTGTGTTACCCCTGCAACTAAAGCAGAGTTCTACCGTTAAAACTGCGTGGTTTGGGAGAGGATATGTTTAAATTGCTCGCTACAGCCTGCCTTGGTTGAGGCAGTTCGCTCCACGTCGCAAACCCTGCATATAGAAGTTCATTCGTGGAAGAGCCCAAAGAGTACACAGTGGGAGAAAAACTGCTTGTGTTACCCCTGCAACTAAAGCAGAGTTTTACCGTTAAAGCTGGGTGGTTTGGGAGAAGATATGCTTACAGTCCTCGCTACAGCCTGCCATGGTGGAGGCAGTTCGCTCCACGTCGGAAACCCTGAATATAGAAGTTCATTCGTGGAAGAGCCAGAAGAGTACACAGTGGGAGAAAAGCTGCTTGTGTTACCCCTGCAACTAAAGCAGAGTTCTACCGTTAAAACTGCGTGGTTTGGGAGAGGATATGCTTACAGTGCTCGCTACAGCCTGCCTTGGTTGAGGCAGTTCGCTCCACGTCGCAAACCCTGCATATAGAAGTTCATTCGTGGAAGAGCCCAAAGAGTACACAGTGGGAGAAAAACTGCTTGTGTTACCCCTGCAACTAAAGCAGAGTTCTACCGTTAAAGCTCCGTGGTTTGGGAGAGGATATGCTTACAGTCCTCGCTACAGCCTGCCATGGTGGAGGCAGTGTGCTCCACGTGGGAATCCCTGCATAAAGAAGTTCATTCGTGCAAGAGCCCAAAGAGTACACAGTGGGAGTAATGCTGCTTGTATTCCACCTGCAACTAAAGCAGAATTCTTTGGTAAAACTGCCGTGTTTTGTAAGAGGAAATGCTTACAGTCCTTGCTACATCCTGCCTTGTTTGAGGCGGTTCGCTCCACGTCGGAAACCCTGCATATAGAAGTTCATTCGTGGAAGAGCCCCAAGAGTACACAGTGGGAGAAAAGCTGCTTGTGTTACCCCTGCAACTAAAGCAGAGTTCTACCGTTAAAACTGCGTGTTTTGGGATAGGATATGCTTACAGTCCTCGCTACAGCCTGCCACGGTTGAGGCAGTTCGATCCACGTGGGAATCCCTGCATAAAGAAGTTCATTCGTGTAAGAGCCCAAAGAGTACACAGTGGGAGAAATGATGCTTGTGTTTCACCTGCAACTGAAGCAGAATTCTTTGGTAAAACTGCCGTGTTTTGGAAGAGGAAATGCTTACAGTCCTCGCTACAGCCTGCCTTGGTTGAGGCAGTTCGCTCCACGTCGGAAACCCTGCATATAGAAGTTCATTCGTGGAAGAGCCCCAAGAGTACACAGTGGGAGAAAAGCTGCTTGTGTTACCCCTGCAACTAAAGCAGAGTTCTACCGTTAAAACTGCGTGGTTTGGGAGAGGATATGCTTACAGTCCTCGCTACAGCCTGCCTTTGTTGAGGCAGTTCGCTCCACGTCGGAAACCCTGCATATAGAAGTTCATTCGTGGAAGAGCCCCAAGAGTACACAGTGGGAGAAAAGCTGCTTGTGTTACCCCTGCAACTAAAGCAGAGTTCTACCGTTAAAACTGCGTCGTTTGGGAGAGGATATGCTTACAGTCCTCGCTACAGCCTGCCTTGGTTGAGGCAGTTCGCTCCACATCGCAAACCCTGCATATAGAAGTTCATTCGTGGAAGAGCCCAAAGAGTACACAGTGGGAAAAAAACTGCTTGTGTTACCCCTGCAACTAAAGCAGAGTTCTACCGTTAAAACTGCGTGTTTTGGGATAGGATATGCTTACAGTCCTCGCTACAGCCTGCCACGGTTGAGGCAGTTCGATCCACGTGGGAATCCCTGCATAAAGAAGTTCATTCGTGGAAGAGCCCAAAGAGTACACAGTGGGAGAAATGATGCTTGTGTTTCACCTGCAACTGAAGCAGAATTCTTTGGAAAAACTGCCGTGTTTTGTAAGAGGAAATGCTTACAGTCCTTGCTACATCCTGCCTTGGTTGAGGCGGTTCGCTCCACGTCGGAAACACTGCATATAGAAGTTCATTCGTGGAAGAGCCCCAAGAGTACACAGTGGGAGAAAAGCTGCTTGTGTTACCCCTGCAACTAAAGCAGAGTTCTACCGTTAAAACTGCGTGGTTTGGGAGAGGATATGCTTACAGTCCTCGCTACAGCCTGCCTTGGTTGAGGCAGTTCGCTCCACGTCGCAAACCCTGCATATAGAAGTTCATTCGTGGAAGAGCCCAAAGAGTACACAGTGGGAGAAAAACTGCTTGTGTTACCCCTGCAACTAAAGCAGAGTTTTACCGTTAAAGCTGGGTGGTTTGGGAGAAGATATGCTTACAGTCCTCGCTACAGCCTGCCATGGTGGAGGCAGTTCGCTCCACGTCGGAAACCCTGAATATAGAAGTTCATTCGTGGAAGAGCCAGAAGAGTACACAGTGGGAGAAAAGCTGCTTGTGTTACCCCTGCAACTAAAGCAGAGTTCTACCGTTAAAACTGCGTGGTTTGGGAGAGGATATGCTTACAGTGCTCGCTACAGCCTGCCTTGGTTGAGGCAGTTCGCTCCACGTCGCAAACCCTGCATATAGAAGTTCATTCGTGGAAGAGCCCAAAGAGTACACAGTGGGAGAAAAACTGCTTGTGTTACCCCTGCAACTAAAGCAGAGTTCTACCGTTAAAGCTGCGTGGTTTGGGAGAGGATATGCTTACAGTCCTCGCTACAGCCTGCCATGGTGGAGGCAGTGTGCTCCACGTGGGAATCCCTGCATAAAGAAGTTCATTCGTGCAAGAGCCCAAAGAGTACACAGTGGGAGTAATGCTGCTTGTATTCCACCTGCAACTAAAGCAGAATTCTTTGGTAAAACTGCCGTGTTTTGTAAGAGGAAATACTTACAGTCCTTGCTACATCCTGCCTTGTTTGAGGCGGTTCGCTCCACGTCGGAAACCCTGCATATAGAAGTTCATTCGTGGAAGAGCCCCAAGAGTACACAGTGGGAGAAAAGCTGCTTGTGTTACCCCTGCAACTAAAGCAGAGTTCTACCGTTAAAACTGCGTCGTTTGGGAGAGGATATGCTTACAGTCCTCGCTACAGCCTGCCTTGGTTGAGGCAGTTCGCTCCACATCGCAAACCCTGCATATAGAAGTTCATTCGTGGAAGAGCCCAAAGAGTACACAGTGGGAAAAAAACTGCTTGTGTTACCCCTGCAACTAAAGCAGAGTTCTACCGTTAAAACTGCGTGTTTTGGGATAGGATATGCTTACAGTCCTCGCTACAGCCTGCCACGGTTGAGGCAGTTCGATCCACGTGGGAATCCCTGCATAAAGAAGTTCATTCGTGGAAGAGCCCAAAGAGTACACAGTGGGAGAAATGATGCTTGTGTTTCACCTGCAACTGAAGCAGAATTCTTTGGAAAAACTGCCGTGTTTTGTAAGAGGAAATGCTTACAGTCCTTGCTACATCCTGCCTTGGTTGAGGCGGTTCGCTCCACGTCGGAAACACTGCATATAGAAGTTCATTCGTGGAAGAGCCCCAAGAGTACACAGTGGGAGAAAAGCTGCTTGTGTTACCCCTGCAACTAAAGCAGAGTTCTACCGTTAAAACTGCGTGGTTTGGGAGAGGATATGTTTAAAGTGCTCGCTACAGCCTGCCTTGGTTGAGGCAGTTCGCTCCACGTCGCAAACCCTGCATATAGAAGTTCATTCGTGGAAGAGCCCAAAGAGTACACAGTGGGAGAAAAACTGCTTGTGTTACCCCTGCAACTAAAGCAGAGTTTTACCGTTAAAGCTGGGTGGTTTGGGAGAAGATATGCTTACAGTCCTCGCTACAGCCTGCCATGGTGGAGGCAGTTCGCTCCACGTCGGAAACCCTGAATATAGAAGTTCATTCGTGGAAGAGCCAGAAGAGTACACAGTGGGAGAAAAGCTGCTTGTGTTACCCCTGCAACTAAAGCAGAGTTCTACCGTTAAAGCTGCGTGGTTTGGGAGAGGATATGCTTACAGTCCTCGCTACAGCCTGCCATGGTGGAGGCAGTGTGCTCCACGTGGGAATCCCTGCATAAAGAAGTTCATTCGTGCAAGAGCCCAAAGAGTACACAGTGGGAGTAATGCTGCTTGTATTCCACCTGCAACTAAAGCAGAATTCTTTGGTAAAACTGCCGTGTTTTGTAAGAGGAAATGCTTACAGTCCTTGCTACATCCTGCCTTGTTTGAGGCGGTTCGCTCCACGTCGGAAACCCTGCATATAGAAGTTCATTCGTGGAAGAGCCCCAAGAGTACACAGTGGGAGAAAAGCTGCTTGTGTTACCCCTGCAACTAAAGCAGAGTTCTACCGTTAAAACTGCGTGTTTTGGGATAGGATATGCTTACAGTCCTCGCTACAGCCTGCCACGGTTGAGGCAGTTCGATCCACGTGGGAATCCCTGCATAAAGAAGTTCATTCGTGTAAGAGCCCAAAGAGTACACAGTGGGAGAAATGATGCTTGTGTTTCACCTGCAACTGAAGCAGAATTCTTTGGTAAAACTGCCGTGTTTTGGAAGAGGAAATGCTTACAGTCCTCGCTACAGCCTGCCTTGGTTGAGGCAGTTCGCTCCACGTCGGAAACCCTGCATATAGAAGTTCATTCGTGGAAGAGCCCCAAGAGTACACAGTGGGAGAAAAGCTGCTTGTGTTACCCCTGCAACTAAAGCAGAGTTCTACCGTTAAAACTGCGTGGTTTGGGAGAGGATATGCTTACAGTCCTCGCTACAGCCTGCCTTTGTTGAGGCAGTTCGCTCCACGTCGGAAACCCTGCATATAGAAGTTCATTCGTGGAAGAGCCCCAAGAGTACACAGTGGGAGAAAAGCTGCTTGTGTTACCCCTGCAACTAAAGCAGAGTTCTACCGTTAAAACTGCGTCGTTTGGGAGAGGATATGCTTACAGTCCTCGCTACAGCCTGCCTTGGTTGAGGCAGTTCGCTCCACATCGCAAACCCTGCATATAGAAGTTCATTCGTGGAAGAGCCCAAAGAGTACACAGTGGGAAAAAAACTGCTTGTGTTACCCCTGCAACTAAAGCAGAGTTCTACCGTTAAAACTGCGTGTTTTGGGATAGGATATGCTTACAGTCCTCGCTACAGCCTGCCACGGTTGAGGCAGTTCGATCCACGTGGGAATCCCTGCATAAAGAAGTTCATTCGTGGAAGAGCCCAAAGAGTACACAGTGGGAGAAATGATGCTTGTGTTTCACCTGCAACTGAAGCAGAATTCTTTGGAAAAACTGCCGTGTTTTGTAAGAGGAAATGCTTACAGTCCTTGCTACATCCTGCCTTGGTTGAGGCGGTTCGCTCCACGTCGGAAACACTGCATATAGAAGTTCATTCGTGGAAGAGCCCCAAGAGTACACAGTGGGAGAAAAGCTGCTTGTGTTACCCCTGCAACTAAAGCAGAGTTCTACCGTTAAAACTGCGTGGTTTGGGAGAGGATATGCTTACAGTCCTCGCTACAGCCTGCCTTGGTTGAGGCAGTTCGCTCCACGTCGCAAACCCTGCATATAGAAGTTCATTCGTGGAAGAGCCCAAAGAGTACACAGTGGGAGAAAAACTGCTTGTGTTACCCCTGCAACTAAAGCAGAGTTTTACCGTTAAAGCTGGGTGGTTTGGGAGAAGATATGCTTACAGTCCTCGCTACAGCCTGCCATGGTGGAGGCAGTTCGCTCCACGTCGGAAACCCTGAATATAGAAGTTCATTCGTGGAAGAGCCAGAAGAGTACACAGTGGGAGAAAAGCTGCTTGTGTTACCCCTGCAACTAAAGCAGAGTTCTACCGTTAAAACTGCGTGGTTTGGGAGAGGATATGCTTACAGTGCTCGCTACAGCCTGCCTTGGTTGAGGCAGTTCGCTCCACGTCGCAAACCCTGCATATAGAAGTTCATTCGTGGAAGAGCCCAAAGAGTACACAGTGGGAGAAAAACTGCTTGTGTTACCCCTGCAACTAAAGCAGAGTTCTACCGTTAAAGCTGCGTGGTTTGGGAGAGGATATGCTTACAGTCCTCGCTACAGCCTGCCATGGTGGAGGCAGTGTGCTCCACGTGGGAATCCCTGCATAAAGAAGTTCATTCGTGCAAGAGCCCAAAGAGTACACAGTGGGAGTAATGCTGCTTGTATTCCACCTGCAACTAAAGCAGAATTCTTTGGTAAAACTGCCGTGTTTTGTAAGAGGAAATGCTTACAGTCCTTGCTACATCCTGCCTTGTTTGAGGCGGTTCGCTCCACGTCGGAAACCCTGCATATAGAAGTTCATTCGTGGAAGAGCCCCAAGAGTACACAGTGGGAGAAAAGCTGCTTGTGTTACCCCTGCAACTAAAGCAGAGTTCTACCGTTAAAACTGCGTGTTTTGGGATAGGATATGCTTACAGTCCTCGCTACAGCCTGCCACGGTTGAGGCAGTTCGATCCACGTGGGAATCCCTGCATAAAGAAGTTCATTCGTGTAAGAGCCCAAAGAGTACACAGTGGGAGAAATGATGCTTGTGTTTCACCTGCAACTGAAGCAGAATTCTTTGGTAAAACTGCCGTGTTTTGGAAGAGGAAATGCTTACAGTCCTCGCTACAGCCTGCCTTGGTTGAGGCAGTTCGCTCCACGTCGGAAACCCTGCATATAGATGTTCATTCGTGGAAGAGCCCCAAGAGTACACAGTGGGAGAAAAGCTGCTTGTGTTACCCCTGCAACTAAAGCAGAGTTCTACCGTTAAAACTGCGTGGTTTGGGAGAGGATATGCTTACAGTCCTCGCTACAGCCTGCCTTTGTTGAGGCAGTTCGCTCCACGTCGGAAACCCTGCATATAGAAGTTCATTCGTGGAAGAGCCCCAAGAGTACACAGTGGGAGAAAAGCTGCTTGTGTTACCCCTGCAACTAAAGCAGAGTTCTACCGTTAAAACTGCGTCGTTTGGGAGAGGATATGCTTACAGTCCTCGCTACAGCCTGCCTTGGTTGAGGCAGTTCGCTCCACATCGCAAACCCTGCATATAGAAGTTCATTCGTGGAAGAGCCCAAAGAGTACACAGTGGGAAAAAAACTGCTTGTGTTACCCCTGCAACTAAAGCAGAGTTCTACCGTTAAAACTGCGTGTTTTGGGATAGGATATGCTTACAGTCCTCGCTACAGCCTGCCACGGTTGAGGCAGTTCGATCCACGTGGGAATCCCTGCATAAAGAAGTTCATTCGTGGAAGAGCCCAAAGAGTACACAGTGGGAGAAATGATGCTTGTGTTTCACCTGCAACTGAAGCAGAATTCTTTGGAAAAACTGCCGTGTTTTGTAAGAGGAAATGCTTACAGTCCTTGCTACATCCTGCCTTGGTTGAGGCGGTTCGCTCCACGTCGGAAACACTGCATATAGAAGTTCATTCGTGGAAGAGCCCCAAGAGTACACAGTGGGAGAAAAGCTGCTTGTGTTACCCCTGCAACTAAAGCAGAGTTCTACCGTTAAAACTGCGTGGTTTGGGAGAGGATATGCTTACAGTCCTCGCTACAGCCTGCCTTGGTTGAGGCAGTTCGCTCCACGTCGCAAACCCTGCATATAGAAGTTCATTCGTGGAAGAGCCCAAAGAGTACACAGTGGGAGAAAAACTGCTTGTGTTACCCCTGCAACTAAAGCAGAGTTTTACCGTTAAAGCTGGGTGGTTTGGGAGAAGATATGCTTACAGTCCTCGCTACAGCCTGCCATGGTGGAGGCAGTTCGCTCCACGTCGGAAACCCTGAATATAGAAGTTCATTCGTGGAAGAGCCAGAAGAGTACACAGTGGGAGAAAAGCTGCTTGTGTTACCCCTGCAACTAAAGCAGAGTTCTACCGTTAAAACTGCGTGGTTTGGGAGAGGATATGCTTACAGTGCTCGCTACAGCCTGCCTTGGTTGAGGCAGTTCGCTCCACGTCGCAAACCCTGCATATAGAAGTTCATTCGTGGAAGAGCCCAAAGAGTACACAGTGGGAGAAAAACTGCTTGTGTTACCCCTGCAACTAAAGCAGAGTTCTACCGTTAAAGCTGCGTGGTTTGGGAGAGGATATGCTTACAGTCCTCGCTACAGCCTGCCATGGTGGAGGCAGTGTGCTCCACGTGGGAATCCCTGCATAAAGAAGTTCATTCGTGCAAGAGCCCAAAGAGTACACAGTGGGAGTAATGCTGCTTGTATTCCACCTGCAACTAAAGCAGAATTCTTTGGTAAAACTGCCGTGTTTTGTAAGAGGAAATACTTACAGTCCTTGCTACATCCTGCATTGTTTGAGGCGGTTCGCTCCACGTCGGAAACCCTGCATATAGAAGTTCATTCGTGGAAGAGCCCCAAGAGTACACAGTGGGAGAAAAGCTGCTTGTGTTACCCCTGCAACTAAAGCAGAGTTCTACCGTTAAAACTGCGTGTTTTGGGATAGGATATGCTTACAGTCCTCGCTACAGCCTGCCACGGTTGAGGCAGTTCGATCCACGTGGGAATCCCTGCATAAAGAAGTTCATTCGTGTAAGAGCCCAAAGAGTACACAGTGGGAGAAATGATGCTTGTGTTTCACCTGCAACTGAAGCAGAATTCTTTGGTAAAACTGCCGTGTTTTGGAAGAGGAAATGCTTACAGTCCTCGCTACAGCCTGCCTTGGTTGAGGCAGTTCGCTCCACGTCGGAAACCCTGCATATAGAAGTTCATTCGTGGAAGAGCCCCAAGAGTACACAGTGGGAGAAAAGCTGCTTGTGTTACCCCTGCAACTAAAGCAGAGTTCTACCGTTAAAACTGCGTGGTTTGGGAGAGGATATGCTTACAGTCCTCGCTACAGCCTGCCTTTGTTGAGGCAGTTCGCTCCACGTCGGAAACCCTGCATATAGAAGTTCATTCGTGGAAGAGCCCCAAGAGTACACAGTGGGAGAAAAGCTGCTTGTGTTACCCCTGCAACTAAAGCAGAGTTCTACCGTTAAAACTGCGTCGTTTGGGAGAGGATATGCTTACAGTCCTCGCTACAGCCTGCCTTGGTTGAGGCAGTTCGCTCCACATCGCAAACCCTGCATATAGAAGTTCATTCGTGGAAGAGCCCAAAGAGTACACAGTGGGAAAAAAACTGCTTGTGTTACCCCTGCAACTAAAGCAGAGTTCTACCGTTAAAACTGCGTGTTTTGGGATAGGATATGCTTACAGTCCTCGCTACAGCCTGCCACGGTTGAGGCAGTTCGATCCACGTGGGAATCCCTGCATAAAGAAGTTCATTCGTGGAAGAGCCCAAAGAGTACACAGTGGGAGAAATGATGCTTGTGTTTCACCTGCAACTGAAGCAGAATTCTTTGGAAAAACTGCCGTGTTTTGTAAGAGGAAATGCTTACAGTCCTTGCTACATCCTGCCTTGGTTGAGGCGGTTCGCTCCACGTCGGAAACACTGCATATAGAAGTTCATTCGTGGAAGAGCCCCAAGAGTACACAGTGGGAGAAAAGCTGCTTGTGTTACGCCTGCAACTAAAGCAGAGTTCTACCGTTAAAACTGCGTGGTTTGGGAGAGGATATGCTTACAGTCCTCGCTACAGCCTGCCTTTGTTGAGGCAGTTCGCTCCACGTCGGAAACCCTGCATATAGAAGTTCATTCGTGGAAGAGCCCCAAGAGTACACAGTGGGAGAAAAGCTGCTTGTGTTACCCCTGCAACTAAAGCAGAGTTCTACCGTTAAAACTGCGTCGTTTGGGAGAGGATATGCTTACAGTCCTCGCTACAGCCTGCCTTGGTTGAGGCAGTTCGCTCCACATCGCAAACCCTGCATATAGAAGTTCATTCGTGGAAGAGCCCAAAGAGTACACAGTGGGAAAAAAACTGCTTGTGTTACCCCTGCAACTAAAGCAGAGTTCTACCGTTAAAACTGCGTGTTTTGGGATAGGATATGCTTACAGTCCTCGCTACAGCCTGCCACGGTTGAGGCAGTTCGATCCACGTGGGAATCCCTGCATAAAGAAGTTCATTCGTGGAAGAGCCCAAAGAGTACACTGTGGGAGAAATGATGCTTGTGTTTCACCTGCAACTGAAGCAGAATTCTTTGGAAAAACTGCCGTGTTTTGTAAGAGGAAATGCTTACAGTCCTTGCTACATCCTGCCTTGTTTGAGGCGGTTCGCTCCACGTCGGAAACCCTGCATATAGAAGTTCATTCGTGGAAGAGCCCCAAGAGTACACAGTGGGAGAAAAGCTGCTTGTGTTACCCCTGCAACTAAAGCAGAGTTCTACCGTTAAAACTGCGTGTTTTGGGATAGGATATGCTTACAGTCCTCGCTACAGCCTGCCACGGTTGAGGCAGTTCGATCCACGTGGGAATCCCTGCATAAAGAAGTTCATTCGTGTAAGAGCCCAAAGAGTACACAGTGGGAGAAATGATGCTTGTGTTTCACCTGCAACTGAAGCAGAATTCTTTGGTAAAACTGCCGTGTTTTGGAAGAGGAAATGCTTACAGTCCTCGCTACAGACTCCCTTGGTTGAGGCAGTTCGCTCCACGTCGGAAACCCTGCATATAGAAGTTCATTCGTGGAAGAGCCCCAAGAGTACACAGTGGGAGAAAAGCTGCTTGTGTTACCCCTGCAACTAAAGCAGAGTTCTACCGTTAAAACTGCGTGGTTTGGGAGAGGATATGCTTACAGTACTCGCTACAGCCTGTCATGGTTGAGGCAGTTCGCTCCACGTCGCAAACCCTGCATATAGAAGTTCATTCGTGGAAGAGCCCAAAGAGTACACAGTGGGAGAAAAGCTGCTTGTGTTACCCCTGCAACTAAAGCAGAGTTCTACCGTTAAAACTGCGTCGTTTGGGAGAGGATATGCTTACAGTCCTCGCTACAGCCTGCCTTGGTTGAGGCAGTTCGCTCCACATCGCAAACCCTGCATATAGAAGTTCATTCGTGGAAGAGCCCAAAGAGTACACAGTGGGAAAAAAACTGCTTGTGTTACCCCTGCAACTAAAGCAGAGTTCTACCGTTAAAACTGCGTGTTTTGGGATAGGATATGCTTACAGTCCTCGCTACAGCCTGCCACGGTTGAGGCAGTTCGATCCACGTGGGAATCCCTGCATAAAGAAGTTCATTCGTGTAAGAGCCCAAAGAGTACACAGTGGGAGAAATGATGCTTGTGTTTCACCTGCAACTGAAGCAGAATTCTTTGGAAAAACTGCCGTGTTTTGTAAGAGGAAATGCTTACAGTCCTTGCTACATCCTGCCTTGGTTGAGGCGGTTCGCTCCACGTCGGAAACACTGCATATAGAAGTTCATTCGTGGAAGAGCCCCAAGAGTACACAGTGGGAGAAAAGCTGCTTGTGTTACCCCTGCAACTAAAGCAGAGTTCTACCGTTAAAACTGCGTGGTTTGGGAGAGGATATGTTTAAAGTGCTCGCTACAGCCTGCCTTGGTTGAGGCAGTTCGCTCCACGTCGCAAACCCTGCATATAGAAGTTCATTCGTGGAAGAGCCCAAAGAGTACACAGTGGGAGAAAAACTGCTTGTGTTACCCCTGCAACTAAAGCAGAGTTTTACCGTTAAAGCTGGGTGGTTTGGGAGAAGATATGCTTACAGTCCTCGCTACAGCCTGCCATGGTGGAGGCAGTTCGCTCCACGTCGGAAACCCTGAATATAGAAGTTCATTCGTGGAAGAGCCAGAAGAGTACACAGTGGGAGAAAAACTGCTTGTGTAACACCTGCAACTAAAGCAGAGTTCTACCGTTAAAACTGCGTGGTTTGGGAGAGGATATGCTTACAGTCCTCGCTACAGCCTGCCATGGTGGAGGCATTTCGCTCCCCGTGGGAATCCCTGCATAAAGAAGTTTATTCGTGTAAGAGCCCCAAGAGTACACAGTGGGAGTAATGCTGCTTGTATTCCACCTGCAACTAAAGAAGAATTCTTTGGTAAAACTGCCGTGTTTTGTAAGAGGAAATGCTTACAGTCTTTGCTACAGCCTGCCTTGGTTGAGGCAGTTCGCTCCACGTCGGAAACCCTGCATATAGAAGTTCATTCGTGGAAGAGCCCCAAGAGTACACAGTGGGAGAAAAGCTGCTTGTGTTACCCCTGCAAGTAAAGCAGAGTTCTACCGTTAAAACTGCGTGTTTTGGGATAGGATATGCTTACAGTCCTCGCTACAGCCTGCCACGGTTGAGGCAGTTCGATCCACGTGGGAATCCCTGCATAAAGAAGTTCATTCGTGTAAGAGCCCAAAGAGTACACAGTGGGAGAAATGATGCTTGTGTTTCACCTGCAACTGAAGCAGAATTCTTTGGTAAAACTGCCGTGTTTTGGAAGAGGAAATGCTTACAGTCCTCGCTACAGCCTTACTTGGTTGAGGCAATTCGCTCCACTTCGGAAACCCTGCATATAGAAGTTCATACGTGGAAGAGCCCCAAGAGTACACAGTGGGAGAAAAGCTCCTTGTGTTTCCCCTGCAACTAAAGCAGAGTTCTACCGTTAAAACTGCGTGGTTTGGGAGAGGATATGCTTACAGTCCTCGCTACAGCCTGCCTTGGTTGAGGCAGTTCGCTCCACGTCGCAAACCCTGCATATAGAAGTTCATTCGTGGAAGAGCCCAAAGAGTACACAGTGGGAGAAAAACTGCTTGTGTTACCCCTGCAACTAAAGCAGAGTTCTACCGTTAAAGCAGCGTGGTTTGGGAGAGGATATGCTTACATTCCTCGCTACAGCCTGCCATGGTGGAGGCAGTTCGCTCCACGTGGGAATCCCTGCATAAAGATGTTCATTCGTGCAAGAGCCCAAAGAGTACACAGTGGGAGTAATGCTGCTTGTATTCCAACTGCAACTAAAGCAGAATTCTTTGGTAAAACTGCCGTGTTTTGTAAGAGGAAATGCTTACAGTCCTTGCTACATCCTGCCTTGGTTGAGGCGGTTCGCTCCACGTCGGAAACCCTGCATATAGAAGTTCATTCGTGGAAGAGCCCAAAGAGTACACAGTGGGAGAAAAGCTGCTTGTGTTACCCCTGCAACTAAAGCAGAGTTCTACCGTTAAAACTGCGTGTTTTGGGATAGGATATGCTTACAGTCCTCGCTACAGCCTGCCACGGTTGAGGCAGTTCGATCCACGTGGGAATCCCTGCATAAAGAAGTTCATTCGTGTAAGAGCCCAAAGAGTACACAGTGAGAGAAATGATGCTTGTGTTTCACCTGCAACTGAAGCAGAATTCTTTGGTAAAACTGCCGTGTTTTGGAAGAGGAAATGCTTACAGTCCTCACTACAGCCTGTCTTGGTTGAGGCAGTTCGCTCCACGTCGGAAAACCTGCATATAGAAGTTCATTCGTGGAAGAGCCCCAAGAGTACACAGTGGGAGAAAAGCTGCTTGTGTTACCCCTGCAACTAAAGCAGAGTTCTACCGTTAAAGCTGGGTGGTTTGGGAGAAGATATGCTTACAGTCCTCGCTACAGCCTGCCATGGTGGAGGCAGTTCGCTCCACGTCGGAAACCCTGAATATAGAAGTTCATTCGTGGAAGAGCCAGAAGAGTACACAGTGGGAGAAAAGCTGCTTGTGTTACCCCTGCAACTAAAGCAGAGTTCTACTGTTAAAACTGCGTGGTTTGGGAGAGGATATGCTTACAGTGCTCGCTACAGCCTGCCTTGGTTGAGGCAGTTCGCTCCACGTCGCAAACCCTGCATATAGAAGTTCATTCGTGGAAGAGCCCCAAGAGTACACAGTGGGAGAAAAGCTGCTTGTGTTACCCCTGCAACTAAAGCAGAGTTCTACCGTTAAAACTGCGTGTTTTGGGAGAGGATATGCTTACAGTCCTCGCTACAGCCTGCCACGGTTGAGGCAGTTCGATCCACGTGGGAATCCCTGCATAAAGAAGTTCATTCGTGTAAGAGCCCAAAGAGTACACAGTGGGAGAAATGATGCTTGTGTTTCACTTGCAACTGAAGCAGAATTCTTTGGTAAAACTGCCGTGTTTTGTAAGAGGAAATGCTTACAGTCCTTGCTACATCCTGCCTTGGTTGAGGCGGTTCGCTCCATGTCGGAAACCCTGCATATAGAAGTTCATTCGTGGAAGAGCCCCAAGAGTACACAGTGGGAGAAAAGCTGCTTGTGTTACCCCTGCAACTAAAGCAGAGTTCTACCGTTAAAACTGCGTGGTTTGGGAGAGGTTATGTTTACAGTGCTCGCTACAGCCTGCCTTGGTTGAGGCAGTTCGCTCCACGTCGCAAACCCTGCATATAGAAGTTCATTCGTGGAAGAGCCCAAAGAGTACACAGTGGGAGAAAAACTGCTTGTGTTACCCCTGCAACTAAAGCAGAGTTCTACCGTTAAAGCTGGGGGGTTTGGGAGAAGATATGCTTACAGTCCTCGCTACAGCCTGCCATGGTGGAGGCAGTTCGCTCCACGTCGGAAACCCTGAATATAGAAGTTCATTCGTGGAAGAGCCAGAAGAGTACACAGTGGGAGAAAAGCTGCTTGTGTTACCCCTGCAACTAAAGCAGAGTTCTACCGTTAAAACTGCGTGGTTTGGAGAGGATATGCTTACAGTGCTCGCTACAGCCTGCCTTGGTTGAGGCAGTTCGCTCCACGTCGCAAACCCTGCATATAGAAGTTCATTCGTGGAAGAGCCCAAAGAGTACACAGTGGGAGAAAAACTGCTTGTGTTACCCCTGCAACTAAAGCAGAGTTCTACCGTTAAAGCTGCGTGGTTTGGGAGAGGATATGCTTACAGTCCTCGCTACAGCCTGCCATGGTGGAGGCAGTTCGCTCCACGTGGGAATCCCTGCATAAAGAAGTTCATTCGTGCAAGAGCCCAAAGAGTACACAGTGGGAGTAATGCTGCTTGTATTCCACCTGCAACTAAAGCAGAATTCTTTGGTAAAACTGCCGTGTTTTGTAAGAGGAAATGCTTACAGTCCTTGCTACATCCTGCCTTGGTTGAGGCGGTTCGCTCCACGTCGGAAACCCTGCATATAGAAGTTCATTCGTGGAAGAGCCCCAAGAGTACACAGTGGGAGAAAAGCTGCTTGTGTTACCCCTGCAACTAAAGCAGAGTTCTACCGTTAAAACTGCGTGTTTTGGGATAGGATATGCTTACAGTCCTCGCTACAGCCTGCCACGGTTGAGGCAGTTCGATCCACGTGGGAATCCCTGCATAAAGAAGTTCATTCGTGTAAGAGCCCAAAGAGTACACAGTGGGAGAAATGATGCTTGTGTTTCACCTGCAACTGAAGCAGAATTCTTTGGTAAAACTGCCGTGTTTTGGAAGAGGAAATGCTTACAGTCCTCGCTACAGACTTCTTGGTTGAGGCAGTTCGCTCCACGTCGGAAACCCTGCATATAGAAGTTCATTCGTGGAAGAGCCCCAAGAGTACACAGTGGGAGAAAAGCTGCTTGTGTTACCCCTGCAAATAAAGCAGAGTTCTACCGTTAAAACTGCGTGTTTTGGGATAGGATATGCTTACAGTCCTCGCTAAAGCCTGCCACGGTTGAAGCAGTTCGATCCACGTGGGAATCCCTGCATAAAGAAGTTCATTCGTGTAAGAGCCCAAAGAGTACACAGTGGGAGAAATGATGCTTGTGTTTCACCTGCAACTGAAGCAGAATTCTTTGGTAAAACTGCCGTGTTTTGGAAGAGGAAATGCTTACAGTCCTCGCTACAGCCTTACATGGTTGAGGCAGTTCGCTCCACTTCGGAAACCCTGCATATAGAAGTTCATTCGTGGAAGAGCCCAAAGAGTACACAGTGGGAGAAAAACTGCTTGTGTTACCCCTGCAACTAAAGCAGAGTTCTACCGTTAAAGCTGCGTGGTTTGGGATAGGATATGCTTACAGTCCTCGCTACAGCCTGCCATGGTGGAGGCAGTTCGCTCCACGTGGGAATCCCTGCATAAAGAAGTTCATTCGTGCAAGAGCCCAAAGAGTACACAGTGGGAGTAATGCTGCTTGTATTCCACCTGCAACTAAAGAAGAATTCTTTGATAAAACTGCCGTGTTTTGTAAGAGGAAATGCTTACAGTCCTTGCTACATCCTGCCTTGGTTGAGGCGGTTCGCTCCACGTCGGAAACCCTGCATATAGAAGTTCATTCGTGGAAGAGCCCCAAGAGTACACAGTGGGAGAAAAGCTGCTTGTGTTACCCCTGCAACTAAAGCAGAGTTCTACCGTTAAAACTGCGTGTTTTGGGATAGGATATGCTTACAGTCCTCGCTACAGCCTGCCACGGTTGAGGCAGTTCGATCCACGTGGGAATCCCTGCATAAAGAAGTTCATTCGTGTAAGAGCCCAAAGAGTACACAGTGGGAGAAATGATGCTTGTGTTTCACCTGCAACTGAAGCAGAATTCTTTGGTAAAACTGCCGTGTTTTGGAAGAGGAAATGCTTACAGTCCTCGCTACAGCCTTACATGGTTGAGGCAGTTCGCTCCACTTCGGAAAACCTGCATATAGAAGTTCATTCGTGGAAGAGCCCAAAGAGTACACAGTGGGAGAAAAACTGCTTGTGTTACCCCTGCAACTAAAACAGAGTTCTACCGTTAAAGCTGCGTGGTTTGGGATAGGATATGCTTACAGTCCTCGCTACAGCCTGCCATGGTGGAGGCAGTTCGCTCCACGTGGGAATCCCTGCATAAAGAAGTTCATTCGTGCAAGAGCCCAAAGAGTACACAGTGGGAGTAATGCTGCTTGTATTCCACCTGCAACTAAAGCAGAATTCTTTGGTAAAACTGCCGTGTTTTGTAAGAGGAAATGCTTACAGTCCTTGCTACATCCTGCCTTGGTTGAGGCGGTTCGCTCCACGTCGGAAACCCTGCATATAGAAGTTCATTCGTAGAAGAGCCCCAAGAGTACACAGTGGGAGAAAAGCTGCTTGTGTTACCCCTGCAACTAAAGAAGAGTTCTACCGTTAAAACTGCGTGGTTTGGGAGAGGATATGTTTACAGTGCTCGCTACAGCCTGCCTTGGTTAAGGCAGTTCGCTCCACGTCGCAAACCCTGCACATAGAAGTTCATTCGTGGAAGAGCCCAAAGAGTACACAGTGGGAGAAAAGCTGCTTGTGTTACCCCTGCAACTAAGCAGAGTTCTACCGTTAAAGCTGGGGGGTTTGGGAGAGGATATGCTTACAGTCCTCGCTACAGCCTGCCATGGTGGAGGCAGTCCGCTCCACGTCAGAAACCCTGCATATAGAAGTTCATTCGTGGAAGAGCACAAAGAGTACACAGTGGGAGAAAAGCTGCTTGTGTTACCCCTGCAACTAAAGCAGAGTTCTACCGTTAAAGCTGCGTGGTTTGGGAGAGGATATGCTTACAGTCCTCGCTACAGCCTGCCATGGTGGAGGCAGTTCGCTCCACGTGGGAATCCCTGCATAAAGAAGTTCATTCGTGCAAGAGCCCAAAGAGTACACAGTGGGAGTAATGCTGCTTGTATTCTTCCTGCAACTAAAGCAGAATTCTATCGTAAAACTGCCGTGTTTTGTAAGAGGAAATGCTTACAGTCCTTGCTACATCCTGCCTTGGTTGAGGAAGTTCGCTCCACGTCGGAAACCCTGCATATAGAAGTTCATTCGTGGAAGAGCCAGAAGAGTACACAGTGGGAGAAAAGCTGCTTGTGTTACCCCTGCAACTAAAGCAGAGTTCTACCGTTAAAACTGCGTGGTTTGGGAGAGGATATGCTTACAGTGCTCGCTACAGCCTGCCTTGGTTGAGGCAGTTCGCTCCACGTCGCAAACCCTGCATATAGAAGTTCATTCGTGGAAGAGCCCAAAGAGTACACAGTGGGAGAAAAACTGCTTGTGTTACCCCTGCAACTAAAGCAGATTTCTACCGTTAAAACTGCGTGGTTTGGGAGAGGATATGCTTACAGTCCTCGCTACAGCCTGCCATGGTGGAGGCATTTCGCTCCCCGTGGGAATCCCTGCATAAAGAAGTTTATTCGTGTAAGAGCCCCAAGAGTACACAGTGGGAGTAATGCTGCTTGTATTCCACCTGCAACTAAAGAAGAATTCTTTGGTAAAACTGCCGTGTTTTGGAAGAGGAAATGGTTACAGTCCTCGCTACAGCCTTACTTGGTTGAGGCAATTCGCTCCACTTCGGAAACCCTGCATATAGAAGTTCATTCGTGGAAGAGCCCCAAGAGTACACAGTGGGAGAAAAGCTCCTTGTGTTTCCCCTGCAACTAAAGCAGAGTTCTACCGTTAAAACTGCGTGGTTTGGGAGAGGATATGCTTACAGTCCTCGCTACAGCCTGCCTTGGTTGAGGCAGTTCGCTCCACGTCGCAAACCCTGCATATAGAAGTTCATTCGTGGAAGAGCCCAAAGAGTACACAGTGGGAGAAAAACTGCTTGTGTTACCCCTGCAACTAAAGCAGAGTTCTACCGTTAAAGCAGCGTGGTTTGGGAGAGGATATGCTTACAGTCCTCGCTACAGCCTGCCATGGTGGAGGCAGTTCGCTCCACGTGGGAATCCCTGCATAAAGAAGTTCATTCGTGCAAGAACCCAAAGAGTACACAGTGGGAGTAATGCTGCTTGTATTCCACCTGCAACTAAAGCAGAATTCTTTGATAAAACTGCCGTGTTTTGTAAGAGGAAATGCTTACAGTCCTTGCTACATCCTGCCTTGGTTGAGGCGGTTCGCTCCACGTCGGAAACCCTGCATATAGAAGTTCATTCGTGGAAGAGCCCCAAGAGTACACAGTGGGAGAAAAGCTGCTTGTGTTACCCCTGCAACTAAAGCAGAGTTCTACCGTTAAAACTGCGTGTTTTGGGATAGGATATGCTTACAGTCCTCGCTACAGCCTGCCACGGTTGAGGCAGTTCGATCCACGTGGGAATCCCTGCATAAAGAAGTTCATTCGTGTAAGAGCCCAAAGAGTACACAGTGGGAGAAATGATGCTTGTGTTTCACCTGCAACTGAAGCAGAATTCTTTGGTAAAACTGCCGTGTTTTGGAAGAGGAAATGCTTACAGTCCTCGCTACAGCCTTACTTGGTTGAGGCAGTTCGCTCCACTTCGGAAACCCTGCATATAGAAGTTCATTCGTGGAAGAGCCCAAAGAGTACACAGTGGGAGAAAAACTGCTTGTGTTACCCCTGCAACTAAAGCAGAGTTCTACCGTTAAAGCTGCGTGGTTTGGGATAGGATATGCTTACAGTCCTCGCTACAGCCTGCCATGGTGGAGGCAGTTCGCTCCACGTGGGAATCCCTGCATAAAGAAGTTCATTCGTGCAAGAGCCCAAAGAGTACACAGTGGGAGTAATGCTGCTTGTATTCCACCTGCAACTAAAGCAGAATTCTTTGGTAAAACTGCCGTGTTTTGTAAGAGGAAATGGTTACAGTCCTTGCTACATCCTGCCTTGGTTGAGGCGGTTCGCTCCACGTCGGAAACCCTGCATATAGAAGTTCATTCGTAGAAGAGCCCCAAGAGTACACAGTGGGAGAAAAGCTGCTTGTGTTACCCCTGCAACTAAAGAAGAGTTCTACCGTTAAAACTGCGTGGTTTGGGAGAGGATATGTTTACAGTGCTCGCTACAGCCTGCCTTGGTTAAGGCAGTTCGCTCCACGTCGCAAACC
The DNA here is from genome assembly GCF_025265405.1 of Mesoplodon densirostris. NCBI lineage: Eukaryota > Metazoa > Chordata > Mammalia > Artiodactyla > Ziphiidae > Mesoplodon > Mesoplodon densirostris. The sequence goes on from NC_082672.1 coordinate 91,265,468, forward strand.
CTGCATATAGAAGTTCATTCGTGGAAGAGCCCAAAGAGTACACAGTGGGAGAAAAGCTGCTTGTGTTACCCCTGCAACTAAGCAGAGTTCTACCGTTAAAGCTGGGGGGTTTGGGAGAGGATATGCTTACAGTCCTCGCTACAGCCTGCCATGGTGGAGGCAGTTCGTTCCACGTCGGAAACCCTGCATATAGAAGTTCATTCGTGGAAGAGCACAAAGAGTACACAGTGGGAGAAAAGCTGCTTGTGTTACCCCTGCAACTAAAGCAGAGTTCTACCGTTAAAGCTGCGTGGTTTGGGAGAGGATATGCTTACAGTCCTCGCTACAGCCTGCCATGGTGGAGGCAGTGCGCTCCACGTGGGAATCCCTGCATAAAGAAGTTCATTCGTGCAAGAGCCCAAAGAGTACACAGTGGGAGTAATGCTGCTTGTATTCTTCCTGCAACTAAAGCAGAATTATATCGTAAAACTGCCGTGTTTTGTAAGAGGAAATGCTTACAGTCCTTGCTACATCCTGCCTTGGTTGAGGAAGTTCGCTCCACGTCGGAAACCCTGCATATAGAAGTTCATTCGTGGAAGAGCCAGAAGAGTACACAGTGGGAGAAAAGCTGCTTGTGTTACCCCTGCAACTAAAGCAGAGTTCTACCGTTAAAACTGCGTGGTTTGGGAGAGGATATGCTTACAGTGCTCGCTACAGCCTGCCTTGGTTGAGGCAGTTCGCTCCACGTCGCAAACCCTGCATATAGAAGTTCATTCGTGGAAGAGCCCAAAGAGTACACAGTGGGAGAAAAACTGCTTGTGTTACCCCTGCAACTAAAGCAGATTTCTACCGTTAAAACTGCGTGGTTTGGGAGAGGATATGCTTACAGTCCTCGCTACAGCCTGCCATGGTGGAGGCATTTCGCTCCCCGTGGGAATCCCTGCATAAAGAACTTTATTCGTGTAAGAGCCCCAAGAGTACACAGTGGGAGTAATGCTGCTTGTATTCCACCTGCAACTAAAGAAGAATTCTTTGGTAAAACTGCCGTGTTTTGGAAGAGGAAATGGTTACAGTCCTCGCTACAGCCTTACTTGGTTGAGGCAATACGCTCCACTTCGGAAACCCTGCATATAGAAGTTCATTCGTGGAAGAGCCCCAAGAGTACACAGTGGGAGAAAAGCTCCTTGTGTTTCCCCTGCAACTAAAGCAGAGTTCTACCGTTAAAACTGCGTGGTTTGGGAGAGGATATGCTTACAGTCCTCGCTACAGCCTACCTTGGTTGAGGCAGTTCGCTCCACGTCGCAAACCCTGCATATAGAAGTTCATTCGTGGAAGAGCCCAAAGAGTACACAGTGGGAGAAAAACTGCTTGTGTTACCCCTGCAACTAAAGCAGAGTTCTACCGTTAAAGCAGCGTGGTTTGGGAGAGGATATGCTTACAGTCCTCGCTACAGCCTGCCATGGTGGAGGCAGTTCGCTCCACGTGGGAATCCCTGCATAAAGATGTTCATTCGTGCAAGAGCCCAAAGAGTACACAGTGGGAGTAATGCTGCTTGTATTCCACCTGCAACTAAAGCAGAATTCTTTGGTAAAACTGCCGTGTTTTGTAAGAGGAAATGCTTACAGTCCTTGCTACATCCTGCCTTGGTTGAGGCGGTTCGCTCCACGTCGGAAACCCTGCATATAGAAGTTCATTCGTGGAAGAGCCCCAAGAGTACACAGTGGGAGAAAAGCTGCTTGTGTTACCCCTGCAACTAAAGCAGAGTTCTACCGTTAAAACTGCGTGTTTTGGGATAGGATATGCTTACAGTCCTCGCTACAGCCTGCCACGGGTGAGGCAGTTCGATCCACGTGGGAATCCCTGCATAAAGAAGTTCATTCGTGTAAGAGCCCAAAGAGTACACAGTAGGAGAAATGATGCTTGTGTTTCACCTGCAACTGAAGCAGAATTCTTTGGTAAATCTGCCGTGTTTTGGAAGAGGAAATGCTTACAGTCCTCGCTACAGCCTGCCTTGGTTGAGGCAGTTCGCTCCATGTCGGAAACCCTGCATATAGAAGTTCATTCGTGGAAGAGCCCCAAGAGTACACAGTGGGAGAAAAGCTGCTTGTGTTACCCCTGCAACCAAAGCAGAGTTCTACCGTTAAAACTGCGTGGTTTGGGATAGGATATGCTTACAGTCCTCGCTACAGCCTGCCTTGGTTGAGGCAGTTCGCTCCACGTCGGAAACCCTGCATATAGAAGTTCATTCGTGGAAGAGCCCCAAGAGTACACAGTGGGAGAAAAGCTGCTTGTGTTACCCCTGCAACTAAAGCAGAGTTCTACCGTTAAAACTGCGTCGTTTGGGAGAGGATATGCTTACAGTCCTCGCTACAGCCTGCCTTGGTTGAGGCAGTTCGCTCCACATCGCAAACCCTGCATATAGAAGTTCATTCGTGGAAGAGCCCAAAGAGTACACAGTGGGAAAAAAACTGCTTGTGTTACCCCTGCAACTAAAGCAGAGTTCTACCGTTAAAACTGCGTGTTTTGGGAGAGGATATGCTTACAGTCCTCGCTACAGCCTGCCACGGTTGAGGCAGTTCGATCCACGTGGGAATCCCTGCATAAAGAAGTTCATTCGTGTAAGAGCCCAAAGAGTACACAGTGGGAGAAAAGATGCTTGTGTTTCACCTGCAACTGAAGCAGAATTCTTTGGTAAAACTGCCGTGTTTTGTAAGAGGAAATGCTTACAGTCCTTGCTACATCCTGCCTTGGTTGAGGCGGTTCGCTCCACGTCGGAAACCCTGCATATAGAAGTTCATTCGTGGAAGAGCCCCAAGAGTACACAGTGGGAGAAAAGCTGCTTGTGTTACCCCTGCAACTAAAGCAGAGTTCTACCGTTAAAACTGCGTGGTTTGGGAGAGGATATGTTTACAGTGCTAGCTACAGCCTGCCTTGGTTGAGGCAGTTCGCTCCACGTCGCAAACCCTGCATATAGAAGTTCATTCGTGGAAGAGCCCAAAGAGTACACAGTGGGAGAAAAACTGCTTGTGTTACCCCTGCAACTAAAGCAGAGTTCTACCGTTAAAGCTGGGTGGTTTGGGAGAAGATATGCTTACAGTCCTCGCTACAGCCTGCCATGGTGGAGGCAGTTCGCTCCACGTCGGAAACCCTGAATATAGAAGTTCATTCGTGGAAGAGCCAGAAGAGTACACAGTGGGAGAAAAGCTGCTTGTGTTACCCCTGCAACTAAAGCAGAGTTCTACCGTTAAAACTGCGTGGTTTGGGAGAGGATATGCTTACAGTGCTCGCTACAGCCTGCCTTGGTTGAGGCAGTTCGCTCCACGTCGCAAACCCTGCATATAGAAGTTCATTCGTGGAAGAGCCCCAAGAGTACACAGTGGGAGAAAAGCTGCTTGTGTTACCCCTGCAACTAAAGCAGAGTTCTACCGTTAAAACTGCGTGTTTTGGGATAGGATATGCTTACAGTCCTCGCTACAGCCTGCCACGGTTGAGGCAGTTCGATCCACGTGGGAATCCCTGCATAAAGAAGTTCATTCGTGTAAGAGCCCAAAGAGTACACAGTGGGAGAAATGATGCTTGTGTTTCACCTGCAACTGAAGCAGAATTCTTTGGTAAAACTGCCGTGTTTTGGAAGAGGAAATGCTTACAGTCCTCGCTACAGCCTGCCTTGGTTGAGGCAGTTCGCTCCACGTCGGAAACCCTGCATATAGAAGTTCATTCGTGGAAGAGCCCCAAGAGTACACAGTGGGAGAAAAGCTGCTTGTGTTACCCCTGCAACTAAAGCAGAGTTCTACCGTTAAAACTGCGTGGTTTGGGAGAGGATATGCTTACAGTCCTCGCTACAGCCTGCCTTTGTTGAGGCAGTTCGCTCCACGTCGGAAACCCTGCATATAGAAGTTCATTCGTGGAAGAGCCCCAAGAGTACACAGTGGGAGAAAAGCTGCTTGTGTTACCCCTGCAACTAAAGCAGAGTTCTACCGTTAAAACTGCGTCGTTTGGGAGAGGATATGCTTACAGTCCTCGCTACAGCCTGCCTTGGTTGAGGCAGTTCGCTCCACATCGCAAACCCTGCATATAGAAGTTCATTCGTGGAAGAGCCCAAAGAGTACACAGTGGGAAAAAAACTGCTTGTGTTACCCCTGCAACTAAAGCAGAGTTCTACCGTTAAAACTGCGTGTTTTGGGATAGCATATGCTTACAGTCCTCGCTACAGCCTGCCACGGTTGAGGCAGTTCGATCCACGTGGGAATCCCTGCATAAAGAAGTTCATTCGTGGAAGAGCCCAAAGAGTACACAGTGGGAGAAATGATGCTTGTGTTTCACCTGCAACTGAAGCAGAATTCTTTGGTAAAACTGCCGTGTTTTGTAAGAGGAAATGCTTACAGTCCTTGCTACATCCTGCCTTGTTTGAGGCGGTTCGCTCCACGTCGGAAACCCTGCATATAGAAGTTCATTCGTGGAAGAGCCCCAAGAGTACACAGTGGGAGAAAAGCTGCTTGTGTTACCCCTGCAACTAAAGCAGAGTTCTACCGTTAAAACTGCGTGTTTTGGGATAGGATATGCTTACAGTCCTCGCTACAGCCTGCCACGGTTGAGGCAGTTCGATCCACGTGGGAATCCCTGCATAAAGAAGTTCATTCGTGTAAGAGCCCAAAAAGTACACAGTGGGAGAAATGATGCTTGTGTTTCACCTGCAACTGAAGCAGAATTCTTTGGTAAAACTGCCGTGTTTTGGAAGAGGAAATGCTTACAGTCCTCGCTACAGACTCCCTTGGTTGAGGCAGTTCGCTCCACGTCGGAAACCCTGCATATAGAAGTTCATTCGTGGAAGAGCCCCAAGAGTACACAGTGGGAGAAAAGCTGCTTGTGTTACCCCTGCAACTAAAGCAGAGTTCTACCGTTAAAACTGCGTGGTTTGGGAGAGGATATGCTTACAGTCCTCACTACAGCCTGCCATGGTTGAGGCAGTTCGCTCCACGTCGCAAACCCTGCATATAGAAGTTCATTCGTGGAAGAGCCCAAAGAGTACACAGTGGGAGAAAAACTGCTTGTGTTACCCCTGCAACTAAAGCAGAATTCTACCGTTAAAGCTGCGTGGTTTGGGAGAGGATATGCTTAAAGTCCTCGATACAGCCTGCCATGGTGGAGGCAGTTCGCTCCACGTGGGAATCCCTGCATAAAGAAGTTCATTCGTGCAAGAGCCCAAAGAGTACACAGTGGGAGTAATGCTGCTTGTATTCCACCTGCAACTAAAGCAGAATTCTTTGGTAAAACTGCCGTGTTTTGGAAGAGGAAATGCTTACAGTCCTCGCTACAGCCTGCCTTGGTTGAGGCAGTTCGCTCCATGTCGGAAACCCTGCATATAGAAGTTCATTCGTGGAAGAGCCCCAAGAGTACACAGTGGGAGAAAAGCTGCTTGTGTTACCCCTGCAACTAAAGCAGAGTTCTACCGTTAAAACTGCGTGGTTTGGGATAGGATATGCTTACAGTCCTCGCTACAGCCTGCCTTGGTTGAGGCAGTTCGCTCCACGTCGGAAACCCTGCATATAGAAGTTCATTCGTGGAAGAGCCCCAAGAGTACACAGTGGGAGAAAAGCTGCTTGTGTTACCCCTGCTACTAAAGCAGAGTTCTACCGTTAAAACTGCGTCATTTGGGAGAGGATATGCTTACAGTCCTCGCTACAGCCTGCCTTGGTTGAGGCAGTTCGCTCCACATCGCAAACCCTGCATATAGAAGTTCATTCGTGGAAGAGCCCAAAGAGTACACAGTGGGAAAAAAACTGCTTGTGTTACCCCTGCAACTAAAGCAGAGTTCTACCGTTAAAACTGCGTGTTTTGGGATAGGATATGCTTACAGTCCTCGCTACAGCCTGCCACGGTTGAGGCAGTTCGATCCACGTGGGAATCCCTGCATAAAGAAGTTCATTCGTGTAAGAGCCCAAAGAGTACACAATGGGAGAAATGATGCTTGTGTTTCACCTGCAACTGAAGCAGAATTCTTTGGTAAAACTGCCGTGTTTTGTAAGAGGAAATGCTTACAGTCCTTGCTACATCCTGCCTTGGTTGAGGCGGTTCGCTCCACGTCGGAAACCCTGCATATAGAAGTTCATTCGTGGAAGAGCCCCAAGAGTACACAGTGGGAGAAAAGCTGCTTGTGTTACCCCTGCAACTAAAGCAGAGTTCTACCGTTAAAACTGCGTGGTTTGGGAGATGATATGTTTACAGTGCTAGCTACAGCCTGCCTTGGTTGAGGCAGTTCGCTCCACGTCGCAAACCCTGCATATAGAAGTTCATTCGTGGAAGAGCCCAAAGAGTACACAGTGGGAGAAAAACTGCTTGTGTTACCCCTGCAACTAAAGCAGATTTCTACCGTTAAAGCTGGGTGGTTTGGGAGAAGATATGCTTACAGTCCTCGCTACAGCCTGCCATGGTGGAGGCATTTCGCTCCACGTGGGAATCCCTGCATAAAGAAGTTTATTCGTGTAAGAGCCCCAAGAGTACACAGTGGGAGTAATGCTGCTTGTATTCCACCTGCAACTAAAGCAGAATTCTTTGGTAAAACTGCCGTGTTTTGTAAGAGGAAATGCTTACAGTCCTTGCTACATCCTGCCTTGGTTGAGGCGGTTCGCTCCACGTCGGAAACACTGCATATAGAAGTTCATTCGTGGAAGAGCCCCAAGAGTACACAGTGGGAGAAAAGCTGCTTGTGTTACCCCTGCAACTAAAGCAGAGTTCTACCGTTAAAACTGCGTGGTTTGGGAGAGGATATGCTTACAGTCCTCGCTACAGCCTGCCTTGGTTGAGGCAGTTCGCTCCACGTCGCAAACCCTGCATATAGAAGTTCATTCGTGGAAGAGCCCAAAGAGTACACAGTGGGAGAAAAACTGCTTGTGTTACCCCTGCAACTAAAGCAGAGTTTTACCGTTAAAGCTGGGTGGTTTGGGAGAAGATATGCTTACAGTCCTCGCTACAGCCTGCCATGGTGGAGGCAGTTCGCTCCACGTCGGAAACCCTGAATATAGAAGTTCATTCGTGGAAGAGCCAGAAGAGTACACAGTGGGAGAAAAGCTGCTTGTGTTACCCCTGCAACTAAAGCAGAGTTCTACCGTTAAAACTGCGTGGTTTGGGAGAGGATATGCTTACAGTGCTCGCTACAGCCTGCCTTGGTTGAGGCAGTTCGCTCCACGTCGCAAACCCTGCATATAGAAGTTCATTCGTGGAAGAGCCCAAAGAGTACACAGTGGGAGAAAAACTGCTTGTGTTACCCCTGCAACTAAAGCAGAGTTCTACCGTTAAAGCTGCGTGGTTTGGGAGAGGATATGCTTACAGTCCTCGCTACAGCCTGCCATGGTGGAGGCAGTGTGCTCCACGTGGGAATCCCTGCATAAAGAAGTTCATTCGTGCAAGAGCCCAAAGAGTACACAGTGGGAGTAATGCTGCTTGTATTCCACCTGCAACTAAAGCAGAATTCTTTGGTAAAACTGCCGTGTTTTGTAAGAGGAAATGCTTACAGTCCTTGCTACATCCTGCCTTGTTTGAGGCGGTTCGCTCCACGTCGGAAACCCTGCATATAGAAGTTCATTCGTGGAAGAGCCCCAAGAGTACACAGTGGGAGAAAAGCTGCTTGTGTTACCCCTGCAACTAAAGCAGAGTTCTACCGTTAAAACTGCGTGTTTTGGGATAGGATATGCTTACAGTCCTCGCTACAGCCTGACACGGTTGAGGCAGTTCGATCCACGTGGGAATCCCTGCATAAAGAAGTTCATTCGTGTAAGAGCCCAAAGAGTACACAGTGGGAGAAATGATGCTTGTGTTTCACCTGCAACTGAAGCAGAATTCTTTGGTAAAACTGCCGTGTTTTGGAAGAGGAAATGCTTACAGTCCTCGCTACAGCCTGCCTTGGTTGAGGCAGTTCGCTCCACGTCGGAAACCCTGCATATAGAAGTTCATTCGTGGAAGAGCCCCAAGAGTACACAGTGGGAGAAAAGCTGCTTGTGTTACCCCTGCAACTAAAGCAGAGTTCTACCGTTAAAACTGCGTGGTTTGGGAGAGGATATGCTTACAGTCCTCGCTACAGCCTGCCTTTGTTGAGGCAGTTCGCTCCACGTCGGAAACCCTGCATATAGAAGTTCATTCGTGGAAGAGCCCCAAGAGTACACAGTGGGAGAAAAGCTGCTTGTGTTACCCCTGCAACTAAAGCAGAGTTCTACCGTTAAAACTGCGTCGTTTGGGAGAGGGTATGCTTACAGTCCTCGCTACAGCCTGCCTTGGTTGAGGCAGTTCGCTCCACATCGCAAACCCTGCATATAGAAGTTCATTCGTGGAAGAGCCCAAAGAGTACACAGTGGGAAAAAAACTGCTTGTGTTACCCCTGCAACTAAAGCAGAGTTCTACCGTTAAAACTGCGTGTTTTGGGATAGGATATGCTTACAGTCCTCGCTACAGCCTGCCACGGTTGAGGCAGTTCAATCCACGTGGGAATCCCTGCATAAAGAAGTTCATTCGTGGAAGAGCCCAAAGAGTACACAGTGGGAGAAATGATGCTTGTGTTTCACCTGCAACTGAAGCAGAATTCTTTGGAAAAACTGCCGTGTTTTGTAAGAGGAAATGCTTACAGTCCTTGCTACATCCTGCCTTGGTTGAGGCGGTTCGCTCCACGTCGGAAACACTGCATATAGAAGTTCATTCGTGGAAGAGCCCCAAGAGTACACAGTGGGAGAAAAGCTGCTTGTGTTACCCCTGCAACTAAAGCAGAGTTCTACCGTTAAAACTGCGTGGTTTGGGAGAGGATATGCTTACAGTCCTCGCTACATCCTGCCACGGTTGAGGCAGTTCGCTCCACGTCGGAAACCCTGCATATAGAAGTTCATTCGTGGAAGAGCCCCAAGAGTACACAGTGGGAGAAAAGCTGCTTGTGTTACCCCTGCAACTAAAGCAGAGTTCTACCGTTAAAACTGCGTCGTTTGGGAGAGGATATGCTTACAGTCCTCGCTACAGCCTGCCTTGGTTGAGGCAGTTCGCTCCACATCGCAAACCCTGCATATAGAAGTTCATTCGTGGAAGAGCCCAAAGAGTACACAGTGGGAAAAAAACTGCTTGTGTTACCCCTGCAACTAAAGCAGAGTTCTACCGTTAAAACTGCGTGTTTTGGGATAGGATATGCTTACAGTCCTCGCTACAGCCTGCCACGGTTGAGGCAGTTCGATCCACGTGGGAATCCCTGCATAAAGAAGTTCATTCGTGGAAGAGCCCAAAGAGTACACAGTGGGAGAAATGATGCTTGTGTTTCACCTGCAACTGAAGCAGAATTCTTTGGAAAAACTGCCGTGTTTTGTAAGAGGAAATGCTTACAGTCCTTGCTACATCCTGCCTTGGTTGAGGCGGTTCGCTCCACGTCGGAAACACTGCATATAGAAGTTCATTCGTGGAAGAGCCCCAAGAGTACACAGTGGGAGAAAAGCTGCTTGTGTTACCCCTGCAACTAAAGCAGAGTTCTACCGTTAAAACTGCGTGTTTTGGGATAGGATATGCTTACAGTCCTCGCTACAGCCTGCCACGGTTGAGGCAGTTCGATCCACGTGGGAATCCCTGCATAAAGAAGTTCATTCGTGTAAGAGCCCAAAGAGTACACAGTGGGAGAAATGATGCTTGTGTTTCACCTGCAACTGAAGCAGAATTCTTTGGTAAAACTGCCGTGTTTTGGAAGAGGAAATGCTTACAGTCCTCGCTACAGCCTGCCTTGGTTGAGGCAGTTCGCTCCACGTCGGAAACCCTGCATATAGAAGTTCATTCGTGGAAGAGCCCCAAGAGTACACAGTGGGAGAAAAGCTGCTTGTGTTACCCCTGCAACTAAAGCAGAGTTCTACCGTTAAAACTGCGTGGTTTGGGAGAGGATATGCTTACAGTCCTCGCTACAGCCTGCCTTTGTTGAGGCAGTTCGCTCCACGTCGGAAACCCTGCATATAGAAGTTCATTCGTGGAAGAGCCCCAAGAGTACACAGTGGGAGAAAAGCTGCTTGTGTTACCCCTGCAACTAAAGCAGAGTTCTACCGTTAAAACTGCGTCGTTTGGGAGAGGATATGCTTACAGTCCTCGCTACAGCCTGCCTTGGTTGAGGCAGTTCGCTCCACATCGCAAACCCTGCATATAGAAGTTCATTCGTGGAAGAGCCCAAAGAGTACACAGTGGGAAAAAAACTGCTTGTGTTACCCCTGCAACTAAAGCAGAGTTCTACCGTTAAAACTGCGTGTTTTGGGATAGGATATGCTTACAGTCCTCGCTACAGCCTGCCACGGTTGAGGCAGTTCGATCCACGTGGGAATCCCTGCATAAAGAAGTTCATTCGTGGAAGAGCCCAAAGAGTACACAGTGGGAGAAATGATGCTTGTGTTTCACCTGCAACTGAAGCAGAATTCTTTGGAAAAACTGCCGTGTTTTGTAAGAGGAAATGCTTACAGTCCTTGCTACATCCTGCCTTGGTTGAGGCGGTTCGCTCCACGTCGGAAACACTGCATATAGAAGTTCATTCGTGGAAGAGCCCCAAGAGTACACAGTGGGAGAAAAGCTGCTTGTGTTACCCCTGCAACTAAAGCAGAGTTCTACCGTTAAAACTGCGTGTTTTGGGATAGGATATGCTTACAGTCCTCGCTACAGCCTGCCACGGTTGAGGCAGTTCGATCCACGTGGGAATCCCTGCATAAAGAAGTTCATTCGTGTAAGAGCCCAAAGAGTACACAGTGGGAGAAATGATGCTTGTGTTTCACCTGCAACTGAAGCAGAATTCTTTGGTAAAACTGCCGTGTTTTGGAAGAGGAAATGCTTACAGTCCTCGCTACAGCCTGCCTTGGTTGAGGCAGTTCGCTCCACGTCGGAAACCCTGCATATAGAAGTTCATTCGTGGAAGAGCCCCAAGAGTACACAGTGGGAGAAAAGCTGCTTGTGTTACCCCTGCAACTAAAGCAGAGTTCTACCGTTAAAACTGCGTGGTTTGGGAGAGGATATGCTTACAGTCCTCGCTACAGCCTGCCTTTGTTGAGGCAGTTCGCTCCACGTCGGAAACCCTGCATATAGAAGTTCATTCGTGGAAGAGCCCCAAGAGTACACAGTGGGAGAAAAGCTGCTTGTGTTACCCCTGCAACTAAAGCAGAGTTCTACCGTTAAAACTGCGTCGTTTGGGAGAGGATATGCTTACAGTCCTCGCTACAGCCTGCCTTGGTTGAGGCAGTTCGCTCCACATCGCAAACCCTGCATATAGAAGTTCATTCGTGGAAGAGCCCAAAGAGTACACAGTGGGAAAAAAACTGCTTGTGTTACCCCTGCAACTAAAGCAGAGTTCTACCGTTAAAACTGCGTGTTTTGGGATAGGATATGCTTACAGTCCTCGCTACAGCCTGCCACGGTTGAGGCAGTTCGATCCACGTGGGAATCCCTGCATAAAGAAGTTCATTCGTGGAAGAGCCCAAAGAGTACACAGTGGGAGAAATGATGCTTGTGTTTCACCTGCAACTGAAGCAGAATTCTTTGGAAAAACTGCCGTGTTTTGTAAGAGGAAATGCTTACAGTCCTTGCTACATCCTGCCTTGGTTGAGGCGGTTCGCTCCACGTCGGAAACACTGCATATAGAAGTTCATTCGTGGAAGAGCCCCAAGAGTACACAGTGGGAGAAAAGCTGCTTGTGTTACCCCTGCAACTAAAGCAGAGTTCTACCGTTAAAACTGCGTGGTTTGGGAGAGGATATGTTTAAAGTGCTCGCTACAGCCTGCCTTGGTTGAGGCAGTTCGCTCCACGTCGCAAACCCTGCATATAGAAGTTCATTCGTGGAAGAGCCCAAAGAGTACACAGTGGGAGAAAAACTGCTTGTGTTACCCCTGCAACTAAAGCAGAGTTTTACCGTTAAAGCTGGGTGGTTTGGGAGAAGATATGCTTACAGTCCTCGCTACAGCCTGCCATGGTGGAGGCAGTTCGCTCCACGTCGGAAACCCTGAATATAGAAGTTCATTCGTGGAAGAGCCAGAAGAGTACACAGTGGGAGAAAAGCTGCTTGTGTTACCCCTGCAACTAAAGCAGAGTTCTACCGTTAAAACTGCGTGGTTTGGGAGAGGATATGCTTACAGTGCTCGCTACAGCCTGCCTTGGTTGAGGCAGTTCGCTCCACGTCGCAAACCCTGCATATAGAAGTTCATTCGTGGAAGAGCCCAAAGAGTACACAGTGGGAGAAAAACTGCTTGTGTTACCCCTGCAACTAAAGCAGAGTTCTACCGTTAAAGCTGCGTGGTTTGGGAGAGGATATGCTTACAGTCCTCGCTACAGCCTGCCATGGTGGAGGCAGTGTGCTCCACGTGGGAATCCCTGCATAAAGAAGTTCATTCGTGCAAGAGCCCAAAGAGTACACAGTGGGAGTAATGCTGCTTGTATTCCACCTGCAACTAAAGCAGAATTCTTTGGTAAAACTGCCGTGTTTTGTAAGAGGAAATGCTTACAGTCCTTGCTACATCCTGCCTTGTTTGAGGCGGTTCGCTCCACGTCGGAAACCCTGCATATAGAAGTTCATTCGTGGAAGAGCCCCAAGAGTACACAGTGGGAGAAAAGCTGCTTGTGTTACCCCTGCAACTAAAGCAGAGTTCTACCATTAAAACTGCGTGTTTTGGGATAGGATATGCTTACAGTCCTCGCTACAGCCTGCCACGGTTGAGGCAGTTCGATCCACGTGGGAATCCCTGCATAAAGAAGTTCATTCGTGTAAGAGCCCAAAGAGTACACAGTGGGAGAAATGATGCTTGTGTTTCACCTGCAACTGAAGCAGAATTCTTTGGTAAAACTGCCGTGTTTTGGAAGAGGAAATGCTTACAGTCCTCGCTACAGCCTGCCTTGGTTGAGGCAGTTCGCTCCACGTCGGAAACCCTGCATATAGAAGTTCATTCGTGGAAGAGCCCCAAGAGTACACAGTGGGAGAAAAGCTGCTTGTGTTACCCCTGCAACTAAAGCAGAGTTCTACCGTTAAAACTGCGTGGTTTGGGAGAGGATATGCTTACAGTCCTCGCTACAGCCTGCCTTTGTTGAGGCAGTTCGCTCCACGTCGGAAACCCTGCATATAGAAGTTCATTCGTGGAAGAGCCCCAAGAGTACACAGTGGGAGAAAAGCTGCTTGTGTTACCCCTGCAACTAAAGCAGAGTTCTACCGTTAAAACTGCGTCGTTTGGGAGAGGATATGCTTACAGTCCTCGCTACAGCCTGCCTTGGTTGAGGCAGTTCGCTCCACATCGCAAACCCTGCATATAGAAGTTCATTCGTGGAAGAGCCCAAAGAGTACACAGTGGGAAAAAAACTGCTTGTGTTACCCCTGCAACTAAAGCAGAGTTCTACCGTTAAAACTGCGTGTTTTGGGATAGGATATGCTTACAGTCCTCGCTACAGCCTGCCACGGTTGAGGCAGTTCGATCCACGTGGGAATCCCTGCATAAAGAAGTTCATTCGTGGAAGAGCCCAAAGAGTACACAGTGGGAGAAATGATGCTTGTGTTTCACCTGCAACTGAAGCAGAATTCTTTGGAAAAACTGCCGTGTTTTGTAAGAGGAAATGCTTACAGTCCTTGCTACATCCTGCCTTGGTTGAGGCGGTTCGCTCCACGTCGGAAACACTGCATATAGAAGTTCATTCGTGGAAGAGCCCCAAGAGTACACAGTGGGAGAAAAGCTGCTTGTGTTACCCCTGCAACTAAAGCAGAGTTCTACCGTTAAAACTGCGTGTTTTGGGATAGGATATGCTTACAGTCCTCGCTACAGCCTGCCACGGTTGAGGCAGTTCGATCCACGTGGGAATCCCTGCATAAAGAAGTTCATTCGTGTAAGAGCCCAAAGAGTACACAGTGGGAGAAATGATGCTTGTGTTTCACCTGCAACTGAAGCAGAATTCTTTGGTAAAACTGCCGTGTTTTGGAAGAGGAAATGCTTACAGTCCTCGCTACAGCCTGCCTTGGTTAAGGCAGTTCGCTCCACGTCGGAAACCCTGCATATAGAAGTTCATTCGTGGAAGAGCCCCAAGAGTACACAGTGGGAGAAAAGCTGCTTGTGTTACCCCTGCAACTAAAGCAGAGTTCTACCGTTAAAACTGCGTGGTTTGGGAGAGGATATGCTTACAGTCCTCGCTACAGCCTGCCTTTGTTGAGGCAGTTCGCTCCACGTCGGAAACCCTGCATATAGAAGTTCATTCGTGGAAGAGCCCCAAGAGTACACAGTGGGAGAAAAGCTGCTTGTGTTACCCCTGCAACTAAAGCAGAGTTCTACCGTTAAAACTGCGTCGTTTGGGAGAGGATATGCTTACAGTCCTCGCTACAGCCTGCCTTGGTTGAGGCAGTTCGCTCCACATCGCAAACCCTGCATATAGAAGTTCATTCGTGGAAGAGCCCAAAGAGTACACAGTGGGAAAAAAACTGCTTGTGTTACCCCTGCAACTAAAGCAGAGTTCTACCGTTAAAACTGCGTGTTTTGGGATAGGATATGCTTACAGTCCTCGCTACAGCCTGCCACGGTTGAGGCAGTTCGATCCACGTGGGAATCCCTGCATAAAGAAGTTCATTCGTGGAAGAGCCCAAAGAGTACACAGTGGGAGAAATGATGCTTGTGTTTCACCTGCAACTGAAGCAGAATTCTTTGGAAAAACTGCCGTGTTTTGTAAGAGGAAATGCTTACAGTCCTTGCTACATCCTGCCTTGGTTGAGGCGGTTCGCTCCACGTCGGAAACACTGCATATAGAAGTTCATTCGTGGAAGAGCCCCAAGAGTACACAGTGGGAGAAAAGCTGCTTGTGTTACCCCTGCAACTAAAGCAGAGTTCTACCGTTAAAACTGCGTGGTTTGGGAGAGGATATGTTTAAAGTGCTCGCTACAGCCTGCCTTGGTTGAGGCAGTTCGCTCCACGTCGCAAACCCTGCATATAGAAGTTCATTCGTGGAAGAGCCCAAAGAGTACACAGTGGGAGAAAAACTGCTTGTGTTACCCCTGCAACTAAAGCAGAGTTTTACCGTTAAAGCTGGGTGGTTTGGGAGAAGATATGCTTACAGTCCTCGCTACAGCCTGCCATGGTGGAGGCAGTTCGCTCCACGTCGGAAACCCTGAATATAGAAGTTCATTCGTGGAAGAGCCAGAAGAGTACACAGTGGGAGAAAAGCTGCTTGTGTTACCCCTGCAACTAAAGCAGAGTTCTACCGTTAAAACTGCGTGGTTTGGGAGAGGATATGCTTACAGTGCTCGCTACAGCCTGCCTTGGTTGAGGCAGTTCGCTCCACGTCGCAAACCCTGCATATAGAAGTTCATTCGTGGAAGAGCCCAAAGAGTACACAGTGGGAGAAAAACTGCTTGTGTTACCCCTGCAACTAAAGCAGAGTTCTACCGTTAAAGCTGCGTGGTTTGGGAGAGGATATGCTTACAGTCCTCGCTACAGCCTGCCATGGTGGAGGCAGTGTGCTCCACGTGGGAATCCCTGCATAAAGAAGTTCATTCGTGCAAGAGCCCAAAGAGTACACAGTGGGAGTAATGCTGCTTGTATTCCACCTGCAACTAAAGCAGAATTCTTTGGTAAAACTGCCGTGTTTTGTAAGAGGAAATGCTTACAGTCCTTGCTACATCCTGCCTTGTTTGAGGCGGTTCGCTCCACGTCGGAAACCCTGCATATAGAAGTTCATTCGTGGAAGAGCCCCAAGAGTACACAGTGGGAGAAAAGCTGCTTGTGTTACCCCTGCAACTAAAGCAGAGTTCTACCGTTAAAACTGCGTGTTTTGGGATAGGATATGCTTACAGTCCTCGCTACAGCCTGCCACGGTTGAGGCAGTTCGATCCACGTGGGAATCCCTGCATAAAGAAGTTCATTCGTGTAAGAGCCCAAAGAGTACACAGTGGGAGAAATGATGCTTGTGTTTCACCTGCAACTGAAGCAGAATTCTTTGGTAAAACTGCCGTGTTTTGGAAGAGGAAATGCTTACAGTCCTCGCTACAGCCTGCCTTGGTTGAGGCAGTTCGCTCCACGTCGGAAACCCTGCATATAGAAGTTCATTCGTGGAAGAGCCCCAAGAGTACACAGTGGGAGAAAAGCTGCTTGTGTTACCCCTGCAACTAAAGCAGAGTTCTACCGTTAAAACTGCGTGGTTTGGGAGAGGATATGCTTACAGTCCTCGCTACAGCCTGCCTTTGTTGAGGCAGTTCGCTCCACGTCGGAAACCCTGCATATAGAAGTTCATTCGTGGAAGAGCCCCAAGAGTACACAGTGGGAGAAAAGCTGCTTGTGTTACCCCTGCAACTAAAGCAGAGTTCTACCGTTAAAACTGCGTCGTTTGGGAGAGGATATGCTTACAGTCCTCGCTACAGCCTGCCTTGGTTGAGGCAGTTCGCTCCACATCGCAAACCCTGCATATAGAAGTTCATTCGTGGAAGAGCCCAAAGAGTACACAGTGGGAAAAAAACTGCTTGTGTTACCCCTGCAACTAAAGCAGAGTTCTACCGTTAAAACTGCGTGTTTTGGGATAGGATATGCTTACAGTCCTCGCTACAGCCTGCCACGGTTGAGGCAGTTCGATCCACGTGGGAATCCCTGCATAAAGAAGTTCATTCGTGGAAGAGCCCAAAGAGTACACAGTGGGAGAAATGATGCTTGTGTTTCACCTGCAACTGAAGCAGAATTCTTTGGAAAAACTGCCGTGTTTTGTAAGAGGAAATGCTTACAGTCCTTGCTACATCCTGCCTTGGTTGAGGCGGTTCGCTCCACGTCGGAAACACTGCATATAGAAGTTCATTCGTGGAAGAGCCCCAAGAGTACACAGTGGGAGAAAAGCTGCTTGTGTTACCCCTGCAACTAAAGCAGAGTTCTACCGTTAAAACTGCGTGGTTTGGGAGAGGATATGCTTACAGTCCTCGCTACAGCCTGCCTTGGTTGAGGCAGTTCGCTCCACGTCGCAAACCCTGCATATAGAAGTTCATTCGTGGAAGAGCCCAAAGAGTACACAGTGGGAGAAAAACTGCTTGTGTTACCCCTGCAACTAAAGCAGAGTTTTACCGTTAAAGCTGGGTGGTTTGGGAGAAGATATGCTTACAGTCCTCGCTACAGCCTGCCATGGTGGAGGCAGTTCGCTCCACGTCGGAAACCCTGAATATAGAAGTTCATTCGTGGAAGAGCCAGAAGAGTACACAGTGGGAGAAAAGCTGCTTGTGTTACCCCTGCAACTAAAGCAGAGTTCTACCGTTAAAACTGCGTGGTTTGGGAGAGGATATGCTTACAGTGCTCGCTACAGCCTGCCTTGGTTGAGGCAGTTCGCTCCACGTCGCAAACCCTGCATATAGAAGTTCATTCGTGGAAGAGCCCAAAGAGTACACAGTGGGAGAAAAACTGCTTGTGTTACCCCTGCAACTAAAGCAGAGTTCTACCGTTAAAGCTGCGTGGTTTGGGAGAGGATATGCTTACAGTCCTCGCTACAGCCTGCCATGGTGGAGGCAGTGTGCTCCACGTGGGAATCCCTGCATAAAGAAGTTCATTCGTGCAAGAGCCCAAAGAGTACACAGTGGGAGTAATGCTGCTTGTATTCCACCTGCAACTAAAGCAGAATTCTTTGGTAAAACTGCCGTGTTTTGTAAGAGGAAATGCTTACAGTCCTTGCTACATCCTGCCTTGTTTGAGGCGGTTCGCTCCACGTCGGAAACCCTGCATATAGAAGTTCATTCGTGGAAGAGCCCCAAGAGTACACAGTGGGAGAAAAGCTGCTTGTGTTACCCCTGCAACTAAAGCAGAGTTCTACCGTTAAAACTGCGTGTTTTGGGATAGGATATGCTTACAGTCCTCGCTACAGCCTGCCACGGTTGAGGCAGTTCGATCCACGTGGGAATCCCTGCATAAAGAAGTTCATTCGTGTAAGAGCCCAAAGAGTACACAGTGGGAGAAATGATGCTTGTGTTTCACCTGCAACTGAAGCAGAATTCTTTGGTAAAACTGCCGTGTTTTGGAAGAGGAAATGCTTACAGTCCTCGCTACAGCCTGCCTTGGTTGAGGCAGTTCGCTCCACGTCGGAAACCCTGCATATAGAAGTTCATTCGTGGAAGAGCCCCAAGAGTACACAGTGGGAGAAAAGCTGCTTGTGTTACCCCTGCAACTAAAGCAGAGTTCTACCGTTAAAACTGCGTGGTTTGGGAGAGGATATGCTTACAGTCCTCGCTACAGCCTGCCTTTGTTGAGGCAGTTCGCTCCACATCGCAAACCCTGCATATAGAAGTTCATTCGTGGAAGAGCCCCAAGAGTACACAGTGGGAGAAAAGCTGCTTGTGTTACCCCTGCAACTAAAGCAGAGTTCTACCGTTAAAACTGCGTCGTTTGGGAGAGGATATGCTTACAGTCCTCGCTACAGCCTGCCTTGGTTGAGGCAGTTCGCTCCACATCGCAAACCCTGCATATAGAAGTTCATTCGTGGAAGAGCCCAAAGAGTACACAGTGGGAAAAAAACTGCTTGTGTTACCCCTGCAACTAAAGCAGAGTTCTACCGTTAAAACTGCGTGTTTTGGGATAGGATATGCTTACAGTCCTCGCTACAGCCTGCCACGGTTGAGGCAGTTCGATCCACGTGGGAATCCCTGCATAAAGAAGTTCATTCGTGGAAGAGCCCAAAGAGTACACAGTGGGAGAAATGATGCTTGTGTTTCACCTGCAACTGAAGCAGAATTCTTTGGAAAAACTGCCGTGTTTTGTAAGAGGAAATGCTTACAGTCCTTGCTACATCCTGCCTTGGTTGAGGCGGTTCGCTCCACGTCGGAAACACTGCATATAGAAGTTCATTCGTGGAAGAGCCCCAAGAGTACACAGTGGGAGAAAAGCTGCTTGTGTTACCCCTGCAACTAAAGCAGAGTTCTACCGTTAAAACTGCGTGGTTTGGGAGAGGATATGCTTACAGTCCTCGCTACAGCCTGCCTTTGTTGAGGCAGTTCGCTCCACGTCGGAAACCCTGCATATAGAAGTTCATTCGTGGAAGAGCCCCAAGAGTACACAGTGGGAGAAAAGCTGCTTGTGTTACCCCTGCAACTAAAGCAGAGTTCTACCGTTAAAACTGCGTCGTTTGGGAGAGGATATGCTTACAGTCCTCGCTACAGCCTGCCTTGGTTGAGGCAGTTCGCTCCACATCGCAAACCCTGCATATAGAAGTTCATTCGTGGAAGAGCCCAAAGAGTACACAGTGGGAAAAAAACTGCTTGTGTTACCCCTGCAACTAAAGCAGAGTTCTACCGTTAAAACTGCGTGTTTTGGGATAGGATATGCTTACAGTCCTCGCTACAGCCTGCCACGGTTGAGGCAGTTCGATCCACGTGGGAATACCTGCATAAAGAAGTTCATTCGTGGAAGAGCCCAAAGAGTACACAGTGGGAGAAATGATGCTTGTGTTTCACCTGCAACTGAAGCAGAATTCTTTGGAAAAACTGCCGTGTTTTGTAAGAGGAAATGCTTACAGTCCTTGCTACATCCTGCCTTGGTTGAGGCGGTTCGCTCCACGTCGGAAACCCTGCATATAGAAGTTCATTCGTGGAAGAGCCCCAAGAGTACACAGTGGGAGAAAAGCTGCTTGTGTTACCCCTGCAACTAAAGCAGAGTTCTACCGTTAAAACTGCGTGTTTTGGGATAGGATATGCTTACAGTCCTCGCTACAGCCTGCCACGGTTGAGGCAGTTCGATCCACGTGGGAATCCCTGCATAAAGAAGTTCATTCGTGTAAGAGCCCAAAGAGTACACAGTGGGAGAAATGATGCTTGTGTTTCACCTGCAACTGAAGCAGAATTCTTTGGTAAAACTGCCGTGTTTTGGAAGAGGAAATGCTTACAGTCCTCGCTACAGCCTGCCTTGGTTGAGGCAGTTCGCTCCACGTCGGAAACCCTGCATATAGAAGTTCATTCGTGGAAGAGCCCCAAGAGTACACAGTGGGAGAAAAGCTGCTTGTGTTACCCCTGCAACTAAAGCAGAGTTCTACCGTTAAAACTGCGTGGTTTGGGAGAGGATATGCTTACAGTCCTCGCTACAGCCTGCCTTTGTTGAGGCAGTTCGCTCCACGTCGGAAACCCTGCATATAGAAGTTCATTCGTGGAAGAGCCCCAAGAGTACACAGTGGGAGAAAAGCTGCTTGTGTTACCCCTGCAACTAAAGCAGAGTTCTACCGTTAAAACTGCGTCGTTTGGGAGAGGATATGCTTACAGTCCTCGCTACAGCCTGCCTTGGTTGAGGCAGTTCGCTCCACATCGCAAACCCTGCATATAGAAGTTCATTCGTGGAAGAGCCCAAAGAGTACACAGTGGGAAAAAAACTGCTTGTGTTACCCCTGCAACTAAAGCAGAGTTCTACCGTTAAAACTGCGTGTTTTGGGATAGGATATGCTTACAGTCCTCGCTACAGCCTGCCACGGTTGAGGCAGTTCGATCCACGTGGGAATCCCTGCATAAAGAAGTTCATTCGTGGAAGAGCCCAAAGAGTACACAGTGGGAGAAATGATGCTTGTGTTTCACCTGCAACTGAAGCAGAATTCTTTGGAAAAACTGCCGTGTTTTGTAAGAGGAAATGCTTACAGTCCTTGCTACATCCTGCCTTGGTTGAGGCGGTTCGCTCCACGTCGGAAACACTGCATATAGAAGTTCATTCGTGGAAGAGCCCCAAGAGTACACAGTGGGAGAAAAGCTGCTTGTGTTACCCCTGCAACTAAAGCAGAGTTCTACCGTTAAAACTGCGTGGTTTGGGAGAGGATATGTTTAAATTGCTCGCTACAGCCTGCCTTGGTTGAGGCAGTTCGCTCCACGTCGCAAACCCTGCATATAGAAGTTCATTCGTGGAAGAGCCCAAAGAGTACACAGTGGGAGAAAAACTGCTTGTGTTACCCCTGCAACTAAAGCAGAGTTTTACCGTTAAAGCTGGGTGGTTTGGGAGAAGATATGCTTACAGTCCTCGCTACAGCCTGCCATGGTGGAGGCAGTTCGCTCCACGTCGGAAACCCTGAATATAGAAGTTCATTCGTGGAAGAGCCAGAAGAGTACACAGTGGGAGAAAAGCTGCTTGTGTTACCCCTGCAACTAAAGCAGAGTTCTACCGTTAAAACTGCGTGGTTTGGGAGAGGATATGCTTACAGTGCTCGCTACAGCCTGCCTTGGTTGAGGCAGTTCGCTCCACGTCGCAAACCCTGCATATAGAAGTTCATTCGTGGAAGAGCCCAAAGAGTACACAGTGGGAGAAAAACTGCTTGTGTTACCCCTGCAACTAAAGCAGAGTTCTACCGTTAAAGCTGCGTGGTTTGGGAGAGGATATGCTTACAGTCCTCGCTACAGCCTGCCATGGTGGAGGCAGTGTGCTCCACGTGGGAATCCCTGCATAAAGAAGTTCATTCGTGCAAGAGCCCAAAGAGTACACAGTGGGAGTAATGCTGCTTGTATTCCACCTGCAACTAAAGCAGAATTCTTTGGTAAAACTGCCGTGTTTTGTAAGAGGAAATGCTTACAGTCCTTGCTACATCCTGCCTTGTTTGAGGCGGTTCGCTCCACGTCGGAAACCCTGCATATAGAAGTTCATTCGTGGAAGAGCCCCAAGAGTACACAGTGGGAGAAAAGCTGCTTGTGTTACCCCTGCAACTAAAGCAGAGTTCTACCGTTAAAACTGCGTGTTTTGGGATAGGATATGCTTACAGTCCTCGCTACAGCCTGCCACGGTTGAGGCAGTTCGATCCACGTGGGAATCCCTGCATAAAGAAGTTCATTCGTGTAAGAGCCCAAAGAGTACACAGTGGGAGAAATGATGCTTGTGTTTCACCTGCAACTGAAGCAGAATTCTTTGGTAAAACTGCCGTGTTTTGGAAGAGGAAATGCTTACAGTCCTCGCTACAGCCTGCCTTGGTTGAGGCAGTTCGCTCCACGTCGGAAACCCTGCATATAGAAGTTCATTCGTGGAAGAGCCCCAAGAGTACACAGTGGGAGAAAAGCTGCTTGTGTTACCCCTGCAACTAAAGCAGAGTTCTACCGTTAAAACTGCGTGGTTTGGGAGAGGATATGCTTACAGTCCTCGCTACAGCCTGCCTTTGTTGAGGCAGTTCGCTTCACATCGCAAACCCTGCATATAGAAGTTCATTCGTGGAAGAGCCCCAAGAGTACACAGTGGGAGAAAAGCTGCTTGTGTTACCCCTGCAACTAAAGCAGAGTTCTACCGTTAAAACTGCGTCGTTTGGGAGAGGATATGCTTACAGTCCTCGCTACAGCCTGCCTTGGTTGAGGCAGTTCGCTCCACATCGCAAACCCTGCATATAGAAGTTCATTCGTGGAAGAGCCCAAAGAGTACACAGTGGGAAAAAAACTGCTTGTGTTACCCCTGCAACTAAAGCAGAGTTCTACCGTTAAAACTGCGTGTTTTGGGATAGGATATGCTTACAGTCCTCGCTACAGCCTGCCACGGTTGAGGCAGTTCGATCCACGTGGGAATCCCTGCATAAAGAAGTTCATTCGTGGAAGAGCCCAAAGAGTACACAGTGGGAGAAATGATGCTTGTGTTTCACCTGCAACTGAAGCAGAATTCTTTGGAAAAACTGCCGTGTTTTGTAAGAGGAAATGCTTACAGTCCTTGCTACATCCTGCCTTGGTTGAGGCGGTTCGCTCCACGTCGGAAACACTGCATATAGAAGTTCATTCGTGGAAGAGCCCCAAGAGTACACAGTGGGAGAAAAGCTGCTTGTGTTACCCCTGCAACTAAAGCAGAGTTCTACCGTTAAAACTGCGTGGTTTGGGAGAGGATATGCTTACAGTCCTCGCTACAGCCTGCCTTTGTTGAGGCAGTTCGCTCCACGTCGGAAACCCTGCATATAGAAGTTCATTCGTGGAAGAGCCCCAAGAGTACACAGTGGGAGAAAAGCTGCTTGTGTTACCCCTGCAACTAAAGCAGAGTTCTACCGTTAAAACTGCGTCGTTTGGGAGAGGATATGCTTACAGTCCTCGCTACAGCCTGCCTTGGTTGAGGCAGTTCGCTCCACATCGCAAACCCTGCATATAGAAGTTCATTCGTGGAAGAGCCCAAAGAGTACACAGTGGGAAAAAAACTGCTTGTGTTACCCCTGCAACTAAAGCAGAGTTCTACCGTTAAAACTGCGTGTTTTGGGATAGGATATGCTTACAGTCCTCGCTACAGCCTGCCACGGTTGAGGCAGTTCGATCCACGTGGGAATACCTGCATAAAGAAGTTCATTCGTGGAAGAGCCCAAAGAGTACACAGTGGGAGAAATGATGCTTGTGTTTCACCTGCAACTGAAGCAGAATTCTTTGGAAAAACTGCCGTGTTTTGTAAGAGGAAATGCTTACAGTCCTTGCTACATCCTGCCTTGGTTGAGGCGGTTCGCTCCACGTCGGAAACCCTGCATATAGAAGTTCATTCGTGGAAGAGCCCCAAGAGTACACAGTGGGAGAAAAGCTGCTTGTGTTACCCCTGCAACTAAAGCAGAGTTCTACCGTTAAAACTGCGTGTTTTGGGATAGGATATGCTTACAGTCCTCGCTACAGCCTGCCACGGTTGAGGCAGTTCGATCCACGTGGGAATCCCTGCATAAAGAAGTTCATTCGTGTAAGAGCCCAAAGAGTACACAGTGGGAGAAATGATGCTTGTGTTTCACCTGCAACTGAAGCAGAATTCTTTGGTAAAACTGCCGTGTTTTGGAAGAGGAAATGCTTACAGTCCTCGCTACAGCCTGCCTTGGTTGAGGCAGTTCGCTCCACGTCGGAAACCCTGCATATAGAAGTTCATTCGTGGAAGAGCCCCAAGAGTACACAGTGGGAGAAAAGCTGCTTGTGTTACCCCTGCAACTAAAGCAGAGTTCTACCGTTAAAACTGCGTGGTTTGGGAGAGGATATGCTTACAGTCCTCGCTACAGCCTGCCTTTGTTGAGGCAGTTCGCTCCACGTCGGAAACCCTGCATATAGAAGTTCATTCGTGGAAGAGCCCCAAGAGTACACAGTGGGAGAAAAGCTGCTTGTGTTACCCCTGCAACTAAAGCAGAGTTCTACCGTTAAAACTGCGTCGTTTGGGAGAGGATATGCTTACAGTCCTCGCTACAGCCTGCCTTGGTTGAGGCAGTTCGCTCCACATCGCAAACCCTGCATATAGAAGTTCATTCGTGGAAGAGCCCAAAGAGTACACAGTGGGAAAAAAACTGCTTGTGTTACCCCTGCAACTAAAGCAGAGTTCTACCGTTAAAACTGCGTGTTTTGGGATAGGATATGCTTACAGTCCTCGCTACAGCCTGCCACGGTTGAGGCAGTTCGATCCACGTGGGAATCCCTGCATAAAGAAGTTCATTCGTGGAAGAGCCCAAAGAGTACACAGTGGGAGAAATGATGCTTGTGTTTCACCTGCAACTGAAGCAGAATTCTTTGGAAAAACTGCCGTGTTTTGTAAGAGGAAATGCTTACAGTCCTTGCTACATCCTGCCTTGGTTGAGGCGGTTCGCTCCACGTCGGAAACACTGCATATAGAAGTTCATTCGTGGAAGAGCCCCAAGAGTACACAGTGGGAGAAAAGCTGCTTGTGTTACCCCTGCAACTAAAGCAGAGTTCTACCGTTAAAACTGCGTGGTTTGGGAGAGGATATGTTTAAATTGCTCGCTACAGCCTGCCTTGGTTGAGGCAGTTCGCTCCACGTCGCAAACCCTGCATATAGAAGTTCATTCGTGGAAGAGCCCAAAGAGTACACAGTGGGAGAAAAACTGCTTGTGTTACCCCTGCAACTAAAGCAGAGTTTTACCGTTAAAGCTGGGTGGTTTGGGAGAAGATATGCTTACAGTCCTCGCTACAGCCTGCCATGGTGGAGGCAGTTCGCTCCACGTCGGAAACCCTGAATATAGAAGTTCATTCGTGGAAGAGCCAGAAGAGTACACAGTGGGAGAAAAGCTGCTTGTGTTACCCCTGCAACTAAAGCAGAGTTCTACCGTTAAAACTGCGTGGTTTGGGAGAGGATATGCTTACAGTGCTCGCTACAGCCTGCCTTGGTTGAGGCAGTTCGCTCCACGTCGCAAACCCTGCATATAGAAGTTCATTCGTGGAAGAGCCCAAAGAGTACACAGTGGGAGAAAAACTGCTTGTGTTACCCCTGCAACTAAAGCAGAGTTCTACCGTTAAAGCTCCGTGGTTTGGGAGAGGATATGCTTACAGTCCTCGCTACAGCCTGCCATGGTGGAGGCAGTGTGCTCCACGTGGGAATCCCTGCATAAAGAAGTTCATTCGTGCAAGAGCCCAAAGAGTACACAGTGGGAGTAATGCTGCTTGTATTCCACCTGCAACTAAAGCAGAATTCTTTGGTAAAACTGCCGTGTTTTGTAAGAGGAAATGCTTACAGTCCTTGCTACATCCTGCCTTGTTTGAGGCGGTTCGCTCCACGTCGGAAACCCTGCATATAGAAGTTCATTCGTGGAAGAGCCCCAAGAGTACACAGTGGGAGAAAAGCTGCTTGTGTTACCCCTGCAACTAAAGCAGAGTTCTACCGTTAAAACTGCGTGTTTTGGGATAGGATATGCTTACAGTCCTCGCTACAGCCTGCCACGGTTGAGGCAGTTCGATCCACGTGGGAATCCCTGCATAAAGAAGTTCATTCGTGTAAGAGCCCAAAGAGTACACAGTGGGAGAAATGATGCTTGTGTTTCACCTGCAACTGAAGCAGAATTCTTTGGTAAAACTGCCGTGTTTTGGAAGAGGAAATGCTTACAGTCCTCGCTACAGCCTGCCTTGGTTGAGGCAGTTCGCTCCACGTCGGAAACCCTGCATATAGAAGTTCATTCGTGGAAGAGCCCCAAGAGTACACAGTGGGAGAAAAGCTGCTTGTGTTACCCCTGCAACTAAAGCAGAGTTCTACCGTTAAAACTGCGTGGTTTGGGAGAGGATATGCTTACAGTCCTCGCTACAGCCTGCCTTTGTTGAGGCAGTTCGCTCCACGTCGGAAACCCTGCATATAGAAGTTCATTCGTGGAAGAGCCCCAAGAGTACACAGTGGGAGAAAAGCTGCTTGTGTTACCCCTGCAACTAAAGCAGAGTTCTACCGTTAAAACTGCGTCGTTTGGGAGAGGATATGCTTACAGTCCTCGCTACAGCCTGCCTTGGTTGAGGCAGTTCGCTCCACATCGCAAACCCTGCATATAGAAGTTCATTCGTGGAAGAGCCCAAAGAGTACACAGTGGGAAAAAAACTGCTTGTGTTACCCCTGCAACTAAAGCAGAGTTCTACCGTTAAAACTGCGTGTTTTGGGATAGGATATGCTTACAGTCCTCGCTACAGCCTGCCACGGTTGAGGCAGTTCGATCCACGTGGGAATCCCTGCATAAAGAAGTTCATTCGTGGAAGAGCCCAAAGAGTACACAGTGGGAGAAATGATGCTTGTGTTTCACCTGCAACTGAAGCAGAATTCTTTGGAAAAACTGCCGTGTTTTGTAAGAGGAAATGCTTACAGTCCTTGCTACATCCTGCCTTGGTTGAGGCGGTTCGCTCCACGTCGGAAACACTGCATATAGAAGTTCATTCGTGGAAGAGCCCCAAGAGTACACAGTGGGAGAAAAGCTGCTTGTGTTACCCCTGCAACTAAAGCAGAGTTCTACCGTTAAAACTGCGTGGTTTGGGAGAGGATATGCTTACAGTCCTCGCTACAGCCTGCCTTGGTTGAGGCAGTTCGCTCCACGTCGCAAACCCTGCATATAGAAGTTCATTCGTGGAAGAGCCCAAAGAGTACACAGTGGGAGAAAAACTGCTTGTGTTACCCCTGCAACTAAAGCAGAGTTTTACCGTTAAAGCTGGGTGGTTTGGGAGAAGATATGCTTACAGTCCTCGCTACAGCCTGCCATGGTGGAGGCAGTTCGCTCCACGTCGGAAACCCTGAATATAGAAGTTCATTCGTGGAAGAGCCAGAAGAGTACACAGTGGGAGAAAAGCTGCTTGTGTTACCCCTGCAACTAAAGCAGAGTTCTACCGTTAAAACTGCGTGGTTTGGGAGAGGATATGCTTACAGTGCTCGCTACAGCCTGCCTTGGTTGAGGCAGTTCGCTCCACGTCGCAAACCCTGCATATAGAAGTTCATTCGTGGAAGAGCCCAAAGAGTACACAGTGGGAGAAAAACTGCTTGTGTTACCCCTGCAACTAAAGCAGAGTTCTACCGTTAAAGCTGCGTGGTTTGGGAGAGGATATGCTTACAGTCCTCGCTACAGCCTGCCATGGTGGAGGCAGTGTGCTCCACGTGGGAATCCCTGCATAAAGAAGTTCATTCGTGCAAGAGCCCAAAGAGTACACAGTGGGAGTAATGCTGCTTGTATTCCACCTGCAACTAAAGCAGAATTCTTTGGTAAAACTGCCGTGTTTTGTAAGAGGAAATACTTACAGTCCTTGCTACATCCTGCCTTGTTTGAGGCGGTTCGCTCCACGTCGGAAACCCTGCATATAGAAGTTCATTCGTGGAAGAGCCCCAAGAGTACACAGTGGGAGAAAAGCTGCTTGTGTTACCCCTGCAACTAAAGCAGAGTTCTACCGTTAAAACTGCGTCGTTTGGGAGAGGATATGCTTACAGTCCTCGCTACAGCCTGCCTTGGTTGAGGCAGTTCGCTCCACATCGCAAACCCTGCATATAGAAGTTCATTCGTGGAAGAGCCCAAAGAGTACACAGTGGGAAAAAAACTGCTTGTGTTACCCCTGCAACTAAAGCAGAGTTCTACCGTTAAAACTGCGTGTTTTGGGATAGGATATGCTTACAGTCCTCGCTACAGCCTGCCACGGTTGAGGCAGTTCGATCCACGTGGGAATCCCTGCATAAAGAAGTTCATTCGTGGAAGAGCCCAAAGAGTACACAGTGGGAGAAATGATGCTTGTGTTTCACCTGCAACTGAAGCAGAATTCTTTGGAAAAACTGCCGTGTTTTGTAAGAGGAAATGCTTACAGTCCTTGCTACATCCTGCCTTGGTTGAGGCGGTTCGCTCCACGTCGGAAACACTGCATATAGAAGTTCATTCGTGGAAGAGCCCCAAGAGTACACAGTGGGAGAAAAGCTGCTTGTGTTACCCCTGCAACTAAAGCAGAGTTCTACCGTTAAAACTGCGTGGTTTGGGAGAGGATATGTTTAAAGTGCTCGCTACAGCCTGCCTTGGTTGAGGCAGTTCGCTCCACGTCGCAAACCCTGCATATAGAAGTTCATTCGTGGAAGAGCCCAAAGAGTACACAGTGGGAGAAAAACTGCTTGTGTTACCCCTGCAACTAAAGCAGAGTTTTACCGTTAAAGCTGGGTGGTTTGGGAGAAGATATGCTTACAGTCCTCGCTACAGCCTGCCATGGTGGAGGCAGTTCGCTCCACGTCGGAAACCCTGAATATAGAAGTTCATTCGTGGAAGAGCCAGAAGAGTACACAGTGGGAGAAAAGCTGCTTGTGTTACCCCTGCAACTAAAGCAGAGTTCTACCGTTAAAGCTGCGTGGTTTGGGAGAGGATATGCTTACAGTCCTCGCTACAGCCTGCCATGGTGGAGGCAGTGTGCTCCACGTGGGAATCCCTGCATAAAGAAGTTCATTCGTGCAAGAGCCCAAAGAGTACACAGTGGGAGTAATGCTGCTTGTATTCCACCTGCAACTAAAGCAGAATTCTTTGGTAAAACTGCCGTGTTTTGTAAGAGGAAATGCTTACAGTCCTTGCTACATCCTGCCTTGTTTGAGGCGGTTCGCTCCACGTCGGAAACCCTGCATATAGAAGTTCATTCGTGGAAGAGCCCCAAGAGTACACAGTGGGAGAAAAGCTGCTTGTGTTACCCCTGCAACTAAAGCAGAGTTCTACCGTTAAAACTGCGTGTTTTGGGATAGGATATGCTTACAGTCCTCGCTACAGCCTGCCACGGTTGAGGCAGTTCGATCCACGTGGGAATCCCTGCATAAAGAAGTTCATTCGTGTAAGAGCCCAAAGAGTACACAGTGGGAGAAATGATGCTTGTGTTTCACCTGCAACTGAAGCAGAATTCTTTGGTAAAACTGCCGTGTTTTGGAAGAGGAAATGCTTACAGTCCTCGCTACAGCCTGCCTTGGTTGAGGCAGTTCGCTCCACGTCGGAAACCCTGCATATAGAAGTTCATTCGTGGAAGAGCCCCAAGAGTACACAGTGGGAGAAAAGCTGCTTGTGTTACCCCTGCAACTAAAGCAGAGTTCTACCGTTAAAACTGCGTGGTTTGGGAGAGGATATGCTTACAGTCCTCGCTACAGCCTGCCTTTGTTGAGGCAGTTCGCTCCACGTCGGAAACCCTGCATATAGAAGTTCATTCGTGGAAGAGCCCCAAGAGTACACAGTGGGAGAAAAGCTGCTTGTGTTACCCCTGCAACTAAAGCAGAGTTCTACCGTTAAAACTGCGTCGTTTGGGAGAGGATATGCTTACAGTCCTCGCTACAGCCTGCCTTGGTTGAGGCAGTTCGCTCCACATCGCAAACCCTGCATATAGAAGTTCATTCGTGGAAGAGCCCAAAGAGTACACAGTGGGAAAAAAACTGCTTGTGTTACCCCTGCAACTAAAGCAGAGTTCTACCGTTAAAACTGCGTGTTTTGGGATAGGATATGCTTACAGTCCTCGCTACAGCCTGCCACGGTTGAGGCAGTTCGATCCACGTGGGAATCCCTGCATAAAGAAGTTCATTCGTGGAAGAGCCCAAAGAGTACACAGTGGGAGAAATGATGCTTGTGTTTCACCTGCAACTGAAGCAGAATTCTTTGGAAAAACTGCCGTGTTTTGTAAGAGGAAATGCTTACAGTCCTTGCTACATCCTGCCTTGGTTGAGGCGGTTCGCTCCACGTCGGAAACACTGCATATAGAAGTTCATTCGTGGAAGAGCCCCAAGAGTACACAGTGGGAGAAAAGCTGCTTGTGTTACCCCTGCAACTAAAGCAGAGTTCTACCGTTAAAACTGCGTGGTTTGGGAGAGGATATGCTTACAGTCCTCGCTACAGCCTGCCTTGGTTGAGGCAGTTCGCTCCACGTCGCAAACCCTGCATATAGAAGTTCATTCGTGGAAGAGCCCAAAGAGTACACAGTGGGAGAAAAACTGCTTGTGTTACCCCTGCAACTAAAGCAGAGTTTTACCGTTAAAGCTGGGTGGTTTGGGAGAAGATATGCTTACAGTCCTCGCTACAGCCTGCCATGGTGGAGGCAGTTCGCTCCACGTCGGAAACCCTGAATATAGAAGTTCATTCGTGGAAGAGCCAGAAGAGTACACAGTGGGAGAAAAGCTGCTTGTGTTACCCCTGCAACTAAAGCAGAGTTCTACCGTTAAAACTGCGTGGTTTGGGAGAGGATATGCTTACAGTGCTCGCTACAGCCTGCCTTGGTTGAGGCAGTTCGCTCCACGTCGCAAACCCTGCATATAGAAGTTCATTCGTGGAAGAGCCCAAAGAGTACACAGTGGGAGAAAAACTGCTTGTGTTACCCCTGCAACTAAAGCAGAGTTCTACCGTTAAAGCTGCGTGGTTTGGGAGAGGATATGCTTACAGTCCTCGCTACAGCCTGCCATGGTGGAGGCAGTGTGCTCCACGTGGGAATCCCTGCATAAAGAAGTTCATTCGTGCAAGAGCCCAAAGAGTACACAGTGGGAGTAATGCTGCTTGTATTCCACCTGCAACTAAAGCAGAATTCTTTGGTAAAACTGCCGTGTTTTGTAAGAGGAAATGCTTACAGTCCTTGCTACATCCTGCCTTGTTTGAGGCGGTTCGCTCCACGTCGGAAACCCTGCATATAGAAGTTCATTCGTGGAAGAGCCCCAAGAGTACACAGTGGGAGAAAAGCTGCTTGTGTTACCCCTGCAACTAAAGCAGAGTTCTACCGTTAAAACTGCGTGTTTTGGGATAGGATATGCTTACAGTCCTCGCTACAGCCTGCCACGGTTGAGGCAGTTCGATCCACGTGGGAATCCCTGCATAAAGAAGTTCATTCGTGTAAGAGCCCAAAGAGTACACAGTGGGAGAAATGATGCTTGTGTTTCACCTGCAACTGAAGCAGAATTCTTTGGTAAAACTGCCGTGTTTTGGAAGAGGAAATGCTTACAGTCCTCGCTACAGCCTGCCTTGGTTGAGGCAGTTCGCTCCACGTCGGAAACCCTGCATATAGATGTTCATTCGTGGAAGAGCCCCAAGAGTACACAGTGGGAGAAAAGCTGCTTGTGTTACCCCTGCAACTAAAGCAGAGTTCTACCGTTAAAACTGCGTGGTTTGGGAGAGGATATGCTTACAGTCCTCGCTACAGCCTGCCTTTGTTGAGGCAGTTCGCTCCACGTCGGAAACCCTGCATATAGAAGTTCATTCGTGGAAGAGCCCCAAGAGTACACAGTGGGAGAAAAGCTGCTTGTGTTACCCCTGCAACTAAAGCAGAGTTCTACCGTTAAAACTGCGTCGTTTGGGAGAGGATATGCTTACAGTCCTCGCTACAGCCTGCCTTGGTTGAGGCAGTTCGCTCCACATCGCAAACCCTGCATATAGAAGTTCATTCGTGGAAGAGCCCAAAGAGTACACAGTGGGAAAAAAACTGCTTGTGTTACCCCTGCAACTAAAGCAGAGTTCTACCGTTAAAACTGCGTGTTTTGGGATAGGATATGCTTACAGTCCTCGCTACAGCCTGCCACGGTTGAGGCAGTTCGATCCACGTGGGAATCCCTGCATAAAGAAGTTCATTCGTGGAAGAGCCCAAAGAGTACACAGTGGGAGAAATGATGCTTGTGTTTCACCTGCAACTGAAGCAGAATTCTTTGGAAAAACTGCCGTGTTTTGTAAGAGGAAATGCTTACAGTCCTTGCTACATCCTGCCTTGGTTGAGGCGGTTCGCTCCACGTCGGAAACACTGCATATAGAAGTTCATTCGTGGAAGAGCCCCAAGAGTACACAGTGGGAGAAAAGCTGCTTGTGTTACCCCTGCAACTAAAGCAGAGTTCTACCGTTAAAACTGCGTGGTTTGGGAGAGGATATGCTTACAGTCCTCGCTACAGCCTGCCTTGGTTGAGGCAGTTCGCTCCACGTCGCAAACCCTGCATATAGAAGTTCATTCGTGGAAGAGCCCAAAGAGTACACAGTGGGAGAAAAACTGCTTGTGTTACCCCTGCAACTAAAGCAGAGTTTTACCGTTAAAGCTGGGTGGTTTGGGAGAAGATATGCTTACAGTCCTCGCTACAGCCTGCCATGGTGGAGGCAGTTCGCTCCACGTCGGAAACCCTGAATATAGAAGTTCATTCGTGGAAGAGCCAGAAGAGTACACAGTGGGAGAAAAGCTGCTTGTGTTACCCCTGCAACTAAAGCAGAGTTCTACCGTTAAAACTGCGTGGTTTGGGAGAGGATATGCTTACAGTGCTCGCTACAGCCTGCCTTGGTTGAGGCAGTTCGCTCCACGTCGCAAACCCTGCATATAGAAGTTCATTCGTGGAAGAGCCCAAAGAGTACACAGTGGGAGAAAAACTGCTTGTGTTACCCCTGCAACTAAAGCAGAGTTCTACCGTTAAAGCTGCGTGGTTTGGGAGAGGATATGCTTACAGTCCTCGCTACAGCCTGCCATGGTGGAGGCAGTGTGCTCCACGTGGGAATCCCTGCATAAAGAAGTTCATTCGTGCAAGAGCCCAAAGAGTACACAGTGGGAGTAATGCTGCTTGTATTCCACCTGCAACTAAAGCAGAATTCTTTGGTAAAACTGCCGTGTTTTGTAAGAGGAAATACTTACAGTCCTTGCTACATCCTGCATTGTTTGAGGCGGTTCGCTCCACGTCGGAAACCCTGCATATAGAAGTTCATTCGTGGAAGAGCCCCAAGAGTACACAGTGGGAGAAAAGCTGCTTGTGTTACCCCTGCAACTAAAGCAGAGTTCTACCGTTAAAACTGCGTGTTTTGGGATAGGATATGCTTACAGTCCTCGCTACAGCCTGCCACGGTTGAGGCAGTTCGATCCACGTGGGAATCCCTGCATAAAGAAGTTCATTCGTGTAAGAGCCCAAAGAGTACACAGTGGGAGAAATGATGCTTGTGTTTCACCTGCAACTGAAGCAGAATTCTTTGGTAAAACTGCCGTGTTTTGGAAGAGGAAATGCTTACAGTCCTCGCTACAGCCTGCCTTGGTTGAGGCAGTTCGCTCCACGTCGGAAACCCTGCATATAGAAGTTCATTCGTGGAAGAGCCCCAAGAGTACACAGTGGGAGAAAAGCTGCTTGTGTTACCCCTGCAACTAAAGCAGAGTTCTACCGTTAAAACTGCGTGGTTTGGGAGAGGATATGCTTACAGTCCTCGCTACAGCCTGCCTTTGTTGAGGCAGTTCGCTCCACGTCGGAAACCCTGCATATAGAAGTTCATTCGTGGAAGAGCCCCAAGAGTACACAGTGGGAGAAAAGCTGCTTGTGTTACCCCTGCAACTAAAGCAGAGTTCTACCGTTAAAACTGCGTCGTTTGGGAGAGGATATGCTTACAGTCCTCGCTACAGCCTGCCTTGGTTGAGGCAGTTCGCTCCACATCGCAAACCCTGCATATAGAAGTTCATTCGTGGAAGAGCCCAAAGAGTACACAGTGGGAAAAAAACTGCTTGTGTTACCCCTGCAACTAAAGCAGAGTTCTACCGTTAAAACTGCGTGTTTTGGGATAGGATATGCTTACAGTCCTCGCTAC
Source organism: Mesoplodon densirostris (assembly GCF_025265405.1). NCBI lineage: Eukaryota > Metazoa > Chordata > Mammalia > Artiodactyla > Ziphiidae > Mesoplodon > Mesoplodon densirostris. Next base: position 91,299,098 of record NC_082672.1, read on the forward strand.
AGCCTGCCACGGTTGAGGCAGTTCGATCCACGTGGGAATCCCTGCATAAAGAAGTTCATTCGTGGAAGAGCCCAAAGAGTACACAGTGGGAGAAATGATGCTTGTGTTTCACCTGCAACTGAAGCAGAATTCTTTGGAAAAACTGCCGTGTTTTGTAAGAGGAAATGCTTACAGTCCTTGCTACATCCTGCCTTGGTTGAGGCGGTTCGCTCCACGTCGGAAACACTGCATATAGAAGTTCATTCGTGGAAGAGCCCCAAGAGTACACAGTGGGAGAAAAGCTGCTTGTGTTACGCCTGCAACTAAAGCAGAGTTCTACCGTTAAAACTGCGTGGTTTGGGAGAGGATATGCTTACAGTCCTCGCTACAGCCTGCCTTTGTTGAGGCAGTTCGCTCCACGTCGGAAACCCTGCATATAGAAGTTCATTCGTGGAAGAGCCCCAAGAGTACACAGTGGGAGAAAAGCTGCTTGTGTTACCCCTGCAACTAAAGCAGAGTTCTACCGTTAAAACTGCGTCGTTTGGGAGAGGATATGCTTACAGTCCTCGCTACAGCCTGCCTTGGTTGAGGCAGTTCGCTCCACATCGCAAACCCTGCATATAGAAGTTCATTCGTGGAAGAGCCCAAAGAGTACACAGTGGGAAAAAAACTGCTTGTGTTACCCCTGCAACTAAAGCAGAGTTCTACCGTTAAAACTGCGTGTTTTGGGATAGGATATGCTTACAGTCCTCGCTACAGCCTGCCACGGTTGAGGCAGTTCGATCCACGTGGGAATCCCTGCATAAAGAAGTTCATTCGTGGAAGAGCCCAAAGAGTACACTGTGGGAGAAATGATGCTTGTGTTTCACCTGCAACTGAAGCAGAATTCTTTGGAAAAACTGCCGTGTTTTGTAAGAGGAAATGCTTACAGTCCTTGCTACATCCTGCCTTAGTTGAGGCGGTTCGCTCCACGTCGGAAACACTGCATATAGAAGTTCATTCGTGGAAGAGCCCCAAGAGTACACAGTGGGAGAAAAGCTGCTTGTGTTACCCCTGCAACTAAAGCAGAGTTCTACCGTTAAAACTGCGTGTTTTGGGATAGGATATGCTTACAGTCCTCGCTACAGCCTGCCACGGTTGAGGCAGTTCGATCCACGTGGGAATCCCTGCATAAAGAAGTTCATTCGTGTAAGAGCCCAAAGAGTACACAGTGGGAGAAATGATGCTTGTGTTTCACCTGCAACTGAAGCAGAATTCTTTGGTAAAACTGCCGTGTTTTGGAAGAGGAAATGCTTACAGTCCTCGCTACCGCCTGCCTTGGTTGAGGCAGTTCGCTCCACGTCGGAAACCCTGCATATAGAAGTTCATTCGTGGAAGAGCCCCAAGAGTACACAGTGGGAGAAAAGCTGCTTGTGTTACCCCTGCAACTAAAGCAGAGTTCTACCGTTAAAACTGCGTGGTTTGGGAGAGGATATGCTTACAGACCTCGCTACAGCCTGCCTTTGTTGAGGCAGTTCGCTCCACGTCGGAAACCCTGCATATAGAAGTTCATTCGTGGAAGAGCCCCAAGAGTACACAGTGGGAGAAAAGCTGCTTGTGTTACCCCTGCAACTAAAGCAGAGTTCTACCGTTAAAACTGCGTCGTTTGGGAGAGGATATGCTTACAGTCCTCGCTACAGCCTGCCTTGGTAGAGGCAGTTCGCTCCACATCGCAAACCCTGCATATAGAAGTTCATTCGTGGAAGAGCCCAAAGAGTACACAGTGGGAAAAAAACTGCTTGTGTTACCCCTGCAACTAAAGCAGAGTTCTACCGTTAAAACTGCGTGTTTTGGGATAGGATATGCTTACAGTCCTCGCTACAGCCTGCCACGGTTGAGGCAGTTCGATCCACGTGGGAATCCCTGCATAAAGAAGTTCATTCGTGGAAGAGCCCAAAGAGTACACAGTGGGAGAAATGATGCTTGTGTTTCACCTGCAACTGAAGCAGAATTCTTTGGAAAAACTGCCGTGTTTTGTAAGAGGAAATGCTTACAGTCCTTGCTACATCCTGCCTTGGTTGAGGCGGTTCGCTCCACGTCGGAAACACTGCATATAGAAGTTCATTCGTGGAAGAGCCCCAAGAGTACACAGTGGGAGAAAAGCTGCTTGTGTTACCCCTGCAACTAAAGCAGAGTTCTACCGTTAAAACTGCGTGGTTTGGGAGAGGATATGTTTAAAGTGCTCGCTACAGCCTGCCTTGGTTGAGGCAGTTCGCTCCACGTCGCAAACCCTGCATATAGAAGTTCATTCGTGGAAGAGCCCAAAGAGTACACAGTGGGAGAAAAACTGCTTGTGTTACCCCTGCAACTAAAGCAGAGTTTTACCGTTAAAGCTGGGTGGTTTGGGAGAAGATATGCTTACAGTCCTCGCTACAGCCTGCCATGGTGGAGGCAGTTCGCTCCACGTCGGAAACCCTGAATATAGAAGTTCATTCGTGGAAGAGCCAGAAGAGTACACAGTGGGAGAAAAGCTGCTTGTGTTACCCCTGCAACTAAAGCAGAGTTCTACCGTTAAAACTGCGTGGTTTGGGAGAGGATATGCTTACAGTGCTCGCTACAGCCTGCCTTGGTTGAGGCAGTTCGCTCCACGTCGCAAACCCTGCATATAGAAGTTCATTCGTGGAAGAGCCCAAAGAGTACACAGTGGGAGAAAAACTGCTTGTGTTACCCCTGCAACTAAAGCAGAGTTCTACCGTTAAAGCTGCGTGGTTTGGGAGAGGATATGCTTACAGTCCTCGCTACAGCCTGCCATGGTGGAGGCAGTTCGCTCCACGTGGGAATCCCTGCATAAAGAAGTTCATTCGTGCAAGAGCCCAAAGAGTACACAGTGGGAGTAATGCTGCTTGTATTCCACCTGCAACTAAAGCAGAATTCATTGGTAAAACTGCCGTGTTTTGTAAGAGGAAATGCTTACAGTCCTTGCTACATCCTGCCTTGTTTGAGGCGGTTCGCTCCACGTCGGAAACCCTGCATATAGAAGTTCATTCGTGGAAGAGCCCCAAGAGTACACAGTGGGAGAAAAGCTGCTTGTGTTACCCCTGCAACTAAAGCAGAGTTCTACCGTTAAAACTGCGTGTTTTGGGATAGGATATGCTTACAGTCCTCGCTACAGCCTGCCACGGTTGAGGCAGTTCGATCCACGTGGGAATCCCTGCATAAAGAAGTTCATTCGTGTAAGAGCCCAAAGAGTACACAGTGGGAGAAATGATGCTTGTGTTTCACCTGCAACTGAAGCAGAATTCTTTGGTAAAACTGCCGTGTTTTGGAAGAGGAAATGCTTACAGTCCTCGCTACAGACTCCCTTGGTTGAGGCAGTTCGCTCCACGTCGGAAACCCTGCATATAGAAGTTCATTCGTGGAAGAGCCCCAAGAGTACACAGTGGGAGAAAAGCTGCTTGTGTTACCCCTGCAACTAAAGCAGAGTTCTACCGTTAAAACTGCGTGGTTTGGGAGAGGATATGCTTACAGTACTCGCTACAGCCTGTCATGGTTGAGGCAGTTCGCTCCACGTCGCAAACCCTGCATATAGAAGTTCATTCGTGGAAGAGCCCAAAGAGTACACAGTGGGAGAAAAGCTGCTTGTGTTACCCCTGCAACTAAAGCAGAGTTCTACCGTTAAAACTGCGTCGTTTGGGAGAGGATATGCTTACAGTCCTCGCTACAGCCTGCCTTGGTTGAGGCAGTTCGCTCCACATCGCAAACCCTGCATATAGAAGTTCATTCGTGGAAGAGCCCAAAGAGTACACAGTGGGAAAAAAACTGCTTGTGTTACCCCTGCAACTAAAGCAGAGTTCTACCGTTAAAACTGCGTGTTTTGGGATAGGATATGCTTACAGTCCTCGCTACAGCCTGCCACGGTTGAGGCAGTTCGATCCACGTGGGAATCCCTGCATAAAGAAGTTCATTCGTGTAAGAGCCCAAAGAGTACACAGTGGGAGAAATGATGCTTGTGTTTCACCTGCAACTGAAGCAGAATTCTTTGGAAAAACTGCCGTGTTTTGTAAGAGGAAATGCTTACAGTCCTTGCTACATCCTGCCTTGGTTGAGGCGGTTCGCTCCACGTCGGAAACACTGCATATAGAAGTTCATTCGTGGAAGAGCCCCAAGAGTACACAGTGGGAGAAAAGCTGCTTGTGTTACCCCTGCAACTAAAGCAGAGTTCTACCGTTAAAACTGCGTGGTTTGGGAGAGGATATGTTTAAAGTGCTCGCTACAGCCTGCCTTGGTTGAGGCAGTTCGCTCCACGTCGCAAACCCTGCATATAGAAGTTCATTCGTGGAAGAGCCCAAAGAGTACACAGTGGGAGAAAAACTGCTTGTGTTACCCCTGCAACTAAAGCAGAGTTTTACCGTTAAAGCTGGGTGGTTTGGGAGAAGATATGCTTACAGTCCTCGCTACAGCCTGCCATGGTGGAGGCAGTTCGCTCCACGTCGGAAACCCTGAATATAGAAGTTCATTCGTGGAAGAGCCAGAAGAGTACACAGTGGGAGAAAAGCTGCTTGTGTTACCCCTGCAACTAAAGCAGAGTTCTACCGTTAAAACTGCGTGGTTTGGGAGAGGATATGCTTACAGTGCTCGCTACAGCCTGCCTTGGTTGAGGCAGTTCGCTCCACGTCGCAAACCCTGCATATAGAAGTTCATTCGTGGAAGAGCCCAAAGAGTACACAGTGGGAGAAAAACTGCTTGTGTTACCCCTGCAACTAAAGCAGAGTTCTACCGTTAAAGCTGCGTGGTTTGGGAGAGGATATGCTTACAGTCCTCGCTACAGCCTGCCATGGTGGAGGCAGTGTGCTCCACGTGGGAATCCCTGCATAAAGAAGTTCATTCGTGCAAGAGCCCAAAGAGTACACAGTGGGAGTAATGCTGCTTGTATTCCACCTGCAACTAAAGCAGAATTCTTTGGTAAAACTGCCGTGTTTTGTAAGAGGAAATGCTTACAGTCCTTGCTACATCCTGCCTTGTTTGAGGCGGTTCGCTCCACGTCGGAAACCCTGCATATAGAAGTTCATTCGTGGAAGAGCCCCAAGAGTACACAGTGGGAGAAAAGCTGCTTGTGTTACCCCTGCAACTAAAGCAGAGTTCTACCGTTAAAACTGCGTGTTTTGGGATAGGATATGCTTACAGTCCTCGCTACAGCCTGCCACGGTTGAGGCAGTTCGATCCACGTGGGAATCCCTGCATAAAGAAGTTCATTCGTGTAAGAGCCCAAAGAGTACACAGTGGGAGAAATGATGCTTGTGTTTCACCTGCAACTGAAGCAGAATTCTTTGGTAAAACTGCCGTGTTTTGGAAGAGGAAATGCTTACAGTCCTCGCTACAGCCTGCCTTGGTTGAGGCAGTTCGCTCCACGTCGGAAACCCTGCATATAGAAGTTCATTCGTGGAAGAGCCCAAAGAGTACACAGTGGGAGAAAAGCTGCTTGTGTTACCCCTGCAACTAAAGCAGAGTTCTACCGTTAAAGCTGCGTGGTTTGGGAGAGGATATGCTTACAGTCCTCGCTACAGCCTGCCATGGTGGAGGCAGTTCGCTCCACGTGGGAATCCCTGCATAAAGAAGTTCATTCGTGCAAGAGCCCAAAGAGTACACAGTGGGAGTAATGCTGCTTGTATTCTTCCTGCAACTAAAGCAGAATTCTATCGTAAAACTGCCGTGTTTTGTAAGAGGAAATGCTTACAGTCCTTGCTACATCCTGCCTTGGTTGAGGAAGTTCGCTCCACGTCGGAAACCCTGCATATAGAAGTTCATTCGTGGAAGAGCCAGAAGAGTACACAGTGGGAGAAAAGCTGCTTGTGTTACCCCTGCAACTAAAGCAGAGTTCTACCGTTAAAACTGCGTGGTTTGGGAGAGGATATGCTTACAGTGCTCGCTACAGCCTGCCTTGGTTGAGGCAGTTCGCTCCACGTCGCAAACCCTGCATATAGAAGTTCATTCGTGGAAGAGCCCAAAGAGTACACAGTGGGAGAAAAACTGCTTGTGTTACCCCTGCAACTAAAGCAGATTTCTACCGTTAAAACTGCGTGGTTTGGGAGAGGATATGCTTACAGTCCTCGCTACAGCCTGCCATGGTGGAGGCATTTCGCTCCCCGTGGGAATCCCTGCATAAAGAAGTTTATTCGTGTAAGAGCCCCAAGAGTACACAGTGGGAGTAATGCTGCTTGTATTCCACCTGCAACTAAAGAAGAATTCTTTGGTAAAACTGCCGTGTTTTGGAAGAGGAAATGGTTACAGTCCTCGCTACAGCCTTACTTGGTTGAGGCAATTCGCTCCACTTCGGAAACCCTGCATATAGAAGTTCATTCGTGGAAGAGCCCCAAGAGTACACAGTGGGAGAAAAGCTCCTTGTGTTTCCCCTGCAACTAAAGCAGAGTTCTACCGTTAAAACTGCGTGGTTTGGGAGAGGATATGCTTACAGTCCTCGCTACAGCCTGCCTTGGTTGAGGCAGTTCGCTCCACGTCGCAAACCCTGCATATAGAAGTTCATTCGTGGAAGAGCCCAAAGAGTACACAGTGGGAGAAAAACTGCTTGTGTTACCCCTGCAACTAAAGCAGAGTTCTACCGTTAAAGCAGCGTGGTTTGGGAGAGGATATGCTTACAGTCCTCGCTACAGCCTGCCATGGTGGAGGCAGTTCGCTCCACGTGGGAATCCCTGCATAAAGAAGTTCATTCGTGCAAGAACCCAAAGAGTACACAGTGGGAGTAATGCTGCTTGTATTCCACCTGCAACTAAAGCAGAATTCTTTGATAAAACTGCCGTGTTTTGTAAGAGGAAATGCTTACAGTCCTTGCTACATCCTGCCTTGGTTGAGGCGGTTCGCTCCACGTCGGAAACCCTGCATATAGAAGTTCATTCGTGGAAGAGCCCCAAGAGTACACAGTGGGAGAAAAGCTGCTTGTGTTACCCCTGCAACTAAAGCAGAGTTCTACCGTTAAAACTGCGTGTTTTGGGATAGGATATGCTTACAGTCCTCGCTACAGCCTGCCACGGTTGAGGCAGTTCGATCCACGTGGGAATCCCTGCATAAAGAAGTTCATTCGTGTAAGAGCCCAAAGAGTACACAGTGGGAGAAATGATGCTTGTGTTTCACCTGCAACTGAAGCAGAATTCTTTGGTAAAACTGCCGTGTTTTGGAAGAGGAAATGCTTACAGTCCTCGCTACAGCCTTACTTGGTTGAGGCAGTTCGCTCCACTTCGGAAACCCTGCATATAGAAGTTCATTCGTGGAAGAGCCCAAAGAGTACACAGTGGGAGAAAAACTGCTTGTGTTACCCCTGCAACTAAAGCAGAGTTCTACCGTTAAAGCTGCGTGGTTTGGGATAGGATATGCTTACAGTCCTCGCTACAGCCTGCCATGGTGGAGGCAGTTCGCTCCACGTGGGAATCCCTGCATAAAGAAGTTCATTCGTGCAAGAGCCCAAAGAGTACACAGTGGGAGTAATGCTGCTTGTATTCCACCTGCAACTAAAGCAGAATTCTTTGGTAAAACTGCCGTGTTTTGTAAGAGGAAATGGTTACAGTCCTTGCTACATCCTGCCTTGGTTGAGGCGGTTCGCTCCACGTCGGAAACCCTGCATATAGAAGTTCATTCGTAGAAGAGCCCCAAGAGTACACAGTGGGAGAAAAGCTGCTTGTGTTACCCCTGCAACTAAAGAAGAGTTCTACCGTTAAAACTGCGTGGTTTGGGAGAGGATATGTTTACAGTGCTCGCTACAGCCTGCCTTGGTTAAGGCAGTTCGCTCCACGTCGCAAACCCTGCATATAGAAGTTCATTCGTGGAAGAGCCCAAAGAGTACACAGTGGGAGAAAAGCTGCTTGTGTTACCCCTGCAACTAAGCAGAGTTCTACCGTTAAAGCTGGGGGGTTTGGGAGAGGATATGCTTACAGTCCTCGCTACAGCCTGCCATGGTGGAGGCAGTTCGTTCCACGTCGGAAACCCTGCATATAGAAGTTCATTCGTGGAAGAGCACAAAGAGTACACAGTGGGAGAAAAGCTGCTTGTGTTACCCCTGCAACTAAAGCAGAGTTCTACCGTTAAAGCTGCGTGGTTTGGGAGAGGATATGCTTACAGTCCTCGCTACAGCCTGCCATGGTGGAGGCAGTTCGCTCCACGTGGGAATCCCTGCATAAAGAAGTTCATTCGTGCAAGAGCCCAAAGAGTACACAGTGGGAGTAATGCTGCTTGTATTCTTCCTGCAACTAAAGCAGAATTATATCGTAAAACTGCCGTGTTTTGTAAGAGGAAATGCTTACAGTCCTTGCTACATCCTGCCTTGGTTGAGGAAGTTCGCTCCACGTCGGAAACCCTGCATATAGAAGTTCATTCGTGGAAGAGCCAGAAGAGTACACAGTGGGAGAAAAGCTGCTTGTGTTACCCCTGCAACTAAAGCAGAGTTCTACCGTTAAAACTGCGTGGTTTGGGAGAGGATATGCTTACAGTGCTCGCTACAGCCTGCCTTGGTTGAGGCAGTTCGCTCCACGTCGCAAACCCTGCATATAGAAGTTCATTCGTGGAAGAGCCCAAAGAGTACACAGTGGGAGAAAAACTGCTTGTGTTACCCCTGCAACTAAAGCAGATTTCTACCGTTAAAACTGCGTGGTTTGGGAGAGGATATGCTTACAGTCCTCGCTACAGCCTGCCATGGTGGAGGCATTTCGCTCCCCGTGGGAATCCCTGCATAAAGAACTTTATTCGTGTAAGAGCCCCAAGAGTACACAGTGGGAGTAATGCTGCTTGTATTCCACCTGCAACTAAAGAAGAATTCTTTGGTAAAACTGCCGTGTTTTGGAAGAGGAAATGGTTACAGTCCTCGCTACAGCCTTACTTGGTTGAGGCAATACGCTCCACTTCGGAAACCCTGCATATAGAAGTTCATTCGTGGAAGAGCCCCAAGAGTACACAGTGGGAGAAAAGCTCCTTGTGTTTCCCCTGCAACTAAAGCAGAGTTCTACCGTTAAAACTGCGTGGTTTGGGAGAGGATATGCTTACAGTCCTCGCTACAGCCTACCTTGGTTGAGGCAGTTCGCTCCACGTCGCAAACCCTGCATATAGAAGTTCATTCGTGGAAGAGCCCAAAGAGTACACAGTGGGAGAAAAACTGCTTGTGTTACCCCTGCAACTAAAGCAGAGTTCTACCGTTAAAGCAGCGTGGTTTGGGAGAGGATATGCTTACAGTCCTCGCTACAGCCTGCCATGGTGGAGGCAGTTCGCTCCACGTGGGAATCCCTGCATAAAGATGTTCATTCGTGCAAGAGCCCAAAGAGTACACAGTGGGAGTAATGCTGCTTGTATTCCACCTGCAACTAAAGCAGAATTCTTTGGTAAAACTGCCGTGTTTTGTAAGAGGAAATGCTTACAGTCCTTGCTACATCCTGCCTTGGTTGAGGCGGTTCGCTCCACGTCGGAAACCCTGCATATAGAAGTTCATTCGTGGAAGAGCCCCAAGAGTACACAGTGGGAGAAAAGCTGCTTGTGTTACCCCTGCAACTAAAGCAGAGTTCTACCGTTAAAACTGCGTGTTTTGGGATAGGATATGCTTACAGTCCTCGCTACAGCCTGCCACGGGTGAGGCAGTTCGATCCACGTGGGAATCCCTGCATAAAGAAGTTCATTCGTGTAAGAGCCCAAAGAGTACACAGTAGGAGAAATGATGCTTGTGTTTCACCTGCAACTGAAGCAGAATTCTTTGGTAAATCTGCCGTGTTTTGGAAGAGGAAATGCTTACAGTCCTCGCTACAGCCTGCCTTGGTTGAGGCAGTTCGCTCCATGTCGGAAACCCTGCATATAGAAGTTCATTCGTGGAAGAGCCCCAAGAGTACACAGTGGGAGAAAAGCTGCTTGTGTTACCCCTGCAACCAAAGCAGAGTTCTACCGTTAAAACTGCGTGGTTTGGGATAGGATATGCTTACAGTCCTCGCTACAGCCTGCCTTGGTTGAGGCAGTTCGCTCCACGTCGGAAACCCTGCATATAGAAGTTCATTCGTGGAAGAGCCCCAAGAGTACACAGTGGGAGAAAAGCTGCTTGTGTTACCCCTGCAACTAAAGCAGAGTTCTACCGTTAAAACTGCGTCGTTTGGGAGAGGATATGCTTACAGTCCTCGCTACAGCCTGCCTTGGTTGAGGCAGTTCGCTCCACATCGCAAACCCTGCATATAGAAGTTCATTCGTGGAAGAGCCCAAAGAGTACACAGTGGGAAAAAAACTGCTTGTGTTACCCCTGCAACTAAAGCAGAGTTCTACCGTTAAAACTGCGTGTTTTGGGAGAGGATATGCTTACAGTCCTCGCTACAGCCTGCCACGGTTGAGGCAGTTCGATCCACGTGGGAATCCCTGCATAAAGAAGTTCATTCGTGTAAGAGCCCAAAGAGTACACAGTGGGAGAAAAGATGCTTGTGTTTCACCTGCAACTGAAGCAGAATTCTTTGGTAAAACTGCCGTGTTTTGTAAGAGGAAATGCTTACAGTCCTTGCTACATCCTGCCTTGGTTGAGGCGGTTCGCTCCACGTCGGAAACCCTGCATATAGAAGTTCATTCGTGGAAGAGCCCCAAGAGTACACAGTGGGAGAAAAGCTGCTTGTGTTACCCCTGCAACTAAAGCAGAGTTCTACCGTTAAAACTGCGTGGTTTGGGAGAGGATATGTTTACAGTGCTAGCTACAGCCTGCCTTGGTTGAGGCAGTTCGCTCCACGTCGCAAACCCTGCATATAGAAGTTCATTCGTGGAAGAGCCCAAAGAGTACACAGTGGGAGAAAAACTGCTTGTGTTACCCCTGCAACTAAAGCAGAGTTCTACCGTTAAAGCTGGGTGGTTTGGGAGAAGATATGCTTACAGTCCTCGCTACAGCCTGCCATGGTGGAGGCAGTTCGCTCCACGTCGGAAACCCTGAATATAGAAGTTCATTCGTGGAAGAGCCAGAAGAGTACACAGTGGGAGAAAAGCTGCTTGTGTTACCCCTGCAACTAAAGCAGAGTTCTACCGTTAAAACTGCGTGGTTTGGGAGAGGATATGCTTACAGTGCTCGCTACAGCCTGCCTTGGTTGAGGCAGTTCGCTCCACGTCGCAAACCCTGCATATAGAAGTTCATTCGTGGAAGAGCCCCAAGAGTACACAGTGGGAGAAAAGCTGCTTGTGTTACCCCTGCAACTAAAGCAGAGTTCTACCGTTAAAACTGCGTGTTTTGGGATAGGATATGCTTACAGTCCTCGCTACAGCCTGCCACGGTTGAGGCAGTTCGATCCACGTGGGAATCCCTGCATAAAGAAGTTCATTCGTGTAAGAGCCCAAAGAGTACACAGTGGGAGAAATGATGCTTGTGTTTCACCTGCAACTGAAGCAGAATTCTTTGGTAAAACTGCCGTGTTTTGGAAGAGGAAATGCTTACAGTCCTCGCTACAGCCTGCCTTGGTTGAGGCAGTTCGCTCCACGTCGGAAACCCTGCATATAGAAGTTCATTCGTGGAAGAGCCCCAAGAGTACACAGTGGGAGAAAAGCTGCTTGTGTTACCCCTGCAACTAAAGCAGAGTTCTACCGTTAAAACTGCGTGGTTTGGGAGAGGATATGCTTACAGTCCTCGCTACAGCCTGCCTTTGTTGAGGCAGTTCGCTCCACGTCGGAAACCCTGCATATAGAAGTTCATTCGTGGAAGAGCCCCAAGAGTACACAGTGGGAGAAAAGCTGCTTGTGTTACCCCTGCAACTAAAGCAGAGTTCTACCGTTAAAACTGCGTCGTTTGGGAGAGGATATGCTTACAGTCCTCGCTACAGCCTGCCTTGGTTGAGGCAGTTCGCTCCACATCGCAAACCCTGCATATAGAAGTTCATTCGTGGAAGAGCCCAAAGAGTACACAGTGGGAAAAAAACTGCTTGTGTTACCCCTGCAACTAAAGCAGAGTTCTACCGTTAAAACTGCGTGTTTTGGGATAGCATATGCTTACAGTCCTCGCTACAGCCTGCCACGGTTGAGGCAGTTCGATCCACGTGGGAATCCCTGCATAAAGAAGTTCATTCGTGGAAGAGCCCAAAGAGTACACAGTGGGAGAAATGATGCTTGTGTTTCACCTGCAACTGAAGCAGAATTCTTTGGTAAAACTGCCGTGTTTTGTAAGAGGAAATGCTTACAGTCCTTGCTACATCCTGCCTTGTTTGAGGCGGTTCGCTCCACGTCGGAAACCCTGCATATAGAAGTTCATTCGTGGAAGAGCCCCAAGAGTACACAGTGGGAGAAAAGCTGCTTGTGTTACCCCTGCAACTAAAGCAGAGTTCTACCGTTAAAACTGCGTGTTTTGGGATAGGATATGCTTACAGTCCTCGCTACAGCCTGCCACGGTTGAGGCAGTTCGATCCACGTGGGAATCCCTGCATAAAGAAGTTCATTCGTGTAAGAGCCCAAAAAGTACACAGTGGGAGAAATGATGCTTGTGTTTCACCTGCAACTGAAGCAGAATTCTTTGGTAAAACTGCCGTGTTTTGGAAGAGGAAATGCTTACAGTCCTCGCTACAGACTCCCTTGGTTGAGGCAGTTCGCTCCACGTCGGAAACCCTGCATATAGAAGTTCATTCGTGGAAGAGCCCCAAGAGTACACAGTGGGAGAAAAGCTGCTTGTGTTACCCCTGCAACTAAAGCAGAGTTCTACCGTTAAAACTGCGTGGTTTGGGAGAGGATATGCTTACAGTCCTCGCTACAGCCTGCCATGGTTGAGGCAGTTCGCTCCACGTCGCAAACCCTGCATATAGAAGTTCATTCGTGGAAGAGCCCAAAGAGTACACAGTGGGAGAAAAACTGCTTGTGTTACCCCTGCAACTAAAGCAGAATTCTACCGTTAAAGCTGCGTGGTTTGGGAGAGGATATGCTTAAAATCCTCGATACAGCCTGCCATGGTGGAGGCAGTTCGCTCCACGTGGGAATCCCTGCATAAAGAAGTTCATTCGTGCAAGAGCCCAAAGAGTACACAGTGGGAGTAATGCTGCTTGTATTCCACCTGCAACTAAAGCAGAATTCTTTGGTAAAACTGCCGTGTTTTGGAAGAGGAAATGCTTACAGTCCTCGCTACAGCCTGCCTTGGTTGAGGCAGTTCGCTCCATGTCGGAAACCCTGCATATAGAAGTTCATTCGTGGAAGAGCCCCAAGAGTACACAGTGGGAGAAAAGCTGCTTGTGTTACCCCTGCAACTAAAGCAGAGTTCTACCGTTAAAACTGCGTGGTTTGGGATAGGATATGCTTACAGTCCTCGCTACAGCCTGCCTTGGTTGAGGCAGTTCGCTCCACGTCGGAAACCCTGCATATAGAAGTTCATTCGTGGAAGAGCCCCAAGAGTACACAGTGGGAGAAAAGCTGCTTGTGTTACCCCTGCAACTAAAGCAGAGTTCTACCGTTAAAACTGCGTCATTTGGGAGAGGATATGCTTACAGTCCTCGCTACAGCCTGCCTTGGTTGAGGCAGTTCGCTCCACATCGCAAACCCTGCATATAGAAGTTCATTCGTGGAAGAGCCCAAAGAGTACACAGTGGGAAAAAAACTGCTTGTGTTACCCCTGCAACTAAAGCAGAGTTCTACCGTTAAAACTGCGTGTTTTGGGATAGGATATGCTTACAGTCCTCGCTACAGCCTGCCACGGTTGAGGCAGTTCGATCCACGTGGGAATCCCTGCATAAAGAAGTTCATTCGTGTAAGAGCCCAAAGAGTACACAATGGGAGAAATGATGCTTGTGTTTCACCTGCAACTGAAGCAGAATTCTTTGGTAAAACTGCCGTGTTTTGTAAGAGGAAATGCTTACAGTCCTTGCTACATCCTGCCTTGGTTGAGGCGGTTCGCTCCACGTCGGAAACCCTGCATATAGAAGTTCATTCGTGGAAGAGCCCCAAGAGTACACAGTGGGAGAAAAGCTGCTTGTGTTACCCCTGCAACTAAAGCAGAGTTCTACCGTTAAAACTGCGTGGTTTGGGAGATGATATGTTTACAGTGCTAGCTACAGCCTGCCTTGGTTGAGGCAGTTCGCTCCACGTCGCAAACCCTGCATATAGAAGTTCATTCGTGGAAGAGCCCAAAGAGTACACAGTGGGAGAAAAACTGCTTGTGTTACCCCTGCAACTAAAGCAGATTTCTACCGTTAAAGCTGGGTGGTTTGGGAGAAGATATGCTTACAGTCCTCGCTACAGCCTGCCATGGTGGAGGCATTTCGCTCCACGTGGGAATCCCTGCATAAAGAAGTTTATTCGTGTAAGAGCCCCAAGAGTACACAGTGGGAGTAATGCTGCTTGTATTCCACCTGCAACTAAAGCAGAATTCTTTGGTAAAACTGCCGTGTTTTGTAAGAGGAAATGCTTACAGTCCTTGCTACATCCTGCCTTGGTTGAGGCGGTTCGCTCCACGTCGGAAACACTGCATATAGAAGTTCATTCGTGGAAGAGCCCCAAGAGTACACAGTGGGAGAAAAGCTGCTTGTGTTACCCCTGCAACTAAAGCAGAGTTCTACCGTTAAAACTGCCTGGTTTGGGAGAGGATATGCTTACAGTCCTCGCTACAGCCTGCCTTGGTTGAGGCAGTTCGCTCCACGTCGCAAACCCTGCATATAGAAGTTCATTCGTGGAAGAGCCCAAAGAGTACACAGTGGGAGAAAAACTGCTTGTGTTACCCCTGCAACTAAAGCAGAGTTTTACCGTTAAAGCTGGGTGGTTTGGGAGAAGATATGCTTACAGTCCTCGCTACAGCCTGCCATGGTGGAGGCAGTTCGCTCCACGTCGGAAACCCTGAATATAGAAGTTCATTCGTGGAAGAGCCAGAAGAGTACACAGTGGGAGAAAAGCTGCTTGTGTTACCCCTGCAACTAAAGCAGAGTTCTACCGTTAAAACTGCGTGGTTTGGGAGAGGATATGCTTACAGTGCTCGCTACAGCCTGCCTTGGTTGAGGCAGTTCGCTCCACGTCGCAAACCCTGCATATAGAAGTTCATTCGTGGAAGAGCCCAAAGAGTACACAGTGGGAGAAAAACTGCTTGTGTTACCCCTGCAACTAAAGCAGAGTTCTACCGTTAAAGCTGCGTGGTTTGGGAGAGGATATGCTTACAGTCCTCGCTACAGCCTGCCATGGTGGAGGCAGTGTGCTCCACGTGGGAATCCCTGCATAAAGAAGTTCATTCGTGCAAGAGCCCAAAGAGTACACAGTGGGAGTAATGCTGCTTGTATTCCACCTGCAACTAAAGCAGAATTCTTTGGTAAAACTGCCGTGTTTTGTAAGAGGAAATGCTTACAGTCCTTGCTACATCCTGCCTTGTTTGAGGCGGTTCGCTCCACGTCGGAAACCCTGCATATAGAAGTTCATTCGTGGAAGAGCCCCAAGAGTACACAGTGGGAGAAAAGCTGCTTGTGTTACCCCTGCAACTAAAGCAGAGTTCTACCGTTAAAACTGCGTGTTTTGGGATAGGATATGCTTACAGTCCTCGCTACAGCCTGACACGGTTGAGGCAGTTCGATCCACGTGGGAATCCCTGCATAAAGAAGTTCATTCGTGTAAGAGCCCAAAGAGTACACAGTGGGAGAAATGATGCTTGTGTTTCACCTGCAACTGAAGCAGAATTCTTTGGTAAAACTGCCGTGTTTTGGAAGAGGAAATGCTTACAGTCCTCGCTACAGCCTGCCTTGGTTGAGGCAGTTCGCTCCACGTCGGAAACCCTGCATATAGAAGTTCATTCGTGGAAGAGCCCCAAGAGTACACAGTGGGAGAAAAGCTGCTTGTGTTACCCCTGCAACTAAAGCAGAGTTCTACCGTTAAAACTGCGTGGTTTGGGAGAGGATATGCTTACAGTCCTCGCTACAGCCTGCCTTTGTTGAGGCAGTTCGCTCCACGTCGGAAACCCTGCATATAGAAGTTCATTCGTGGAAGAGCCCCAAGAGTACACAGTGGGAGAAAAGCTGCTTGTGTTACCCCTGCAACTAAAGCAGAGTTCTACCGTTAAAACTGCGTCGTTTGGGAGAGGGTATGCTTACAGTCCTCGCTACAGCCTGCCTTGGTTGAGGCAGTTCGCTCCACATCGCAAACCCTGCATATAGAAGTTCATTCGTGGAAGAGCCCAAAGAGTACACAGTGGGAAAAAAACTGCTTGTGTTACCCCTGCAACTAAAGCAGAGTTCTACCGTTAAAACTGCGTGTTTTGGGATAGGATATGCTTACAGTCCTCGCTACAGCCTGCCACGGTTGAGGCAGTTCAATCCACGTGGGAATCCCTGCATAAAGAAGTTCATTCGTGGAAGAGCCCAAAGAGTACACAGTGGGAGAAATGATGCTTGTGTTTCACCTGCAACTGAAGCAGAATTCTTTGGAAAAACTGCCGTGTTTTGTAAGAGGAAATGCTTACAGTCCTTGCTACATCCTGCCTTGGTTGAGGCGGTTCGCTCCACGTCGGAAACACTGCATATAGAAGTTCATTCGTGGAAGAGCCCCAAGAGTACACAGTGGGAGAAAAGCTGCTTGTGTTACCCCTGCAACTAAAGCAGAGTTCTACCGTTAAAACTGCGTGGTTTGGGAGAGGATATGCTTACAGTCCTCGCTACATCCTGCCACGGTTGAGGCAGTTCGCTCCACGTCGGAAACCCTGCATATAGAAGTTCATTCGTGGAAGAGCCCCAAGAGTACACAGTGGGAGAAAAGCTGCTTGTGTTACCCCTGCAACTAAAGCAGAGTTCTACCGTTAAAACTGCGTCGTTTGGGAGAGGATATGCTTACAGTCCTCGCTACAGCCTGCCTTGGTTGAGGCAGTTCGCTCCACATCGCAAACCCTGCATATAGAAGTTCATTCGTGGAAGAGCCCAAAGAGTACACAGTGGGAAAAAAACTGCTTGTGTTACCCCTGCAACTAAAGCAGAGTTCTACCGTTAAAACTGCGTGTTTTGGGATAGGATATGCTTACAGTCCTCGCTACAGCCTGCCACGGTTGAGGCAGTTCGATCCACGTGGGAATCCCTGCATAAAGAAGTTCATTCGTGGAAGAGCCCAAAGAGTACACAGTGGGAGAAATGATGCTTGTGTTTCACCTGCAACTGAAGCAGAATTCTTTGGAAAAACTGCCGTGTTTTGTAAGAGGAAATGCTTACAGTCCTTGCTACATCCTGCCTTGGTTGAGGCGGTTCGCTCCACGTCGGAAACACTGCATATAGAAGTTCATTCGTGGAAGAGCCCCAAGAGTACACAGTGGGAGAAAAGCTGCTTGTGTTACCCCTGCAACTAAAGCAGAGTTCTACCGTTAAAACTGCGTGTTTTGGGATAGGATATGCTTACAGTCCTCGCTACAGCCTGCCACGGTTGAGGCAGTTCGATCCACGTGGGAATCCCTGCATAAAGAAGTTCATTCGTGTAAGAGCCCAAAGAGTACACAGTGGGAGAAATGATGCTTGTGTTTCACCTGCAACTGAAGCAGAATTCTTTGGTAAAACTGCCGTGTTTTGGAAGAGGAAATGCTTACAGTCCTCGCTACAGCCTGCCTTGGTTGAGGCAGTTCGCTCCACGTCGGAAACCCTGCATATAGAAGTTCATTCGTGGAAGAGCCCCAAGAGTACACAGTGGGAGAAAAGCTGCTTGTGTTACCCCTGCAACTAAAGCAGAGTTCTACCGTTAAAACTGCGTGGTTTGGGAGAGGATATGCTTACAGTCCTCGCTACAGCCTGCCTTTGTTGAGGCAGTTCGCTCCACGTCGGAAACCCTGCATATAGAAGTTCATTCGTGGAAGAGCCCCAAGAGTACACAGTGGGAGAAAAGCTGCTTGTGTTACCCCTGCAACTAAAGCAGAGTTCTACCGTTAAAACTGCGTCGTTTGGGAGAGGATATGCTTACAGTCCTCGCTACAGCCTGCCTTGGTTGAGGCAGTTCGCTCCACATCGCAAACCCTGCATATAGAAGTTCATTCGTGGAAGAGCCCAAAGAGTACACAGTGGGAAAAAAACTGCTTGTGTTACCCCTGCAACTAAAGCAGAGTTCTACCGTTAAAACTGCGTGTTTTGGGATAGGATATGCTTACAGTCCTCGCTACAGCCTGCCACGGTTGAGGCAGTTCGATCCACGTGGGAATCCCTGCATAAAGAAGTTCATTCGTGGAAGAGCCCAAAGAGTACACAGTGGGAGAAATGATGCTTGTGTTTCACCTGCAACTGAAGCAGAATTCTTTGGAAAAACTGCCGTGTTTTGTAAGAGGAAATGCTTACAGTCCTTGCTACATCCTGCCTTGGTTGAGGCGGTTCGCTCCACGTCGGAAACACTGCATATAGAAGTTCATTCGTGGAAGAGCCCCAAGAGTACACAGTGGGAGAAAAGCTGCTTGTGTTACCCCTGCAACTAAAGCAGAGTTCTACCGTTAAAACTGCGTGTTTTGGGATAGGATATGCTTACAGTCCTCGCTACAGCCTGCCACGGTTGAGGCAGTTCGATCCACGTGGGAATCCCTGCATAAAGAAGTTCATTCGTGTAAGAGCCCAAAGAGTACACAGTGGGAGAAATGATGCTTGTGTTTCACCTGCAACTGAAGCAGAATTCTTTGGTAAAACTGCCGTGTTTTGGAAGAGGAAATGCTTACAGTCCTCGCTACAGCCTGCCTTGGTTGAGGCAGTTCGCTCCACGTCGGAAACCCTGCATATAGAAGTTCATTCGTGGAAGAGCCCCAAGAGTACACAGTGGGAGAAAAGCTGCTTGTGTTACCCCTGCAACTAAAGCAGAGTTCTACCGTTAAAACTGCGTGGTTTGGGAGAGGATATGCTTACAGTCCTCGCTACAGCCTGCCTTTGTTGAGGCAGTTCGCTCCACGTCGGAAACCCTGCATATAGAAGTTCATTCGTGGAAGAGCCCCAAGAGTACACAGTGGGAGAAAAGCTGCTTGTGTTACCCCTGCAACTAAAGCAGAGTTCTACCGTTAAAACTGCGTCGTTTGGGAGAGGATATGCTTACAGTCCTCGCTACAGCCTGCCTTGGTTGAGGCAGTTCGCTCCACATCGCAAACCCTGCATATAGAAGTTCATTCGTGGAAGAGCCCAAAGAGTACACAGTGGGAAAAAAACTGCTTGTGTTACCCCTGCAACTAAAGCAGAGTTCTACCGTTAAAACTGCGTGTTTTGGGATAGGATATGCTTACAGTCCTCGCTACAGCCTGCCACGGTTGAGGCAGTTCGATCCACGTGGGAATCCCTGCATAAAGAAGTTCATTCGTGGAAGAGCCCAAAGAGTACACAGTGGGAGAAATGATGCTTGTGTTTCACCTGCAACTGAAGCAGAATTCTTTGGAAAAACTGCCGTGTTTTGTAAGAGGAAATGCTTACAGTCCTTGCTACATCCTGCCTTGGTTGAGGCGGTTCGCTCCACGTCGGAAACACTGCATATAGAAGTTCATTCGTGGAAGAGCCCCAAGAGTACACAGTGGGAGAAAAGCTGCTTGTGTTACCCCTGCAACTAAAGCAGAGTTCTACCGTTAAAACTGCGTGGTTTGGGAGAGGATATGTTTAAAGTGCTCGCTACAGCCTGCCTTGGTTGAGGCAGTTCGCTCCACGTCGCAAACCCTGCATATAGAAGTTCATTCGTGGAAGAGCCCAAAGAGTACACAGTGGGAGAAAAACTGCTTGTGTTACCCCTGCAACTAAAGCAGAGTTTTACCGTTAAAGCTGGGTGGTTTGGGAGAAGATATGCTTACAGTCCTCGCTACAGCCTGCCATGGTGGAGGCAGTTCGCTCCACGTCGGAAACCCTGAATATAGAAGTTCATTCGTGGAAGAGCCAGAAGAGTACACAGTGGGAGAAAAGCTGCTTGTGTTACCCCTGCAACTAAAGCAGAGTTCTACCGTTAAAACTGCGTGGTTTGGGAGAGGATATGCTTACAGTGCTCGCTACAGCCTGCCTTGGTTGAGGCAGTTCGCTCCACGTCGCAAACCCTGCATATAGAAGTTCATTCGTGGAAGAGCCCAAAGAGTACACAGTGGGAGAAAAACTGCTTGTGTTACCCCTGCAACTAAAGCAGAGTTCTACCGTTAAAGCTGCGTGGTTTGGGAGAGGATATGCTTACAGTCCTCGCTACAGCCTGCCATGGTGGAGGCAGTGTGCTCCACGTGGGAATCCCTGCATAAAGAAGTTCATTCGTGCAAGAGCCCAAAGAGTACACAGTGGGAGTAATGCTGCTTGTATTCCACCTGCAACTAAAGCAGAATTCTTTGGTAAAACTGCCGTGTTTTGTAAGAGGAAATGCTTACAGTCCTTGCTACATCCTGCCTTGTTTGAGGCGGTTCGCTCCACGTCGGAAACCCTGCATATAGAAGTTCATTCGTGGAAGAGCCCCAAGAGTACACAGTGGGAGAAAAGCTGCTTGTGTTACCCCTGCAACTAAAGCAGAGTTCTACCATTAAAACTGCGTGTTTTGGGATAGGATATGCTTACAGTCCTCGCTACAGCCTGCCACGGTTGAGGCAGTTCGATCCACGTGGGAATCCCTGCATAAAGAAGTTCATTCGTGTAAGAGCCCAAAGAGTACACAGTGGGAGAAATGATGCTTGTGTTTCACCTGCAACTGAAGCAGAATTCTTTGGTAAAACTGCCGTGTTTTGGAAGAGGAAATGCTTACAGTCCTCGCTACAGCCTGCCTTGGTTGAGGCAGTTCGCTCCACGTCGGAAACCCTGCATATAGAAGTTCATTCGTGGAAGAGCCCCAAGAGTACACAGTGGGAGAAAAGCTGCTTGTGTTACCCCTGCAACTAAAGCAGAGTTCTACCGTTAAAACTGCGTGGTTTGGGAGAGGATATGCTTACAGTCCTCGCTACAGCCTGCCTTTGTTGAGGCAGTTCGCTCCACGTCGGAAACCCTGCATATAGAAGTTCATTCGTGGAAGAGCCCCAAGAGTACACAGTGGGAGAAAAGCTGCTTGTGTTACCCCTGCAACTAAAGCAGAGTTCTACCGTTAAAACTGCGTCGTTTGGGAGAGGATATGCTTACAGTCCTCGCTACAGCCTGCCTTGGTTGAGGCAGTTCGCTCCACATCGCAAACCCTGCATATAGAAGTTCATTCGTGGAAGAGCCCAAAGAGTACACAGTGGGAAAAAAACTGCTTGTGTTACCCCTGCAACTAAAGCAGAGTTCTACCGTTAAAACTGCGTGTTTTGGGATAGGATATGCTTACAGTCCTCGCTACAGCCTGCCACGGTTGAGGCAGTTCGATCCACGTGGGAATCCCTGCATAAAGAAGTTCATTCGTGGAAGAGCCCAAAGAGTACACAGTGGGAGAAATGATGCTTGTGTTTCACCTGCAACTGAAGCAGAATTCTTTGGAAAAACTGCCGTGTTTTGTAAGAGGAAATGCTTACAGTCCTTGCTACATCCTGCCTTGGTTGAGGCGGTTCGCTCCACGTCGGAAACACTGCATATAGAAGTTCATTCGTGGAAGAGCCCCAAGAGTACACAGTGGGAGAAAAGCTGCTTGTGTTACCCCTGCAACTAAAGCAGAGTTCTACCGTTAAAACTGCGTGTTTTGGGATAGGATATGCTTACAGTCCTCGCTACAGCCTGCCACGGTTGAGGCAGTTCGATCCACGTGGGAATCCCTGCATAAAGAAGTTCATTCGTGTAAGAGCCCAAAGAGTACACAGTGGGAGAAATGATGCTTGTGTTTCACCTGCAACTGAAGCAGAATTCTTTGGTAAAACTGCCGTGTTTTGGAAGAGGAAATGCTTACAGTCCTCGCTACAGCCTGCCTTGGTTAAGGCAGTTCGCTCCACGTCGGAAACCCTGCATATAGAAGTTCATTCGTGGAAGAGCCCCAAGAGTACACAGTGGGAGAAAAGCTGCTTGTGTTACCCCTGCAACTAAAGCAGAGTTCTACCGTTAAAACTGCGTGGTTTGGGAGAGGATATGCTTACAGTCCTCGCTACAGCCTGCCTTTGTTGAGGCAGTTCACTCCACGTCGGAAACACTGCATATAGAAGTTCATTCGTGGAAGAGCCCCAAGAGTACACAGTGGGAGAAAAGCTGCTTGTGTTACCCCTGCAACTAAAGCAGAGTTCTACCGTTAAAACTGCGTCGTTTGGGAGAGGATATGCTTACAGTCCTCGCTACAGCCTGCCTTGGTTGAGGCAGTTCGCTCCACATCGCAAACCCTGCATATAGAAGTTCATTCGTGGAAGAGCCCAAAGAGTACACAGTGGGAAAAAAACTGCTTGTGTTACCCCTGCAACTAAAGCAGAGTTCTACCGTTAAAACTGCGTGGTTTGGGAGAGGATATGCTTACAGTCCTCGCTACAGCCTGCCACGGTTGAGGCAGTTCGATCCACGTGGGAATCCCTGCATAAAGAAGTTCATTCGTGGAAGAGCCCAAAGAGTACACAGTGGGAGAAATGATGCTTGTGTTTCACCTGCAACTGAAGCAGAATTCTTTGGAAAAACTGCCGTGTTTTGTAAGAGGAAATGCTTACAGTCCTTGCTACATCCTGCCTTGGTTGAGGCGGTTCGCTCCACGTCGGAAACACTGCATATAGAAGTTCATTCGTGGAAGAGCCCCAAGAGTACACAGTGGGAGAAAAGCTGCTTGTGTTACCCCTGCAACTAAAGCAGAGTTCTACCGTTAAAACTGCGTGGTTTGGGAGAGGATATGTTTAAAGTGCTCGCTACAGCCTGCCTTGGTTGAGGCAGTTCGCTCCACGTCGCAAACCCTGCATATAGAAGTTCATTCGTGGAAGAGCCCAAAGAGTACACAGTGGGAGAAAAACTGCTTGTGTTACCCCTGCAACTAAAGCAGAGTTTTACCGTTAAAGCTGGGTGGTTTGGGAGAAGATATGCTTACAGTCCTCGCTACAGCCTGCCATGGTGGAGGCAGTTCGCTCCACGTCGGAAACCCTGAATATAGAAGTTCATTCGTGGAAGAGCCAGAAGAGTACACAGTGGGAGAAAAGCTGCTTGTGTTACCCCTGCAACTAAAGCAGAGTTCTACCGTTAAAACTGCGTGGTTTGGGAGAGGATATGCTTACAGTGCTCGCTACAGCCTGCCTTGGTTGAGGCAGTTCGCTCCACGTCGCAAACCCTGCATATAGAAGTTCATTCGTGGAAGAGCCCAAAGAGTACACAGTGGGAGAAAAACTGCTTGTGTTACCCCTGCAACTAAAGCAGAGTTCTACCGTTAAAGCTGCGTGGTTTGGGAGAGGATATGCTTACAGTCCTCGCTACAGCCTGCCATGGTGGAGGCAGTGTGCTCCACGTGGGAATCCCTGCATAAAGAAGTTCATTCGTGCAAGAGCCCAAAGAGTACACAGTGGGAGTAATGCTGCTTGTATTCCACCTGCAACTAAAGCAGAATTCTTTGGTAAAACTGCCGTGTTTTGTAAGAGGAAATGCTTACAGTCCTTGCTACATCCTGCCTTGTTTGAGGCGGTTCGCTCCACGTCGGAAACCCTGCATATAGAAGTTCATTCGTGGAAGAGCCCCAAGAGTACACAGTGGGAGAAAAGCTGCTTGTGTTACCCCTGCAACTAAAGCAGAGTTCTACCGTTAAAACTGCGTGTTTTGGGATAGGATATGCTTACAGTCCTCGCTACAGCCTGCCACGGTTGAGGCAGTTCGATCCACGTGGGAATCCCTGCATAAAGAAGTTCATTCGTGTAAGAGCCCAAAGAGTACACAGTGGGAGAAATGATGCTTGTGTTTCACCTGCAACTGAAGCAGAATTCTTTGGTAAAACTGCCGTGTTTTGGAAGAGGAAATGCTTACAGTCCTCGCTACAGCCTGCCTTGGTTGAGGCAGTTCGCTCCACGTCGGAAACCCTGCATATAGAAGTTCATTCGTGGAAGAGCCCCAAGAGTACACAGTGGGAGAAAAGCTGCTTGTGTTACCCCTGCAACTAAAGCAGAGTTCTACCGTTAAAACTGCGTGGTTTGGGAGAGGATATGCTTACAGTCCTCGCTACAGCCTGCCTTTGTTGAGGCAGTTCGCTCCACGTCGGAAACCCTGCATATAGAAGTTCATTCGTGGAAGAGCCCCAAGAGTACACAGTGGGAGAAAAGCTGCTTGTGTTACCCCTGCAACTAAAGCAGAGTTCTACCGTTAAAACTGCGTCGTTTGGGAGAGGATATGCTTACAGTCCTCGCTACAGCCTGCCTTGGTTGAGGCAGTTCGCTCCACATCGCAAACCCTGCATATAGAAGTTCATTCGTGGAAGAGCCCAAAGAGTACACAGTGGGAAAAAAACTGCTTGTGTTACCCCTGCAACTAAAGCAGAGTTCTACCGTTAAAACTGCGTGTTTTGGGATAGGATATGCTTACAGTCCTCGCTACAGCCTGCCACGGTTGAGGCAGTTCGATCCACGTGGGAATCCCTGCATAAAGAAGTTCATTCGTGGAAGAGCCCAAAGAGTACACAGTGGGAGAAATGATGCTTGTGTTTCACCTGCAACTGAAGCAGAATTCTTTGGAAAAACTGCCGTGTTTTGTAAGAGGAAATGCTTACAGTCCTTGCTACATCCTGCCTTGGTTGAGGCGGTTCGCTCCACGTCGGAAACACTGCATATAGAAGTTCATTCGTGGAAGAGCCCCAAGAGTACACAGTGGGAGAAAAGCTGCTTGTGTTACCCCTGCAACTAAAGCAGAGTTCTACCGTTAAAACTGCGTGGTTTGGGAGAGGATATGCTTACAGTCCTCGCTACAGCCTGCCTTGGTTGAGGCAGTTCGCTCCACGTCGCAAACCCTGCATATAGAAGTTCATTCGTGGAAGAGCCCAAAGAGTACACAGTGGGAGAAAAACTGCTTGTGTTACCCCTGCAACTAAAGCAGAGTTTTACCGTTAAAGCTGGGTGGTTTGGGAGAAGATATGCTTACAGTCCTCGCTACAGCCTGCCATGGTGGAGGCAGTTCGCTCCACGTCGGAAACCCTGAATATAGAAGTTCATTCGTGGAAGAGCCAGAAGAGTACACAGTGGGAGAAAAGCTGCTTGTGTTACCCCTGCAACTAAAGCAGAGTTCTACCGTTAAAACTGCGTGGTTTGGGAGAGGATATGCTTACAGTGCTCGCTACAGCCTGCCTTGGTTGAGGCAGTTCGCTCCACGTCGCAAACCCTGCATATAGAAGTTCATTCGTGGAAGAGCCCAAAGAGTACACAGTGGGAGAAAAACTGCTTGTGTTACCCCTGCAACTAAAGCAGAGTTCTACCGTTAAAGCTGCGTGGTTTGGGAGAGGATATGCTTACAGTCCTCGCTACAGCCTGCCATGGTGGAGGCAGTGTGCTCCACGTGGGAATCCCTGCATAAAGAAGTTCATTCGTGCAAGAGCCCAAAGAGTACACAGTGGGAGTAATGCTGCTTGTATTCCACCTGCAACTAAAGCAGAATTCTTTGGTAAAACTGCCGTGTTTTGTAAGAGGAAATGCTTACAGTCCTTGCTACATCCTGCCTTGTTTGAGGCGGTTCGCTCCACGTCGGAAACCCTGCATATAGAAGTTCATTCGTGGAAGAGCCCCAAGAGTACACAGTGGGAGAAAAGCTGCTTGTGTTACCCCTGCAACTAAAGCAGAGTTCTACCGTTAAAACTGCGTGTTTTGGGATAGGATATGCTTACAGTCCTCGCTACAGCCTGCCACGGTTGAGGCAGTTCGATCCACGTGGGAATCCCTGCATAAAGAAGTTCATTCGTGTAAGAGCCCAAAGAGTACACAGTGGGAGAAATGATGCTTGTGTTTCACCTGCAACTGAAGCAGAATTCTTTGGTAAAACTGCCGTGTTTTGGAAGAGGAAATGCTTACAGTCCTCGCTACAGCCTGCCTTGGTTGAGGCAGTTCGCTCCACGTCGGAAACCCTGCATATAGAAGTTCATTCGTGGAAGAGCCCCAAGAGTACACAGTGGGAGAAAAGCTGCTTGTGTTACCCCTGCAACTAAAGCAGAGTTCTACCGTTAAAACTGCGTGGTTTGGGAGAGGATATGCTTACAGTCCTCGCTACAGCCTGCCTTTGTTGAGGCAGTTCGCTCCACATCGCAAACCCTGCATATAGAAGTTCATTCGTGGAAGAGCCCCAAGAGTACACAGTGGGAGAAAAGCTGCTTGTGTTACCCCTGCAACTAAAGCAGAGTTCTACCGTTAAAACTGCGTCGTTTGGGAGAGGATATGCTTACAGTCCTCGCTACAGCCTGCCTTGGTTGAGGCAGTTCGCTCCACATCGCAAACCCTGCATATAGAAGTTCATTCGTGGAAGAGCCCAAAGAGTACACAGTGGGAAAAAAACTGCTTGTGTTACCCCTGCAACTAAAGCAGAGTTCTACCGTTAAAACTGCGTGTTTTGGGATAGGATATGCTTACAGTCCTCGCTACAGCCTGCCACGGTTGAGGCAGTTCGATCCACGTGGGAATCCCTGCATAAAGAAGTTCATTCGTGGAAGAGCCCAAAGAGTACACAGTGGGAGAAATGATGCTTGTGTTTCACCTGCAACTGAAGCAGAATTCTTTGGAAAAACTGCCGTGTTTTGTAAGAGGAAATGCTTACAGTCCTTGCTACATCCTGCCTTGGTTGAGGCGGTTCGCTCCACGTCGGAAACACTGCATATAGAAGTTCATTCGTGGAAGAGCCCCAAGAGTACACAGTGGGAGAAAAGCTGCTTGTGTTACCCCTGCAACTAAAGCAGAGTTCTACCGTTAAAACTGCGTGGTTTGGGAGAGGATATGCTTACAGTCCTCGCTACAGCCTGCCTTTGTTGAGGCAGTTCGCTCCACGTCGGAAACCCTGCATATAGAAGTTCATTCGTGGAAGAGCCCCAAGAGTACACAGTGGGAGAAAAGCTGCTTGTGTTACCCCTGCAACTAAAGCAGAGTTCTACCGTTAAAACTGCGTCGTTTGGGAGAGGATATGCTTACAGTCCTCGCTACAGCCTGCCTTGGTTGAGGCAGTTCGCTCCACATCGCAAACCCTGCATATAGAAGTTCATTCGTGGAAGAGCCCAAAGAGTACACAGTGGGAAAAAAACTGCTTGTGTTACCCCTGCAACTAAAGCAGAGTTCTACCGTTAAAACTGCGTGTTTTGGGATAGGATATGCTTACAGTCCTCGCTACAGCCTGCCACGGTTGAGGCAGTTCGATCCACGTGGGAATACCTGCATAAAGAAGTTCATTCGTGGAAGAGCCCAAAGAGTACACAGTGGGAGAAATGATGCTTGTGTTTCACCTGCAACTGAAGCAGAATTCTTTGGAAAAACTGCCGTGTTTTGTAAGAGGAAATGCTTACAGTCCTTGCTACATCCTGCCTTGGTTGAGGCGGTTCGCTCCACGTCGGAAACCCTGCATATAGAAGTTCATTCGTGGAAGAGCCCCAAGAGTACACAGTGGGAGAAAAGCTGCTTGTGTTACCCCTGCAACTAAAGCAGAGTTCTACCGTTAAAACTGCGTGTTTTGGGATAGGATATGCTTACAGTCCTCGCTACAGCCTGCCACGGTTGAGGCAGTTCGATCCACGTGGGAATCCCTGCATAAAGAAGTTCATTCGTGTAAGAGCCCAAAGAGTACACAGTGGGAGAAATGATGCTTGTGTTTCACCTGCAACTGAAGCAGAATTCTTTGGTAAAACTGCCGTGTTTTGGAAGAGGAAATGCTTACAGTCCTCGCTACAGCCTGCCTTGGTTGAGGCAGTTCGCTCCACGTCGGAAACCCTGCATATAGAAGTTCATTCGTGGAAGAGCCCCAAGAGTACACAGTGGGAGAAAAGCTGCTTGTGTTACCCCTGCAACTAAAGCAGAGTTCTACCGTTAAAACTGCGTGGTTTGGGAGAGGATATGCTTACAGTCCTCGCTACAGCCTGCCTTTGTTGAGGCAGTTCGCTCCACGTCGGAAACCCTGCATATAGAAGTTCATTCGTGGAAGAGCCCCAAGAGTACACAGTGGGAGAAAAGCTGCTTGTGTTACCCCTGCAACTAAAGCAGAGTTCTACCGTTAAAACTGCGTCGTTTGGGAGAGGATATGCTTACAGTCCTCGCTACAGCCTGCCTTGGTTGAGGCAGTTCGCTCCACATCGCAAACCCTGCATATAGAAGTTCATTCGTGGAAGAGCCCAAAGAGTACACAGTGGGAAAAAAACTGCTTGTGTTACCCCTGCAACTAAAGCAGAGTTCTACCGTTAAAACTGCGTGTTTTGGGATAGGATATGCTTACAGTCCTCGCTACAGCCTGCCACGGTTGAGGCAGTTCGATCCACGTGGGAATCCCTGCATAAAGAAGTTCATTCGTGGAAGAGCCCAAAGAGTACACAGTGGGAGAAATGATGCTTGTGTTTCACCTGCAACTGAAGCAGAATTCTTTGGAAAAACTGCCGTGTTTTGTAAGAGGAAATGCTTACAGTCCTTGCTACATCCTGCCTTGGTTGAGGCGGTTCGCTCCACGTCGGAAACACTGCATATAGAAGTTCATTCGTGGAAGAGCCCCAAGAGTACACAGTGGGAGAAAAGCTGCTTGTGTTACCCCTGCAACTAAAGCAGAGTTCTACCGTTAAAACTGCGTGGTTTGGGAGAGGATATGTTTAAATTGCTCGCTACAGCCTGCCTTGGTTGAGGCAGTTCGCTCCACGTCGCAAACCCTGCATATAGAAGTTCATTCGTGGAAGAGCCCAAAGAGTACACAGTGGGAGAAAAACTGCTTGTGTTACCCCTGCAACTAAAGCAGAGTTTTACCGTTAAAGCTGGGTGGTTTGGGAGAAGATATGCTTACAGTCCTCGCTACAGCCTGCCATGGTGGAGGCAGTTCGCTCCACGTCGGAAACCCTGAATATAGAAGTTCATTCGTGGAAGAGCCAGAAGAGTACACAGTGGGAGAAAAGCTGCTTGTGTTACCCCTGCAACTAAAGCAGAGTTCTACCGTTAAAACTGCGTGGTTTGGGAGAGGATATGCTTACAGTGCTCGCTACAGCCTGCCTTGGTTGAGGCAGTTCGCTCCACGTCGCAAACCCTGCATATAGAAGTTCATTCGTGGAAGAGCCCAAAGAGTACACAGTGGGAGAAAAACTGCTTGTGTTACCCCTGCAACTAAAGCAGAGTTCTACCGTTAAAGCTGCGTGGTTTGGGAGAGGATATGCTTACAGTCCTCGCTACAGCCTGCCATGGTGGAGGCAGTGTGCTCCACGTGGGAATCCCTGCATAAAGAAGTTCATTCGTGCAAGAGCCCAAAGAGTACACAGTGGGAGTAATGCTGCTTGTATTCCACCTGCAACTAAAGCAGAATTCTTTGGTAAAACTGCCGTGTTTTGTAAGAGGAAATGCTTACAGTCCTTGCTACATCCTGCCTTGTTTGAGGCGGTTCGCTCCACGTCGGAAACCCTGCATATAGAAGTTCATTCGTGGAAGAGCCCCAAGAGTACACAGTGGGAGAAAAGCTGCTTGTGTTACCCCTGCAACTAAAGCAGAGTTCTACCGTTAAAACTGCGTGTTTTGGGATAGGATATGCTTACAGTCCTCGCTACAGCCTGCCACGGTTGAGGCAGTTCGATCCACGTGGGAATCCCTGCATAAAGAAGTTCATTCGTGTAAGAGCCCAAAGAGTACACAGTGGGAGAAATGATGCTTGTGTTTCACCTGCAACTGAAGCAGAATTCTTTGGTAAAACTGCCGTGTTTTGGAAGAGGAAATGCTTACAGTCCTCGCTACAGCCTGCCTTGGTTGAGGCAGTTCGCTCCACGTCGGAAACCCTGCATATAGAAGTTCATTCGTGGAAGAGCCCAAAGAGTACACAGTGGGAGAAAAGCTGCTTGTGTTACCCCTGCAACTAAAGCAGAGTTCTACCGTTAAAACTGCGTGGTTTGGGAGAGGATATGCTTACAGTCCTCGCTACAGCCTGCCTTTGTTGAGGCAGTTCGCTTCACATCGCAAACCCTGCATATAGAAGTTCATTCGTGGAAGAGCCCCAAGAGTACACAGCGGGAGAAAAGCTGCTTGTGTTACCCCTGCAACTAAAGCAGAGTTCTACCGTTAAAACTGCGTCGTTTGGGAGAGGATATGCTTACAGTCCTCGCTACAGCCTGCCTTGGTTGAGGCAGTTCGCTCCACATCGCAAACCCTGCATATAGAAGTTCATTCGTGGAAGAGCCCAAAGAGTACACAGTGGGAAAAAAACTGCTTGTGTTACCCCTGCAACTAAAGCAGAGTTCTACCGTTAAAACTGCGTGTTTTGGGATAGGATATGCTTACAGTCCTCGCTACAGCCTGCCACGGTTGAGGCAGTTCGATCCACGTGGGAATCCCTGCATAAAGAAGTTCATTCGTGGAAGAGCCCAAAGAGTACACAGTGGGAGAAATGATGCTTGTGTTTCACCTGCAACTGAAGCAGAATTCTTTGGAAAAACTGCCGTGTTTTGTAAGAGGAAATGCTTACAGTCCTTGCTACATCCTGCCTTGGTTGAGGCGGTTCGCTCCACGTCGGAAACACTGCATATAGAAGTTCATTCGTGGAAGAGCCCCAAGAGTACACAGTGGGAGAAAAGCTGCTTGTGTTACCCCTGCAACTAAAGCAGAGTTCTACCGTTAAAACTGCGTGGTTTGGGAGAGGATATGCTTACAGTCCTCGCTACAGCCTGCCTTTGTTGAGGCAGTTCGCTCCACGTCGGAAACCCTGCATATAGAAGTTCATTCGTGGAAGAGCCCCAAGAGTACACAGTGGGAGAAAAGCTGCTTGTGTTACCCCTGCAACTAAAGCAGAGTTCTACCGTTAAAACTGCGTCGTTTGGGAGAGGATATGCTTACAGTCCTCGCTACAGCCTGCCTTGGTTGAGGCAGTTCGCTCCACATCGCAAACCCTGCATATAGAAGTTCATTCGTGGAAGAGCCCAAAGAGTACACAGTGGGAAAAAAACTGCTTGTGTTACCCCTGCAACTAAAGCAGAGTTCTACCGTTAAAACTGCGTGTTTTGGGATAGGATATGCTTACAGTCCTCGCTACAGCCTGCCACGGTTGAGGCAGTTCGATCCACGTGGGAATACCTGCATAAAGAAGTTCATTCGTGGAAGAGCCCAAAGAGTACACAGTGGGAGAAATGATGCTTGTGTTTCACCTGCAACTGAAGCAGAATTCTTTGGAAAAACTGCCGTGTTTTGTAAGAGGAAATGCTTACAGTCCTTGCTACATCCTGCCTTGGTTGAGGCGGTTCGCTCCACGTCGGAAACCCTGCATATAGAAGTTCATTCGTGGAAGAGCCCCAAGAGTACACAGTGGGAGAAAAGCTGCTTGTGTTACCCCTGCAACTAAAGCAGAGTTCTACCGTTAAAACTGCGTGTTTTGGGATAGGATATGCTTACAGTCCTCGCTACAGCCTGCCACGGTTGAGGCAGTTCGATCCACGTGGGAATCCCTGCATAAAGAAGTTCATTCGTGTAAGAGCCCAAAGAGTACACAGTGGGAGAAATGATGCTTGTGTTTCACCTGCAACTGAAGCAGAATTCTTTGGTAAAACTGCCGTGTTTTGGAAGAGGAAATGCTTACAGTCCTCGCTACAGCCTGCCTTGGTTGAGGCAGTTCGCTCCACGTCGGAAACCCTGCATATAGAAGTTCATTCGTGGAAGAGCCCCAAGAGTACACAGTGGGAGAAAAGCTGCTTGTGTTACCCCTGCAACTAAAGCAGAGTTCTACCGTTAAAACTGCGTGGTTTGGGAGAGGATATGCTTACAGTCCTCGCTACAGCCTGCCTTTGTTGAGGCAGTTCGCTCCACGTCGGAAACCCTGCATATAGAAGTTCATTCGTGGAAGAGCCCCAAGAGTACACAGTGGGAGAAAAGCTGCTTGTGTTACCCCTGCAACTAAAGCAGAGTTCTACCGTTAAAACTGCGTCGTTTGGGAGAGGATATGCTTACAGTCCTCGCTACAGCCTGCCTTGGTTGAGGCAGTTCGCTCCACATCGCAAACCCTGCATATAGAAGTTCATTCGTGGAAGAGCCCAAAGAGTACACAGTGGGAAAAAAACTGCTTGTGTTACCCCTGCAACTAAAGCAGAGTTCTACCGTTAAAACTGCGTGTTTTGGGATAGGATATGCTTACAGTCCTCGCTACAGCCTGCCACGGTTGAGGCAGTTCGATCCACGTGGGAATCCCTGCATAAAGAAGTTCATTCGTGGAAGAGCCCAAAGAGTACACAGTGGGAGAAATGATGCTTGTGTTTCACCTGCAACTGAAGCAGAATTCTTTGGAAAAACTGCCGTGTTTTGTAAGAGGAAATGCTTACAGTCCTTGCTACATCCTGCCTTGGTTGAGGCGGTTCGCTCCACGTCGGAAACACTGCATATAGAAGTTCATTCGTGGAAGAGCCCCAAGAGTACACAGTGGGAGAAAAGCTGCTTGTGTTACCCCTGCAACTAAAGCAGAGTTCTACCGTTAAAACTGCGTGGTTTGGGAGAGGATATGCTTACAGTCCTCGCTACAGCCTGCCTTGGTTGAGGCAGTTCGCTCCACGTCGCAAACCCTGCATATAGAAGTTCATTCGTGGAAGAGCCCAAAGAGTACACAGTGGGAGAAAAACTGCTTGTGTTACCCCTGCAACTAAAGCAGAGTTTTACCGTTAAAGCTGGGTGGTTTGGGAGAAGATATGCTTACAGTCCTCGCTACAGCCTGCCATGGTGGAGGCAGTTCGCTCCACGTCGGAAACCCTGAATATAGAAGTTCATTCGTGGAAGAGCCAGAAGAGTACACAGTGGGAGAAAAGCTGCTTGTGTTACCCCTGCAACTAAAGCAGAGTTCTACCGTTAAAACTGCGTGGTTTGGGAGAGGATATGCTTACAGTGCTCGCTACAGCCTGCCTTGGTTGAGGCAGTTCGCTCCACGTCGCAAACCCTGCATATAGAAGTTCATTCGTGGAAGAGCCCAAAGAGTACACAGTGGGAGAAAAACTGCTTGTGTTACCCCTGCAACTAAAGCAGAGTTCTACCGTTAAAGCTGCGTGGTTTGGGAGAGGATATGCTTACAGTCCTCGCTACAGCCTGCCATGGTGGAGGCAGTGTGCTCCACGTGGGAATCCCTGCATAAAGAAGTTCATTCGTGCAAGAGCCCAAAGAGTACACAGTGGGAGTAATGCTGCTTGTATTCCACCTGCAACTAAAGCAGAATTCTTTGGTAAAACTGCCGTGTTTTGTAAGAGGAAATGCTTACAGTCCTTGCTACATCCTGCCTTGTTTGAGGCGGTTCGCTCCACGTCGGAAACCCTGCATATAGAAGTTCATTCGTGGAAGAGCCCCAAGAGTACACAGTGGGAGAAAAGCTGCTTGTGTTACCCCTGCAACTAAAGCAGAGTTCTACCGTTAAAACTGCGTGTTTTGGGATAGGATATGCTTACAGTCCTCGCTACAGCCTGCCACGGTTGAGGCAGTTCGATCCACGTGGGAATCCCTGCATAAAGAAGTTCATTCGTGTAAGAGCCCAAAGAGTACACAGTGGGAGAAATGATGCTTGTGTTTCACCTGCAACTGAAGCAGAATTCTTTGGTAAAACTGCCGTGTTTTGGAAGAGGAAATGCTTACAGTCCTCGCTACAGCCTGCCTTGGTTGAGGCAGTTCGCTCCACGTCGGAAACCCTGCATATAGAAGTTCATTCGTGGAAGAGCCCCAAGAGTACACAGTGGGAGAAAAGCTGCTTGTGTTACCCCTGCAACTAAAGCAGAGTTCTACCGTTAAAACTGCGTGGTTTGGGAGAGGATATGCTTACAGTCCTCGCTACAGCCTGCCTTTGTTGAGGCAGTTCGCTCCACGTCGGAAACCCTGCATATAGAAGTTCATTCGTGGAAGAGCCCCAAGAGTACACAGTGGGAGAAAAGCTGCTTGTGTTACCCCTGCAACTAAAGCAGAGTTCTACCGTTAAAACTGCGTCGTTTGGGAGAGGATATGCTTACAGTCCTCGCTACAGCCTGCCTTGGTTGAGGCAGTTCGCTCCACATCGCAAACCCTGCATATAGAAGTTCATTCGTGGAAGAGCCCAAAGAGTACACAGTGGGAAAAAAACTGCTTGTGTTACCCCTGCAACTAAAGCAGAGTTCTACCGTTAAAACTGCGTGTTTTGGGATAGGATATGCTTACAGTCCTCGCTACAGCCTGCCACGGTTGAGGCAGTTCGATCCACGTGGGAATCCCTGCATAAAGAAGTTCATTCGTGGAAGAGCCCAAAGAGTACACAGTGGGAGAAATGATGCTTGTGTTTCACCTGCAACTGAAGCAGAATTCTTTGGAAAAACTGCCGTGTTTTGTAAGAGGAAATGCTTACAGTCCTTGCTACATCCTGCCTTGGTTGAGGCGGTTCGCTCCACGTCGGAAACACTGCATATAGAAGTTCATTCGTGGAAGAGCCCCAAGAGTACACAGTGGGAGAAAAGCTGCTTGTGTTACCCCTGCAACTAAAGCAGAGTTCTACCGTTAAAACTGCGTGGTTTGGGAGAGGATATGCTTACAGTCCTCGCTACAGCCTGCCTTGGTTGAGGCAGTTCGCTCCACGTCGCAAACCCTGCATATAGAAGTTCATTCGTGGAAGAGCCCAAAGAGTACACAGTGGGAGAAAAACTGCTTGTGTTACCCCTGCAACTAAAGCAGAGTTTTACCGTTAAAGCTGGGTGGTTTGGGAGAAGATATGCTTACAGTCCTCGCTACAGCCTGCCATGGTGGAGGCAGTTCGCTCCACGTCGGAAACCCTGAATATAGAAGTTCATTCGTGGAAGAGCCAGAAGAGTACACAGTGGGAGAAAAGCTGCTTGTGTTACCCCTGCAACTAAAGCAGAGTTCTACCGTTAAAACTGCGTGGTTTGGGAGAGGATATGCTTACAGTGCTCGCTACAGCCTGCCTTGGTTGAGGCAGTTCGCTCCACGTCGCAAACCCTGCATATAGAAGTTCATTCGTGGAAGAGCCCAAAGAGTACACAGTGGGAGAAAAACTGCTTGTGTTACCCCTGCAACTAAAGCAGAGTTCTACCGTTAAAGCTGCGTGGTTTGGGAGAGGATATGCTTACAGTCCTCGCTACAGCCTGCCATGGTGGAGGCAGTGTGCTCCACGTGGGAATCCCTGCATAAAGAAGTTCATTCGTGCAAGAGCCCAAAGAGTACACAGTGGGAGTAATGCTGCTTGTATTCCACCTGCAACTAAAGCAGAATTCTTTGGTAAAACTGCCGTGTTTTGTAAGAGGAAATACTTACAGTCCTTGCTACATCCTGCCTTGTTTGAGGCGGTTCGCTCCACGTCGGAAACCCTGCATATAGAAGTTCATTCGTGGAAGAGCCCCAAGAGTACACAGTGGGAGAAAAGCTGCTTGTGTTACCCCTGCAACTAAAGCAGAGTTCTACCGTTAAAACTGCGTCGTTTGGGAGAGGATATGCTTACAGTCCTCGCTACAGCCTGCCTTGGTTGAGGCAGTTCGCTCCACATCGCAAACCCTGCATATAGAAGTTCATTCGTGGAAGAGCCCAAAGAGTACACAGTGGGAAAAAAACTGCTTGTGTTACCCCTGCAACTAAAGCAGAGTTCTACCGTTAAAACTGCGTGTTTTGGGATAGGATATGCTTACAGTCCTCGCTACAGCCTGCCACGGTTGAGGCAGTTCGATCCACGTGGGAATCCCTGCATAAAGAAGTTCATTCGTGTAAGAGCCCAAAGAGTACACAGTGGGAGAAATGATGCTTGTGTTTCACCTGCAACTGAAGCAGAATTCTTTGGAAAAACTGCCGTGTTTTGTAAGAGGAAATGCTTACAGTCCTTGCTACATCCTGCCTTGGTTGAGGCGGTTCGCTCCACGTCGGAAACACTGCATATAGAAGTTCATTCGTGGAAGAGCCCCAAGAGTACACAGTGGGAGAAAAGCTGCTTGTGTTACCCCTGCAACTAAAGCAGAGTTCTACCGTTAAAACTGCGTGGTTTGGGAGAGGATATGTTTAAAGTGCTCGCTACAGCCTGCCTTGGTTGAGGCAGTTCGCTCCACGTCGCAAACCCTGCATATAGAAGTTCATTCGTGGAAGAGCCCAAAGAGTACACAGTGGGAGAAAAACTGCTTGTGTTACCCCTGCAACTAAAGCAGAGTTTTACCGTTAAAGCTGGGTGGTTTGGGAGAAGATATGCTTACAGTCCTCGCTACAGCCTGCCATGGTGGAGGCAGTTCGCTCCACGTCGGAAACCCTGAATATAGAAGTTCATTCGTGGAAGAGCCAGAAGAGTACACAGTGGGAGAAAAGCTGCTTGTGTTACCCCTGCAACTAAAGCAGAGTTCTACCGTTAAAACTGCGTGGTTTGGGAGAGGATATGCTTACAGTGCTCGCTACAGCCTGCCTTGGTTGAGGCAGTTCGCTCCACGTCGCAAACCCTGCATATAGAAGTTCATTCGTGGAAGAGCCCAAAGAGTACACAGTGGGAGAAAAACTGCTTGTGTTACCCCTGCAACTAAAGCAGAGTTCTACCGTTAAAGCTGCGTGGTTTGGGAGAGGATATGCTTACAGTCCTCGCTACAGCCTGCCATGGTGGAGGCAGTGTGCTCCATGTGGGAATCCCTGCATAAAGAAGTTCATTCGTGCAAGAGCCCAAAGAGTACACAGTGGGAGTAATGCTGCTTGTATTCCACCTGCAACTAAAGCAGAATTCTTTGGTAAAACTGCCGTGTTTTGTAAGAGGAAATGCTTACAGTCCTTGCTACATCCTGCCTTGTTTGAGGCGGTTCGCTCCACGTCGGAAACCCTGCATATAGAAGTTCATTCGTGGAAGAGCCCCAAGAGTACACAGTGGGAGAAAAGCTGCTTGTGTTACCCCTGCAACTAAAGCAGAGTTCTACCGTTAAAACTGCGTGTTTTGGGATAGGATATGCTTACAGTCCTCGCTACAGCCTGCCACGGTTGAGGCAGTTCGATCCACGTGGGAATCCCTGCATAAAGAAGTTCATTCGTGTAAGAGCCCAAAGAGTACACAGTGGGAGAAATGATGCTTGTGTTTCACCTGCAACTGAAGCAGAATTCTTTGGTAAAACTGCCGTGTTTTGGAAGAGGAAATGCTTACAGTCCTCGCTACAGCCTGCCTTGGTTGAGGCAGTTCGCTCCACGTCGGAAAACCTGCATATAGAAGTTCATTCGTGGAAGAGCCCCAAGAGTACACAGTGGGAGAAAAGCTGCTTGTGTTACCCCTGCAACTAAAGCAGAGTTCTACCGTTAAAACTGCGTGGTTTGGGAGAGGATATGCTTACAGTCCTCGCTACAGCCTGCCTTTGTTGAGGCAGTTCGCTCCACGTCGGAAACCCTGCATATAGAAGTTCATTCGTGGAAGAGCCCCAAGAGTACACAGTGGGAGAAAAGCTGCTTGTGTTACCCCTGCAACTAAAGCAGAGTTCTACCGTTAAAACTGCGTCGTTTGGGAGAGGATATGCTTACAGTCCTCGCTACAGCCTGCCTTGGTTGAGGCAGTTCGCTCCACATCGCAAACCCTGCATATAGAAGTTCATTCGTGGAAGAGCCCAAAGAGTACACAGTGGGAAAAAAACTGCTTGTGTTACCCCTGCAACTAAAGCAGAGTTCTACCGTTAAAACTGCGTGTTTTGGGATAGGATATGCTTACAGTCCTCGCTACAGCCTGCCACGGTTGAGGCAGTTCGATCCACGTGGGAATCCCTGCATAAAGAAGTTCATTCGTGGAAGAGCCCAAAGAGTACACAGTGGGAGAAATGATGCTTGTGTTTCACCTGCAACTGAAGCAGAATTCTTTGGAAAAACTGCCGTGTTTTGTAAGAGGAAATGCTTACAGTCCTTGCTACCTCCTGCCTTGGTTGAGGCGGTTCGCTCCACGTCGGAAACACTGCATATAGAAGTTCATTCGTGGAAGAGCCCCAAGAGTACACAGTGGGAGAAAAGCTGCTTGTGTTACCCCTGCAACTAAAGCAGAGTTCTACCGTTAAAACTGCGTGGTTTGGGAGAGGATATGCTTACAGTCCTCGCTACAGCCTGCCTTGGTTGAGGCAGTTCGCTCCACGTCGCAAACCCTGCATATAGAAGTTCATTCGTGGAAGAGCCCAAAGAGTACACAGT
Source organism: Mesoplodon densirostris (assembly GCF_025265405.1). Taxonomy (NCBI): domain Eukaryota; kingdom Metazoa; phylum Chordata; class Mammalia; order Artiodactyla; family Ziphiidae; genus Mesoplodon; species Mesoplodon densirostris. Next base: position 91,337,088 of record NC_082672.1, read on the forward strand.
GGGAGAAAAACTGCTTGTGTTACCCCTGCAACTAAAGCAGAGTTTTACCGTTAAAGCTGGGTGGTTTGGGAGAAGATATGCTTACAGTCCTCGCTACAGCCTGCCATGGTGGAGGCAGTTCGCTCCACGTCGGAAACCCTGAATATAGAAGTTCATTCGTGGAAGAGCCAGAAGAGTACACAGTGGGAGAAAAGCTGCTTGTGTTACCCCTGCAACTAAAGCAGAGTTCTACCGTTAAAACTGCGTGGTTTGGGAGAGGATATGCTTACAGTGCTCGCTACAGCCTGCCTTGGTTGAGGCAGTTCGCTCCACGTCGCAAACCCTGCATATAGAAGTTCATTCGTGGAAGAGCCCAAAGAGTACACAGTGGGAGAAAAACTGCTTGTGTTACCCCTGCAACTAAAGCAGAGTTCTACCGTTAAAGCTGCGTGGTTTGGGAGAGGATATGCTTACAGTCCTCGCTACAGCCTGCCATGGTGGAGGCAGTGTGCTCCACGTGGGAATCCCTGCATAAAGAAGTTCATTCGTGCAAGAGCCCAAAGAGTACACAGTGGGAGTAATGCTGCTTGTATTCCACCTGCAACTAAAGCAGAATTCTTTGGTAAAACTGCCGTGTTTTGTAAGAGGAAATGCTTACAGTCCTTGCTACATCCTGCCTTGTTTGAGGCGGTTCGCTCCACGTCGGAAACCCTGCATATAGAAGTTCATTCGTGGAAGAGCCCCAAGAGTACACAGTGGGAGAAAAGCTGCTTGTGTTACCCCTGCAACTAAAGCAGAGTTCTACCGTTAAAACTGCGTGTTTTGGGATAGGATATGCTTACAGTCCTCGCTACAGCCTGCCACGGTTGAGGCAGTTCGATCCACGTGGGAATCCCTGCATAAAGAAGTTCATTCGTGTAAGAGCCCAAAGAGTACACAGTGGGAGAAATGATGCTTGTGTTTCACCTGCAACTGAAGCAGAATTCTTTGGTAAAACTGCCGTGTTTTGGAAGAGGAAATGCTTACAGTCCTCGCTACAGCCTGCCTTGGTTGAGGCAGTTCGCTCCACGTCGGAAACCCTGCATATAGAAGTTCATTCGTGGAAGAGCCCCAAGAGTACACAGTGGGAGAAAAGCTGCTTGTGTTACCCCTGCAACTAAAGCAGAGTTCTACCGTTAAAACTGCGTGGTTTGGGAGAGGATATGCTTACAGTCCTCGCTACAGCCTGCCTTTGTTGAGGCAGTTCGCTCCACGTCGGAAACCCTGCATATAGAAGTTCATTCGTGGAAGAGCCCCAAGAGTACACAGTGGGAGAAAAGCTGCTTGTGTTACCCCTGCAACTAAAGCAGAGTTCTACCGTTAAAACTGCGTCGTTTGGGAGAGGATATGCTTACAGTCCTCGCTACAGCCTGCCTTGGTTGAGGCAGTTCGCTCCACATCGCAAACCCTGCATATAGAAGTTCATTCGTGGAAGAGCCCAAAGAGTACACAGTGGGAAAAAAACTGCTTGTGTTACCCCTGCAACTAAAGCAGAGTTCTACCGTTAAAACTGCGTGTTTTGGGATAGGATATGCTTACAGTCCTCGCTACAGCCTGCCACGGTTGAGGCAGTTCGATCCACGTGGGAATCCCTGCATAAAGAAGTTCATTCGTGGAAGAGCCCAAAGAGTACACAGTGGGAGAAATGATGCTTGTGTTTCACCTGCAACTGAAGCAGAATTCTTTGGAAAAACTGCCGTGTTTTGTAAGAGGAAATGCTTACAGTCCTTGCTACATCCTGCCTTGGTTGAGGCGGTTCGCTCCACGTCGGAAACACTGCATATAGAAGTTCATTCGTGGAAGAGCCCCAAGAGTACACAGTGGGAGAAAAGCTGCTTGTGTTACCCCTGCAACTAAAGCAGAGTTCTACCGTTAAAACTGCGTGGTTTGGGAGAGGATATGCTTACAGTCCTCGCTACAGCCTGCCTTGGTTGAGGCAGTTCGCTCCACGTCGCAAACCCTGCATATAGAAGTTCATTCGTGGAAGAGCCCAAAGAGTACACAGTGGGAGAAAAACTGCTTGTGTTACCCCTGCAACTAAAGCAGAGTTTTACCGTTAAAGCTGGGTGGTTTGGGAGAAGATATGCTTACAGTCCTCGCTACAGCCTGCCATGGTGGAGGCAGTTCGCTCCACGTCGGAAACCCTGAATATAGAAGTTCATTCGTGGAAGAGCCAGAAGAGTACACAGTGGGAGAAAAGCTGCTTGTGTTACCCCTGCAACTAAAGCAGAGTTCTACCGTTAAAACTGCGTGGTTTGGGAGAGGATATGCTTACAGTGCTCGCTACAGCCTGCCTTGGTTGAGGCAGTTCGCTCCACGTCGCAAACCCTGCATATAGAAGTTCATTCGTGGAAGAGCCCAAAGAGTACACAGTGGGAGAAAAACTGCTTGTGTTACCCCTGCAACTAAAGCAGAGTTCTACCGTTAAAGCTGCGTGGTTTGGGAGAGGATATGCTTACAGTCCTCGCTACAGCCTGCCATGGTGGAGGCAGTGTGCTCCACGTGGGAATCCCTGCATAAAGAAGTTCATTCGTGCAAGAGCCCAAAGAGTACACAGTGGGAGTAATGCTGCTTGTATTCCACCTGCAACTAAAGCAGAATTCTTTGGTAAAACTGCCGTGTTTTGTAAGAGGAAATACTTACAGTCCTTGCTACATCCTGCCTTGTTTGAGGCGGTTCGCTCCACGTCGGAAACCCTGCATATAGAAGTTCATTCGTGGAAGAGCCCCAAGAGTACACAGTGGGAGAAAAGCTGCTTGTGTTACCCCTGCAACTAAAGCAGAGTTCTACCGTTAAAACTGCGTGTTTTGGGATAGGATATGCTTACAGTCCTCGCTACAGCCTGCCACGGTTGAGGCAGTTCGATCCACGTGGGAATCCCTGCATAAAGAAGTTCATTCGTGTAAGAGCCCAAAGAGTACACAGTGGGAGAAATGATGCTTGTGTTTCACCTGCAACTGAAGCAGAATTCTTTGGTAAAACTGCCGTGTTTTGGAAGAGGAAATGCTTACAGTCCTCGCTACAGCCTGCCTTGGTTGAGGCAGTTCGCTCCACGTCGGAAACCCTGCATATAGAAGTTCATTCGTGGAAGAGCCCCAAGAGTACACAGTGGGAGAAAAGCTGCTTGTGTTACCCCTGCAACTAAAGCAGAGTTCTACCGTTAAAACTGCGTGGTTTGGGAGAGGATATGCTTACAGTCCTCGCTACAGCCTGCCTTTGTTGAGGCAGTTCGCTCCACGTCGGAAACCCTGCATATAGAAGTTCATTCGTGGAAGAGCCCCAAGAGTACACAGTGGGAGAAAAGCTGCTTGTGTTACCCCTGCAACTAAAGCAGAGTTCTACCGTTAAAACTGCGTCGTTTGGGAGAGGATATGCTTACAGTCCTCGCTACAGCCTGCCTTGGTTGAGGCAGTTCGCTCCACATCGCAAACCCTGCATATAGAAGTTCATTCGTGGAAGAGCCCAAAGAGTACACAGTGGGAAAAAAACTGCTTGTGTTACCCCTGCAACTAAAGCAGAGTTCTACCGTTAAAACTGCGTGTTTTGGGATAGGATATGCTTACAGTCCTCGCTACAGCCTGCCACGGTTGAGGCAGTTCGATCCACGTGGGAATCCCTGCATAAAGAAGTTCATTCGTGGAAGAGCCCAAAGAGTACACAGTGGGAGAAATGATGCTTGTGTTTCACCTGCAACTGAAGCAGAATTCTTTGGAAAAACTGCCGTGTTTTGTAAGAGGAAATGCTTACAGTCCTTGCTACATCCTGCCTTGGTTGAGGCGGTTCGCTCCACGTCGGAAACACTGCATATAGAAGTTCATTCGTGGAAGAGCCCCAAGAGTACACAGTGGGAGAAAAGCTGCTTGTGTTACGCCTGCAACTAAAGCAGAGTTCTACCGTTAAAACTGCGTGGTTTGGGAGAGGATATGCTTACAGTCCTCGCTACAGCCTGCCTTTGTTGAGGCAGTTCGCTCCACGTCGGAAACCCTGCATATAGAAGTTCATTCGTGGAAGAGCCCCAAGAGTACACAGTGGGAGAAAAGCTGCTTGTGTTACCCCTGCAACTAAAGCAGAGTTCTACCGTTAAAACTGCGTCGTTTGGGAGAGGATATGCTTACAGTCCTCGCTACAGCCTGCCTTGGTTGAGGCAGTTCGCTCCACATCGCAAACCCTGCATATAGAAGTTCATTCGTGGAAGAGCCCAAAGAGTACACAGTGGGAAAAAAACTGCTTGTGTTACCCCTGCAACTAAAGCAGAGTTCTACCGTTAAAACTGCGTGTTTTGGGATAGGATATGCTTACAGTCCTCGCTACAGCCTGCCACGGTTGAGGCAGTTCGATCCACGTGGGAATCCCTGCATAAAGAAGTTCATTCGTGGAAGAGCCCAAAGAGTACACTGTGGGAGAAATGATGCTTGTGTTTCACCTGCAACTGAAGCAGAATTCTTTGGAAAAACTGCCGTGTTTTGTAAGAGGAAATGCTTACAGTCCTTGCTACATCCTGCCTTAGTTGAGGCGGTTCGCTCCACGTCGGAAACACTGCATATAGAAGTTCATTCGTGGAAGAGCCCCAAGAGTACACAGTGGGAGAAAAGCTGCTTGTGTTACCCCTGCAACTAAAGCAGAGTTCTACCGTTAAAACTGCGTGTTTTGGGATAGGATATGCTTACAGTCCTCGCTACAGCCTGCCACGGTTGAGGCAGTTCGATCCACGTGGGAATCCCTGCATAAAGAAGTTCATTCGTGTAAGAGCCCAAAGAGTACACAGTGGGAGAAATGATGCTTGTGTTTCACCTGCAACTGAAGCAGAATTCTTTGGTAAAACTGCCGTGTTTTGGAAGAGGAAATGCTTACAGTCCTCGCTACCGCCTGCCTTGGTTGAGGCAGTTCGCTCCACGTCGGAAACCCTGCATATAGAAGTTCATTCGTGGAAGAGCCCCAAGAGTACACAGTGGGAGAAAAGCTGCTTGTGTTACCCCTGCAACTAAAGCAGAGTTCTACCGTTAAAACTGCGTGGTTTGGGAGAGGATATGCTTACAGACCTCGCTACAGCCTGCCTTTGTTGAGGCAGTTCGCTCCACGTCGGAAACCCTGCATATAGAAGTTCATTCGTGGAAGAGCCCCAAGAGTACACAGTGGGAGAAAAGCTGCTTGTGTTACCCCTGCAACTAAAGCAGAGTTCTACCGTTAAAACTGCGTCGTTTGGGAGAGGATATGCTTACAGTCCTCGCTACAGCCTGCCTTGGTAGAGGCAGTTCGCTCCACATCGCAAACCCTGCATATAGAAGTTCATTCGTGGAAGAGCCCAAAGAGTACACAGTGGGAAAAAAACTGCTTGTGTTACCCCTGCAACTAAAGCAGAGTTCTACCGTTAAAACTGCGTGTTTTGGGATAGGATATGCTTACAGACCTCGCTACAGCCTGCCACGGTTGAGGCAGTTCGATCCACGTGGGAATCCCTGCATAAAGAAGTTCATTCGTGGAAGAGCCCAAAGAGTACACAGTGGGAGAAATGATGCTTGTGTTTCACCTGCAACTGAAGCAGAATTCTTTGGAAAAACTGCCGTGTTTTGTAAGAGGAAATGCTTACAGTCCTTGCTACATCCTGCCTTGGTTGAGGCGGTTCGCTCCACGTCGGAAACACTGCATATAGAAGTTCATTCGTGGAAGAGCCCCAAGAGTACACAGTGGGAGAAAAGCTGCTTGTGTTACCCCTGCAACTAAAGCAGAGTTCTACCGTTAAAACTGCGTGGTTTGGGAGAGGATATGTTTAAAGTGCTCGCTACAGCCTGCCTTGGTTGAGGCAGTTCGCTCCACGTCGCAAACCCTGCATATAGAAGTTCATTCGTGGAAGAGCCCAAAGAGTACACAGTGGGAGAAAAACTGCTTGTGTTACCCCTGCAACTAAAGCAGAGTTTTACCGTTAAAGCTGGGTGGTTTGGGAGAAGATATGCTTACAGTCCTCGCTACAGCCTGCCATGGTGGAGGCAGTTCGCTCCACGTCGGAAACCCTGAATATAGAAGTTCATTCGTGGAAGAGCCAGAAGAGTACACAGTGGGAGAAAAGCTGCTTGTGTTACCCCTGCAACTAAAGCAGAGTTCTACCGTTAAAACTGCGTGGTTTGGGAGAGGATATGCTTACAGTGCTCGCTACAGCCTGCCTTGGTTGAGGCAGTTCGCTCCACGTCGCAAACCCTGCATATAGAAGTTCATTCGTGGAAGAGCCCAAAGAGTACACAGTGGGAGAAAAACTGCTTGTGTTACCCCTGCAACTAAAGCAGAGTTCTACCGTTAAAGCTGCGTGGTTTGGGAGAGGATATGCTTACAGTCCTCGCTACAGCCTGCCATGGTGGAGGCAGTTCGCTCCACGTGGGAATCCCTGCATAAAGAAGTTCATTCGTGCAAGAGCCCAAAGAGTACACAGTGGGAGTAATGCTGCTTGTATTCCACCTGCAACTAAAGCAGAATTCTTTGGTAAAACTGCCGTGTTTTGTAAGAGGAAATGCTTACAGTCCTTGCTACATCCTGCCTTGGTTGAGGCGGTTCGCTCCACGTCGGAAACCCTGCATATAGAAGTTCATTCGTGGAAGAGCCCCAAGAGTACACAGTGGGAGAAAAGCTGCTTGTGTTACCCCTGCAACTAAAGCAGAGTTCTACCGTTAAAACTGCGTGTTTTGGGATAGGATATGCTTACAGTCCTCGCTACAGCCTGCCACGGTTGAGGCAGTTCGATCCACGTGGGAATCCCTGCATAAAGAAGTTCATTCGTGTAAGAGCCCAAAGAGTACACAGTGGGAGAAATGATGCTTGTGTTTCACCTGCAACTGAAGCAGAATTCTTTGGTAAAACTGCCGTGTTTTGGAAGAGGAAATGCTTACAGTCCTCGCTACAGACTCCCTTGGTTGAGGCAGTTCGCTCCACGTCGGAAACCCTGCATATAGAAGTTCATTCGTGGAAGAGCCCCAAGAGTACACAGTGGGAGAAAAGCTGCTTGTGTTACCCCTGCAACTAAAGCAGAGTTCTAACGTTAAAACTGCGTGGTTTGGGAGAGGATATGCTTACAGTACTCGCTACAGCCTGTCATGGTTGAGGCAGTTCGCTCCACGTCGCAAACCCTGCATATAGAAGTTCATTCGTGGAAGAGCCCAAAGAGTACACAGTGGGAGAAAAGCTGCTTGTGTTACCCCTGCAACTAAAGCAGAGTTCTACCGTTAAAACTGCGTCGTTTGGGAGAGGATATGCTTACAGTCCTCGCTACAGCCTGCCTTGGTTGAGGCAGTTCGCTCCACATCGCAAACCCTGCATATAGAAGTTCATTCGTGGAAGAGCCCAAAGAGTACACAGTGGGAAAAAAACTGCTTGTGTTACCCCTGCAACTAAAGCAGAGTTCTACCGTTAAAACTGCGTGTTTTGGGATAGGATATGCTTACAGTCCTCGCTACAGCCTGCCACGGTTGAGGCAGTTCGATCCACGTGGGAATCCCTGCATAAAGAAGTTCATTCGTGTAAGAGCCCAAAGAGTACACAGTGGGAGAAATGATGCTTGTGTTTCACCTGCAACTGAAGCAGAATTCTTTGGAAAAACTGCCGTGTTTTGTAAGAGGAAATGCTTACAGTCCTTGCTACATCCTGCCTTGGTTGAGGCGGTTCGCTCCACGTCGGAAACACTGCATATAGAAGTTCATTCGTGGAAGAGCCCCAAGAGTACACAGTGGGAGAAAAGCTGCTTGTGTTACCCCTGCAACTAAAGCAGAGTTCTACCGTTAAAACTGCGTGGTTTGGGAGAGGATATGTTTAAAGTGCTCGCTACAGCCTGCCTTGGTTGAGGCAGTTCGCTCCACGTCGCAAACCCTGCATATAGAAGTTCATTCGTGGAAGAGCCCAAAGAGTACACAGTGGGAGAAAAACTGCTTGTGTTACCCCTGCAACTAAAGCAGAGTTTTACCGTTAAAGCTGGGTGGTTTGGGAGAAGATATGCTTACAGTCCTCGCTACAGCCTGCCATGGTGGAGGCAGTTCGCTCCACGTCGGAAACCCTGAATATAGAAGTTCATTCGTGGAAGAGCCAGAAGAGTACACAGTGGGAGAAAAGCTGCTTGTGTTACCCCTGCAACTAAAGCAGAGTTCTACCGTTAAAACTGCGTGGTTTGGGAGAGGATATGCTTACAGTGCTCGCTACAGCCTGCCTTGGTTGAGGCAGTTCGCTCCACGTCGCAAACCCTGCATATAGAAGTTCATTCGTGGAAGAGCCCAAAGAGTACACAGTGGGAGAAAAACTGCTTGTGTTACCCCTGCAACTAAAGCAGAGTTCTACCGTTAAAGCTGCGTGGTTTGGGAGAGGATATGCTTACAGTCCTCGCTACAGCCTGCCATGGTGGAGGCAGTGTGCTCCACGTGGGAATCCCTGCATAAAGAAGTTCATTCGTGCAAGAGCCCAAAGAGTACACAGTGGGAGTAATGCTGCTTGTATTCCACCTGCAACTAAAGCAGAATTCTTTGGTAAAACTGCCGTGTTTTGTAAGAGGAAATGCTTACAGTCCTTGCTACATCCTGCCTTGTTTGAGGCGGTTCGCTCCACGTCGGAAACCCTGCATATAGAAGTTCATTCGTGGAAGAGCCCCAAGAGTACACAGTGGGAGAAAAGCTGCTTGTGTTACCCCTGCAACTAAAGCAGAGTTCTACCGTTAAAACTGCGTGTTTTGGGATAGGATATGCTTACAGTCCTCGCTACAGCCTGCCACGGTTGAGGCAGTTCGATCCACGTGGGAATCCCTGCATAAAGAAGTTCATTCGTGTAAGAGCCCAAAGAGTACACAGTGGGAGAAATGATGCTTGTGTTTCACCTGCAACTGAAGCAGAATTCTTTGGTAAAACTGCCGTGTTTTGGAAGAGGAAATGCTTACAGTCCTCGCTACAGCCTGCCTTGGTTGAGGCAGTTCGCTCCACGTCGGAAACCCTGCATATAGAAGTTCATTCGTGGAAGAGCCCCAAGAGTACACAGTGGGAGAAAAGCTGCTTGTGTTACCCCTGCAACTAAAGCAGAGTTCTACCGTTAAAACTGCGTGGTTTGGGAGAGGATATGCTTACAGTCCTCGCTACAGCCTGCCTTTGTTGAGGCAGTTCGCTCCACGTCGGAAACCCTGCATATAGAAGTTCATTCGTGGAAGAGCCCCAAGAGTACACAGTGGGAGAAAAGCTGCTTGTGTTACCCCTGCAACTAAAGCAGAGTTCTACCGTTAAAACTGCGTCGTTTGGGAGAGGATATGCTTACAGTCCTCGCTACAGCCTGCCTTGGTTGAGGCAGTTCGCTCCACATCGCAAACCCTGCATATAGAAGTTCATTCGTGGAAGAGCCCAAAGAGTACACAGTGGGAAAAAAACTGCTTGTGTTACCCCTGCAACTAAAGCAGAGTTCTACCGTTAAAACTGCGTGTTTTGGGATAGGATATGCTTACAGTCCTCGCTACAGCCTGCCACGGTTGAGGCAGTTCGATCCACGTGGGAATCCCTGCATAAAGAAGTTCATTCGTGGAAGAGCCCAAAGAGTACACAGTGGGAGAAATGATGCTTGTGTTTCACCTGCAACTGAAGCAGAATTCTTTGGAAAAACTGCCGTGTTTTGTAAGAGGAAATGCTTACAGTCCTTGCTACATCCTGCCTTGGTTGAGGCGGTTCGCTCCACGTCGGAAACACTGCATATAGAAGTTCATTCGTGGAAGAGCCCCAAGAGTACACAGTGGGAGAAAAGCTGCTTGTGTTACGCCTGCAACTAAAGCAGAGTTCTACCGTTAAAACTGCGTGGTTTGGGAGAGGATATGCTTACAGTCCTCGCTACAGCCTGCCTTTGTTGAGGCAGTTCGCTCCACGTCGGAAACCCTGCATATAGAAGTTCATTCGTGGAAGAGCCCCAAGAGTACACAGTGGGAGAAAAGCTGCTTGTGTTACCCCTGCAACTAAAGCAGAGTTCTACCGTTAAAACTGCGTCGTTTGGGAGAGGATATGCTTACAGTCCTCGCTACAGCCTGCCTTGGTTGAGGCAGTTCGCTCCACATCGCAAACCCTGCATATAGAAGTTCATTCGTGGAAGAGCCCAAAGAGTACACAGTGGGAAAAAAACTGCTTGTGTTACCCCTGCAACTAAAGCAGAGTTCTACCGTTAAAACTGCGTGTTTTGGGATAGGATATGCTTACAGTCCTCGCTACAGCCTGCCACGGTTGAGGCAGTTCGATCCACGTGGGAATCCCTGCATAAAGAAGTTCATTCGTGGAAGAGCCCAAAGAGTACACTGTGGGAGAAATGATGCTTGTGTTTCACCTGCAACTGAAGCAGAATTCTTTGGAAAAACTGCCGTGTTTTGTAAGAGGAAATGCTTACAGTCCTTGCTACATCCTGCCTTAGTTGAGGCGGTTCGCTCCACGTCGGAAACACTGCATATAGAAGTTCATTCGTGGAAGAGCCCCAAGAGTACACAGTGGGAGAAAAGCTGCTTGTGTTACCCCTGCAACTAAAGCAGAGTTCTACCGTTAAAACTGCGTGTTTTGGGATAGGATATGCTTACAGTCCTCGCTACAGCCTGCCACGGTTGAGGCAGTTCGATCCACGTGGGAATCCCTGCATAAAGAAGTTCATTCGTGTAAGAGCCCAAAGAGTACACAGTGGGAGAAATGATGCTTGTGTTTCACCTGCAACTGAAGCAGAATTCTTTGGTAAAACTGCCGTGTTTTGGAAGAGGAAATGCTTACAGTCCTCGCTACCGCCTGCCTTGGTTGAGGCAGTTCGCTCCACGTCGGAAACCCTGCATATAGAAGTTCATTCGTGGAAGAGCCCCAAGAGTACACAGTGGGAGAAAAGCTGCTTGTGTTACCCCTGCAACTAAAGCAGAGTTCTACCGTTAAAACTGCGTGGTTTGGGAGAGGATATGCTTACAGACCTCGCTACAGCCTGCCTTTGTTGAGGCAGTTCGCTCCACGTCGGAAACCCTGCATATAGAAGTTCATTCGTGGAAGAGCCCCAAGAGTACACAGTGGGAGAAAAGCTGCTTGTGTTACCCCTGCAACTAAAGCAGAGTTCTACCGTTAAAACTGCGTCGTTTGGGAGAGGATATGCTTACAGTCCTCGCTACAGCCTGCCTTGGTAGAGGCAGTTCGCTCCACATCGCAAACCCTGCATATAGAAGTTCATTCGTGGAAGAGCCCAAAGAGTACACAGTGGGAAAAAAACTGCTTGTGTTACCCCTGCAACTAAAGCAGAGTTCTACCGTTAAAACTGCGTGTTTTGGGATAGGATATGCTTACAGTCCTCGCTACAGCCTGCCACGGTTGAGGCAGTTCGATCCACGTGGGAATCCCTGCATAAAGAAGTTCATTCGTGGAAGAGCCCAAAGAGTACACAGTGGGAGAAATGATGCTTGTGTTTCACCTGCAACTGAAGCAGAATTCTTTGGAAAAACTGCCGTGTTTTGTAAGAGGAAATGCTTACAGTCCTTGCTACATCCTGCCTTGGTTGAGGCGGTTCGCTCCACGTCGGAAACACTGCATATAGAAGTTCATTCGTGGAAGAGCCCCAAGAGTACACAGTGGGAGAAAAGCTGCTTGTGTTACCCCTGCAACTAAAGCAGAGTTCTACCGTTAAAACTGCGTGGTTTGGGAGAGGATATGTTTAAAGTGCTCGCTACAGCCTGCCTTGGTTGAGGCAGTTCGCTCCACGTCGCAAACCCTGCATATAGAAGTTCATTCGTGGAAGAGCCCAAAGAGTACACAGTGGGAGAAAAACTGCTTGTGTTACCCCTGCAACTAAAGCAGAGTTTTACCGTTAAAGCTGGGTGGTTTGGGAGAAGATATGCTTACAGTCCTCGCTACAGCCTGCCATGGTGGAGGCAGTTCGCTCCACGTCGGAAACCCTGAATATAGAAGTTCATTCGTGGAAGAGCCAGAAGAGTACACAGTGGGAGAAAAGCTGCTTGTGTTACCCCTGCAACTAAAGCAGAGTTCTACCGTTAAAACTGCGTGGTTTGGGAGAGGATATGCTTACAGTGCTCGCTACAGCCTGCCTTGGTTGAGGCAGTTCGCTCCACGTCGCAAACCCTGCATATAGAAGTTCATTCGTGGAAGAGCCCAAAGAGTACACAGTGGGAGAAAAACTGCTTGTGTTACCCCTGCAACTAAAGCAGAGTTCTACCGTTAAAGCTGCGTGGTTTGGGAGAGGATATGCTTACAGTCCTCGCTACAGCCTGCCATGGTGGAGGCAGTTCGCTCCACGTGGGAATCCCTGCATAAAGAAGTTCATTCGTGCAAGAGCCCAAAGAGTACACAGTGGGAGTAATGCTGCTTGTATTCCACCTGCAACTAAAGCAGAATTCATTGGTAAAACTGCCGTGTTTTGTAAGAGGAAATGCTTACAGTCCTTGCTACATCCTGCCTTGTTTGAGGCGGTTCGCTCCACGTCGGAAACCCTGCATATAGAAGTTCATTCGTGGAAGAGCCCCAAGAGTACACAGTGGGAGAAAAGCTGCTTGTGTTACCCCTGCAACTAAAGCAGAGTTCTACCGTTAAAACTGCGTGTTTTGGGATAGGATATGCTTACAGTCCTCGCTACAGCCTGCCACGGTTGAGGCAGTTCGATCCACGTGGGAATCCCTGCATAAAGAAGTTCATTCGTGTAAGAGCCCAAAGAGTACACAGTGGGAGAAATGATGCTTGTGTTTCACCTGCAACTGAAGCAGAATTCTTTGGTAAAACTGCCGTGTTTTGGAAGAGGAAATGCTTACAGTCCTCGCTACAGACTCCCTTGGTTGAGGCAGTTCGCTCCACGTCGGAAACCCTGCATATAGAAGTTCATTCGTGGAAGAGCCCCAAGAGTACACAGTGGGAGAAAAGCTGCTTGTGTTACCCCTGCAACTAAAGCAGAGTTCTACCGTTAAAACTGCGTGGTTTGGGAGAGGATATGCTTACAGTACTCGCTACAGCCTGTCATGGTTGAGGCAGTTCGCTCCACGTCGCAAACCCTGCATATAGAAGTTCATTCGTGGAAGAGCCCAAAGAGTACACAGTGGGAGAAAAACTGCTTGTGTTACCCCTGCAACTAAAGCAGAGTTCTACCGTTAAAGCTGCGTGGTTTGGGAGAGGATATGCTTACAGTCCTCGCTACAGCCTGCCATGGTGGAGGCAGTTCGCTCCACGTGGGAATCCCTGCATAAAGAAGTTCATTCGTGCAAGAGCCCAAAGAGTACACAGTGGGAGTAATGCTGCTTGTATTCCACCTGCAACTAAAGCAGAATTCTTTGGTAAAACTGCCGTGTTTTGTAAGAGGAAATGCTTACAGTCCTTGCTACATCCTGCCTTGGTTGAGGCGGTTCGCTCCACATCGGAAACCCTGCATATAGAAGTTCATTCGTGGAAGAGCCCCAAGAGTACACAGTGGGAGAAAAGCTGCTTGTGTTACCCCTGCAATTAAAGCAGAGTTCTACCGTTAAAATTGCGTGTTTTGGGATAGGATATGCTTACAGTCCTCGCTACAGCCTGCCACGGTTGAGGCAGTTCGATCCACGTGGGAATCTCTGCATAAAGAAGTTCATTCGTGTAAGAGCCCAAAGAGTACACAGTGGGAGAAATGATGCTTGTGTTTCACCTGCAACTGAAGCAGAATTCTTTGGTAAAACTGCCGTGTTTTGGAAGAGGAAATGCTTACAGTCCTCGCTACAGCCTTACTTGGTTGAGGCAGTTCGCTCCACTTCAGAAACCCTGCATATAGAAGTTCATTCGTGGAAGAGCCCAAAGAGTACACAGTGGGAGAAAAACTGCTTGTGTTACCCCTGCAACTAAAGCAGAGTTCTACCGTTAAAGCTGCGTGGTTTGGGATAGGATATGCTTACAGTCCTCGCTACAGCCTGCCATGGTGGAGGCAGTTCGCTCCACGTGGGAAACCCTGCATAAAGAAGTTCATTCGTGCAAGAGCCCAAAGAGTACACAGTGGGAGTAATGCTGCTTGTATTCCACCTGCAACTAAAGCAGAATTCTTTGGTAAAACTGCCGTGTTTTGTAAGAGGAAATGCTTACAGTCCTTGCTACATCCTGCCTTGGTTGAGGCGGTTCGCTCCACGTCGGAAACCCTGCATATAGAAGTTCATTCGTAGAAGAGCCCCAAGAGTACACAGTGGGAGAAAAGCTGCTTGTGTTACCCCTGCAACTAAAGAAGAGTTCTACCGTTAAAACTGCGTGGTTTGGGAGAGGATATGTTTACAGTGCTCGCTACAGCCTGCCTTGGTTAAGGCAGTTCGCTCCACGTCGCAAACCCTGCATATAGAAGTTCATTCGTGGAAGAGCCCCAAGAGTACACAGTGGGAGAAAAGCTGCTTGTGTTACCCCTGCAATTAAAGCAGAGTTCTACCGTTAAAGCTGGGGGGTTTGGGAGAGGATATGCTTACAGTCCTCGCTACAGCCTGCCATGGTGGAGGCAGTTCGCTCCACGTCGGAAACCCTGCATATAGAAGTTCATTCGTGGAAGAGCACAAAGAGTACACAGTGGGAGAAAAGCTGCTTGTGTTACCCCTGCAACTAAAGCAGAGTTGTACCGTTAAAGCTGCGTGGTTTGGGAGAGGATATGCTTACAGTCCTCGCTACAGCCTGCCATGGTGGAGGCAGTTCGCTCCACGTGGGAATCCCTGCATAAAGAAGTTCATTCGTGTAAGATCCCAAAGAGTACACAGTGGGAGTAATGCTGCTTGTATTCTTCCTGCAACTAAAGCAGAATTCTATCGTAAAACTGCCGTGTTTTGTAAGAGGAAATGCTTACAGTCCTTGCTACATCCTGCCTTGGTTGAGGCAGTTCGCTCCACGTCGGAAACCCTGCATATAGAAGTTCATTCGTGGAAGAGCCAGAAGAGTACACAGTGGGAGAAAAGCTGCTTGTGTTACCCCTGCAACTAAAGCAGAGTTCTACCGTTAAAACTGCGTGGTTTGGGAGAGGATATGCTTACAGTGCTCGCTACAGCCTGCCTTGGTTGAGGCAGTTCGCTCCACGTCGCAAACCCTGCATATAGAAGTTCATTCGTGGAAGAGCCCAAAGAGTACACAGTGGGAGAAAAATTGCTTGTGTTACCCCTGCAACTAAAGCAGAGTTCTACCGTTAAAACTGCGTGGTTTGGGAGAGGATATGCTTACAGTCCTCGCTACAGCCTGCCATGGTGGAGGCATTTCGCTCCCCGTGGGAATCCCTGCATAAAGAAGTTTATTCGTGTAAGAGCCCCAAGAGTACACAGTGGGAGTAATGCTGCTTGTATTCCACCTGCAACTAAAGAAGAATTCTTTGGTAAAACTGCCGTGTTTTGTAAGAGGAAATGCTTACAGTCCTTGCTACATCCTGCCTTGTTTGAGGCGGTTCGCTCCACGTCGGAAACCCTGCATATAGAAGTTCATTCGTGGAAGAGCCCCAAGAGTACACAGTGGGAGAAAAGCTGCTTGTGTTACCCCTGCAACTAAAGCAGAGTTCTACCGTTAAAACTGCGTGTTTTGGGATAGGATATGCTTACAGTCCTCGCTACAGCCTGCCACGGTTGAGGCAGTTCGATCCACGTGGGAATCCCTGCATAAAGAAGTTCATTCGTGTAAGAGCCCAAAGAGTACACAGTGGGAGAAATGATGCTTGTGTTTCACCTGCAACTGAAGCAGAATTCTTTGGTAAAACTGCCGTGTTTTGGAAGAGGAAATGCTTACAGTCCTCGCTACAGCCTGCCTTGGTTGAGGCAGTTCGCTCCACGTCGGAAACCCTGCATATAGAAGTTCATTCGTGGAAGAGCCCCAAGAGTACACAGTGGGAGAAAAGCTGCTTGTGTTACCCCTGCAACTAAAGCAGAGTTCTACCGTTAAAACTGCGTGGTTTGGGAGAGGATATGCTTACAGTCCTCGCTACAGCCTGCCTTTGTTGAGGCAGTTCGCTCCACGTCGGAAACCCTGCATATAGAAGTTCATTCGTGGAAGAGCCCCAAGAGTACACAGTGGGAGAAAAGCTGCTTGTGTTACCCCTGCAACTAAAGCAGAGTTCTACCGTTAAAACTGCGTCGTTTGGGAGAGGATATGCTTACAGTCCTCGCTACAGCCTGCCTTGGTTGAGGCAGTTCGCTCCACATCGCAAACCCTGCATATAGAAGTTCATTCGTGGAAGAGCCCAAAGAGTACACAGTGGGAAAAAAACTGCTTGTGTTACCCCTGCAACTAAAGCAGAGTTCTACCGTTAAAACTGCGTGTTTTGGGATAGGATATGCTTACAGTCCTCGCTACAGCCTGCCACGGTTGAGGCAGTTCGATCCACGTGGGAATCCCTGCATAAAGAAGTTCATTCGTGGAAGAGCCCAAAGAGTACACAGTGGGAGAAATGATGCTTGTGTTTCACCTGCAACTGAAGCAGAATTCTTTGGAAAAACTGCCGTGTTTTGTAAGAGGAAATGCTTACAGTCCTTGCTACATCCTGCCTTGGTTGAGGCGGTTCGCTCCACGTCGGAAACACTGCATATAGAAGTTCATTCGTGGAAGAGCCCCAAGAGTACACAGTGGGAGAAAAGCTGCTTGTGTTACGCCTGCAACTAAAGCAGAGTTCTACCGTTAAAACTGCGTGGTTTGGGAGAGGATATGCTTACAGTCCTCGCTACAGCCTGCCTTTGTTGAGGCAGTTCGCTCCACGTCGGAAACCCTGCATATAGAAGTTCATTCGTGGAAGAGCCCCAAGAGTACACAGTGGGAGAAAAGCTGCTTGTGTTACCCCTGCAACTAAAGCAGAGTTCTACCGTTAAAACTGCGTCGTTTGGGAGAGGATATGCTTACAGTCCTCGCTACAGCCTGCCTTGGTTGAGGCAGTTCGCTCCACATCGCAAACCCTGCATATAGAAGTTCATTCGTGGAAGAGCCCAAAGAGTACACAGTGGGAAAAAAACTGCTTGTGTTACCCCTGCAACTAAAGCAGAGTTCTACCGTTAAAACTGCGTGTTTTGGGATAGGATATGCTTACAGTCCTCGCTACAGCCTGCCACGGTTGAGGCAGTTCGATCCACGTGGGAATCCCTGCATAAAGAAGTTCATTCGTGGAAGAGCCCAAAGAGTACACTGTGGGAGAAATGATGCTTGTGTTTCACCTGCAACTGAAGCAGAATTCTTTGGAAAAACTGCCGTGTTTTGTAAGAGGAAATGCTTACAGTCCTTGCTACATCCTGCCTTAGTTGAGGCGGTTCGCTCCACGTCGGAAACACTGCATATAGAAGTTCATTCGTGGAAGAGCCCCAAGAGTACACAGTGGGAGAAAAGCTGCTTGTGTTACCCCTGCAACTAAAGCAGAGTTCTACCGTTAAAACTGCGTGTTTTGGGATAGGATATGCTTACAGTCCTCGCTACAGCCTGCCACGGTTGAGGCAGTTCGATCCACGTGGGAATCCCTGCATAAAGAAGTTCATTCGTGTAAGAGCCCAAAGAGTACACAGTGGGAGAAATGATGCTTGTGTTTCACCTGCAACTGAAGCAGAATTCTTTGGTAAAACTGCCGTGTTTTGGAAGAGGAAATGCTTACAGTCCTCGCTACCGCCTGCCTTGGTTGAGGCAGTTCGCTCCACGTCGGAAACCCTGCATATAGAAGTTCATTCGTGGAAGAGCCCCAAGAGTACACAGTGGGAGAAAAGCTGCTTGTGTTACCCCTGCAACTAAAGCAGAGTTCTACCGTTAAAACTGCGTGGTTTGGGAGAGGATATGCTTACAGACCTCGCTACAGCCTGCCTTTGTTGAGGCAGTTCGCTCCACGTCGGAAACCCTGCATATAGAAGTTCATTCGTGGAAGAGCCCCAAGAGTACACAGTGGGAGAAAAGCTGCTTGTGTTACCCCTGCAACTAAAGCAGAGTTCTACCGTTAAAACTGCGTCGTTTGGGAGAGGATATGCTTACAGTCCTCGCTACAGCCTGCCTTGGTAGAGGCAGTTCGCTCCACATCGCAAACCCTGCATATAGAAGTTCATTCGTGGAAGAGCCCAAAGAGTACACAGTGGGAAAAAAACTGCTTGTGTTACCCCTGCAACTAAAGCAGAGTTCTACCGTTAAAACTGCGTGTTTTGGGATAGGATATGCTTACAGTCCTCGCTACAGCCTGCCACGGTTGAGGCAGTTCGATCCACGTGGGAATCCCTGCATAAAGAAGTTCATTCGTGGAAGAGCCCAAAGAGTACACAGTGGGAGAAATGATGCTTGTGTTTCACCTGCAACTGAAGCAGAATTCTTTGGAAAAACTGCCGTGTTTTGTAAGAGGAAATGCTTACAGTCCTTGCTACATCCTGCCTTGGTTGAGGCGGTTCGCTCCACGTCGGAAACACTGCATATAGAAGTTCATTCGTGGAAGAGCCCCAAGAGTACACAGTGGGAGAAAAGCTGCTTGTGTTACCCCTGCAACTAAAGCAGAGTTCTACCGTTAAAACTGCGTGGTTTGGGAGAGGATATGTTTAAAGTGCTCGCTACAGCCTGCCTTGGTTGAGGCAGTTCGCTCCACGTCGCAAACCCTGCATATAGAAGTTCATTCGTGGAAGAGCCCAAAGAGTACACAGTGGGAGAAAAACTGCTTGTGTTACCCCTGCAACTAAAGCAGAGTTTTACCGTTAAAGCTGGGTGGTTTGGGAGAAGATATGCTTACAGTCCTCGCTACAGCCTGCCATGGTGGAGGCAGTTCGCTCCACGTCGGAAACCCTGAATATAGAAGTTCATTCGTGGAAGAGCCAGAAGAGTACACAGTGGGAGAAAAGCTGCTTGTGTTACCCCTGCAACTAAAGCAGAGTTCTACCGTTAAAACTGCGTGGTTTGGGAGAGGATATGCTTACAGTGCTCGCTACAGCCTGCCTTGGTTGAGGCAGTTCGCTCCACGTCGCAAACCCTGCATATAGAAGTTCATTCGTGGAAGAGCCCAAAGAGTACACAGTGGGAGAAAAACTGCTTGTGTTACCCCTGCAACTAAAGCAGAGTTCTACCGTTAAAGCTGCGTGGTTTGGGAGAGGATATGCTTACAGTCCTCGCTACAGCCTGCCATGGTGGAGGCAGTTCGCTCCACGTGGGAATCCCTGCATAAAGAAGTTCATTCGTGCAAGAGCCCAAAGAGTACACAGTGGGAGTAATGCTGCTTGTATTCCACCTGCAACTAAAGCAGAATTCATTGGTAAAACTGCCGTGTTTTGTAAGAGGAAATGCTTACAGTCCTTGCTACATCCTGCCTTGTTTGAGGCGGTTCGCTCCACGTCGGAAACCCTGCATATAGAAGTTCATTCGTGGAAGAGCCCCAAGAGTACACAGTGGGAGAAAAGCTGCTTGTGTTACCCCTGCAACTAAAGCAGAGTTCTACCGTTAAAACTGCGTGTTTTGGGATAGGATATGCTTACAGTCCTCGCTACAGCCTGCCACGGTTGAGGCAGTTCGATCCACGTGGGAATCCCTGCATAAAGAAGTTCATTCGTGTAAGAGCCCAAAGAGTACACAGTGGGAGAAATGATGCTTGTGTTTCACCTGCAACTGAAGCAGAATTCTTTGGTAAAACTGCCGTGTTTTGGAAGAGGAAATGCTTACAGTCCTCGCTACAGACTCCCTTGGTTGAGGCAGTTCGCTCCACGTCGGAAACCCTGCATATAGAAGTTCATTCGTGGAAGAGCCCCAAGAGTACACAGTGGGAGAAAAGCTGCTTGTGTTACCCCTGCAACTAAAGCAGAGTTCTACCGTTAAAACTGCGTGGTTTGGGAGAGGATATGCTTACAGTACTCGCTACAGCCTGTCATGGTTGAGGCAGTTCGCTCCACGTCGCAAACCCTGCATATAGAAGTTCATTCGTGGAAGAGCCCAAAGAGTACACAGTGGGAGAAAAACTGCTTGTGTTACCCCTGCAACTAAAGCAGAGTTCTACCGTTAAAGCTGCGTGGTTTGGGAGAGGATATGCTTACAGTCCTCGCTACAGCCTGCCATGGTGGAGGCAGTTCGCTCCACGTGGGAATCCCTGCATAAAGAAGTTCATTCGTGCAAGAGCCCAAAGAGTACACAGTGGGAGTAATGCTGCTTGTATTCCACCTGCAACTAAAGCAGAATTCTTTGGTAAAACTGCCGTGTTTTGTAAGAGGAAATGCTTACAGTCCTTGCTACATCCTGCCTTGGTTGAGGCGGTTCGCTCCACATCGGAAACCCTGCATATAGAAGTTCATTCGTGGAAGAGCCCCAAGAGTACACAGTGGGAGAAAAGCTGCTTGTGTTACCCCTGCAATTAAAGCAGAGTTCTACCGTTAAAATTGCGTGTTTTGGGATAGGATATGCTTACAGTCCTCGCTACAGCCTGCCACGGTTGAGGCAGTTCGATCCACGTGGGAATCTCTGCATAAAGAAGTTCATTCGTGTAAGAGCCCAAAGAGTACACAGTGGGAGAAATGATGCTTGTGTTTCACCTGCAACTGAAGCAGAATTCTTTGGTAAAACTGCCGTGTTTTGGAAGAGGAAATGCTTACAGTCCTCGCTACAGCCTTACTTGGTTGAGGCAGTTCGCTCCACTTCAGAAACCCTGCATATAGAAGTTCATTCGTGGAAGAGCCCAAAGAGTACACAGTGGGAGAAAAACTGCTTGTGTTACCCCTGCAACTAAAGCAGAGTTCTACCGTTAAAGCTGCGTGGTTTGGGATAGGATATGCTTACAGTCCTCGCTACAGCCTGCCATGGTGGAGGCAGTTCGCTCCACGTGGGAAACCCTGCATAAAGAAGTTCATTCGTGCAAGAGCCCAAAGAGTACACAGTGGGAGTAATGCTGCTTGTATTCCACCTGCAACTAAAGCAGAATTCTTTGGTAAAACTGCCGTGTTTTGTAAGAGGAAATGCTTACAGTCCTTGCTACATCCTGCCTTGGTTGAGGCGGTTCGCTCCACGTCGGAAACCCTGCATATAGAAGTTCATTCGTAGAAGAGCCCCAAGAGTACACAGTGGGAGAAAAGCTGCTTGTGTTACCCCTGCAACTAAAGAAGAGTTCTACCGTTAAAACTGCGTGGTTTGGGAGAGGATATGTTTACAGTGCTCGCTACAGCCTGCCTTGGTTAAGGCAGTTCGCTCCACGTCGCAAACCCTGCATATAGAAGTTCATTCGTGGAAGAGCCCCAAGAGTACACAGTGGGAGAAAAGCTGCTTGTGTTACCCCTGCAATTAAAGCAGAGTTCTACCGTTAAAGCTGGGGGGTTTGGGAGAGGATATGCTTACAGTCCTCGCTACAGCCTGCCATGGTGGAGGCAGTTCGCTCCACGTCGGAAACCCTGCATATAGAAGTTCATTCGTGGAAGAGCACAAAGAGTACACAGTGGGAGAAAAGCTGCTTGTGTTACCCCTGCAACTAAAGCAGAGTTGTACCGTTAAAGCTGCGTGGTTTGGGAGAGGATATGCTTACAGTCCTCGCTACAGCCTGCCATGGTGGAGGCAGTTCGCTCCACGTGGGAATCCCTGCATAAAGAAGTTCATTCGTGTAAGATCCCAAAGAGTACACAGTGGGAGTAATGCTGCTTGTATTCTTCCTGCAACTAAAGCAGAATTCTATCGTAAAACTGCCGTGTTTTGTAAGAGGAAATGCTTACAGTCCTTGCTACATCCTGCCTTGGTTGAGGCAGTTCGCTCCACGTCGGAAACCCTGCATATAGAAGTTCATTCGTGGAAGAGCCAGAAGAGTACACAGTGGGAGAAAAGCTGCTTGTGTTACCCCTGCAACTAAAGCAGAGTTCTACCGTTAAAACTGCGTGGTTTGGGAGAGGATATGCTTACAGTGCTCGCTACAGCCTGCCTTGGTTGAGGCAGTTCGCTCCACGTCGCAAACCCTGCATATAGAAGTTCATTCGTGGAAGAGCCCAAAGAGTACACAGTGGGAGAAAAATTGCTTGTGTTACCCCTGCAACTAAAGCAGAGTTCTACCGTTAAAACTGCGTGGTTTGGGAGAGGATATGCTTACAGTCCTCGCTACAGCCTGCCATGGTGGAGGCATTTCGCTCCCCGTGGGAATCCCTGCATAAAGAAGTTTATTCGTGTAAGAGCCCCAAGAGTACACAGTGGGAGTAATGCTGCTTGTATTCCACCTGCAACTAAAGAAGAATTCTTTGGTAAAACTGCCGTGTTTTGGAAGAGGAAATGGTTACAGTCCTCGCTACAGCCTTACTTGGTTGAGGCAATTCGCTCCACTTCGGAAACCCTGCATATAGAAGTTCATTCGTGGAAGAGCCCCAAGAGTACACAGTGGGAGAAAAGCTCCTTGTGTTTCCCCTGCAACTAAAGCAGAGTTCTACCGTTAAAACTGCGTGGTTTGGGAGAGGATATGCTTACAGTCCTCGCTACAGCCTGCCTTGGTTGAGGCAGTTCGCTCCACGTCGCAAACCCTGCATATAGAAGTTCATTCGTGGAAGAGCCCAAAGAGTACACAGTGGGAGAAAAACTGCTTGTGTTACCCCTGCAACTAAAGCAGAGTTCTACCGTTAAAGCAGCGTGGTTTGGGAGAGGATATGCTTACAGTCCTCGCTACAGCCTGCCATGGTGGAGGCAGTTCGCTCCACGTGGGAATCCCTGCATAAAGATGTTCATTCGTGCAAGAGCCCAAAGAGTACACAGTGGGAGTAATGCTGCTTGTATTCCACCTGCAACTAAAGCAGAATTCTTTGGTAAAACTGCCGTGTTTTGTAAGAGGAAATGCTTACAGTCCTTGCTACATCCTGCCTTGGTTGAGGCAGTTCGCTCCACGTCGGAAACCCTGCATATAGAAGTTCATTCGTGGAAGAGCCCCAAGAGTACACAGTGGGAGAAAAGCTGCTTGTGTTACCCCTGCAACTAAAGCAGAGTTCTACCGTTAAAACTGCGTGTTTTGGGATAGGATATGCTTACAGTCCTCGCTACAGCCTGCCACGGTTGAGGCAGTTCGATCCACGTGGGAATCCCTGCATAAAGAAGTTCATTCGTGTAAGAGCCCAAAGACTACACAGTGGGAGAAATGATGCTTGTGTTTCACCTGCAACTGAAGCAGAATTCTTTGGTAAAACTGCCGTGTTTTGGAAGAGGAAATGCTTACAGTCCTCGCTACAGCCTGCCTTGGTTGAGGCAGTTCGCTCCACGTAGGAAACCCTGCATATAGAAGTTCATTCGTGGAAGAGCCCCAAGAGTACACAGTGGGAGAAAAGCTGCTTGTGTTACCCCTGCAACTAAAGCAGAGTTCTACCGTTAAAACTGCGTGGTTTGGGAGAGGATATGTTTAAAGTGCTCGCCACAGCCTGCCTTGGTTGAGGCAGTTCGCTCCACGTCGCAAACCCTGCATATAGAAGTTCATTCGTGGAAGAGCCCAAAGAGTACACAGTGGGAGAAAAACTGCTTGTGTTACCCCTGCAACTAAAGCAGAGTTTTACCGTTAAAGCTGGGTGGTTTGGGAGAAGATATGCTTACAGTCCTCGCTACAGCCTGCCATGGTGGAGGCAGTTCGCTCCACGTCGGAAACCCTGAATATAGAAGTTCATTCGTGGAAGAGCCAGAAGAGTACACAGTGGGGGAAAAGCTGCTTGTGTTACCCCTGCAACTAAAGCAGAGTTCTACCGTTAAAACTGCGTGGTTTGGGAGAGGATATGCTTACAGTGCTCGCTACAGCCTGCCTTGGTTGAGGCAGTTCGCTCCACGTCGCAAACCCTGCATATAGAAGTTCATTCGTGGAAGAGCCCAAAGAGTACACAGTGGGAGAAAAACTGCTTGTGTTACCCCTGCAACTAAAGCAGAGTTCTACCGTTAAAGCTGCGTGGTTTGGGAGAGGATATGCTTACAGTCCTCGCTACAGCCTGCCATGGTGGAGGCAGTGTGCTCCACGTGGGAATCCCTGCATAAAGAAGTTCATTCGTGCAAGAGCCCAAAGAGTACACAGTGGGAGTAATGCTGCTTGTATTCCACCTGCAACTAAAGCAGAATTCTTTGGTAAAACTGCCGTGTTTTGTAAGAGGAAATGCTTACAGTCCTTGCTACATCCTGCCTTGGTTGAGGCGGTTCGCTCCACGTCGGAAACCCTGCATATAGAAGTTCATTCGTAGAAGAGCCCCAAGAGTACACAGTGGGAGAAAAGCTGCTTGTGTTACCCCTGCAACTAAAGAAGAGTTCTACCGTTAAAACTGCGTGGTTTGGGAGAGGATATGTTTACAGTGCTCGCTACAGCCTGCCTTGGTTAAGGCAGTTCGCTCCACGTCGCAAACCCTGCATATAGAAGTTCATTCGTGGAAGAGCCCCAAGAGTACACAGTGGGAGAAAAGCTGCTTGTGTTACCCCTGCAATTAAAGCAGAGTTCTACCGTTAAAGCTGGGGGGTTTGGGAGAGGATATGCTTACAGTCCTCGCTACAGCCTGCCATGGTGGAGGCAGTTCGCTCCACGTCGGAAACCCTGCATATAGAAGTTCATTCGTGGAAGAGCACAAAGAGTACACAGTGGGAGAAAAGCTGCTTGTGTTACCCCTGCAACTAAAGCAGAGTTGTACCGTTAAAGCTGCGTGGTTTGGGAGAGGATATGCTTACAGTCCTCGCTACAGCCTGCCATGGTGGAGGCAGTTCGCTCCACGTGGGAATCCCTGCATAAAGAAGTTCATTCGTGTAAGATCCCAAAGAGTACACAGTGGGAGTAATGCTGCTTGTATTCTTCCTGCAACTAAAGCAGAATTCTATCGTAAAACTGCCGTGTTTTGTAAGAGGAAATGCTTACAGTCCTTGCTACATCCTGCCTTGGTTGAGGCAGTTCGCTCCACGTCGGAAACCCTGCATATAGAAGTTCATTCGTGGAAGAGCCAGAAGAGTACACAGTGGGAGAAAAGCTGCTTGTGTTACCCCTGCAACTAAAGCAGAGTTCTACCGTTAAAACTGCGTGGTTTGGGAGAGGATATGCTTACAGTGCTCGCTACAGCCTGCCTTGGTTGAGGCAGTTCGCTCCACGTCGCAAACCCTGCATATAGAAGTTCATTCGTGGAAGAGCCCAAAGAGTACACAGTGGGAGAAAAATTGCTTGTGTTACCCCTGCAACTAAAGCAGAGTTCTACCGTTAAAACTGCGTGGTTTGGGAGAGGATATGCTTACAGTCCTCGCTACAGCCTGCCATGGTGGAGGCATTTCGCTCCCCGTGGGAATCCCTGCATAAAGAAGTTTATTCGTGTAAGAGCCCCAAGAGTACACAGTGGGAGTAATGCTGCTTGTATTCCACCTGCAACTAAAGAAGAATTCTTTGGTAAAACTGCCGTGTTTTGGAAGAGGAAATGGTTACAGTCCTCGCTACAGCCTTACTTGGTTGAGGCAATTCGCTCCACTTCGGAAACCCTGCATATAGAAGTTCATTCGTGGAAGAGCCCCAAGAGTACACAGTGGGAGAAAAGCTCCTTGTGTTTCCCCTGCAACTAAAGCAGAGTTCTACCGTTAAAACTGCGTGGTTTGGGAGAGGATATGCTTACAGTCCTCGCTACAGCCTGCCTTGGTTGAGGCAGTTCGCTCCACGTCGCAAACCCTGCATATAGAAGTTCATTCGTGGAAGAGCCCAAAGAGTACACAGTGGGAGAAAAACTGCTTGTGTTACCCCTGCAACTAAAGCAGAGTTCTACCGTTAAAGCAGCGTGGTTTGGGAGAGGATATGCTTACAGTCCTCGCTACAGCCTGCCATGGTGGAGGCAGTTCGCTCCACGTGGGAATCCCTGCATAAAGATGTTCATTCGTGCAAGAGCCCAAAGTGTACACAGTGGGAGTAATGCTGCTTGTATTCCACCTGCAACTAAAGCAGAATTCTTTGGTAAAACTGCCGTGTTTTGTAAGAGGAAATGCTTACAGTCCTTGCTACATCCTGCCTTGGTTGAGGCAGTTCGCTCCACGTCGGAAACCCTGCATATAGAAGTTCATTCGTGGAAGAGCCCCAAGAGTACACAGTGGGAGAAAAGCTGCTTGTGTTACCCCTGCAACTAAAGCAGAGTTCTACCGTTAAAACTGCGTGTTTTGGGATAGGATATGCTTACAGTCCTCGCTACAGCCTGCCACGGTTGAGGCAGTTCGATCCACGTGGGAATCCCTGCATAAAGAAGTTCATTCGTGTAAGAGCCCAAAGACTACACAGTGGGAGAAATGATGCTTGTGTTTCACCTGCAACTGAAGCAGAATTCTTTGGTAAAACTGCCGTGTTTTGGAAGAGGAAATGCTTACAGTCCTCGCTACAGCCTGCCTTGGTTGAGGCAGTTCGCTCCACGTCGGAAACCCTGCATATAGAAGTTCATTCGTGGAAGAGCCCCAAGAGTACACAGTGGGAGAAAAGCTGCTTGTGTTACCCCTGCAACTAAAGCAGAGTTCTACCGTTAAAACTGCGTGGTTTGGGAGAGGATATGCTTACAGTCCTCGCTACAGCCTGCCTTGGTTGAGGCAGTTCGCTCCACGTCGCAAACCCTGCATATAGAAGTTCATTCGTGGAAGAGCCCAAAGAGTACACAGTGGGAAAAAAACTGCTTGTGTTACCCCTGCAACTAAAGCAGGGTTCTACCGTTAAAACTGCGTGTTTTGGGATAGGACATGCTTACAGTCCTCGCTACAGCCTGCCACGGTTGAGGCAGTTCGATCCACGTGGGAATCCCTGCATAAAGAAGTTCATTCGTGTAAGATCCCAAAGAGTACACAGTGGGAGAAATGATGCTTGTGTTTCACCTGCAACTGAAGCAGAATTCTTTGGTAAAACTGCCGTGTTTTGTAAGAGGAAATGCTTACAGTTCTTGCGACATCCTGCCTTGGTTGAGGCGGTTCGCTCCACGTCGGAAACCCTGCATATAGAAGTTCATTCGTGGAAGAGCCCCAAGAGTACACAGTGGGAGAAAAGCTGCTTGTGTTACCCCTGCAACTAAAGCAGAGTTCTACCGTTAAAACTGCGTGGTTTGGGAGAGGATATGTTTACAGTGCTCGCTACAGCCTGCCTTGGTTGAGGCAGTTCGCTCCACGTCGCAAACCCTGCATATAGAAGTTCATTCGTGGAAGAGCCCCAAGAGTACACAGTGGGAGAAAAGCTGCTTGTGTTACCCCTGCAACTAAAGCAGAGTTCTACCGTTAAAACTGCGTGTTTTGGGATAGGATATGCTTACAGTCCTCGCTACAGCCTGCCACGGTTGAGGCAGTTCGATCCACGTGGGAATCCCTGCATAAAGAAGTTCATTCGTGTAAGAGCCCAAAGACTACACAGTGGGAGAAATGATGCTTGTGTTACACCTGCAACTGAAGCAGAATTCTTTGGTAAAACTGCCGTGTTTTGGAAGAGGAAATGCTTACAGTCCTCGCTACAGCCTGCCTTGGTTGAGGCAGTTCGCTCCACGTCGGAAACCCTGCATATAGAAGTTCATTCGTGGAAGAGCCCCAAGAGTACACAGTGGGAGAAAAGCTGCTTGTGTTACCCCTGCAACTAAAGCAGAGTTCTACCGTTAAAACTGCGTGTTTTGGGAGAGGATATGCTTACAGTCCTCGCTACAGCCTGCCACGGTTGAGGCAGTTCGATCCACGTGGGAATCCCTGCATAAAGAAGTTCATTCGTGTAAGAGCTCAAAGAGTACACAGTGGGAGAAATGATGCTTGTGTTTCACCTGCAACTGAAGCAGAATTCTTTGGTAAAACTGCCGTGTTTTGGAAGAGGAAATGCTTACAGTCCTCGCTACAGCCTCCCTTGTTTGAGGCAGTTCGCTCCACGTCGGAAACCCTGCATATAGAAGTTCATTCGTGGAAGAGCCCCAAGAGTACACAGTGGGAGAAAAGCTGCTTGTGTTACCCCTGCAACTAAAGCAGAGTTCTACCGTTAAAACTGCGTGGTTTGGGATAGGATATGCTTACAGTCCTCGCTACAGCCTGCCTTGGTTGAGGCAGTTCGCTCCACGTCGGAAACCCTGCATATAGAAGTTCATTCGTGGAAGAGCCCCAAGAGTACACAGTGGGAGAAAAGCTGCTTGTGTTACCCCTGCAACTAAAGCAGAGTTCTACCGTTAAAACTGCGTGGTTTGGGAGAGGATATGCTTACAGTCCTCGCTACAGCCTGCCTTGGTTGAGGCAGTTCGCTCCACGTCGCAAACCCTGCATATAGAAGTTCATTCGTGGAAGAGCCCAAAGAGTACACAGTGGGAAAAAAACTGCTTGTGTTACCCCTGCAACTAAAGCAGAGTTCTACCGTTAAAACTGCGTGTTTTGGGATAGGATATGCTTACAGTCCTCGCTACAGCCTGCCACGGTTGAGGCAGTTCGATCCACGTGGGAATCCCTGCATAAAGAAGTTCATTCGTGTAAGATCCCAAAGAGTACACAGTGGGAGAAATGATGCTTGTGTTTCACCTGCAACTGAAGCAGAATTCTTTGGTAAAACTGCCGTGTTTTGTAAGAGGAAATGCTTACAGTTCTTGCGACATCCTGCCTTGGTTGAGGCGGTTCGCTCCACGTAGGAAACCCTGCATATAGAAGTTCATTCGTGGAAGAGCCCCAAGAGTACACAGTGGGAGAAAAGCTGCTTGTGTTACCCCTGCAACTAAAGCAGAGTTCTACCGTTAAAACTGCGTGGTTTGGGAGAGGATATGTTTAAAGTGCTCGCCACAGCCTGCCTTGGTTGAGGCAGTTCGCTCCACGTCGCAAACCCTGCATATAGAAGTTCATTCGTGGAAGAGCCCAAAGAGTACACAGTGGGAGAAAAACTGCTTGTGTTACCCCTGCAACTAAAGCAGAGTTTTACCGTTAAAGCTGGGTGGTTTGGGAGAAGATATGCTTACAGTCCTCGCTACAGCCTGCCATGGTGGAGGCAGTTCGCTCCACGTCGGAAACCCTGAATATAGAAGTTCATTCGTGGAAGAGCCAGAAGAGTACACAGTGGGGGAAAAGCTGCTTGTGTTACCCCTGCAACTAAAGCAGAGTTCTACCGTTAAAACTGCGTGGTTTGGGAGAGGATATGCTTACAGTGCTCGCTACAGCCTGCCTTGGTTGAGGCAGTTCGCTCCACGTCGCAAACCCTGCATATAGAAGTTCATTCGTGGAAGAGCCCAAAGAGTACACAGTGGGAGAAAAACTGCTTGTGTTACCCCTGCAACTAAAGCAGAGTTCTACCGTTAAAGCTGCGTGGTTTGGGAGAGGATATGCTTACAGTCCTCGCTACAGCCTGCCATGGTGGAGGCAGTGTGCTCCACGTGGGAATCCCTGCATAAAGAAGTTCATTCGTGCAAGAGCCCAAAGAGTACACAGTGGGAGTAATGCTGCTTGTATTCCACCTGCAACTAAAGCAGAATTCTTTGGTAAAACTGCCGTGTTTTGTAAGAGGAAATGCTTACAGTCCTTGCTACATCCTGCCTTGGTTGAGGCGGTTCGCTCCACGTCGGAAACCCTGCATATAGAAATTCATTCGTAGAAGAGCCCCAAGAGTACACAGTGGGAGAAAAGCTGCTTGTGTTACCCCTGCAACTAAAGCAGAGTTCTACCGTTAAAACTGCGTGGTTTGGGAGAGGATATGTTTACAGTGCTCGCTACAGCCTGCCTTGGTTAAGGCAGTTCGCTCCACGTCGCAAACCCTGCATATAGAAGTTCATTCGTGGAAGAGCCCCAAGAGTACACAGTGGGAGAAAAGCTGCTTGTGTTACCCCTGCAATTAAAGCAGAGTTCTACCGTTAAAGCTGGGGGGTTTGGGAGAGGATATGCTTACAGTCCTCGCTACAGCCTGCCATGGTGGAGGCAGTTCGCTCCACGTCGGAAACCCTGCATATAGAAGTTCATTCGTGGAAGAGCACAAAGAGTACACAGTGGGAGAAAAGCTGCTTGTGTTACCCCTGCAACTAAAGCAGAGTTGTACCGTTAAAGCTGCGTGGTTTGGGAGAGGATATGCTTACAGTCCTCGCTACAGCCTGCCATGGTGGAGGCAGTTCGCTCCACGTGGGAATCCCTGCATAAAGAAGTTCATTCGTGTAAGATCCCAAAGAGTACACAGTGGGAGTAATGCTGCTTGTATTCTTCCTGCAACTAAAGCAGAATTCTATCGTAAAACTGCCGTGTTTTGTAAGAGGAAATGCTTACAGTCCTTGCTACATCCTGCCTTGGTTGAGGCAGTTCGCTCCACGTCGGAAACCCTGCATATAGAAGTTCATTCGTGGAAGAGCCAGAAGAGTACACAGTGGGAGAAAAGCTGCTTGTGTTACCCCTGCAACTAAAGCAGAGTTCTACCGTTAAAACTGCGTGGTTTGGGAGAGGATATGCTTACAGTGCTCGCTACAGCCTGCCTTGGTTGAGGCAGTTCGCTCCACGTCGCAAACCCTGCATATAGAAGTTCATTCGTGGAAGAGCCCAAAGAGTACACAGTGGGAGAAAAATTGCTTGTGTTACCCCTGCAACTAAAGCAGAGTTCTACCGTTAAAACTGCGTGGTTTGGGAGAGGATATGCTTACAGTCCTCGCTACAGCCTGCCATGGTGGAGGCATTTCGCTCCCCGTGGGAATCCCTGCATAAAGAAGTTTATTCGTGTAAGAGCCCCAAGAGTACACAGTGGGAGTAATGCTGCTTGTATTCCACCTGCAACTAAAGAAGAATTCTTTGGTAAAACTGCCGTGTTTTGGAAGAGGAAATGGTTACAGTCCTCGCTACAGCCTTACTTGGTTGAGGCAATTCGCTCCACTTCGGAAACCCTGCATATAGAAGTTCATTCGTGGAAGAGCCCCAAGAGTACACAGTGGGAGAAAAGCTCCTTGTGTTTCCCCTGCAACTAAAGCAGAGTTCTACCGTTAAAACTGCGTGGTTTGGGAGAGGATATGCTTACAGTCCTCGCTACAGCCTGCCTTGGTTGAGGCAGTTCGCTCCACGTCGCAAACCCTGCATATAGAAGTTCATTCGTGGAAGAGCCCAAAGAGTACACAGTGGGAGAAAAACTGCTTGTGTTACCCCTGCAACTAAAGCAGAGTTCTACCGTTAAAGCAGCGTGGTTTGGGAGAGGATATGCTTACAGTCCTCGCTACAGCCTGCCATGGTGGAGGCAGTTCGCTCCACGTGGGAATCCCTGCATAAAGATGTTCATTCGTGCAAGAGCCCAAAGTGTACACAGTGGGAGTAATGCTGCTTGTATTCCACCTGCAACTAAAGCAGAATTCTTTGGTAAAACTGCCGTGTTTTGTAAGAGGAAATGCTTACAGTCCTTGCTACATCCTGCCTTGGTTGAGGCAGTTCGCTCCACGTCGGAAACCCTGCATATAGAAGTTCATTCGTGGAAGAGCCCCAAGAGTACACAGTGGGAGAAAAGCTGCTTGTGTTACCCCTGCAACTAAAGCAGAGTTCTACCGTTAAAACTGCGTGTTTTGGGATAGGATATGCTTACAGTCCTCGCTACAGCCTGCCACGGTTGAGGCAGTTCGATCCACGTGGGAATCCCTGCATAAAGAAGTTCATTCGTGTAAGAGCCCAAAGACTACACAGTGGGAGAAATGATGCTTGTGTTTCACCTGCAACTGAAGCAGAATTCTTTGGTAAAACTGCCGTGTTTTGGAAGAGGAAATGCTTACAGTCCTCGCTACAGCCTGCCTTGGTTGAGGCAGTTCGCTCCACGTCGGAAACCCTGCATATAGAAGTTCATTCGTGGAAGAGCCCCAAGAGTACACAGTGGGAGAAAAGCTGCTTGTGTTACCCCTGCAACTAAAGCAGAGTTCTACCGTTAAAACTCCGTGGTTTGGGAGAGGATATGCTTACAGTCCTCGCTACAGCCTGCCTTGGTTGAGGCAGTTCGCTCCACGTCGCAAACCCTGCATATAGAAGTTCATTCGTGGAAGAGCCCAAAGAGTACACAGTGGGAAAAAAACTGCTTGTGTTACCCCTGCAACTAAAGCAGGGTTCTACCGTTAAAACTGCGTGTTTTGGGATAGGACATGCTTACAGTCCTCGCTACAGCCTGCCACGGTTGAGGCAGTTCGATCCACGTGGGAATCCCTGCATAAAGAAGTTCATTCGTGTAAGATCCCAAAGAGTACACAGTGGGAGAAATGATGCTTGTGTTTCACCTGCAACTGAAGCAGAATTCTTTGGTAAAACTGCCGTGTTTTGTAAGAGGAAATGCTTACAGTTCTTGCGACATCCTGCCTTGGTTGAGGCGGTTCGCTCCACGTCGGAAACCCTGCATATAGAAGTTCATTCGTGGAAGAGCCCCAAGAGTACACAGTGG
The DNA here is from genome assembly GCF_025265405.1 of Mesoplodon densirostris. Classification (NCBI taxonomy): domain Eukaryota; kingdom Metazoa; phylum Chordata; class Mammalia; order Artiodactyla; family Ziphiidae; genus Mesoplodon; species Mesoplodon densirostris. The sequence continues at coordinate 91,369,290 of NC_082672.1, forward strand.
GAGAAAAGCTGCTTGTGTTACCCCTGCAACTAAAGCAGAGTTCTACCGTTAAAACTGCGTGGTTTGGGAGAGGATATGTTTACAGTGCTCGCTACAGCCTGCCTTGGTTGAGGCAGTTCGCTCCACGTCGCAAACCCTGCATATAGAAGTTCATTCGTGGAAGAGCCCCAAGAGTACACAGTGGGAGAAAAGCTGCTTGTGTTACCCCTGCAACTAAAGCAGAGTTCTACCGTTAAAACTGCGTGTTTTGGGATAGGATATGCTTACAGTCCTCGCTACAGCCTGCCACGGTTGAGGCAGTTCGATCCACGTGGGAATCCCTGCATAAAGAAGTTCATTCGTGTAAGAGCCCAAAGACTACACAGTGGGAGAAATGATGCTTGTGTTACACCTGCAACTGAAGCAGAATTCTTTGGTAAAACTGCCGTGTTTTGGAAGAGGAAATGCTTACAGTCCTCGCTACAGCCTGCCTTGGTTGAGGCAGTTCGCTCCACGTCGGAAACCCTGCATATAGAAGTTCATTCGTGGAAGAGCCCCAAGAGTACACAGTGGGAGAAAAGCTGCTTGTGTTACCCCTGCAACTAAAGCAGAGTTCTACCGTTAAAACTGCGTGTTTTGGGAGAGGATATGCTTACAGTCCTCGCTACAGCCTGCCACGGTTGAGGCAGTTCGATCCACGTGGGAATCCCTGCATAAAGAAGTTCATTCGTGTAAGAGCTCAAAGAGTACACAGTGGGAGAAATGATGCTTGTGTTTCACCTGCAACTGAAGCAGAATTCTTTGGTAAAACTGCCGTGTTTTGGAAGAGGAAATGCTTACAGTCCTCGCTACAGCCTGCCTTGTTTGAGGCAGTTCGCTCCACGTCGGAAACCCTGCATATAGAAGTTCATTCGTGGAAGAGCCCCAAGAGTACACAGTGGGAGAAAAGCTGCTTGTGTTACCCCTGCAACTAAAGCAGAGTTCTACCGTTAAAACTGCGTGGTTTGGGATAGGATATGCTTACAGTCCTCGCTACAGCCTGCCTTGGTTGAGGCAGTTCGCTCCACGTCGGAAACCCTGCATATAGAAGTTCATTCGTGGAAGAGCCCCAAGAGTACACAGTGGGAGAAAAGCTGCTTGTGTTACCCCTGCAACTAAAGCAGAGTTCTACCGTTAAAACTGCGTGGTTTGGGAGAGGATATGCTTACAGTCCTCGCTACAGCCTGCCTTGGTTGAGGCAGTTCGCTCCACGTCGCAAACCCTGCATATAGAAGTTCATTCGTGGAAGAGCCCAAAGAGTACACAGTGGGAAAAAAACTGCTTGTGTTACCCCTGCAACTAAAGCAGAGTTCTACCGTTAAAACTGCGTGTTTTGGGATAGGATATGCTTACAGTCCTCGCTACAGCCTGCCACGGTTGAGGCAGTTCGATCCACGTGGGAATCCCTGCATAAAGAAGTTCATTCGTGTAAGATCCCAAAGAGTACACAGTGGGAGAAATGATGCTTGTGTTTCACCTGCAACTGAAGCAGAATTCTTTGGTAAAACTGCCGTGTTTTGTAAGAGGAAATGCTTACAGTCCTTGCTACAACCTGCCTTGGTTGAGGCGGTTCGCTCCACGTCGGAAACCCTGCATATAGAAGTTCATTCGTGGAAGAGCCCCAAGAGTACACAGTGGGAGAAAAGCTGCTTGTGTTACCCCTGCAACTAAAGCAGAGTTCTACCGTTAAAACTGCGTGGTTTGGGAGAGGATATGTTTACAGTGCTCGCTACAGCCTGCCTTGGTTGAGGCAGTTCGCTCCACGTCGCAAACCCTGCATATAGAAGTTCATTCGTGGTAGAGCCCCAAGAGTACACGGTGGGAGAAAAGCTGCTTGTGTTACCCCTGCAACTAAAGCAGAGTTCTACCGTTAAAGCTGCGTGGTTTGGGATAGGATATGCTTACAGTCCTCGCTACAGCCTGCCATGGTGGAGGCAGTTCGCTCCACGTGGGAATCCCTGCATAAAGAAGTTCATTCGTGCAAGAGCCCAAAGAGTACACAGTGGGAGTAATGCTGCTTGTATTCCACCTGCAACTAAAGCAGAATTCTTTGGTAAAACTGCCGTGTTTTGTAAGAGGAAATGCTTACAGTCCTTGCTACATCCTGCCTTGGTTGAGGCGGTTCGCTCCACGTCGGAAACCCTGCATATAGAAGTTCATTCGTAGAAGAGCCCCAAGAGTACACAGTGGGAGAAAAGCTGCTTGTGTTACCCCTGCAACTAAAGAAGAGTTCTACCGTTAAAACTGCGTGGTTTGGGAGAGGATATGTTTACAGTGCTCGCTACAGCCTGCCTTGGTTAAGGCAGTTCGCTCCACGTCGCAAACCCTGCATATAGAAGTTCATTCGTGGAAGAGCCCCAAGAGTACACAGTGGGAGAAAAGCTGCTTGTGTTACCCCTGCAATTAAAGCAGAGTTCTACCGTTAAAGCTGGGGGGTTTGGGAGAGGATATGCTTACAGTCCTCGCTACAGCCTGCCATGGTGGAGGCAGTTCGCTCCACGTCGGAAACCCTGCATATAGAAGTTCATTCGTGGAAGAGCACAAAGAGTACACAGTGGGAGAAAAGCTGCTTGTGTTACCCCTGCAACTAAAGCAGAGTTGTACCGTTAAAGCTGCGTGGTTTGGGAGAGGATATGCTTACAGTCCTCGCTACAGCCTGCCATGGTGGAGGCAGTTCGCTCCACGTGGGAATCCCTGCATAAAGAAGTTCATTCGTGTAAGATCCCAAAGAGTACACAGTGGGAGTAATGCTGCTTGTATTCTTCCTGCAACTAAAGCAGAATTCTATCGTAAAACTGCCGTGTTTTGTAAGAGGAAATGCTTACAGTCCTTGCTACATCCTGCCTTGGTTGAGGCAGTTCGCTCCACGTCGGAAACCCTGCATATAGAAGTTCATTCGTGGAAGAGCCAGAAGAGTACACAGTGGGAGAAAAGCTGCTTGTGTTACCCCTGCAACTAAAGCAGAGTTCTACCGTTAAAACTACGTGGTTTGGGAGAGGATATGCTTACAGTGCTCGCTACAGCCTGCCTTGGTTGAGGCAGTTCGCTCCACGTCGCAAACCCTGCATATAGAAGTTCATTCGTGGAAGAGCCCAAAGAGTACACAGTGGGAGAAAAATTGCTTGTGTTACCCCTGCAACTAAAGCAGAGTTCTACCGTTAAAACTGCGTGGTTTGGGAGAGGATATGCTTACAGTCCTCGCTACAGCCTGCCATGGTGGAGGCATTTCGCTCCCCGTGGGAATCCCTGCATAAAGATGTTCATTCGTGCAAGAGCCCAAAGTGTACACAGTGGGAGTAATGCTGCTTGTATTCCACCTGCAACTAAAGCAGAATTCTTTGGTAAAACTGCCGTGTTTTGTAAGAGGAAATGCTTACAGTCCTTGCTACATCCTGCCTTGGTTGAGGTAGTTCGCTCCACGTCGGAAACCCTGCATATAGAAGTTCATTCGTGGAAGAGCCCCAAGAGTACACAGTGGGAGAAAAGCTGCTTGTGTTACCCCTGCAACTAAAGCAGAGTTCTACCGTTAAAACTGCGTGTTTTTGGATAGGATATGTTTACAGTCCTCGCTACAGCCTGCCACGGTTGAGGCAGTTCGATCCACGTGGGAATCCCTGCATAAAGAAGTTCATTCGTGTAAGAGCCCAAAGACTACACAGTGGGAGAAATGATGCTTGTGTTTCACCTGCAACTGAAGCAGAATTCTTTGGTAAAACTGCCGTGTTTTGGAAGAGGAAATGCTTACAGTCCTCGCTACAGCCTGCCTTGGTTGAGGCAGTTCGCTCCACGTCGGAAACCCTGCATATAGAAGTTCATTCGTGGAAGAGCCCCAAGAGTACACAGTGGGAGAAAAGCTGCTTGTGTTACCCCTGCAACTAAAGCAGAGTTCTACCGTTAAAACTCCGTGGTTTGGGAGAGGATATGCTTACAGTCCTCGCTACAGCCTGCCTTGGTTGAGGCAGTTCGCTCCACGTCGCAAACACTGCATATAGAAGTTCATTCGTGGAAGAGCCCAAAGAGTACACAGTGGGAAAAAAACTGCTTGTGTTACCCCTGCAACTAAAGCAGGGTTCTACCGTTAAAACTGCGTGTTTTGGGATAGGACATGCTTACAGTCCTCGCTACAGCCTGCCACGGTTGAGGCAGTTCGATCCACGTGGGAATCCCTGCATAAAGAAGTTCATTCGTGTAAGATCCCAAAGAGTACACAGTGGGAGAAATGATGCTTGTGTTACACCTGCAACTGAAGCAGAATTCTTTGGTAAAACTGCCGTGTTTTGGAAGAGGAAATGCTTACAGTCCTCGCTACAGCCTGCCTTGGTTGAGGCAGTTCGCTCCACGTCGGAAACCCTGCATATAGAAGTTCATTCGTGGAAGAGCCCCAAGAGTACACAGTGGGAGAAAAGCTGCTTGTGTTACCCCTGCAACTAAAGCAGAGTTCTACCGTTAAAACTGCGTGTTTTGGGAGAGGATATGCTTACAGTCCTCGCTACAGCCTGCCACGGTTGAGGCAGTTCGATCCACGTGGGAATCCCTGCATAAAGAAGTTCATTCGTGTAAGAGCTCAAAGAGTACACAGTGGGAGAAATGATGCTTGTGTTTCACCTGCAACTGAAGCAGAATTCTTTGGTAAAACTGCCGTGTTTTGGAAGAGGAAATGCTTACAGTCCTCGCTACAGCCTGCCTTGTTTGAGGCAGTTCGCTCCACGTCGGAAACCCTGCATATAGAAGTTCATTCGTGGAAGAGCCCCAAGAGTACACAGTGGGAGAAAAGCTGCTTGTGTTACCCCTGCAACTAAAGCAGAGTTCTACCGTTAAAACTGCGTGGTTTGGGATAGGATATGCTTACAGTCCTCGCTACAGCCTGCCTTGGTTGAGGCAGTTCGCTCCACGTCGGAAACCCTGCATATAGAAGTTCATTCGTGGAAGAGCCCCAAGAGTACACAGTGGGAGAAAAGCTGCTTGTGTTACCCCTGCAACTAAAGCAGAGTTCTACCGTTAAAACTGCGTGGTTTGGGATAGGATATGCTTACAGTCCTCGCTACAGCCTGCCTTGGTTGAGGCAGTTCGCTCCACGTCGCAAACCCTGCATATAGAAGTTCATTCGTGGAAGAGCCCAAAGAGTACACAGTGGGAAAAAAACTGCTTGTGTTACCCCTGCAACTAAAGCAGAGTTCTACCGTTAAAACTGCGTGTTTTGGGATAGGATATGCTTACAGTCCTCGCTACAGCCTGCCACGGTTGAGGCAGTTCGATCCACGTGGGAATCCCTGAATAAAGAAGTTCATTCGTGTAAGATCCCAAAGAGTACACAGTGGGAGAAATGATGCTTGTGTTTCACCTGCAACTGAAGCAGAATTCTTTGGTAAAACTGCCGTGTTTTGTAAGAGGAAATGCTTACAGTCCTTGCTACATCCTGCCTTGGTTGAGGCGGTTCGCTCCACGTCGGAAACCCTGCATATAGAAGTTCATTCGTGGAAGAGCCCCAAGAGTACACAGTGGGAGAAAAGCTGCTTGTGTTACCCCTGCAACTAAAGCAGAGTTCTACCGTTAAAACTGCGTGGTTTGGGAGAGGATATGTTTACAGTGCTCGCTACAGCCTGCCTTGGTTGAGGCAGTTCGCTCCACGTCGCAAACCCTGCATATAGAAGTTCATTCGTGGAAGAGCCCAAAGAGTACACAGTGGGAGAAAAACTGCTTGTGTTACCCCTGCAACTAAAGCAGAGTTCTACCATTAAAGCTGGGTTGTTTGGGAGAAGATATGCTTACAGTCCTCGCTACAGCCTGCCATGGTGGAGGCAGTTCGCTCCACGTCGGAAACCGTGAATATAGAAGTTCATTCGTGGAGGAGCCAGAAGAGTACACAGTGGGAGAAAAGCTGCTTGTGTTACCCCTGCAACTAAAGCAGAGTTCTACTGTTAAAACTGCGTGGTTTGGGAGAGGATATGCTTACAGTGCTCGCTACAGCCTGCCTTGGTTGAGGCAGTTCGCTCCACGTCGCAAACCCTGCATATAGAAGTTCATTCGTGGAAGAGCCCAAAGAGTACACAGTGGGAGAAAAACTGCTTGTGTTACCCCTGCAACTAAAGCAGAGTTCTACCGTTAAAGCTGCGTGGTTTGGGAGAGGATATGCTTACAGTCCTCGCTACAGCCTGCCATGGTGGAGGCAGTTCGCTCCACGTGGGAATCCCTGCATAAAGAAGTTCATTCGTGCAAGAGCCCAAAGAGTACACAGTGGGAGTAATGCTGCTTGTATTCCACCTGCAACTAAAGCAGAATTCTTTGGTAAAACTGCCGTGTTTTATAAGAGGAAATGCTTACAGTCCTTGCTACATCCTGCCTTGGTTGAGGCGGTTCGCTCCACGTCGGAAACCCTGCATATAGAAGTTCATTCGTGGAAGAGCCCCAAGAGTACACAGTGGGAGAAAAGCTGCTTGTGTTACCCCTGCAACTAAAGCAGTGTTCTACCGTTAAAACTGCGTGTTTTGGGATAGGATATGCTTACAGTCCTCGCTACAGCCTGCCACGGTTGAGGCAGTTCGATCCACGTGGGAATCCCTGCATAAAGAAGTTCATTCGCGTAAGAGCCCAAAGAGTACACAGTGGGAGAAATGATGCTTGTGTTTCACCTGCAACTGAAGCAGAATTCTTTGGTAAAACTGCCGGGTTTTGGAAGAGGAAATGCTTAAGGTCCTCGCTACAGCCTGCCTTGGGTGAGGCAGTTCGCTCCAAGTCGGAAACCCTGCATATAGAAGTTCATTCGTGGAAGAGCTCCAAGAGTACAGAGTGGGAGAAAAGCTGCTTGTGTTACCCCTGCAACTAAAGCAGAGTTCTACTGTTAAAACTGCGTGGTTTGGGATAGGATATGCTTACAGTCCTCGCTACAGCCTGCCTTGGTTGAGGCAGTTCGCTCCACGTCGGAAACCCTGCATATAGAAGTTCATTCGTGGAAGAGCCCCAAGAGTACACAGTGGGAGAAAAGCTGCTTGTGTTACCCCTGCAACTAAAGCAGAGTTCTACCGTTAAAACTGCGTGGTTTGGGAGAGGATATGCTTACAGTCCTCGCTACAGCCTGCCTTGGTTGAGGCAGTTCGCTCCACGTCGCAAACCCTGCATATAGAAGTTCATTCGTGGAAGAGCCCAAAGAGTACACAGTGGGAGAAAAACTGCTTGTGTTACCCCTGCAACTAAAGCAGAGTTCTACCGTTAAAGCTGCGTGGTTTGGGAGAGGATATGCTTACAGTCCTCGCTACAGCCTGCCATGGTTGAGGCAGTTCGCTCCACGTCGCAAACCCTGCATATAGAAGTTCATTCGTGGAAGAGCCCAAAGGGTACACAGTGGGAGAAAAACTGCTTGTGTTACCCCTGCAACTAAAGCAGAGTTCTACCGTTAAAGCTGCGTGGTTTGGGAGAGGATATGCTTACAGTCCTCGCTACAGCCTGCCATGGTGGAGGCAGTTTGCTCCACGTGGGAATCCCTGCATAAAGAAGTTCATTCGTGCAAGAGCCCAAAGAGTACACAGTGGGAGAAAAACTGCTTGTGTTACCCCTGCAACTAAAGCAGAGTTCTACCGTTAAAGCTGCGTGGTTTGGGAGAGGATATGCTTACAGTCCTCGCTACAGCCTGCCATGGTGGAGGCAGTTTGCTCCACGTGGGAATCCCTGCATAAAGAAGTTCATTCGTGCAAGAGCCCAAAGAGTACACAGTGGGAGTAATGCTGCTTGTATTCCACCTGCAACTAAAGCAGAATTCTTTGGTAAAACTGCCGTGTTTTGTAAGAGGAAATGCTTACAGTCCTTGCTACATCCTGCCTTGTTTGAGGCGGTTCGCTCCACGTCGGAAACCCTGCATATAGAAGTTCATTCGTGGAAGAGCCCCAAGAGTACACAGTGGGAGAAAAGCTGCTTGTGTTACCCCTGCAACTAAAGCAGAGTTCTACCGTTAAAACTGTGTGTTTTGGGATAGGATATGCTTACAGTCCTCGCTACAGCCTGCCACGGTTGAGGCAGTTCGCTCCACGTGGGAATCCCTGCATAAAGAAGTTCATTCGTGCAAGAGCCCAAAGAGTACACAGTGGGAGTAATGCTGCTTGTATTCCACCTGCAACTAAAGCAGAATTCTTTGGTAAAACTGCCGTGTTTTGTAAGAGGAAATGCTTACAGTCCTTGCTACATCCTGCCTTGGTTGAGGCGGTTCGCTCCACGTCGGAAACCCTGCATATAGAAGTTCATTCGTGGAAGAGCCCCAAGAGTACACAGTGGGAGAAAAGCTGCTTGTGTTACCCCTGCAAGTAAAGCAGAGTTCTACCGTTAAAACTGCGTGTTTTGGGATAGGATATGCTTACAGTCCTCGCTACAGCCTGCCACGGTTGAGGCAGTTCGATCCACGTGGGAATCCCTGCATAAAGAAGTTCATTCGTGTAAGAGCCCAAAGAGTACACAGTGGGAGAAATGATGCTTTTTTTCACCTGCAACTGAAGCAGAATTCTTTGGTAAAACTGCCGTGTTTTGGAAGAGGAAATGCTTACAGTCCTCGCTACAGCCTTACTTGGTTGAGGCAGTTCGCTCCACTTCGGAAACCCTGCATATAGAAGTTCATTCGTGGAAGAGCCCAAAGAGTACACAGTGGGAGAAAAACTGCTTGTGTTACCCCTGCAACTAAAGCAGAGTTCTACCGTTAAAGCTGCGTGGTTTGGGATAGGATATGCTTACAGTCCTCGCTACAGCCTGCCATGGTGGAGGCAGTTCGCTCCACGTGGGAATCCCTGCATAAAGAAGTTCATTCGTGCAAGAGCCCAAAGAGTACACAGTGGGAGTAATGCTGCTTGTATTCCACCTGCAACTAAAGCAGAATTCTTTGGTAAAACTGCCGTGTTTTGTAAGAGGAAATGCTTACAGTCCTTGCTACATCCTGCCTTGGTTGAGGCGGTTCGCTCCACGTCGGAAACCCTGCATATAGAAGTTCATTCGTAGAAGAGCCCCAAGAGTACACAGTGGGAGAAAAGCTGCTTGTGTTACCCCTGCAACTAAAGAAGAGTTCTACCGTTAAAACTGCGTGGTTTGGGAGAGGATATATTTACAGTGCTCGCTACAGCCTGCTTTGGTTAAGGCAGTTCGCTCCACGTCGCAAACCCTGCATATAGAAGTTCATTCGTGGAAGAGCCCCAAGAGTACACAGTGGGAGAAAAGCTGCTTGTGTTACCCCTGCAATTAAAGCAGAGTTCTACCGTTAAAGCTGGGGGGTTTGGGAGAGGATATGCTTACAGTCCTCGCTACAGCCTGCCATGGTGGAGGCAGTTCGCTCCACGTCGGAAACCCTGCATATAGAAGTTCATTCGTGGAAGAGCACAAAGAGTACACAGTGGGAGAAAAGCTGCTTGTGTTACCCCTGCAACTAAAGCAGAGTTCTACCGTTAAAGCTGCGTGGTTTGGGAGAGGATATGCTTACAGTCCTCGCTACAGCCTGCCATGGTGGAGGCAGTTCGCTCCACGTGGGAATCCCTGCATAAAGAAGTTCATTCGTGTAAGATCCCAAAGAGTACACAGTGGGAGTAATGCTGCTTGTATTCTTCCTGCAACTAAAGCAGAATTCTATCGTAAAACTGCCGTGTTTTGTAAGAGGAAATGCTTACAGCCCTTGCTACATCCTGCCTTGGTTGAGGCAGTTTGCTCCACGTCGGAAACCCTGCATATAGAAGTTCATTCGTGGAAGAGCCAGAAGAGTACACAGTGGGAGAAAAGCTGCTTGTGTTACCCCTGCAACTAAAGCAGAGTTCTACCGTTAAAACTGCGTGGTTTGGGAGAGGATATGCTTACAGTGCTCGCTACAGCCTGCCTTGGTTGAGGCAGTTCGCTCCACGTCGCAAACCCTACATATAGAAGTTCATTCGTGGAAGAGCCCAAAGAGTACACAGTGGGAGAAAAATTGCTTGTGTTACCACTGCAACTAAAGCAGAGTTCTACCGTTAAAACTGCGTGGTTTGGGAGAGGATATGCTTACAGTCCTCGCTACAGCCTGCCATGGTGGAGGCATTTCGCTCCCCGTGGGAATCCCTGCATAAAGAAGTTTATTCGTGTAAGAGCCCCAAGAGTACACAGTGGGAGTAATGCTGCTTGTATTCCACCTGCAACTAAAGAAGAATTCTTTGGTAAAACTGCCGTGTTTTGGAAGAGGAAATGGTTACAGTCCTCGCTACAGCCTTACTTGGTTGAGGCAATTCGCTCCACGTCGGAAACCCTGCATATAGAAGTTCATTCGTGGAAGAGCCCCAAGAGTACACCGTGGGAGAAAAGCTGCTTGTGTTACCCCTGCAACTAAAGCAGAGTTCTACCGTTAAAACTGCGTGTTTTGGGATAGGATATGCTTACAGTCCTCGCTACAGCCTGCCACGGTTGAGGCAGTTCGATCCACGTGGGAATCCCTGCATAAAGAAGTTCATTCGTGTAAGAGCCCAAAGAGTACACAGTGGGAGAAATGATGCTTGTGTTTCACCTGCAACTGAAGCAGAATTCTTTGGTAAAACTGCCGTGTTTTGGAAGAGGAAATGCTTACAGTCCTCGCTACAGCCTGCCTTGGTTGAGGCAGTTCGCTCCACGTCGGAAACCCTGCATATAGAAGTTCATTCGTGGAAGAGCCCCAAGAGTACACAGTGGGAGAAAAGCTGCTTGTGTTACCCCTGCAACTAAAGCAGAGTTCTACCGTTAAAACTGCGTGGTTTGGGAGAGGATATGCTTACAGTCCTCGCTACAGCCTGCCTTGGTTGAGGCAGTTCGCTCCACGTCGCAAACCCTGCACATAGAAGTTCATTCGTGGAAGAGCCCAAAGAGTACACAGTGGGAAAAAAACTGCTTGTGTTACCCCTGCAACTAAAGCAGAGTTCTACCGTTAAACTGCGTGTTTTGGGATAGGATATGCTTACAGTCCTCGCTACAGCCTGCCACGGTTGAGGCAGTTCGATCCACGTGGGAATCCCTGCATAAAGAAGTTCATTCGTGTAAGATCCCAAAGAGTACACAGTGGGAGAAAGGATGCTTGTGTTTCACCTGCAACTGAAGCAGAATTCTTTGGTAAAACTGCCGTGTTTTGTAAGAGGAAATGCTTACAGTCCTTGCTATATCCTGCCTTGGTTGAGGCGGTTCGCTCCACGTCGGAAACCCTGCATATAGAAGTTCATTCGTGGAAGAGCCCCAAGAGTACACAGTGGGAGAAAAGCTGCTTGTGTTACCCCTGCAACTAAAGCAGAGTTCTACCGTTAAAACTGCGTGGTTTGGGAGAGGATATGTTTACAGTGCTCGCTACAGCCTGCCTTGGTTGAGGCAGTTCGCTCCACGTCGCAAACCCTGCATATAGAAGTTCATTCGTGGAAGAGCCCCAAGAGTACACAGTGGGAGAAAAGCTGCTTGTGTTACCCCTGCAACTAAAGCAGAGTTCTACCGTTAAAACTGCGTGTTTTGGGATAGGATATGCTTACAGTCCTCGCTACAGCCTGCCACGGTTGAGGCAGTTCGATCCACGTGGGAATCCCTGCATAAAGAAGTTCATTCGTGTAAGAGCCCAAAGACTACACAGTGGGAGAAATGATGCTTGTGTTTCACCTGCAACTGAAGCAGAATTCTTTGGTAAAACTGCCGTGTTTTGTAAGAGGAAATGCTTACAGTCCTCGCTACGGCCTGCCTTGGTTGAGGCAGTTCGCTCCACGTCGGAAACCCTGCATATAGAAGTTCATTCGTGGAAGAGCCCCAAGAGTACACAGTGGGAGAAAAGCTGCTTGTGTTACCCCTGCAACTAAAGCAGAGTTCTACCGTTAAAACTGCGTGTTTTGGGAGAGGATATGCTTACAGTCCTCGCTACAGCCTGCCACGGTTGAGGCAGTTCGATCCACGTGGGAATCCCTGCATAAAGAAGTTCATTCGTGTAAGAGCTCAAAGAGTACACAGTGGGAGAAATGATGCTTGTGTTTCACCTGCAACTGAAGCAGAATTCTTTGGTAAAACTGCCGTGTTTTGGAAGAGGAAATGCTTACAGTCCTCGCTACAGCCTGCCTTGTTTGAGGCAGTTCGCTCCACGTCGGAAACCCTGCATATAGAAGTTCATTCGTGGAAGAGCCCCAAGAGTACACAGTGGGAGAAAAGCTGCTTGTGTTACCCCTGCAACTAAAGCAGAGTTCTACCGTTAAAACTGCGTGGTTTGGGATAGGATATGCTTACAGTCCTCGCTACAGCCTGCCTTGGTTGAGGCAGTTCGCTCCACGTCGGAAACCCTGCATATAGAAGTTCATTCGTGGAAGAGCCCCAAGAGTACACAGTGGGAGAAAAGCTGCTTGTGTTACCCCTGCAACTAAAGCAGAGTTCTACCGTTAAAACTGCGTGGTTTGGGAGAGGATATGCTTACAGTCCTCGCTACAGCCTGCCTTGGTTGAGGCAGTTCGCTCCACGTCGGAAACCCTGCATATAGAAGTTCATTCGTGGAAGAGCCCAAAGAGTACACAGTGGGAAAAAAACTGCTTGTGTTACCCCTGCAACTAAAGCAGAGTTCTACCGTTAAAACTGCGTGTTTTGGGATAGGATATGCTTACAGTCCTCGCTACAGCCTGCCACGGTTGAGGCAGTTCGATCCACGTGGGAATCCCTGCATAAAGAAGTTCATTCGTGTAAGATCCCAAAGAGTACACAGTGGGAGAAATGATGCTTGTGTTTCACCTGCAACTGAAGCAGAATTCTTTGGTAAAACTGCCGTGTTTTGTAAGAGGAAATGCTTACAGTCCTTGCTACATCCTGCCTTGGTTGAGGCGGTTCGCTCCACGTCGGAAACCCTGCATATAGAAGTTCATTCGTGGAAGAGCCCCAAGAGTACACAGTGGGAGAAAAGCTGCTTGTGTTACCCCTGCAACTAAAGCAGAGTTCTACCGTTAAAACTGCGTGGTTTGGGAGAGGATATGTTTACAGTGCTCGCTACAGCCTGCCTTGGTTGAGGCAGTTCGCTCCACGTCGCAAACACTGCATATAGAAGTTCATTCGTGGAAGAGCCCAAAGAGTACACAGTGGGAGAAAAACTGCTTGTGTTACCCCTGCAACTAAAGCAGAGTTCTACCGTTAAAGCTGGGTTGTTTGGGAGAAGATATGCTTACAGTCCTCGCTACAGCCTGCCATGGTGGAGGCAGTTCGCTCCACGTCGGAAACCGTGAATATAGAAGTTCATTCGTGGAAGAGCCAGAAGAGTACATAGTGGGAGAAAAGCTGCTTGTGTTACCCCTGCAACTAAAGCAGAGTTCTACTGTTAAAACTGCGTGGTTTGGGAGAGGATATGCTTACAGTGCTCGCTACAGCCTGCCTTGGTTGAGGCAGTTCGCTCCACGTCGCAAACCCTGCATATAGAAGTTCATTCGTGGAAGAGCCCAAAGAGTACACAGTGGGAGAAAAACTGCTTGTGTTACCCCTGCAACTAAAGCAGAGTTCTACCGTTAAAGCTGCGTGGTTTGGGAGAGGATATGCTTACAGTCCTCGCTACAGCCTGCCATGGTGGAGGCAGTTCGCTCCACGTGGGAATCCCTGCATAAAGAAGTTCATTCGTGCAAGAGCCCAAAGAGTACACAGTGGGAGTAATGCTGCTTGTATTCCACCTGCAACTAAAGCAGAATTCTTTGGTAAAACTGCCGTGTTTTGTAAGAGGAAATGCTTACAGTCCTTGCTACATCCTGCCTTGGTTGAGGCGGTTCGCTCCACGTCGGAAACCCTGCATATAGAAGTTCATTCGTGGAAGAGCCCCAAGAGTACACAGTGGGAGAAAAGCTGCTTGTGTTACCCCTGCAACTAAAGCAGTGTTCTACCGTTAAAACTGCGTGTTTTGGGATAGGATATGCTTACAGTCCTCGCTACAGCCTGCCACGGTTGAGGCAGTTCGATCCACGTGGGAATCCCTGCATAAAGAAGTTCATTCGTGTAAGAGCCCAAAGAGTACACAGTGGGAGAAATGATGCTTGTGTTTCACCTGCAACTGAAGCAGAATTCTTTGGTAAAACTGCCGTGTTTTGGAAGAGGAAATGCTTAAGGTCCTCGCTACAGCCTGCCTTGGTTGAGGCAGTTCGCTCCAAGTCGGAAACCCTGCATATAGAAGTTCATTCGTGGAAGAGCCCCAAGAGTACACAGTGGGAGAAAAGCTGCTTGTGTTACCCCTGCAACTAAAGCAGAGTTCTTCTGTTAAAACTGCGTGGTTTGGGATAGGATATGCTTACAGTCCTCGCTACAGCCTGCCTTGGTTAAGGCAGTTCGCTCCACGTCGGAAACCCTGCATATAGAAGTTCATTCGTGGAAGAGCCCCAAGAGTACACAGTGGGAGAAAAGCTTCTTGTGTTACCCCTGCAACTAAAGCAGAGTTCTACCGTTAAAACTGCGTGGTTTGGGAGAGGATATGCTTACAGTCCTCGCTACAGCCTGCCTTGGTTGAGGCAGTTCGCTCCACGTCGCAAACCCTGCATATAGAAGTTCATTCGTGGAAGAGCCCAAAGAGTACACAGTGGGAGAAAAACTGCTTGTGTTACCCCTGCAACTAAAGCAGAGTTCTACCGTTAAAGCTGCGTGGTTTGGGAGAGGATATGCTTACAGTCCTCGCTACAGCCTGCCATGGTTGAGGCAGTTCGCTCCACGTCGCAAACCCTGCATATAGAAGTTCATTCGTGGAAGAGCCCAAAGGGTACACAGTGGGAGAAAAACTGCTTGTGTTACCCCTGCAACTAAAGCAGAGTTCTACCGTTAAAGCTGCGTGGTTTGGGAGAGGATATGCTTACAGTCCTCGCTACAGCCTGCCATGGTGGAGTCAGTTCGCTCCACGTGGGAATCCCTGCATAAAGAAGTTCATTCGTGCAAGAGCCCAAAGAGTACACAGTGGGAGTAATGCTGCTTGTATTCCACCTGCAACTAAAGCAGAATTCTTTGGTAAAACTGCCGTGTTTTGTAAGAGGAAATGCTTACACTCCTTGCTACATCCTGCCTTGGTTGAGGCAGTTCGCTCCACTTCGGAAACCCTGCATATAGAAGTTCATTCGTGGAAGAGCCCAAAGAGTACACAGTGGGAGAAAAACTGCTTGTGTTACCCCTGCAACTAAAGCAGAGTTCTACCGTTAAAGCTGCGTGGTTTGGGATAGGATATGCTTACAGTCCTCGCTACAGCCTGCCATGGTGGAGGCAGTTCGCTCCACGTGGGAATCCCTGCATAAAGAAGTTCATTCGTGCAAGAGCCCAAAGAGTACACAGTGGGAGTAATGCTGCTTGTATTCCACCTGCAACTAAAGCAGAATTCTTTGGTAAAACTGCCGTGTTTTGTAAGAGGAAATGCTTACAGTCCTTGCTACATCCTGCCTTGGTTGAGGCGGTTCGCTCCACGTCGGAAACCCTGCATATAGAAGTTCATTCGTAGAAGAGCCCCAAGAGTACACAGTGGGAGAAAAGCTGCTTGTGTTACCCCTGCAACTAAAGAAGAGTTCTACCGTTAAAACTGCGTGGTTTGGGAGAGGATATGTTTACAGTGCTCGCTACAGCCTGCCTTGGTTAAGGCAGTTCGCTCCACGTCGCAAACCCTGCATATAGAAGTTCATTCGTGGAAGAGCCCCAAGAGTACACAGTGGGAGAAAAGCTGCTTGTGTTACCCCTGCAATTAAAGAAGAGTTCTACCGTTAAAGCTGGGGGGTTTGGGAGAGGATATGCTTACAGTCCTCGCTACAGCCTGCCATGGTGGAGGCAGTTCGCTCCACGTCGGAAACCCTGCATATAGAAGTTCATTCGTGGAAGAGCACAAAGAGTACACAGTGGGAGAAAAGCTGCTTGTGTTACCCCTGCAACTAAAGCAGAGTTGTACCGTTAAAGCTGCGTGGTTTGGGAGAGGATATGCTTACAGTCCTAGCTACAGCCTGCCATGGTGGAGGCAGTTCGCTCCACGTGGGAATCCCTGCATAAAGAAGTTCATTCGTGTAAGATCCCAAAGAGTACACAGTGGGAGTAATGCTGCTTGTATTCTTCCTGCAACTAAAGGAGAATTCTATCGTAAAACTGCCGTGTTTTGTAAGAGGAAATGCTTACAGTCCTTGCTACATCCTGCCTTGGTTGAGGCAGTTCGCTCCACGTCGGAAACCCTGCATATAGAAGTTCATTCGTGGAAGAGCCAGAAGAGTACACAGTGGGAGAAAAGCTGCTTGTGTTACCCCTGCAACTAAAGCAGAGTTCTACCGTTAAAACTGCGTGGTTTGGGAGAGGATATGCTTACAGTGCTCGCTACAGCCTGCCTTGGTTGAGGCAGTTCGCTCCACGTCGCAAACCCTGCATATAGAAGTTCATTCGTGGAAGAGCCCAAAGAGTACACAGTGGGAGAAAAATTGCTTGTGTTACCCCTGCAACTAAAGCAGAGTTCTACCGTTAAAACTGCGTGGTTTGGGAGAGGATATGCTTACAGTCCTCGCTACAGCCTGCCATGGTGGAGGCATTTCGCTCCCCGTGGGAATCCCTGCATAAAGAAGTTTATTCGTGTAAGAGCCCCAAGAGTACACAGTGGGAGTAATGCTGCTTGTATTCCACCTGCAAATAAAGAAGAATTCTTTGGTAAAACTGCCATGTTTTGTAAGAGGAAATGCTTACAGTCTTTGCTACAGCCTGTCTTGGTTGAGGCAGTTCGCTCCACGTCGGAAACCCTGCATATAGAAGTTCATTCGTGGAAGAGCCCAAAGAGTACACAGTGGGAGAAAAGCTGCTTGTGTTACCCCTGCAACTAAAGCAGAGTTCTACCGTTAAAACTGCGTGTTTTGGGATAGGATATGCTTACAGTCCTCGCTACAGCCTGCCACGGTTGAGGCAGTTCGATATACGTGGGAATCCCTGAATAAAGAAGTTCATTCGTGTAAGAGCCCAAAGACTACACAGTGGGAGAAATGATGCTTGTGTTTCACCTGCAACTGAAGCAGAATTCTTTGGTAAAACTGCCGTGTTTTGGAAGAGGAAATGCTTACAGTCCTCGCTACAGCCTGCCTTGGTTGAGGCAGTTCGCTCCACGTCGGAAACCCTGCATATAGAAGTTCATTCGTGGAAGAGCCCCAAGAGTACACAGTGGGAGAAAAGCTGCTTGTGTTACCCCTGCAACTAAAGCAGAGTTCTACCGTTAAAACTGCGTGGTTTGGGAGAGGATATGCTTACAGTCCTCGCTACAGCCTGCCTTGGTTGAGGCAGTTCGCTCCACGTCGCAAACCCTGCATATAGAAGTTCATTCGTGGAAGAGCCCAAAGAGTACACAGTGGGAAAAAAACTGCTTGTGTTACCCCTGCAACTAAAGCAGAGTTCTACCATTAAAACTGCGTGTTTTGGGATAGGATATGCTTACAGTCCTCGCTACAGCCTGCCACGGATGAGGCAGTTCGATCCACGTGGGAATCCCTGCATAAAGAAGTTCATTCGTGTAAGATCCCAAAGAGTACACAGTGGGAGAAATGATGCTTGTGTTTCACCTGCAACTGAAGCAGAATTCTTTGGTAAAACTGCCGTGTTTTGTAAGAGGAAATGCTTACAGTCCTTGCTATATCCTGCCTTGGTTGAGGCGGTTCGCTCCACGTCGGAAACCCTGCATATAGAAGTTCATTCGTGGAAGAGCCCCAAGAGTACACAGTGGGAGAAAAGCTGCTTGTGTTACCCCTGCAACTAAAGCAGAGTTCTACCGTTAAAACTGCGTGGTTTGGGAGAGGATATGTTTACAGTGCTCGCTACAGCCTGCCTTGGTTGAGGCAGTTCGCTCCACGTCGCAAACCCTGCATATAGAAGTTCATTCGTGGAAGAGCCCCAAGAGTACACAGTAGGAGAAAAGCTGCTTGTGTTACCCCTGCAACTAAAGCAGAGTTCTACCGTTAAAACTGCGTGTTTTGGGATAGGATATGCTTACAGTCCTCGCTACAGCCTGCCACGGTTGAGGCAGTTCGATCCACGTGGGAATCCCTGCATAAAGAAGTTCATTCGTGTAAGAGCCCAAAGAGTACACAGTGGGAGAAATGATGCTTGTGTTTCACCTGCAACTGAAGCAGAATTCTTTGGTAAAACTGCCGTGTTTTGGAAGAGGAAATGCTTACAGTCCTCGCTACAGCCTGCCTTGGTTGAGGCAGTTCGCTCCACGTCGGAAACCCTGCATATAGAAGTTCATTCGTGGAAGAGCCCCAAGAGTACACAGTGGGAGAAAAGCTGCTTGTGTTACCCCTGCAACTAAAGCAGAGTTCTACCGTTAAAACTGCGTGTTTTGGGAGAGGATATGCTTACAGTCCTCGCTACAGCCTGCCACGGTTGAGGCAGTTCGATCCACGTGGGAATCCCTGCATAAAGAAGTTCATTCGTGTAAGAGCCCAAAGAGTACACAGTGGGAGAAATGATGCTTGTGTTTCACCTGCAACTGAAGCAGAATTCTTTGGTAAAACTGCCGTGTTTTGGAAGAGGAAATGCTTACAGTCCTCGCTACAGCCTGCCTTGGTTGAGGCAGTTCGCTCCACGTCGGAAACCCTGCATATAGAAGTTCATTCGTGGAAGAGCCCCAAGAGTACACAGTGGGAGAAAAGCTGCTTGTGTTACCCCTGCAACTAAAGCAGAGTTCTACCGTTAAAACTGCGTGGTTTGGGAGAGGATATGTTTACAGTGCTCGCTACAGCCTGCCTTGGTTGAGGCAGTTCGCTCCACGTCGCAAACCCTGCATATAGAAGTTCATTCGTGGAAGAGCTCAAAGAGTACACAGTGGGAGAAAAACTGCTTGTGTTACCCCTGCAACTAAAGCAGAGTTCTACCGTTAAAGCTGGGTTGTTTGGGAGAAGATATGCTTACAGTCCTCGCTACAGCCTGCCATGGTGGAGGCAGTTCGCTCCACGTCGGAAACCGTGAATATAGAAGTTCATTCGTGGAAGAGCCAGAAGAGTACACAGTGGGAGAAAAGCTGCTTGTGTTACCCCTGCAACTAAAGCAGAGTTCTACTGTTAAAACTGCGTGGTTTGGGAGAGGATATGCTTACAGTGCTCGCTACAGCCTGCCTTGGTTGAGGCAGTTCGCTCCACGTCGCAAACCCTGCATATAGAAGTTCATTCGTGGAAGAGCCCAAAGAGTACACAGTGGGAGAAAAACTGCTTGTGTTACCCCTGCAACTAAAGCAGAGTTCTACCGTTAAAGCTGCGTGGTTTGGGAGAGGATATGCTTACAGTCCTCGCTACAGCCTGCCATGGTGGAGGCAGTTCGCTCCACGTGGGAATCCCTGCATAAAGAAGTTCATTCGTGCAAGAGCCCAAAGAGTACACAGTGGGAGTAATGCTGCTTGTATTCCACCTGCAACTAAAGCAGAATTCTTTGGTAAAACTGCCGTGTTTTGTAAGAGGAAATGCTTACAGTCCTTGCTATATCCTGCCTTGGTTGAGGCGGTTCGCTCCACGTCGGAAACCCTGCATATAGAAGTTCATTCGTGGAAGAGCCCCAAGAGTACACAGTGGGAGAAAAGCTGCTTGTGTTACCCCTGCAACTAAAGCAGTGTTCTACCGTTAAAACTGCGTGTTTTGGGATAGGATATGCTTACAGTCCTCGCTACAGCCTGCCACGGTTGAGGCAGTTCGATCCACGTGGGAATCCCTGCATAAAGAAGTTCATTCGTGTAAGAGCCCAAAGAGTACACAGTGGGAGAAATGATGCTTGTGTTTCACCTGCAACTGAAGCAGAATTCTTTGGTAAAACTGCCGTGTTTTGGAAGAGGAAATGCTTAAGGTCCTCGCTACAGCCTGCCTTGGTTGAGGCAGTTCGCTCCAAGTCGGAAACCCTGCATATAGAAGTTCATTCGTGGAAGAGCCCCAAGAGTACACAGTGGGAGAAAAGCTGCTTGTGTTACCCCTGCAACTAAAGCAGAGTTCTTCTGTTAAAACTGCGTGGTTTGGGATAGGATATGCTTACAGTCCTCGCTACAGCCTGCCTTGGTTGAGGCAGTTCGCTCCACGTCGGAAACCCTGCATATAGAAGTTCATTCGTGGAAGAGCCCCAAGAGTACACAGTGGGAGAAAAGCTTCTTGTGTTACCCCTGCAACTAAAGCAGAGTTCTACCGTTAAAACTGCGTGGTTTGGGAGAGGATATGCTTACAGTCCTCGCTACAGCCTGCCTTGGTTGAGGCAGTTCGCTCCACGTCGCAAACCCTGCATATAGAAGTTCATTCGTGGAAGAGCCCAAAGAGTACACAGTGGGAGAAAAACTGCTTGTGTTACCCCTGCAACTAAAGCAGAGTTCTACCGTTAAAGCTGCGTGGTTTGGGAGAGGATATGCTTACAGTCCTCGCTACAGCCTGCCATGGTTGAGGCAGTTCGCTCCACGTCGCAAACCCTGCATATAGAAGTTCATTCGTGGAAGAGCCCAAAGGGTACACAGTGGGAGAAAAACTGCTTGTGTTACCCCTGCAACTAAAGCAGAGTTCTACCGTTAAAGCTGCGTGGTTTGGGAGAGGATATGCTTACAGTCCTCGCTACAGCCTGCCATGGTGGAGGCAGTTCGCTCCACGTGGGAATCCCTGCATAAAGAAGTTCATTCGTGCAAGAGCCCAAAGAGTACACAGTGGGAGTAATGCTGCTTGTATTCCACCTGCAACTAAAGCAGAATTCTTTGGTAAAACTGCCGTGTTTTGTAAGAGGAAATGCTTACACTCCTTGCTACATCCTGCCTTGGTTGAGGAGGTTCGCTCCACGTCGGAAACCCTGCATATAGAAGTTCATTCGTGGAAGAGCCCCAAGAGTACACAGTGGGAGAAAAGCTGCTTGTGTTACCCCTGCAACTAAAGCAGAGTTCTACCGTTAAAACTGCGTGTTTTGGGATAGGATATGCTTACAGTCCTCGCTACAGCCTGCCACGGTTGAGGCAGTTCGATCCACGTGGGAATCCCTGCATAAAGAAGTTCATTCGTGTAAGAGCCCAAAGAGTACACAGTGGGAGAAATGATGCTTGTGTTTCACCTGCAACTGAAGCAGAATTCTTTGGTAAAACTGCCGTGTTTTGGAAGAGGAAATGCTTACAGTCCTCGCTACAGCCTTACTTGGTTGAGGCAGTTCGCTCCACTTCGGAAACCCTGCATATAGAAGTTCATTCGTGGAAGAGCCCAAAGAGTACACAGTGGGAGAAAAACTGCTTGTGTTACCCCTGCAACTAAAGCAGAGTTCTACCGTTAAAGCTGCGTGGTTTGGGATAGGATATGCTTACAGTCCTCGCTACAGCCTGCCATGGTGGAGGCAGTTCGCTCCACGTGGGAATCCCTGCATAAAGAAGTTCATTCGTGCAAGAGCCCAAAGAGTACACAGTGGGAGTAATGCTGCTTGTATTCCACCTGCAACTAAAGCAGAATTCTTTGGTAAAACTGCCGTGTTTTGTAAGAGGAAATGCTTACAGTCCTTGCTACATCCTGCCTTGGTTGAGGCGGTTCGCTCCACGTCGGAAACCCTGCATATAGAAGTTCATTCGTAGAAGAGCCCCAAGAGTACACAGTGGGAGAAAAGCTGCTTGTGTTACCCCTGCAACTAAAGAAGAGTTCTACCGTTAAAACTGCGTGGTTTGGGAGAGGATATGTTTACAGTGCTCGCTACAGCCTGCCTTGGTTAAGGCAGTTCGCTCCACGTCGCAAACCCTGCATATAGAAGTTCATTCGTGGAAGAGCCCCAAGAGTACACAGTGGGAGAAAAGCTGCTTGTGTTACCCCAGCAATTAAAGCAGAGTTCTACCGTTAAAGCTGGGGGGTTTGGGAGAGGATATGCTTACAGTCCTCGCTACAGCCTGCCATGGTGGAGGCAGTTCGCTCCACGTCGGAAACCCTGCATATAGAAGTTCATTCGTGGAAGAGCACAAAGAGTACACAGTGGGAGAAAAGCTGCTTGTGTTACCCCTGCAACTAAAGCAGAGTTGTACCGTTAAAGCTGCGTGGTTTGGGAGAGGATATGCTTACAGTCCTAGCTACAGCCTGCCATGGTGGAGGCAGTTCGCTCCACGTGGGAATCCCTGCATAAAGAAGTTCATTCGTGTAAGATCCCAAAGAGTACACAGTGGGAGTAATGCTGCTTGTATTCTTCCTGCAACTAAAGGAGAATTCTATCGTAAAACTGCCGTGTTTTGTAAGAGGAAATGCTTACAGTCCTTGCTACATCCTGCCTTGGTTGAGGCAGTTCGCTCCACGTCGGAAACCCTGCATATAGAAGTTCATTCGTGGAAGAGCCAGAAGAGTACACAGTGGGAGAAAAGCTGCTTGTGTTACCCCTGCAACTAAAGCAGAGTTCTACCGTTAAAACTGCGTGGTTTGGGAGAGGATATGCTTACAGTGCTCGCTACAGCCTGCCTTGGTTGAGGCAGTTCGCTCCACGTCGCAAACCCTGCATATAGAAGTTCATTCGTGGAAGAGCCCAAAGAGTACACAGTGGGAGAAAAATTGCTTGTGTTACCCCTGCAACTAAAGCAGAGTTCTACCGTTAAAACTGCGTGGTTTGGGAGAGGATATGCTTACAGTCCTCGCTACAGCCTGCCATGGTGGAGGCATTTCGCTCCCCGTGGGAATCCCTGCATAAAGAAGTTTATTCGTGTAAGAGCCCCAAGAGTACACAGTGGGAGTAATGCTGCTTGTATTCCACCTGCAAATAAAGAAGAATTCTTTGGTAAAACTGCCATGTTTTGTAAGAGGAAATGCTTACAGTCTTTGCTACAGCCTGTCTTGGTTGAGGCAGTTCGCTCCACGTCGGAAACCCTGCATATAGAAGTTCATTCGTGGAAGAGCCCAAAGAGTACACAGTGGGAGAAAAGCTGCTTGTGTTACCCCTGCAACTAAAGCAGAGTTCTACCGTTAAAACTGCGTGTTTTGGGATAGGATATGCTTACAGTCCTCGCTACAGCCTGCCACGGTTGAGGCAGTTCGATATACGTGGGAATCCCTGAATAAAGAAGTTCATTCGTGTAAGAGCCCAAAGACTACACAGTGGGAGAAATGATGCTTGTGTTTCACCTGCAACTGAAGCAGAATTCTTTGGTAAAACTGCCGTGTTTTGGAAGAGGAAATGCTTACAGTCCTCGCTACAGCCTGCCTTGGTTGAGGCAGTTCGCTCCACGTCGGAAACCCTGCATATAGAAGTTCATTCGTGGAAGAGCCCCAAGAGTACACAGTGGGAGAAAAGCTGCTTGTGTTACCCCTGCAACTAAAGCAGAGTTCTACCGTTAAAACTGCGTGGTTTGGGAGAGGATATGCTTACAGTCCTCGCTACAGCCTGCCTTGGTTGAGGCAGTTCGCTCCACGTCGCAAACCCTGCATATAGAAGTTCATTCGTGGAAGAGCCCAAAGAGTACACAGTGGGAAAAAAACTGCTTGTGTTACCCCTGCAACTAAAGCAGAGTTCTACCATTAAAACTGCGTGTTTTGGGATAGGATATGCTTACAGTCCTCGCTACAGCCTGCCACGGATGAGGCAGTTCGATCCACGTGGGAATCCCTGCATAAAGAAGTTCATTCGTGTAAGATCCCAAAGAGTACACAGTGGGAGAAATGATGCTTGTGTTTCACCTGCAACTGAAGCAGAATTCTTTGGTAAAACTGCCGTGTTTTGTAAGAGGAAATGCTTACAGTCCTTGCTATATCCTGCCTTGGTTGAGGCGGTTCGCTCCACGTCGGAAACCCTGCATATAGAAGTTCATTCGTGGAAGAGCCCCAAGAGTACACAGTGGGAGAAAAGCTGCTTGTGTTACCCCTGCAACTAAAGCAGAGTTCTACCGTTAAAACTGCGTGGTTTGGGAGAGGATATGTTTACAGTGCTCGCTACAGCCTGCCTTGGTTGAGGCAGTTCGCTCCACGTCGCAAACCCTGCATATAGAAGTTCATTCGTGGAAGAGCCCCAAGAGTACACAGTAGGAGAAAAGCTGCTTGTGTTACCCCTGCAACTAAAGCAGAGTTCTACCGTTAAAACTGCGTGTTTTGGGATAGGATATGCTTACAGTCCTCGCTACAGCCTGCCACGGTTGAGGCAGTTCGATCCACGTGGGAATCCCTGCATAAAGAAGTTCATTCGTGTAAGAGCCCAAAGAGTACACAGTGGGAGAAATGATGCTTGTGTTTCACCTGCAACTGAAGCAGAATTCTTTGGTAAAACTGCCGTGTTTTGGAAGAGGAAATGCTTACAGTCCTCGCTACAGCCTGCCTTGGTTGAGGCAGTTCGCTCCACGTCGGAAACCCTGCATATAGAAGTTCATTCGTGGAAGAGCCCCAAGAGTACACAGTGGGAGAAAAGCTGCTTGTGTTACCCCTGCAACTAAAGCAGAGTTCTACCGTTAAAACTGCGTGTTTTGGGAGAGGATATGCTTACAGTCCTCGCTACAGCCTGCCACGGTTGAGGCAGTTCGATCCACGTGGGAATCCCTGCATAAAGAAGTTCATTCGTGTAAGAGCCCAAAGAGTACACAGTGGGAGAAATGATGCTTGTGTTTCACCTGCAACTGAAGCAGAATTCTTTGGTAAAACTGCCGTGTTTTGGAAGAGGAAATGCTTACAGTCCTCGCTACAGCCTGCCTTGGTTGAGGCAGTTCGCTCCACGTCGGAAACCCTGCATATAGAAGTTCATTCGTGGAAGAGCCCCAAGAGTACACAGTGGGAGAAAAGCTGCTTGTGTTACCCCTGCAACTAAAGCAGAGTTCTACCGTTAAAACTGCGTGGTTTGGGAGAGGATATGTTTACAGTGCTCGCTACAGCCTGCCTTGGTTGAGGCAGTTCGCTCCACGTCGCAAACCCTGCATATAGAAGTTCATTCGTGGAAGAGCTCAAAGAGTACACAGTGGGAGAAAAACTGCTTGTGTTACCCCTGCAACTAAAGCAGAGTTCTACCGTTAAAGCTGGGTTGTTTGGGAGAAGATATGCTTACAGTCCTCGCTACAGCCTGCCATGGTGGAGGCAGTTCGCTCCACGTCGGAAACCGTGAATATAGAAGTTCATTCGTGGAAGAGCCAGAAGAGTACACAGTGGGAGAAAAGCTGCTTGTGTTACCCCTGCAACTAAAGCAGAGTTCTACTGTTAAAACTGCGTGGTTTGGGAGAGGATATGCTTACAGTGCTCGCTACAGCCTGCCTTGGTTGAGGCAGTTCGCTCCACGTCGCAAACCCTGCATATAGAAGTTCATTCGTGGAAGAGCCCAAAGAGTACACAGTGGGAGAAAAACTGCTTGTGTTACCCCTGCAACTAAAGCAGAGTTCTACCGTTAAAGCTGCGTGGTTTGGGAGAGGATATGCTTACAGTCCTCGCTACAGCCTGCCATGGTGGAGGCAGTTCGCTCCACGTGGGAATCCTTGCATAAAGAAGTTCATTTGTGCAAGAGCCCAAAGAGTACACAGTGGGAGTAATGCTGCTTGTATTCCACCTGCAACTAAAGCAGAATTCTTTGGTAAAACTGCCGTGTTTTGTAAGAGGAAATGCTTACAGTCCTTGCTACATCCTGCCTTGGTTGAGGCGGTTCGCTCCACGTCGGAAACCCTGCATATAGAAGTTCATTCGTGGAAGAGCCCCAAGAGTACACAGTGGGAGAAAAGCTGCTTGTGTTACCCCTGCAACTAAAGCTGTGTTCTACCGTTAAAACTGCGTGTTTTGGGATAGGATATGCTTACAGTCCTCGCTACAGCCTGCCACGGTTGAGGCAGTTCGATCCACGTGGGAATCCCTGCATAAAGAAGTTCATTCGTGTAAGAGCCCAAAGAGTACACAGTGGGAGAAATGATGCTTGTGTTTCACCTGCAACTGAAGCAGAATTCTTTGGTAAAACTGCCGTGTTTTGGAAGAGGAAATGCTTAAGGTCCTCGCTACAGCCTGCCTTGGTTGAGGCAGTTCGCTCCAAGTCGGAAACCCTGCATATAGAAGTTCATTCGTGGAAGAGCCCCAAGAGTACACAGTGGGAGAAAAGCTGCTTGTGTTACCCCTGCAACTAAAGCAGAGTTCTTCTGTTAAAACTGCGTGCTTTGGGATAGGATATGCTTACAGTCCTCGCTACAGCCTGCCTTGGTTGAGGCAGTTCGCTCCACGTCGGAAACCCTGCATATAGAAGTTCATTCGTGGAAGAGCCCCAAGAGTACACAGTGGGAGAAAAGCTTCTTGTGTTACCCCTGCAACTAAAGCAGAGTTCTACCGTTAAAACTGCGTGGTTTGGGAGAGGATATGCTTACAGTCCTCGCTACAGCCTGCCTTGGTTGAGGCAGTTCGCTCCACGTCGCAAACCCTGCATATAGAAGTTCATTCGTGGAAGAGCCCAAAGAGTACACAGTGGGAGAAAAACTGCTTGTGTTACCCCTGCAACTAAAGCAGAGTTCTACCGTTAAAGCTGCGTGGTTTGGGAGAGGATATGCTTACAGTCCTCGCTACAGCCTGCCATGGTTGAGGCAGTTCGCTCCACGTCGCAAACCCTGCATATAGAAGTTCATTCGTGGAAGAGCCCAAAGGGTACACAGTGGGAGAAAAACTGCTTGTGTTACCCCTGCAACTAAAGCAGAGTTCTACCGTTAAAGCTGCGTGGTTTGGGAGAGGATATGCTTACAGTCCTCGCTACAGCCTGCCATGGTGGAGTCAGTTCGCTCCACGTGGGAATCCCTGCATAAAGAAGTTCATTCGTGCAAGAGCCCAAAGAGTACACAGTGGGAGTAATGCTGCTTGTATTCCACCTGCAACTAAAGCAGAATTCTTTGGTAAAACTGCCGTGTTTTGTAAGAGGAAATGCTTACAGTCCTTGCTACATCCTGCCTTGGTTGAGGAGGTTCGCTCCACGTCGGAAACCCTGCATATAGAAGTTCATTCGTGGAAGAGCCCCAAGAGTACACAGTGGGAGAAAAGCTGCTTGTGTTACCCCTGCAACTAAAGCAGAGTTCTACCGTTAAAACTGCGTGTGTTGGGATAGGATATGCTTACAGTCCTCGCTACAGCCTGCCACGGTTGAGGCAGTTCGATCCACGTGGGAATCCCTGCATAAAGAAGTTCATTCGTGTAAGAGCCCAAAGAGTACACAGTGGGAGAAATGATGCTTGTGTTTCACCTGCAACTGAAGCAGAATTCTTTGGTAAAACTGCCGTGTTTTGGAAGAGGAAATGCTTACAGTCCTCGCTACAGCCTTACTTGGTTGAGGCAGTTCGCTCCACTTCGGAAACCCTGCATATAGAAGTTCATTCGTGGAAGAGCCCAAAGAGTACACAGTGGGAGAAAAACTGCTTGTGTTACCCCTGCAACTAAAGCAGAGTTCTACCGTTAAAGCTGCGTGGTTTGGGATAGGATATGCTTACAGTCCTCGCTACAGCCTGCCATGGTGGAGGCAGTTCGCTCCACGTGGGAATCCCTGCATAAAGAAGTTCATTCGTGCAAGAGCCCAAAGAGTACACAGTGGGAGTAATGCTGCTTGTATTCCACCTGCAACTAAAGCAGAATTCTTTGGTAAAACTGCCGTGTTTTGTAAGAGGAAATGCTTACAGTCCTTGCTACATCCTGCCTTGGTTGAGGCGGTTCGCTCCACGTCGGAAACCCTGCATATAGAAGTTCATTCGTAGAAGAGCCCCAAGAGTACACAGTGGGAGAAAAGCTGCTTGTGTTACCCCTGCAACTAAAGCAGAGTTCTACCGTTAAAACTGCGTGGTTTGGGAGAGGATATGTTTACAGTGCTCGCTACAGCCTGCCTTGGTTAAGGCAGTTCGCTCCACGTCGCAAACCCTGCATATAGAAGTTCATTCGTGGAAGAGCCCCAAGAGTACACAGTGGGAGAAAAGCTGCTTGTGTTACCCCTGCAATTAAAGCAGAGTTCTACCGTTAAAGCTGGGGGGTTTGGGAGAGGATATGCTTACAGTCCTCGCTACAGCCTGCCATGGTGGAGGCAGTTCGCTCCACGTCGGAAACCCTGCATATAGAAGTTCATTCGTGGAAGAGCACAAAGAGTACACAGTGGGAGAAAAGCTGCTTGTGTTACCCCTGCAACTAAAGCAGAGTTGTACCGTTAAAGCTGCGTGGTTTGGGAGAGGATATGCTTACAGTCCTAGCTACAGCCTGCCATGGTGGAGGCAGTTCGCTCCACGTGGGAATCCCTGCATAAAGAAGTTCATTCGTGTAAGATCCCAAAGAGTACACAGTGGGAGTAATGCTGCTTGTATTCTTCCTGCAACTAAAGGAGAATTCTATTGTAAAACTGCCGTGTTTTGTAAGAGGAAATGCTTACAGTCCTTGCTACATCCTGCCTTGGTTGAGGCAGTTCGCTCCACGTCGGAAACCCTGCATATAGAAGTTCATTCGTGGAAGAGCCAGAAGAGTACACAGTGGGAGAAAAGCTGCTTGTGTTACCCCTGCAACTAAAGCAGAGTTCTACCGTTAAAACTGCGTGGTTTGGGAGAGGATATGCTTACAGTGCTCGCTACAGCCTGCCTTGGTTGAGGCAGTTCGCTCCACGTCGCAAACCCTGCATATAGAAGTTCATTCGTGGAAGAGCCCAAAGAGTACACAGTGGGAGAAAAATTGCTTGTGTTACCCCTGCAACTAAAGCAGAGTTCTACCGTTAAAACTGCGTGGTTTGGGAGAGGATATGCTTACAGTCCTCGCTACAGCCTGCCATGGTGGAGGCATTTCGCTCCCCGTGGGAATCCCTGCATAAAGAAGTTTATTCGTGTAAGAGCCCCAAGAGTACACAGTGGGAGTAATGCTGCTTGTATTCCTCCTGCAAATAAAGAAGAATTCTTTGGTAAAACTGCCATGTTTTGTAAGAGGAAATGCTTACAGTCTTTGCTACAGCCTGTCTTGGTTGAGGCAGTTCGCTCCACGTCGGAAACCCTGCATATAGAAGTTCATTCGTGGAAGAGCCCCAAGAGTACACAGTGGGAGAAAAGCTGCTTGTGTTACCCCTGCAACTAAAGCAGAGTTCTACCGTTAAAACTGCGTGTTTTGGGATAGGATATGCTTACAGTCCTCGCTACAGCCTGCCACGGTTGAGGCAGTTCGATATACGTGGGAATCCCTGAATAAAGAAGTTCATTCGTGTAAGAGCCCAAAGACTACACAGTGGGAGAAATGATGCTTGTGTTTCACCTGAAACTGAAGCAGAATTCTTTGGTAAAACTGCCGTGTTTTGGAAGAGGAAATGCTTACAGTCCTCGCTACAGCCTGCCTTGGTTGAGGCAGTTCGCTCCACGTCGGAAACCCTGCATATAGAAGTTCATTCGTGGAAGAGCCCCAAGAGTACACAGTGGGAGAAAAGCTGCTTGTGTTACCCCTGCAACTAAAGCAGAGTTCTACCGTTAAAACTGCGTGGTTTGGGAGAGGATATGCTTACAGTCCTCGCTACAGCCTGCCTTGGTTGAGGCAGTTCGCTCCACGTCGCAAACCCTGCATATAGAAGTTCATTCGTGGAAGAGCCCAAAGAGTACACAGTGGGAAAAAAACTGCTTGTGTTACCCCTGCAACTAAAGCAGAGTTCTACCGTTAAAACTGCGTGTTTTGGGATAGGATATGCTTACAGTCCTCGCTACAGCCTGCCACGGTTGAGGCAGTTCGATCCACGTGGGAATCCCTGCATAAAGAAGTTCATTCGTGTAAGATCCCAAAGAGTACACAGTGGGAGAAATGATGCTTGTGTTTCACCTGCAACTGAAGCAGAATTCTTTGGTAAAACTGCCGTGTTTTGTAAGAGGAAATGCTTACAGTCCTTGCTATATCCTGCCTTGGTTGAGGCGGTTCGCTCCACGTCGGAAACCCTGCATATAGAAGTTCATTCGTGGAAGAGCCCCAAGAGTACACAGTGGGAGAAAAGCTGCTTGTGTTACCCCTGCAACTAAAGCAGAGTTCTACCGTTAAAACTGCGTGGTTTGGGAGAGGATATGTTTACAGTGCTCGCTACAGCCTGCCTTGGTTGAGGCAGTTCGCTCCACGTCGCAAACCCTGCATATAGAAGTTCATTCGTGGAAGAGCCCCAAGAGTACACAGTAGGAGAAAAGCTGCTTGTGTTACCCCTGCAACTAAAGCAGAGTTCTACCGTTAAAACTGCGTGTTTTGGGATAGGATATGCTTACAGTCCTCGCTACAGCCTGCCACGGTTGAGGCAGTTCGATCCACGTGGGAATCCCTGCATAAAGAAGTTCATTCGTGTAAGAGCCCAAAGAGTACACAGTGGGAGAAATGATGCTTGTGTTTCACCTGCAACTGAAGCAGAATTCTTTGGTAAAACTGCCGTGTTTTGGAAGAGGAAATGCTTACAGTCCTCGCTACAGCCTGCCTTGGTTGAGGCAGTTCGCTCCACGTCGGAAACCCTGCATATAGAAGTTCATTCGTGGAAGAGCCCCAAGAGTACACAGTGGGAGAAAAGCTGCTTGTGTTACCCCTGCAACTAAAGCAGAGTTCTACCGTTAAAACTGCGTGTTTTGGGAGAGGATATGCTTACAGTCCTCGCTACAGCCTGCCACGGTTGAGGCAGTTCGATCCACGTGGGAATCCCTGCATAAAGAAGTTCATTCGTGTAAGAGCCCAAAGAGTACACAGTGGGAGAAATGATGCTTGTGTTTCACCTGCAACTGAAGCAGAATTCTTTGGTAAAACTGCCGTGTTTTGGAAGAGGAAATGCTTACAGTCCTCGCTACAGCCTTACTTGGTTGAGGCAGTTCGCTCCACTTCGGAAACCCTGCATATAGAAGTTCATTCGTGGAAGAGCCCAAAGAGTACACAGTGGGAGAAAAACTGCTTGTGTTACCCCTGCAACTAAAGCAGAGTTCTACCGTTAAAGCT
The DNA here is from genome assembly GCF_025265405.1 of Mesoplodon densirostris. Lineage (NCBI taxonomy): Eukaryota > Metazoa > Chordata > Mammalia > Artiodactyla > Ziphiidae > Mesoplodon > Mesoplodon densirostris. The sequence continues at coordinate 91,400,072 of NC_082672.1, forward strand.
GCGTGGTTTGGGATAGGATATGCTTACAGTCCTCGCTACAGCCTGCCATGGTGGAGGCAGTTCGCTCCACGTGGGAATCCCTGCATAAAGAAGTTCATTCGTGCAAGAGCCCAAAGAGTACACAGTGGGAGTAATGCTGCTTGTATTCCACCTGCAACTAAAGCAGAATTCTTTGGTAAAACTGCCGTGTTTTGTAAGAGGAAATGCTTACAGTCCTTGCTACATCCTGCCTTGGTTGAGGCGGTTCGCTCCACGTCGGAAACCCTGCATATAGAAGTTCATTCGTAGAAGAGCCCCAAGAGTACACAGTGGGAGAAAAGCTGCTTGTGTTACCCCTGCAACTAAAGCAGAGTTCTACCGTTAAAACTGCGTGGTTTGGGAGAGGATATGTTTACAGTGCTCGCTACAGCCTGCCTTGGTTAAGGCAGTTCGCTCCACGTCGCAAACCCTGCATATAGAAGTTCATTCGTGGAAGAGCCCCAAGAGTACACAGTGGGAGAAAAGCTGCTTGTGTTACCCCTGCAATTAAAGCAGAGTTCTACCGTTAAAGCTGGGGGGTTTGGGAGAGGATATGCTTACAGTCCTCGCTACAGCCTGCCATGGTGGAGGCAGTTCGCTCCACGTCGGAAACCCTGCATATAGAAGTTCATTCGTGGAAGAGCACAAAGAGTACACAGTGGGAGAAAAGCTGCTTGTGTTACCCCTGCAACTAAAGCAGAGTTGTACCGTTAAAGCTGCGTGGTTTGGGAGAGGATATGCTTACAGTCCTAGCTACAGCCTGCCATGGTGGAGGCAGTTCGCTCCACGTGGGAATCCCTGCATAAAGAAGTTCATTCGTGTAAGATCCCAAAGAGTACACAGTGGGAGTAATGCTGCTTGTATTCTTCCTGCAACTAAAGGAGAATTCTATTGTAAAACTGCCGTGTTTTGTAAGAGGAAATGCTTACAGTCCTTGCTACATCCTGCCTTGGTTGAGGCAGTTCGCTCCACGTCGGAAACCCTGCATATAGAAGTTCATTCGTGGAAGAGCCAGAAGAGTACACAGTGGGAGAAAAGCTGCTTGTGTTACCCCTGCAACTAAAGCAGAGTTCTACCGTTAAAACTGCGTGGTTTGGGAGAGGATATGCTTACAGTGCTCGCTACAGCCTGCCTTGGTTGAGGCAGTTCGCTCCACGTCGCAAACCCTGCATATAGAAGTTCATTCGTGGAAGAGCCCAAAGAGTACACAGTGGGAGAAAAATTGCTTGTGTTACCCCTGCAACTAAAGCAGAGTTCTACCGTTAAAACTGCGTGGTTTGGGAGAGGATATGCTTACAGTCCTCGCTACAGCCTGCCATGGTGGAGGCATTTCGCTCCCCGTGGGAATCCCTGCATAAAGAAGTTTATTCGTGTAAGAGCCCCAAGAGTACACAGTGGGAGTAATGCTGCTTGTATTCCTCCTGCAAATAAAGAAGAATTCTTTGGTAAAACTGCCATGTTTTGTAAGAGGAAATGCTTACAGTCTTTGCTACAGCCTGTCTTGGTTGAGGCAGTTCGCTCCACGTCGGAAACCCTGCATATAGAAGTTCATTCGTGGAAGAGCCCCAAGAGTACACAGTGGGAGAAAAGCTGCTTGTGTTACCCCTGCAACTAAAGCAGAGTTCTACCGTTAAAACTGCGTGTTTTGGGATAGGATATGCTTACAGTCCTCGCTACAGCCTGCCACGGTTGAGGCAGTTCGATATACGTGGGAATCCCTGAATAAAGAAGTTCATTCGTGTAAGAGCCCAAAGACTACACAGTGGGAGAAATGATGCTTGTGTTTCACCTGAAACTGAAGCAGAATTCTTTGGTAAAACTGCCGTGTTTTGGAAGAGGAAATGCTTACAGTCCTCGCTACAGCCTGCCTTGGTTGAGGCAGTTCGCTCCACGTCGGAAACCCTGCATATAGAAGTTCATTCGTGGAAGAGCCCCAAGAGTACACAGTGGGAGAAAAGCTGCTTGTGTTACCCCTGCAACTAAAGCAGAGTTCTACCGTTAAAACTGCGTGGTTTGGGAGAGGATATGCTTACAGTCCTCGCTACAGCCTGCCTTGGTTGAGGCAGTTCGCTCCACGTCGCAAACCCTGCATATAGAAGTTCATTCGTGGAAGAGCCCAAAGAGTACACAGTGGGAAAAAAACTGCTTGTGTTACCCCTGCAACTAAAGCAGAGTTCTACCGTTAAAACTGCGTGTTTTGGGATAGGATATGCTTACAGTCCTCGCTACAGCCTGCCACGGTTGAGGCAGTTCGATCCACGTGGGAATCCCTGCATAAAGAAGTTCATTCGTGTAAGATCCCAAAGAGTACACAGTGGGAGAAATGATGCTTGTGTTTCACCTGCAACTGAAGCAGAATTCTTTGGTAAAACTGCCGTGTTTTGTAAGAGGAAATGCTTACAGTCCTTGCTATATCCTGCCTTGGTTGAGGCGGTTCGCTCCACGTCGGAAACCCTGCATATAGAAGTTCATTCGTGGAAGAGCCCCAAGAGTACACAGTGGGAGAAAAGCTGCTTGTGTTACCCCTGCAACTAAAGCAGAGTTCTACCGTTAAAACTGCGTGGTTTGGGAGAGGATATGTTTACAGTGCTCGCTACAGCCTGCCTTGGTTGAGGCAGTTCGCTCCACGTCGCAAACCCTGCATATAGAAGTTCATTCGTGGAAGAGCCCCAAGAGTACACAGTAGGAGAAAAGCTGCTTGTGTTACCCCTGCAACTAAAGCAGAGTTCTACCGTTAAAACTGCGTGTTTTGGGATAGGATATGCTTACAGTCCTCGCTACAGCCTGCCACGGTTGAGGCAGTTCGATCCACGTGGGAATCCCTGCATAAAGAAGTTCATTCGTGTAAGAGCCCAAAGAGTACACAGTGGGAGAAATGATGCTTGTGTTTCACCTGCAACTGAAGCAGAATTCTTTGGTAAAACTGCCGTGTTTTGGAAGAGGAAATGCTTACAGTCCTCGCTACAGCCTGCCTTGGTTGAGGCAGTTCGCTCCACGTCGGAAACCCTGCATATAGAAGTTCATTCGTGGAAGAGCCCCAAGAGTACACAGTGGGAGAAAAGCTGCTTGTGTTACCCCTGCAACTAAAGCAGAGTTCTACCGTTAAAACTGCGTGTTTTGGGAGAGGATATGCTTACAGTCCTCGCTACAGCCTGCCACGGTTGAGGCAGTTCGATCCACGTGGGAATCCCTGCATAAAGAAGTTCATTCGTGTAAGAGCCCAAAGAGTACACAGTGGGAGAAATGATGCTTGTGTTTCACCTGCAACTGAAGCAGAATTCTTTGGTAAAACTGCCGTGTTTTGGAAGAGGAAATGCTTACAGTCCTCGCTACAGCCTGCCTTGGTTGAGGCAGTTCGCTCCACGTCGGAAACCCTGCATATAGAAGTTCATTCGTGGAAGAGCCCCAAGAGTACACAGTGGGAGAAAAGCTGCTTGTGTTACCCCTGCAACTAAAGCAGAGTTCTACCGTTAAAACTGCATGGTTTGGGATAGGATATGCTTACAGTCCTCTCTACAGCCTGCCTTGGTTGAGGCAGTTCGCTCCACGTCGCAAACCCTGCATATAGAAGTTCATTCGTGGAAGAGCCCCAAGAGTACACAGTGGGAGAAAAGCTGCTTGTGTTACCCCTGCAACTAAAGCAGAGTTCTACCATTAAAACTGCGTGGTTTGGGAGAGGATATGCTTACAGTCCTCGCTACAGCCTGCCTTGGTTGAGGCAGTTCGCTCCACGTCGCAAACCCTGCATATAGAAGTTCATTCGTGGAAGAGCCCAAAGAGTACACAGTGGGAAAAAAACTGCTTGTGTTACCCCTGCAACTAAAGCAGAGTTCTACCGTTAAAACTGCGTGTTTTGGGATAGGATATGCTTACAGTCCTCGCTACAGCCTGCCACGGTTGAGGCAGTTCGATCCACGTGGGAATCCCTGCATAAAGAAGTTCATTCGTGTAAGATCCCAAAGAGTACACAGTGGGAGAAATGATGCTTGTGTTTCACCTGCAACTGAAGCAGAATTCTTTGGTAAAACTGCCGTGTTTTGTAAGAGGAAATGCTTACAGTCCTTGCTACATCCTGCCTTGGTTGAGGCGGTTCGCTCCACGTCGGAAACCCTGCATATAGAAGTTCATTCGTGGAAGAGCCCCAAGAGTACACAGTGGGAGAAAAGCTGCTTGCGTTACCCCTGCAACTAAAGCAGAGTTCTACCGTTAAAACTGCGTGTTTTGGGAGAGGATATGCTTACAGTCCTCGCTACAGACTGCCACGGTTGAGGCAGTTCGATCCACGTGGGAATCCCTGCATAAAGAAGTTCATTCGTGTAAGAGCCCAAAGAGTACACAGTGGGAGAAATGATGCTTGTGTTTCACCTGCAACTGAAGCAGAATTCTTTGGTAAAACTGCCGTGTTTTGGAAGAGGAAATGCTTACAGTCCTCGCTACAGCCTGCCTTGGTTGAGGCAGTTCGCTCCACGTCGGAAACCCTGCATATAGAAGTTCATTCGTGGAAGAGCCCCAAGAGTACACAGTGGGAGAAAAGCTGCTTGTGTTACCCCTGCAACTAAAGCAGAGTTCTACCGTTAAAACTGCATGGTTTGGGATAGGATATGCTTACAGTCCTCTCTACAGCCTGCCTTGGTTGAGGCAGTTCGCTCCACGTCGCAAACCCTGCATATAGAAGTTCATTCGTGGAAGAGCCCCAAGAGTACACAGTGGGAGAAAAGCTGCTTGTGTTACCCCTGCAACTAAAGCAGAGTTCTACCGTTAAAACTGCGTGGTTTGGGAGAGGATATGCTTACAGTCCTCGCTACAGCCTGCCTTGGTTGAGGCAGTTCGCTCCACGTCGCAAACCCTGCATATAGAAGTTCATTCGTGGAAGAGCCCAAAGAGTACACAGTGGGAAAAAAACTGCTTGTGTTACCCCTGCAACTAAAGCAGAGTTCTACCGTTAAAACTGCGTGTTTTGGGATAGGATATGCTTACAGTCCTCGCTACAGCCTGCCACGGTTGAGGCAGTTCGATCCACGTGGGAATCCCTGCATAAAGAAGTTCATTCGTGTAAGATCCCAAAGAGTACACAGTGGGAGAAATGATGCTTGTGTTTCACCTGCAACTGAAGCAGAATTCTTTGGTAAAACTGCCGTGTTTTGTAAGAGGAAATGCTTACAGTCCTTGCTACATCCTGCCTTGGTTGAGGCGGTTCGCTCCACGTCGGAAACCCTGCATATAGAAGTTCATTCGTGGAAGAGCGCCAAGAGTACACAGTGGGAGAAAAGCTGCTTGTGTTACCCCTGCAACTAAAGCAGAGTTCTACCGTTAAAACTGCGTGGTTTGGGAGAGGATATGTTTACAGTGCTCGCTACAGCCTGCCTTGGTTGAGGCAGTTCGCTCCACGTCGCAAACCCTGCATATAGAAGTTCATTCGTGGAAGAGCTCAAAGAGTACACAGTGGGAGAAAAACTGCTTGTGTTACCCCTGCAACTAAAGCAGAGTTCTACCGTTAAAGCTGGGTTGTTTGGGAGAAGATATGCTTACAGTCCTCGCTACAGCCTGCCATGGTGGAGGCAGTTCGCTCCACGTCGGAAACCGTGAATATAGAAGTTCATTCGTGGAAGAGCCAGAAGAGTACACAGTGGGAGAAAAGCTGCTTGTGTTACCCCTGCAACTAAAGCAGAGTTCTACTGTTAAAACTGCGTGGTTTGGGAGAGTATATGCTTACAGTGCTCGCTACAGCCTGCCTTGGTTGAGGCAGTTCGCTCCACGTCGCAAACCCTGCATATAGAAGTTCATTCGTGGAAGAGCCCAAAGAGTACACAGTGGGAGAAAAACTGCTTGTGTTACCCCTGCAACTAAAGCAGAGTTCTACCGTTAAAGCTGCGTGGTTTGGGAGAGGATATGCTTACAGTCCTCGCTACAGCCTGCCATGGTGGAGGCAGTTCGCTCCACGTGGGAATCCCTGCATAAAGAAGTTCATTTGTGCAAGAGCCCAAAGAGTACACAGTGGGAGTAATGCTGCTTGTATTCCACCTGCAACTAAAGCAGAATTCTTTGGTAAAACTGCCGTGTTTTGTAAGAGGAAATGCTTACAGTCCTTGCTACATCCTGCCTTGGTTGAGGCGGTTCGCTCCACGTCGGAAACCCTGCATATAGAAGTTCATTCGTGGAAGAGCCCCAAGAGTACACAGTGGGAGAAAAGCTGCTTGTGTTACCCCTGCAACTAAAGCAGTGTTCTACCGTTAAAACTGCGTGTTTTGGGATAGGATATGCTTACAGTCCTCGCTAGAGCCTGCCACGGTTGAGGCAGTTCGATCCACGTGGGAATCCCTGCATAAAGAAGTTCATTCGTGTAAGAGCCCAAAGAGTACACAGTGGGAGAAATGATGCTTGTGTTTCACCTGCAACTGAAGCAGAATTCTTTGGTAAAACTGCCGTGTTTTGGAAGAGGAAATGCTTAAGGTCCTCGCTACAGCCTGCCTTGGTTGAGGCAGTTCGCTCCAAGTCGGAAACCCTGCATATAGAAGTTCATTCGTGGAAGAGCCCCAAGAGTACACAGTGGGAGAAAAGCTGCTTGTGTTACCCCTGCAACTAAAGCAGAGTTCTTCTGTTAAAACTGCGTGGTTTGGGATAGGATATGCTTACAGTCCTCGCTACAGCCTGCCTTGGTTGAGGCAGTTCGCTCCACGTCGGAAACCCTGCATAAAGAAGTTCATTCGTGGAAGAGCCCCAAGAGTACACAGTGGGAGAAAAGCTTCTTGTGTTACCCCTGCAACTAAAGCAGAGTTCTACCGTTAAAACTGCGTGGTTTGGGAGAGGATATGCTTACAGTCCTCGCTACAGCCTGCCTTGGTTGAGGCAGTTCGCTCCACGTCGCAAACCCTGCATATAGAAGTTCATTCGTGGAAGAGCCCAAAGAGTACACAGTGGGAGAAAAACTGCTTGTGTTACCCCTGCAACTAAAGCAGAGTTCTACCGTTAAAGCTGCGTGGTTTGGGAGAGGATATGCTTACAGTCCTCGCTACAGCCTGCCTTGGTTGAGGCAGTTCGCTCGACGTCGCAAACCCTGCATATAGAAGTTCATTCGTGGAAGAGCCCAAAGGGTACACAGTGGGAGAAAAACTGCTTGTGTTACCCCTGCAACTAAAGCAAGGTTCTACCGTTAAAGCTGCGTGGTTTGGGAGAGGATATGCTTACAGTCCTCGCTACAGCCTGCCATGGTGGAGTCAGTTCGCTCCACGTGGGAATCCCTGCATAAAGAAGTTCAATCGTGCAAGAGCCCAAAGAGTACACAGTGGGAGTAATGCTGCTTGTATTCCACCTGCAACTAAAGCAGAATTCTTTGGTAAAACTGCCGTGTTTTGTAAGAGGAAATGCTTACAGTCCTTGCTACATCCTGCCTTGGTTGAGGCGGTTCGCTCCACGTCGGAAACCCTGCATATAGAAGTTCATTCGTGGAAGAGCCCCAAGAGTACACAGTGGGAGAAAAGCTGCTTGTGTTACCCCTGCAACTAAAGCAGAGTTCTACCGTTAAAACTGCGTGTTTTGGGATAGGATATGCTTACAGTCCTCGCTACAGCCTGCCACGGTTGAGGCAGTTCGATCCACGTGGGAATCCCTGCATAAAGAAGTTCATTCGTGTAAGAGCCCAAAGAGTACACAGTGGGAGAAATGATGCTTGTGTTTCACCTGCAACTGAAGCAGAATTCTTTGGTAAAACTGCCGTGTTTTGGAAGAGGAAATGCTTACAGTCCTCGCTACAGCCTTACTTGGTTGAGGCAGTTCGCTCCACTTCGGAAACCCTGCATATAGAAGTTCATTCGTGGAAGAGCCCAAAGAGTACACAGTGGGAGAAAAACTGCTTGTGTTACCCCTGCAACTAAAGCAGAGTTCTACCGTTAAAGCTGCGTGGTTTGGGATAGGATATGCTTACAGTCCTCGCTACAGCCTGCCAAGGTGGAGGCAGTTCGCTCCACGTGGGAATCCCTGCATAATGAAGTTCATTCGTGCAAGAGCCCAAAGAGTACACAGTGGGAGTAATGCTGCTTGTATTCCACCTGCAACTAAAGCAGAATTCTTTGGTAAAACTTCCGTGTTTTGTAAGAGGAAATGCTTACAGTCCTTGCTACATCCTGCCTTGGTTGAGGCGGTTCGCTCCACGTCGGAAACCCTGCATATAGAAGTTCATTCGTGGAAGAGCCCCCAGAGTACACAGTGGGAGAAAAGCTGCTTGTGTTACCCCTGCAACTAAAGCAGAGTTCTACCGTTAAAACTGCGTGGTTTGGGAGAGGATATGTTTACAGTGCTCGCTACAGCCTGCCTTGGTTGAGGCAGTTCGCTCCACGTCGCAAACCCTGCATATAGAAGTTCATTCGTGGAAGAGCCCAAAGAGTACACAGTGGGAGAAAAGCTGCTTGTGTTACCCCTGCAACTAAAGCAGAGTTCTACCGTTAAAGCTGCGTGGTTTGGGAGAGGATATGCTTACAGTCCTCGCTACAGCCTGCCATGGTGGAGGCAGTTCGCTCCACGTGGGAATCCCTGCATAAAGAAGTTCATTCGTGCAAGAGCCCAAAGAGTACACAGTGGGAGTAATGCTGCTTGTATTCTTCCTGCAACTAAAGCAGAATTCTTTCGTAAAACTGCCGTGTTTTGTAAGAGGAAATGCTTACAGTCCTTGCTACATCCTGCCTTGGTTGAGGCAGTTCGCTCCACGTCGGAAACCCTGCATATAGAAGTTCATTCTTGGAAGAGCCAGAAGAGTACACAGTGGGAGAAAAGCTGCTTGTGTTACCCCTGCAACTAAAGCAGTGTTCTACCGTTAAAACTGCGTGGTTTGGGAGAGGATATGCTTACAGTGCTCGCTACAGCCTGCCTTGGTTGAGGCAGTTCGCTCCACGTCGCAAACCCTGCATATAGAAGTTCATTCGTGGAAGAGCCCAAAGATTACACAGTGGGAGAAAAATTGCTTGTGTTACCCCTGCAATTAAAGCAGAGTTCTACCGTTAAAACTGCGTGGTTTGGGAGAGGATATGCTTACAGTCCTCGCTACAGCCTGCCATGGTGGAGGCATTTCGCTCCCCGTGGGAATCCCTGCATAAAGAAGTTTATTCGTGTAAGAGCCCCAAGAGTACACAGTGGGAGTAATGCTGCTTGTATTCCACCTGCAACTAAAGAAGAATTCTTTGGTAAAACTGCCGTGTTTTGTAAGAGGAAATGCTTAAAGTCTTTGCTACAGCCTGCCTTGGTTGAGGCAGTTCGCTCCACGTCGGAAACCCTGCAAATAGAAGTTATTCGTGGAAGAGCCCCAAGAGTACACAGTGGGAGAAAAGCTACTTGTGTTACCCCTGCAACTAAAGCAGAGTTCTACCGTTAAAACTGCGTGTTTTGGGATAGGATATGCTTACAGTCCTCGCTACAGCCTGCCACGGTTGAGGCAGTTCGATCCACGTGGGAATCCCTGCATAAAGAAGTTCATTCGTGTAAGAGCCGAAAGAGTACACAGTGGGATAAATGATGCTTGTGTTTCACCTGCAACTGAAGCAGAATTCTTTGGTAAATCTGCCGTGTTTTGGAAGAGGAAATGCTTACAGTCCTCGCTACACCCTTACTTGGTTGAGGCAATTCGCTCCACTTCGGAAACCCTGCATATAGAAGTTCATTCGTGGAAGAGCCCCAAGAGTACACAGTGGGAGAAAAGCTGCTTGTGTTTCCCCTGCAACTAAAGCAGAGTTCTACCGTTAAAACTGCGTGGTTTGGGAGAGGATATGCTTACAGTCCTCGCTACAGCCTGCCTTGGTTGAGGCAGTTCGCTCCACGTCGCAAACCCTGCATATAGAAGTTCATTCGTGGAAGAGCCCCAAGAGTACACAGTGGGAGAAAAGCTGCTTGTGTTACCCCTGCAACTAAAGCAGAGTTCTACCGTTAAAGCTGCGTGGTTTGGGAGAGGATATGCTTACAGTCCTCGCTACAGCCTGCCATGGTTGAGGCAGTTCGCTCCACGTCGCAAACCCTGCATATAGAAGTTCATTCGGGGAAGAGCCCAAAGAGTACACAGTGGGAGAAAAGCTGCTTGTGTTACCCCTGCAACTAAAGCAGAGTTCTACCGTTAAATCTGCATGGTTTGGGAGAGGATATGCTTACAGTCCTCGCTACAGCCTGCCATGGTGGAGGCAGTTCGCTCCACGTGGGAATCCCTGCATAAAGAAGTTCATTCGTGCAAGAGCCCAAAGAGTACACAGTGGGAGTAATGCTGCTTGTATTCCACCTGCAACTAAAGCAGAATTCTTTGGTAAAACTGCCGTGTTTTGTAAGAGGAAATGCTTACAGTCCTTGCTACATCCTGCCTTGGTTGAGGCGGTTCGCTCCACGTCGGAAAACCTGCATATAGAAGTTCATTCGTGGAAGAGCCCCAAGAGTACACAGTGGGAGAAAAGCTGCTTGTGTTACCCCTGCAACTAAAGCAGAGTTCTACCGTTAAAACTGCGTGTTTTGGGATAGGATATGCTTACAGTCCTCGCTACAGCCTGCCACGGTTGAGGCAGTTCGATCCACGTGGGAATCCCTGCATAAAGAAGTTCATTCGTGTAAGAGCCCAAAGAGTACACAGTGGGAGAAATGATGCTTGTGTTTCACCTGCAACTGAAGCAGAATTCTTTGGTAAAACTGCCGTGTTTTGGAAGAGGAAATGCTTACAGTCCTCGCTACAGCCTTACTTGGTTGAGGCAGTTCGCTCCACTTCGGAAACCCTGCATATAGAAGTTCATTCGTGGAAGAGCCCAAAGAGTACACAGTGGGAGAAAAACTGCTTGTGTTACCCCTGCAACTAAAGCAGAGTTCTACCGTTAAAGCTGCGTGGTTTGGGATAGGATATGCTTACAGTCCTCGCTACAGCCTGCCATGGTGGAGGCAGTTCGCTCAACGTGGGAATCCCTGCATAAAGAAGTTCATTCGTGCAAGAGCCCAAAGAGTACACAGTGGGAGTAATGCTGCTTGTATTCCACCTGCAACTAAAGCAGAATTCTTTGGTAAAACTGCCGTGTTTTGTAAGAGGAAATGCTTACAGTCCTTGCTACATCCTGCCTTGGTTGAGGCGGTTCGCTCCACGTCGGAAACCCTGCATATAGAAGTTCATTCGTGGAAGAGCGCCAAGAGTACACAGTGGGAGAAAAGCTGCTTGTGTTACCCCTGCAACTAAAGCAGAGTTCTACAGTTAAAACTGCGTGGTTTGGGATAGGATATGCTTACAGTCCTCGCTACAGCCTGCCTTGGTTGAGGCAGTTCGCTCCACGTCGGAAACCCTGCATATAGAAGTTCATTCGTGGAAGAGCCCCAAGAGTACACAGTGGGAGAAAAGCTGCTTGTGTTACCCCTGCAACTAAAGCAGAGTTCTACCGTTAAAGCTGGGTGGTTTGGGAGAGGATATGCTTACAGTCCTCGCTACAGCCTGCCATGGTGGAGGCAGTTCGCTCCACGTCGGAAACCCTGCATATAGAAGTTCATTCGTGGAAGAGCCAGAAGAGTACACAGTGGGAGAAAAGCTGCTTGTGTTACCCCTGCAACTAAAGCAGAGTTCTACCGTTAAAACTGCGTGGTTTGGGATAGGATATGCTTACAGTCCTCGCTACAGCCTGCCTTGGTTGAGGCAGTTCGCTCCACGTCGGAAACCCTGCATATAGAAGTTCATTCGTGGAAGAGCCCCAAGAGTACACAGTGGGAGAAAAGCTTCTTGTGTTACCCCTGCAACTAAAGCAGAGTTCTACCGTTAAAACTGCGTGGTTTGGGAGAGGATATGCTTACAGTCCTCGCTACAGCCTGCCTTGGTTGAGGCAGTTCGCTCCACGTCGCAAACCCTGCATATAGAAGTTCATTCGTGGAAGAGCCCAAAGAGTACACAGTGGGAGAAAAACTGCTTGTGTTACCCCTGCAACTAAAGCAGAGTTCTACCGTTAAAGCTGCGTGGTTTGGGAGAGGATATGCTTACAGTCCTCGCTACAGCCTGCCATGGTTGAGGCAGTTCGCTCCACGTCGCAAACCCTGCATATAGAAGTTCATTCGTGGAAGAGCCCAAAGGGTACACAGTGGGAGAAAAACTGCTTGTGTTACCCCTGCAACTAAAGCAAGGTTCTACCGTTAAAGCTGCGTGGTTTGGGAGAGGATATGCTTACAGTCCTCGCTACAGCCTGCCATGGTGGAGTCAGTTCGCTCCACGTGGAAATCCCTGCATAAAGAAGTTCAATCGTGCAAGAGCCCAAAGAGTACACAGTGGGAGTAATGCTGCTTGTATTCCACCTGCAACTAAAGCAGAATTCTTTGGTAAAACTGCCGTGTTTTGTAAGAGGAAATGCTTACAGTCCTTGCTACATCCTGCCTTGGTTGAGGCGGTTCGCTCCACGTCGGAAACCCTGCATATAGAAGTTCATTCGTGGAAGAGCCCCAAGAGTACACAGTGGGAGAAAAGCTGCTTGTGTTACCCCTGCAACTAAAGCAGAGTTCTACCGTTAAAACTGCGTGTTTTGGGATAGGATATGCTTACAGTCCTCGCTACAGCCTGCCACGGTTGAGGCAGTTCGATCCACGTGGGAATCCCTGCATAAAGAAGTTCATTCGTGTAAGAGCCCAAAGAGTACACAGTGGGAGAAATGATGCTTGTGTTTCACCTGCAACTGAAGCAGAATTCTTTGGTAAAACTGCCGTGTTTTGGAAGAGGAAATGCTTACAGTCCTCGCTACAGCCTTACTTGGTTGAGGCAGTTCGCTCCACTTCGGAAACCCTGCATATAGAAGTTCATTCGTGGAAGAGCCCAAAGAGTACACAGTGGGAGAAAAACTGCTTGTGTTACCCCTGCAACTAAAGCAGAGTTCTACCGTTAAAGCTGCGTGGTTTGGGATAGGATATGCTTACAGTCCTCGCTACAGCCTGCCAAGGTGGAGGCAGTTCGCTCCACGTGGGAATCCCTGCATAAAGAAGTTCATTCGTGCAAGAGCCCAAAGAGTACACAGTGGGAGTAATGCTGCTTGTATTCCACCTGCAACTAAAGCAGAATTCTTTGGTAAAATTTCCGTGTTTTGTAAGAGGAAATGCTTACAGTCCTTGCTACATCCTGCCTTGGTTGAGGCGGTTCGCTCCACGTCGGAAACCCTGCATATAGAAGTTCATTCGTGGAAGAGCCCCCAGAGTACACAGTGGGAGAAAAGCTGCTTGTGTTACCCCTGCAACTAAAGCAGAGTTCTACCGTTAAAACTGCGTGGTTTGGGAGAGGATATGTTTACAGTGCTCGCTACAGCCTGCCTTGGTTGAGGCAGTACGCTCCACGTCGCAAACCCTGCATATAGAAGTTCATTCGTGGAAGAGCCCAAAGAGTACACAGTGGGAGAAAAGCTGCTTGTGTTACCCCTGCAACTAAAGCAGAGTTCTACCGTTAAAGCTGCGTGGTTTGGGAGAGGATATGCTTACAGTCCTCGCTACAGCCTGCCATGGTGGAGGCAGTTCGCTCCACGTGGGAATCCCTGCATAAAGAAGTTCATTCGTGCAAGAGCCCAAAGAGTACACAGTGGGAGTAATGCTGCTTGTATTCTTCCTGCAACTAAAGCAGAATTCTTTCGTAAAACTGCCGTGTTTTGTAAGAGGAAATGCTTACAGTCCTTGCTACATCCTGCCTTGGTTGAGGCAGTTCGCTCCACGTCGGAAACCCTGCATATAGAAGTTCATTCTTGGAAGAGCCAGAAGAGTACACAGTGGGAGAAAAGCTGCTTGTGTTACCCCTGCAACTAAAGCAGAGTTCTACCGTTAAAACTGCGTGGTTTGGGAGAGGATATGCTTACAGTGCTCGCTACAGCCTGCCTTGGTTGAGGCAGTTCGCTCCACGTCGCAAACCCTGCATATAGAAGTTCATTCGTGGAAGAGCCCAAAGAGTACACAGTGGGAGAAAAATTGCTTGTGTTACCCCTGCAACTAAAGCAGAGTTCTACCGTTAAAACTGCGTGGTTTGGGAGAGGATATGCTTACAGTCCTCGCTACAGCCTGCCATGGTGGAGGCATTTCGCTCCCCGTGGGAATCCCTGCATAAAGAAGTTTATTCGTGTAAGAGCCCCAAGAGTACACAGTGGGAGTAATGCTGCTTGTATTCCACCTGCAACTAAAGAAGAATTCTTTGGTAAAACTGCCGTGTTTTGTAAGAGGAAATGCTTAAAGTCTTTGCTACAGCCTGCCTTGGTTGAGGCAGTTCGCTCCACGTCGGAAACCCTGCAAATAGAAGTTATTCGTGGAAGAGCCCCAAGAGTACACAGTGGGAAAAAAGCTACTTGTGTTACCCCTGCAACTAAAGCAGAGTTCTACCGTTAAAACTGCGTGTTTTGGGATAGGATATGCTTACAGTCCTCGCTACAGCCTGCCACGGTTGAGGCAGTTCGATCCACGTGGGAATCCCTGCATAAAGAAGTTCATTCGTGTAAGAGCCGAAAGAGTACACAGTGGGATAAATGATGCTTGTGTTTCACCTGCAACTGAAGCAGAATTCTTTGGTAAATCTGCCGTGTTTTGGAAGAGGAAATGCTTACAGTCCTCGCTACACCCTTACTTGGTTGAGGCAATTCGCTCCACTTCGGAAACCCTGCATATAGAAGTTCATTCGTGGAAGAGCCCCAAGAGTACACAGTGGGAGAAAAGCTGCTTGTGTTTCCCCTGCAACTAAAGCAGAGTTCTACCGTTAAAACTGCGTGGTTTGGGAGAGGATATGCTTACAGTCCTCGCTACAGCCTGCCTTGGTTGAGGCAGTTCGCTCCACGTCGCAAACCCTGCATATAGAAGTTCATTCGTGGAAGAGCCCCAAGAGTACACAGTGGGAGAAAAGCTGCTTGTGTTACCCCTGCAACTAAAGCAGAGTTCTACCGTTAAAGCTGCGTGGTTTGGGAGAGGATATGCTTACAGTCCTCGCTACAGCCTGCCATGGTTGAGGCAGTTCGCTCCACGTCGCAAACCCTGCATATAGAAGTTCATTCGGGGAAGAGCCCAAAGAGTACACAGTGGGAGAAAACCTGCTTGTGTTACCCCTGCAACTAAAGCAGAGTTCTACCGTTAAATCTGCATGGTTTGGGAGAGGATATGCTTACAGTCCTCGCTACAGCCTGCCATGGTGGAGGCAGTTCGCTCCACGTGGGAATCCCTGCATAAAGAAGTTCATTCGTGCAAGAGCCCAAAGAGTACACAGTGGGAGTAATGCTGCTTGTATTCCACCTGCAACTAAAGCAGAATTCTTTGGTAAAACTGCCGTGTTTTGTAAGAGGAAATGCTTACAGTCTTTGCTACAGCCTGCCTTGGTTGAGGCGGTTCGCTCCACGTCGGAAACCCTGCATATAGAAGTTCATTCGTGGAAGAGCCCCAAGAGTACACAGTGGGAGAAAAGCTGCTTGTGTTACCCCTGCAACTAAAGCAGAGTTCTACCGTTAAAACTGCGTGTTTTGGGATAGGATATGCTTACAGTCCTCGCTACAGCCTGCCACGGTTGAGGCAGTTCGATCCACGTGGGAATCCCTGCATAAAGAAGTTCATTCGTGTAAGAGCCCAAAGAGTACACAGTGGGAGAAATGATGCTTGTGTTTCACCTGCAACTGAAGCAGAATTCTTTGGTAAAACTGCCGTGTTTTGGAAGAGGAAATGCTTACAGTCCTCGCTACAGCCTTACTTGGTTGAGGCAATTCGCTCCACTTCGGAAACCCTGCATATAGAAGTTCATTCGTGGAAGAGCCCCAAGAGTACACTGTGGGAGAAAAGCTGCTTGTGTTTCCCCTGCAACTAAAGCAGAGTTCTACCGTTAAAACTGCGTGTTTTGGGAGAGGATATGCTTACAGTCCTCGCTACAGCCTGCCTTGGTTGAGGCAGTTCGCTCCACGTCGCAAACCCTGCATATAGAAGTTCATTCGTGGAAGAGCCCAAAGAGTACACAGTGGGAGCAAAACTGCTTGTGTTACCCCTGCAACTAAAGCAGAGTTCTACCGTTAAAGCTGCGTGGTTTGGGAGAGGATATGCTTACAGTCCTCGCTACAGCCTGCCATGGTGGAGGCAGTTCGCTCCACGTGGGAATCCCTGCATAAAGAAGTTCATCGTGCAAGAGCCCAAAGAGTACACAGTGGGAGTAATGCTGCTTGTATTCCACCTGCAACTAAAGCAGAATTCTTTGGTAAAACTGCCGTGTTTTGTAAGAGGAAATGCTTACAGTCCTTGCTACATCCTGCCTTGGTTGAGGCGGTTCGCTCCACGTCGGAAACCCTGCATATAGAAGTTCATTCGTGGAAGAGCCCCAAGAGTACACAGTGTGAGAAAAGCTGCTTGTGTTACCCCTGCAACTAAAGCAGAGTTCTACCGTTAAAACTGCGTGGTTTGGGAGAGGATATGTTTACAGTGCTCGCTACAGCCTGCCTTGGTTGAGGCAGTTCGCTCCACGTCGCAAACCCTGCATATAGAAGTTCATTCGTGGAAGAGCCCAAAGAGTACACAGTGGGAAAAAAACTGCTTGTGTTACCACTGCAACTAAAGCAGAGTTCTACCGTTAAAGCTAGGTGGTTTGGGAGAGGATATGCTTACAGTCCTCGCTACAGCCTGCCATGGTGGAGGCAGTTCGCTCCACGTCGGAAACCCTGCATATAGAAGTTCATTCGTGGAAGAGCCAGAAGAGTACACAGTGGGAGAAAAACTGCTTGTGTTACCCCTGCAACTAAAGCAGAGTTCTACCGTTAAAACTGCGTGTTTTGGGATAGGATATGCTTACAGACCTCGCTACAGCCTGCCACGGTTGAGGCAGTTCGATCCACGTGGGAATCCCTGCATAAAGAAGTTCATTCGTGTAAGAGCCCAAAGAGTACACAGTGGGAGAAATGATGCTTGTGTTTCACCTGCAACTGAAGCAGAATTCTTTGGTAAAACTGCCGTGTTTTGGAAGAGGAAATGCTTACAGTCCTCGCTACAGCCTTACTTGGTTGAGGCAGTTCGCTCCACTTCGGAAACCCTGCATATAGAAGTTCATTCGTGGAAGAGCCCAAAGAGTACACAGTGGGAGAAAAACTGCTTGTGTTACCCCTGCAACTAAAGCAGAGTTCTACCGTTAAAGCTGCGTGGTTTGGGATAGGATATGCTTACAGTCCTCGCTACAGCCTGCCATGGTGGAGGCAGTTCGCTCCACGTGGGAATCCCTGCATAAAGAAGTTCATTCGTGCAAGAGCCCAAAGAGTACACAGTGGGAGTAATGCTGCTTGTATTCCACCTGCAACTAAAGCAGAATTCTTTGGTAAAACTGCCGTGTTTTGTAAGAGGAAATGCTTACAGTCCTTGCTACATCCTGCCTTGGTTGAGGCGGTTCGCTCCACGTCAGAAACCCTGCATATAGAAGTTCATTCGTGGAAGAGCCCCAAGAGTACACAGTGGGAGAAAAGCTGCTTGTGTTACCCCTGCAACTAAAGCAGAGTTCTACCGTTAAAACTGCGTGGTTTGGGATAGGATATGCTTACAGTCCTCGCTACAGCCTGCCTTGGTTGAGGCAGTTCGCTCCACGTCGCAAACCCTGCATATAGAAGTTCATTCGGGGAAGAGCCCAAAGAGTACACAGTGGGAGAAAAGCTGCTTGTGTTACCCCTGCAACTAAAGCAGCGTTCTACCGTTAAAGCTGGGTGGTTTGGGAGAGGATATGCTTACAGTCCTCGCTACAGCCTGCCATGGTGGAGGCAGTTCGCTCCACGTCGGAAACCCTGCATATAGAAGTTCATTCGTGGAAGAGCCAGAAGAGTACACAGTGGGAGAAAAGCTGCTTGTGTTACCCCTGCAACTAAAGCAGAGTTCTACCGTTAAAACTGCGTGGTTTGGGAGAGGATATGCTTACAGTGCTCGGTACAGCCTGTCTTGGTTGAGGCAGTTCGCTCCAAGTCGCAAACCCTGCATATAGAAGTTCATTCGTGGAAGAGCCCAAAGAGTACACAGTGGGAGAAAAACTGCTTGTGTTACCCCTGCAACTAAAGCAGAGTTCTACCGTTAAAACTGCGTGGTTTGGGAGAGGATATGCTTACAGTCCTCGCTACAGCCTGCCATGGTGGAGGCATTTCGCTCCCCGTGGGAATCCCTGCATAAAGAAGTTTATTCGTGTAAGAGCCCCAAGAGTACACAGTGGGAGTAATGCTGCTTGTATTGCACCTGCAACTAAAGAAGAATTCTTTGGTAAAACTGCCGTGTTTTGTAAGAGGAAATGCTTACAGTCTTTGCTACAGCCTGCCTTGGTTGAGGCGGTTCGCTCCACGTCGGAAACCCTGCATATAGAAGTTCATTCGTGGAAGAGCCCCAAGAGTACACAGTGGGAGAAAAGCTGCTTGTGTTACCCCTGCAACTAAAGCAGAGTTCTACCGTTAAAACTGCGTGTTTTGGGATAGGATATGCTTACAGTCCTCGCTACAGCCTGCCACGGTTGAGGCAGTTCGATCCACGTGGGAATCCCTGCATAAAGAAGTTCATTCGTGTAAGAGCCCAAAGAGTACACAGTGGGAGAAATGATGCTTGTGTTTCACCTGCAACTGAAGCAGAATTCTTTGGTAAAACTGCCGTGTTTTGGAAGAGGAAATGCTTACAGTCCTCGCTACAGCCTTACTTGGTTGAGGCAATTCGCTCCACTTCGGAAACCCTGCATATAGAAGTTCATTCGTGGAAGAGCCCCAAGAGTACACAGTGGGAGAAAAGCTGCTTGTGTTTCCCCTGCAACTAAAGCAGAGTTCTACCGTTAAAACTGCGTGTTTTGGGAGAGGATATGCTTACAGTCCTCGCTACAGCCTGCCTTGGTTGAGGCAGTTCGCTCCACGTCGCAAACCCTGCATATAGAAGTTCATTCGTGGAAGAGCCCAAAGAGTACACAGTGGGAGAAAAACTGCTTGTGTTACCCCTGCAACTAAAGCAGAGTTCTACCGTTAAAGCTGCGTGGTTTGGGAGAGGATATGCTTACAGTCCTCGCTACAGCCTGCCATGGTGGAGGCAGTTCGCTCCACGTGGGAATCCCTGCATAAAGAAGTTCATTCGTGCAAGAGCCCAAAGAGTACACAGTGGGAGTAATGCTGCTTGTATTCCACCTGCAACTAAAGCAGAATTCTTTGGTAAAACTGCCGTGTTTTGTAAGAGGAAATGCTTACAGTCCTTGCTACATCCTGCCTTGGTTGAGGCGGTTCGCTCCACGTCGGAAACCCTGCATATCGAAGTTCATTCGTGGAAGAGCCCAAAGAGTACACAGTGGGAAAAAAACTGCTTGTGTTACCCCTGCAACTAAAGCAGAGTTCTACCGTTAAAGCTGGGTGGTTTGGGAGAGGATATGCTTACAGTCCTCGCTACAGCCTGCCATGGTGGAGGCAGTTCGCTCCACGTCGGAAACCCTGCATATAGAAGTTCATTCGTGGAAGAGCCAGAAGAGTACACAGTGGGAGAAAAGCTGCTTGTGTTACCCCTGCAACTAAAGCAGAGTTCTACCGTTAAAACTGCGTGGTTTGGGAGAGGATATGCTTACAGACCTCGCTACAGCCTGCCATGGTGGAGGCAGTTCGCTCCACGTGGGAATCCCTGCATAAAGAAGTTCATTCGTGCAAGAGCCCAAAGAGTACACAGTGGGAGTAATGCTGCTTGTATTCCACCTGCAACTAAAGCAGAATTCTTTGGTAAAACTGCCGTGTTTTGTAAGAGGAAATGCTTACAGTCTTTGCTACAGCCTGCCTTGGTTGAGGCGGTTCGCTCCACGTCGGAAACCCTGCATATAGAAGTTTATTCGTGGAAGAGCCCCAAGAGTACACAGTGGGAGAAATGATGCTTGTGTTTCACGTGCAACTGAAGCAGAATTCTTTGGTAAAACTGCCGTGTTTTGGAAGAGGAAATGCTTACAGTCCTCGCTACAGCCTTACTTGGTTGAGGCAATTCGCTCCACTTCGGAAACCCTGCATATAGAAGTTCATTCGTGGAAGAGCCCCAAGAGTACACTGTGGGAGAAAAGCTGCTTGTGTTTCCCCTGCAACTAAAGCAGAGTTCTACCGTTAAAACTGCGTGTTTTGGGAGAGGATATGCTTACAGTCCTCGCTACAGCCTGCCTTGGTTGAGGCAGTTCGCTCCACGTCGCAAACCCTGCATATAGAAGTTCATTCGTGGAAGAGCCCAAAGAGTACACAGTGGGAGAAAAACTGCTTGTGTTACCCCTGCAACTAAAGCAGAGTTCTACCGTTAAAGCTGCGTGGTTTGGGAGAGGATATGCTTACAGTCCTCGCTACAGCCTGCCATGGTGGAGGCAGTTCGCTCCACGTGGGAATCCCTGCATAAAGAAGTTCATCGTGCAAGAGCCCAAAGAGTACACAGTGGGAGTAATGCTGCTTGTATTCCACCTGCAACTAAAGCAGAATTCTTTGGTAAAACTGCCGTGTTTTGTAAGAGGAAATGCTTACAGTCCTTGCTACATCCTGCCTTGGTTGAGGCGGTTCGCTCCACGTCGGAAACCCTGCATATAGAAGTTCATTCGTGGAAGAGCCCCAAGAGTACACAGTGTGAGAAAAGCTGCTTGTGTTACCCCTGCAACTAAAGCAGAGTTCTACCGTTAAAGCTGCGTGGTTTGGGAGAGGATATGCTTACAGTCCTCGCTACAGCCTGCCATGGTGGAGGCAGTTCGCTCCACGTGGGAATCCCTGCATAAAGAAGTTCATCGTGCAAGAGCCCAAAGAGTACACAGTGGGAGTAATGCTGCTTGTATTCCACCTGCAACTAAAGCAGAATTCTTTGGTAAAACTGCCGTGTTTTGTAAGAGGAAATGCTTACAGTCCTTGCTACATCCTGCCTTGGTTGAGGCGGTTCGCTCCACGTCGGAAACCCTGCATATAGAAGTTCATTCGTGGAAGAGCCCCAAGAGTACACAGTGTGAGAAAAGCTGCTTGTGTTACCCCTGCAACTAAAGCAGAGTTCTACCGTTAAAACTGCGTGGTTTGGGAGAGGATATGTTTACAGTGCTCGCTACAGCCTGCCTTGGTTGAGGCAGTTCGCTCCACGTCGCAAACCCTGCATATAGAAGTTCATTCGTGGAAGAGCCCAAAGAGTACACAGTGGGAAAAAAACTGCTTGTGTTACCACTGCAACTAAAGCAGAGTTCTACCGTTAAAGCTAGGTGGTTTGGGAGAGGATATGCTTACAGTCCTCGCTACAGCCTGCCATGGTGGAGGCAGTTCGCTCCACGTCGGAAACCCTGCATATAGAAGTTCATTCGTGGAAGAGCCAGAAGAGTACACAGTGGGAGAAAAACTGCTTGTGTTACCCCTGCAACTAAAGCAGAGTTCTACCGTTAAAACTGCGTGTTTTGGGATAGGATATGCTTACAGACCTCGCTACAGCCTGCCACGGTTGAGGCAGTTCGATCCACGTGGGAATCCCTGCATAAAGAAGTTCATTCGTGTAAGAGCCCAAAGAGTACACAGTGGGAGAAATGATGCTTGTGTTTCACCTGCAACTGAAGCAGAATTCTTTGGTAAAACTGCCGTGTTTTGGAAGAGGAAATGCTTACAGTCCTCGCTACAGCCTTACTTGGTTGAGGCAGTTCGCTCCACTTCGGAAACCCTGCATATAGAAGTTCATTCGTGGAAGAGCCCAAAGAGTACACAGTGGGAGAAAAACTGCTTGTGTTACCCCTGCAACTAAAGCAGAGTTCTACCGTTAAAGCTGCGTGGTTTGGGATAGGATATGCTTACAGTCCTCGCTACAGCCTGCCATGGTGGAGGCAGTTCGCTCCACGTGGGAATCCCTGCATAAAGAAGTTCATTCGTGCAAGAGCCCAAAGAGTACACAGTGGGAGTAATGCTGCTTGTATTCCACCTGCAACTAAAGCAGAATTCTTTGGTAAAACTGCCGTGTTTTGTAAGAGGAAATGCTTACAGTCCTTGCTACATCCTGCCTTGGTTGAGGCGGTTCGCTCCACGTCAGAAACCCTGCATATAGAAGTTCATTCGTGGAAGAGCCCCAAGAGTACACAGTGGGAGAAAAGCTGCTTGTGTTACCCCTGCAACTAAAGCAGAGTTCTACCGTTAAAACTGCGTGGTTTGGGATAGGATATGCTTACAGTCCTCGCTACAGCCTGCCTTGGTTGAGGCAGTTCGCTCCACGTCGCAAACCCTGCATATAGAAGTTCATTCGGGGAAGAGCCCAAAGAGTACACAGTGGGAGAAAAGCTGCTTGTGTTACCCCTGCAACTAAAGCAGCGTTCTACCGTTAAAGCTGGGTGGTTTGGGAGAGGATATGCTTACAGTCCTCGCTACAGCCTGCCATGGTGGAGGCAGTTCGCTCCACGTCGGAAACCCTGCATATAGAAGTTCATTCGTGGAAGAGCCAGAAGAGTACACAGTGGGAGAAAAGCTGCTTGTGTTACCCCTGCAACTAAAGCAGAGTTCTACCGTTAAAACTGCGTGGTTTGGGAGAGGATATGCTTACAGTGCTCGGTACAGCCTGTCTTGGTTGAGGCAGTTCGCTCCAAGTCGCAAACCCTGCATATAGAAGTTCATTCGTGGAAGAGCCCAAAGAGTACACAGTGGGAGAAAAACTGCTTGTGTTACCCCTGCAACTAAAGCAGAGTTCTACCGTTAAAACTGCGTGGTTTGGGAGAGGATATGCTTACAGTCCTCGCTACAGCCTGCCATGGTGGAGGCATTTCGCTCCCCGTGGGAATCCCTGCATAAAGAAGTTTATTCGTGTAAGAGCCCCAAGAGTACACAGTGGGAGTAATGCTGCTTGTATTGCACCTGCAACTAAAGAAGAATTCTTTGGTAAAACTGCCGTGTTTTGTAAGAGGAAATGCTTACAGTCTTTGCTACAGCCTGCCTTGGTTGAGGCGGTTCGCTCCACGTCGGAAACCCTGCATATAGAAGTTCATTCGTGGAAGAGCCCCAAGAGTACACAGTGGGAGAAAAGCTGCTTGTGTTACCCCTGCAACTAAAGCAGAGTTCTACCGTTAAAACTGCGTGTTTTGGGATAGGATATGCTTACAGTCCTCGCTACAGCCTGCCACGGTTGAGGCAGTTCGATCCACGTGGGAATCCCTGCATAAAGAAGTTCATTCGTGTAAGAGCCCAAAGAGTACACAGTGGGAGAAATGATGCTTGTGTTTCACCTGCAACTGAAGCAGAATTCTTTGGTAAAACTGCCGTGTTTTGGAAGAGGAAATGCTTACAGTCCTCGCTACAGCCTTACTTGGTTGAGGCAATTCGCTCCACTTCGGAAACCCTGCATATAGAAGTTCATTCGTGGAAGAGCCCCAAGAGTACACAGTGGGAGAAAAGCTGCTTGTGTTTCCCCTGCAACTAAAGCAGAGTTCTACCGTTAAAACTGCGTGTTTTGGGAGAGGATATGCTTACAGTCCTCGCTACAGCCTGCCTTGGTTGAGGCAGTTCGCTCCACGTCGCAAACCCTGCATATAGAAGTTCATTCGTGGAAGAGCCCAAAGAGTACACAGTGGGAGAAAAACTGCTTGTGTTACCCCTGCAACTAAAGCAGAGTTCTACCGTTAAAGCTGCGTGGTTTGGGAGAGGATATGCTTACAGTCCTCGCTACAGCCTGCCATGGTGGAGGCAGTTCGCTCCACGTGGGAATCCCTGCATAAAGAAGTTCATTCGTGCAAGAGCCCAAAGAGTACACAGTGGGAGTAATGCTGCTTGTATTCCACCTGCAACTAAAGCAGAATTCTTTGGTAAAACTGCCGTGTTTTGTAAGAGGAAATGCTTACAGTCCTTGCTACATCCTGCCTTGGTTGAGGCGGTTCGCTCCACGTCGGAAACCCTGCATATAGAAGTTCATTCGTGGAAGAGCCCAAAGAGTACACAGTGGGAAAAAAACTGCTTGTGTTACCCCTGCAACTAAAGCAGAGTTCTACCGTTAAAGCTGGGTGGTTTGGGAGAGGATATGCTTACAGTCCTCGCTACAGCCTGCCATGGTGGAGGCAGTTCGCTCCACGTCGGAAACCCTGCATATAGAAGTTCATTCGTGGAAGAGCCAGAAGAGTACACAGTGGGAGAAAAGCTGCTTGTGTTACCCCTGCAACTAAAGCAGAGTTCTACCGTTAAAACTGCGTGGTTTGGGAGAGGATATGCTTACAGTCCTCGCTACAGCCTGCCATGGTGGAGGCATTTCGCTCCCTGTGGGAATCCCTGCATAAAGAAGTTTATTCGTGTAAGAGCCCCAAGATTACACAGTGGGAGTAATGCTTCTTGTATTCCACCTGCAACTAAAGAAGAATTCTTTGGTAAAACTGCCGTGTTTTGTAAGAAAAAATGCTTACAGTCTTTGATACAGCCTGTCTTGGTTGAGGCAGTTCGCTCCACGTCGGAAACCCTGCATATAAAAGTTCATTCGTGGAAGAGCCCCAAGAGTACACAGTGGGAGAAAAGCTGCTTGTGTTACCCCTGCAACTAAAGCAGAGTTCTACCGTTAAAACTGCGTGTTTTGGGATAGGATATGCTTACAGTCCTCGCTACAGCCTGCCACGGTTGAGGCAGTTCGATCCACGTGGGAATCCCTGCATAAAGAAGTTCATTCGTGTAAGAGCCCAAAGAGTACACAGTGGGAGAAATGATGCTTGTGTTTCACCTGCAACTGAAGCAGAATTCTTTGGTAAAACTGCCGTGTTTTGGAAGAGGAAATGCTTACAGTCCTCGCTACAGCCTTACTTGGTTGAGGCAGTTCGCTCCACTTCGGAAACCCTGCATATAGAAGTTCATTCGTGGAAGAGCCCAAAGAGTACACAGTGGGAGAAAAACTGCTTGTGTTACCCCTGCAACTAAAGCAGAGTTCTACCGTTAAAGCTGCGTGGTTTGGTATAGGATATGCTTACAGTCCTCGCTACAGCCTGCCATGGTGGAGGCAGTTCGCTCCACGTGGGAATCCCTGCATAAAGAAGTTCATTCGTGCAAGAGCCCAAAGAGTACACAGTGGGAGTAATGCTGCTTGTATTCCACCTGCAACTAAAGCAGAATTCTTTGGTAAAACTGCCGTGTTTTGTAAGAGGAAATGCTTACAGTCCTTGCTACATCCTGCCTTGGTTGAGGCGGTTCGCTCCACGTCGGAAACCCTGCATATAGAAGTTCATTCGTGGAAGAGCCCCAAGAGTACACAGTGGGAGAAAAGCTGCTTGTGTGACCCCTGCAACTAAAGCAGAGTTCTACCGTTAAAATTGCGTGGTTTGGGATAGGATATGCTTACAGTCCTCGCTACAGCCTGCCTTGGTTGAGGCAGTTCGCTCGACGTCGGAAACCCTGCATATAGAAGTTCATTCGTGGTAGAGCCCCAAGAGTACACAGTGGGAGAAAAGCTGCTTGTGTTACCCCAGCAACTAAAGCAGAGTTCTACCGTTAAAGCTGGGTGGTTTGGGAGAGGATATGCTTACAGTCCTCGCTACAGCCTGCCATGGTGGAGGCAGTTCGCTCCACGTCGGAAAACCTGCATATAGAAGTTCATTCGTGGAAGAGCCAGAAGAGTACACAGTGGGAGAAAAGCTGCTTGTGTTACCCCTGCAACTAAAGCAGAGTTCTACCATTAAAACTGCGTGGTTTGGGAGAGGATATGCTTACAGTGCTCGGTACAGCCTGTCTTGGTTGAGGCAGTCCGCTCCACGTCACAAACCCTGCATATAGAAGTTCATTCGTGGAAGAGCCCAAAGAGTACACAGTGGGAGAAAAACTGCTTGTGTTACCCCTGCAACTAAAGCAGAGTTTTACCGTTAAAACTGCGTGGTTTGGGAGAGGATATGCTTACAGTCCTCGCTACAGCCTGCCATGGTGGAGGCATTTCGCTCCCCGTGGGAATCCCTGCATAAAGAAGTTTATTCGTGTAAGAGCCCCAAGAGTACACAGTGGGAGTAATGCTGCTTGTATTCCACCTGCAACTAAAGAAGAATTCTTTGGTAAACTGCCGTGTTTTGTAAGAGGAAATGCTTACAGTCCTTGCTACAGCCTGCCTTGGTTGAGGTGGTTCGCTCCACGTCGGAAACCCTGCATATAGAAGTTCATTCGTGGAAGAGCCCCAAGAGTACACAGTGGGAGAAAAGCTGCTTGTGTTACCCCTGCAACTAAAGCAGAGTTCTACCGTTAAAACTGCGTGTTTTGTGATAGGATATGCTTACAGTCCTCGCTACAGCCTGCCACGGTTGAGGCAGTTCGATCCACGTGGGAATCCCTGCATAAAGAAGTTCATTCGTGTAAGAGCCCAAAGAGTACACAGTGGGAGAAATGATGCTTGTGTTTCACCTGCAACTGAAGCAGAATTCTTTGGTAAAACTGCCGTGTTTTGAAAGAGGAAATGCTTACAGTCCTCGCTACAGCCTTACTTGGTTGAGGCAATTCGCTCCACTTCGGAAACCCTGCATATAGAAGTTCATTCGTGGAAGAGCCCCAAGAGTACACAGTGGGAGAAAAGCTGCTTGTGTTTCCCCTGCAACTAAAGCAGAGTTCTACCGTTAAAACTGCGTGTTTTGGGAGAGGATATGCTTACAGTCCTCGCTACAGCCTGCCTTGGTTGAGGCAGTTCGCTCCACGTCGCAAACCCTGCATATAGAAGTTCATTCGTGGAAGAGCCCAAAGAGTACACAGTGGGAGAAAAACTGCTTGTGTTACCCCTGCAACTAAAGCAGAGTTCTACCGTTAAAGCTGCGTGGTTTGGTATAGGATATGCTTACAGTCCTCGCTACAGCCTGCCATGGTGGAGGCAGTTCGCTCCACGTGGGAATCCCTGCATAAAGAAGTTCATTCGTGCAAGAGCCCAAAGAGTACACAGTGGGAGTAATGCTGCTTGTATTCCACCTGCAACTAAAGCAGAATTCTTTGGTAAAACTGCCGTGTTTTGTAAGAGGAAATGCTTACAGTCCTTGCTACATCCTGCCTTGGTTGAGGCGGTTCGCTCCACGTCGGAAACCCTGCATATAGAAGTTCATTCGTGGAAGAGCCCTAAGAGTACACAGTGGGAGAAAAGCTGCTTGTGTGACCCCTGCAACTAAAGCAGAGTTCTACCGTTAAAATTGCGTGTTTTGGGATAGGATATGCTTACAGTCCTCGCTACAGCCTGCCTTGGTTGAGGCAGTTCGCTCGACGTCGGAAACCCTGCATATAGAAGTTCATTCGTGGTAGAGCCCCAAGAGTACACAGTGGGAGAAAAGCTGCTTGTGTTACACCAGCAACTAAAGCAGAGTTCTACCGTTAAAGCTGGGTGGTTTGGGAGAGGATATGCTTACAGTCCTCGCTACAGCCTGCCATGGTGGAGGCAGTTCGCTCCACGTCGGAAAACCTGCATATAGAAGTTCATTCGTGGAAGAGCCAGAAGAGTACACAGTGGGAGAAAAGCTGCTTGTGTTACCCCTGCAACTAAAGCAGAGTTCTACCGTTAAAACTGCGTGGTTTGGGAGAGGATATGCTTACAGTGCTCGGTACAGCCTGTCTTGGTTGAGGCAGTCCGCTCCACGTCACAAACCCTGCATATAGAAGTTCATTCGTGGAAGAGCCCAAAGAGTACACAGTGGGAGAAAAACTGCTTGTGTTACCCCTGCAACTAAAGCAGAGTTCTACCGTTAAAACTGCGTGGTTTGGGAGAGGATATGCTTACAGTCCTCGCTACAGCCTGCCATGGTGGAGGCATTTCGCTCCCCGTGGGAATCCCTGCATAAAGAAGTTTATTCGTGTAAGAGCCCCAAGAGTACACAGTGGGAGTAATGCTGCTTGTATTCCACCTGCAACTAAAGAAGAATTCTTTGGTAAACTGCCGTGTTTTGTAAGAGGAAATGCTTACAGTCCTTGCTACAGGCTGCCTTGGTTGAGGCGGTTCGCTCCACGTCGGAAACCCTGCATATAGAAGTTCATTCGTGGAAGAGCCCCAAGAGTACACAGTGGGAGAAAAGCTGCTTGTGTTACCCCTGCAACTAAAGCAGAGTTCTACCGTTAAAACTGCGTGTTTTGGGATAGGATATGCTTACAGTCCTCGCTACAGCCTGCCACGGTTGAGGCAGTTCGATCCACGTGGGAATCCCTGCATAAAGAAGTTCATTCGTGTAAGAGCCCAAAGAGTACACAGTGGGAGAAATGATGCTTGTGTTTCACCTGCAACTGAAGCAGAATTCTTTGGTAAAACTGCCGTGTTTTGAAAGAGGAAATGCTTACAGTCCTCGCTACAGCCTTACTTGGTTGAGGCAATTCGCTCCACTTCGGAAACCCTGCATATAGAAGTTCATTCGTGGAAGAGCCCCAAGAGTACACAGTGGGAGAAAAGCTGCTTGTGTTTCCCCTGCAACTAAAGCAGAGTTCTACCGTTAAAACTGCGTGTTTTGGGAGAGGATATGCTTACAGTCCTCGCTACAGCCTGCCTTGGTTGAGGCAGTTCGCTCCACGTCGCAAACCCTGCCTATAGTAGTTCATTCGTGGAAGAGCCCAAAGAGTACACAGTGGGAGAAAAACTGCTTGTGTTACCCCTGCAACTAAAGCAGAGTTCTACCGTTAAAGCTGCGTGGTTTGGGAGAGGATATGCTTACAGTCCTCGCTACAGCCTGCCATGGTGGAGGCAGTTCGCTCCACGTGGGAATCCCTGCATAAAGAAGTTCATTCGTGCAAGAGCCCAAAGAGTACACAGTGGGAGTAATGCTGCTTGTATTCCACCTGCAACTAAAGCAGAATTCTTTGGTAAAACTGCCGTGTTTTGTAAGAGGAAATGCTTACAGTCCTTGCTACATCCTGCCTTGGTTGAGGCGGTTCGCTCCACGTCGGAAACCCTGCATATAGAAGTTCATTCGTGGAAGAGCCTCAAGAGTACACAGTGGGAGAAAAGCTGCTTGTGTTACCCCTGCAACTAAAGCAGAGTTCTACCGTTAAAACTGCGTGGTTTGGGAGAGGATATGTTTACAGTGCTCGCTACAGCCTGCCTTGGTTGAGGCAGTTCGCTCCACGTCGCAAACCCTGCATATAGAAGTTCATTCGTGGAAGAGCCCAAAGAGTACACAGATGGAAAAAAACTGCTTGTGTTACCCCTGCAACTAAAGCAGAGTTCTACCGTTAAAGCTGGGTGGTTTGGGAGAGGATATGCTTACAGTCCTCGCTACAGCCTGCCATGGTGGAGGCAGTTCGCTCCACGTCGGAAACCCTGCATATAGAAGTTCATTCGTGGAAGAGCCCAAAGAGTACACAGTGGGAGAAATGATGCTTGTGTTTCACCTGCAACTGAAGCAGAATTCTTTGGTAAAACTGCCGTGTTTTGGAAGAGGAAATGCTTACAGTCCTCGCTACAGCCTTACTTGGTTGAGGCAATTCGCTCCACTTCGGAAACCCTGCATATAGAAGTTCATTCGTGGAAGAGCCCCAAGAGTACACAGTGGGAGAAAAGCTGCTTGTGTTTCCCCTGCAACTAAAGCAGAGTTCTACCGTTAAAACTGCGTGTTTTGGGAGAGGATATGCTTACAGTCCTCGCTACAGCCTGCCTTGGTTGAGGCAGTTCGCTCCACGTCGCAAACCCTGCATATAGAAGTTCATTCGTGGAAGAGCCCAAAGAGTACACAGTGGGAGAAAAACTGCTTGTGTTACCCCTGCAACTAAAGCAGAGTTCTACCGTTAAAGCTGCGTGGTTTGGGAGAGGATATGCTTACAGTCCTCGCTACAGCCTGCCATGGTGGAGGCAGTTCGCTCCACGTGGGAATCCCTGCATAAAGAAGTTCATTCGTGCAAGAGCCCAAAGAGTACACAGTGGGAGTAATGCTGCTTGTATTCCACCTGCAACTAAAGCAGAATTCTTTGGTAAAACTGCCGTGTTTTGTAAGAGGAAATGCTTACAGTCCTTGCTACATCCTGCCTTGGTTGAGGCGGTTCGCTCCACGTCGGAAACCCTGCATATAGAAGTTCATTCGTGGAAGAGCCCCAAGAGTACACAGTGTGAGAAAAGCTGCTTGTGTTACCCCTGCAACTAAAGCAGAGTTCTACCGTTAAAACTGCGTGGTTTGGGAGAGGATATGTTTACAGTGCTCGCTACAGCCTGCCTTGGTTGAGGCACTTCGCTCCACGTCGCAAACCCTGCATATAGAAGTTCATTCGTGGAAGAGCCCAAAGAGTACACAGTGGGAAAAAAACTGCTTGTGTTACCCCTGCAACTAAAGCAGAGTTCTACCGTTAAAGCTGGGTGGTTTGGGAGAGGATATGCTTACAGTCCTCGCTACAGCCTGCCATGGTGGAGGCAGTTCGCTCCACGTCGGAAACCCTGCATATAGAAGTTCATTCGTGGAAGAGCCAGAAGAGTACACAGTGGGAGAAAAGCTGCTTGTGTTACCCCTGCAACTAAAGCAGAGTTCTACCGTTAAAACTGCGTGGTTTGGGAGAGGATATGCTTACAGTGCTCGCTACAGCCTGCCTTGGTTGAGGCAGTTCGCTCCACGTCGCAAACCCTGCATATAGAAGTTCATTCGTGGAAGAGCCCAAAGAGTACACAGTGGGAGAAAAACTGCTTGTGTTACCCCTGCAACTAAAGCAGAGTTCTACCGTTAAAACTGCGTGGTTTGGGAGAGGATATGCTTACAGTCCTCGCTACAGCCTGCCATGGTGGAGGCATTTCGCTCCCCGTGGGAATCCCTGCATAAAGAAGTTTATTCGTGTAAGAGCCCCAAGATTACACAGTGGGAGTAATGCTTCTTGTATTCCACCTGCAACTAAAGAAGAATTCTTTGGTAAAACTGCCGTGTTTTGTAAGAAAAAATGCTTACAGTCTTTGATACAGCCTGTCTTGGTTGAGGCAGTTCGCTCCACGTCGGAAACCCTGCATATATAAGTTCATTCGTGGAAGAGCCCCAAGAGTACACAGTGGGAGAAAAGCTGCTTGTGTTACCCCTGCAACTAAAGCAGAGTTCTACCGTTAAAACTGCGTGTTTTGGGATAGGATATGCTTACAGTCCTCGCTACAGCCTGCCACGGTTGAGGCAGTTCGATCCACGTGGGAATCCCTGCATAAAGAAGTTCATTCGTGTAAGAGCCCAAAGAGTACACAGTGGGAGAAATGATGCTTGTGTTTCACCTGCAACTGAAGCAGAATTCTTTGGTAAAACTGCCGTGTTTTGGAAGAGGAAATGCTTACAGTCCTCGCTACAGCCTTACTTGGTTGAGGCAGTTCGCTCCACTTCGGAAACCCTGCATATAGAAGTTCATTCGTGGAAGAGCCCAAAGAGTACACAGTGGGAGAAAAACTGCTTGTGTTACCCCTGCAACTAAAGCAGAGTTCTACCGTTAAAGCTGCGTGGTTTGGTATAGGATATGCTTACAGTCCTCGCTACAGCCTGCCATGGTGGAGGCAGTTCGCTCCACGTGGGAATCCCTGCATAAAGAAGTTCATTCGTGCAAGAGCCCAAAGAGTACACAGTGGGAGTAATGCTGCTTGTATTCCACCTGCAACTAAAGCAGAATTCTTTGGTAAAACTGCCGTGTTTTGTAAGAGGAAATGCTTACAGTCCTTGCTACATCCTGCCTTGGTTGAGGCGGTTCGCTCCACGTCGGAAACCCTGCATATAGAAGTTCATTCGTGGAAGAGCCCCAAGAGTACACAGTGGGAGAAAAGCTGCTTGTGTTACCCCTGCAACTAAAGCAGAGTTCTACCGTTAAAACTGCGTGGTTTGGGATAGGATATGCTTACTGTCCTCGCTACAGCCTGCCTTGGTTGAGGCAGTTCGCTCGACGTCGGAAACCCTGCATATAGAAGTTCATTCGTGGTAGAGCCCCAAGAGTACACAGTGGGAGAAAAGCTGCTTGTGTTACCCCAGCAACTAAAGCAGAGTTCTACCGTTAAAGCTGGGTGGTTTGGGAGAGGATATGCTTACAGTCCTCGCTACAGCCTGCCATGGTGGAGGCAGTTCGCTCCACGTCGGAAAACCTGCATATAGAAGTTCATTCGTGGAAGAGCCAGAAGAGTACACAGTGGGAGAAAAGCTGCTTGTGTTACCCCTGCAACTAAAGCAGAGTTCTACCGTTAAAACTGCGTGGTTTGGGAGAGGATATGCTTACAGTGCTCGGTACAGCCTGTCTTGGTTGAGGCAGTCCGCTCCACGTCACAAACCCTGCATATAGAAGTTCATTCGTGGAAGAGCCCAAAGAGTACACAGTGGGAGAAAAACTGCTTGTGTTACCCCTGCAACTAAAGCAGAGTTCTACCGTTAAAACTGCGTGGTTTGGGAGAGGATATGCTTACAGTCCTCGCTACAGCCTGCCATGGTGGAGGCATTTCGCTCCCCGTGGGAATCCCTGCATAAAGAAGTTTATTCGTGTAAGAGCCCCAAGAGTACACAGTGGGAGTAATGCTGCTTGTATTCCACCTGCAACTAAAGAAGAATTCTTTGGTAAACTGCCGTGTTTTGTAAGAGGAAATGCTTACAGTCCTTGCTACAGCCTGCCTTGGTTGAGGCGGTTCGCTCCACGTCGGAAACCCTGCATATAGAAGTTCATTCGTGGAAGAGCCCCAAGAGTACACAGTGGGAGAAAAGCTGCTTGTGTTACCCCTGCAACTAAAGCAGAGTTCTACCGTTAAAACTGCGTGTTTTGGGATAGGATATGCTTACAGTCCTCGCTACAGCCTGCCACGGTTGAGGCAGTTCGATCCACGTGGGAATCCCTGCATAAAGAAGTTCATTCGTGTAAGAGCCCAAAGAGTACACAGTGGGAGAAATGATGCTTGTGTTTCACCTGCAACTGAAGCAGAATTCTTTGGTAAAACTGCCGTGTTTTGAAAGAGGAAATGCTTACAGTCCTCGCTACAGCCTTACTTGGTTGAGGCAATTCGCTCCACTTCGGAAACCCTGCATATAGAAGTTCATTCGTGGAAGAGCCCCAAGAGTACACAGTGGGAGAAAAGCTGCTTGTGTTTCCCCTGCAACTAAAGCAGAGTTCTACCGTTAAAACTGCGTGTTTTGGGAGAGGATATGCTTACAGTCCTCGCTACAGCCTGCCTTGGTTGAGGCAGTTCGCTCCACGTCGCAAACCCTGCATATAGAAGTTCATTCGTGGAAGAGCCCAAAGAGTACACAGTGGGAGAAAAACTGCTTGTGTTACCCCTGCAACTAAAGCAGAGTTCTACCGTTAAAGCTGCGTGGTTTGGGAGAGGATATGCTTACAGTCCTCGCTACAGCCTGCCATGGTGGAGGCAGTTCGCTCCACGTGGGAATCCCTGCATAAAGAAGTTCATTCGTGCAAGAGCCCAAAGAGTACACATTGGGAGTAATGCTGCTTGTATTCCACCTGCAACTAAAGCAGAATTCTTTGGTAAAACTGCCGTGTTTTGTAAGAGGAAATGCTTACAGTCCTTGCTACATCCTGCCTTGGTTGAGGCGGTTCGCTCCACGTCGGAAACCCTGCATATAGAAGTTCATTCGTGGAAGAGCCTCAAGAGTACACAGTGGGAGAAAAGCTGCTTGTGTTACCCCTGCAACTAAAGCAGAGTTCTACCGTTAAAACTGCGTGGTTTGGGAGAGGATATGTTTACAGTGCTCGCTACAGCCTGCCTTGGTTGAGGCAGTTCGCTCCACGTCGCAAACCCTGCATATAGAAGTTCATTCGTGGAAGAGCCCAAAGAGTACACAGATGGAAAAAAACTGCTTGTGTTACCCCAGCAACTAAAGCAGAGTTCTACCGTTAAAGCTGGGTGGTTTGGGAGAGGATATGCTTACAGTCCTCGCTACAGCCTGCCATGGTGGAGGCAGTTCGCTCCACGTCGGAAACCCTGCATATAGAAGTTCATTCGTGGAAGAGCCAGAAGAGTACACAGTGGGAGAAAAGCTGCTTGTGTTACCCCTGCAACTAAAGCAGAGTTCTACCGTTAAAACTGCGTGGTTTGGGAGAGGATATGCTTACAGTGCTCGCTACAGCCTGCCTTGGTTGAGGCAGTTCGCTCCACGTCGCAAACCCTGCATATAGAAGTTCATTCGTGGAAGAGCCCAAAGAGTACACAGTGGGAGAAAAACTGCTTGTGTTACCCCTGCAACTAAAGCAGAGTTCTACCGTTAAAACTGCGTCGTTTGGGAGAGGATATGCTTACAGTCCTCGCTACAGCCTGCCATGGTGGAGGCATTTCGCTCCCCGTGGGAATCCCTGAATAAAGAAGTTTATTCGTGTAAGAGCCCCAAGAGTACACAGTGGGAGTAATGCTTCTTGTATTCCACCTGCAACTAAAGAAGAATTCTTTGGTAAAACTGCCGTGTTTTGTAAGAGGAAATGCTTATAGTCTTTGCTACAGCCTGACTTGGTTGAGGCAGTTCGCTCCACGTCGGAAACCCTGCATATAGAAGTTCATTCGTGGAAGAGCCCCAAGAGTACACAGTGGGAGAAAAGCTGCTTGTGTTACCCCTGCAACTAAAGCAGAGTTCTACCGTTAAAACTGCGTGTTTTGGGATAGGATATGCTTACAGTCCTCGCTACAGCCTGCCACGGTTGAGGCAGTTCGATCCACGTGGGAATCCCTGCATAAAGAAGTTCATTCGTGTAAGAGCCCAAAGAGTACACAGTGGGAGAAATGATGCTTGTGTTTCACCTGCAACTGAAGCAGAATTCTTTGGTAAAACTGCCGTGTTTTGGAAGAGGAAATGCTTACAGTCCTCGCTACAGCCTTACTTGATTGAGGCAATTCGCTCCACTTCGGAAACCCTGCATATAGAAGTTCATTCGTGGAAGAGCCCCAAGAGTACACAGTGGGAGAAAAGCTGCTTGTGTTTCCCCTGCAACTAAAGCAGAGTTCTACCGTTAAAACTGCGTGTTTTGGGAGAGGATATGCTTACAGTCCTCGCTACAGCCTGCCTTGGTTGAGGCAGTTCGCTCCACGTCGCAAACCCTGCATATAGAAGTTCATTCGTGGAAGAGCCCAAAGAGTACACAGTGGGAGAAAAACTGCTTGTGTTACCCCTGCAACTAAAGCAGAGTTCTACCGTTTAAGCTGCGTGGTTTGGGAGAGGATATGCTTACAGTCCTCGCTACAGCCTGCCATGGTGGAGGCAGTTCGCTCCACGTGGGAATCCCTGCATAAAGAAGTTCATTCGTGCAAGAGCCCAAAGAGTACACAGTGGGAGTAATGCTGCTTGTATTCCACCTGCAACTAAAGCAGAATTCTTTGGTAAAACTGCCGTGTTTTGTAAGAGGAAATGCTTACAGTCCTTGCTACATCCTGCCTTGGTTGAGGCGGTTCGCTCCACGTCGGAAACCCTGCATATAGAAGTTCATTCGTGGAAGAGCCCCAAGAGTACACAGTGTGAGAAAAGCTGCTTGTGTTACCCCTGCAACTAAAGCAGAGTTCTACCGTTAAAACTGCGTGGTTTGGGAGAGGATATGTTTACAGTGCTCGCTACAGCCTGCCTTGGTTGAGGCACTTCGCTCCACGTCGCAAACCCTGCATATAGAAGTTCATTCGTGGAAGAGCCCAAAGAGTACACAGTGGGAAAAAAACTGCTTGTGTTACCCCTGCAACTAAAGCAGAGTTCTACCGTTAAAGCTGGGTGGTTTGGGAGAGGATATGCTTACAGTCCTCGCTACAGCCTGCCATGGTGGAGGCAGTTCGCTCCACGTCGGAAACCCTGCATATAGAAGTTCATTCGTGGAAGAGCCAGAAGAGTACACAGTGGGAGAAAAGCTGCTTGTGTTACCCCTGCAACTAAAGCAGAGTTCTACCGTTAAAACTGCGTGGTTTGGGAGAGGATATGCTTACAGTGCTCGCTACAGCCTGCCTTGGTTGAGGCAGTTCGCTCCACGTCGCAAACCCTGCATATAGAAGTTCATTCGTGGAAGAGCCCAAAGAGTACACAGTGGGAGAAAAACTGCTTGTGTTACCCCTGCAACTAAAGCAGAGTTCTACCGTTAAAACTGCGTGGTTTGGGAGAGGATATGCTTACAGTCCTCGCTACAGCCTGCCATGGTGGAGGCATTTCGCTCCCCGTGGGAATCCCTGCATAAAGAAGTTTATTCGTGTAAGAGCCCCAAGATTACACAGTGGGAGTAATGCTTCTTGTATTCCACCTGCAACTAAAGAAGAATTCTTTGGTAAAACTGCCGTGTTTTGTAAGAAAAAATGCTTACAGTCTTTGATACAGCCTGTCTTGGTTGAGGCAGTTCGCTCCACGTCGGAAACCCTGCATATATAAGTTCATTCGTGGAAGAGCCCCAAGAGTACACAGTGGGAGAAAAGCTGCTTGTGTTACCCCTGCAACTAAAGCAGAGTTCTACCGTTAAAACTGCGTGTTTTGGGATAGGATATGCTTACAGTCCTCGCTACAGCCTGCCACGGTTGAGGCAGTTCGATCCACGTGGGAATCCCTGCATAAAGAAGTTCATTCGTGTAAGAGCCCAAAGAGTACACAGTGGGAGAAATGATGCTTGTGTTTCACCTGCAACTGAAGCAGAATTCTTTGGTAAAACTGCCGTGTTTTGGAAGAGGAAATGCTTACAGTCCTCGCTACAGCCTTACTTGGTTGAGGCAGTTCGCTCCACTTCGGAAACCCTGCATATAGAAGTTCATTCGTGGAAGAGCCCAAAGAGTACACAGTGGGAGAAAAACTGCTTGTGTTACCCCTGCAACTAAAGCAGAGTTCTACCGTTAAAGCTGCGTGGTTTGGTATAGGATATGCTTACAGTCCTCGCTACAGCCTGCCATGGTGGAGGCAGTTCGCTCCACGTGGGAATCCCTGCATAAAGAAGTTCATTCGTGCAAGCGCCCAAAGAGTACACAGTGGGAGTAATGCTGCTTGTATTCCACCTGCAACTAAAGCAGAATTCTTTGGTAAAACTGCCGTGTTTTGTAAGAGGAAATGCTTACAGTCCTTGCTACATCCTGCCTTGGTTGAGGCGGTTCGCTCCACGTCGGAAACCCTGCATATAGAAGTTCATTCGTGGAAGAGCCCCAAGAGTACACAGTGGGAGAAAAGCTGCTTGTGTTACCCCTGCAACTAAAGCAGAGTTCTACCGTTAAAACTGCGTGGTTTGGGATAGGATATGCTTACTGTCCTCGCTACAGCCTGCCTTGGTTGAGGCAGTTCGCTCGACGTCGGAAACCCTGCATATAGAAGTTCATTCGTGGTAGAGCCCCAAGAGTACACAGTGGGAGAAAAGCTGCTTGTGTTACCCCAGCAACTAAAGCAGAGTTCTACCGTTAAAGCTGGGTGGTTTGGGAGAGGATATGCTTACAGTCCTCGCTACAGCCTGCCATGGTGGAGGCAGTTCGCTCCACGTCGGAAAACCTGCATATAGAAGTTCATTCGTGGAAGAGCCAGAAGAGTACACAGTGGGAGAAAAGCTGCTTGTGTTACCCCTGCAACTAAAGCAGAGTTCTACCGTTAAAACTGCGTGGTTTGGGAGAGGATATGCTTACAGTGCTCGGTACAGCCTGTCTTGGTTGAGGCAGTCCGCTCCACGTCACAAACTCTGCATATAGAAGTTCATTCGTGGAAGAGCCCAAAGAGTACACAGTGGGAGAAAAACTGCTTGTGTTACCCCTGCAACTAAAGCAGAGTTCTACCGTTAAAACTGCGTGGTTTGGGAGAGGATATGCTTACAGTCCTCGCTACAGCCTGCCATGGTGGAGGCATTTCGCTCCCCGTGGGAATCCCTGCATAAAGAAGTTTATTCGTGTAAGAGCCCCAAGAGTACACAGTGGGAGTAATGCTGCTTGTATTCCACCTGCAACTAAAGAAGAATTCTTTGGTAAACTGCCGTGTTTTGTAAGAGGAAATGCTTACAGTCCTTGCTACAGCCTGCCTTGGTTGAGGCGGTTCGCTCCACGTCGGAAACCCTGCATATAGAAGTTCATTCGTGGAAGAGCCCCAAGAGTACACAGTGGGAGAAAAGCTGCTTGTGTTACCCCTGCAACTAAAGCAGAGTTCTACCGTTAAAACTGCGTGTTTTGGGATAGGATATGCTTACAGTCCTCGCTACAGCCTGCCACGGTTGAGGCAGTTCGATCCACGTGGGAATCCCTGCATAAAGAAGTTCATTCGTGTAAGAGCCCAAAGAGTACACAGTGGGAGAAATGATGCTTGTGTTTCACCTGCAACTGAAGCAGAATTCTTTGGTAAAACTGCCGTGTTTTGAAAGAGGAAATGCTTACAGTCCTCGCTACAGCCTTACTTGGTTGAGGCAATTCGCTCCACTTCGGAAACCCTGCATATAGAAGTTCATTCGTGGAAGAGCCCCAAGAGTACACAGTGGGAGAAAAGCTGCTTGTGTTTCCCCTGCAACTAAAGCAGAGTTCTACCGTTAAAACTGCGTGTTTTGGGAGAGGATATGCTTACAGTCCTCGCTACAGCCTGCCTTGGTTGAGGCAGTTCGCTCCACGTCGCAAACCCTGCATATAGAAGTTCATTCGTGGAAGAGGCCAAAGAGTACACAGTGGGAGAAAAACTGCTTGTGTTACCCCTGCAACTAAAGCAGAGTTCTACCGTTAAAGCTGCGTGGTTTGGGAGAGGATATGCTTACAGTCCTCGCTACAGCCTGCCATGGTGGAGGCAGTTCGCTCCACGTGGGAATCCCTGCATAAAGAAGTTCATTCGTGCAAGAGCCCAAAGAGTACACATTGGGAGTAATGCTGCTTGTATTCCACCTGCAACTAAAGCAGAATTCTTTGGTAAAACTGCCGTGTTTTGTAAGAGGAAATGCTTACAGTCCTTGCTACATCCTGCCTTGGTTGAGGCGGTTCGCTCCACGTCGGAAACCCTGCATATAGAAGTTCATTCGTGGAAGAGCCTCAAGAGTACACAGTGGGAGAAAAGCTGCTTGTGTTACCCCTGCAACTAAAGCAGAGTTCTACCGTTAAAACTGCGTGGTTTGGGAGAGGATATGTTTACAGTGCTCGCTACAGCCTGCCTTGGTTGAGGCAGTTCGCTCCACGTCGCAAACCCTGCATATAGAAGTTCATTCGTGGAAGAGCCCAAAGAGTACACAGATGGAAAAAAACTGCTTGTGTTACCCCAGCAACTAAAGCAGAGTTCTACCGTTAAAGCTGGGTGGTTTGGGAGAGGATATGCTTACAGTCCTCGCTACAGCCTGCCATGGTGGAGGCAGTTCGCTCCACGTCGGAAACCCTGCATATAGAAGTTCATTCGTGGAAGAGCCAGAAGAGTACACAGTGGGAGAAAAGCTGCTTGTGTTACCCCTGCAACTAAAGCAGAGTTCTACCGTTAAAACTGCGTGGTTTGGGAGAGGATATGCTTACAGTGCTCGCTACAGCCTGCCTTGGTTGAGGCAGTTCGCTCCACGTCGCAAACCCTGCATATAGAAGTTCATTCGTGGAAGAGCCCAAAGAGTACACAGTGGGAGAAAAACTGCTTGTGTTACCCCTGCAACTAAAGCAGAGTTCTACCGTTAAAACTGCGTCGTTTGGGAGAGGATATGCTTACAGTCCTCGCTACAGCCTGCCATGGTGGAGGCATTTCGCTCCCCGTGGGAATCCCTGAATAAAGAAGTTTATTCGTGTAAGAGCCCCAAGAGTACACAGTGGGAGTAATGCTTCTTGTATTCCACCTGCAACTAAAGAAGAATTCTTTGGTAAAACTGCCGTGTTTTGTAAGAGGAAATGCTTATAGTCTTTGCTACAGCCTGTCTTGGTTGAGGCAGTTCGCTCCACGTCGGAAACCCTGCATATAGAAGTTCATTCGTGGAAGAGCCCCAAGAGTACACAGTGGGAGAAAAGCTGCTTGTGTTACCCCTGCAACTAAAGCAGAGTTCTACCGTTAAAACTGCGTGTTTTGGGATAGGATATGCTTACAGTCCTCGCTACAGCCTGCCACGGTTGAGGCAGTTCGATCCACGTGGGAATCCCTGCATAAAGAAGTTCATTCGTGTAAGAGCCCAAAGAGTACACAGTGGGAGAAATGATGCTTGTGTTTCACCTGCAACTGAAGCAGAATTCTTTGGTAAAACTGCCGTGTTTTGGAAGAGGAAATGCTTACAGTCCTCGCTACAGCCTTACTTGGTTGAGGCAGTTCGCTCCACTTCGGAAACCCTGCATATAGAAGTTCATTCATGGAAGAGCCCAAAGAGTACACAGTGGGAGAAAAACTGCTTGTGTTACCCCTGCAACTAAAGCAGAGTTCTACCGTTAAAGCTGCGTGGTTTGGAATAGGATATGCTTACAGTCCTCGCTACAGCCTGCCATGGTGGAGGCAGTTCGCTCCACGTGGGAATCCCTGCATAAAGAAGTTCATTCGTGCAAGAGCCCAAAGAGTACACAGTGGGAGTAATGCTGCTTGTATTCCACCTGCAACTAAAGCAGAATTCTTTGGTAAAACTGCCGTGTTTTGTAAGAGGAAATGCTTACAGTCCTTGCTACATCCTGCCTTGGTTGAGGCGGTTCGCTCCACGTCGGAAACCCTGCATATAGAAGTTCATTCGTGGAAGAGCCCAAAGAGTACACAGTGGGAGAAAAGCTGCTTGTGTTACCCCTGCAACTAAAGCAGAGTTCTACCGTTAAAACTGCGTGGTTTGGGATAGGATATGCTTACAGTCCTCGCTACAGCCTGCCATGGTGGAGGCATTTCGCTCCCCGTGGGAATCCCTGAATAAAGAAGTTTATTCGTGTAAGAGCCCCAAGAGTACACAGTGGGAGTAATGCTTCTTGTATTCCACCTGCAACTAAAGAAGAATTCTTTGGTAAAACTGCCGTGTTTTGTAAGAGGAAATGCTTATAGTCTTTGCTACAGCCTGTCTTGGTTGAGGCAGTTCGCTCCACGTCGGAAACCCTGCATATAGAAGTTCATTCGTGGAAGAGCCCCAAGAGTACACAGTGGGAGAAAAGCTGCTTGTGTTACCCCTGCAACTAAAGCAGAGTTCTACCGTTAAAACTGCGTGTTTTGGGATAGGATATGCTTACAGTCCTCGCTACAGCCTGCCACGGTTGAGGCAGTTCGATCCACGTGGGAATCCCTGCATAAAGAAGTTCATTCGTGTAAGAGCCCAAAGAGTACACAGTGGGAGAAATGATGCTTGTGTTTCACCTGCAACTGAAGCAGAATTCTTTGGTAAAACTGCCGTGTTTTGGAAGAGGAAATGCTTACAGTCCTCGCTACAGCCTTACTTGATTGAGGCAATTCGCTCCACTTCGGAAACCCTGCATATAGAAGTTCATTCGTGGAAGAGCCCCAAGAGTACACAGTGGGAGAAAAGCTGCTTGTGTTTCCCCTGCAACTAAAGCAGAGTTCTACCGTTAAAACTGCGTGTTTTGGGAGAGGATATGCTTACAGTCCTCGCTACAGCCTGCCTTGGTTGAGGCAGTTCGCTCCACGTCGCAAACCCTGCATATAGAAGTTCATTCGTGGAAGAGCCCAAAGAGTACACAGTGGGAGAAAAACTGCTTGTGTTACCCCTGCAACTAAAGCAGAGTTCTACCGTTTAAGCTGCGTGGTTTGGGAGAGGATATGCTTACAGTCCTCGCTACAGCCTGCCATGGTGGAGGCAGTTCGCTCCACGTGGGAATCCCTGCATAAAGAAGTTCATTCGTGCAAGAGCCCAAAGAGTACACAGTGGGAGTAATGCTGCTTGTATTCCACCTGCAACTAAAGCAGAATTCTTTGGTAAAACTGCCGTGTTTTGTAAGAGGAAATGCTTACAGTCCTTGCTACATCCTGCCTTGGTTGAGGCGGTTCGCTCCACGTCGGAAACCCTGCATATAGAAGTTCATTCGTGGAAGAGCCCCAAGAGTACACAGTGTGAGAAAAGCTGCTTGTGTTACCCCTGCAACTAAAGCAGAGTTCTACCGTTAAAACTGCGTGGTTTGGGAGAGGATATGTTTACAGTGCTCGCTACAGCCTGCCTTGGTTGAGGCACTTCGCTCCACGTCGCAAACCCTGCATATAGAAGTTCATTCGTGGAAGAGCCCAAAGAGTACACAGTGGGAAAAAAACTGCTTGTGTTACCCCTGCAACTAAAGCAGAGTTCTACCGTTAAAGCTGGGTGGTTTGGGAGAGGATATGCTTACAGTCCTCGCTACAGCCTGCCATGGTGGAGGCAGTTCGCTCCACGTCGGAAACCCTGCATATAGAAGTTCATTCGTGGAAGAGCCAGAAGAGTACACAGTGGGAGAAAAGCTGCTTGTGTTACCCCTGCAACTAAAGCAGAGTTCTACCGTTAAAACTGCGTGGTTTGGGAGAGGATATGCTTACAGTGCTCGCTACAGCCTGCCTTGGTTGAGGCAGTTCGCTCCACGTCGCAAACCCTGCATATAGAAGTTCATTCGTGGAAGAGCCCAAAGAGTACACAGTGGGAGAAAAACTGCTTGTGTTACCCCTGCAACTAAAGCAGAGTTCTACCGTTAAAACTGCGTGGTTTGGGAGAGGATATGCTTACAGTCCTCGCTACAGCCTGCCATGGTGGAGGCATTTCGCTCCCCGTGGGAATCCCTGCATAAAGAAGTTTATTCGTGTAAGAGCCCCAAGATTACACAGTGGGAGTAATGCTTCTTGTATTCCACCTGCAACTAAAGAAGAATTCTTTGGTAAAACTGCCGTGTTTTGTAAGAAAAAATGCTTACAGTCTTTGATACAGCCTGTCTTGGTTGAGGCAGTTCGCTCCACGTCGGAAACCCTGCATATATAAGTTCATTCGTGGAAGAGCCCCAAGAGTACACAGTGGGAGAAAAGCTGCTTGTGTTACCCCTGCAACTAAAGCAGAGTTCTACCGTTAAAACTGCGTGTTTTGGGATAGGATATGCTTACAGTCCTCGCTACAGCCTGCCACGGTTGAGGCAGTTCGATCCACGTGGGAATCCCTGCATAAAGAAGTTCATTCGTGTAAGAGCCCAAAGAGTACACAGTGGGAGAAATGATGCTTGTGTTTCACCTGCAACTGAAGCAGAATTCTTTGGTAAAACTGCCGTGTTTTGGAAGAGGAAATGCTTACAGTCCTCGCTACAGCCTTACTTGGTTGAGGCAGTTCGCTCCACTTCGGAAACCCTGCATATAGAAGTTCATTCGTGGAAGAGCCCAAAGAGTACACAGTGGGAGAAAAACTGCTTGTGTTACCCCTGCAACTAAAGCAGAGTTCTACCGTTAAAGCTGCGTGGTTTGGTATAGGATATGCTTACAGTCCTCGCTACAGCCTGCCATGGTGGAGGCAGTTCGCTCCACGTGGGAATCCCTGCATAAAGAAGTTCATTCGTGCAAGCGCCCAAAGAGTACACAGTGGGAGTAATGCTGCTTGTATTCCACCTGCAACTAAAGCAGAATTCTTTGGTAAAACTGCCGTGTTTTGTAAGAGGAAATGCTTACAGTCCTTGCTACATCCTGCCTTGGTTGAGGCGGTTCGCTCCACGTCGGAAACCCTGCATATAGAAGTTCATTCGTGGAAGAGCCCCAAGAGTACACAGTGGGAGAAAAGCTGCTTGTGTTACCCCTGCAACTAAAGCAGAGTTCTACCGTTAAAACTGCGTGGTTTGGGATAGGATATGCTTACTGTCCTCGCTACAGCCTGCCTTGGTTGAGGCA
Organism: Mesoplodon densirostris; assembly: GCF_025265405.1. Lineage (NCBI taxonomy): Eukaryota > Metazoa > Chordata > Mammalia > Artiodactyla > Ziphiidae > Mesoplodon > Mesoplodon densirostris. The sequence continues at coordinate 91,443,546 of NC_082672.1, forward strand.
GTTCGCTCGACGTCGGAAACCCTGCATATAGAAGTTCATTCGTGGTAGAGCCCCAAGAGTACACAGTGGGAGAAAAGCTGCTTGTGTTACCCCAGCAACTAAAGCAGAGTTCTACCGTTAAAGCTGGGTGGTTTGGGAGAGGATATGCTTACAGTCCTCGCTACAGCCTGCCATGGTGGAGGCAGTTCGCTCCACGTCGGAAAACCTGCATATAGAAGTTCATTCGTGGAAGAGCCAGAAGAGTACACAGTGGGAGAAAAGCTGCTTGTGTTACCCCTGCAACTAAAGCAGAGTTCTACCGTTAAAACTGCGTGGTTTGGGAGAGGATATGCTTACAGTGCTCGGTACAGCCTGTCTTGGTTGAGGCAGTCCGCTCCACGTCACAAACTCTGCATATAGAAGTTCATTCGTGGAAGAGCCCAAAGAGTACACAGTGGGAGAAAAACTGCTTGTGTTACCCCTGCAACTAAAGCAGAGTTCTACCGTTAAAACTGCGTGGTTTGGGAGAGGATATGCTTACAGTCCTCGCTACAGCCTGCCATGGTGGAGGCATTTCGCTCCCCGTGGGAATCCCTGCATAAAGAAGTTTATTCGTGTAAGAGCCCCAAGAGTACACAGTGGGAGTAATGCTGCTTGTATTCCACCTGCAACTAAAGAAGAATTCTTTGGTAAACTGCCGTGTTTTGTAAGAGGAAATGCTTACAGTCCTTGCTACAGCCTGCCTTGGTTGAGGCGGTTCGCTCCACGTCGGAAACCCTGCATATAGAAGTTCATTCGTGGAAGAGCCCCAAGAGTACACAGTGGGAGAAAAGCTGCTTGTGTTACCCCTGCAACTAAAGCAGAGTTCTACCGTTAAAACTGCGTGTTTTGGGATAGGATATGCTTACAGTCCTCGCTACAGCCTGCCACGGTTGAGGCAGTTCGATCCACGTGGGAATCCCTGCATAAAGAAGTTCATTCGTGTAAGAGCCCAAAGAGTACACAGTGGGAGAAATGATGCTTGTGTTTCACCTGCAACTGAAGCAGAATTCTTTGGTAAAACTGCCGTGTTTTGAAAGAGGAAATGCTTACAGTCCTCGCTACAGCCTTACTTGGTTGAGGCAATTCGCTCCACTTCGGAAACCCTGCATATAGAAGTTCATTCGTGGAAGAGCCCCAAGAGTACACAGTGGGAGAAAAGCTGCTTGTGTTTCCCCTGCAACTAAAGCAGAGTTCTACCGTTAAAACTGCGTGTTTTGGGAGAGGATATGCTTACAGTCCTCGCTACAGCCTGCCTTGGTTGAGGCAGTTCGCTCCACGTCGCAAACCCTGCATATAGAAGTTCATTCGTGGAAGAGGCCAAAGAGTACACAGTGGGAGAAAAACTGCTTGTGTTACCCCTGCAACTAAAGCAGAGTTCTACCGTTAAAGCTGCGTGGTTTGGGAGAGGATATGCTTACAGTCCTCGCTACAGCCTGCCATGGTGGAGGCAGTTCGCTCCACGTGGGAATCCCTGCATAAAGAAGTTCATTCGTGCAAGAGCCCAAAGAGTACACATTGGGAGTAATGCTGCTTGTATTCCACCTGCAACTAAAGCAGAATTCTTTGGTAAAACTGCCGTGTTTTGTAAGAGGAAATGCTTACAGTCCTTGCTACATCCTGCCTTGGTTGAGGCGGTTCGCTCCACGTCGGAAACCCTGCATATAGAAGTTCATTCGTGGAAGAGCCTCAAGAGTACACAGTGGGAGAAAAGCTGCTTGTGTTACCCCTGCAACTAAAGCAGAGTTCTACCGTTAAAACTGCGTGGTTTGGGAGAGGATATGTTTACAGTGCTCGCTACAGCCTGCCTTGGTTGAGGCAGTTCGCTCCACGTCGCAAACCCTGCATATAGAAGTTCATTCGTGGAAGAGCCCAAAGAGTACACAGATGGAAAAAAACTGCTTGTGTTACCCCAGCAACTAAAGCAGAGTTCTACCGTTAAAGCTGGGTGGTTTGGGAGAGGATATGCTTACAGTCCTCGCTACAGCCTGCCATGGTGGAGGCAGTTCGCTCCACGTCGGAAACCCTGCATATAGAAGTTCATTCGTGGAAGAGCCAGAAGAGTACACAGTGGGAGAAAAGCTGCTTGTGTTACCCCTGCAACTAAAGCAGAGTTCTACCGTTAAAACTGCGTGGTTTGGGAGAGGATATGCTTACAGTGCTCGCTACAGCCTGCCTTGGTTGAGGCAGTTCGCTCCACGTCGCAAACCCTGCATATAGAAGTTCATTCGTGGAAGAGCCCAAAGAGTACACAGTGGGAGAAAAACTGCTTGTGTTACCCCTGCAACTAAAGCAGAGTTCTACCGTTAAAACTGCGTCGTTTGGGAGAGGATATGCTTACAGTCCTCGCTACAGCCTGCCATGGTGGAGGCATTTCGCTCCCCGTGGGAATCCCTGAATAAAGAAGTTTATTCGTGTAAGAGCCCCAAGAGTACACAGTGGGAGTAATGCTTCTTGTATTCCACCTGCAACTAAAGAAGAATTCTTTGGTAAAACTGCCGTGTTTTGTAAGAGGAAATGCTTATAGTCTTTGCTACAGCCTGTCTTGGTTGAGGCAGTTCGCTCCACGTCGGAAACCCTGCATATAGAAGTTCATTCGTGGAAGAGCCCCAAGAGTACACAGTGGGAGAAAAGCTGCTTGTGTTACCCCTGCAACTAAAGCAGAGTTCTACCGTTAAAACTGCGTGTTTTGGGATAGGATATGCTTACAGTCCTCGCTACAGCCTGCCACGGTTGAGGCAGTTCGATCCACGTGGGAATCCCTGCATAAAGAAGTTCATTCGTGTAAGAGCCCAAAGAGTACACAGTGGGAGAAATGATGCTTGTGTTTCACCTGCAACTGAAGCAGAATTCTTTGGTAAAACTGCCGTGTTTTGGAAGAGGAAATGCTTACAGTCCTCGCTACAGCCTTACTTGGTTGAGGCAGTTCGCTCCACTTCGGAAACCCTGCATATAGAAGTTCATTCATGGAAGAGCCCAAAGAGTACACAGTGGGAGAAAAACTGCTTGTGTTACCCCTGCAACTAAAGCAGAGTTCTACCGTTAAAGCTGCGTGGTTTGGAATAGGATATGCTTACAGTCCTCGCTACAGCCTGCCATGGTGGAGGCAGTTCGCTCCACGTGGGAATCCCTGCATAAAGAAGTTCATTCGTGCAAGAGCCCAAAGAGTACACAGTGGGAGTAATGCTGCTTGTATTCCACCTGCAACTAAAGCAGAATTCTTTGGTAAAACTGCCGTGTTTTGTAAGAGGAAATGCTTACAGTCCTTGCTACATCCTGCCTTGGTTGAGGCGGTTCGCTCCACGTCGGAAACCCTGCATATAGAAGTTCATTCGTGGAAGAGCCCAAAGAGTACACAGTGGGAGAAAAGCTGCTTGTGTTACCCCTGCAACTAAAGCAGAGTTCTACCGTTAAAACTGCGTGGTTTGGGATAGGATATGCTTACAGTCCTCGCTACAGCCTGCCTTGGTTGAGGCAGTTCGCTCCACTTCGGAAACCCTGCATATAGAAGTTCATTCGTGGAAGAGCCCCAAGAGTACACAGTGGGAGAAAAGCTGCTTGTGTTACCCCTGCAACTAAAGCAGAGTTCTACCGTTAAAGCTGGGTGGTTTGGGAGAGGATATGCTTACAGTCCTCGCTACAGCCTGCCATGGTGGAGGCAGTTCGCTCCACGTCGGAAACCCTGCATATAGAAGTTCATTCGTGGAAGAGCCAGAAGAGTACACAGTGGGAGAAAAGCTGCTTGTGTTACCCCTGCAACTAAAGCAGAGTTCTACCGTTAAAACTGCGTGGTTTGGGAGAGGATATGCTTACAGTGCTCGCTACAGCCTGCCTTGGTTGAGGCAGTTCGCTCCACATCGCAAACCCTGCATATAGAAGTTCATTCGTGGAAGAGCCCAAAGAGTACACAGTGGGAGAAAAACTGCTTGTGTTACCCCTGCAACTAAAGCAGAGTTCTACCGTTAAAGCTGCGTGGTTTGGGAGAGGATATGCTTACAGTCCTCGCTACAGCCTGCCATGGTGGAGGCAGTTCGCTCCACGTGGGAATCCCTGCATAAAGAAGTTCATTCGTGCAAGAGCCCAAAGAGTACACATTGGGAGTAATGCTGCTTGTATTCCACCTGCAACTAAAGCAGAATTCTTTGGTAAAACTGCCGTGTTTTGTAAGAGGAAATGCTTACACTCCTCGCTACATCCTGGTTGGTTGAGGCAGTTCGCTCCACGTCGGAAACCCTGCATATAGAAGTTCATTCGTGGAAGAGCCCCAAGAGTACACAGTGGGAGAAAAGCTGCTTGTGTTACCCCTGCAACTAAAGCAGAGTTCTACCGTTAAAACTGCGTGGTTTGGGAGAGGATATGCTTACAGTCCTCGCTACAGCCTGCCATGGTGGAGGCAGTTCGCTCCACGTGGGAATCCCTGCATAAAGAAGTTTATTCGTGTAAGAGCCCCAAGAGTACACAGTGGGAGTAATGCTGCTTGTATTCCACCTGCAACTAAAGCAGAATTCTTTGGTAAAACTGCCGTGTTTTGTAAGAGGAAATGCTTACAGTCTTTGCTACAGCCTACCTTGCTTGAGGCAGTTCGCTCCACGTCAGAAACACTGCATATAGAATTTCATTCGTGGAAGAGCCCCAAGAGTACACAGTGGGAGAAAAGCTGCTTGTGTTACCCCTGCAACTAAAGCAGAGTTCTACCGTTAAAGCTGGGTGGTTTGGGAGAGGATATGCTTACAGTCCTCGCTACAGCCTGCCATGTTGGAGGCAGTTAGCTCCACGTCGGAAACCCTGCATATAGAAGTTCATTCGTGGAAGAGCCAGAAGAGTACACAGTGGGAGAAAAGCTGCTTGTGTTACCCCTGCAACTAAAGCAGAGTTCTACCGTTAAAACTGCGTTGTTTGGGAGAGGATATGCTTACAGTCCTCGCTACAGCCTGGCTTGGTTGAGGCAGTTCGCTCCACGTCGCAAACCCTGCATATAGAAGTTCATTCGTGGAAGAGCCCAAAGAGTACACAGTGGGAGAAAAGCTGCTTGTGTTACCCCTGCAACTAAAGCAGAGTTCTACCGTTAAAACTGCGTGGTTTGGGAGAGGATATGCGTACAGTGCTCGCTACAGCCTCCCTTGGTTGAGGCAGTTCGCTCCACGTCGCAAACCCTGCATATAGAAGTTCATTCGTGGAAGAGCCCAAAGAGTACACAGTGGGAGAAAAACTGCTTGTGTTACCCCTGCAACTAAAGCAGAGTTCTAACGTTAAAACTGCGTGGTTTGGGAGAGGATATGCTTACAGTCCTCGCTACAGCCTGCCATGGTGGAGGCATTTCGCTCCACGTGGGAATCCCTGCATAAAGAAGTTTATTCGTGTAAGAGCCACAAGAGTAAACAGTGGGAGTAATGCTGCTTGTATTCCACCTGCAACTAAAGCAGAATTCTTTGGTAAAACTGCCATGTTTTGTAAGAGGAAATGCCTACAGTCTTTGCTACAGCCTGCCTTATTTGAGGCAGTTCGCTCCACGTCGGAAACACTGCATATAGAAGTTCATTCGTGGAAGAGCCCCAAGAGTACACAGTGGGAGAAAAGCTCCTTGTGTTACCCCTGCAACTAAGGCAGAGTTCTACCATTAAAACTGCGTGATTTGGGATAGGATATGCTTACAGTCCTCGCTACAGCCTGCCACGGTTGAGGCAGTTCGATCCACGTGGGAATCCCTGCATAAAGAAGTTCATTCGTGTAAGAGCCCAAAGAGTACACAGTGGGAGAAATGATGCTTGTGTTTCACCTGCAACTGAAGCAGAATTCTTTGGTAAAACTGCCGTGTTTTGGAAGAGGAAATGCTTACATTCCTCGCTACAGCCTGGCTTGGTTGAGGCAGTTCGCTCCACGTCGCAAACCCTGCATATAGAAGTTCATTCGTGGAAGAGCCCAAAGAGTACACAGTGGGAGAAAAGCTGCTTGTGTTACCCCTGCAACTAAAGCAGAGTTCTACCGTTAAAACTGCGTGGTTTGGGAGAGGATATGCTTACAGTGCTCGCTACAGCCTGCCTTGGTTGAGGCAGTTCGCTCCACGTCGCAAACCCTGCATATAGAAGTTCATTCGTGGAAGAGCCCAAAGAGTACACAGTGGGAGAAAAGCTGCTTGTGTTACCCCTGCAACTAAAGCAGAGTTCTACCGTTAAAACTGCGTGTTTTGGGAGAGGATATGCTTACAGTCCTTGCTACAGCCTGTCACGGTTGAGGCAGTTCGATCCACGTGGGAATCCCTGCATAAAGAAGTTCATTCGTGTAAGAGCCCAAAGAGTACACAGTGGGAGAAATGATGCTTGTGTTTCACCTGCAACTGAAGCAGAATTCTTTGGTAAAACTGCCGTGTTTTGGAAGAGGAAATGCTTACAGTCCTCGCTACAGCCTGCCTTGGTTGAGGCAGTTCGCTCCACGTCGGAAACCCTGCATATAGAAGTTCATTCGTGGAAGAGCCCCAAGAGTACACAGTGGGAGAAAAGCTGCTTGTGTTTCCCCTGCAACTAAAGCAGAGTTCTACCGTTAAAGCTGGGTGGTTTGGGAGAGGATATGCTTACAGTCCTCGCTACAGCCTGCCATGGTGGAGGCAGTTCGCTCCACGTCGGAAACCCTGCATATAGAAGTTCATTCGTGGAAGAGCCAGAAGAGTACACAGTGGGAGAAAAGCTGCTTGTGTTACCCCTGCAACTAAAGCAGAGTTCTACCGTTAAAACTGCGTGGTTTGGGAGAGGATATGCTTACAGTGCTCGCTACAGCCTGCCTTGGTTGAGGCAGTTCGCTCCACATCGCAAACCCTGCATATAGAAGTTCATTCGTGGAAGAGCCCAAAGAGTACACAGTGGGAGAAAAACTGCTTGTGTTACCCCTGCAACTAAAGCAGAGTTCTACCGTTAAAGCTGCGTGGTTTGGGAGAGGATATGCTTACAGTCCTCGCTACAGCCTGCCATGGTGGAGGCAGTTCGCTCCACGTGGGAATCCCTGCATAAAGAAGTTCATTCGTGCAAGAGCCCAAAGAGTACACATTGGGAGTAATGCTGCTTGTATTCCACCTGCAACTAAAGCAGAATTCTTTGGTAAAACTGCCGTGTTTTGTAAGAGGAAATGCTTACACTCCTCGCTACATCCTGGTTGGTTGAGGCAGTTCGCTCCACGTCGGAAACCCTGCATATAGAAGTTCATTCGTGGAAGAGCCCCAAGAGTACACAGTGGGAGAAAAGCTGCTTGTGTTACCCCTGCAACTAAAGCAGAGTTCTACCGTTAAAACTGCGTGGTTTGGGAGAGGATATGCTTACAGTCCTCGCTACAGCCTGCCATGGTGGAGGCAGTTCGCTCCACGTGGGAATCCCTGCATAAAGAAGTTTATTCGTGTAAGAGCCCCAAGAGTACACAGTGGGAGTAATGCTGCTTGTATTCCACCTGCAACTAAAGCAGAATTCTTTGGTAAAACTGCCGTGTTTTGTAAGAGGAAATGCTTACAGTCTTTGCTACAGCCTACCTTGCTTGAGGCAGTTCGCTCCACGTCAGAAACACTGCATATAGAATTTCATTCGTGGAAGAGCCCCAAGAGTACACAGTGGGAGAAAAGCTGCTTGTGTTACCCCTGCAACTAAAGCAGAGTTCTACCGTTAAAGCTGGGTGGTTTGGGAGAGGATATGCTTACAGTCCTCGCTACAGCCTGCCATGTTGGAGGCAGTTAGCTCCACGTCGGAAACCCTGCATATAGAAGTTCATTCGTGGAAGAGCCAGAAGAGTACACAGTGGGAGAAAAGCTGCTTGTGTTACCCCTGCAACTAAAGCAGAGTTCTACCGTTAAAACTGCGTTGTTTGGGAGAGGATATGCTTACAGTCCTCGCTACAGCCTGGCTTGGTTGAGGCAGTTCGCTCCACGTCGCAAACCCTGCATATAGAAGTTCATTCGTGGAAGAGCCCAAAGAGTACACAGTGGGAGAAAAGCTGCTTGTGTTACCCCTGCAACTAAAGCAGAGTTCTACCGTTAAAACTGCGTGGTTTGGGAGAGGATATGCGTACAGTGCTCGCTACAGCCTCCCTTGGTTGAGGCAGTTCGCTCCACGTCGCAAACCCTGCATATAGAAGTTCATTCGTGGAAGAGCCCAAAGAGTACACAGTGGGAGAAAAACTGCTTGTGTTACCCCTGCAACTAAAGCAGAGTTCTAACGTTAAAACTGCGTGGTTTGGGAGAGGATATGCTTACAGTCCTCGCTACAGCCTGCCATGGTGGAGGCATTTCGCTCCACGTGGGAATCCCTGCATAAAGAAGTTTATTCGTGTAAGAGCCACAAGAGTAAACAGTGGGAGTAATGCTGCTTGTATTCCACCTGCAACTAAAGCAGAATTCTTTGGTAAAACTGCCATGTTTTGTAAGAGGAAATGCCTACAGTCTTTGCTACAGCCTGCCTTATTTGAGGCAGTTCGCTCCACGTCGGAAACACTGCATATAGAAGTTCATTCGTGGAAGAGCCCCAAGAGTACACAGTGGGAGAAAAGCTCCTTGTGTTACCCCTGCAACTAAGGCAGAGTTCTACCATTAAAACTGCGTGATTTGGGATAGGATATGCTTACAGTCCTCGCTACAGCCTGCCACGGTTGAGGCAGTTCGATCCACGTGGGAATCCCTGCATAAAGAAGTTCATTCGTGTAAGAGCCCAAAGAGTACACAGTGGGAGAAATGATGCTTGTGTTTCACCTGCAACTGAAGCAGAATTCTTTGGTAAAACTGCCGTGTTTTGGAAGAGGAAATGCTTACATTCCTCGCTACAGCCTGGCTTGGTTGAGGCAGTTCGCTCCACGTCGCAAACCCTGCATATAGAAGTTCATTCGTGGAAGAGCCCAAAGAGTACACAGTGGGAGAAAAGCTGCTTGTGTTACCCCTGCAACTAAAGCAGAGTTCTACCGTTAAAACTGCGTGGTTTGGGAGAGGATATGCTTACAGTGCTCGCTACAGCCTGCCTTGGTTGAGGCAGTTCGCTCCACGTCGCAAACCCTGCATATAGAAGTTCATTCGTGGAAGAGCCCAAAGAGTACACAGTGGGAGAAAAGCTGCTTGTGTTACCCCTGCAACTAAAGCAGAGTTCTACCGTTAAAACTGCGTGTTTTGGGAGAGGATATGCTTACAGTCCTTGCTACAGCCTGTCACGGTTGAGGCAGTTCGATCCACGTGGGAATCCCTGCATAAAGAAGTTCATTCGTGTAAGAGCCCAAAGAGTACACAGTGGGAGAAATGATGCTTGTGTTTCACCTGCAACTGAAGCAGAATTCTTTGGTAAAACTGCCGTGTTTTGGAAGAGGAAATGCTTACAGTCCTCGCTACAGCCTGCCTTGGTTGAGGCAGTTCGCTCCACGTCGGAAACCCTGCATATAGAAGTTCATTCGTGGAAGAGCCCCAAGAGTACACAGTGGGAGAAAAGCTGCTTGTGTTTCCCCTGCAACTAAAGCAGAGTTCTACCGTTAAAACTCCGTGGTTTGGGAGAGGATATGCTTACAGTGCTCGCTACAGCTTGCCTTGGTTGAGGCAGTTCGCTCAACGTCGCAAACCCTGCATATAGAAGTTCATTCGTGGAAGAGCCCGAAGAGTACACAGTGGGAGAAAGACTGCTTGTGTTACCCCTGCAACTAAAGCAGAGTTCTACCGTTAAAGCTGGGTGGTTTGGGAGAGGATATGCTTACAGTCCTCGCTACAGCCTGCCATGGTGGAGGCAGTTCGCTCCACGTCGGAAACCCTGCATATAGAAGTTCATTCGTGGAAGAGCCAGAAGAGTACACAGTGGGAGAAAAGCTGCTTGTGTTACCCCTGCAACTAAAGCAGAGTTCTACCGTTAAAACTGCGTGGTTTGGGAGAGGATATGCTTACAGTGCTCGCTACAGCCTGCCTTGGATGAGGCAGTTCGCTCCACGTCGCAAACCCTGCATATAGAAGTTCATTCGTGGAAGAGCCCAAAGAGTACACAGTGGGATAAAAACTGCTTGTGTTACCCCTGGAACTAAAGCAGAGTTCTACCGTTAAAGCTGCGTGGTTTGGGAGAGGATATGCTTACAGTCCTCGCTACAGCCTGCCATGGTGGAGGCATTTCGCTCCACGTGGGAATCCCTGCATAAAGAAGTTCATTCGTGCAAGAGCCCAAAGAGTACACATTGGGAGTAATGCTGCTTGTATTCCACCTGCAACTAAAGCAGAATTCTTTGGTAAAACTGCCGTGTTTTGTAAGAGGAAATGCTTACAGTCCTCGCTACATCCTGGTTGGTTGAGGCAGTTCGCTCCACGTCGGAAACCCTGCATATAGAAGTTCATTCGTGGAAGAGCCCCAAGAGTACACAGTGGGAGAAAAGCTGCTTGTGTTACCCCTGCAACTAAAGCAGAGTTCTACCGTTAAAACTGCGTGGTTTGGGAGAGGATATGCTTACAGTCCTCGCTACAGCCTGCCATGGTGGAGGCAGTTCGCTCCACGTGGGAATCCCTGCATAAATAAGTTTATTCGTGTAAGAGCCCCAAGAGTACACAGTGGGAGTAATGCTGCTTGTATTCCACCTGCAACTAAAGCAGAATTCTTTGGTAAAACTGCCGTGTTTTGTAAGAGGAAATGCTTACAGTCTTTGCTACAGCCTACCTTGCTTGAGGCAGTTCGCTCCACGTCAGAAACACTGCATATAGAATTTCATTCGTGGAAGAGCCCCAAGAGTACACAGTGGGAGAAAAGCTGCTTGTGTTACACCTGCAACTAAAGCAGAGTTCTACCGTTAAAGCTGGGTGGTTTGGGAGAGGATATGCTTACAGTCCTCGCTACAGCCTGCCATGGTGGAGGCAGTTAGCTCCACGTCGGAAACCCTGCATATAGAAGTTCATTCGTGGAAGAGCCAGAAGAGTACACAGTGGGAGAAAAGCTGCTTGTGTTACCCCTGCAACTAAAGCAGAGTTCTACCGTTAAAACTGCGTTGTTTGGGAGAGGATATGCTTACAGTCCTCGCTACAGCCTGCCTTGGTTGAGGCAGTTCGCTCCACGTCGCAAACCCTGCATATAGAAGTTCATTCGTGGAAGAGCCCAAAGAGTACACAGTGGGAGAAAAGCTGCTTGTGTTACCCCTGCAACTAAAGCAGAGTTCTACCGTTAAAACTGCGTGGTTTGGGAGAGGATATGCTTACAGTGCTCGCTACAGCCTGCCTTGGTTGAGGCAGTTCCCTCCACGTCGCAAACCCTGCATATAGAAGTTCATTCTTGGAAGAGCCCAAAGAGTACACAGTGGGAGAAAAACTGCTTGTGTTACCCCTGCAACTAAAGCAGAGTTCTACCGTTAAAACTGCGTGGTTTGGGAGAGGATATGCTTACAGTCCTCGCTACAGCCTGCCATGGTGGAGGCATTTCGCTCCACGTGGGAATCCCTGCATAAAGAAGTTTATTCGTGTAAGAGCCCCAAGAGTACACAGTGGGAGTAATGCTGCTTGTATTCCACCTGCAACTAAAGCAGAATTCTTTGGTAAAACTGCCGTGTTTTGTAAGAGGAAATGCCTACAGTCTTTGCTACAGCCTGCCTTGGTTGAGGCAGTTCGCTCCACGTCGGAAACACTGCATATAGAAGTTCATTCGTGGAAGAGCCCCAAGAGTACACAGTGGGAGAAAAGCTGCTTGTGTTACCCCTGCAACTAAGGCAGAGTTCTACCATTAAAACTGCGTGATTTGGGATAGGATATGCTTACAGTCCTCGCTAGAGCCTGCCACGGTTGAGGCAGTTCGATCCACGTGGGAATCCCTGCATAAAGAAGTTCATTCGTGTAAGAGCACAAAGAGTACACAGTGGGAGAAATGATGCTTGTGTTTCACCTGCAACTGAAGCAGAATTCTTTGGTAAAACTGCCGTGTTTTGGAAGAGGAAATGCTTACAGTCCTCGCTACAGCCTGGCTTGGTTGAGGCAGTTCGCTCCACGTCGCAAACCCTGCATATAGAAGTTCATTCGTGGAAGAGCCCAAAGAGTACACAGTGGGAGAAAAGCTGCTTGTGTTACCCCTGCAACTAAAGCAGAGTTCTACCGTTAAAACTGCGTGGTTTGGGAGAGGATATGCTTACAGTGCTCGCTACAGCCTGCCTTGCTTGAGGCAGTTCGCTCCACGTCGCAAACCCTGCATATAGAAGTTCATTCGTGGAAGAGCCCAAAGAGTACACAGTGGGAGAAAAACTGCTTGTGTTACCCCTGCAACTAAAGCAGAGTTCTACCGTTAAAACTGCGTGGTTTGGGAGAGGATATGCTTACAGTCCTCGCTACAGCCTGCCATGGTGGAGGCATTTCGCTCCACGTGGGAATCCCTGCATAAAGAAGTTTATTCGTGTAAGAGCCCCAAGAGTACACAGTGGGAGTAATGCTGCTTGTATTCCACCTGCAACTAAAGCAGAATTCTTTGGTAAAACTGCCGTGTTTTGTAAGAGGAAATGCCTACAGTTTTTGCTACAGCCTGCCTTGGTTGAGGCAGTTCGCTCCACGTCGGAAACACTGCATATAGAAGTTCATTCGTGGAAGAGCCCCAAGAGTACACAGTGGGAGAGAAGCTGCTTGTGTTACCCCTGCAACTAAAGCAGAGTTCTACCGTTAAAACTGCGTGTTTTGGGATAGGATATGCTTACAGTCCTCGCTACAGCCTGTCACGGTTGAGGCAGTTCGATCCACGTGGGAATCCCTGCATAAAGAAGTTCATTCGTGTAAGAGCCCAAAGAGTACACAGTGGGAGAAATGATGCTTGTGTTTCACCTGCAACTGAAGCAGAATTCTTTGGTAAAACTGCCGTGTTTTGGAAGAGGAAATGCTTACAGTCCTCGCTACAGCCTGCCTTGGTTGAGGCAGTTCGCTCCACGTCGGAAACCCTGCATATAGAAGTTCATTCGTGGAAGAGCCCCAAGAGTACACAGTGGGAGAAAAGCTGCTTGTGTTTCCCCTGCAACTAAAGCGGAGTTCTACCGTTAAAACTCCGTGGTTTTGGAGAGGATATGCTTACAGTGCTCGCTACAGCTTGCCTTGGTTGAGGCAGTTCGCTCCACGTCGCAAACCCTGCATATAGAAGTTCATTCGTGGAAGAGCCCAAAGAGTACACAGTGGGAGAAAGACTGCTTGTGTTACCCCTGCAACTAAAGCAGAATTCTACCGTTAAAACTGCGTGGTTTCGGAGAGGATATGCTTACAGTCCTCGCTACAGCCTGCCATGGTGGAGGCATTTCGCTCCACGTGGGAATCCCTGCATAAAGTAGTTTATTCGTGTAAGAGCCCCAAGAGTACACAGTGGGAGTAATGCTGCTTGTATTCCACCTGCAACTAAAGCAGAATTCTTTGGTAAAACTGCCGTGTTTTGTAAGAGGAAATGCTTACAGTCTTTGCTACAGCCTGCCTTGGTTGAGGCAGTTCGCTCCACGTCGGAAACACTGCATATAGAAGTTCATTCGTGGAAGAGCCCCAAGAGTACACAGTGGGAGAAAAACTGCTTGTGTTACCCCTGCAACTAAAGCAGAGTTCTCCCGTTAAAACTGCGTGGTTTGGGAGAGGATATGCTTACAGTCCTCGCTACAGCCTGCCATGGTTGAGGCATTTCGCTCCACGTGGGAATCCCTGCATAAAGAAGTTTATTCGTGTAAGAGCCCCAAGAGTACACAGTGGGAGTAATGCTGCTTGTATTCCACCTGCAACTAAAGAAGAATTCTTTGGTAAAACTGCCGTGTTTTGTAAGAGGAAATGCTTACAGTCTTTGCTACAGCCTGCCTTGTTTGAGGCAGTTCGCTCCACGTCGGAAAAACTGCATATAGAAGTTCATTCGTGGAAGAGCCCCAAGAGTACACAGTGGGAGAAAAGCTGCTTGTGTTACCCCTGCAACTAAAGCAGAGTTCTACCGTTAAAACTGCGTGTTTTGGGATAGAATATGCTTACAGTCCTCGCAACAGCCTGCCACGGTTGAGGCAGTTCGATGCACGTGGGAATCCCTGCATAAAGAAGTTCATTCGTGTAAGAGCCCAAAGAGTACACAGTGGGAGAAATGATGATTATGTTTCACCTGCAACTGAAGCAGAATTCTTTGGTAAAACTGCCGTGTTTTGTAAGAGGAAATGCTTACAGTCCTCGCTACAGCCTGCCTTGGTTGAGGCAGTTCGCTCCACGTCGCAAACCCTGCATATAGAAGTTCATTCGTGGAAGAGCCCAAAGAGTACACAGTGGGAGAAAGACTGCTTGTGTTACCCCTGCAACTAAAGCAGAGTTCTACCGTTAAAACTGCGTGGTTTGGGAGAGGATATGCTTACAGTCCTCGCTACAGCCTGCCATGGTTGAGGCATTTCGCTCCACGTGGGAATCCCTGCATAAAGAAGTTTATTCGTGTAAGAGCCCCAAGAGTACACAGTGGGAGTAATGCTGCTTGTATTCCACCTGCAACTAAAGCAGAATTCTTTGGTAAAACTGCCGTGTTTTGTAAGAGGAAATGCCTACAGTCTTTGCTACAGCCTGCCTTGGTTGAGGCAGTTCGCTCCACGTCGGAAACACTGCATATAGAAGTTCATTCGTGGAAGAGCCCCAAGAGTACACAGTGGGAGAAAAGCTGCTTGTGTTACCCCTGCAACTAAAGCAGAGTTCTACGGTTAAAACTGCGTGTTTTGGGATAGGATATGCTTACAGTCCTCGCTTCAGCCTGCCACGGTTGAGGCAGTTCGATCCACGTGGGAATCCTGCATAAAGAAGTTCATTCGTGTAAGAGCCCCAAGAGTACACAGTGGGAGTAATGCTGCTTGTGTTTCACCTGCAACTGAAGCAGAATTCTTTGGTAAAACTGCCGTGTTTTGGAAGAGGAAATGCTTACAGTCCTCGCTACAGCCTACCTTGGTTGAGGCAGTTCGCTCCACGTCGCAAACCCTGCATATAGAAGTTCATTCGTGGAAGAGCCCAAAGAGTACACAGTGGGAGAAAAACTGCTTGTGTTACCCCTGCAACTAAAGCAGAGTTCTCCCGTTAAAACTGCGTGGTTTGGGAGAGGATATGCTTACAGTCCTCGCTACAGCCTGCCATGGTGGAGGCATTTCGCTCCACGTGGGAATCCCTGCATAAAGAAGTTTATTCGTGTAAGAGCCCCAAGAGTACACAGTGGGAGTAATGCTGCTTGTATTCCACCTGCAACTAAAGAAGAATTCTTTGGTAAAACTGCCGTGTTTTGTAAGAGGAATTGCTTACAGTCTTTGCTACAGCCTGCCTTGGTTGAGGCAGTTCGCTCCACGTCGAAAAACTGCATATAGAAGTTCATTCGTGGAAGAGCCCCAAGAGTACACAGTGGGAGAAAAGCTGCTTGTGTTACCCCTGCAACTAAAGCAGAGTTCTACCGTTAAAACTGCGTGTTTTGGGATAGGATATGCTTACAGTCCTCGCTACAGCCTGCCACGGTTGAGGCAGTTCGATCCACGTGGGAATCCCTGCATAAAGAAGTTCATTCGTGTAAGAGCCCAAAGAGTACACAGTGGGAGAAATGATGATTGTGTTTCACCTGCAACTGAAGCAGAATTCTTTGGTAAAACTGCCGTGTTTTGGAAGAGGAAATGCTTACAGTCCTCGCTACAGCCTGCCTTGGTTGAGGCAGTTCGCTCCACGTCGCAAACCCTGCATATAGAAGTTCATTCGTGGAAGAGCCCAAAGAGTACACAGTGGGAGAAAAGCTGCTGTGTTACCCTTGCAACTAAAGCAGAGTTCTACCCTTAAAACTGCGTGGTTTGGGAGAGGATATGCTTACAGTGCTCGCTACAGCCTGCCTTGGTTGAGGCAGTTCGCTCCATGTCGCAAACCCTGCATATAGAAGTTCATTCGTGGAAGAGCCCAAAGAGTACACAGTGGGAGAAAAACTGCTTGTGTTACCCCTGCAACTAAAGCAGAGTTCTACCGTTAAAACTGCGTGGTTTGGGAAGGATATGCTTACAGTCCTCGCTACAGCCTGCCATGGTGGAGGCATTTCGCTCCACGTGGGAATCCCTGCATAAAGAAGTTTATTCGTGTAAGAGCCCCAAGAGTACACAGTGGGAGTAATGCTGCTTGTATTCCACCTGCAACTAAAGCTGAATTCTTTGGTAAAACTGCCGTGTTTTGGAAGAGGAAATGCTTACAGTCCTCGCTACAGCCTTACTTGGTTGAGGCAATACGCTCCACTTCGGAAACCCTGCATATAGAAGTTCATTCGTGGAAGACCCCCAAGAGTACACAGTGGGAGAAAAGCTGCTTGTGTTACCCCTGCAACTAAAGCAGAGTTCTACCGTTAAAGCTGCTTGGTTTGGGAGAGGATATGCTTACAGTCCTCGCTACAGCCTGCCATGGTGGAGGCAGTTCGCTCCACGTGGGAATCCCTGCATAAAGAAGTTCATTCGTGCAAGAGCCCAAAGAGTACACAGTGGGAGTTATGCTGCTTGTATTCCACCTGCAACTAAAGCAGAATTCTACCGTTAAAACTGCGTGTTTTGGGATAGGATATGCTTACAGTCCTCGCTACAGCCTGCCACGGTTGAGGCAGTTCGATCCACGTGGGAATCCCTGCATAAAGAAGTTCATTCGTGTAAGAGCCCCAAGAGTACACAGTGGGAGTAATGCTGCTTGTGTTTCACCTGCAACTGAAGCAGAATTCTTTGGTAAAACTGCCGTGTTTTGGAAGAGGAAATGCTTACAGTCCTCGCTACAGCCTGCCTTGGTTGAGGCAGTTCGCTCCACGTCGCAAACCCTGCATATAGAAGTTCATTCGTGGAAGAGCCCAAAGAGTACACAGTGGGAGAAAAACTGCTTGTGTTACCCCTGCAACTAAAGCAGAGTTCTACCGTTAAAACTGCGTGGTTTGGGAGAGGATATGCTTACAGTCCTCGCTACAGCCTGCCATGGTGGAGGCATTTCGCTCCACGTGGGAATCCCTGCATAAAGAAGTTTATTCGTGTAAGAGCCCCAAGAGTACACAGTGGGAGTAATGCTGCTTGTATTCCACCTGCAACTAAAGAAGAATTCTTTGGTAAAACTGCCGTGTTTTGTAAGAGGAAATGCTTACAGTCTTTGCTACAGCCTGCCTTGGTTGAGGCAGTTCGCTCCACGTCGGAAACACTGCATATAGAAGTTCATTCGAAGAAGAGCCCCAAGAGTACACAGTGGGAGAAAAGCTGCTTGTGTTACCCCTGCAACTAAAGCAGAGTTCTACCGTTAAAAGTGCGTGGTTTGGGAGAGGATATGCTTACAGTCCTCGCTACAGCCTGTCTTGGTTGAGGCAGTTCGCTCCACGTCGCAAACCCTGCATATAGAAGTTCATTCGTGGAAGAGCCCAAAGAGTACACAGTGGGAGAAAAACTGCTTGTGTTACCCCTGCAACTAAAGCAGAGTTCTACCGTTAAAACTGCGTGGTTTGGGAGAGGATATGCTTACAGTCCTCGCTACAGCCTGCCATGGTGGAGGCATTTCGCTCCACGTGGGAATCCCTGCATAAAGAAGTTTATTCGTGTAAGAGCCCCAAGAGTACACAGTGGGAGTAATGCTGCTTGTATTCCACCTGCAACTAAAGAAGAATTCTTTGGTAAAACTGCCGTGTTTTGTAAGAGGAAATGCTTACAGTCTTTGCTACAGCCTGCCTTGGTTGAGGCAGTTCGCTCCACGTCGGAAACACTGCATATAGAAGTTCATTCGAAGAAGAGCCCCAAGAGTACACAGTGGGAGAAAAGCTGCTTGTGTTACCCCTGCAACTAAAGCAGAGTTCTACCGTTAAAACTGCGTGGTTTGGGAGAGGATATGCTTACAGTCCTCGCTGCAGCCTGCCACGGTTGAGGCAGTTCGATCCACGTGGGAATCCCTGCATAAAGAAGTTCATTCGTGTAAGAGCCAAAGAGTACACAGTGGGAGAAATGATGCTTGTGTTTCACCTGCAACTGAAGCAGAATTCTTTGGTAAAACTGCCGTGTTTTGGAAGAGGAAATGCTTACAGACTTTGCTACAGCCTGCCTTGGTTGAGGCAGTTCGCTCCACGTCGGAAACACTGCATATAGAAGTTCATTCGTGGAAGAGCCCCAAGAGTACACATTGGGAGAAAAGCTGCTTGTGTTACCCCTGCAACTAAAGCAGAGTTCTACCGTTAAAACTGCGTGTTTTGGGATAGGATATGCTTACAGTCCTCGCTACAGCCTGCCACGGTTGAGGCAGTTCGATCCACGTGGGAATCCCTGCTTAAAGAAGTTCATTCGTGTAAGAGCCCAAAGAGTACACAGTGGGAGAAATGATGCTTGTGTTTCACCTGCAACTGAAGCAGAATTCTTTGGTAAAACTGCCGTGTTTTGGAAGAGGAAATGCTTACAGTCTTTGCTACAGCCTGCCTTGGTTGAGGCAGTTCGCTCCACGTCGGAAACACTGCATATAGAAGTTCATTCGTGGAAGAGCCCCAAGAGTACACAGTGGGAGAAAAGCTGCTTGTGTTACCCCTGCAACTAAAGCAGAGTTCTACCGTTAAAACTGCGTGTTTTGGGATAGGATATGCTTACAGTCCTCGCTACAGCCTGCCACGGTTGAGGCAGTTCGATCCACGTGGGAATCCCTGCATAAAGAAGTTCATTCGTGTAAGAGCCCCAAGAGTACACAGTGGGAGTAATGCTGCTTGTGTTTCACCTGCAACTGAAGCAGAATTCTTTGGTAAAACTGCCGTGTTTTGGAAGAGGAAATGCTTACAGTCCTCGCTACAGCCTGCCTTGGTTGAGGCAGTTCGCTCCACGTCGCAAACCCTGCATATAGAAGTTCATTCGTGGAAGAGCCCAAAGAGTACACAGTGGGAGAAAAACTGCTTGTGTTACCCCTGCAACTAAAGCAGAGTTCTACCGTTAAAACTGCGTGGTTTGGGAGAGGATATGCTTACAGTCCTCGCTACAGCCTGCCATGGTGGAGGCATTTCGCTCCACGTGGGAATCCCTGCATAAAGAAGTTTATTCGTGTAAGAGCCCCAAGAGTACACAGTGGGAGTAATGCTGCTTGTATTCCACCTGCAACTAAAGAAGAATTCTTTGGTAAAACTGCCGTGTTTTGGAAGAGGAAATGCTTACAGACTTTGCTACAGTCTGCCTTGGTTGAGGCAGTTCGCTCCACGTCGGAAACACTGCATAAAGAAGTTCATTCGTGCAAGAGCCCAAAGAGTACACAGTGGGAGTAATGCTGCTTGTATTCCACCTGCAACTAAAGCAGAATTCTTTGGTAAAACTGCCGTGTTTTGGAAGAGGAAATGCTTACAGTCCTTGCTACATCCTGCCTTGGTTGAGGCGGTTCGCTCCACGTCGGAAACCCTGCATATAGAAGTTCATTCGTGGAAGAGCCCCAAGAGTACACAGTGGGAGAAAAGCTGCTTGTGTTACCCCTGCAACTAAAGCAGAGTTCTACCGTTAAAACTGCGTGGTTTGGGAGAGGATATGCTTACAGTCCTCGCTACAGCCTGCCACAGTTGAGGCAGTTCGATCCACGTGGGAATCCCTGCATACAGAAGTTCATTCGTGGAAGAGCCCAAAGAGTACACAGTGGGAGAAAAACTGCTTGTGTTACCCCTGCCATTAAAGCAGAGTTCTACCGTTAAAACTGCGTGGTTTGGGAGAGGATATGCTTACAGTCCTCGCTACAGCCTGCCTTGGTTGAGGCAGTTCGCTCCACGTCGCAAACCCTGCATATAGAAGTTCATTCGTGGAAGAGCCCAAAGAGTACACAGTGGGAGAAAAACTGCTTGTGTTACCCCTGCAACTAAAGCAGAGTTCTACCGTTAAAGCTGCGTGGTTTGGGAGAGGATATGCTTACAGTCCTCGCTACAGCCTGCCATGGTGGAGGCAGTTCGCTCCACGTGGGAATCCCTGCATAAAGAAGTTCATTCGTGCAAGAGCCCAAAGAGTACACATTGGGAGTAATGCTGCTTGTATTCCACCTGCAACTAAAGCAGAATTCTTTGGTAAAACTGCCGTGTTTTGTAAGAGGAAATGCTTACAGTCCTTGCTACATCCTGCCTTGGTTGAGGCGGTTCGCTCCACGTCGGAAACCCTGCATATAGAAGTTCATTCGTGGAAGAGCCCCAAGAGTACACAGTGGGAGAAAAGCTGCTTGTGTTACCCCTGCAACTAAAGCAGAGTTCTACCGTTAAAACTGCGTGGTTTGGGAGAAGATATGCTTACAGTCCTCGCTACAGCCTGCCACGGTTGAGGCAGTTCGATCCACGTGGGAATCCCTGCATAAAGAAGTTCATTCGTGTAAGAGCCCAAAGAGTACACAGTGGGAGAAATGATGCTTGTGTTTCACCTGCAACTAAAGCAGAATTCTTTGGTAAAACTGCCGTGTTTTTTAAGAGGAAATGCTTACAGTCTTTGCTACAGCCTGCATTGGTTGAGGCAGTTCGCTCCACGTCGGAAACACTGCATATAGAAGTTCATTCGTGGAAGAGCCCCAAGAGTACACAGTGGGAGAAAAGCTGCTTGTGTTACCCCTGCAACTAAAGCAGAGTTCTACGGTTAAAACTGCGTGTTTTGGGATAGAATATGCTTACAGTCCTCGCTACAGCCTGCCACGGTTGAGGCAGTTCGATCCACGTGGGAATCCCTGCATAAAGAAGTTCATTCGTGTAAGAGCCCCAAGAGTACACAGTGGGAGTAATGCTGCTTGTGTTTCACCTCCAACTGAAGCAGAATTCTTTGGTAAAACTGCCGTGTTTTGGAAGAGGAAATGCTTACAGTCCTCGCTACAGCCTGCCTTGGTTGAGGCAGTTCGCTCCACGTCGGAAACCCTGCATATAGAAGTTCATTCGTGGAAGAGCCCCAAGAGTACACAGTGGGAGAAAAGCTGCTTGTGTTACCCCTGCAACTAAAGCAGAGTTCTACCGTTAAAACTGCGTGGTTTGGGATAGGATATGCTTACAGTCCTCGCTACAGCCTGCCATGGTGGAGGCATTTCGCTCCACGTGGGAATCCCTGCATAAAGAAGTTTATTCGTGTAAGAGCCCCAAGAGTACACAGTGGGAGTAATGCTGCTTGTATTCCACCTGCAACTAAAGCAGAATTCTTTGGTAAAACTGCCGTGTTTTGTAAGAGGAAATGCTTACAGTCATTGCTACAGCCTGCCTTGGTTGAGGCAGTTCGCTCCACGTCGGAAACACTGCATATAGAAGTTCATTCGTGGAAGAGCCCCAAGAGTACACAGTGGGAGAAAAGCTGCTTGTGTTACCCCTGCAACTAAAGCAGTGTTCTACCGTTAAAACTGCGTGGTTTGGGAGAAGATATGCTTACAGTCCTCGCTACAGCCTGCCTTGGTTGAGGCAGTTCACTCCACGTCGCAAACCCTGCATATAGAAGTTCATTCGTGGAAGAGCCCAAAGAGTACACAGTGGGAGAAAAGCTGCTTGTGTTACCCCTGCAACTGAAGCAGAGTTCTACCGTTAAAACTGCATGGTTTGGGAGAGGATATGCTTACAGTCCTCGTTACAGCCTGCCACGGTTGAGGCAGTTGGATCCACGTGGGAATCCCTGCATAAAGAAGTTCATTCGTGTAAGAGCCCAAAGAGTACACAGTGGGAGAAATGATGCTTGTGTTTCACCTGCAACTAAAGCAGAATTCTTTGGTAAAACTGCCGTGTTTTGGAAGAGGAAATGCTTACAGTCCTTGCTACATCCTGCCTTGGTTGAGGCAGTTCGCTCCACGTCGGAAACCCTGCATATAGAAGTTCATTCGTGGAAGAGCCCTAAGAGTACACAGTGGGAGAAAACCTGCTTGTGTTACCCCTGCAACTAAAGCAGAGTTCTACCGTTAAAACTGCGTGGTTTGGGAGAGGATATGCTTACAGTCCTCGCTACAGCCTGCCACGGTTGAGGCAGTTCGATCCACGTGGGAATCCCTGCATAAAGAAGTTCATTCGTGTAAGAGCCCAAAGAGTACACAGTGGGAGAAATGATGCTTGTGTTTCACCTGCAACTAAAGCAGAATTCTTTGGTAAAACTGCCATGTTTTTTAAGAGGAAATGCTTACAGTCTTTGCTACAGCCTGCCTTGGTTGAGGCAGTTCGCTCCACGTCGGAAACACTGCATATAGAAGTTCATTCGTGGAAGAGCCCCAAGAGTACACAGTGGGAGAAAAGCTGCTTGTGTTACCCCTGCAACTAAAGCAGAGTTCTACCGTTAAAACTGCGTGTTTTGGGATAGGATATGCTTACAGTCCTCGCTACAGCCTGCCACGGTTGAGGCAGTTCGATCCACGTGGGAATCCCTGCATAAAGAAGTTCATTCGTGTAAGAGCCCCAAGAGTACACAGTGGGAGTAATGCTGCTTGTGTTTCACCTGCAACTGAAGCAGAATTCTTTGGTAAAACTGCCGTGTTTTGGAAGAGGAAATGCTTACAGTCCTCGCTACAGCCTGCCTTGGTTGAGGCAGTTCGCTCCACGTCGCAAACCCTGCATATAGAAGTTCATTCGTGGAAGAGCCCAAAGAGTACACAGTGGGAGAAAAACTGCTTGTGTTACCCCTGCAACCAAAGCAGAGTTCTACCTTTAAAACTGCGTGTTTTGGGATAGGATATGCTTACAGTCCTCGCTACAGCCAGCCACGGTTGAGGCAGTTCGATCCACGTGGGAATCCCTGCATAAAGAAGTTCATTCGTGTAAGAGCCCGAAGAGTACACAGTGGGAGATATGATGCTTGTGTTTCACCTGCAACTGAAGCAGAATTCTTTGGTAAAACTGCCGTGGTTTGGAAGAGGAAATGCTTACATTCCTCGCTACAGCCTGCCTTGGTTGAGGCAGTTCGCTCCACGTCGAAAACCCTGCATATAGAAGTTCATTCGTGGAAGAGCCCAAAGAGTACACAGTGGGAGAAAAGCTGCTTGTGTTACCCTTGCAACTAAAGCAGAGTTCTACCCTTAAAACTGCGTGGTTTGGGAGAGGATATGCTTACAGTGCTCGCTGCAGCCTTCCTTGGTTGAGGCAGTTCGCTCCACGTCGCAAACCCTGCATATAGAAGTTCATTCGTGGAAGAGCCCCAAGAGTACACAGTGGGAGAAAAGCTGCTTGTGTTACCCCTGCAACTAAAGCAGAGTTCTACCGTTAAAACTGCGTGGTTTGGGAGAGGATATGCTTACAGTCCTCGCTACAGCCTGCCATGGTGGAGGCATTTCGCTCCACGTGGGAATCCCTGCATAAAGAAGTTTATTCGTGTAAGAGCCCCAAGAGTACACAGTGGGAGTAATGCTGCTTGTATTCCACCTGCAACTAAAGCAGAATTCTTTGGTAAAACTGCCGTGTTTTGTAAGAGGAAATGCTTACAGTCATTGCTACAGCCTGCCTTGGTTGAGGCAGTTCGCTCCACGTCGGAAACACTGCATATAGAAGTTCATTCGTGGAAGAGCCCCAAGAGTACACAGTGGGAGAAAAGCTGCTTGTGTTACCCCTGCAACTAAAGCAGAGTTCTACCGTTAAAACTGCGTGGTTTGGGAGAGGATATGCTTACAGTCCTCGCTACAGCCTGCCTTGGTTGAGGCGGTTCACTCCACGTCGCAAACCCTGCATATAGAAGTTCATTCGTGGAAGAGCCCAAAGAGTACACAGTGGGAGAAAAGCTGCTTGTGTTACCCCTGCAACTAAAGCAGAGTTCTACCGTTAAAACTGCGTGGTTTGTGAGAGGATATGCTTACAGTCCTCGTTACAGCGTGCCACGGTTGAGGCAGTTGGATCCACGTGGGAATCCCTGCATAAAGAAGTTCATTCGTGTAAGAGCCCAAAGAGTACACAGTGGGAGAAATGATGCTTGTGTTACCCCTGCAACTAAAGCAGAATTCTTTGGTAAAACTGCCGTGTTTTGGAAGAGGAAATGCTTACAGTCCTTGCTACATCCTGCCTTGGTTGAGGCGGTTCGCTCCACGTCGGAAACCCTGCATAAAGAAGTTCATTCGTGGAAGAGCCCCAAGAGTACACAGTGGGAGAAAACCTGCTTGTGTTAGCCCTGCAACTAAAGCAGAGTTCTACCGTTAAAACTGCGTGGTTTGGGAGAGGATATGCTTACAGTCCTCGCTACAGCCTGCCACGGTTGAGGCAGTTCGATCCACGTGGGAATCCCTGCATAAAGAAGTTCATTCGTGTAAGAGCCCAAAGAGTACACAGTGGGAGAAATGATGCTTGTGTTTCACCTGCAACTGAAGCAGAATTCTTTGGTAAAACTGCCGTGTTTTTTAAGAGGAAATGCTTACAGTCTTTGCTACAGCCTGCCTTGGTTGAGGCAGTTCGCTCCACGTCGGAAACACTGCATATAGAAGTTCATTCGTGGAAGAGCCCAAAGAGTACACAGTGGGAGAAAAGCTGCTTGTGTTACCCTTGCAACTAAAGCAGAGTTCTACCCTTAAAACTGCGTGGTTTGGGAGAGGATATGCTTACAGTGCTCGCTACAGCCTTCCTTGGTTGAGGCAGTTCGCTCCACGTCGCAAACCCTGCATATAGAAGTTCATTCGTGGAAGAGCCCCAAGAGTACACAGTGGGATGGGCCTCCCTGGTGGCGCAAGTGGTTGAGAGTCCGCCTGCCGATGCAGGGGATGCGGGTTCGTGCCCCGGTCTGGGAGGATCCCATGTGCCGCGGAGCAGCTGGGCCCGTGAGCCATGGCCGCTGAGCCTGCGCGTCCGGAGCCTGCGCGTCCGGAGCCTGTGCTCCGCAACGGGGGAGGCCACAACAGTGAGAGGCCCGCATACCGCAAAAAAAAAAAAAAAAAAAAAAAAAAAAAGAGTACACAGTGGGAGAAAAGCTGCTTGTGTTACCCCTGCAACTAAAGCAGAGTTCTACCGTTAAAACTGCGTGGTTTGGGAGAGGATATGCTTACAGTCCTCGCTACAGCCTGCCATGGTGGAGGCATTTCGCTCCACGTGGGAATCCCTGCATAAAGAAGTTTATTCGTGTAAGAGCCCCAAGAATACACAGTGGGAGTAATGCTGCTTGTATTCCACCTGCAACTAAAGCAGAATTCTTTGGTAAAACTGCCGTGTTTTGTAAGAGGAAATGCTTACAGTCATTGCTACAGCCTGCCTTGGTTGAGGCAGTTCGCTCCACGTCGGAAACACTGCATATAGAAGTTCATTCGTGGAAGAGCCCCAAGACTACACAGTGGGAGAAAAGCTGCTTGTGTTACCCCTGCAACTAAAGCAGAGTTCTACCGTTAAAACTGCGTGGTTTGGGAGAGGATATGCTTACAGTCCTCGCTACAGCCTGCCTTGGTTGAGGCAGTTCACTCCACGTCGCAAACCCTGCATATAGAAGTTCATTCGTGGAAGAGCCCAAAGAGTACACAGTGGGAGAAAAGCTGCTTGTGTTACCCCTGCAACTAAAGCAGAGTTCTACCGTTAAAACTGCGTGGTTTGGGAGAGGATATGCTTACAGTCTTCGTTACAGCCTGCCACGGTTGAGGCAGTTGGATCCACGTGGGAATCCCTGCATAAAGAAGTTCATTCGTGTAAGAGCCCAAAGAGTACACAGTGGGAGAAATGATGCTTGTGTTTCACCTGCAACTAAAGCAGAATTCTTTGGTAAAACTGCCGTGTTTTGGAAGAGGAAATGCTTAAAGTCCTCGCTACAGCCTGCCTTGGTTGAGGCAGTTCGCTCCACGTCGCAAACCCTGCATATAGAAGTTCATTCGTGGAAGAGCCCAAAGAGTACACAGTGGGAGAAAAACTGCTTGTGTTACCCCTGCAACTAAAGCAGAGTTCTACCGTTAAAACTGCGTGGTTTGGGACAGGATATGTTTACAGTCCTCGCTACAGCCTGCCATGGTGGAGGCATTTCGCTCCACGTGGGAATCCCTGCATAAAGAAGTTTATTCGTGTAAGAGCCCCAAGAGTACACAGTGGGAGTAATGCTGCTTCTATTCCACCTACAACTAAAGCAGAATTCTTTGGTAAAACTGCCGTGTTTTGTAAGAGGAAATGCTTACAGTCTTTGCTACAGCCTGCCTTGGTTGAGGCAGTTCGCTCCACGTCGGAAACACTGCATATAGAAGTTCATTCGTGGAAGAGCCCAAAGAGTACACAGTGGGAGAAAAGCTGCTTGTGTTACCCCTGCAACTAAAGCAGAGTTCTACCGTTAAAACTGCGTGGTTTGGGATAGGATATGCTTACAGTCCTCGCTACAGCCTGCCTTGGTTGAGGCAGTTCGCTCCACTTCGGAAACCCTGCATATAGAAGTTCATTCGTGGAAGAGCCCCAAGAGTACACAGTGGGAGAAAAGCTGCTTGTGTTACCCCTGCAACTAAAGCAGAGTTCTACCGTTAAAGCTGGGTGGTTTGGGAGAGGATATGCTTACAGTCCTCGCTACAGCCTGCCATGGTGGAGGCAGTTCGCTCCACGTCGGAAACCCTGCATATAGAAGTTCATTCGTGGAAGAGCCAGAAGAGTACACAGTGGGAGAAAAGCTGCTTGTGTTACCCCTGCAACTAAAGCAGAGTTCTACCGTTAAAACTGCGTGGTTTGGGAGAGGATATGCTTACAGTGCTCGCTACAGCCTGCCTTGGTTGAGGCAGTTCGCTCCACATCGCAAACCCTGCATATAGAAGTTCATTCGTGGAAGAGCCCAAAGAGTACACAGTGGGAGAAAAACTGCTTGTGTTACCCCTGCAACTAAAGCAGAGTTCTACCGTTAAAGCTGCGTGGTTTGGGAGAGGATATGCTTACAGTCCTCGCTACAGCCTGCCATGGTGGAGGCAGTTCTCTCCACGTGGGAATCCCTGCATAAAGAAGTTCATTCGTGCAAGAGCCCAAAGAGTACACATTGGGAGTAATGCTGCTTGTATTCCACCTGCAACTAAAGCAGAATTCTTTGGTAAAACTGCCGTGTTTTGTAAGAGGAAATGCTTACAGTCCTCGCTACATCCTGGTTGGTTGAGGCAGTTCGCTCCACGTCGGAAACCCTGAATATAGAAGTTCATTCGTGGAAGAGCCCCAAGAGTACACAGTGGGAGAAAAGCTGCTTGTGTTACCCCTGCAACTAAAGCAGAGTTCTACCGTTAAAACTGCGTGGTTTGGGAGAGGATATGCTTACAGTCCTCGCTACAGCCTGCCATGGTGGAGGCAGTTCGCTCCACGTGGGAATCCCTGCATAAATAAGTTTATTCGTGTAAGAGCCCCAAGAGTACACAGTGGGAGTAATGCTGCTTGTATTCCACCTGCACCTAAAGCAGAATTCTTTGGTAAAACTGCCGTGTTTTGTAAGAGGAAATGCTTACAGTCTTTGCTACAGCCTACCTTGCTTGAGGCAGTTCGCTCCACGTCAGAAACACTGCATATAGAATTTCATTCGTGGAAGAGCCCCAAGAGTACACAGTGGGAGAAAAGCTGCTTGTGTTACCCCTGCAACTAAAGCAGAGTTCTACCGTTAAAACTGCGTGGTTTGGGAGAGGATATGCTTACAGTCCTCGCTGCAGCCTGCCACGGTTGAGGCAGTTCGATCCACGTGGGAATCCCTGCATAAAGAAGTTCATTCGTGTAAGAGCCAAAGAGTACACAGTGGGAGAAATGATGCTTGTGTTTCACCTGCAACTGAAGCAGAATTCTTTGGTAAAACTGCCGTGTTTTTTAAGAGGAAATGCTTACAGTCTTTGCTACAGCCTGCCTTGGTTGAGGCAGTTCGCTCCACGTCGGAAACACTGCATATAGAAGTTCATTCGTGGAAGAGCCCAAAGAGTACACAGTGGGAGAAAAGCTGCTTGTGTTACCCTTGCAACTAAAGCAGAGTTCTACCCTTAAAACTGCGTGGTTTGGGAGAGGATATGCTTACAGTGCTCGCTACAGCCTTCCTTGGTTGAGGCAGTTCGCTCCACGTCGCAAACCCTGCATATAGAAGTTCATTCGTGGAAGAGCCCCAAGAGTACACAGTGGGATGGGCCTCCCTGGTGGCGCAAGTGGTTGAGAGTCCGCCTGCCGATGCAGGGGATGCGGGTTCGTGCCCCGGTCTGGGAGGATCCCATGTGCCGCGGAGCGGCTGGGCCCGTGAGCCATGGCCGCTGAGCCTGCGCGTCCGGAGCCTGCGCGTCCGGAGCCTGTGCTCCGCAACGGGGGAGGCCACAACAGTGAGAGGCCCGCATACCGCAAAAAAAAAAAAAAAAAAAAAAAAAAAAAAGAGTACACAGTGGGAGAAAAGCTGCTTGTGTTACCCCTGCAACTAAAGCAGAGTTCTACCGTTAAAACTGCGTGGTTTGGGAGAGGATATGCTTACAGTCCTCGCTACAGCCTGCCATGGTGGAGGCATTTCGCTCCACGTGGGAATCCCTGCATAAAGAAGTTTATTCGTGTAAGAGCCCCAAGAGTACACAGTGGGAGTAATGCTGCTTGTATTCCACCTGCAACTAAAGCAGAATTCTTTGGTAAAACTGCCGTGTTTTGTAAGAGGAAATGCTTACAGTCATTGCTACAGCCTGCCTTGGTTGAGGCAGTTCGCTCCACGTCGGAAACACTGCATATAGAAGTTCATTCGTGGAAGAGCCCCAAGACTACACAGTGGGAGAAAAGCTGCTTGTGTTACCCCTGCAACTAAAGCAGAGTTCTACCGTTAAAACTGCGTGGTTTGGGAGAGGATATGCTTACAGTCCTCGCTACAGCCTGCCTTGGTTGAGGCAGTTCACTCCACGTCGCAAACCCTGCATATAGAAGTTCATTCGTGGAAGAGCCCAAAGAGTACACAGTGGGAGAAAAGCTGCTTGTGTTACCCCTGCAACTAAAGCAGAGTTCTACCGTTAAAACTGCGTGGTTTGGGAGAGGATATGCTTACAGTCTTCGTTACAGCCTGCCACGGTTGAGGCAGTTGGATCCACGTGGGAATCCCTGCATAAAGAAGTTCATTCGTGTAAGAGCCCAAAGAGTACACAGTGGGAGAAATGATGCTTGTGTTTCACCTGCAACTAAAGCAGAATTCTTTGGTAAAACTGCCGTGTTTTGGAAGAGGAAATGCTTAAAGTCCTCGCTACAGCCTGCCTTGGTTGAGGCAGTTCGCTCCACGTCGCAAACCCTGCATATAGAAGTTCATTCGTGGAAGAGCCCAAAGAGTACACAGTGGGAGAAAAACTGCTTGTGTTACCCCTGCAACTAAAGCAGAGTTCTACCGTTAAAACTGCGTGGTTTGGGACAGGATATGTTTACAGTCCTCGCTACAGCCTGCCATGGTGGAGGCATTTCGCTCCACGTGGGAATCCCTGCATAAAGAAGTTTATTCGTGTAAGAGCCCCAAGAGTACACAGTGGGAGTAATGCTGCTTCTATTCCACCTACAACTAAAGCAGAATTCTTTGGTAAAACTGCCGTGTTTTGTAAGAGGAAATGCTTACAGTCTTTGCTACAGCCTGCCTTGGTTGAGGCAGTTCGCTCCACGTCGGAAACACTGCATATAGAAGTTCATTCGTGGAAGAGCCCAAAGAGTACACAGTGGGAGAAAAGCTGCTTGTGTTACCCCTGCAACTAAAGCAGAGTTCTACCGTTAAAACTGCGTGGTTTGGGATAGGATATGCTTACAGTCCTCGCTACAGCCTGCCTTGGTTGAGGCAGTTCGCTCCACTTCGGAAACCCTGCATATAGAAGTTCATTCGTGGAAGAGCCCCAAGAGTACACAGTGGGAGAAAAGCTGCTTGTGTTACCCCTGCAACTAAAGCAGAGTTCTACCGTTAAAGCTGGGTGGTTTGGGAGAGGATATGCTTACAGTCCTCGCTACAGCCTGCCATGGTGGAGGCAGTTCGCTCCACGTCGGAAACCCTGCATATAGAAGTTCATTCGTGGAAGAGCCAGAAGAGTACACAGTGGGAGAAAAGCTGCTTGTGTTACCCCTGCAACTAAAGCAGAGTTCTACCGTTAAAACTGCGTGGTTTGGGAGAGGATATGCTTACAGTGCTCGCTACAGCCTGCCTTGGTTGAGGCAGTTCGCTCCACATCGCAAACCCTGCATATAGAAGTTCATTCGTGGAAGAGCCCAAAGAGTACACAGTGGGAGAAAAACTGCTTGTGTTACCCCTGCAACTAAAGCAGAGTTCTACCGTTAAAGCTGCGTGGTTTGGGAGAGGATATGCTTACAGTCCTCGCTACAGCCTGCCATGGTGGAGGCAGTTCGCTCCACGTGGGAATCCCTGCATAAAGAAGTTCATTCGTGCAAGAGCCCAAAGAGTACACATTGGGAGTAATGCTGCTTGTATTCCACCTGCAACTAAAGCAGAATTCTTTGGTAAAACTGCCGTGTTTTGTAAGAGGAAATGCTTACAGTCCTCGCTACATCCTGGTTGGTTGAGGCAGTTCGCTCCACGTCGGAAACCCTGCATATAGAAGTTCATTCGTGGAAGAGCCCCAAGAGTACACAGTGGGAGAAAAGCTGCTTGTGTTACCCCTGCAACTAAAGCAGAGTTCTACCGTTAAAACTGCGTGGTTTGGGAGAGGATATGCTTACAGTCCTCGCTACAGCCTGCCATGGTGGAGGCAGTTCGCTCCACGTGGGAATCCCTGCATAAATAAGTTTATTCGTGTAAGAGCCCCAAGAGTACACAGTGGGAGTAATGCTGCTTGTATTCCACCTGCAACTAAAGCAGAATTCTTTGGTAAAACTGCCGTGTTTTGTAAGAGGAAATGCTTACAGTCTTTGCTACAGCCTACCTTGCTTGAGGCAGTTCGCTCCACGTCAGAAACACTGCATATAGAATTTCATTCGTGGAAGAGCCCCAAGAGTACACAGTGGGAGAAAAGCTGCTTGTGTTACCCCTGCAACTAAAGCAGAGTTCTACCGTTAAAGCTGGGTGGTTTGGGAGAGGATATGCTTACAGTCCTCGCTACAGCCTGCCATGGTGGAGGCAGTTAGCTCCACGTCGGAAACCCTGCATATAGAAGTTCATTCGTGGAAGAGCCAGAAGAGTACACAGTGGGAGAAAAGCTGCTTGTGTTACCCCTGCAACTAAAGCAGAGTTCTACCGTTAAAACTGCGTTGTTTGGGAGAGGATATGCTTACAGTCCTCGCTACAGCCTGGCTTGGTTGAGGCAGTTCGCTCCACGTCGCAAACCCTGCATATAGAAGTTCATTCGTGGAAGAGCCCAAAGAGTACACAGTGGGAGAAAAGCTGCTTGTGTTACCCCTGCAACTAAGGCAGAGTTCTAACGTTAAAACTGCGTGGTTTGGGAGAGGATATGCTTACAGTGCTCGCTACAGCCTGCCTTGGTTGAGGCAGTTCGCTCCACGTCGCAAACCCTGCATATAGAAGTTCATTCGTGGAAGAGCCCAAAGAGTACACAGTGGGAGAAAAACTGCTTGTGTTACCCCTGCAACTAAAGCAGAGTTCTACCGTTAAAACTGCGTGGTTTGGGAGAGGATATGCTTACAGTCCTCGCTACAGCCTGCCATGGTGGAGGCATTTCGCTACACGTGGGAATCCCTGCATAAAAAGTTTATTCGTGTAAGAGCCCCAAGAGTAAACAGTGGGAGTAATGCTGCTTGTATTCCACCTGCAACTAAAGCAGAATTCTTTGGTAAACTGCCGTGTTTTGTAAGAGGAAATGCCTACAGTCTTTGCTACAGCCTGCCTTGGTTGAGGCAGTTCGCTCCACGTCGGAAACACTGCATATAGAAGTTCATTCGTGGAAGAGCCCCAAGAGTACACAGTGGGAGAAAAGCTCCTTGTGTTACCCCTGCAACTAAGGCAGAGTTCTACCGTTAAAACTGCGTGATTTGGGATAGGATATGCTTACAGTCCTCGCTACAGCCTGCCACGGTTGAGGCAGTTCGATCCACGTGGGAATCCCTGCATAAAGAAGTTCATTCGTGTAAGAGCCCAAAGAGTACACAGTGGGAGAAATGATGCTTGTGTTTCACCTGCAACTGAAGCAGAATTCTTTGGTAAAACTGCCGTGTTTTGGAAGAGGAAATGCTTACATTCCTCGCTACAGCCTGGCTTGGTTGAGGCAGTTCGCTCCACGTCGCAAACCCTGCATATAGAAGTTCATTCGTGGAAGAGCCCAAAGAGTACACAGTGGGAGAAAAGCTGCTTGTGTTACCCCTGCAACTAAAGCAGAGTTCTACCGTTAAAACTGCGTGGTTTGGGAGAGGATATGCTTACAGTGCTCGCTACAGCCTGCCTTGGTTGAGGCAGTTCGCTCCACGTCGCAAACCCTGCATATAGAAGTTCATTCGTGGAAGAGCCCAAAGAGTACACAGTGGGAGAAAAACTGCTTGTGTTACCCCTGCAACTAAAGCAGAGTTCTACCGTTAAAACTGCGTGGTTTGGGAGAGGATATGCTTACAGTCCTCGCTACAGCCTGCCATGGTGGAGGCATTTCGCTCCACGTGGGAATCCCTGCATAAAGAAGTTTATTCGTGTAAGAGCCCCAAGAGTACACAGTGGGAGTAATGCTGCTTGTATTCCACCTGCAACTAAAGCAGAATTCTTTGGTAAAACTGCCGTGTTTTGTAAGAGGAAATGCCTACAGTTTTTGCTACAGCCTGCCTTGGTTGAGGCAGTTCGCTCCACGTCGGAAACACTGCATATAGAAGTTCATTCGTGGAAGAGCCCCAAGAGTACACAGTGGGAGAAAAGCTGCTTGTGTTACCCCTGCAACTAAAGCAGAGTTCTACCGTTAAAACTGCGTGTTTTGGGATAGGATATGCTTACAGTCCTCGCTACAGCCTGTCACGGTTGAGGCAGTTCGATCCACGTGGGAATCCCTGCATAAAGAAGTTCATTCGTGTAAGAGCCCAAAGAGTACACAGTGGGAGAAATGATGCTTGTGTTTCACCTGCAACTGAAGCAGAATTCTTTGGTAAAACTGCCGTGTTTTGGAAGAGGAAATGCTTACAGTCCTCGCTACAGCCTGCCTTGGTTGAGGCAGTTCGCTCCACGTCGGAAACCCTGCATATAGAAGTTCATTCGTGGAAGAGCCCCAAGAGTACACAGTGGGAGAAAAGCTGCTTGTGTTTCCCCTGCAACTAAAGCAGAGTTCTACCTTTAAAACTCCGTGGTTTGGGAGAGGATATGCTTACAGTGTTCGCTACAGCTTGCCTTGGTTGAGGCAGTTCGCTCCACGTCGCAAACCCTGCATATAGAAGTTCATTCGTGGAAGAGCCCGAAGAGTACACAGTGGGAGAAAGACTGCTTGTGTTACCCCTGCAACTAAAGCAGAGTTCTACCGTTAAAGCTGGGTGGTTTGGGAGAGGATATGCTTACAGTCCTCGCTACAGCCTGCCATGGTGGAGGCAGTTCGCTCCACGTCGGAAACCCTGCATATAGAAGTTCATTCGTGGAAGAGCCAGAAGAGTACACAGTGGGAGAAAAGCTGCTTGTGTTACCCCTGCAACTAAAGCAGAGTTCTACCGTTAAAACTGCGTGGTTTGGGAGAGGATATGCTTACAGTGCTCGCTACAGCCTGCCTTGGTTGAGGCAGTTCGCTCCACGTCGCAAACCCTGCATATAGAAGTTCATTCGTGGAAGAGCCCAAAGAGTACACAGTGGGAGAAAAACTGCTTGTGTTACCCCTGCAACTAAAGCAGAGTTCTACCGTTAAAGCTGCGTGGTTTGGGAGAGGATATGCTTACAGTCCTCGCTACAGCCTGCCATGGTGGAGGCAGTTCGCTCCACGTGGGAATCCCTGCATAAAGAAGTTCATTCGTGCAAGAGCCCAAAGAGTACACATTGGGAGTAATGCTGCTTGTATTCCACCTGCAACTAAAGCAGAATTCTTTGGTAAAACTGCCGTGTTTTGTAAGAGGAAATGCTTACAGTCCTCGCTACATCCTGGTTGGTTGAGGCAGTTCGCTCCACGTCTGAAACCCTGCATATAGAAGTTCATTCGTGGAAGAGCCCCAAGAGTACACAGTGGGAGAAAAGCTGCTTGTGTTACCCCTGCAACTAAAGCAGAGTTCTACCGTTAAAACTGCGTGGTTTGGGAGAGGATATGCTTACAGTCCTCGCTACAGCCTGCCATGGTGGAGGCAGTTCGCTCCACGTGGGAATCCCTGCATAAATAAGTTTATTCGTGTAAGAGCCCCAAGAGTACACAGTGGGAGTAATGCTGCTTGTATTCCACCTGCAACTAAAGCAGAATTCTTTGGTAAAACTGCCGTGTTTTGTAAGAGGAAATGCTTACAGTCTTTGCTACAGCCTACCTTGCTTGAGGCAGTTCGCTCCACGTCAGAAACACTGCATATAGAATTTCATTCGTGGAAGAGCCCCAAGAGTACACAGTGGGAGAAAAGCTGCTTGTGTTACACCTGCAACTAAAGCAGAGTTCTACCGTTAAAACTGCGTTGTTTGGGAGAGGATATGCTTACAGTGCTCGCTACAGCCTGCCTTGGTTGAGGCAGTTCGCTCCACGTCGCAAACCCTGCATATAGAAGTTCATTCTTGGAAGAGCCCAAAGAGTACACAGTGGGAGAAAAACTGCTTGTGTTACCCCTGCAACTAAAGCAGAGTTCTACCGTTAAAACTGCGTGGTTTGGGAGAGGATATGCTTACAGTCCTCGCTACAGCCTGCCATGGTGGAGGCATTTCGCTCCACGTGGGAATCCCTGCATAAAGAAGTTTATTCGTGTAAGAGCCCCAAGAGTACACAGTGGGAGTAATGCTGCTTGTATTCCACCTGCAACTAAAGCAGAATTCTTTGGTAAAACTGCCGTGTTTTGTAAGAGGAAATGCCTACAGTCTTTGCTACAGCCTGCCTTGGTTGAGGCAGTTCGCTCCACGTCGGAAACACTGCATATAGAAGTTCATTCGTGGAAGAGCCCCAAGAGTACACAGTGGGAGAAAAGCTGCTTGTGTTACCCCTGCAACTAAGGCAGAGTTCTACCATTAAAACTGCGTGATTTGGGATAGGATATGCTTACAGTCCTCGCTACAGCCTGCCACGGTTGAGGCAGTTCGATCCACGTGGGAATCCCTGCATAAAGAAGTTCATTCGTGTAAGAGCCCGAAGAGTACACAGTGGGAGAAATGATGCTTGTGTTTCACCTGCAACTGAAGCAGAATTCTTTGGTAAAACTGCCGTGTTTTGGAAGAGGAAATGCTTACAGTCCTCGCTACAGCCTGGCTTGGTTGAGGCAGTTCGCTCCACGTCGCAAACCCTGCATATAGAAGTTCATTCGTGGAAGAGCCCAAAGAGTACACAGTGGGAGAAAAGCTGCTTGTGTTACCCCTGCAACTAAAGCAGAGTTCTACCGTTAAAACTGCGTGGTTTGGGAGAGGATATGCTTACAGTGCTCGCTACAGCCTGCCTTGGTTGAGGCAGTTCGCTCCACGTCGCAAACCCTGCATATAGAAGTTCATTCGTGGAAGAGCCCAAAGAGTACACAGTGGGAGAAAAACTGCTTGTGTTACCCCTGCAACTAAAGCAGAGTTCTACCGTTAAAACTGCGTGGTTTGGGAGAGGATATGCTTACAGTCCTCGCTACAGCCTGCCATGGTGGAGGCATTTCGCTCCACGTGGGAATCCCTGCATAAAGAAGTTTATTCGTGTAAGAGCCCCAAGAGTACACAGTGGGAGTAATGCTGCTTGTATTCCACCTGCAACTAAAGCAGAATTCTTTGGTAAAACTGCCGTGTTTTGTAAGAGGAAATGCCTACAGTCTTTGCTACAGCCTGCCTTGGTTGAGGCAGTTCGCTCCACGTCGGAAACACTGCATATAGAAGTTCATTCGTGGAAGAGCCCCAAGAGTACACAGTGGGAGAAAAGCTGCTTGTGTTACCCCTGCAACTAAAGCAGAGTTCTACCGTTAAAACTGCGTGTTTTGGGATAGGATATGCTTACAGTCCTCGCTACAGCCTGCCACGGTTGAGGCAGTTCGATCCACGTGGGAATCCCTGCATAAAGAAGTTCATTCGTGTAAGAGCCCCAAGAGTACACAGTGGGAGTAATGCTGCTTGTGTTTCACCTGCAACTGAAGCAGAATTCTTTGGTAAAACTGCCGTGTTTTGGAAGAGGAAATGCTTACAGTCCTCGCTACAGCCTGCCTTGGTTGAGGCAGTTCGCTCCACGTCGCAAACCCTGCATATAGAAGTTCATTCGTGGAAGAGCCCAAAGAGTACACAGTGGGAGAAAAACTGCTTGTGTTACCCCTGCAACCAAAGCAGAGTTCTACCTTTAAAACTGCGTGTTTTGGGATAGGATATGCTTACAGTCCTCGCTACAGCCAGCCACGGTTGAGGCAGTTCGATCCACGTGGGAATCCCTGCATAAAGAAGTTCATTCGTGTAAGAGCCCGAAGAGTACACAGTGGGAGATATGATGCTTGTGTTTCACCTGCAACTGAAGCAGAATTCTTTGGTAAAACTGCCGTGGTTTGGAAGAGGAAATGCTTACATTCCTCGCTACAGCCTGCCTTGGTTGAGGCAGTTCGCTCCACGTCGAAAACCCTGCATATAGAAGTTCATTCGTGGAAGAGCCCAAAGAGTACACAGTGGGAGAAAAGCTGCTTGTGTTACCCTTGCAACTAAAGCAGAGTTCTACCCTTAAAACTGCGTGGTTTGGGAGAGGATATGCTTACAGTGCTCGCTGCAGCCTTCCTTGGTTGAGGCAGTTCGCTCCACGTCGCAAACCCTGCATATAGAAGTTCATTCGTGGAAGAGCCCCAAGAGTACACAGTGGGAGAAAAGCTGCTTGTGTTACCCCTGCAACTAAAGCAGAGTTCTACCGTTAAAACTGCGTGGTTTGGGAGAGGATATGCTTACAGTCCTCGCTACAGCCTGCCATGGTGGAGGCATTTCGCTCCACGTGGGAATCCCTGCATAAAGAAGTTTATTCGTGTAAGAGCCCCAAGAGTACACAGTGGGAGTAATGCTGCTTGTATTCCACCTGCAACTAAAGCAGAATTCTTTGGTAAAACTGCCGTGTTTTGTAAGAGGAAATGCTTACAGTCATTGCTACAGCCTGCCTTGGTTGAGGCAGTTCGCTCCACGTCGGAAACACTGCATATAGAAGTTCATTCGTGGAAGAGCCCCAAGAGTACACAGTGGGAGAAAAGCTGCTTGTGTTACCCCTGCAACTAAAGCAGAGTTCTACCGTTAAAACTGCGTGGTTTGGGAGAGGATATGCTTACAGTCCTCGCTACAGCCTGCCTTGGTTGAGGCGGTTCACTCCACGTCGCAAACCCTGCATATAGAAGTTCATTCGTGGAAGAGCCCAAAGAGTACACAGTGGGAGAAAAGCTGCTTGTGTTACCCCTGCAACTAAAGCAGAGTTCTACCGTTAAAACTGCGTGGTTTGTGAGAGGATATGCTTACAGTCCTCGTTACAGCGTGCCACGGTTGAGGCAGTTGGATCCACGTGGGAATCCCTGCATAAAGAAGTTCATTCGTGTAAGAGCCCAAAGAGTACACAGTGGGAGAAATGATGCTTGTGTTACCCCTGCAACTAAAGCAGAATTCTTTGGTAAAACTGCCGTGTTTTGGAAGAGGAAATGCTTACAGTCCTTGCTACATCCTGCCTTGGTTGAGGCGGTTCGCTCCACGTCGGAAACCCTGCATAAAGAAGTTCATTCGTGGAAGAGCCCCAAGAGTACACAGTGGGAGAAAACCTGCTTGTGTTAGCCCTGCAACTAAAGCAGAGTTCTACCGTTAAAACTGCGTGGTTTGGGAGAGGATATGCTTACAGTCCTCGCTACAGCCTGCCACGGTTGAGGCAGTTCGATCCACGTGGGAATCCCTGCATAAAGAAGTTCATTCGTGTAAGAGCCCAAAGAGTACACAGTGGGAGAAATGATGCTTGTGTTTCACCTGCAACTGAAGCAGAATTCTTTGGTAAAACTGCCGTGTTTTTTAAGAGGAAATGCTTACAGTCTTTGCTACAGCCTGCCTTGGTTGAGGCAGTTCGCTCCACGTCGGAAACACTGCATATAGAAGTTCATTCGTGGAAGAGCCCAAAGAGTACACAGTGGGAGAAAAGCTGCTTGTGTTACCCTTGCAACTAAAGCAGAGTTCTACCCTTAAAACTGCGTGGTTTGGGAGAGGATATGCTTACAGTGCTCGCTACAGCCTTCCTTGGTTGAGGCAGTTCGCTCCACGTCGCAAACCCTGCATATAGAAGTTCATTCGTGGAAGAGCCCCAAGAGTACACAGTGGGATGGGCCTCCCTGGTGGCGCAAGTGGTTGAGAGTCCGCCTGCCGATGCAGGGGATGCGGGTTCGTGCCCCGGTCTGGGAGGATCCCATGTGCCGCGGAGCAGCTGGGCCCGTGAGCCATGGCCGCTGAGCCTGCGCGTCCGGAGCCTGCGCGTCCGGAGCCTGTGCTCCGCAACGGGGGAGGCCACAACAGTGAGAGGCCCGCATACCGCAAAAAAAAAAAAAAAAAAAAAAAAAAAAAGAGTACACAGTGGGAGAAAAGCTGCTTGTGTTACCCCTGCAACTAAAGCAGAGTTCTACCGTTAAAACTGCGTGGTTTGGGAGAGGATATGCTTACAGTCCTCGCTACAGCCTGCCATGGTGGAGGCATTTCGCTCCACGTGGGAATCCCTGCATAAAGAAGTTTATTCGTGTAAGAGCCCCAAGAATACACAGTGGGAGTAATGCTGCTTGTATTCCACCTGCAACTAAAGCAGAATTCTTTGGTAAAACTGCCGTGTTTTGTAAGAGGAAATGCTTACAGTCATTGCTACAGCCTGCCTTGGTTGAGGCAGTTCGCTCCACGTCGGAAACACTGCATATAGAAGTTCATTCGTGGAAGAGCCCCAAGACTACACAGTGGGAGAAAAGCTGCTTGTGTTACCCCTGCAACTAAAGCAGAGTTCTACCGTTAAAACTGCGTGGTTTGGGAGAGGATATGCTTACAGTCCTCGCTACAGCCTGCCTTGGTTGAGGCAGTTCACTCCACGTCGCAAACCCTGCATATAGAAGTTCATTCGTGGAAGAGCCCAAAGAGTACACAGTGGGAGAAAAGCTGCTTGTGTTACCCCTGCAACTAAAGCAGAGTTCTACCGTTAAAACTGCGTGGTTTGGGAGAGGATATGCTTACAGTCTTCGTTACAGCCTGCCACGGTTGAGGCAGTTGGATCCACGTGGGAATCCCTGCATAAAGAAGTTCATTCGTGTAAGAGCCCAAAGAGTACACAGTGGGAGAAATGATGCTTGTGTTTCACCTGCAACTAAAGCAGAATTCTTTGGTAAAACTGCCGTGTTTTGGAAGAGGAAATGCTTAAAGTCCTCGCTACAGCCTGCCTTGGTTGAGGCAGTTCGCTCCACGTCGCAAACCCTGCATATAGAAGTTCATTCGTGGAAGAGCCCAAAGAGTACACAGTGGGAGAAAAACTGCTTGTGTTACCCCTGCAACTAAAGCAGAGTTCTACCGTTAAAACTGCGTGGTTTGGGACAGGATATGTTTACAGTCCTCGCTACAGCCTGCCATGGTGGAGGCATTTCGCTCCACGTGGGAATCCCTGCATAAAGAAGTTTATTCGTGTAAGAGCCCCAAGAGTACACAGTGGGAGTAATGCTGCTTCTATTCCACCTACAACTAAAGCAGAATTCTTTGGTAAAACTGCCGTGTTTTGTAAGAGGAAATGCTTACAGTCTTTGCTACAGCCTGCCTTGGTTGAGGCAGTTCGCTCCACGTCGGAAACACTGCATATAGAAGTTCATTCGTGGAAGAGCCCAAAGAGTACACAGTGGGAGAAAAGCTGCTTGTGTTACCCCTGCAACTAAAGCAGAGTTCTACCGTTAAAACTGCGTGGTTTGGGATAGGATATGCTTACAGTCCTCGCTACAGCCTGCCTTGGTTGAGGCAGTTCGCTCCACTTCGGAAACCCTGCATATAGAAGTTCATTCGTGGAAGAGCCCCAAGAGTACACAGTGGGAGAAAAGCTGCTTGTGTTACCCCTGCAACTAAAGCAGAGTTCTACCGTTAAAGCTGGGTGGTTTGGGAGAGGATATGCTTACAGTCCTCGCTACAGCCTGCCATGGTGGAGGCAGTTCGCTCCACGTCGGAAACCCTGCATATAGAAGTTCATTCGTGGAAGAGCCAGAAGAGTACACAGTGGGAGAAAAGCTGCTTGTGTTACCCCTGCAACTAAAGCAGAGTTCTACCGTTAAAACTGCGTGGTTTGGGAGAGGATATGCTTACAGTGCTCGCTACAGCCTGCCTTGGTTGAGGCAGTTCGCTCCACATCGCAAACCCTGCATATAGAAGTTCATTCGTGGAAGAGCCCAAAGAGTACACAGTGGGAGAAAAACTGCTTGTGTTACCCCTGCAACTAAAGCAGAGTTCTACCGTTAAAGCTGCGTGGTTTGGGAGAGGATATGCTTACAGTCCTCGCTACAGCCTGCCATGGTGGAGGCAGTTCTCTCCACGTGGGAATCCCTGCATAAAGAAGTTCATTCGTGCAAGAGCCCAAAGAGTACACATTGGGAGTAATGCTGCTTGTATTCCACCTGCAACTAAAGCAGAATTCTTTGGTAAAACTGCCGTGTTTTGTAAGAGGAAATGCTTACAGTCCTCGCTACATCCTGGTTGGTTGAGGCAGTTCGCTCCACGTCGGAAACCCTGAATATAGAAGTTCATTCGTGGAAGAGCCCCAAGAGTACACAGTGGGAGAAAAGCTGCTTGTGTTACCCCTGCAACTAAAGCAGAGTTCTACCGTTAAAACTGCGTGGTTTGGGAGAGGATATGCTTACAGTCCTCGCTACAGCCTGCCATGGTGGAGGCAGTTCGCTCCTCGTGGGAATCCCTGCATAAATAAGTTTATTCGTGTAAGAGCCCCAAGAGTACACAGTGGGAGTAATGCTGCTTGTATTCCACCTGCACCTAAAGCAGAATTCTTTGGTAAAACTGCCGTGTTTTGTAAGAGGAAATGCTTACAGTCTTTGCTACAGCCTACCTTGCTTGAGGCAGTTCGCTCCACGTCAGAAACACTGCATATAGAATTTCATTCGTGGAAGAGCCCCAAGAGTACACAGTGGGAGAAAAGCTGCTTGTGTTACCCCTGCAACTAAAGCAGAGTTCTACCGTTAAAACTGCGTGGTTTGGGAGAGGATATGCTTACAGTCCTCGCTGCAGCCTGCCACGGTTGAGGCAGTTCGATCCACGTGGGAATCCCTGCATAAAGAAGTTCATTCGTGTAAGAGCCAAAGAGTACACAGTGGGAGAAATGATGCTTGTGTTTCACCTGCAACTGAAGCAGAATTCTTTGGTAAAACTGCCGTGTTTTTTAAGAGGAAATGCTTACAGTCTTTGCTACAGCCTGCCTTGGTTGAGGCAGTTCGCTCCACGTCGGAAACACTGCATATAGAAGTTCATTCGTGGAAGAGCCCAAAGAGTACACAGTGGGAGAAAAGCTGCTTGTGTTACCCTTGCAACTAAAGCAGAGTTCTACCCTTAAAACTGCGTGGTTTGGGAGAGGATATGCTTACAGTGCTCGCTACAGCCTTCCTTGGTTGAGGCAGTTCGCTCCACGTCGCAAACCCTGCATATAGAAGTTCATTCGTGGAAGAGCCCCAAGAGTACACAGTGGGATGGGCCTCCCTGGTGGCGCAAGTGGTTGAGAGTCCGCCTGCCGATGCAGGGGATGCGGGTTCGTGCCCCGGTCTGGGAGGATCCCATGTGCCGCGGAGCGGCTGGGCCCGTGAGCCATGGCCGCTGAGCCTGCGCGTCCGGAGCCTGCGCGTCCGGAGCCTGTGCTCCGCAACGGGGGAGGCCACAACAGTGAGAGGCCCGCATACCGCAAAAAAAAAAAAAAAAAAAAAAAAAAAAAAAGAGTACACAGTGGGAGAAAAGCTGCTTGTGTTACCCCTGCAACTAAAGCAGAGTTCTACCGTTAAAACTGCGTGGTTTGGGAGAGGATATGCTTACAGTCCTCGCTACAGCCTGCCATGGTGGAGGCATTTCGCTCCACGTGGGAATCCCTGCATAAAGAAGTTTATTCGTGTAAGAGCCCCAAGAGTACACAGTGGGAGTAATGCTGCTTGTATTCCACCTGCAACTAAAGCAGAATTCTTTGGTAAAACTGCCGTGTTTTGTAAGAGGAAATGCTTACAGTCATTGCTACAGCCTGCCTTGGTTGAGGCAGTTCGCTCCACGTCGGAAACACTGCATATAGAAGTTCATTCGTGGAAGAGCCCCAAGACTACACAGTGGGAGAAAAGCTGCTTGTGTTACCCCTGCAACTAAAGCAGAGTTCTACCGTTAAAACTGCGTGGTTTGGGAGAGGATATGCTTACAGTCCTCGCTACAGCCTGCCTTGGTTGAGGCAGTTCACTCCACGTCGCAAACCCTGCATATAGAAGTTCATTCGTGGAAGAGCCCAAAGAGTACACAGTGGGAGAAAAGCTGCTTGTGTTACCCCTGCAACTAAAGCAGAGTTCTACCGTTAAAACTGCGTGGTTTGGGAGAGGATATGCTTACAGTCTTCGTTACAGCCTGCCACGGTTGAGGCAGTTGGATCCACGTGGGAATCCCTGCATAAAGAAGTTCATTCGTGTAAGAGCCCAAAGAGTACACAGTGGGAGAAATGATGCTTGTGTTTCACCTGCAACTAAAGCAGAATTCTTTGGTAAAACTGCCGTGTTTTGGAAGAGGAAATGCTTAAAGTCCTCGCTACAGCCTGCCTTGGTTGAGGCAGTTCGCTCCACGTCGCAAACCCTGCATATAGAAGTTCATTCGTGGAAGAGCCCAAAGAGTACACAGTGGGAGAAAAACTGCTTGTGTTACCCCTGCAACTAAAGCAGAGTTCTACCGTTAAAACTGCGTGGTTTGGGACAGGATATGTTTACAGTCCTCGCTACAGCCTGCCATGGTGGAGGCATTTCGCTCCACGTGGGAATCCCTGCATAAAGAAGTTTATTCGTGTAAGAGCCCCAAGAGTACACAGTGGGAGTAATGCTGCTTCTATTCCACCTACAACTAAAGCAGAATTCTTTGGTAAAACTGCCGTGTTTTGTAAGAGGAAATGCTTACAGTCTTTGCTACAGCCTGCCTTGGTTGAGGCAGTTCGCTCCACGTCGGAAACACTGCATATAGAAGTTCATTCGTGGAAGAGCCCAAAGAGTACACAGTGGGAGAAAAGCTGCTTGTGTTACCCCTGCAACTAAAGCAGAGTTCTACCGTTAAAACTGCGTGGTTTGGGATAGGATATGCTTACAGTCCTCGCTACAGCCTGCCTTGGTTGAGGCAGTTCGCTCCACTTCGGAAACCCTGCATATAGAAGTTCATTCGTGGAAGAGCCCCAAGAGTACACAGTGGGAGAAAAGCTGCTTGTGTTACCCCTGCAACTAAAGCAGAGTTCTACCGTTAAAGCTGGGTGGTTTGGGAGAGGATATGCTTACAGTCCTCGCTACAGCCTGCCATGGTGGAGGCAGTTCGCTCCACGTCGGAAACCCTGCATATAGAAGTTCATTCGTGGAAGAGCCAGAAGAGTACACAGTGGGAGAAAAGCTGCTTGTGTTACCCCTGCAACTAAAGCAGAGTTCTACCGTTAAAACTGCGTGGTTTGGGAGAGGATATGCTTACAGTGCTCGCTACAGCCTGCCTTGGTTGAGGCAGTTCGCTCCACATCGCAAACCCTGCATATAGAAGTTCATTCGTGGAAGAGCCCAAAGAGTACACAGTGGGAGAAAAACTGCTTGTGTTACCCCTGCAACTAAAGCAGAGTTCTACCGTTAAAGCTGCGTGGTTTGGGAGAGGATATGCTTACAGTCCTCGCTACAGCCTGCCATGGTGGAGGCAGTTCGCTCCACGTGGGAATCCCTGCATAAAGAAGTTCATTCGTGCAAGAGCCCAAAGAGTACACATTGGGAGTAATGCTGCTTGTATTCCACCTGCAACTAAAGCAGAATTCTTTGGTAAAACTGCCGTGTTTTGTAAGAGGAAATGCTTACAGTCCTCGCTACATCCTGGTTGGTTGAGGCAGTTCGCTCCACGTCGGAAACCCTGCATATAGAAGTTCATTCGTGGAAGAGCCCCAAGAGTACACAGTGGGAGAAAAGCTGCTTGTGTTACCCCTGCAACTAAAGCAGAGTTCTACCGTTAAAACTGCGTGGTTTGGGAGAGGATATGCTTACAGTCCTCGCTACAGCCTGCCATGGTGGAGGCAGTTCGCTCCACGTGGGAATCCCTGCATAAATAAGTTTATTCGTGTAAGAGCCCCAAGAGTACACAGTGGGAGTAATGCTGCTTGTATTCCACCTGCAACTAAAGCAGAATTCTTTGGTAAAACTGCCGTGTTTTGTAAGAGGAAATGCTTACAGTCTTTGCTACAGCCTACCTTGCTTGAGGCAGTTCGCTCCACGTCAGAAACACTGCATATAGAATTTCATTCGTGGAAGAGCCCCAAGAGTACACAGTGGGAGAAAAGCTGCTTGTGTTACCCCTGCAACTAAAGCAGAGTTCTACCGTTAAAGCTGGGTGGTTTGGGAGAGGATATGCTTACAGTCCTCGCTACAGCCTGCCATGGTGGAGGCAGTTAGCTCCACGTCGGAAACCCTGCATATAGAAGTTCATTCGTGGAAGAGCCAGAAGAGTACACAGTGGGAGAAAAGCTGCTTGTGTTACCCCTGCAACTAAAGCAGAGTTCTACCGTTAAAACTGCGTTGTTTGGGAGAGGATATGCTTACAGTCCT
The DNA here is from genome assembly GCF_025265405.1 of Mesoplodon densirostris. Classification (NCBI taxonomy): domain Eukaryota; kingdom Metazoa; phylum Chordata; class Mammalia; order Artiodactyla; family Ziphiidae; genus Mesoplodon; species Mesoplodon densirostris. Next base: position 91,488,125 of record NC_082672.1, read on the forward strand.
CGCTACAGCCTGGCTTGGTTGAGGCAGTTCGCTCCACGTCGCAAACCCTGCATATAGAAGTTCATTCGTGGAAGAGCCCAAAGAGTACACAGTGGGAGAAAAGCTGCTTGTGTTACCCCTGCAACTAAGGCAGAGTTCTAACGTTAAAACTGCGTGGTTTGGGAGAGGATATGCTTACAGTGCTCGCTACAGCCTGCCTTGGTTGAGGCAGTTCGCTCCACGTCGCAAACCCTGCATATAGAAGTTCATTCGTGGAAGAGCCCAAAGAGTACACAGTGGGAGAAAAACTGCTTGTGTTACCCCTGCAACTAAAGCAGAGTTCTACCGTTAAAACTGCGTGGTTTGGGAGAGGATATGCTTACAGTCCTCGCTACAGCCTGCCATGGTGGAGGCATTTCGCTACACGTGGGAATCCCTGCATAAAAAGTTTATTCGTGTAAGAGCCCCAAGAGTAAACAGTGGGAGTAATGCTGCTTGTATTCCACCTGCAACTAAAGCAGAATTCTTTGGTAAACTGCCGTGTTTTGTAAGAGGAAATGCCTACAGTCTTTGCTACAGCCTGCCTTGGTTGAGGCAGTTCGCTCCACGTCGGAAACACTGCATATAGAAGTTCATTCGTGGAAGAGCCCCAAGAGTACACAGTGGGAGAAAAGCTCCTTGTGTTACCCCTGCAACTAAGGCAGAGTTCTACCATTAAAACTGCGTGATTTGGGATAGGATATGCTTACAGTCCTCGCTACAGCCTGCCACGGTTGAGGCAGTTCGATCCACGTGGGAATCCCTGCATAAAGAAGTTCATTCGTGTAAGAGCCCAAAGAGTACACAGTGGGAGAAATGATGCTTGTGTTTCACCTGCAACTGAAGCAGAATTCTTTGGTAAAACTGCCGTGTTTTGGAAGAGGAAATGCTTACATTCCTCGCTACAGCCTGGCTTGGTTGAGGCAGTTCGCTCCACGTCGCAAACCCTGCATATAGAAGTTCATTCGTGGAAGAGCCCAAAGAGTACACAGTGGGAGAAAAGCTGCTTGTGTTACCCCTGCAACTAAAGCAGAGTTCTACCGTTAAAACTGCGTGGTTTGGGAGAGGATATGCTTACAGTGCTCGCTACAGCCTGCCTTGGTTGAGGCAGTTCGCTCCACGTCGCAAACCCTGCATATAGAAGTTCATTCGTGGAAGAGCCCAAAGAGTACACAGTGGGAGAAAAACTGCTTGTGTTACCCCTGCAACTAAAGCAGAGTTCTACCGTTAAAACTGCGTGGTTTGGGAGAGGATATGCTTACAGTCCTCGCTACAGCCTGCCATGGTGGAGGCATTTCGCTCCACGTGGGAATCCCTGCATAAAGAAGTTTATTCGTGTAAGAGCCCCAAGAGTACACAGTGGGAGTAATGCTGCTTGTATTCCACCTGCAACTAAAGCAGAATTCTTTGGTAAAACTGCCGTGTTTTGTAAGAGGAAATGCCTACAGTTTTTGCTACAGCCTGCCTTGGTTGAGGCAGTTCGCTCCACGTCGGAAACACTGCATATAGAAGTTCATTCGTGGAAGAGCCCCAAGAGTACACAGTGGGAGAAAAGCTGCTTGTGTTACCCCTGCAACTAAAGCAGAGTTCTACCGTTAAAACTGCGTGTTTTGGGATAGGATATGCTTACAGTCCTCGCTACAGCCTGTCACGGTTGAGGCAGTTCGATCCACGTGGGAATCCCTGCATAAAGAAGTTCATTCGTGTAAGAGCCCAAAGAGTACACAGTGGGAGAAATGATGCTTGTGTTTCACCTGCAACTGAAGCAGAATTCTTTGGTAAAACTGCCGTGTTTTGGAAGAGGAAATGCTTACAGTCCTCGCTACAGCCTGCCTTGGTTGAGGCAGTTCGCTCCACGTCGGAAACCCTGCATATAGAAGTTCATTCGTGGAAGAGCCCCAAGAGTACACAGTGGGAGAAAAGCTGCTTGTGTTTCCCCTGCAACTAAAGCAGAGTTCTACCTTTAAAACTCCGTGGTTTGGGAGAGGATATGCTTACAGTGTTCGCTACAGCTTGCCTTGGTTGAGGCAGTTCGCTCCACGTCGCAAACCCTGCATATAGAAGTTCATTCGTGGAAGAGCCCGAAGAGTACACAGTGGGAGAAAGACTGCTTGTGTTACCCCTGCAACTAAAGCAGAGTTCTACCGTTAAAGCTGGGTGGTTTGGGAGAGGATATGCTTACAGTCCTCGCTACAGCCTGCCATGGTGGAGGCAGTTCGCTCCACGTCGGAAACCCTGCATATAGAAGTTCATTCGTGGAAGAGCCAGAAGAGTACACAGTGGGAGAAAAGCTGCTTGTGTTACCCCTGCAACTAAAGCAGAGTTCTACCGTTAAAACTGCGTGGTTTGGGAGAGGATATGCTTACAGTGCTCGCTACAGCCTGCCTTGGTTGAGGCAGTTCGCTCCACGTCGCAAACCCTGCATATAGAAGTTCATTCGTGGAAGAGCCCAAAGAGTACACAGTGGGAGAAAAACTGCTTGTGTTACCCCTGCAACTAAAGCAGAGTTCTACCGTTAAAGCTGCGTGGTTTGGGAGAGGATATGCTTACAGTCCTCGCTACAGCCTGCCATGGTGGAGGCAGTTCGCTCCACGTGGGAATCCCTGCATAAAGAAGTTCATTCGTGCAAGAGCCCAAAGAGTACACATTGGGAGTAATGCTGCTTGTATTCCACCTGCAACTAAAGCAGAATTCTTTGGTAAAACTGCCGTGTTTTGTAAGAGGAAATGCTTACAGTCCTCGCTACATCCTGGTTGGTTGAGGCAGTTCGCTCCACGTCGGAAACCCTGCATATAGAAGTTCATTCGTGGAAGAGCCCCAAGAGTACACAGTGGGAGAAAAGCTGCTTGTGTTACCCCTGCAACTAAAGCAGAGTTCTACCGTTAAAACTGCGTGGTTTGGGAGAGGATATGCTTACAGTCCTCGCTACAGCCTGCCATGGTGGAGGCAGTTCGCTCCACGTGGGAATCCCTGCATAAATAAGTTTATTCGTGTAAGAGCCCCAAGAGTACACAGTGGGAGTAATGCTGCTTGTATTCCACCTGCAACTAAAGCAGAATTCTTTGGTAAAACTGCCGTGTTTTGTAAGAGGAAATGCTTACAGTCTTTGCTACAGCCTACCTTGCTTGAGGCAGTTCGCTCCACGTCAGAAACACTGCATATAGAATTTCATTCGTGGAAGAGCCCCAAGAGTACACAGTGGGAGAAAAGCTGCTTGTGTTACACCTGCAACTAAAGCAGAGTTCTACCGTTAAAACTGCGTTGTTTGGGAGAGGATATGCTTACAGTCCTCGCTACAGCCTGCCTTGGTTGAGGCAGTTCGCTCCACGTCGCAAACCCTGCATATAGAAGTTCATTCGTGGAAGAGCCCAAAGAGTACACAGTGGGAGAAAAGCTGCTTGTGTTACCCCTGCAACTAAAGCAGAGTTCTACCGTTAAAACTGCGTGGTTTGGGAGAGGATATGCTTACAGTGCTCGCTACAGCCTGCCTTGGTTGAGGCAGTTCGCTCCACGTCGCAAACCCTGCATATAGAAGTTCATTCTTGGAAGAGCCCAAAGAGTACACAGTGGGAGAAAAACTGCTTGTGTTACCCCTGCAACTAAAGCAGAGTTCTACCGTTAAAACTGCGTGGTTTGGGAGAGGATATGCTTACAGTCCTCGCTACAGCCTGCCATGGTGGAGGCATTTCGCTCCACGTGGGAATCCCTGCATAAAGAAGTTTATTCGTGTAAGAGCCCCAAGAGTACACAGTGGGAGTAATGCTGCTTGTATTCCACCTGCAACTAAAGCAGAATTCTTTGGTAAAACTGCCGTGTTTTGTAAGAGGAAATGCCTACAGTCTTTGCTACAGCCTGCCTTGGTTGAGGCAGTTCGCTCCACGTCGGAAACACTGCATATAGAAGTTCATTCGTGGAAGAGCCCCAAGAGTACACAGTGGGAGAAAAGCTGCTTGTGTTACCCCTGCAACTAAGGCAGAGTTCTACCATTAAAACTGCGTGATTTGGGATAGGATATGCTTACAGTCCTCGCTACAGCCTGCCACGGTTGAGGCAGTTCGATCCACGTGGGAATCCCTGCATAAAGAAGTTCATTCGTGTAAGAGCCCGAAGAGTACACAGTGGGAGAAATGATGCTTGTGTTTCACCTGCAACTGAAGCAGAATTCTTTGGTAAAACTGCCGTGTTTTGGAAGAGGAAATGCTTACAGTCCTCGCTACAGCCTGGCTTGGTTGAGGCAGTTCGCTCCACGTCGCAAACCCTGCATATAGAAGTTCATTCGTGGAAGAGCCCAAAGAGTACACAGTGGGAGAAAAGCTGCTTGTGTTACCCCTGCAACTAAAGCAGAGTTCTACCGTTAAAACTGCGTGGTTTGGGAGAGGATATGCTTACAGTGCTCGCTACAGCCTGCCTTGGTTGAGGCAGTTCGCTCCACGTCGCAAACCCTGCATATAGAAGTTCATTCGTGGAAGAGCCCAAAGAGTACACAGTGGGAGAAAAACTGCTTGTGTTACCCCTGCAACTAAAGCAGAGTTCTACCGTTAAAACTGCGTGGTTTGGGAGAGGATATGCTTACAGTCCTCGCTACAGCCTGCCATGGTGGAGGCATTTCGCTCCACGTGGGAATCCCTGCATAAAGAAGTTTATTCGTGTAAGAGCCCCAAGAGTACACAGTGGGAGTAATGCTGCTTGTATTCCACCTGCAACTAAAGCAGAATTCTTTGGTAAAACTGCCGTGTTTTGTAAGAGGAAATGCCTACAGTCTTTGCTACAGCCTGCCTTGGTTGAGGCAGTTCGCTCCACGTCGGAAACACTGCATATAGAAGTTCATTCGTGGAAGAGCCCCAAGAGTACACAGTGGGAGAAAAGCTGCTTGTGTTACCCCTGCAACTAAAGCAGAGTTCTACCGTTAAAACTGCGTGTTTTGGGATAGGATATGCTTACAGTCCTCGCTACAGCCTGTCACGGTTGAGGCAGTTCGATCCACGTGGGAATCCCTGCATAAAGAAGTTCATTCGTGTAAGAGCCCAAAGAGTACACAGTGGGAGAAATGATGCTTGTGTTTCACCTGCAACTGAAGCAGAATTATTTGGTAAAACTGCCGTGTTTTGGAAGAGGAAATGCTTACAGTCCTCGCTACAGCCTGCCTTGGTTGAGGCAGTTCGCTCCACGTCGGAAACCCTGCATATAGAAGTTCATTCGTGGAAGAGCCCCAAGAGTACACAGTGGGAGAAAAGCTGCTTGTGTTTCCCCTGCAACTAAAGCGGAGTTCTACCGTTAAAACTCCGTGGTTTGGGAGAGGATATGCTTACAGTGCTCGCTACAGCTTGCCTTGGTTGAGGCAGTTCGCTCCACGTCGCAAACCCTGCATATAGAAGTTCATTCGTGGAAGAGCCCAAAGAGTACACAGTGGGAGAAAGACTGCTTGTGTTACCCCTGCAACTAAAGCAGAATTCTACCGTTAAAACTGCGTGGTTTCGGAGAGGATATGCTTACAGTCCTCGCCACAGCCTGCCATGGTGGAGGCATTTCGCTCCACGTGGGAATCCCTGCATAAAATAGTTTATTCGTGTAAGAGCCCCAAGAGTACACAGTGGGAGTAATGCTGCTTGTATTCCACCTGCAACTAAAGCAGAATTCTTTGGTAAAACTGCCGTGTTTTGTAAGAGGAAATGCTTACAGTCTTTGCTACAGCCTGCCTTGGTTGAGGCAGTTCGCTCCACGTCGGAAACACTGCATATAGAAGTTCATTCGTGGAAGAGCCCCAAGAGTACACAGTGGGAGAAAAACTGCTTGTGTTACCCCTGCAACTAAAGCAGAGTTCTCCCGTTAAAACTGCGTGGGTTGGGAGAGGATATGCTTACAGTCCTCGCTACAGCCTGCCATGGTTGAGGCATTTCGCTCCACGTGGGAATCCCTGCATAAAGAAGTTTATTCGTGTAAGAGCCCCAAGAGTACACAGTGGGAGTAATGCTGCTTGTATTCCACCTGCAACTAAAGAAGAATTCTTTGGTAAAACTGCCGTGTTTTGTAAGAGGAAATGCTTACAGTCTTTGCTACAGCCTGCCTTGGTTGAGGCAGTTCGCTCCACGTCGGAAAAACTGCATATAGAAGTTCATTCGTGGAAGAGCCCCAAGAGTACACAGTGGGAGAAAAGCTGCTTGTGTTACCCCTGCAACTAAAGCAGAGTTCTACCGTTAAAACTGCGTGTTTTGGGATAGAATATGCTTACAGTCCTCGCAACAGCCTGCCACGGTTGAGGCAGTTCGATCCACGTGGGAATCCCTGCATAAAGAAGTTCATTCGTGTAAGAGCCCAAAGAGTACACAGTGGGAGAAATGATGATTATGTTTCACCTGCAACTGAAGCAGAATTCTTTGGTAAAACTGCCGTGTTTTGGAAGAGGAAATGCTTACAGTCCTCGCTACAGCCTGGCTTGGTTGAGGCAGTTCGCTCCACGTCGCAAACCCTGCATATAGAAGTTCATTCGTGGAAGAGCCCAAAGAGTACACAGTGGGAGAAAGAATGCTTGTGTTACCCCTGCAACTAAAGCAGAGTTCTACCGTTAAAACTGCGTGGTTTGGGAGAGGATATGCTTACAGTCCTCGCTACAGCCTGCCATGGTTGAGGCATTTCGCTCCACGTGGGAATCCCTGCATAAAGAAGTTTATTCGTGTAAGAGCCCCAAGAGTACACAGTGGGAGTAATGCTGCTTGTATTCCACCTGCAACTAAAGAAGAATTCTTTGGTAAAACTGCCGTGTTTTGTAAGAGGAAATGCCTACAGTCTTTGCTACAGCCTGCCTTGGTTGAGGCAGTTCGCTCCACGTCGGAAACACTGCATATAGAAGTTCATTCGTGGAAGAGCCCCAAGAGTACACAGTGGGAGAAAAGCTGCTTGTGTTACCCCTGCAACTAAAGCAGAGTTCTACGGTTAAAACTGCGTGTTTTGGGATAGGATATGCTTACAGTCCTCGCTTCAGCCTGCCACGGTTGAGGCAGTTCGATCCACGTGGGAATCCTGCATAAAGAAGTTCATTCGTGTAAGAGCCCCAAGAGTACACAGTGGGAGTAATGCTGCTTGTGTTTCACCTGCAACTGAAGCAGAATTCTTTGGTAAAACTGCCGTGTTTTGGAAGAGGAAATGCTTACAGTCCTCGCTACAGCCTACCTTGGTTGAGGCAGTTCGCTCCACGTCGCAAACCCTGCATATAGAAGTTCATTCGTGGAAGAGCCCAAAGAGTACACAGTGGGAGAAAAACTGCTTGTGTTACCCCTGCAACTAAAGCAGAGTTCTCCCGTTAAAACTGCGTGGTTTGGGAGAGGATATGCTTACAGTCCTCGCTACAGCCTGCCATGGTGGAGGCATTTCGCTCCACGTGGGAATCCCTGCATAAAGAAGTTTATTCGTGTAAGAGCCCCAAGAGTACACAGTGGGAGTAATGCTGCTTGTATTCCACCTGCAACTAAAGAAGAATTCTTTGGTAAAACTGCCGTGTTTTGTAAGAGGAATTGCTTACAGTCTTTGCTACAGCCTGCCTTGGTTGAGGCAGTTCGCTCCACGTCGAAAAACTGCATATAGAAGTTCATTCGTGGAAGAGCCCCAAGAGTACACAGTGGGAGAAAAGCTGCTTGTGTTACCCCTGCAACTAAAGCAGAGTTCTACCGTTAAAACTGCGTGTTTTGGGATAGGATATGCTTACAGTCCTCGCTACAGCCTGCCACGGTTGAGGCAGTTCGATCCACGTGGGAATCCCTGCATAAAGAAGTTCATTCGTGTAAGAGCCCAAAGAGTACACAGTGGGAGAAATGATGATTGTGTTTCACCTGCAACTGAAGCAGAATTCTTTGGTAAAACTGCCGTGTTTTGGAAGAGGAAATGCTTACAGTCCTCGCTACAGCCTGCCTTTGTTGAGGCAGTTCGCTCCACGTCGCAAACCCTGCATATAGAAGTTCATTCGTGGAAGAGCCCAAAGAGTACACAGTGGGAGAAAAGCTGCTGTGTTACCCTTGCAACTAAAGCAGAGTTCTACCCTTAAAACTGCGTGGTTTGGGAGAGGATATGCTTACAGTGCTCGCTACAGCCTGCCTTGGTTGAGGCAGTTCGCTCCATGTCGCAAACCCTGCATATAGAAGTTCATTCGTGGAAGAGCCCAAAGAGTACACAGTGGGAGAAAAACTGCTTGTGTTACCCCTGCAACTAAAGCAGAGTTCTACCGTTAAAACTGCGTGGTTTGGGAAGGATATGCTTACAGTCCTCGCTACAGCCTGCCATGGTGGAGGCATTTCGCTCCACGTGGGAATCCCTGCATAAAGAAGTTTATTCGTGTAAGAGCCCCAAGAGTACACAGTGGGAGTAATGCTGCTTGTATTCCACCTGCAACTAAAGCTGAATTCTTTGGTAAAACTGCCGTGTTTTGGAAGAGGAAATGCTTACAGTCCTCGCTACAGCCTTACTTGGTTGAGGCAATACGCTCCACTTCGGAAACCCTGCATATAGAAGTTCATTCGTGGAAGACCCCCAAGAGTACACAGTGGGAGAAAAGCTGCTTGTGTTACCCCTGCAACTAAAGCAGAGTTCTACCGTTAAAGCTGCTTGGTTTGGGAGAGGATATGCTTACAGTCCTCGCTACAGCCTGCCATGGTGGAGGCAGTTCGCTCCACGTGGGAATCCCTGCATAAAGAAGTTCATTCGTGCAAGAGCCCAAAGAGTACACAGTGGGAGTTATGCTGCTTGTATTCCACCTGCAACTAAAGCAGAATTCTTTGGTAAAACTGCCGTGTTTTGGAAGAGGAAATGCTTACAGTCCTTGCTACATCCTGCCTTGGTTGAGGCGGTTCGATCCACGTCGGAAACCCTGCATATAGAAGTTCATTCGTGGAAGAGCCCCAAGAGTACACAGTGGGAGAAAAGCTGCTTGTGTTACCCCTGCAACTAAAGCAGAGTTCTACCGTTAAAACTGCGTGTTTTGGGATAGGATATGCTTACAGTCCTCGCTACAGCCTGCCACGGTTGAGGCAGTTCGATCCACGTGGGAATCCCTGCATAAAGAAGTTAATTCGTGTAAGAGCCCCAAGAGTACACAGTGGGAGTAATGCTGCTTGTGTTTCACCTGCAACTGAAGCAGAATTCTTTGGTAAAACTGCCGTGTTTTGGAAGAGGAAATGCTTAAAGTCCTCGCTACAGCCTGCCTTGGTTGAGGCAGTTCGCTCCACGTCGCAAACCCTGCATATAGAAGTTCATTCGTGGAAGAGCCCAAAGAGTACACAGTGGGAGAAAAACTGCTTGTGTTACCCCTGCAACTAAAGCAGAGTTCTACCGTTAAAACTGCGTGGTTTGGGAGAGGATATGCTTACAGTCCTCGCTACAGCCTGCCATGGTGGAGGCATTTCGCTCCACGTGGGAATCCCTGCATAAAGAAGTTTATTCGTGTAAGAGCCCCAAGAGTACACAGTGGGAGTAATGCTGCTTGTATTCCACCTGCAACTAAAGAAGAATTCTTTGGTAAAACGGCCGTGTTTTGTAAGAGGAAATGCTTACAGTCTTTGCTACAGCCTGCCTTGGTTGAGGCAGTTCGCTCCACGTCGGAAACACTGCATATAGAAGTTCATTCGAAGAAGAGCCCCAAGAGTACACAGTGGGAGAAAAGCTGCTTGTGTTACCCCTGCAACCAAAGCAGAGTTCTACCGTTAAAACTGCGTGTTTTGGGATAGGATATGCTTACAGTCCTCGCTACAGCCTGCCACGGTTGAGGCAGTTCGATCCACGTGGGAATCCCTGCATAAAGAAGTTCATTCGTGTAAGAGCCCGAAGAGTACACAGTGGGAGAAATGATGCTTGTGTTTCACCTGCAACTGAAGCAGAATTCTTTGGTAAAACTGCCGTGTTTTGTAAGAGGAAATGCTTACAGTCCTCGCTACAGCCTGCCTTGGTTGAGGCAGTTCGCTCCACGTCGGAAACCCTGCATATAGAAGTTCATTCGTGGAAGAGCCCCAAGAGTACACAGTGGGAGAAAAGCTGCTTGTGTTACCCCTGCAACTAAAGCAGAGTTCTACCGTTAAAAGTGCGTGGTTTGGGAGAGGATATGCTTACAGTCCTCGCTACAGCCTGTCTTGGTTGAGGCAGTTCGCTCCACGTCGCAAACCCTGCATATAGAAGTTCATTCGTGGAAGAGCCCAAAGAGTACACAGTGGGAGAAACACTGCTTGTGTTACCCCTGCAACTAAAGCAGAGTTCTACCGTTAAAACTGCGTGGTTTGGGAGAGGATATGCTTACAGTCCTCGCTACAGCCTGCCATGGTGGAGGCATTTCGCTCCACGTGGGAATCCCTGCATAAAGAAGTTTATTCGTGTAAGAGCCCCAAGAGTACACAGTGGGAGTAATGCTGCTTGTATTCCACCTGCAACTAAAGAAGAATTCTTTGGTAAAACTGCCGTGTTTTGTAAGAGGAAATGCTTACAGTCTTTGCTACAGCCTGCCTTGGTTGAGGCAGTTCGCTCCACGTCGGAAACACTGCATATAGAAGTTCATTCGAAGAAGAGCCCCAAGAGTACACAGTGGGAGAAAAGCTGCTTGTGTTACCCCTGCAACTAAAGCAGAGTTCTACCGTTAAAACTGCGTGGTTTGGGAGAGGATATGCTTACAGTCCTCGCTGCAGCCTGCCACGGTTGAGGCAGTTCGATCCACGTGGGAATCCCTGCATAAAGAAGTTCATTCGTGTAAGAGCCAAAGAGTACACAGTGGGAGAAATGATGCTTGTGTTTCACCTGCAACTGAAGCAGAATTCTTTGGTAAAACTGCCGTGTTTTGGAAGAGGAAATGCTTACAGACTTTGCTACAGCCTGCCTTGGTTGAGGCAGTTCGCTCCACGTCGGAAACACTGCATATAGAAGTTCATTCGTGGAAGAGCCCCAAGAGTACACATTGGGAGAAAAGCTGCTTGTGTTACCCCTGCAACTAAAGCAGAGTTCTACCGTTAAAACTGCGTGTTTTGGGATAGGATATGCTTACAGTCCTCGCTACAGCCTGCCACGGTTGAGGCAGTTCGATCCACGTGGGAATCCCTGCTTAAAGAAGTTCATTCGTGTAAGAGCCCCAAGAGTACACAGTGGGAGTAATGCTGCTTGTGTTTCACCTGCAACTGAAGCAGAATTCTTTGGTAAAACTGCCGTGTTTTGGAAGAGGAAATGCTTAAAGTCCTCGCTACAGCCTGCCTTGGTTGAGGCAGTTCGCTCCACGTCGCAAACCCTGCATATAGAAGTTCATTCGTGGAAGAGCCCAAAGAGTACACAGTGGGAGAAAAACTGCTTGTGTTACCCCTGCAACTAAAGCAGAGTTCTACCGTTAAAACTGCGTGGTTTGGGAGAGGATATGCTTACAGTCCTCGCTACAGCCTGCCATGGTGGAGGCATTTCGCTCCACGTGGGAATCCCTGCATAAAGAAGTTTATTCGTGTAAGAGCCCCAAGAGTACACAGTGGGAGTAATGCTGCTTGTATTCCACCTGCAACTAAAGAAGAATTCTTTGGTAAAACTGCCGTGTTTTGTAAGAGGAAATGCCTACAGTCTTTGCTACAGCCTGCCTTGGTTGAGGCAGTTCGCTCCACGTCGGAAACACTGCATATAGAAGTTCATTCGTGGAAGAGCCCCAAGAGTACACAGTGGGAGAAAAGCTGCTTGTGTTACCCCTGCAACTAAAGCAGAGTTCTACCGTTAAAACTGCGTGTTTTGGGATAGGATATGCTTACAGTCCTCGCTACAGCCTGTCACGGTTGAGGCAGTTCGATCCACGTGGGAATCCCTGCATAAAGAAGTTCATTCGTGTAAGAGCCCAAAGAGTACACAGTGGGAGAAATGATGCTTGTGTTTCACCTGCAACTGAAGCAGAATTATTTGGTAAAACTGCCGTGTTTTGGAAGAGGAAATGCTTACAGTCCTCGCTACAGCCTGCCTTGGTTGAGGCAGTTCGCTCCACGTCGGAAACCCTGCATATAGAAGTTCATTCGTGGAAGAGCCCCAAGAGTACACAGTGGGAGAAAAGCTGCTTGTGTTTCCCCTGCAACTAAAGCGGAGTTCTACCGTTAAAACTCCGTGGTTTGGGAGAGGATATGCTTACAGTGCTCGCTACAGCTTGCCTTGGTTGAGGCAGTTCGCTCCACGTCGCAAACCCTGCATATAGAAGTTCATTCGTGGAAGAGCCCAAAGAGTACACAGTGGGAGAAAGACTGCTTGTGTTACCCCTGCAACTAAAGCAGAATTCTACCGTTAAAACTGCGTGGTTTCGGAGAGGATATGCTTACAGTCCTCGCCACAGCCTGCCATGGTGGAGGCATTTCGCTCCACGTGGGAATCCCTGCATAAAATAGTTTATTCGTGTAAGAGCCCCAAGAGTACACAGTGGGAGTAATGCTGCTTGTATTCCACCTGCAACTAAAGCAGAATTCTTTGGTAAAACTGCCGTGTTTTGTAAGAGGAAATGCTTACAGTCTTTGCTACAGCCTGCCTTGGTTGAGGCAGTTCGCTCCACGTCGGAAACACTGCATATAGAAGTTCATTCGTGGAAGAGCCCCAAGAGTACACAGTGGGAGAAAAACTGCTTGTGTTACCCCTGCAACTAAAGCAGAGTTCTCCCGTTAAAACTGCGTGGGTTGGGAGAGGATATGCTTACAGTCCTCGCTACAGCCTGCCATGGTTGAGGCATTTCGCTCCACGTGGGAATCCCTGCATAAAGAAGTTTATTCGTGTAAGAGCCCCAAGAGTACACAGTGGGAGTAATGCTGCTTGTATTCCACCTGCAACTAAAGAAGAATTCTTTGGTAAAACTGCCGTGTTTTGTAAGAGGAAATGCTTACAGTCTTTGCTACAGCCTGCCTTGGTTGAGGCAGTTCGCTCCACGTCGGAAAAACTGCATATAGAAGTTCATTCGTGGAAGAGCCCCAAGAGTACACAGTGGGAGAAAAGCTGCTTGTGTTACCCCTGCAACTAAAGCAGAGTTCTACCGTTAAAACTGCGTGTTTTGGGATAGAATATGCTTACAGTCCTCGCAACAGCCTGCCACGGTTGAGGCAGTTCGATCCACGTGGGAATCCCTGCATAAAGAAGTTCATTCGTGTAAGAGCCCAAAGAGTACACAGTGGGAGAAATGATGATTATGTTTCACCTGCAACTGAAGCAGAATTCTTTGGTAAAACTGCCGTGTTTTGGAAGAGGAAATGCTTACAGTCCTCGCTACAGCCTGGCTTGGTTGAGGCAGTTCGCTCCACGTCGCAAACCCTGCATATAGAAGTTCATTCGTGGAAGAGCCCAAAGAGTACACAGTGGGAGAAAGACTGCTTGTGTTACCCCTGCAACTAAAGCAGAGTTCTACCGTTAAAACTGCGTGGTTTGGGAGAGGATATGCTTACAGTCCTCGCTACAGCCTGCCATGGTTGAGGCATTTCGCTCCACGTGGGAATCCCTGCATAAAGAAGTTTATTCGTGTAAGAGCCCCAAGACTACACAGTGGGAGTAATGCTGCTTGTATTCCACCTGCAACTAAAGCAGAATTCTTTGGTAAAACTGCCGTGTTTTGTAAGAGGAAATGCCTACAGTCTTTGCTACAGCCTGCCTTGGTTGAGGCAGCTCGCTCCACGTCGGAAACACTGCATATAGAAGTTCATTCGTGGAAGAGCCCCAAGAGTACACAGTGGGAGAAAAGCTGCTTGTGTTACCCCTGCAACTAAAGCAGAGTTCTACGGTTAAAACTGCGTGTTTTGGGATAGGATATGCTTACAGTCCTCGCTTCAGCCTGCCACGGTTGAGGCAGTTCGATCCACGTGGGAATCCTGCATAAAGAAGTTCATTCGTGTAAGAGCCCCAAGAGTACACAGTGGGAGTAATGCTGCTTGTGTTTCACCTGCAACTGAAGCAGAATTCTTTGGTAAAACTGCCGTGTTTTGGAAGAGGAAATGCTTACAGTCCTCGCTACAGCCTACCTTGGTTGAGGCAGTTCGCTCCACGTCGCAAACCCTGCATATAGAAGTTCATTCGTGGAAGAGCCCAAAGAGTACACAGTGGGAGAAAAACTGCTTGTGTTACCCCTGCAACTAAAGCAGAGTTCTCCCGTTAAAACTGCGTGGTTTGGGAGAGGATATGCTTACAGTCCTCGCTACAGCCTGCCATGGTGGAGGCATTTCGCTCCACGTGGGAATCCCTGCATAAAGAAGTTTATTCGTGTAAGAGCCCCAAGAGTACACAGTGGGAGTAATGCTGCTTGTATTCCACCTGCAACTAAAGAAGAATTCTTTGGTAAAACTGCCGTGTTTTGTAAGAGGAATTGCTTACAGTCTTTGCTACAGCCTGCCTTGGTTGAGGCAGTTCGCTCCACGTCGAAAAACTGCATATAGAAGTTCATTCGTGGAAGAGCCCCAAGAGTACACAGTGGGAGAAAAGCTGCTTGTGTTACCCCTGCAACTAAAGCAGAGTTCTACCGTTAAAACTGCGTGTTTTGGGATAGGATATGCTTACAGTCCTCGCTACAGCCTGCCACGGTTGAGGCAGTTCGATCCACGTGGGAATCCCTGCATAAAGAAGTTCATTCGTGTAAGAGCCCAAAGAGTACACAGTGGGAGAAATGATGATTGTGTTTCACCTGCAACTGAAGCAGAATTCTTTGGTAAAACTGCCGTGTCTTGGAAGAGGAAATGCTTACAGTCCTCGCTACAGCCTGCCTTGGTTGAGGCAGTTCGCTCCACGTCGCAAACCCTGCATATAGAAGTTCATTCGTGGAAGAGCCCAAAGAGTACACAGTGGGAGAAAAGCTGCTGTGTTACCCTTGCAACTAAAGCAGAGTTCTACCCTTAAAACTGCGTGGTTTGGGAGAGGATATGCTTACAGTGCTCGCTACAGCCTGCCTTGGTTGAGGCAGTTCGCTCCATGTCGCAAACCCTGCATATAGAAGTTCATTCGTGGAAGAGCCCAAAGAGTACACAGTGGGAGAAAAACTGCTTGTGTTACCCCTGCAACTAAAGCAGAGTTCTACCGTTAAAACTGCGTGGTTTGGGAAGGATATGCTTACAGTCCTCGCTACAGCCTGCCATGGTGGAGGCATTTCGCTCCACGTGGGAATCCCTGCATAAAGAAGTTTATTCGTGTAAGAGCCCCAAGAGTACACAGTGGGAGTAATGCTGCTTGTATTCCACCTGCAACTAAAGCTGAATTCTTTGGTAAAACTGCCGTGTTTTGGAAGAGGAAATGCTTACAGTCCTCGCTACAGCCTTACTTGGTTGAGGCAATACGCTCCACTTCGGAAACCCTGCATATAGAAGTTCATTCGTGGAAGACCCCCAAGAGTACACAGTGGGAGAAAAGCTGCTTGTGTTACCCCTGCAACTAAAGCAGAGTTCTACCGTTAAAGCTGCTTGGTTTGGGAGAGGATATGCTTACAGTCCTCGCTACAGCCTGCCATGGTGGAGGCAGTTCGCTCCACGTGGGAATCCCTGCATAAAGAAGTTCATTCGTGCAAGAGCCCAAAGAGTACACAGTGGGAGTTATGCTGCTTGTATTCCACCTGCAACTAAAGCAGAATTCTTTGGTAAAACTGCCGTGTTTTGGAAGAGGAAATGCTTACAGTCCTTGCTACATCCTGCCTTGGTTGAGGCGGTTCGATCCACGTCGGAAACCCTGCATATAGAAGTTCATTCGTGGAAGAGCCCCAAGAGTACACAGTGGGAGAAAAGCTGCTTGTGTTACCCCTGCAACTAAAGCAGAGTTCTACCGTTAAAACTGCGTGTTTTGGGATAGGATATGCTTACAGTCCTCGCTACAGCCTGCCACGGTTGAGGCAGTTCGATCCACGTGGGAATCCCTGCATAAAGAAGTTAATTCGTGTAAGAGCCCCAAGAGTACACAGTGGGAGTAATGCTGCTTGTGTTTCACCTGCAACTGAAGCAGAATTCTTTGGTAAAACTGCCGTGTTTTGGAAGAGGAAATGCTTAAAGTCCTCGCTACAGCCTGCCTTGGTTGAGGCAGTTCGCTCCACGTCGCAAACCCTGCATATAGAAGTTCATTCGTGGAAGAGCCCAAAGAGTACACAGTGGGAGAAAAACTGCTTGTGTTACCCCTGCAACTAAAGCAGAGTTCTACCGTTAAAACTGCGTGGTTTGGGAGAGGATATGCTTACAGTCCTCGCTACAGCCTGCCATGGTGGAGGCATTTCGCTCCACGTGGGAATCCCTGCATAAAGAAGTTTATTCGTGTAAGAGCCCCAAGAGTACACAGTGGGAGTAATGCTGCTTGTATTCCACCTGCAACTAAAGAAGAATTCTTTGGTAAAACGGCCGTGTTTTGTAAGAGGAAATGCTTACAGTCTTTGCTACAGCCTGCCTTGGTTGAGGCAGTTCGCTCCACGTCGGAAACACTGCATATAGAAGTTCATTCGAAGAAGAGCCCCAAGAGTACACAGTGGGAGAAAAGCTGCTTGTGTTACCCCTGCAACCAAAGCAGAGTTCTACCGTTAAAACTGCGTGTTTTGGGATAGGATATGCTTACAGTCCTCGCTACAGCCTGCCACGGTTGAGGCAGTTCGATCCACGTGGGAATCCCTGCATAAAGAAGTTCATTCGTGTAAGAGCCCGAAGAGTACACAGTGGGAGAAATGATGCTTGTGTTTCACCTGCAACTGAAGCAGAATTCTTTGGTAAAACTGCCGTGTTTTGTAAGAGGAAATGCTTACAGTCCTCGCTACAGCCTGCCTTGGTTGAGGCAGTTCGCTCCACGTCGGAAACCCTGCATATAGAAGTTCATTCGTGGAAGAGCCCCAAGAGTACACAGTGGGAGAAAAGCTGCTTGTGTTACCCCTGCAACTAAAGCAGAGTTCTACCGTTAAAAGTGCGTGGTTTGGGAGAGGATATGCTTACAGTCCTCGCTACAGCCTGTCTTGGTTGAGGCAGTTCGCTCCACGTCGCAAACCCTGCATATAGAAGTTCATTCGTGGAAGAGCCCAAAGAGTACACAGTGGGAGAAACACTGCTTGTGTTACCCCTGCAACTAAAGCAGAGTTCTACCGTTAAAACTGCGTGGTTTGGGAGAGGATATGCTTACGGTCCTCGCTACAGCCTGCCATGGTGGAGGCATTTCGCTCCACGTGGGAATCCCTGCATAAAGAAGTTTATTCGTGTAAGAGCCCCAAGAGTACACAGTGGGAGTAATGCTGCTTGTATTCCACCTGCAACTAAAGAAGAATTCTTTGGTAAAACTGCCGTGTTTTGTAAGAGGAAATGCTTACAGTCTTTGCTACAGCCTGCCTTGGTTGAGGCAGTTCGCTCCACGTCGGAAACACTGCATATAGAAGTTCATTCGAAGAAGAGCCCCAAGAGTACACAGTGGGAGAAAAGCTGCTTGTGTTACCCCTGCAACTAAAGCAGAGTTCTACCGTTAAAACTGCGTGGTTTGGGAGAGGATATGCTTACAGTCCTCGCTGCAGCCTGCCACGGTTGAGGCAGTTCGATCCACGTGGGAATCCCTGCATAAAGAAGTTCATTCGTGTAAGAGCCAAAGAGTACACAGTGGGAGAAATGATGCTTGTGTTTCACCTGCAACTGAAGCAGAATTCTTTGGTAAAACTGCCGTGTTTTGGAAGAGGAAATGCTTACAGACTTTGCTACAGCCTGCCTTGGTTGAGGCAGTTCGCTCCACGTCGGAAACACTGCATATAGAAGTTCATTCGTGGAAGAGCCCCAAGAGTACACATTGGGAGAAAAGCTGCTTGTGTTACCCCTGCAACTAAAGCAGAGTTCTACCGTTAAAACTGCGTGTTTTGGGATAGGATATGCTTACAGTCCTCGCTACAGCCTGCCACGGTTGAGGCAGTTCGATCCACGTGGGAATCCCTGCTTAAAGAAGTTCATTCGTGTAAGAGCCCCAAGAGTACACAGTGGGAGTAATGCTGCTTGTGTTTCACCTGCAACTGAAGCAGAATTCTTTGGTAAAACTGCCGTGTTTTGGAAGAGGAAATGCTTAAAGTCCTCGCTACAGCCTGCCTTGGTTGAGGCAGTTCGCTCCACGTCGCAAACCCTGCATATAGAAGTTCATTCGTGGAAGAGCCCAAAGAGTACACAGTGGGAGAAAAACTGCTTGTGTTACCCCTGCAACTAAAGCAGAGTTCTACCGTTAAAACTGCGTGGTTTGGGAGAGGATATGCTTACAGTCCTCGCTACAGCCTGCCATGGTGGAGGCATTTCGCTGCACGTGGGAATCCCTGCATAAAGAAGTTTATTCGTGTAAGAGCCCCAAGAGTACACAGTGGGAGTAATGCTGCTTGTATTCCACCTGCAACTAAAGAAGAATTCTTTGGTAAAACGGCCGTGTTTTGTAAGAGGAAATGCTTACAGTCTTTGCTACAGCCTGCCTTGGTTGAGGCAGTTCGCTCCACGTCGGAAACACTGCATATAGAAGTTCATTCGAAGAAGAGCCCCAAGAGTACACAGTGGGAGAAAAGCTGCTTGTGTTACCCCTGCAACCAAAGCAGAGTTCTACCGTTAAAACTGCGTGTTTTGGGATAGGATATGCTTACAGTCCTCGCTACAGCCTGCCACGGTTGAGGCAGTTCGATCCACGTGGGAATCCCTGCATAAAGAAGTTCATTCGTGTAAGAGCCCGAAGAGTACACAGTGGGAGAAATGATGCTTGTGTTTCACCTGCAACTGAAGCAGAATTCTTTGGTAAAACTGCCGTGTTTTGTAAGAGGAAATGCTTACAGTCCTCGCTACAGCCTGCCTTGGTTGAGGCAGTTCGCTCCACGTCGGAAACCCTGCATATAGAAGTTCATTCGTGGAAGAGCCCAAAGAGTACACAGTGGGAGAAAAGCTGCTTGTGTTACCCCTGCAACTAAAGCAGAGTTCTACCGTTAAAAGTGCGTGGTTTGGGAGAGGATATGCTTACAGTCCTCGCTACAGCCTGTCTTGGTTGAGGCAGTTCGCTCCACGTCGCAAACCCTGCATATAGAAGTTCATTCTTGGAAGAGCCCAAAGAGTACACAGTGGGAGAAACACTGCTTGTGTTACCCCTGCAACTAAAGCAGAGTTCTACCGTTAAAACTGCGTGGTTTGGGAGAGGATATGCTTACAGTCCTCGCTACAGCCTGCCATGGTGGAGGCATTTCGCTCCACGTGGGAATCCCTGCATAAAGAAGTTTATTCGTGTAAGAGCCCCAAGAGTACACAGTGGGAGTAATGCTGCTTGTATTCCACCTGCAACTAAAGAAGAATTCTTTGGTAAAACTGCCGTGTTTTGTAAGAGGAAATGCTTACAGTCTTTGCTACAGCCTGCCTTGGTTGAGGCAGTTCGCTCCACGTCGGAAACACTGCATATAGAAGTTCATTCGAAGAAGAGCCCCAAGAGTACACAGTGGGAGAAAAGCTGCTTGTGTTACCCCTGCAACTAAAGCAGAGTTCTACCGTTAAAACTGCGTGGTTTGGGAGAGGATATGCTTACAGTCCTCGCTGCAGCCTGCCACGGTTGAGGCAGTTCGATCCACGTGGGAATCCCTGCATAAAGAAGTTCATTCGTGTAAGAGCCAAAGAGTACACAGTGGGAGAAATGATGCTTGTGTTTCACCTGCAACTGAAGCAGAATTCTTTGGTAAAACTGCCGTGTTTTGGAAGAGGAAATGCTTACAGACTTTGCTACAGCCTGCCTTGGTTGAGGCAGTTCGCTCCACGTCGGAAACACTGCATATAGAAGTTCATTCGTGGAAGAGCCCCAAGAGTACACATTGGGAGAAAAGCTGCTTGTGTTACCCCTGCAACTAAAGCAGAGTTCTACCGTTAAAACTGCGTGTTTTGGGATAGGATATGCTTACAGTCCTCGCTACAGCCTGCCACGGTTGAGGCAGTTCGATCCACGTGGGAATCCCTGCTTAAAGAAGTTCATTCGTGTAAGAGCCCAAAGAGTACACAGTGGGAGAAATGATGCTTGTGTTTCACCTGCAACTGAAGCAGAATTCTTTGGTAAAACTGCCGTGTTTTGGAAGAGGAAATGCTTACAGTCTTTGCTACAGCCTGCCTTGGTTGAGGCAGTTCGCTCCACGTCGGAAACACTGCATATAGAAGTTCATTCGTGGAAGAGCCCCAAGAGTACACAGTGGGAGAAAAGCTGCTTGTGTTACCCCTGCAACTAAAGCAGAGTTCTACCGTTAAAACTGCGTGTTTTGGGATAGGATATGCTTACAGTCCTCGCTACAGCCTGCCACGGTTGAGGCAGTTCGATCCACGTGGGAATCCCTGCATAAAGAAGTTCATTCGTGTAAGAGCCCCAAGAGTACACAGTGGGAGTAATGCTGCTTGTGTTTCACCTGCAACTGAAGCAGAATTCTTTGGTAAAACTGCCGTGTTTTGGAAGAGGAAATGCTTACAGTCCTCGCTACAGCCTGGCTTGGTTGAGGCAGTTCGCTCCACGTCGCAAACCCTGCATATAGAAGTTCATTCGTGGAAGAGCCCAAAGAGTACACAGTGGGAGAAAAACTGCTTGTGTTACCCCTGCAACTAAAGCAGAGTTCTACCGTTAAAACTGCGTGGTTTGGGAGAGGATATGCTTACAGTCCTCGCTACAGCCTGCCATGGTGGAGGCATTTCGCTCCACGTGGGAATCCCTGCATAAAGAAGTTTATTCGTGTAAGAGCCCCAAGAGTACACAGTGGGAGTAATGCTGCTTGTATTCCACCTGCAACTAAAGAAGAATTCTTTGGTAAAACTGCCGTGTTTTGTAAGAGGAAATGCTTACAGTCTTTGCTACAGCCTGCCTTGGTTGAGGCAGTTCGCTCCACGTCGGAAACACTGCATATAGAAGTTCATTCGTGGAAGAGCCCCAAGAGTACACAGTGGGAGAAAAGCTGCTTGTGTTACCCCTGCAACTAAAGCAGAGTTCTACCGTTAAAACTGCGTGTTTTGTGATAGGATATGCTTACAGTCCTCGCTACAGCCTGCCACGGTTGAGGCAGTTCGATCCACGTGGGAATCCCTGCATAAAGAAGTTCATTCGTGTAAGAGCCCAAAGAGTACACAGTGGGAGAAATGATGCTTGTGTTTCACCTGCAACTGAAGCAGAATTCTTTGGTAAAACTGCCGTGTTTTGGAAGAGGAAATGCTTACAGACTTTGCTACAGTCTGCCTTGGTTGAGGCAGTTCGCTCCACGTCGGAAACACTGCATAAAGAAGTTCATTCGTGCAAGAGCCCAAAGAGTACACAGTGGGAGTAATGCTGCTTGTATTCCACCTGCAACTAAAGCAGAATTCTTTGGTAAAACTGCCGTGTTTTGGAAGAGGAAATGCTTACAGTCCTCGCTACAGCCTGCCTTGGTTGAGGCGGTTCGCTCCACGTCGGAAACCCTGCATATAGAAGTTCATTCGTGGAAGAGCCCCAAGAGTACACAGTGGGAGAAAAGCTGCTTGTGTTACCCCTGCAACTAAAGCAGAGTTCTACCGTTAAAACTGCGTGGTTTGGGAGAGGATATGCTTACAGTCCTCGCTACAGCCTGCCACAGTTGAGGCAGTTCGATCCACGTGGGAATCCCTGCATAAAGAAGTTCATTCGTGGAAGAGCCCAAAGAGTACACAGTGGGAGAAAAACTGGTTGTGTTACCCCTGCCATTAAAGCAGAGTTCTACCGTTAAAACTGCGTGGTTTGGGAGAGGATATGCTTACAGTCCTCGCTACAGCCTGCCTTGGTTGAGGCAGTTCGCTCCACGTCGCAAACCCTGCATATAGAAGTTCATTCGTGGAAGAGCCCAAAGAGTACACAGTGGGAGAAAAACTGCTTGTGTTACCCCTGCAACTAAAGCAGAGTTCTACCGTTAAAGCTGCGTGGTTTGGGAGAGGATATGCTTACAGTCCTCGCTACAGCCTGCCATGGTGGAGGCAGTTCGCTCCACGTGGGAATCCCTGCATAAAGAAGTTCATTCGTGCAAGAGCCCAAAGAGTACACATTGGGAGTAATGCTGCTTGTATTCCACCTGCAACTAAAGCAGAATTCTTTGGTAAAACTGCCGTGTTTTGTAAGAGGAAATGCTTACAGTCCTTGCTACATCCTGCCTTGGTTGAGGCGGTTCGCTCCACGTCGGAAACCCTGCATATAGAAGTTCATTCGTGGAAGAGCCCCAAGAGTACACAGTGGGAGAAAAGCTGCTTGTGTTACCCCTGCAACTAAAGCAGAGTTCTACCGTTAAAACTGCGTGGTTTGGGAGAAGATATGCTTACAGTCCTCGCTACAGCCTGCCACGGTTGAGGCAGTTCGATCCACGTGGGAATCCCTGCATAAAGAAGTTCATTCGTGTAAGAGCCCAAAGAGTACACAGTGGGAGAAATGATGCTTGTGTTTCACCTGCAACTAAAGCAGAATTCTTTGGTAAAACTGCCGTGTTTTTTAAGAGGAAATGCTTACAGTCTTTGCTACAGCCTGCATTGGTTGAGGCAGTTCGCTCCACGTCGGAAACACTGCATATAGAAGTTCATTCGTGGAAGAGCCCCAAGAGTACACAGTGGGAGAAAAGCTGCTTGTGTTACCCCTGCAACTAAAGCAGAGTTCTACGGTTAAAACTGCGTGTTTTGGGATAGAATATGCTTACAGTCCTCGCTACAGCCTGCCACGGTTGAGGCAGTTCGATCCACGTGGGAATCCCTGCATAAAGAAGTTCATTCGTGTAAGAGCCCCAAGAGTACACAGTGGGAGTAATGCTGCTTGTGTTTCACCTCAAACTGAAGCAGAATTCTTTGGTAAAACTGCCGTGTTTTGGAAGAGGAAATGCTTACAGTCCTCGCTACAGCCTGCCTTGGTTGAGGCAGTTCGCTCCACGTCGGAAACCCTGCATATAGAAGTTCATTCGTGGAAGAGCCCCAAGAGTACACAGTGGGAGAAAAGCTGCTTGTGTTACCCCTGCAACTAAAGAAGAGTTCTACCGTTAAAACTGCGTGGTTTGGGATAGGATATGCTTACAGTCCTCGCTACAGCCTGCCATGGTGGAGGCATTTCGCTCCACGTGGGAATCCCTGCATAAAGAAGTTTATTCGTGTAAGAGCCCCAAGAGTACACAGTGGGAGTAATGCTGCTTGTATTCCACCTGCAACTAAAGCAGAATTCTTTGGTAAAACTGCCGTGTTTTGTAAGAGGAAATGCTTACAGTCATTGCTACAGCCTGCCTTGGTTGAGGCAGTTCGCTCCACGTCGGAAACACTGCATATAGAAGTTCATTCGTGGAAGAGCCCCAAGAGTACACAGTGGGAGAAAAGCTGCTTGTGTTACCCCTGCAACTAAAGCAGAGTTCTACCGTTAAAACTGCGTGGTTTGGGAGAGGATATGCTTACAGTCCTCGCTACAGCCTGCCTTGGTTGAGGCAGTTCACTCCACGTCGCAAACCCTGCATATAGAAGTTCATTCGTGGAAGAGCCCAAAGAGTACACAGTGGGAGAAAAGCTGCTTGTTTTACCCCTGCAACTGAAGCAGAGTTCTACCGTTAAAACTGCATGGTTTGGGAGAGGATATGCTTACAGTCCTCGTTACAGCCTGCCACGGTTGAGGCAGTTGGATCCACGTGGGAATCCCTGCATAAAGAAGTTCATTCGTGTAAGAGCCCAAAGAGTACACAGTGGGAGAAATGATGCTTGTGTTTCACCTGCAACTAAAGCAGAATTCTTTGGTAAAACTGCCGTGTTTTGGAAGAGGAAATGCTTAAAGTCCTCGCTACAGCCTGCCTTGGTTGAGGCAGTTCGCTCCACGTCGCAAACCCTGCATATAGAAGTTCATTCGTGGAAGAGCCCAAAGAGTACACAGTGGGAGAAAAACTGCTTGTGTTACCCCTGAAACTAAAGCAGAGTTCTACCGTTAAAACTGCGTGGTTTGGGAGAGGATATGCTTACAGTCCTCGCTACAGCCTGCCATGGTGGAGGCATTTCGCTCCACGTGGGAATCCCTGCATAAAAAGTTTATTCGTGTAAGAGCCCCAAGAGTACACAGTGGGAGTAATGCTGCTTGTATTCCACCTGCAACTAAAGCAGAATTCTTTGGTAAAACTGCCGTGTTTTGTAAGAGGAAATGCTTACAGTCCTTGCTACATCCTGCCTTGGTTGAGGCGGTTCGCTCCACGTCGGAAACCCTGCATATAGAAGTTCATTCGTGGAAGAGCCCTAAGAGTACACAGTGGGAGAAAACCTGCTTGTGTTACCCCTGCAACTAAAGCAGAGTTCTACCGTTAAAACTGCGTGGTTTGGGAGAGGATATGCTTACAGTCCTCGCTACAGCCTGCCACGGTTGAGGCAGTTCGATCCACGTGGGAATCCCTGCATAAAGAAGTTCATTCGTGTAAGAGCCCAAAGAGTACACAGTGGGAGAAATGATGCTTGTGTTTCACCTGCAACTAAAGCAGAATTCTTTGGTAAAACTGCCATGTTTTTTAAGAGGAAATGCTTACAGTCTTTGCTACAGCCTGCCTTGGTTGAGGCAGTTCGCTCCACGTCGGAAACACTGCATATAGAAGTTCATTCGTGGAAGAGCCCCAAGAGTACACAGTGGGAGAAAAGCTGCTTGTGTTACCCCTGCAACTAAAGCAGAGTTCTACCGTTAAAACTGCGTGTTTTGGGATAGGATATGCTTACAGTCCTCGCTACAGGCTGCCACGGTTGAGGCAGTTCGATCCACGTGGGAATCCCTGCATAAAGAAGTTCATTCGTGTAAGAGCCCCAAGCGTACACAGTGGGAGTAATGCTGCTTGTGTTTCACCTGCAACTGAAGCAGAATTCTTTGGTAAAACTGCCGTGTTTTGGAAGAGGAAATGCTTACAGTCCTCGCTACAGCCTGCCTTGGTTGAGGCAGTTCGCTCCACGTCGCAAACCCTGCATATAGAAGTTCATTCGTGGAAGAGCCCAAAGAGTACACAGTGGGAGAAAAACTGCTTGTGTTACCCCTGCAACCAAAGCAGAGTTCTACCTTTAAAACTGCGTGTTTTGTGATAGGATATGCTTACAGTCCTCGCTACAGCCAGCCACGGTTGAGGCAGTTCGATCCACGTGGGAATCCCTGCATAAAGAAGTTCATTCGTGTAAGAGCCCGAAGAGTACACAGTGGGAGAAATGATGCTTGTGTTTCACCTGCAACTGAAGCAGAATTCTTTGGTAAAACTGCCGTGGTTTGGAAGAGGAAATGCTTACAGTCCTCGCTACAGCCTGCCTTGGTTGAGGCAGTTCGCTCCACGTCGGAAACCCTGCATATAGAAGTTCATTCGTGGAAGAGCCCAAAGAGTACACAGTGGGAGAAAAGCTGCTTGTGTTACCCTTGCAACTAAAGCAGAGTTCTACCCTTAAAACTGCGTGGTTTGGGAGAGGATATGCTTACAGTGCTCGCTACAGCCTTCCTTGGTTGAGGCAGTTCGCTCCACGTCGCAAACCCTGCATATAGAAGTTCATTCGTGGAAGAGCCCCAAGAGTACACAGTGGGAGAAAAGCTGCTTGTGTTACCCCTGCAACTAAAGCAGAGTTCTACCGTTAAAACTGCGTGGTTTGGGAGAGGATATGCTTACAGTCCTCGCTACAGCCTGCCATGGTGGAGGCATTTCGCTCCACGTGGGAATCCCTGCATAAAGAAGTTTATTCGTGTAAGAGCCCCAAGAGTACACAGTGGGAGTAATGCTGCTTGTATTCCACCTGCAACTAAAGCAGAATTCTTTGGTAAAACTGCCGTGTTTTGTAAGAGGAAATGCTTACAGTCATTGCTACAGCCTGCCTTGGTTGAGGCAGTTCGCTCCACGTCGGAAACACTGCATATAGAAGTTCATTCGTGGAAGAGCCCCAAGAGTACACAGTGGGAGAAAAGCTGCTTGTGTTACCCCTGCAACTAAAGCAGAGTTCTACCGTTAAAACTGCGTTGTTTGGGAGAGGATATGCTTACAGTCCTCGCTACAGCCTGCCTTGGTTGAGGCGGTTCACTCCACGTCGCCAACCCTGCATATAGAAGTTCATTCGTGGAAGAGCCCAAAGAGTACACAGTGGGAGAAAAGCTGCTTGTGTTACCCCTGCAACTAAAGCAGAGTTCTACCGTTAAAACTGCGTGGTTTGGGAGAGGATATGCTTACAGTCCTCGTTACAGCGTGCCACGGTTGAGGCAGTTGGATCCACGTGGGAATCCCTGCATAAAGAAGTTCATTCGTGTAAGAGCCCAAAGAGTACACAGTGGGAGAGATGATGCTTGTGTTACCCCTGCAACTAAAGCAGAATTCTTTGGTAAAACTGCCGTGTTTTGGAAGAGGAAATGCTTAAAGTCCTCGCTACAGCCTGCCTTGGTTGAGGCAGTTCGCTCCACGTCGCAAACCCTGCATATAGAAGTTCATTCGTGGAAGAGCCCAAAGAGTACACAGTGGGAGAAAAACTGCTTGTGTTACCCCTGCAACTAAAGCAGAGTTCTACCGTTAAAACTGCGTGGTTTGGGAGAGGATATGCTTACAGTCCTCGCTACAGCCTGCCATGGTGGAGGCATTTCGCTCCACGTGGGAATCCCTGCATAAAGAAGTTTATTCGTGTAAGAGCCCCAAGAGTACACAGTGGGAGTAATGCTGCTTGTGTTTCACCTGCAACTGAAGCAGAATTCTTTGGTAAAACTGCCGTGTTTTGTAAGAGGAAATGCTTACAGTCCTTGCTACATCCTGCCTTGGTTGAGGCGGTTCGCTCCACGTCGGAAACCCTGCATAAAGAAGTTCATTCGTGGAAGAGCCCCAAGAGTACACAGTGGGAGAAAACCTGCTTGTGTTACCCCTGCAACTAAAGCAGAGTTCTACCGTTAAAACTGCGTGGTTTGGGAGAGGATATGCTTACAGTCCTCGCTACAGCCTGCCACGGTTGAGGCAGTTCGATCCACGTGGGAATCCCTGCATAAAGAAGTTCATTCGTGTAAGAGCCCAAAGAGTACACAGTGGGAGAAATGATGCTTGTGTTTCACCTGCAACTGAAGCAGAATTCTTTGGTAAAACTGCCGTGTTTTTTAAGAGGAAATGCTTACAATCTTTGCTACAGCCTGCCTTGGTTGAGGCAGTTCGCTCCACGTCGGAAACACTGCATATAGAAGTTCATTCGTGGAAGAGCCCAAAGAGTACACAGTGGGAGAAAAGCTGCTTGTGTTACCCTTGCAACTAAAGCAGAGTTCTACCCTTAAAACTGCGTGGTTTGGGAGAGGATATGCTTACAGTGCTCGCTACAGCCTTCCTTGGTTGAGGCAGTTCGCTCCACGTCGCAAACCCTGCATATAGAAGTTCATTCGTGGAAGAGCCTCAAGAGTACACAGTGGGAGAAAAGCTGCTTGTGTTACCCCTGCAACTAAAGCAGAGTTCTACCGTTAAAACTGCGTGGTTTGGGAGAGGATATGCTTACAGTCCTCGCTACAGCCTGCCATGGTGGAGGCATTTCGCTCCACGTGGGAATCCCTGCATAAAGAAGTTTATTCGTGTAAGAGCCCCAAGAGTACACAGTGGGAGTAATGCTGCTTGTATTCCACCTGCAACTAAAGCAGAATTCTTTGGTAAAACTGCCGTGTTTTGTAAGAGGAAATGCTTACAGTCATTGCTACAGCCTGCCTTGGTTGAGGCAGTTCGCTCCACGTCGGAAACACTGCATATAGAAGTTCATTCGTGGAAGAGCCCCAAGACTACACAGTGGGAGAAAAGCTGCTTGTGTTACCCCTGCAACTAAAGCAGAGTTCTACCGTTAAAACTGCGTGGTTTGGGAGAGGATATGCTTACAGTCCTCGCTACAGCCTGCCTTGGTTGAGGCAGTTCACTCCACGTCGCAAACCCTGCATATAGAAGTTCATTCGTGGAAGAGCCCAAAGAGTACACAGTGGGAGAAAAGCTGCTTGTGTTACCCCTGCAACTAAAGCAGAGTTCTACCGTTAAAACTGCGTGGTTTGGGAGAGGATATGCTTACAGTCTTCGTTACAGCCTGCCACGGTTGAGGCAGTTGGATCCACGTGGGAATCCCTGCATAAAGAAGTTCATTCGTGTAAGAGCCCAAAGAGTACACAGTGGGAGAAATGATGCTTGTGTTTCACCTGCAACTAAAGCAGAATTCTTTGGTAAAACTGCCGTGTTTTGGAAGAGGAAATGCTTAAAGTCCTCGCTACAGCCTGCCTTGGTTGAGGCAGTTCGCTCCACGTCGCAAACCCTGCATATAGAAGTTCATTCGTGGAAGAGCCCAAAGAGTACACAGTGGGAGAAAAACTGCTTGTGTTACCCCTGCAACTAAAGCAGAGTTCTACCGTTAAAACTGTGTGGTTTGGGACAGGATATGTTTACAGTCCTCGCTACAGCCTGCCATGGTGGAGGCATTTCGCTCCACGTGGGAATCCCTGCATAAAGAAGTTTATTCGTGTAAGAGCCCCAAGAGTACACAGTGGGAGTAATGCTGCTTGTATTCCACCTACAACTAAAGCAGAATTCTTTGGTAAAACTGCCGTGTTTTGTAAGAGGAAATGCTTACAGTCTTTGCTACAGCCTGCCTTGGTTGAGGCAGTTCGCTCCACGTCGGAAACACTGCATATAGAAGTTCATTCGTGGAAGAGCCCCAAGAGTACACAGTGGGAGAAAAGCTGCTTGTGTTACCCCTGCAACCAAAGCAGAGTTCTACCGTTAAAATTGCGTGTTTTGGGATAGGATATGCTTACAGTCCTCGCTACAGCCTGCCACGGTTGAGGCAGTTCGATCCACGTGGGAATCCCTGCATAAAGAAGTTCATTCGTGTAAGAGCCCGAAGAGTACACAGTGGGAGAAATGATGCTTGTGTTTCACCTGCAACTGAAGCAGAATTCTTTGGTAAAACTGCCGTGTTTTGGAAGAGGAAATGCTTACAGTCCTCGCTACAGCCTGCCTTGGTTGAGGCAGTTCGCTCCACGTCGGAAACCCTGCATATAGAAGTTCATTCGTGGAAGAGCCCAAAGAGTACACAGTGGGAGAAAAGCTTCTTGTGTTACCCCTGCAACTAAAGCAGAGTTCTACCCTTAAAACTGCGTGGTTTGGGAGAGGATATGCTTACAGTGCTCGCTACAGCCTTCCTTGGTTGAGGCAGTTCGTTCCACGTCGCAAACCCTGCATATAGAAGTTCATTCGTGGAAGAGCCCCAAGAGTACACAGTGGGAGAAAAGCTGCTTGTGTTACCCCTGCAACTAAAGCAGAGTTCTACCGTTAAAACTGCGTGGTTTGGGAGAGGATATGCTTACAGTCCTCGCTACAGCCTGCCATGGTGGAGGCATTTCGCTCCACGTGGGAATCCCTGCATAAAGAAGTTTATTCGTGTAAGAGCCCCAAGAGTACACAGTGGGAGTAATGCTGCTTGTATTCCACCTGCAACTAAAGCAGAATTCTTTGGTAAAACTGCCGTGTTTTGTAAGAGGAAATGCTTACAGTCATTGCTACAGCCTGCCTTGGTTGAGGCAGTTCGCTCCACGTCGGAAACACTGCATATAGAAGTTCATTCGTGGAAGAGCCCCAAGAGTACACAGTGGGAGAAAAGCTGCTTGTGTTACCCCTGCAACTAAAGCAGAGTTCTACCGTTAAAACTGCGTGGTTTGGGAGAGGATATGCTTACAGTCCTCGCTACAGCCTGCCTTGGTTGAGGCAGTTCACTCCACGTCGCAAACCCTGCATATAGAAGTTCATTCGTGGAAGAGCCCAAAGAGTACACAGTGGGAGAAAAGCTGCTTGTGTTACCCCTGCAACTAAAGCAGAGTTCTACCGTTAAAATTGCGTGGTTTGGGAGAGGATATGCTTACAGTCCTCGTTACAGCCTGCCACGGTTGAGGCAGTTGGATCCACGTGGGAATCCCTGCATAAAGAAGTTCATTCGTGTAAGAGCCCAAAGAGTACACAGTGGGAGAAATGATGCTTGTGTTTCACCTGCAACTAAAGCAGAATTCTTTGGTAAAACTGCCGTGTTTTGGAAGAGGAAATGCTTAAAGTCCTCGCTACAGCCTGCCTTGGTTGAGGCAGTTCGCTCCACGTCGCAAACCCTGCATATAGAAGTTCATTCGTGGAAGAGCCCAAAGAGTACACAGTGGGAGAAAAACTGCTTGTGTTACCCCTGCAACTAAAGCAGAGTTCTACCGTTAAAACTGCGTGGTTTGGGAGAGGATATGCTTACAGTCCTCGCTACAGCCTGCCATGGTGGAGGCATTTCGCTCCACGTGGGAATCCCTGCATAAAGAAGTTTATTCGTGTAAGAGCCCCAAGAGTACACAGTGGGAGTAATGCTGCTTGTATTCCACCTGCAACTAAAGCAGAATTCTTTGGTAAAACTGCCGTGTTTTGTAAGAGGAAATGCTTACAGTCCTTGCTACATCCTGCCTTGGTTGAGGCAGTTCGCTCCACGTCGCAAACCCTGCATATAGAAGTTCATTCGTGGAAGAGCCCCAAGAGTACACAGTGGGAGAAAAGCTGCTTGTGTTACCCCTGCAACTAAAGCAGAGTTCTACCGTTAAAACTGCGTGGTTTGGGAGAGGATATGCTTACAGTCCTCGCTACAGCCTGCCACGGTTGAGGCAGTTCGCTCCACGTCGCAAACCCTGCATATAGAAGTTTATTCGTGGAAGTGCCCCAAGAGTACACAGTGGGAGAAAAGCTGCTTGTGTTACCCCTGCAACTAAAGCAGAGTTCTACGGTTAAAACTGCGTGTTTTGGGATAGGATATGCTTACAGTCCTCGCTACAGCCTGACACGGTTGAGGCAGTTCGATCCACGTGGGAATCCCTGCATAAAGAAGTTCATTCGTGTAAGAGCCCCAAGAGTACACAGTGGGAGTAATGCTGCTTGTGTTTCACCTGCAACTGAAGCAGAATTCTTTGGTAAAACTGCCGTGTTTTGGAAGAGGAAATGCTTACAGTCATTGCTACAGCCTGCCTTGGTTGAGGCAGTTCGCTCCACGTCGCAAACCCTGCATATAGAAGTTCATTCGTGGAAGAGCCCAAAGAGTACACAGTGGGAGAAAAACTGCTTGTGTTACCCCTGCAACTAAAGCAGAGTTCTACCGTTAAAACTGCGTGGTTTGGGAGAGGATATGCTTACAGTCCTCGCTACAGCCTGCCATGGTGGAGGCATTTCGCTCCACGTGGGAATCCCTGCATAAAGAAGTTTATTCGTGTAAGAGCCCCAAGAGTACACAGTGGGAGTAATGCTGCTTGTATTCCACCTGCAACTAAAGAAGAATTCTTTGGTAAAACTGCCGTGTTTTGTAAGAGGAAATGCTTACAGTCTTTGCTACAGCCTGCCTTGGTTGAGGCAGTTCGCTCCACGTCGGAAACACTGCATATAGAAGTTCATTCGTGGAAGAGCCCCAAGAGTACACAGTGGGAGAAAAGCTGCTTGTGTTACCCCTGCAACCAAAGCAGAGTTCTACCTTTAAAACTGCGTGTTTTGGGATAGGATATGCTTACAGTCCTCGCTACAGCCAGCCACGGTTGAGGCAGTTCGATCCACGTGGGAATCCCTGCATAAAGAAGTTCATTCGTGTAAGAGCCCGAAGAGTACACAGTGGGAGAAATGATGCCTGTGTTTCACCTGCAACTGAAGCAGAATTCTTTGGTAAAACTGCCGTGTTTTGGAAGAGGAAATGCTTACAGTCCTCGCTACAGCCTTCCTTGGTTGAGGCAGTTCGCTCCACGTCGGAAACCCTGCATATAGAAGTTCATTCGTGGAAGATCCCAAAGAGTACACAGTGGGAGAAAAGCTGCTTGTGTTACCCCTGCAACTAAAGCAGAGTTCTACCCTTAAAACTGCGTGGTTTGGGAGAGGATATGCTTACAGTGCTCGCTACAGCCTTCCTTGGTTGAGGCAGTTCGCTCCACGTCGCAAACCCTGCATATAGAAGTTCATTCGTGGAAGAGCCCCAAGAGTACACAGTGGGAGAAAAGCTGCTTGTGTTACCCCTGCAACTAAAGCAGAGTTCTACCGTTAAAACTGCGTGGTTTGGGAGAGGATATGCTTACAGTCCTCGCTACAGCCTGCCATGGTGGAGGCATTTCGCTCCACGTGGGAATCCCTGCATAAAGAAGTTTATTCGTGTAAGAGCCCCAAGAGTACACAGTGGGAGTAATGCTGCTTGTATTCCACCTGCAACTAAAGCAGAATTCTTTGGTAAAACTGCCGTGTTTTGTAAGAGGAAATGCTTACAGTCATTGCTACAGCCTGCCTTGGTTGAGGCAGTTTGCTCCACGTCGGAAACACTGCATATAGAAGTTCATTCGTGGAAGAGCCCCAAGAGTACACAGTGGGAGAAAAGCTGCTTGTGTTACCCCTGCAACTAAAGCAGAGTTCTACCGTTAAAACTGCGTGGTTTGGGAGAGGATATGCTTACAGTCCTCGCTACAGCCTGCCACGGTTGAGGCAGTTTGATCCACGTGGGAATCCCTGCATAAAGAAGTTCATTCGTGTAAGAGCCCCAAGAGTACACAGTGGGAGTAATGCTGCTTGTGTTTCACCTGCAACTGAAGCAGAATTCTTTTGTAAAACTGCCGTGTTTTGGAAGAGGAAATGCTTACAGTCATTGCTACAGCCTGCCTTGGTTGAGGCAGTTCGCTCCACGTCGCAAACCCTGCATATAGAAGTTCATTCGTGGAAGAGCCCAAAGAGTACACAGTGGGAGAAAAACTGCTTGTGTTACCCCTGCAACTAAAGCAGAGTTCTACCGTTAAAACTGCGTGGTTTGGGAGAGGATATGCTTACAGTCCTCGCTACAGCCTGCCATGGTGGAGGCATTTCGCTCCACGTGGGAATCCCTGCATAAAGAAGTTTATTCGTGTAAGAGCCCCAAGAGTACACAGTGGGAGTAATGCTGCTTGTATTCCACCTGCAACTAAAGAAGAATTCTTTGGTAAAACTGCCGTGTTTTGTAAGAGGAAATGCTTACAGTCTTTGCTACAGCCTGCCTTGGTTGAGGCAGTTCGCTCCACGTCGGAAACACTGCATATAGAAGTTCATTCGTGGAAGAGCCCCAAGAGTACACAGTGGGAGAAAAGCTGCTTGTGTTACCCCTGCAACCAAAGCAGAGTTCTACCTTTAAAACTGCGTGTTTTGGGATAGGATATGCTTACAGTCCTCGCTACAGCCAGCCACGGTTGAGGCAGTTCGATCCACGTGGGAATCCCTGCATAAAGAAGTTCATTCGTGTAAGAGCCCGAAGAGTACACAGTGGGAGAAATGATGCCTGTGTTTCACCTGCAACTGAAGCAGAATTCTTTGGTAAAACTGCCGTGTTTTGGAAGAGGAAATGCTTACAGTCCTCGCTACAGCCTGCCTTGGTTGAGGCAGTTCGCTCCACGTCGGAAACCCTGCATATAGAAGTTCATTCGTGGAAGATCCCAAAGAGTACACAGTGGGAGAAAAGCTGCTTGTGTTACCCCTGCAACTAAAGCAGAGTTCTACCCTTAAAACTGCGTGGTTTGGGAGAGGATATGCTTACAGTGCTCGCTACAGCCTTCCTTGGTTGAGGCAGTTCGCTCCACGTCGCAAACCCTGCATATAGAAGTTCATTCGTGGAAGAGCCCCAAGAGTACACAGTGGGAGAAAAGCTGCTTGTGTTACCCCTGCAACTAAAGCAGAGTTCTACCGTTAAAACTGCGTGGTTTGGGAGAGGATATGCTTACAGTCCTCGCTACAGCCTGCCATGGTGGAGGCATTTCGCTCCACGTGGGAATCCCTGCATAAAGAAGTTTATTCGTGTAAGAGCCCCAAGAGTACACAGTGGGAGTAATGCTGCTTGTATTCCACCTGCAACTAAAGCAGAATTCTTTGGTAAAACTGCCGTGTTTTGTAAGAGGAAATGCTTACAGTCATTGCTACAGCCTGCCTTGGTTGAGGCAGTTTGCTCCACGTCGGAAACACTGCATATAGAAGTTCATTCGTGGAAGAGCGCCAAGAGTACACAGTGGGAGAAAAGCTGCTTGTGTTACCCCTGCAACTAAAGCAGAGTTCTACCGTTAAAACTGCGTGGTTTGGGAGAGGATAAGCTTACAGTCCTCGCTACAGCCTGCCTTGGTTGAGGCAGTTCACTCCACGTCGCAAACCCTGCATATAGAAGTTCATTCGTGGAAGAGCCCAAAGAGTACACAGTGGGAGAAAAGCTGCTTGTGTTACCCCTGCAACTAAAGCAGAGTTCTACCGTTAAAACTGCGTGGTTTGGGAGAGGATATGCTTACAGTCCTCGTTACAGCCTGCCACGGTTGAGGCAGTTGGATCCACGTGGGAATCCCTGCATAAAGAAGTTCATTCGTGTAAGAGCCCAAAGAGTACACAGTGGGAGAAATGATGCTTGTGTTTCACCTGCAACTAAAGCAGAATTCTTTGGTAAAACTGCCGTGTTTTGGAAGAGGAAATGCTTAAAGTCCTCGCTACAGCCTGCCTTGGTTGAGGCAGTTCGCTCCACGTCGCAAACCCTGCATATAGAAGTTCATTCGTGGAAGAGCCCAAAGAGTACACAGTGGGAGAAAAACTGCTTGTGTTACCCCTGCAACTAAAGCAGAGTTCTACCGTTAAAACTGCGTGGTTTGGGAGAGGATATGCTTACAGTCCTCGCTACAGCCTGCCATGGTGGAGGCATTTCGCTCCACGTGGGAATCCCTGCATAAAAAGTTTATTCGTGTAAGAGCCCCAAGAGTACACAGTGGGAGTAATGCTGCTTGTATTCCACCTGCAACTAAAGCAGAATTCTTTAGTAAAACTGCCGTGTTTTGTAAGAGGAAATGCTTACAGTCCTTGCTACATCCTGCCTTGGTTGAGGCGGTTCGCTCCACGTCGGAAACCCTGCATATAGAAGTTCATTCGTGGAAGAGCCCCAAGAGTACACAGTGGGAGAAAACCTGCTTGTGTTACCCCTGCAACTAAAGCAGAGTTCTACCGTTAAAACTGCGTGGTTTGGGAGAGGATATGCTTACAGTCCTCGCTACAGCCTGCCACGGTTGAGGCAGTTCGATCCACCTGGGAATCCCTGCATAAAGAAGTTCATTCGTGTAAGAGCCCAAAGAGTACACAGTGGGAGAAATGATGCTTGTGTTTCACCTGCAACTAAAGCAGAATTCTATGGTAAAACTGCAGTGTTTTTTAAGAGGAAATGCTTACAGTCTTTGCTACAGCCTGCCTTGGTTGAGGCAGTTCGCTCCACGTCGGAAACACTGCATATAGAAGTTCATTCGTGGAATAGCCCCAAGAGTACACAGTGGGAGAAAAGCTGCTTGTGTTACCCCTGCAACTAAAGCAGAGTTCTACCGTTAAAACTGCGTGTTTTGGGATAGGATATGCTTACAGTCCTCGCTACAGCCTGCCACGGTTGAGGCAGTTCGATCCACGTGGGAATCCCTGCATAAAGAAGTTCATTCGTGTAAGAGCCCCAAGAGTACACAGTGGGAGTAATGCTGCTTGTGTTTCACCTGCAACTGAAGCAGA
The DNA here is from genome assembly GCF_025265405.1 of Mesoplodon densirostris. Lineage (NCBI taxonomy): Eukaryota > Metazoa > Chordata > Mammalia > Artiodactyla > Ziphiidae > Mesoplodon > Mesoplodon densirostris. The sequence continues at coordinate 91,523,571 of NC_082672.1, forward strand.
ATTCTTTGGTAAAACTGCCGTGTTTTGGAAGAGGAAATGCTTACAGTCCTCGCTACAGCCTGCCTTGGTTGAGGCAGTTCGCTCCACGTCGCAAACCCTGCATATAGAAGTTCATTCGTGGAAGAGCCCAAAGAGTACACAGTGGGAGAAAAACTGCTTGTGTTACCCCTGCAACTAAAGCAGAGTTCTACCGTTAAAACTGCGTGGTTTGGGAGAGGATATGCTTACAGTCCTCGCTACAGCCTGCCATGGTGGAGGCATTTCGCTCCACGTGGGAATCCCTGCATAAAGAAGTTTATTCGTGTAAGAGCCCCAAGAGTACACAGTGGGAGTAATGCTGCTTGTATTCCACCTGCAACTAAAGAAGAATTCTTTGGTAAAACGGCCGTGTTTTGTAAGAGGAAATGCTTACAGTCTTTGCTACAGCCTGCCTTGGTTGAGGCAGTTCGCTCCACGTCGGAAACACTGCATATAGAAGTTCACTCGAAGAAGAGCCCCAAGAGTACACAGTGGGAGAAAAGCTGCTTGTGTTACCCCTGCAACCAAAGCAGAGTTCTACCGTTAAAACTGCGTGTTTTGGGATAGGATATGCTTACAGTCCTCGCTACAGCCTGCCACGGTTGAGGCAGTTCGATCCACGTGGGAATCCCTGCATAAAGAAGTTCATTCGTGTAAGAGCCCGAAGAGTACACAGTGGGAGAAATGATGCTTGTGTTTCACCTGCAACTGAAGCAGAATTCTTTGGTAAAACTGCCGTGTTTTGTAAGAGGAAATGCTTACAGTCCTCGCTACAGCCTGCCTTGGTTGAGGCAGTTCGCTCCACGTCGGAAACCCTGCATATAGAAGTTCATTCGTGGAAGAGCCCAAAGAGTACACAGTGGGAGAAAAGCTGCTTGTGTTACCCCTGCAACTAAAGCAGAGTTCTACCGTTAAAAGTGCGTGGTTTGGGAGAGGATATGCTTACAGTCCTCGCTACAGCCTGTCTTGGTTGAGGCAGTTCGCTCCACGTCGCAAACCCTGCATATAGAAGTTCATTCGTGGAAGAGCCCAAAGAGTACACAGTGGGAGAAACACTGCTTGTGTTACCCCTGCAACAAAAGCAGAGTTCTACCGTTAAAACTGCGTGGTTTGGGAGAGGATATGCTTACAGTCCTCGCTACAGCCTGCCATGGTGGAGGCATTTCGCTCCACGTGGGAATCCCTGCATAAAGAAGTTTATTCGTGTAAGAGCCCCAAGAGTACACAGTGGGAGTAATGCTGCTTGTATTCCACCTGCAACTAAAGAAGAATTCTTTGGTAAAACTGCCGTGTTTTGTAAGAGGAAATGCTTACAGTCTTTGCTACAGCCTGCCTTGGTTGAGGCAGTTCGCTCCACGTCGGAAACACTGCATATAGAAGTTCATTCGAAGAAGAGCCCCAAGAGTACACAGTGGGAGAAAAGCTGCTTGTGTTACCCCTGCAACTAAAGCAGAGTTCTACCGTTAAAACTGCGTGGTTTGGGAGAGGATATGCTTACAGTCCTCGCTGCAGCCTGCCACGGTTGAGGCAGTTCGATCCACGTGGGAATCCCTGCATAAAGAAGTTCATTCGTGTAAGAGCCAAAGAGTACACAGTGGGAGAAATGATGCTTGTGTTTCACCTGCAACTGAAGCAGAATTCTTTGGTAAAACTGCCGTGTTTTGGAAGAGGAAATGCTTACAGACTTTGCTACAGCCTGCCTTGGTTGAGGCAGTTCGCTCCACGTCGGAAACACTGCATATAGAAGTTCATTCGTGGAAGAGCCCCAAGAGTACACATTGGGAGAAAAGCTGCTTGTGTTACCCCTGCAACTAAAGCAGAGTTCTACCGTTAAAACTGCGTGTTTTGGGATAGGATATGCTTACAGTCCTCGCTACAGCCTGCCACGGTTGAGGCAGTTCGATCCACGTGGGAATCCCTGCTTAAAGAAGTTCATTCGTGTAAGAGCCCAAAGAGTACACAGTGGGAGAAATGATGCTTGTGTTTCACCTGCAACTGAAGCAGAATTCTTTGGTAAAACTGCCGTGTTTTGGAAGAGGAAATGCTTACAGTCTTTGCTACAGCCTGCCTTGGTTGAGGCAGTTCGCTCCACGTCGGAAACACTGCATATAGAAGTTCATTCGTGGAAGAGCCCCAAGAGTACACAGTGGGAGAAAAGCTGCTTGTGTTACCCCTGCAACTAAAGCAGAGTTCTACCGTTAAAACTGCGTGTTTTGGGATAGGATATGCTTACAGTCCTCGCTACAGCCTGCCACGGTTGAGGCAGTTCGATCCACGTGGGAATCCCTGCATAAAGAAGTTCATTCGTGTAAGAGCCCCAAGAGTACACAGTGGGAGTAATGCTGCTTGTGTTTCACCTGCAACTGAAGCAGAATTCTTTGGTAAAACTGCCGTGTTTTGGAAGAGGAAATGCTTACAGTCCTCGCTACAGCCTGGCTTGGTTGAGGCAGTTCGCTCCACGTCGCAAACCCTGCATATAGAAGTTCATTCGTGGAAGAGCCCAAAGAGTACACAGTGGGAGAAAAACTGCTTGTGTTACCCCTGCAACTAAAGCAGAGTTCTACCGTTAAAACTGCGTGGTTTGGGAGAGGATATGCTTACAGTCCTCGCTACAGCCTGCCATGGTGGAGGCATTTCGCTCCACGTGGGAATCCCTGCATAAAGAAGTTTATTCGTGTAAGAGCCCCAAGAGTACACAGTGGGAGTAATGCTGCTTGTATTCCACCTGCAACTAAAGAAGAATTCTTTGGTAAAACTGCCGTGTTTTGTAAGAGGAAATGCTTACAGTCTTTGCTACAGCCTGCCTTGGTTGAGGCAGTTCGCTCCACGTCGGAAACACTGCATATAGAAGTTCATTCGTGGAAGAGCCCCAAGAGTACACAGTGGGAGAAAAGCTGCTTGTGTTACCCCTGCAACTAAAGCAGAGTTCTACCGTTAAAACTGCGTGTTTTGTGATAGGATATGCTTACAGTCCTCGCTACAGCCTGCCACGGTTGAGGCAGTTCGATCCACGTGGGAATCCCTGCATAAAGAAGTTCATTCGTGTAAGAGCCCAAAGAGTACACAGTGGGAGAAATGATGCTTGTGTTTCACCTGCAACTGAAGCAGAATTCTTTGGTAAAACTGCCGTGTTTTGGAAGAGGAAATGCTTACAGACTTTGCTACAGTCTGCCTTGGTTGAGGCAGTTCGCTCCACGTCGGAAACACTGCATAAAGAAGTTCATTCGTGCAAGAGCCCAAAGAGTACACAGTGGGAGTAATGCTGCTTGTATTCCACCTGCAACTAAAGCAGAATTCTTTGGTAAAACTGCCGTGTTTTGGAAGAGGAAATGCTTACAGTCCTTGCTACATCCTGCCTTGGTTGAGGCGGTTCGCTCCACGTCGGAAACCCTGCATATAGAAGTTCATTCGTGGAAGAGCCCCAAGAGTACACAGTGGGAGAAAAGCTGCTTGTGTTACCCCTGCAACTAAAGCAGAGTTCTACCGTTAAAACTGCGTGGTTTGGGAGAGGATATGCTTACAGTCCTCGCTACAGCCTGCCACAGTTGAGGCAGTTCGATCCACGTGGGAATCCCTGCATAAAGAAGTTCATTCGTGGAAGAGCCCAAAGAGTACACAGTGGGAGAAAAACTGGTTGTGTTACCCCTGCCATTAAAGCAGAGTTCTACCGTTAAAACTGCGTGGTTTGGGAGAGGATATGCTTACAGTCCTCGCTACAGCCTGCCTTGGTTGAGGCAGTTCGCTCCACGTCGCAAACCCTGCATATAGAAGTTCATTCGTGGAAGAGCCCAAAGAGTACACAGTGGGAGAAAAACTGCTTGTGTTACCCCTGCAACTAAAGCAGAGTTCTACCGTTAAAGCTGCGTGGTTTGGGAGAGGATATGCTTACAGTCCTCGCTACAGCCTGCCATGGTGGAGGCAGTTCGCTCCACGTGGGAATCCCTGCATAAAGAAGTTCATTCGTGCAAGAGCCCAAAGAGTACACATTGGGAGTAATGCTGCTTGTATTCCACCTGCAACTAAAGCAGAATTCTTTGGTAAAACTGCCGTGTTTTGTAAGAGGAAATGCTTACAGTCCTTGCTACATCCTGCCTTGGTTGAGGCGGTTCGCTCCACGTCGGAAACCCTGCATATAGAAGTTCATTCGTGGAAGAGCCCCAAGAGTACACAGTGGGAGAAAAGCTGCTTGTGTTACCCCTGCAACTAAAGCAGAGTTCTACCGTTAAAACTGCGTGGTTTGGGAGAAGATATGCTTACAGTCCTCGCTACAGCCTGCCACGGTTGAGGCAGTTCGATCCACGTGGGAATCCCTGCATAAAGAAGTTCATTCGTGTAAGAGCCCAAAGAGTACACAGTGGGAGAAATGATGCTTGTGTTTCACCTGCAACTAAAGCAGAATTCTTTGGTAAAACTGCCGTGTTTTTTAAGAGGAAATGCTTACAGTCTTTGCTACAGCCTGCATTGGTTGAGGCAGTTCGCTCCACGTCGGAAACACTGCATATAGAAGTTCATTCGTGGAAGAGCCCCAAGAGTACACAGTGGGAGAAAAGCTGCTTGTGTTACCCCTGCAACTAAAGCAGAGTTCTACGGTTAAAACTGCGTGTTTTGGGATAGAATATGCTTACAGTCCTCGCTACAGCCTGCCACGGTTGAGGCAGTTCGATCCACGTGGGAATCCCTGCATAAAGAAGTTCATTCGTGTAAGAGCCCCAAGAGTACACAGTGGGAGTAATGCTGCTTGTGTTTCACCTCAAACTGAAGCAGAATTCTTTGGTAAAACTGCCGTGTTTTGGAAGAGGAAATGCTTACAGTCCTCGCTACAGCCTGCCTTGGTTGAGGCAGTTCGCTCCACGTCGGAAACCCTGCATATAGAAGTTCATTCGTGGAAGAGCCCCAAGAGTACACAGTGGGAGAAAAGCTGCTTGTGTTACCCCTGCAACTAAAGAAGAGTTCTACCGTTAAAACTGCGTGGTTTGGGATAGGATATGCTTACAGTCCTCGCTACAGCCTGCCATGGTGGAGGCATTTCGCTCCACGTGGGAATCCCTGCATAAAGAAGTTTATTCGTGTAAGAGCCCCAAGAGTACACAGTGGGAGTAATGCTGCTTGTATTCCACCTGCAACTAAAGCAGAATTCTTTGGTAAAACTGCCGTGTTTTGTAAGAGGAAATGCTTACAGTCATTGCTACAGCCTGCCTTGGTTGAGGCAGTTCGCTCCACGTCGGAAACACTGCATATAGAAGTTCATTCGTGGAAGAGCCCCAAGAGTACACAGTGGGAGAAAAGCTGCTTGTGTTACCCCTGCAACTAAAGCAGAGTTCTACCGTTAAAACTGCGTGGTTTGGGAGAGGATATGCTTACAGTCCTCGCTACAGCCTGCCTTGGTTGAGGCAGTTCACTCCACGTCGCAAACCCTGCATATAGAAGTTCATTCGTGGAAGAGCCCAAAGAGTACACAGTGGGAGAAAAGCTGCTTGTTTTACCCCTGCAACTGAAGCAGAGTTCTACCGTTAAAACTGCATGGTTTGGGAGAGGATATGCTTACAGTCCTCGTTACAGCCTGCCACGGTTGAGGCAGTTGGATCCACGTGGGAATCCCTGCATAAAGAAGTTCATTCGTGTAAGAGCCCAAAGAGTACACAGTGGGAGAAATGATGCTTGTGTTTCACCTGCAACTAAAGCAGAATTCTTTGGTAAAACTGCCGTGTTTTGGAAGAGGAAATGCTTAAAGTCCTCGCTACAGCCTGCCGTGGTTGAGGCAGTTCGCTCCACGTCGCAAACCCTGCATATAGAAGTTCATTCGTGGAAGAGCCCAAAGAGTACACAGTGGGAGAAAAACTGCTTGTGTTACCCCTGAAACTAAAGCAGAGTTCTACCGTTAAAACTGCGTGGTTTGGGAGAGGATATGCTTACAGTCCTCGCTACAGCCTGCCATGGTGGAGGCATTTCGCTCCACGTGGGAATCCCTGCATAAAAAGTTTATTCGTGTAAGAGCCCCAAGAGTACACAGTGGGAGTAATGCTGCTTGTATTCCACCTGCAACTAAAGCAGAATTCTTTGGTAAAACTGCCGTGTTTTGTAAGAGGAAATGCTTACAGTCCTTGCTACATCCTGCCTTGGTTGAGGCGGTTCGCTCCACGTCGGAAACCCTGCATATAGAAGTTCATTCGTGGAAGAGCCCTAAGAGTACACAGTGGGAGAAAACCTGCTTGTGTTACCCCTGCAACTAAAGCAGAGTTCTACCGTTAAAACTGCGTGGTTTGGGAGAGGATATGCTTACAGTCCTCGCTACAGCCTGCCACGGTTGAGGCAGTTCGATCCACGTGGGAATCCCTGCATAAAGAAGTTCATTCGTGTAAGAGCCCAAAGAGTACACAGTGGGAGAAATGATGCTTGTGTTTCACCTGCAACTAAAGCAGAATTCTTTGGTAAAACTGCCATGTTTTTTAAGAGGAAATGCTTACAGTCTTTGCTACAGCCTGCCTTGGTTGAGGCAGTTCGCTCCACGTCGGAAACACTGCATATAGAAGTTCATTCGTGGAAGAGCCCCAAGAGTACACAGTGGGAGAAAAGCTGCTTGTGTTACCCCTGCAACTAAAGCAGAGTTCTACCGTTAAAACTGCGTGTTTTGGGATAGGATATGCTTACAGTCCTCGCTACAGGCTGCCACGGTTGAGGCAGTTCGATCCACGTGGGAATCCCTGCATAAAGAAGTTCATTCGTGTAAGAGCCCCAAGCGTACACAGTGGGAGTAATGCTGCTTGTGTTTCACCTGCAACTGAAGCAGAATTCTTTGGTAAAACTGCCGTGTTTTGGAAGAGGAAATGCTTACAGTCCTCGCTACAGCCTGCCTTGGTTGAGGCAGTTCGCTCCACGTCGCAAACCCTGCATATAGAAGTTCATTCGTGGAAGAGCCCAAAGAGTACACAGTGGGAGAAAAACTGCTTGTGTTACCCCTGCAACCAAAGCAGAGTTCTACCTTTAAAACTGCGTGTTTTGGGATAGGATATGCTTACAGTCCTCGCTACAGCCAGCCACGGTTGAGGCAGTTCGATCCACGTGGGAATCCCTGCATAAAGAAGTTCATTCGTGTAAGAGCCCGAAGAGTACACAGTGGGAAAAATGATGCTTGTGTTTCACCTGCAACTGAAGCAGAATTCTTTGGTAAAACTGCCGTGGTTTGGAAGAGGAAATGCTTACAGTCCTCGCTACAGCCTGCCTTGGTTGAGGCAGTTCGCTCCACGTCGGAAACCCTGCATATAGAAGTTCATTCGTGGAAGAGCCCAAAGAGTACACAGTGGGAGAAAAGCTGCTTGTGTTACCCTTGCAACTAAAGCAGAGTTCTACCCTTAAAACTGCGTGGTTTGGGAGAGGATATGCTTACAGTGCTCGCTACAGCCTTCCTTGGTTGAGGCAGTTCGCTCCACGTCGCAAACCCTGCATATAGAAGTTCATTCGTGGAAGAGCCCCAAGAGTACACAGTGGGAGAAAAGCTGCTTGTGTTACCCCTGCAACTAAAGCAGAGTTCTACCGTTAAAACTGCGTGGTTTGGGAGAGGATATGCTTACAGTCCTCGCTACAGCCTGCCATGGTGGAGGCATTTCGCTCCACGTGGGAATCCCTGCATAAAGAAGTTTATTCGTGTAAGAGCCCCAAGAGTACACAGTGGGAGTAATGCTGCTTGTATTCCACCTGCAACTAAAGCAGAATTCTTTGGTAAAACTGCCGTGTTTTGTAAGAGGAAATGCTTACAGTCATTGCTACAGCCTGCCTTGGTTGAGGCAGTTCGCTCCACGTCGGAAACACTGCATATAGAAGTTCATTCGTGGAAGAGCCCCAAGAGTACACAGTGGGAGAAAAGCTGCTTGTGTTACCCCTGCAACTAAAGCAGAGTTCTACCGTTAAAACTGCGTTGTTTGGGAGAGGATATGCTTACAGTCCTCGCTACAGCCTGCCTTGGTTGAGGCGGTTCACTCCACGTCGCAAACCCTGCATATAGAAGTTCATTCGTGGAAGAGCCCAAAGAGTACACAGTGGGAGAAAAGCTGCTTGTGTTACCCCTGCAACTAAAGCAGAGTTCTACCGTTAAAACTGCGTGGTTTGGGAGAGGATATGCTTACAGTCCTCGTTACAGCGTGCCACGGTTGAGGCAGTTGGATCCACGTGGGAATCCCTGCATAAAGAAGTTCATTCGTGTAAGAGCCCAAAGAGTACACAGTGGGAGAGATGATGCTTGTGTTACCCCTGCAACTAAAGCAGAATTCTTTGGTAAAACTGCCGTGTTTTGGAAGAGGAAATGCTTAAAGTCCTCGCTACAGCCTGCCTTGGTTGAGGCAGTTCGCTCCACGTCGCAAACCCTGCATATAGAAGTTCATTCGTGGAAGAGCCCAAAGAGTACACAGTGGGAGAAAAACTGCTTGTGTTACCCCTGCAACTAAAGCAGAGTTCTACCGTTAAAACTGCGTGGTTTGGGATAGGATATGCTTACAGTCCTCGCTACAGCCTGCCACGGTTGAGGCAGTTCGATCCACGTGGGAATCCCTGCATAAAGAAGTTCATTCGTGTAAGAGCCCGAAGAGTACACAGTGGGAGAAATGATGCTTGTGTTTCACCTGCAACTGAAGCAGAATTCTTTGGTAAAACTGCCGTGTTTTGTAAGAGGAAATGCTTACAGTCCTCGCTACAGCCTGCCTTGGTTGAGGCAGTTCGCTCCACGTCGGAAACCCTGCATATAGAAGTTCATTCGTGGAAGAGCCCAAAGAGTACACAGTGGGAGAAAAGCTGCTTGTGTTACCCCTGCAACTAAAGCAGAGTTCTACCGTTAAAAGTGCGTGGTTTGGGAGAGGATATGCTTACAGTCCTCGCTACAGCCTGTCTTGGTTGAGGCAGTTCGCTCCACGTCGCAAACCCTGCATATAGAAGTTCATTCGTGGAAGAGCCCAAAGAGTACACAGTGGGAGAAACACTGCTTGTGTTACCCCTGCAACTAAAGCAGAGTTCTACCGTTAAAACTGCGTGGTTTGGGAGAGGATATGCTTACAGTCCTCGCTACAGCCTGCCATGGTGGAGGCATTTCGCTCCACGTGGGAATCCCTGCATAAAGAAGTTTATTCGTGTAAGAGCCCCAAGAGTACACAGTGGGAGTAATGCTGCTTGTATTCCACCTGCAACTAAAGAAGAATTCTTTGGTAAAACTGCCGTGTTTTGTAAGAGGAAATGCTTACAGTCTTTGCTACAGCCTGCCTTGGTTGAGGCAGTTCGCTCCACGTCGGAAACACTGCATATAGAAGTTCATTCGAAGAAGAGCCCCAAGAGTACACAGTGGGAGAAAAGCTGCTTGTGTTACCCCTGCAACTAAAGCAGAGTTCTACCGTTAAAACTGCGTGGTTTGGGAGAGGATATGCTTACAGTCCTCGCTGCAGCCTGCCACGGTTGAGGCAGTTCGATCCACGTGGGAATCCCTGCATAAAGAAGTTCATTCGTGTAAGAGCCAAAGAGTACACAGTGGGAGAAATGATGCTTGTGTTTCACCTGCAACTGAAGCAGAATTCTTTGGTAAAACTGCCGTGTTTTGGAAGAGGAAATGCTTACAGACTTTGCTACAGCCTGCCTTGGTTGAGGCAGTTCGCTCCACGTCGGAAACACTGCATATAGAAGTTCATTCGTGGAAGAGCCCCAAGAGTACACATTGGGAGAAAAGCTGCTTGTGTTACCCCTGCAACTAAAGCAGAGTTCTACCGTTAAAACTGCGTGTTTTGGGATAGGATATGCTTACAGTCCTCGCTACAGCCTGCCACGGTTGAGGCAGTTCGATCCACGTGGGAATCCCTGCTTAAAGAAGTTCATTCGTGTAAGAGCCCAAAGAGTACACAGTGGGAGAAATGATGCTTGTGTTTCACCTGCAACTGAAGCAGAATTCTTTGGTAAAACTGCCGTGTTTTGGAAGAGGAAATGCTTACAGTCTTTGCTACAGCCTGCCTTGGTTGAGGCAGTTCGCTCCACGTCGGAAACACTGCATATAGAAGTTCATTCGTGGAAGAGCCCCAAGAGTACACAGTGGGAGAAAAGCTGCTTGTGTTACCCCTGCAACTAAAGCAGAGTTCTACCGTTAAAACTGCGTGTTTTGGGATAGGATATGCTTACAGTCCTCGCTACAGCCTGCCACGGTTGAGGCAGTTCGATCCACGTGGGAATCCCTGCATAAAGAAGTTCATTCGTGTAAGAGCCCCAAGAGTACACAGTGGGAGTAATGCTGCTTGTGTTTCACCTGCAACTGAAGCAGAATTCTTTGGTAAAACTGCCGTGTTTTGGAAGAGGAAATGCTTACAGTCCTCGCTACAGCCTGGCTTGGTTGAGGCAGTTCGCTCCACGTCGCAAACCCTGCATATAGAAGTTCATTCGTGGAAGAGCCCAAAGAGTACACAGTGGGAGAAAAACTGCTTGTGTTACCCCTGCAACTAAAGCAGAGTTCTACCGTTAAAACTGCGTGGTTTGGGAGAGGATATGCTTACAGTCCTCGCTACAGCCTGCCATGGTGGAGGCATTTCGCTCCACGTGGGAATCCCTGCATAAAGAAGTTTATTCGTGTAAGAGCCCCAAGAGTACACAGTGGGAGTAATGCTGCTTGTATTCCACCTGCAACTAAAGAAGAATTCTTTGGTAAAACTGCCGTGTTTTGTAAGAGGAAATGCTTACAGTCTTTGCTACAGCCTGCCTTGGTTGAGGCAGTTCGCTCCACGTCGGAAACACTGCATATAGAAGTTCATTCGTGGAAGAGCCCCAAGAGTACACAGTGGGAGAAAAGCTGCTTGTGTTACCCCTGCAACTAAAGCAGAGTTCTACCGTTAAAACTGCGTGTTTTGGGATAGGATATGCTTACAGTCCTCGCTACAGGCTGCCACGGTTGAGGCAGTTCGATCCACGTGGGAATCCCTGCATAAAGAAGTTCATTCGTGTAAGAGCCCCAAGCGTACACAGTGGGAGTAATGCTGCTTGTGTTTCACCTGCAACTGAAGCAGAATTCTTTGGTAAAACTGCCGTGTTTTGGAAGAGGAAATGCTTACAGTCCTCGCTACAGCCTGCCTTGGTTGAGGCAGTTCGCTCCACGTCGCAAACCCTGCATATAGAAGTTCATTCGTGGAAGAGCCCAAAGAGTACACAGTGGGAGAAAAACTGCTTGTGTTACCCCTGCAACCAAAGCAGAGTTCTACCTTTAAAACTGCGTGTTTTGGGATAGGATATGCTTACAGTCCTCGCTACAGCCAGCCACGGTTGAGGCAGTTCGATCCACGTGGGAATCCCTGCATAAAGAAGTTCATTCGTGTAAGAGCCCGAAGAGTACACAGTGGGAAAAATGATGCTTGTGTTTCACCTGCAACTGAAGCAGAATTCTTTGGTAAAACTGCCGTGGTTTGGAAGAGGAAATGCTTACAGTCCTCGCTACAGCCTGCCTTGGTTGAGGCAGTTCGCTCCACGTCGGAAACCCTGCATATAGAAGTTCATTCGTGGAAGAGCCCAAAGAGTACACAGTGGGAGAAAAGCTGCTTGTGTTACCCTTGCAACTAAAGCAGAGTTCTACCCTTAAAACTGCGTGGTTTGGGAGAGGATATGCTTACAGTGCTCGCTACAGCCTTCCTTGGTTGAGGCAGTTCGCTCCACGTCGCAAACCCTGCATATAGAAGTTCATTCGTGGAAGAGCCCCAAGAGTACACAGTGGGAGAAAAGCTGCTTGTGTTACCCCTGCAACTAAAGCAGAGTTCTACCGTTAAAACTGCGTGGTTTGGGAGAGGATATGCTTACAGTCCTCGCTACAGCCTGCCATGGTGGAGGCATTTCGCTCCACGTGGGAATCCCTGCATAAAGAAGTTTATTCGTGTAAGAGCCCCAAGAGTACACAGTGGGAGTAATGCTGCTTGTATTCCACCTGCAACTAAAGCAGAATTCTTTGGTAAAACTGCCGTGTTTTGTAAGAGGAAATGCTTACAGTCATTGCTACAGCCTGCCTTGGTTGAGGCAGTTCGCTCCACGTCGGAAACACTGCATATAGAAGTTCATTCGTGGAAGAGCCCCAAGAGTACACAGTGGGAGAAAAGCTGCTTGTGTTACCCCTGCAACTAAAGCAGAGTTCTACCGTTAAAACTGCGTTGTTTGGGAGAGGATATGCTTACAGTCCTCGCTACAGCCTGCCTTGGTTGAGGCGGTTCACTCCACGTCGCAAACCCTGCATATAGAAGTTCATTCGTGGAAGAGCCCAAAGAGTACACAGTGGGAGAAAAGCTGCTTGTGTTACCCCTGCAACTAAAGCAGAGTTCTACCGTTAAAACTGCGTGGTTTGGGAGAGGATATGCTTACAGTCCTCGTTACAGCGTGCCACGGTTGAGGCAGTTGGATCCACGTGGGAATCCCTGCATAAAGAAGTTCATTCGTGTAAGAGCCCAAAGAGTACACAGTGGGAGAGATGATGCTTGTGTTACCCCTGCAACTAAAGCAGAATTCTTTGGTAAAACTGCCGTGTTTTGGAAGAGGAAATGCTTAAAGTCCTCGCTACAGCCTGCCTTGGTTGAGGCAGTTCGCTCCACGTCGCAAACCCTGCATATAGAAGTTCATTCGTGGAAGAGCCCCAAGAGTACACAGTGGGAGAAAAGCTGCTTGTGTTACCCCTGCAACTAAAGCAGAGTTCTACCGTTAAAACTGCGTGTTTTGTGATAGGATATGCTTACAGTCCTCGCTACAGCCTGCCACGGTTGAGGCAGTTCGATCCACGTGGGAATCCCTGCATAAAGAAGTTCATTCGTGTAAGAGCCCAAAGAGTACACAGTGGGAGAAATGATGCTTGTGTTTCACCTGCAACTGAAGCAGAATTCTTTGGTAAAACTGCCGTGTTTTGGAAGAGGAAATGCTTACAGACTTTGCTACAGTCTGCCTTGGTTGAGGCAGTTCGCTCCACGTCGGAAACACTGCATAAAGAAGTTCATTCGTGCAAGAGCCCAAAGAGTACACAGTGGGAGTAATGCTGCTTGTATTCCACCTGCAACTAAAGCAGAATTCTTTGGTAAAACTGCCGTGTTTTGGAAGAGGAAATGCTTACAGTCCTTGCTACATCCTGCCTTGGTTGAGGCGGTTCGCTCCACGTCGGAAACCCTGCATATAGAAGTTCATTCGTGGAAGAGCCCCAAGAGTACACAGTGGGAGAAAAGCTGCTTGTGTTACCCCTGCAACTAAAGCAGAGTTCTACCGTTAAAACTGCGTGGTTTGGGAGAGGATATGCTTACAGTCCTCGCTACAGCCTGCCACAGTTGAGGCAGTTCGATCCACGTGGGAATCCCTGCATAAAGAAGTTCATTCGTGGAAGAGCCCAAAGAGTACACAGTGGGAGAAAAACTGGTTGTGTTACCCCTGCCATTAAAGCAGAGTTCTACCGTTAAAACTGCGTGGTTTGGGAGAGGATATGCTTACAGTCCTCGCTACAGCCTGCCTTGGTTGAGGCAGTTCGCTCCACGTCGCAAACCCTGCATATAGAAGTTCATTCGTGGAAGAGCCCAAAGAGTACACAGTGGGAGAAAAACTGCTTGTGTTACCCCTGCAACTAAAGCAGAGTTCTACCGTTAAAGCTGCGTGGTTTGGGAGAGGATATGCTTACAGTCCTCGCTACAGCCTGCCATGGTGGAGGCAGTTCGCTCCACGTGGGAATCCCTGCATAAAGAAGTTCATTCGTGCAAGAGCCCAAAGAGTACACATTGGGAGTAATGCTGCTTGTATTCCACCTGCAACTAAAGCAGAATTCTTTGGTAAAACTGCCGTGTTTTGTAAGAGGAAATGCTTACAGTCCTTGCTACATCCTGCCTTGGTTGAGGCGGTTCGCTCCACGTCGGAAACCCTGCATATAGAAGTTCATTCGTGGAAGAGCCCCAAGAGTACACAGTGGGAGAAAAGCTGCTTGTGTTACCCCTGCAACTAAAGCAGAGTTCTACCGTTAAAACTGCGTGGTTTGGGAGAAGATATGCTTACAGTCCTCGCTACAGCCTGCCACGGTTGAGGCAGTTCGATCCACGTGGGAATCCCTGCATAAAGAAGTTCATTCGTGTAAGAGCCCAAAGAGTACACAGTGGGAGAAATGATGCTTGTGTTTCACCTGCAACTAAAGCAGAATTCTTTGGTAAAACTGCCGTGTTTTTTAAGAGGAAATGCTTACAGTCTTTGCTACAGCCTGCATTGGTTGAGGCAGTTCGCTCCACGTCGGAAACACTGCATATAGAAGTTCATTCGTGGAAGAGCCCCAAGAGTACACAGTGGGAGAAAAGCTGCTTGTGTTACCCCTGCAACTAAAGCAGAGTTCTACGGTTAAAACTGCGTGTTTTGGGATAGAATATGCTTACAGTCCTCGCTACAGCCTGCCACGGTTGAGGCAGTTCGATCCACGTGGGAATCCCTGCATAAAGAAGTTCATTCGTGTAAGAGCCCCAAGAGTACACAGTGGGAGTAATGCTGCTTGTGTTTCACCTCAAACTGAAGCAGAATTCTTTGGTAAAACTGCCGTGTTTTGGAAGAGGAAATGCTTACAGTCCTCGCTACAGCCTGCCTTGGTTGAGGCAGTTCGCTCCACGTCGGAAACCCTGCATATAGAAGTTCATTCGTGGAAGAGCCCCAAGAGTACACAGTGGGAGAAAAGCTGCTTGTGTTACCCCTGCAACTAAAGAAGAGTTCTACCGTTAAAACTGCGTGGTTTGGGATAGGATATGCTTACAGTCCTCGCTACAGCCTGCCATGGTGGAGGCATTTCGCTCCACGTGGGAATCCCTGCATAAAGAAGTTTATTCGTGTAAGAGCCCCAAGAGTACACAGTGGGAGTAATGCTGCTTGTATTCCACCTGCAACTAAAGCAGAATTCTTTGGTAAAACTGCCGTGTTTTGTAAGAGGAAATGCTTACAGTCATTGCTACAGCCTGCCTTGGTTGAGGCAGTTCGCTCCACGTCGGAAACACTGCATATAGAAGTTCATTCGTGGAAGAGCCCCAAGAGTACACAGTGGGAGAAAAGCTGCTTGTGTTACCCCTGCAACTAAAGCAGAGTTCTACCGTTAAAACTGCGTGGTTTGGGAGAGGATATGCTTACAGTCCTCGCTACAGCCTGCCTTGGTTGAGGCAGTTCACTCCACGTCGCAAACCCTGCATATAGAAGTTCATTCGTGGAAGAGCCCAAAGAGTACACAGTGGGAGAAAAGCTGCTTGTTTTACCCCTGCAACTGAAGCAGAGTTCTACCGTTAAAACTGCATGGTTTGGGAGAGGATATGCTTACAGTCCTCGTTACAGCCTGCCACGGTTGAGGCAGTTGGATCCACGTGGGAATCCCTGCATAAAGAAGTTCATTCGTGTAAGAGCCCAAAGAGTACACAGTGGGAGAAATGATGCTTGTGTTTCACCTGCAACTAAAGCAGAATTCTTTGGTAAAACTGCCGTGTTTTGGAAGAGGAAATGCTTAAAGTCCTCGCTACAGCCTGCCGTGGTTGAGGCAGTTCGCTCCACGTCGCAAACCCTGCATATAGAAGTTCATTCGTGGAAGAGCCCAAAGAGTACACAGTGGGAGAAAAACTGCTTGTGTTACCCCTGAAACTAAAGCAGAGTTCTACCGTTAAAACTGCGTGGTTTGGGAGAGGATATGCTTACAGTCCTCGCTACAGCCTGCCATGGTGGAGGCATTTCGCTCCACGTGGGAATCCCTGCATAAAAAGTTTATTCGTGTAAGAGCCCCAAGAGTACACAGTGGGAGTAATGCTGCTTGTATTCCACCTGCAACTAAAGCAGAATTCTTTGGTAAAACTGCCGTGTTTTGTAAGAGGAAATGCTTACAGTCCTTGCTACATCCTGCCTTGGTTGAGGCGGTTCGCTCCACGTCGGAAACCCTGCATATAGAAGTTCATTCGTGGAAGAGCCCTAAGAGTACACAGTGGGAGAAAACCTGCTTGTGTTACCCCTGCAACTAAAGCAGAGTTCTACCGTTAAAACTGCGTGGTTTGGGAGAGGATATGCTTACAGTCCTCGCTACAGCCTGCCACGGTTGAGGCAGTTCGATCCACGTGGGAATCCCTGCATAAAGAAGTTCATTCGTGTAAGAGCCCAAAGAGTACACAGTGGGAGAAATGATGCTTGTGTTTCACCTGCAACTAAAGCAGAATTCTTTGGTAAAACTGCCATGTTTTTTAAGAGGAAATGCTTACAGTCTTTGCTACAGCCTGCCTTGGTTGAGGCAGTTCGCTCCACGTCGGAAACACTGCATATAGAAGTTCATTCGTGGAAGAGCCCCAAGAGTACACAGTGGGAGAAAAGCTGCTTGTGTTACCCCTGCAACTAAAGCAGAGTTCTACCGTTAAAACTGCGTGTTTTGGGATAGGATATGCTTACAGTCCTCGCTACAGGCTGCCACGGTTGAGGCAGTTCGATCCACGTGGGAATCCCTGCATAAAGAAGTTCATTCTTGTAAGAGCCCCAAGCGTACACAGTGGGAGTAATGCTGCTTGTGTTTCACCTGCAACTGAAGCAGAATTCTTTGGTAAAACTGCCGTGTTTTGGAAGAGGAAATGCTTACAGTCCTCGCTACAGCCTGCCTTGGTTGAGGCAGTTCGCTCCACGTCGCAAACCCTGCATATAGAAGTTCATTCGTGGAAGAGCCCAAAGAGTACACAGTGGGAGAAAAACTGCTTGTGTTACCCCTGCAACCAAAGCAGAGTTCTACCTTTAAAACTGCGTGTTTTGGGATAGGATATGCTTACAGTCCTCGCTACAGCCAGCCACGGTTGAGGCAGTTCGATCCACGTCGGAAACACTGCATATAGAAGTTCATTCGTGTAAGAGCCCGAAGAGTACACAGTGGGAAAAATGATGCTTGTGTTTCACCTGCAACTGAAGCAGAATTCTTTGGTAAAACTGCCGTGGTTTGGAAGAGGAAATGCTTACAGTCCTCGCTACAGCCTGCCTTGGTTGAGGCAGTTCGCTCCACGTCGGAAACCCTGCATATAGAAGTTCATTCGTGGAAGAGCCCAAAGAGTACACAGTGGGAGAAAAGCTGCTTGTGTTACCCTTGCAACTAAAGCAGAGTTCTACCCTTAAAACTGCGTGGTTTGGGAGAGGATATGCTTACAGTGCTCGCTACAGCCTTCCTTGGTTGAGGCAGTTCGCTCCACGTCGCAAACCCTGCATATAGAAGTTCATTCGTGGAAGAGCCCCAAGAGTACACAGTGGGAGAAAAGCTGCTTGTGTTACCCCTGCAACTAAAGCAGAGTTCTACCGTTAAAACTGCGTGGTTTGGGAGAGGATATGCTTACAGTCCTCGCTACAGCCTGCCATGGTGGAGGCATTTCGCTCCACGTGGGAATCCCTGCATAAAGAAGTTTATTCGTGTAAGAGCCCCAAGAGTACACAGTGGGAGTAATGCTGCTTGTATTCCACCTGCAACTAAAGCAGAATTCTTTGGTAAAACTGCCGTGTTTTGTAAGAGGAAATGCTTACAGTCATTGCTACAGCCTGCCTTGGTTGAGGCAGTTCGCTCCACGTCGGAAACACTGCATATAGAAGTTCATTCGTGGAAGAGCCCCAAGAGTACACAGTGGGAGAAAAGCTGCTTGTGTTACCCCTGCAACTAAAGCAGAGTTCTACCGTTAAAACTGCGTTGTTTGGGAGAGGATATGCTTACAGTCCTCGCTACAGCCTGCCTTGGTTGAGGCGGTTCACTCCACGTCGCAAACCCTGCATATAGAAGTTCATTCGTGGAAGAGCCCAAAGAGTACACAGTGGGAGAAAAGCTGCTTGTGTTACCCCTGCAACTAAAGCAGAGTTCTACCGTTAAAACTGCGTGGTTTGGGAGAGGATATGCTTACAGTCCTCGTTACAGCGTGCCACGGTTGAGGCAGTTGGATCCACGTGGGAATCCCTGCATAAAGAAGTTCATTCGTGTAAGAGCCCAAAGAGTACACAGTGGGAGAGATGATGCTTGTGTTACCCCTGCAACTAAAGCAGAATTCTTTGGTAAAACTGCCGTGTTTTGGAAGAGGAAATGCTTAAAGTCCTCGCTACAGCCTGCCTTGGTTGAGGCAGTTCGCTCCACGTCGCAAACCCTGCATATAGAAGTTCATTCGTGGAAGAGCCCAAAGAGTACACAGTGGGAGAAAAACTGCTTGTGTTACCCCTGCAACTAA
Source organism: Mesoplodon densirostris (assembly GCF_025265405.1). NCBI lineage: Eukaryota > Metazoa > Chordata > Mammalia > Artiodactyla > Ziphiidae > Mesoplodon > Mesoplodon densirostris. Next base: position 91,541,777 of record NC_082672.1, read on the forward strand.
AGCAGAGTTCTACCGTTAAAACTGCGTGGTTTGGGAGAGGATATGCTTACAGTCCTCGCTACAGCCTGCCATGGTGGAGGCATTTCGCTCCACGTGGGAATCCCTGCATAAAGAAGTTTATTCGTGTAAGAGCCCCAAGAGTACACAGTGGGAGTAATGCTGCTTGTGTTTCACCTGCAACTGAAGCAGAATTCTTTGGTAAAACTGCCGTGTTTTGTAAGAGGAAATGCTTACAGTCCTTGCTACATCCTGCCTTGGTTGAGGCGGTTCGCTCCACGTCGGAAACCCTGCATAAAGAAGTTCATTCGTGGAAGAGCCCCAAGAGTACACAGTGGGAGAAAACCTGCTTGTGTTACCCCTGCAACTAAAGCAGAGTTCTACCGTTAAAACTGCGTGGTTTGGGAGAGGATATGCTTACAGTCCTCGCTACAGCCTGCCACGGTTGAGGCAGTTCGATCCACGTGGGAATCCCTGCATAAAGAAGTTCATTCGTGTAAGAGCCCAAAGAGTACACAGTGGGAGAAATGATGCTTGTGTTTCACCTGCAACTGAAGCAGAATTCTTTGGTAAAACTGCCGTGTTTTTTAAGAGGAAATGCTTACAGTCTTTGCTACAGCCTGCCTTGGTTGAGGCAGTTCGCTCCACGTCGGAAACACTGCATATAGAAGTTCATTCGTGGAAGAGCCCAAAGAGTACACAGTGGGAGAAAAGCTGCTTGTGTTACCCTTGCAACTAAAGCAGAGTTCTACCCTTAAAACTGCGTGGTTTGGGAGAGGATATGCTTACAGTGCTCGCTACAGCCTTCCTTGGTTGAGGCAGTTCGCTCCACGTCGCAAACCCTGCATATAGAAGTTCATTCGTGGAAGAGCCTCAAGAGTACACAGTGGGAGAAAAGCTGCTTGTGTTACCCCTGCAACTAAAGCAGAGTTCTACCGTTAAAACTGCGTGGTTTGGGAGAGGATATGCTTACAGTCCTCGCTACAGCCTGCCATGGTGGAGGCATTTCGCTCCACGTGGGAATCCCTGCATAAAGAAGTTTATTCGTGTAAGAGCCCCAAGAGTACACAGTGGGAGTAATGCTGCTTGTATTCCACCTGCAACTAAAGCAGAATTCTTTGGTAAAACTGCCGTGTTTTGTAAGAGGAAATGCTTACAGTCATTGCTACAGCCTGCCTTGGTTGAGGCAGTTCGCTCCACGTCGGAAACACTGCATATAGAAGTTCATTCGTGGAAGAGCCCCAAGACTACACAGTGGGAGAAAAGCTGCTTGTGTTACCCCTGCAACTAAAGCAGAGTTCTACCGTTAAAACTGCGTGGTTTGGGAGAGGATATGCTTACAGTCCTCGCTACAGCCTGCCTTGGTTGAGGCAGTTCACTCCACGTCGCAAACCCTGCATATAGAAGTTCATTCGTGGAAGAGCCCAAAGAGTACACAGTGGGAGAAAAGCTGCTTGTGTTACCCCTGCAACTAAAGCAGAGTTCTACCGTTAAAACTGCGTGGTTTGGGAGAGGATATGCTTACAGTCTTCGTTACAGCCTGCCACGGTTGAGGCAGTTGGATCCACGTGGGAATCCCTGCATAAAGAAGTTCATTCGTGTAAGAGCCCAAAGAGTACACAGTGGGAGAAATGATGCTTGTGTTTCACCTGCAACTAAAGCAGAATTCTTTGGTAAAACTGCCGTGTTTTGGAAGAGGAAATGCTTAAAGTCCTCGCTACAGCCTGCCTTGGTTGAGGCAGTTCGCTCCACGTCGCAAACCCTGCATATAGAAGTTCATTCGTGGAAGAGCCCAAAGAGTACACAGTGGGAGAAAAACTGCTTGTGTTACCCCTGCAACTAAAGCAGAGTTCTACCGTTAAAACTGCGTGGTTTGGGACAGGATATGTTTACAGTCCTCGCTACAGCCTGCCATGGTGGAGGCATTTCGCTCCACGTGGGAATCCCTGCATAAAGAAGTTTATTCGTGTAAGAGCCCCAAGAGTACACAGTGGGAGTAATGCTGCTTGTATTCCACCTACAACTAAAGCAGAATTCTTTGGTAAAACTGCCGTGTTTTGTAAGAGGAAATGCTTACAGTCTTTGCTACAGCCTGCCTTGGTTGAGGCAGTTCGCTCCACGTCGGAAACACTGCATATAGAAGTTCATTCGTGGAAGAGCCCCAAGAGTACACAGTGGGAGAAAAGCTGCTTGTGTTACCCCTGCAACCAAAGCAGAGTTCTACCGTTAAAATTGCGTGTTTTTGGACAGGATATGCTTACAGTCCTCGCTACAGCCTGCCACGGTTGAGGCAGTTCGATCCACGTGGGAATCCCTGCATAAAGAAGTTCATTCGTGTAAGAGCCCGAAGAGTACACAGTGGGAGAAATGATGCTTGTGTTTCACCTGCAACTGAAGCAGAATTCTTTGGTAAAACTGCCGTGTTTTGGAAGAGGAAATGCTTACAGTCCTCGCTACAGCCTGCCTTGGTTGAGGCAGTTCGCTCCACGTCGGAAACCCTGCATATAGAAGTTCATTCGTGGAAGAGCCCAAAGAGTACACAGTGGGAGAAAAGCTTCTTGTGTTACCCCTGCAACTAAAGCAGAGTTCTACCCTTAAAACTGCGTGGTTTGGGAGAGGATATGCTTACAGTGCTCGCTACAGCCTTCCTTGGTTGAGGCAGTTCGTTCCACGTCGCAAACCCTGCATATAGAAGTTCATTCGTGGAAGAGCCCCAAGAGTACACAGTGGGAGAAAAGCTGCTTGTGTTACCCCTGCAACTAAAGCAGAGTTCTACCGTTAAAACTGCGTGGTTTGGGAGAGGATATGCTTACAGTCCTCGCTACAGCCTGCCATGGTGGAGGCATTTCGCTCCACGTGGGAATCCCTGCATAAAGAAGTTTATTCGTGTAAGAGCCCCAAGAGTACACAGTGGGAGTAATGCTGCTTGTATTCCACCTGCAACTAAAGCAGAATTCTTTGGTAAAACTGCCGTGTTTTGTAAGAGGAAATGCTTACAGTCATTGCTACAGCCTGCCTTGGTTGAGGCAGTTCGCTCCACGTCGGAAACACTGCATATAGAAGTTCATTCGTGGAAGAGCCCCAAGAGTACACAGTGGGAGAAAAGCTGCTTGTGTTACCCCTGCAACTAAAGCAGAGTTCTACCGTTAAAACTGCGTGGTTTGGGAGAGGATATGCTTACAGTCCTCGCTACAGCCTGCCTTGGTTGAGGCAGTTCACTCCACGTCGCAAACCCTGCATATAGAAGTTCATTCGTGGAAGAGCCCAAAGAGTACACAGTGGGAGAAAAGCTGCTTGTGTTACCCCTGCAACTAAAGCAGAGTTCTACCGTTAAAATTGCGTGGTTTGGGAGAGGATATGCTTACAGTCCTCGTTACAGCCTGCCACGGTTGAGGCAGTTGGATCCACGTGGGAATCCCTGCATAAAGAAGTTCATTCGTGTAAGAGCCCAAAGAGTACACAGTGGGAGAAATGATGCTTGTGTTTCACCTGCAACTAAAGCAGAATTCTTTGGTAAAACTGCCGTGTTTTGGAAGAGGAAATGCTTAAAGTCCTCGCTACAGCCTGCCTTGGTTGAGGCAGTTCGCTCCACGTCGCAAACCCTGCATATAGAAGTTCATTCGTGGAAGAGCCCAAAGAGTACACAGTGGGAGAAAAACTGCTTGTGTTACCCCTGCAACTAAAGCAGAGTTCTACCGTTAAAACTGCGTGGTTTGGGAGAGGATATGCTTACAGTCCTCGCTACAGCCTGCCATGGTGGAGGCATTTCGCTCCACGTGGGAATCCCTGCATAAAGAAGTTTATTCGTGTAAGAGCCCCAAGAGTACACAGTGGGAGTAATGCTGCTTGTATTCCACCTGCAACTAAAGCAGAATTCTTTGGTAAAACTGCCGTGTTTTGTAAGAGGAAATGCTTACAGTCCTTGCTACATCCTGCCTTGGTTGAGGCAGTTCGCTCCACGTCGCAAACCCTGCATATAGAAGTTCATTCGTGGAAGAGCCCCAAGAGTACACAGTGGGAGAAAAGCTGCTTGTGTTACCCCTGCAACTAAAGCAGAGTTCTACCGTTAAAACTGCGTGGTTTGGGAGAGGATATGCTTACAGTCCTCGCTACAGCCTGCCACGGTTGAGGCAGTTCGCTCCACGTCGCAAACCCTGCATATAGAAGTTTATTCGTGGAAGAGCCCCAAGAGTACACAGTGGGAGAAAAGCTGCTTGTGTTACCCCTGCAACTAAAGCAGAGTTCTACGGTTAAAACTGCGTGTTTTGGGATAGGATATGCTTACAGTCCTCGCTACAGCCTGCCACGGTTGAGGCAGTTCGATCCACGTGGGAATCCCTGCATAAAGAAGTTCATTCGTGTAAGAGCCCCAAGAGTACACAGTGGGAGTAATGCTGCTTGTGTTTCACCTGCAACTGAAGCAGAATTCTTTGGTAAAACTGCCGTGTTTTGGAAGAGGAAATGCTTACAGTCATTGCTACAGCCTGCCTTGGTTGAGGCAGTTCGCTGCACGTCGCAAACCCTGCATATAGAAGTTCATTCGTGGAAGAGCCCAAAGAGTACACAGTGGGAGAAAAACTGCTTGTGTTACCCCTGCAACTAAAGCAGAGTTCTACCGTTAAAACTGCGTGGTTTGGGAGAGGATATGCTTACAGTCCTCGCTACAGCCTGCCATGGTGGAGGCATTTCGCTCCACGTGGGAATCCCTGCATAAAGAAGTTTATTCGTGTAAGAGCCCCAAGAGTACACAGTGGGAGTAATGCTGCTTGTATTCCACCTGCAACTAAAGAAGAATTCTTTGGTAAAACTGCCGTGTTTTGTAAGAGGAAATGCTTACAGTCTTTGCTACAGCCTGCCTTGGTTGAGGCAGTTCGCTCCACGTCGGAAACACTGCATATAGAAGTTCATTCGTGGAAGAGCCCCAAGAGTACACAGTGGGAGAAAAGCTGCTTGTGTTACCCCTGCAACCAAAGCAGAGTTCTACCTTTAAAACTGCGTGTTTTGGGATAGGATATGCTTACAGTCCTCGCTACAGCCAGCCACGGTTGAGGCAGTTCGATCCACGTGGGAATCCCTGCATAAAGAAGTTCATTCGTGTAAGAGCCCGAAGAGTACACAGTGGGAGAAATGATGCCTGTGTTTCACCTGCAACTGAAGCAGAATTCTTTGGTAAAACTGCCGTGTTTTGGAAGAGGAAATGCTTACAGTCCTCGCTACAGCCTTCCTTGGTTGAGGCAGTTCGCTCCACGTCGGAAACCCTGCATATAGAAGTTCATTCGTGGAAGATCCCAAAGAGTACACAGTGGGAGAAAAGCTGCTTGTGTTACCCCTGCAACTAAAGCAGAGTTCTACCCTTAAAACTGCGTGGTTTGGGAGAGGATATGCTTACAGTGCTCGCTACAGCCTTCCTTGGTTGAGGCAGTTCGCTCCACGTCGCAAACCCTGCATATAGAAGTTCATTCGTGGAAGAGCCCCAAGAGTACACAGTGGGAGAAAAGCTGCTTGTGTTACCCCTGCAACTAAAGCAGAGTTCTACCGTTAAAACTGCGTGGTTTGGGAGAGGATATGCTTACAGTCCTCGCTACAGCCTGCCATGGTGGAGGCATTTCGCTCCACGTGGGAATCCCTGCATAAAGAAGTTTATTCGTGTAAGAGCCCCAAGAGTACACAGTGGGAGTAATGCTGCTTGTATTCCACCTGCAACTAAAGCAGAATTCTTTGGTAAAACTGCCGTGTTTTGTAAGAGGAAATGCTTACAGTCATTGCTACAGCCTGCCTTGGTTGAGGCAGTTTGCTCCACGTCGGAAACACTGCATATAGAAGTTCATTCGTGGAAGAGCCCCAAGAGTACACAGTGGGAGAAAAGCTGCTTGTGTTACCCCTGCAACTAAAGCAGAGTTCTACCGTTAAAACTGCGTGGTTTGGGAGAGGATATGCTTACAGTCCTCGCTACAGCCTGCCACGGTTGAGGCAGTTTGATCCACGTGGGAATCCCTGCATAAAGAAGTTCATTCGTGTAAGAGCCCCAAGAGTACACAGTGGGAGTAATGCTGCTTGTGTTTCACCTGCAACTGAAGCAGAATTCTTTTGTAAAACTGCCGTGTTTTGGAAGAGGAAATGCTTACAGTCATTGCTACAGCCTGCCTTGGTTGAGGCAGTTCGCTCCACGTCGCAAACCCTGCATATAGAAGTTCATTCGTGGAAGAGCCCAAAGAGTACACAGTGGGAGAAAAACTGCTTGTGTTACCCCTGCAACTAAAGCAGAGTTCTACCGTTAAAACTGCGTGGTTTGGGAGAGGATATGCTTACAGTCCTCGCTACAGCCTGCCTTGGTTGAGGCAGTTCACTCCACGTCGCAAACCCTGCATATAGAAGTTCATTCGTGGAAGAGCCCAAAGAGTACACAGTGGGAGAAAAGCTGCTTGTTTTACCCCTGCAACTGAAGCAGAGTTCTACCGTTAAAACTGCATGGTTTGGGAGAGGATATGCTTACAGTCCTCGTTACAGCCTGCCACGGTTGAGGCAGTTGGATCCACGTGGGAATCCCTGCATAAAGAAGTTCATTCGTGTAAGAGCCCAAAGAGTACACAGTGGGAGAAATGATGCTTGTGTTTCACCTGCAACTAAAGCAGAATTCTTTGGTAAAACTGCCGTGTTTTGGAAGAGGAAATGCTTAAAGTCCTCGCTACAGCCTGCCGTGGTTGAGGCAGTTCGCTCCACGTCGCAAACCCTGCATATAGAAGTTCATTCGTGGAAGAGCCCAAAGAGTACACAGTGGGAGAAAAACTGCTTGTGTTACCCCTGAAACTAAAGCAGAGTTCTACCGTTAAAACTGCGTGGTTTGGGAGAGGATATGCTTACAGTCCTCGCTACAGCCTGCCATGGTGGAGGCATTTCGCTCCACGTGGGAATCCCTGCATAAAAAGTTTATTCGTGTAAGAGCCCCAAGAGTACACAGTGGGAGTAATGCTGCTTGTATTCCACCTGCAACTAAAGCAGAATTCTTTGGTAAAACTGCCGTGTTTTGTAAGAGGAAATGCTTACAGTCCTTGCTACATCCTGCCTTGGTTGAGGCGGTTCGCTCCACGTCGGAAACCCTGCATATAGAAGTTCATTCGTGGAAGAGCCCTAAGAGTACACAGTGGGAGAAAACCTGCTTGTGTTACCCCTGCAACTAAAGCAGAGTTCTACCGTTAAAACTGCGTGGTTTGGGAGAGGATATGCTTACAGTCCTCGCTACAGCCTGCCACGGTTGAGGCAGTTCGATCCACGTGGGAATCCCTGCATAAAGAAGTTCATTCGTGTAAGAGCCCAAAGAGTACACAGTGGGAGAAATGATGCTTGTGTTTCACCTGCAACTAAAGCAGAATTCTTTGGTAAAACTGCCATGTTTTTTAAGAGGAAATGCTTACAGTCTTTGCTACAGCCTGCCTTGGTTGAGGCAGTTCGCTCCACGTCGGAAACACTGCATATAGAAGTTCATTCGTGGAAGAGCCCCAAGAGTACACAGTGGGAGAAAAGCTGCTTGTGTTACCCCTGCAACTAAAGCAGAGTTCTACCGTTAAAACTGCGTGTTTTGGGATAGGATATGCTTACAGTCCTCGCTACAGGCTGCCACGGTTGAGGCAGTTCGATCCACGTGGGAATCCCTGCATAAAGAAGTTCATTCTTGTAAGAGCCCCAAGCGTACACAGTGGGAGTAATGCTGCTTGTGTTTCACCTGCAACTGAAGCAGAATTCTTTGGTAAAACTGCCGTGTTTTGGAAGAGGAAATGCTTACAGTCCTCGCTACAGCCTGCCTTGGTTGAGGCAGTTCGCTCCACGTCGCAAACCCTGCATATAGAAGTTCATTCGTGGAAGAGCCCAAAGAGTACACAGTGGGAGAAAAACTGCTTGTGTTACCCCTGCAACCAAAGCAGAGTTCTACCTTTAAAACTGCGTGTTTTGGGATAGGATATGCTTACAGTCCTCGCTACAGCCAGCCACGGTTGAGGCAGTTCGATCCACGTGGGAATCCCTGCATAAAGAAGTTCATTCGTGTAAGAGCCCGAAGAGTACACAGTGGGAAAAATGATGCTTGTGTTTCACCTGCAACTGAAGCAGAATTCTTTGGTAAAACTGCCGTGGTTTGGAAGAGGAAATGCTTACAGTCCTCGCTACAGCCTGCCTTGGTTGAGGCAGTTCGCTCCACGTCGGAAACCCTGCATATAGAAGTTCATTCGTGGAAGAGCCCAAAGAGTACACAGTGGGAGAAAAGCTGCTTGTGTTACCCTTGCAACTAAAGCAGAGTTCTACCCTTAAAACTGCGTGGTTTGGGAGAGGATATGCTTACAGTGCTCGCTACAGCCTTCCTTGGTTGAGGCAGTTCGCTCCACGTCGCAAACCCTGCATATAGAAGTTCATTCGTGGAAGAGCCCCAAGAGTACACAGTGGGAGAAAAGCTGCTTGTGTTACCCCTGCAACTAAAGCAGAGTTCTACCGTTAAAACTGCGTGGTTTGGGAGAGGATATGCTTACAGTCCTCGCTACAGCCTGCCATGGTGGAGGCATTTCGCTCCACGTGGGAATCCCTGCATAAAGAAGTTTATTCGTGTAAGAGCCCCAAGAGTACACAGTGGGAGTAATGCTGCTTGTATTCCACCTGCAACTAAAGCAGAATTCTTTGGTAAAACTGCCGTGTTTTGTAAGAGGAAATGCTTACAGTCATTGCTACAGCCTGCCTTGGTTGAGGCAGTTCGCTCCACGTCGGAAACACTGCATATAGAAGTTCATTCGTGGAAGAGCCCCAAGAGTACACAGTGGGAGAAAAGCTGCTTGTGTTACCCCTGCAACTAAAGCAGAGTTCTACCGTTAAAACTGCGTTGTTTGGGAGAGGATATGCTTACAGTCCTCGCTACAGCCTGCCTTGGTTGAGGCGGTTCACTCCACGTCGCAAACCCTGCATATAGAAGTTCATTCGTGGAAGAGCCCAAAGAGTACACAGTGGGAGAAAAGCTGCTTGTGTTACCCCTGCAACTAAAGCAGAGTTCTACCGTTAAAACTGCGTGGTTTGGGAGAGGATATGCTTACAGTCCTCGTTACAGCGTGCCACGGTTGAGGCAGTTGGATCCACGTGGGAATCCCTGCATAAAGAAGTTCATTCGTGTAAGAGCCCAAAGAGTACACAGTGGGAGAGATGATGCTTGTGTTACCCCTGCAACTAAAGCAGAATTCTTTGGTAAAACTGCCGTGTTTTGGAAGAGGAAATGCTTAAAGTCCTCGCTACAGCCTGCCTTGGTTGAGGCAGTTCGCTCCACGTCGCAAACCCTGCATATAGAAGTTCATTCGTGGAAGAGCCCAAAGAGTACACAGTGGGAGAAAAACTGCTTGTGTTACCCCTGCAACTAAAGCAGAGTTCTACCGTTAAAACTGCGTGGTTTGGGAGAGGATATGCTTACAGTCCTCGCTACAGCCTGCCATGGTGGAGGCATTTCGCTCCACGTGGGAATCCCTGCATAAAGAAGTTTATTCGTGTAAGAGCCCCAAGAGTACACAGTGGGAGTAATGCTGCTTGTGTTTCACCTGCAACTGAAGCAGAATTCTTTGGTAAAACTGCCGTGTTTTGTAAGAGGAAATGCTTACAGTCCTTGCTACATCCTGCCTTGGTTGAGGCGGTTCGCTCCACGTCGGAAACCCTGCATAAAGAAGTTCATTCGTGGAAGAGCCCCAAGAGTACACAGTGGGAGAAAACCTGCTTGTGTTACCCCTGCAACTAAAGCAGAGTTCTACCGTTAAAACTGCGTGGTTTGGGAGAGGATATGCTTACAGTCCTCGCTACAGCCTGCCACGGTTGAGGCAGTTCGATCCACGTGGGAATCCCTGCATAAAGAAGTTCATTCGTGTAAGAGCCCAAAGAGTACACAGTGGGAGAAATGATGCTTGTGTTTCACCTGCAACTGAAGCAGAATTCTTTGGTAAAACTGCCGTGTTTTTTAAGAGGAAATGCTTACAGTCTTTGCTACAGCCTGCCTTGGTTGAGGCAGTTCGCTCCACGTCGGAAACACTGCATATAGAAGTTCATTCGTGGAAGAGCCCAAAGAGTACACAGTGGGAGAAAAGCTGCTTGTGTTACCCTTGCAACTAAAGCAGAGTTCTACCCTTAAAACTGCGTGGTTTGGGAGAGGATATGCTTACAGTGCTCGCTACAGCCTTCCTTGGTTGAGGCAGTTCGCTCCACGTCGCAAACCCTGCATATAGAAGTTCATTCGTGGAAGAGCCTCAAGAGTACACAGTGGGAGAAAAGCTGCTTGTGTTACCCCTGCAACTAAAGCAGAGTTCTACCGTTAAAACTGCGTGGTTTGGGAGAGGATATGCTTACAGTCCTCGCTACAGCCTGCCATGGTGGAGGCATTTCGCTCCACGTGGGAATCCCTGCATAAAGAAGTTTATTCGTGTAAGAGCCCCAAGAGTACACAGTGGGAGTAATGCTGCTTGTATTCCACCTGCAACTAAAGCAGAATTCTTTGGTAAAACTGCCGTGTTTTGTAAGAGGAAATGCTTACAGTCATTGCTACAGCCTGCCTTGGTTGAGGCAGTTCGCTCCACGTCGGAAACACTGCATATAGAAGTTCATTCGTGGAAGAGCCCCAAGACTACACAGTGGGAGAAAAGCTGCTTGTGTTACCCCTGCAACTAAAGCAGAGTTCTACCGTTAAAACTGCGTGGTTTGGGAGAGGATATGCTTACAGTCCTCGCTACAGCCTGCCTTGGTTGAGGCAGTTCACTCCACGTCGCAAACCCTGCATATAGAAGTTCATTCGTGGAAGAGCCCAAAGAGTACACAGTGGGAGAAAAGCTGCTTGTGTTACCCCTGCAACTAAAGCAGAGTTCTACCGTTAAAACTGCGTGGTTTGGGAGAGGATATGCTTACAGTCTTCGTTACAGCCTGCCACGGTTGAGGCAGTTGGATCCACGTGGGAATCCCTGCATAAAGAAGTTCATTCGTGTAAGAGCCCAAAGAGTACACAGTGGGAGAAATGATGCTTGTGTTTCACCTGCAACTAAAGCAGAATTCTTTGGTAAAACTGCCGTGTTTTGGAAGAGGAAATGCTTAAAGTCCTCGCTACAGCCTGCCTTGGTTGAGGCAGTTCGCTCCACGTCGCAAACCCTGCATATAGAAGTTCATTCGTGGAAGAGCCCAAAGAGTACACAGTGGGAGAAAAACTGCTTGTGTTACCCCTGCAACTAAAGCAGAGTTCTACCGTTAAAACTGCGTGGTTTGGGACAGGATATGTTTACAGTCCTCGCTACAGCCTGCCATGGTGGAGGCATTTCGCTCCACGTGGGAATCCCTGCATAAAGAAGTTTATTCGTGTAAGAGCCCCAAGAGTACACAGTGGGAGTAATGCTGCTTGTATTCCACCTACAACTAAAGCAGAATTCTTTGGTAAAACTGCCGTGTTTTGTAAGAGGAAATGCTTACAGTCTTTGCTACAGCCTGCCTTGGTTGAGGCAGTTCGCTCCACGTCGGAAACACTGCATATAGAAGTTCATTCGTGGAAGAGCCCCAAGAGTACACAGTGGGAGAAAAGCTGCTTGTGTTACCCCTGCAACCAAAGCAGAGTTCTACCGTTAAAATTGCGTGTTTTTGGATAGGATATGCTTACAGTCCTCGCTACAGCCTGCCACGGTTGAGGCAGTTCGATCCACGTGGGAATCCCTGCATAAAGAAGTTCATTCGTGTAAGAGCCCGAAGAGTACACAGTGGGAGAAATGATGCTTGTGTTTCACCTGCAACTGAAGCAGAATTCTTTGGTAAAACTGCCGTGTTTTGGAAGAGGAAATGCTTACAGTCCTCGCTACAGCCTGCCTTGGTTGAGGCAGTTCGCTCCACGTCGGAAACCCTGCATATAGAAGTTCATTCGTGGAAGAGCCCAAAGAGTACACAGTGGGAGAAAAGCTTCTTGTGTTACCCCTGCAACTAAAGCAGAGTTCTACCCTTAAAACTGCGTGGTTTGGGAGAGGATATGCTTACAGTGCTCGCTACAGCCTTCCTTGGTTGAGGCAGTTCGTTCCACGTCGCAAACCCTGCATATAGAAGTTCATTCGTGGAAGAGCCCCAAGAGTACACAGTGGGAGAAAAGCTGCTTGTGTTACCCCTGCAACTAAAGCAGAGTTCTACCGTTAAAACTGCGTGGTTTGGGAGAGGATATGCTTACAGTCCTCGCTACAGCCTGCCATGGTGGAGGCATTTCGCTCCACGTGGGAATCCCTGCATAAAGAAGTTTATTCGTGTAAGAGCCCCAAGAGTACACAGTGGGAGTAATGCTGCTTGTATTCCACCTGCAACTAAAGCAGAATTCTTTGGTAAAACTGCCGTGTTTTGTAAGAGGAAATGCTTACAGTCATTGCTACAGCCTGCCTTGGTTGAGGCAGTTCGCTCCACGTCGGAAACACTGCATATAGAAGTTCATTCGTGGAAGAGCCCCAAGAGTACACAGTGGGAGAAAAGCTGCTTGTGTTACCCCTGCAACTAAAGCAGAGTTCTACCGTTAAAACTGCGTGGTTTGGGAGAGGATATGCTTACAGTCCTCGCTACAGCCTGCCTTGGTTGAGGCAGTTCACTCCACGTCGCAAACCCTGCATATAGAAGTTCATTCGTGGAAGAGCCCAAAGAGTACACAGTGGGAGAAAAGCTGCTTGTGTTACCCCTGCAACTAAAGCAGAGTTCTACCGTTAAAATTGCGTGGTTTGGGAGAGGATATGCTTACAGTCCTCGTTACAGCCTGCCACGGTTGAGGCAGTTGGATCCACGTGGGAATCCCTGCATAAAGAAGTTCATTCGTGTAAGAGCCCAAAGAGTACACAGTGGGAGAAATGATGCTTGTGTTTCACCTGCAACTAAAGCAGAATTCTTTGGTAAAACTGCCGTGTTTTGGAAGAGGAAATGCTTAAAGTCCTCGCTACAGCCTGCCTTGGTTGAGGCAGTTCGCTCCACGTCGCAAACCCTGCATATAGAAGTTCATTCGTGGAAGAGCCCAAAGAGTACACAGTGGGAGAAAAACTGCTTGTGTTACCCCTGCAACTAAAGCAGAGTTCTACCGTTAAAACTGCGTGGTTTGGGAGAGGATATGCTTACAGTCCTCGCTACAGCCTGCCATGGTGGAGGCATTTCGCTCCACGTGGGAATCCCTGCATAAAGAAGTTTATTCGTGTAAGAGCCCCAAGAGTACACAGTGGGAGTAATGCTGCTTGTATTCCACCTGCAACTAAAGCAGAATTCTTTGGTAAAACTGCCGTGTTTTGTAAGAGGAAATGCTTACAGTCCTTGCTACATCCTGCCTTGGTTGAGGCAGTTCGCTCCACGTCGCAAACCCTGCATATAGAAGTTCATTCGTGGAAGAGCCCCAAGAGTACACAGTGGGAGAAAAGCTGCTTGTGTTACCCCTGCAACTAAAGCAGAGTTCTACCGTTAAAACTGCGTGGTTTGGGAGAGGATATGCTTACAGTCCTCGCTACAGCCTGCCACGGTTGAGGCAGTTCGCTCCACGTCGCAAACCCTGCATATAGAAGTTTATTCGTGGAAGAGCCCCAAGAGTACACAGTGGGAGAAAAGCTGCTTGTGTTACCCCTGCAACTAAAGCAGAGTTCTACGGTTAAAACTGCGTGTTTTGGGATAGGATATGCTTACAGTCCTCGCTACAGCCTGCCACGGTTGAGGCAGTTCGATCCACGTGGGAATCCCTGCATAAAGAAGTTCATTCGTGTAAGAGCCCCAAGAGTACACAGTGGGAGTAATGCTGCTTGTGTTTCACCTGCAACTGAAGCAGAATTCTTTGGTAAAACTGCCGTGTTTTGGAAGAGGAAATGCTTACAGTCATTGCTACAGCCTGCCTTGGTTGAGGCAGTTCGCTGCACGTCGCAAACCCTGCATATAGAAGTTCATTCGTGGAAGAGCCCAAAGAGTACACAGTGGGAGAAAAACTGCTTGTGTTACCCCTGCAACTAAAGCAGAGTTCTACCGTTAAAACTGCGTGGTTTGGGAGAGGATATGCTTACAGTCCTCGCTACAGCCTGCCATGGTGGAGGCATTTCGCTCCACGTGGGAATCCCTGCATAAAGAAGTTTATTCGTGTAAGAGCCCCAAGAGTACACAGTGGGAGTAATGCTGCTTGTATTCCACCTGCAACTAAAGAAGAATTCTTTGGTAAAACTGCCGTGTTTTGTAAGAGGAAATGCTTACAGTCTTTGCTACAGCCTGCCTTGGTTGAGGCAGTTCGCTCCACGTCGGAAACACTGCATATAGAAGTTCATTCGTGGAAGAGCCCCAAGAGTACACAGTGGGAGAAAAGCTGCTTGTGTTACCCCTGCAACCAAAGCAGAGTTCTACCTTTAAAACTGCGTGTTTTGGGATAGGATATGCTTACAGTCCTCGCTACAGCCAGCCACGGTTGAGGCAGTTCGATCCACGTGGGAATCCCTGCATAAAGAAGTTCATTCGTGTAAGAGCCCGAAGAGTACACAGTGGGAGAAATGATGCCTGTGTTTCACCTGCAACTGAAGCAGAATTCTTTGGTAAAACTGCCGTGTTTTGGAAGAGGAAATGCTTACAGTCCTCGCTACAGCCTTCCTTGGTTGAGGCAGTTCGCTCCACGTCGGAAACCCTGCATATAGAAGTTCATTCGTGGAAGATCCCAAAGAGTACACAGTGGGAGAAAAGCTGCTTGTGTTACCCCTGCAACTAAAGCAGAGTTCTACCCTTAAAACTGCGTGGTTTGGGAGAGGATATGCTTACAGTGCTCGCTACAGCCTTCCTTGGTTGAGGCAGTTCGCTCCACGTCGCAAACCCTGCATATAGAAGTTCATTCGTGGAAGAGCCCCAAGAGTACACAGTGGGAGAAAAGCTGCTTGTGTTACCCCTGCAACTAAAGCAGAGTTCTACCGTTAAAACTGCGTGGTTTGGGAGAGGATATGCTTACAGTCCTCGCTACAGCCTGCCATGGTGGAGGCATTTCGCTCCACGTGGGAATCCCTGCATAAAGAAGTTTATTCGTGTAAGAGCCCCAAGAGTACACAGTGGGAGTAATGCTGCTTGTATTCCACCTGCAACTAAAGCAGAATTCTTTGGTAAAACTGCCGTGTTTTGTAAGAGGAAATGCTTACAGTCATTGCTACAGCCTGCCTTGGTTGAGGCAGTTTGCTCCACGTCGGAAACACTGCATATAGAAGTTCATTCGTGGAAGAGCCCCAAGAGTACACAGTGGGAGAAAAGCTGCTTGTGTTACCCCTGCAACTAAAGCAGAGTTCTACCGTTAAAACTGCGTGGTTTGGGAGAGGATATGCTTACAGTCCTCGCTACAGCCTGCCACGGTTGAGGCAGTTTGATCCACGTGGGAATCCCTGCATAAAGAAGTTCATTCGTGTAAGAGCCCCAAGAGTACACAGTGGGAGTAATGCTGCTTGTGTTTCACCTGCAACTGAAGCAGAATTCTTTTGTAAAACTGCCGTGTTTTGGAAGAGGAAATGCTTACAGTCATTGCTACAGCCTGCCTTGGTTGAGGCAGTTCGCTCCACGTCGCAAACCCTGCATATAGAAGTTCATTCGTGGAAGAGCCCAAAGAGTACACAGTGGGAGAAAAACTGCTTGTGTTACCCCTGCAACTAAAGCAGAGTTCTACCGTTAAAACTGCGTGGTTTGGGAGAGGATATGCTTACAGTCCTCGCTACAGCCTGCCATGGTGGAGGCATTTCGCTCCACGTGGGAATCCCTGCATAAAGAAGTTTATTCGTGTAAGAGCCCCAAGAGTACACAGTGGGAGTAATGCTGCTTGTATTCCACCTGCAACTAAAGAAGAATTCTTTGGTAAAACTGCCGTGTTTTGTAAGAGGAAATGCTTACAGTCTTTGCTACAGCCTGCCTTGGTTGAGGCAGTTCGCTCCACGTCGGAAACACTGCATATAGAAGTTCATTCGTGGAAGAGCCCCAAGAGTACACAGTGGGAGAAAAGCTGCTTGTGTTACCCCTGCAACCAAAGCAGAGTTCTACCTTTAAAACTGCGTGTTTTGGGATAGGATATGCTTACAGTCCTCGCTACAGCCAGCCACGGTTGAGGCAGTTCGATCCACGTGGGAATCCCTGCATAAAGAAGTTCATTCGTGTAAGAGCCCGAAGAGTACACAGTGGGAGAAATGATGCCTGTGTTTCACCTGCAACTGAAGCAGAATTCTTTGGTAAAACTGCCGTGTTTTGGAAGAGGAAATGCTTACAGTCCTCGCTACAGCCTGCCTTGGTTGAGGCAGTTCGCTCCACGTCGGAAACCCTGCATATAGAAGTTCATTCGTGGAAGATCCCAAAGAGTACACAGTGGGAGAAAAGCTGCTTGTGTTACCCCTGCAACTAAAGCAGAGTTCTACCCTTAAAACTGCGTGGTTTGGGAGAGGATATGCTTACAGTGCTCGCTACAGCCTTCCTTGGTTGAGGCAGTTCGCTCCACGTCGCAAACCCTGCATATAGAAGTTCATTCGTGGAAGAGCCCCAAGAGTACACAGTGGGAGAAAAGCTGCTTGTGTTACCCCTGCAACTAAAGCAGAGTTCTACCGTTAAAACTGCGTGGTTTGGGAGAGGATATGCTTACAGTCCTCGCTACAGCCTGCCATGGTGGAGGCATTTCGCTCCACGTGGGAATCCCTGCATAAAGAAGTTTATTCGTGTAAGAGCCCCAAGAGTACACAGTGGGAGTAATGCTGCTTGTATTCCACCTGCAACTAAAGCAGAATTCTTTGGTAAAACTGCCGTGTTTTGTAAGAGGAAATGCTTACAGTCATTGCTACAGCCTGCCTTGGTTGAGGCAGTTTGCTCCACGTCGGAAACACTGCATATAGAAGTTCATTCGTGGAAGAGCGCCAAGAGTACACAGTGGGAGAAAAGCTGCTTGTGTTACCCCTGCAACTAAAGCAGAGTTCTACCGTTAAAACTGCGTGGTTTGGGAGAGGATAAGCTTACAGTCCTCGCTACAGCCTGCCTTGGTTGAGGCAGTTCACTCCACGTCGCAAACCCTGCATATAGAAGTTCATTCGTGGAAGAGCCCAAAGAGTACACAGTGGGAGAAAAGCTGCTTGTGTTACCCCTGCAACTAAAGCAGAGTTCTACCGTTAAAACTGCGTGGTTTGGGAGAGGATATGCTTACAGTCCTCGTTACAGCCTGCCACGGTTGAGGCAGTTGGATCCACGTGGGAATCCCTGCATAAAGAAGTTCATTCGTGTAAGAGCCCAAAGAGTACACAGTGGGAGAAATGATGCTTGTGTTTCACCTGCAACTAAAGCAGAATTCTTTGGTAAAACTGCCGTGTTTTGGAAGAGGAAATGCTTAAAGTCCTCGCTACAGCCTGCCTTGGTTGAGGCAGTTCGCTCCACGTCGCAAACCCTGCATATAGAAGTTCATTCGTGGAAGAGCCCAAAGAGTACACAGTGGGAGAAAAACTGCTTGTGTTACCCCTGCAACTAAAGCAGAGTTCTACCGTTAAAACTGCGTGGTTTGGGAGAGGATATGCTTACAGTCCTCGCTACAGCCTGCCATGGTGGAGGCATTTCGCTCCACGTGGGAATCCCTGCATAAAGAAGTTTATTCGTGTAAGAGCCCCAAGAGTACACAGTGGGAGTAATGCTGCTTGTATTCCACCTGCAACTAAAGCAGAATTCTTTAGTAAAACTGCCGTGTTTTGTAAGAGGAAATGCTTACAGTCCTTGCTACATCCTGCCTTGGTTGAGGCGGTTCGCTCCACGTCGGAAACCCTGCATATAGAAGTTCATTCGTGGAAGAGCCCCAAGAGTACACAGTGGGAGAAAACCTGCTTGTGTTACCCCTGCAACTAAAGCAGAGTTCTACCGTTAAAACTGCGTGGTTTGGGAGAGGATATGCTTACAGTCCTCGCTACAGCCTGCCACGGTTGAGGCAGTTCGATCCACCTGGGAATCCCTGCATAAAGAAGTTCATTCGTGTAAGAGCCCAAAGAGTACACAGTGGGAGAAATGATGCTTGTGTTTCACCTGCAACTAAAGCAGAATTCTATGGTAAAACTGCAGTGTTTTTTAAGAGGAAATGCTTACAGTCTTTGCTACAGCCTGCCTTGGTTGAGGCAGTTCGCTCCACGTCGGAAACACTGCATATAGAAGTTCATTCGTGGAATAGCCCCAAGAGTACACAGTGGGAGAAAAGCTGCTTGTGTTACCCCTGCAACTAAAGCAGAGTTCTACCGTTAAAACTGCGTGTTTTGGGATAGGATATGCTTACAGTCCTCGCTACAGCCTGCCACGGTTGAGGCAGTTCGATCCACGTGGGAATCCCTGCATAAAGAAGTTCATTCGTGTAAGAGCCCCAAGAGTACACAGTGGGAGTAATGCTGCTTGTGTTTCACCTGCAACTGAAGCAGAATTCTTTGGTAAAACTGCCGTGTTTTGGAAGAGGAAATGCTTACAGTCCTCGCTACAGCCTGCCTTGGTTGAGGCAGTTCGCTCCACGTCGCAAACCCTGCATATAGAAGTTCATTCGTGGAAGAGCCCAAAGAGTACACAGTGGGAGAAAAACTGCTTGTGTTACCCCTGCAACCAAAGCAGAGTTCTACCTTTAAAACTGCGTGTTTTGGGATAGGATATGCTTACAGTCCTCGCTACAGCCAGCCACGGTTGAGGCAGTTCGATCCACGTGGGAATCCCTGCATAAAGAAGTTCATTCGTGTAAGAGCCCGAAGAGTACACAGTGGGAGAAATGATGCTTGTGTTTCACCTGCAACTGAAGCAGAATTCTTTGGTAAAACTGCCGTGGTTTGGAAGAGGAAATGCTTACAGTCCTCGCTACAGCCTGCCTTGGTTGAGGCAGTTCGCTCCACGTAGGAAACCCTGCATATAGAAGTTCATTCGTGGAAGAGCCCAAAGTGTACACAGTGGGAGAAAAGCTGCTTGTGTTACCCTTGCAACTAAAGCAGAGTTCTACCCTTAAAACTGCGTGGTTTGGGAGAGGATATGCTTACAGTGCTCGCTACAGCCTTCCTTGGTTGAGGCAGTTCGCTCCACGTCGCAAACCCTGCATATAGAAGTTCATTCGTGGAAGAGCCCCAAGAGTACACAGTGGGAGAAAAGCTGCTTGTGTTACCCCTGCAACTAAAGCAGAGTTCTACCGTTAAAACTGCGTGGTTTGGGAGAGGATATGCTTACAGTCCTCGCTACAGCCTGCCATGGTGGAGGCATTTCGCTCCACGTGGGAATCCCTGCATAAAGAAGTTTATTCGTGTAAGAGCCCCAAGAGTACACAGTGGGAGTAATGCTGCTTGTATTCCACCTGCAACTAAAGCAGAATTCTTTGGTAAAACTGCCGTGTTTTGTAAGAGGAAATGCTTACAGTCATTGCTACAGCCTGCCTTGGTTGAGGCAGTTCGCTCCACGTCGGAAACACTGCATATAGAAGTTCATTCGTGGAAGAGCCCCAAGAGTACACAGTGGGAGAAAAGCTGCTTGTGTTACCCCTGCAACTAAAGCAGAGTTCTACCGTTAAAACTGCGTGGTTTGGGAGAGGATATGCTTACAGTCCTCGCTACAGCCTGCCTTGGTTGAGGCAGTTCACTCCACGTCGCAAACCCTGCATATAGAAGTTCATTCGTGGAAGAGCCCAAAGAGTACACAGTGGGAGAAAAGCTGCTTGTGTTACCCCTGCAACTAAAGCAGAGTTCTACAGTTAAAATTGCGTGGTTTGGGAGAGGATATGCTTACAGTCCTCGTTACAGCCTGCCACGGTTGAGGCAGTTGGATCCACGTGGGAATCCCTGCATAAAGAAGTTCATTCGTGTAAGAGCCCAAAGAGTACACAGTGGGAGAAATGATGCTTGTGTTTCACCTGCAACTAAAGCAGAATTCTTTGGTAAAACTGCCGTGTTTTGGAAGAGGAAATGCTTAAAGTCCTCGCTACAGCCTGCCTTGGTTGAGGCAGTTCGCTCCACGTCGCAAACCCTGCATATAGAAGTTCATTCGTGGAAGAGCCCAAAGAGTACACAGTGGGAGAAAAACTGCTTGTGTTACCCCTGCAACTAAAGCAGAGTTCTACCGTTAAAACTGCGTGGTTTGGGAGAGGATATGCTTACAGTCCTCGCTACAGCCTGCCATGGTGGAGGCATTTCGCTCCACGTGGGAATCCCTGCATAAAGAAGTTTATTCGTGTAAGAGCCCCAAGAGTACACAGTGGGAGTAATGCTGCTTGTGTTTCACCTGCAACTGAAGCAGAATTCTTTGGTAAAACTGCCGTGTTTTGTAAGAGGAAATGCTTACAGTCCTTGCTACATCCTGCCTTGGTTGAGGCGGTTCGCTCCACGTCGGAAACCCTGCATAAAGAAGTTCATTCGTGGAAGAGCCCCAAGAGTACACAGTGGGAGAAAACCTGCTTGTGTTACCCCTGCAACTAAAGCAGAGTTCTACCGTTAAAACTGCGTGGTTTGGGAGAGGATATGCTTACAGTCCTCGCTACAGCCTGCCACGGTTGAGGCAGTTCGATCCACGTGGGAATCCCTGCATAAAGAAGTTCATTCGTGTAAGAGCCCAAAGAGTACACAGTGGGAGAAATGATGCTTGTGTTTCACCTGCAACTGAAGCAGAATTCTTTGGTAAAACTGCCGTGTTTTTTAAGAGGAAATGCTTACAGTCTTTGCTACAGCCTGCCTTGGTTGAGGCAGTTCGCTCCACGTCGGAAACACTGCATATAGAAGTTCATTCGTGGAAGAGCCCAAAGAGTACACAGTGGGAGAAAAGCTGCTTGTGTTACCCTTGCAACTAAAGCAGAGTTCTACCCTTAAAACTGCGTGGTTTGGGAGAGGATATGCTTACAGTGCTCGCTACAGCCTTCCTTGGTTGAGGCAGTTCGCTCCACGTCGCAAACCCTGCATATAGAAGTTCATTCGTGGAAGAGCCTCAAGAGTACACAGTGGGAGAAAAGCTGCTTGTGTTACCCCTGCAACTAAAGCAGAGTTCTACCGTTAAAACTGCGTGGTTTGGGAGAGGATATGCTTACAGTCCTCGCTACAGCCTGCCATGGTGGAGGCATTTCGCTCCACGTGGGAATCCCTGCATAAAGAAGTTTATTCGTGTAAGAGCCCCAAGAGTACACAGTGGGAGTAATGCTGCTTGTATTCCACCTGCAACTAAAGCAGAATTCTTTGGTAAAACTGCCGTGTTTTGTAAGAGGAAATGCTTACAGTCATTGCTACAGCCTGCCTTGGTTGAGGCAGTTCGCTCCACGTCGGAAACACTGCATATAGAAGTTCATTCGTGGAAGAGCCCCAAGACTACACAGTGGGAGAAAAGCTGCTTGTGTTACCCCTGCAACTAAAGCAGAGTTCTACCGTTAAAACTGCGTGGTTTGGGAGAGGATATGCTTACAGTCCTCGCTACAGCCTGCCTTGGTTGAGGCAGTTCACTCCACGTCGCAAACCCTGCATATAGAAGTTCATTCGTGGAAGAGCCCAAAGAGTACACAGTGGGAGAAAAGCTGCTTGTGTTACCCCTGCAACTAAAGCAGAGTTCTACCGTTAAAACTGCGTGGTTTGGGAGAGGATATGCTTACAGTCTTCGTTACAGCCTGCCACGGTTGAGGCAGTTGGATCCACGTGGGAATCCCTGCATAAAGAAGTTCATTCGTGTAAGAGCCCAAAGAGTACACAGTGGGAGAAATGATGCTTGTGTTTCACCTGCAACTAAAGCAGAATTCTTTGGTAAAACTGCCGTGTTTTGGAAGAGGAAATGCTTAAAGTCCTCGCTACAGCCTGCCTTGGTTGAGGCAGTTCGCTCCACGTCGCAAACCCTGCATATAGAAGTTCATTCGTGGAAGAGCCCAAAGAGTACACAGTGGGAGAAAAACTGCTTGTGTTACCCCTGCAACTAAAGCAGAGTTCTACCGTTAAAACTGCGTGGTTTGGGACAGGATATGTTTACAGTCCTCGCTACAGCCTGCCATGGTGGAGGCATTTCGCTCCACGTGGGAATCCCTGCATAAAGAAGTTTATTCGTGTAAGAGCCCCAAGAGTACACAGTGGGAGTAATGCTGCTTGTATTCCACCTACAACTAAAGCAGAATTCTTTGGTAAAACTGCCGTGTTTTGTAAGAGGAAATGCTTACAGTCTTTGCTACAGCCTGCCTTGGTTGAGGCAGTTCGCTCCACGTCGGAAACACTGCATATAGAAGTTCATTCGTGGAAGAGCCCCAAGAGTACACAGTGGGAGAAAAGCTGCTTGTGTTACCCCTGCAACCAAAGCAGAGTTCTACCGTTAAAATTGCGTGTTTTTGGATAGGATATGCTTACAGTCCTCGCTACAGCCTGCCACGGTTGAGGCAGTTCGATCCACGTGGGAATCCCTGCATAAAGAAGTTCATTCGTGTAAGAGCCCGAAGAGTACACAGTGGGAGAAATGATGCTTGTGTTTCACCTGCAACTGAAGCAGAATTCTTTGGTAAAACTGCCGTGTTTTGGAAGAGGAAATGCTTACAGTCCTCGCTACAGCCTGCCTTGGTTGAGGCAGTTCGCTCCACGTCGGAAACCCTGCATATAGAAGTTCATTCGTGGAAGAGCCCAAAGAGTACACAGTGGGAGAAAAGCTTCTTGTGTTACCCCTGCAACTAAAGCAGAGTTCTACCCTTAAAACTGCGTGGTTTGGGAGAGGATATGCTTACAGTGCTCGCTACAGCCTTCCTTGGTTGAGGCAGTTCGTTCCACGTCGCAAACCCTGCATATAGAAGTTCATTCGTGGAAGAGCCCCAAGAGTACACAGTGGGAGAAAAGCTGCTTGTGTTACCCCTGCAACTAAAGCAGAGTTCTACCGTTAAAACTGCGTGGTTTGGGAGAGGATATGCTTACAGTCCTCGCTACAGCCTGCCATGGTGGAGGCATTTCGCTCCACGTGGGAATCCCTGCATAAAGAAGTTTATTCGTGTAAGAGCCCCAAGAGTACACAGTGGGAGTAATGCTGCTTGTATTCCACCTGCAACTAAAGCAGAATTCTTTGGTAAAACTGCCGTGTTTTGTAAGAGGAAATGCTTACAGTCATTGCTACAGCCTGCCTTGGTTGAGGCAGTTCGCTCCACGTCGGAAACACTGCATATAGAAGTTCATTCGTGGAAGAGCCCCAAGAGTACACAGTGGGAGAAAAGCTGCTTGTGTTACCCCTGCAACTAAAGCAGAGTTCTACCATTAAAACTGCGTGGTTTGGGATAGGATATGCTTACAGTCCTCGCTACAGCCTGCCTTGGTTGAGGCAGTTCACTCCACGTCGCAAACCCTGCATATAGAAGTTCATTCGTGGAAGAGCCCAAAGAGTACACAGTGGGAGAAAAGCTGCTTGTGTTACCCCTGCAACTAAAGCAGAGTTCTACCGTTAAAATTGCGTGGTTTGGGAGAGGATATGCTTACAGTCCTCGTTACAGCCTGCCACGGTTGAGGCAGTTGGATCCACGTGGGAATCCCTGCATAAAGAAGTTCATTCGTGTAAGAGCCCAAAGAGTACACAGTGGGAGAAATGATGCTTGTGTTTCACCTGCAACTAAAGCAGAATTCTTTGGTAAAACTGCCGTGTTTTGGAAGAGGAAATGCTTAAAGTCCTCGCTACAGCCTGCCTTGGTTGAGGCAGTTCGCTCCACGTCGCAAACCCTGCATATAGAAGTTCATTCGTGGAAGAGCCCAAAGAGTACACAGTGGGAGAAAAACTGCTTGTGTTACCCCTGCAACTAAAGCAGAGTTCTACCGTTAAAACTGCGTGGTTTGGGAGAGGATATGCTTACAGTCCTCGCTACAGCCTGCCATGGTGGAGGCATTTCGCTCCACGTGGGAATCCCTGCATAAAGAAGTTTATTCGTGTAAGAGCCCCAAGAGTACACAGTGGGAGTAATGCTGCTTGTATTCCACCTGCAACTAAAGCAGAATTCTTTGGTAAAACTGCCGTGTTTTGTAAGAGGAAATGCTTACAGTCCTTGCTACATCCTGCCTTGGTTGAGGCAGTTCGCTCCACGTCGCAAACCCTGCATATAGAAGTTCATTCGTGGAAGAGCCCCAAGAGTACACAGTGGGAGAAAAGCTGCTTGTGTTACCCCTGCAACTAAAGCAGAGTTCTACCGTTAAAACTGCGTGGTTTGGGAGAGGATATGCTTACAGTCCTCGCTACAGCCTGCCACGGTTGAGGCAGTTCGCTCCACGTCGCAAACCCTGCATATAGAAGTTTATTCGTGGAAGAGCCCCAAGAGTACACAGTGGGAGAAAAGCTGCTTGTGTTACCCCTGCAACTAAAGCAGAGTTCTACGGTTAAAACTGCGTGTTTTGGGATAGGATATGCTTACAGTCCTCGCTACAGCCTGCCACGGTTGAGGCAGTTCGATCCACGTGGGAATCCCTGCATAAAGAAGTTCATTCGTGTAAGAGCCCCAAGAGTACACAGTGGGAGTAATGCTGCTTGTGTTTCACCTGCAACTGAAGCAGAATTCTTTGGTAAAACTGCCGTGTTTTGGAAGAGGAAATGCTTACAGTCATTGCTACAGCCTGCCTTGGTTGAGGCAGTTCGCTGCACGTCGCAAACCCTGCATATAGAAGTTCATTCGTGGAAGAGCCCAAAGAGTACACAGTGGGAGAAAAACTGCTTGTGTTACCCCTGCAACTAAAGCAGAGTTCTACCGTTAAAACTGCGTGGTTTGGGAGAGGATATGCTTACAGTCCTCGCTACAGCCTGCCATGGTGGAGGCATTTCGCTCCACGTGGGAATCCCTGCATAAAGAAGTTTATTCGTGTAAGAGCCCCAAGAGTACACAGTGGGAGTAATGCTGCTTGTATTCCACCTGCAACTAAAGAAGAATTCTTTGGTAAAACTGCCGTGTTTTGTAAGAGGAAATGCTTACAGTCTTTGCTACAGCCTGCCTTGGTTGAGGCAGTTCGCTCCACGTCGGAAACACTGCATATAGAAGTTCATTCGTGGAAGAGCCCCAAGAGTACACAGTGGGAGAAAAGCTGCTTGTGTTACCCCTGCAACCAAAGCAGAGTTCTACCTTTAAAACTGCGTGTTTTGGGATAGGATATGCTTACAGTCCTCGCTACAGCCAGCCACGGTTGAGGCAGTTCGATCCACGTGGGAATCCCTGCATAAAGAAGTTCATTCGTGTAAGAGCCCGAAGAGTACACAGTGGGAGAAATGATGCCTGTGTTTCACCTGCAACTGAAGCAGAATTCTTTGGTAAAACTGCCGTGTTTTGGAAGAGGAAATGCTTACAGTCCTCGCTACAGCCTTCCTTGGTTGAGGCAGTTCGCTCCACGTCGGAAACCCTGCATATAGAAGTTCATTCGTGGAAGATCCCAAAGAGTACACAGTGGGAGAAAAGCTGCTTGTGTTACCCCTGCAACTAAAGCAGAGTTCTACCCTTAAAACTGCGTGGTTTGGGAGAGGATATGCTTACAGTGCTCGCTACAGCCTTCCTTGGTTGAGGCAGTTCGCTCCACGTCGCAAACCCTGCATATAGAAGTTCATTCGTGGAAGAGCCCCAAGAGTACACAGTGGGAGAAAAGCTGCTTGTGTTACCCCTGCAACTAAAGCAGAGTTCTACCGTTAAAACTGCGTGGTTTGGGAGAGGATATGCTTACAGTCCTCGCTACAGCCTGCCATGGTGGAGGCATTTCGCTCCACGTGGGAATCCCTGCATAAAGAAGTTTATTCGTGTAAGAGCCCCAAGAGTACACAGTGGGAGTAATGCTGCTTGTATTCCACCTGCAACTAAAGCAGAATTCTTTGGTAAAACTGCCGTGTTTTGTAAGAGGAAATGCTTACAGTCATTGCTACAGCCTGCCTTGGTTGAGGCAGTTTGCTCCACGTCGGAAACACTGCATATAGAAGTTCATTCGTGGAAGAGCCCCAAGAGTACACAGTGGGAGAAAAGCTGCTTGTGTTACCCCTGCAACTAAAGCAGAGTTCTACCGTTAAAACTGCGTGGTTTGGGAGAGGATATGCTTACAGTCCTCGCTACAGCCTGCCACGGTTGAGGCAGTTTGATCCACGTGGGAATCCCTGCATAAAGAAGTTCATTCGTGTAAGAGCCCCAAGAGTACACAGTGGGAGTAATGCTGCTTGTGTTTCACCTGCAACTGAAGCAGAATTCTTTTGTAAAACTGCCGTGTTTTGGAAGAGGAAATGCTTACAGTCATTGCTACAGCCTGCCTTGGTTGAGGCAGTTCGCTCCACGTCGCAAACCCTGCATATAGAAGTTCATTCGTGGAAGAGCCCAAAGAGTACACAGTGGGAGAAAAACTGCTTGTGTTACCCCTGCAACTAAAGCAGAGTTCTACCGTTAAAACTGCGTGGTTTGGGAGAGGATATGCTTACAGTCCTCGCTACAGCCTGCCATGGTGGAGGCATTTCGCTCCACGTGGGAATCCCTGCATAAAGAAGTTTATTCGTGTAAGAGCCCCAAGAGTACACAGTGGGAGTAATGCTGCTTGTATTCCACCTGCAACTAAAGAAGAATTCTTTGGTAAAACTGCCGTGTTTTGTAAGAGGAAATGCTTACAGTCTTTGCTACAGCCTGCCTTGGTTGAGGCAGTTCGCTCCACGTCGGAAACACTGCATATAGAAGTTCATTCGTGGAAGAGCCCCAAGAGTACACAGTGGGAGAAAAGCTGCTTGTGTTACCCCTGCAACCAAAGCAGAGTTCTACCTTTAAAACTGCGTGTTTTGGGATAGGATATGCTTACAGTCCTCGCTACAGCCAGCCACGGTTGAGGCAGTTCGATCCACGTGGGAATCCCTGCATAAAGAAGTTCATTCGTGTAAGAGCCCGAAGAGTACACAGTGGGAGAAATGATGCCTGTGTTTCACCTGCAACTGAAGCAGAATTCTTTGGTAAAACTGCCGTGTTTTGGAAGAGGAAATGCTTACAGTCCTCGCTACAGCCTGCCTTGGTTGAGGCAGTTCGCTCCACGTCGGAAACCCTGCATATAGAAGTTCATTCGTGGAAGATCCCAAAGAGTACACAGTGGGAGAAAAGCTGCTTGTGTTACCCCTGCAACTAAAGCAGAGTTCTACCCTTAAAACTGCGTGGTTTGGGAGAGGATATGCTTACAGTGCTCGCTACAGCCTTCCTTGGTTGAGGCAGTTCGCTCCACGTCGCAAACCCTGCATATAGAAGTTCATTCGTGGAAGAGCCCCAAGAGTACACAGTGGGAGAAAAGCTGCTTGTGTTACCCCTGCAACTAAAGCAGAGTTCTACCGTTAAAACTGCGTGGTTTGGGAGAGGATATGCTTACAGTCCTCGCTACAGCCTGCCATGGTGGAGGCATTTCGCTCCACGTGGGAATCCCTGCATAAAGAAGTTTATTCGTGTAAGAGCCCCAAGAGTACACAGTGGGAGTAATGCTGCTTGTATTCCACCTGCAACTAAAGCAGAATTCTTTGGTAAAACTGCCGTGTTTTGTAAGAGGAAATGCTTACAGTCATTGCTACAGCCTGCCTTGGTTGAGGCAGTTTGCTCCACGTCGGAAACACTGCATATAGAAGTTCATTCGTGGAAGAGCGCCAAGAGTACACAGTGGGAGAAAAGCTGCTTGTGTTACCCCTGCAACTAAAGCAGAGTTCTACCGTTAAAACTGCGTGGTTTGGGAGAGGATAAGCTTACAGTCCTCGCTACAGCCTGCCTTGGTTGAGGCAGTTCACTCCACGTCGCAAACCCTGCATATAGAAGTTCATTCGTGGAAGAGCCCAAAGAGTACACAGTGGGAGAAAAGCTGCTTGTGTTACCCCTGCAACTAAAGCAGAGTTCTACCGTTAAAACTGCGTGGTTTGGGAGAGGATATGCTTACAGTCCTCGTTACAGCCTGCCACGGTTGAGGCAGTTGGATCCACGTGGGAATCCCTGCATAAAGAAGTTCATTCGTGTAAGAGCCCAAAGAGTACACAGTGGGAGAAATGATGCTTGTGTTTCACCTGCAACTAAAGCAGAATTCTTTGGTAAAACTGCCGTGTTTTGGAAG
The DNA here is from genome assembly GCF_025265405.1 of Mesoplodon densirostris. Classification (NCBI taxonomy): domain Eukaryota; kingdom Metazoa; phylum Chordata; class Mammalia; order Artiodactyla; family Ziphiidae; genus Mesoplodon; species Mesoplodon densirostris. Next base: position 91,569,781 of record NC_082672.1, read on the forward strand.
AGGAAATGCTTAAAGTCCTCGCTACAGCCTGCCTTGGTTGAGGCAGTTCGCTCCACGTCGCAAACCCTGCATATAGAAGTTCATTCGTGGAAGAGCCCAAAGAGTACACAGTGGGAGAAAAACTGCTTGTGTTACCCCTGCAACTAAAGCAGAGTTCTACCGTTAAAACTGCGTGGTTTGGGAGAGGATATGCTTACAGTCCTCGCTACAGCCTGCCATGGTGGAGGCATTTCGCTCCACGTGGGAATCCCTGCATAAAGAAGTTTATTCGTGTAAGAGCCCCAAGAGTACACAGTGGGAGTAATGCTGCTTGTATTCCACCTGCAACTAAAGCAGAATTCTTTAGTAAAACTGCCGTGTTTTGTAAGAGGAAATGCTTACAGTCCTTGCTACATCCTGCCTTGGTTGAGGCGGTTCGCTCCACGTCGGAAACCCTGCATATAGAAGTTCATTCGTGGAAGAGCCCCAAGAGTACACAGTGGGAGAAAACCTGCTTGTGTTACCCCTGCAACTAAAGCAGAGTTCTACCGTTAAAACTGCGTGGTTTGGGAGAGGATATGCTTACAGTCCTCGCTACAGCCTGCCACGGTTGAGGCAGTTCGATCCACCTGGGAATCCCTGCATAAAGAAGTTCATTCGTGTAAGAGCCCAAAGAGTACACAGTGGGAGAAATGATGCTTGTGTTTCACCTGCAACTAAAGCAGAATTCTATGGTAAAACTGCAGTGTTTTTTAAGAGGAAATGCTTACAGTCTTTGCTACAGCCTGCCTTGGTTGAGGCAGTTCGCTCCACGTCGGAAACACTGCATATAGAAGTTCATTCGTGGAATAGCCCCAAGAGTACACAGTGGGAGAAAAGCTGCTTGTGTTACCCCTGCAACTAAAGCAGAGTTCTACCGTTAAAACTGCGTGTTTTGGGATAGGATATGCTTACAGTCCTCGCTACAGCCTGCCACGGTTGAGGCAGTTCGATCCACGTGGGAATCCCTGCATAAAGAAGTTCATTCGTGTAAGAGCCCCAAGAGTACACAGTGGGAGTAATGCTGCTTGTGTTTCACCTGCAACTGAAGCAGAATTCTTTGGTAAAACTGCCGTGTTTTGGAAGAGGAAATGCTTACAGTCCTCGCTACAGCCTGCCTTGGTTGAGGCAGTTCGCTCCACGTCGCAAACCCTGCATATAGAAGTTCATTCGTGGAAGAGCCCAAAGAGTACACAGTGGGAGAAAAACTGCTTGTGTTACCCCTGCAACCAAAGCAGAGTTCTACCTTTAAAACTGCGTGTTTTGGGATAGGATATGCTTACAGTCCTCGCTACAGCCAGCCACGGTTGAGGCAGTTCGATCCACGTGGGAATCCCTGCATAAAGAAGTTCATTCGTGTAAGAGCCCGAAGAGTACACAGTGGGAGAAATGATGCTTGTGTTTCACCTGCAACTGAAGCAGAATTCTTTGGTAAAACTGCCGTGGTTTGGAAGAGGAAATGCTTACAGTCCTCGCTACAGCCTGCCTTGGTTGAGGCAGTTCGCTCCACGTAGGAAACCCTGCATATAGAAGTTCATTCGTGGAAGAGCCCAAAGAGTACACAGTGGGAGAAAAGCTGCTTGTGTTACCCTTGCAACTAAAGCAGAGTTCTACCCTTAAAACTGCGTGGTTTGGGAGAGGATATGCTTACAGTGCTCGCTACAGCCTTCCTTGGTTGAGGCAGTTCGCTCCACGTCGCAAACCCTGCATATAGAAGTTCATTCGTGGAAGAGCCCCAAGAGTACACAGTGGGAGAAAAGCTGCTTGTGTTACCCCTGCAACTAAAGCAGAGTTCTACCGTTAAAACTGCGTGGTTTGGGAGAGGATATGCTTACAGTCCTCGCTACAGCCTGCCATGGTGGAGGCATTTCGCTCCACGTGGGAATCCCTGCATAAAGAAGTTTATTCGTGTAAGAGCCCCAAGAGTACACAGTGGGAGTAATGCTGCTTGTATTCCACCTGCAACTAAAGCAGAATTCTTTGGTAAAACTGCCGTGTTTTGTAAGAGGAAATGCTTACAGTCATTGCTACAGCCTGCCTTGGTTGAGGCAGTTCGCTCCACGTCGGAAACACTGCATATAGAAGTTCATTCGTGGAAGAGCCCCAAGAGTACACAGTGGGAGAAAAGCTGCTTGTGTTACCCCTGCAACTAAAGCAGAGTTCTACCGTTAAAACTGCGTGGTTTGGGAGAGGATATGCTTACAGTCCTCGCTACAGCCTGCCTTGGTTGAGGCAGTTCACTCCACGTCGCAAACCCTGCATATAGAAGTTCATTCGTGGAAGAGCCCAAAGAGTACACAGTGGGAGAAAAGCTGCTTGTGTTACCCCTGCAACTAAAGCAGAGTTCTACAGTTAAAATTGCGTGGTTTGGGAGAGGATATGCTTACAGTCCTCGTTACAGCCTGCCACGGTTGAGGCAGTTGGATCCACGTGGGAATCCCTGCATAAAGAAGTTCATTCGTGTAAGAGCCCAAAGAGTACACAGTGGGAGAAATGATGCTTGTGTTTCACCTGCAACTAAAGCAGAATTCTTTGGTAAAACTGCCGTGTTTTGGAAGAGGAAATGCTTAAAGTCCTCGCTACAGCCTGCCTTGGTTGAGGCAGTTCGCTCCACGTCGCAAACCCTGCATATAGAAGTTCATTCGTGGAAGAGCCCAAAGAGTACACAGTGGGAGAAAAACTGCTTGTGTTACCCCTGCAACTAAAGCAGAGTTCTACCGTTAAAACTGCGTGGTTTGGGAGAGGATATGCTTACAGTCCTCGCTACAGCCTGCCATGGTGGAGGCATTTCGCTCCACGTGGGAATCCCTGCATAAAGAAGTTTATTCGTGTAAGAGCCCCAAGAGTACACAGTGGGAGTAATGCTGCTTGTATTCCACCTGCAACTAAAGCAGAATTCTTTGGTAAAACTGCCGTGTTTTGTAAGAGGAAATGCTTACAGTCCTTGCTACATCCTGCCTTGGTTGAGGCAGTTCGCTCCACGTCGCAAACCCTGCATATAGAAGTTCATTCGTGGAAGAGCCCCAAGAGTACACAGTGGGAGAAAAGCTGCTTGTGTTACCCCTGCAACTAAAGCAGAGTTCTACCGTTAAAACTGCGTGGTTTGGGAGAGGATATGCTTACAGTCCTCGCTACAGCCTGCCACGGTTGAGGCAGTTCGCTCCACGTCGCAAACCCTGCATATAGAAGTTTATTCGTGGAAGAGCCCCAAGAGTACACAGTGGGAGAAAAGCTGCTTGTGTTACCCCTGCAACTAAAGCAGAGTTCTACGGTTAAAACTGCGTGTTTTGGGATAGGATATGCTTACAGTCCTCGCTACAGCCTGCCACGGTTGAGGCAGTTCGATCCACGTGGGAATCCCTGCATAAAGAAGTTCATTCGTGTAAGAGCCCCAAGAGTACACAGTGGGAGTAATGCTGCTTGTGTTTCACCTGCAACTGAAGCAGAATTCTTTGGTAAAACTGCCGTGTTTTGGAAGAGGAAATGCTTACAGTCATTGCTACAGCCTGCCTTGGTTGAGGCAGTTCGCTCCACGTCGCAAACCCTGCATATAGAAGTTCATTCGTGGAAGAGCCCAAAGAGTACACAGTGGGAGAAAAACTGCTTGTGTTACCCCTGCAACTAAAGCAGAGTTCTACCGTTAAAACTGCGTGGTTTGGGAGAGGATATGCTTACAGTCCTCGCTACAGCCTGCCATGGTGGAGGCATTTCGCTCCACGTGGGAATCCCTGCATAAAGAAGTTTATTCGTGTAAGAGCCCCAAGAGTACACAGTGGGAGTAATGCTGCTTGTATTCCACCTGCAACTAAAGAAGAATTCTTTGGTAAAACTGCCGTGTTTTGTAAGAGGAAATGCTTACAGTCTTTGCTACAGCCTGCCTTGGTTGAGGCAGTTCGCTCCACGTCGGAAACACTGCATATAGAAGTTCATTCGTGGAAGAGCCCCAAGAGTACACAGTGGGAGAAAAGCTGCTTGTGTTACCCCTGCAACCAAAGCAGAGTTCTACCTTTAAAACTGCGTGTTTTGGGATAGGATATGCTTACAGTCCTCGCTACAGCCAGCCACGGTTGAGGCAGTTCGATCCACGTGGGAATCCCTGCATAAAGAAGTTCATTCGTGTAAGAGCCCGAAGAGTACACAGTGGGAGAAATGATGCCTGTGTTTCACCTGCAACTGAAGCAGAATTCTTTGGTAAAACTGCCGTGTTTTGGAAGAGGAAATGCTTACAGTCCTCGCTACAGCCTTCCTTGGTTGAGGCAGTTCGCTCCACGTCGGAAACCCTGCATATAGAAGTTCATTCGTGGAAGATCCCAAAGAGTACACAGTGGGAGAAAAGCTGCTTGTGTTACCCCTGCAACTAAAGCAGAGTTCTACCCTTAAAACTGCGTGGTTTGGGAGAGGATATGCTTACAGTGCTCGCTACAGCCTTCCTTGGTTGAGGCAGTTCGCTCCACGTCGCAAACCCTGCATATAGAAGTTCATTCGTGGAAGAGCCCCAAGAGTACACAGTGGGAGAAAAGCTGCTTGTGTTACCCCTGCAACTAAAGCAGAGTTCTACCGTTAAAACTGCGTGGTTTGGGAGAGGATATGCTAACAGTCCTCGCTACAGCCTGCCATGGTGGAGGCATTTCGCTCCACGTGGGAATCCCTGCATAAAGAAGTTTATTCGTGTAAGAGCCCCAAGAGTACACAGTGGGAGTAATGCTGCTTGTATTCCACCTGCAACTAAAGCAGAATTCTTTGGTAAAACTGCCGTGTTTTGTAAGAGGAAATGCTTACAGTCATTGCTACAGCCTGCCTTGGTTGAGGCAGTTTGCTCCACGTCGGAAACACTGCATATAGAAGTTCATTCGTGGAAGAGCCCCAAGAGTACACAGTGGGAGAAAAGCTGCTTGTGTTACCCCTGCAACTAAAGCAGAGTTCTACCGTTAAAACTGCGTGGTTTGGGAGAGGATATGCTTACAGTCCTCGCTACAGCCTGCCACGGTTGAGGCAGTTTGATCCACGTGGGAATCCCTGCATAAAGAAGTTCATTCGTGTAAGAGCCCCAAGAGTACACAGTGGGAGTAATGCTGCTTGTGTTTCACCTGCAACTGAAGCAGAATTCTTTTGTAAAACTGCCGTGTTTTGGAAGAGGAAATGCTTACAGTCATTGCTACAGCCTGCCTTGGTTGAGGCAGTTCGCTCCACGTCGCAAACCCTGCATATAGAAGTTCATTCGTGGAAGAGCCCAAAGAGTACACAGTGGGAGAAAAACTGCTTGTGTTACCCCTGCAACTAAAGCAGAGTTCTACCGTTAAAACTGCGTGGTTTGGGAGAGGATATGCTTACAGTCCTCGCTACAGCCTGCCTTGGTTGAGGCAGTTCGCTCCACGTCGCAAACCCTGCATATAGAAGTTCATTCGTGGAAGAGCCCAAAGAGTACACAGTGGGAGAAAAGCTGCTTGTGTTACCCCTGCAACTAAAGCAGAGTTCTACCGTTAAAACTGCGTGGTTTCGGAGAGGATAAGCTTACAGTCCTCGCTACAGCCTGCCACGGTTGAGGCAGTTCGATCCACGTGGGAATCCCTGCATAAAGAAGTTTATTCGTGTAAGAGCCCCAAGAGTACACAGTGGGAGTAATGCTGCTTGTATTCCACCTGCAACTAAAGAAGAATTCTTTGGTAAAACTGCCGTGTTTTGTAAGAGGAAATGCTTACAGTCTTTGCTACAGCCTGCCTTGGTTGAGGCAGTTCGCTCCACGTCGGAAACACTGCATATAGAAGTTCATTCGTGGAAGAGCCCCAAGAGTACACAGTGGGAGAAAAGCTGCTTGTGTTACCCCTGCAACCAAAGCAGAGTTCTACCTTTAAAACTGCGTGTTTTGGGATAGGATATGCTTACAGTCCTCGCTACAGCCAGCCACGGTTGAGGCAGTTCGATCCACGTGGGAATCCCTGCATAAAGAAGTTCATTCGTGTAAGAGCCCGAAGAGTACACAGTGGGAGAAATGATGCCTGTGTTTCACCTGCAACTGAAGCAGAATTCTTTGGTAAAACTGCCGTGTTTTGGAAGAGGAAATGCTTACAGTCCTCGCTACAGCCTGCCTTGGTTGAGGCAGTTCGCTCCACGTCGGAAACCCTGCATATAGAAGTTCATTCGTGGAAGATCCCAAAGAGTACACAGTGGGAGAAAAGCTGCTTGTGTTACCCCTGCAACTAAAGCAGAGTTCTACCCTTAAAACTGCGTGGTTTGGGAGAGGATATGCTTACAGTGCTCGCTACAGCCTTCCTTGGTTGAGGCAGTTCGCTCCACGTCGCAAACCCTGCATATAGAAGTTCATTCGTGGAAGAGCCCCAAGAGTACACAGTGGGAGAAAAGCTGCTTGTGTTACCCCTGCAACTAAAGCAGAGTTCTACCGTTAAAACTGCGTGGTTTGGGAGAGGATATGCTTACAGTCCTCGCTACAGCCTGCCATGGTGGAGGCATTTCGCTCCACGTGGGAATCCCTGCATAAAGAAGTTTATTCGTGTAAGAGCCCCAAGAGTACACAGTGGGAGTAATGCTGCTTGTATTCCACCTGCAACTAAAGCAGAATTCTTTGGTAAAACTGCCGTGTTTTGTAAGAGGAAATGCTTACAGTCATTGCTACAGCCTGCCTTGGTTGAGGCAGTTTGCTCCACGTCGGAAACACTGCATATAGAAGTTCATTCGTGGAAGAGCGCCAAGAGTACACAGTGGGAGAAAAGCTGCTTGTGTTACCCCTGCAACTAAAGCAGAGTTCTACCGTTAAAACTGCGTGGTTTGGGAGAGGATAAGCTTACAGTCCTCGCTACAGCCTGCCTTGGTTGAGGCAGTTCACTCCACGTCGCAAACCCTGCATATAGAAGTTCATTCGTGGAAGAGCCCAAATAGTACACAGTGGGAGAAAAGCTGCTTGTGTTACCCCTGCAACTAAAGCAGAGTTCTACCGTTAAAACTGCGTGGTTTGGGAGAGGATATGCTTACAGTCCTCGTTACAGCCTGCCACGGTTGAGGCAGTTGGATCCACGTGGGAATCCCTGCATAAAGAAGTTCATTCGTGTAAGAGCCCAAAGAGTACACAGTGGGAGAAATGATGCTTGTGTTTCACCTGCAACTAAAGCAGAATTCTTTGGTAAAACTGCCGTGTTTTGGAAGAGGAAATGCTTAAAGTCCTCGCTACAGCCTGCCTTGGTTGAGGCAGTTCGCTCCACGTCGCAAACCCTGCATATAGAAGTTCATTCGTGGAAGAGCCCAAAGAGTACACAGTGGGAGAAAAACTGCTTGTGTTACCCCTGCAACTAAAGCAGAGTTCTACCGTTAAAACTGCGTGGTTTGGGAGAGGATATGCTTACAGTCCTCGCTACAGCCTGCCATGGTGGAGGCATTTCGCTCCATGTGGGAATCCCTGCATAAAGAAGTTTATTCGTGTAAGAGCCCCAAGAGTACACAGTGGGAGTAATGCTGCTTGTATTCCACCTGCAACTAAAGCAGAATTCTTTAGTAAAACTGCCGTGTTTTGTAAGAGGAAATGCTTACAGTCCTTGCTACATCCTGCCTTGGTTGAGGCGGTTCGCTCCACGTCGGAAACCCTGCATAAAGAAGTTCATTCGTGGAAGAGCCCCAAGAGTACACAGTGGGAGAAAACCTGCTTGTGTTACCCCTGCAACTAAAGCAGAGTTCTACCGTTAAAACTGCGTGGTTTGGGAGAGGATATGCTTACAGTCCTCGCTACAGCCTGCCACGGTTGAGGCAGTTCGATCCACCTGGGAATCCCTGCATAAAGAAGTTCATTCGTGTAAGAGCCCAAAGAGTACACAGTGGGAGAAATGATGCTTGTGTTTCACCTGCAACTAAAGCAGAATTCTATGGTAAAACTGCAGTGTTTTTTAAGAGGAAATGCTTACAGTCTTTGCTACAGCCTGCCTTGGTTGAGGCAGTTCGCTCCACGTCGGAAACACTGCATATAGAAGTTCATTCGTGGAATAGCCCCAAGAGTACACAGTGGGAGAAAAGCTGCTTGTGTTACCCCTGCAACTAAAGCAGAGTTCTACCGTTAAAACTGCGTGTTTTGGGATAGGATATGCTTACAGTCCTCGCTACAGCCTGCCACGGTTGAGGCAGTTCGATCCACGTGGGAATCCCTGCATAAAGAAGTTCATTCGTGTAAGAGCCCCAAGAGTACACAGTGGGAGTAATGCTGCTTGTGTTTCACCTGCAACTGAAGCAGAATTCTTTGGTAAAACTGCCGTGTTTTGGAAGAGGAAATGCTTACAGTCCTCGCTACAGCCTGCCTTGGTTGAGGCAGTTCGCTCCACGTCGCAAACCCTGCATATAGAAGTTCATTCGTGGAAGAGCCCAAAGAGTACACAGTGGGAGAAAAGCTGCTTGTGTTACCCCTGCAACCAAAGCAGAGTTCTACCTTTAAAACTGCGTGTTTTGGGATAGGATATGCTTACAGTCCTCGCTAGAGCCAGCCACGGTTGAGGCAGTTCGATCCACGTGGGAATCCCTGCATAAAGAAGTTCATTCGTGTAAGAGCCCGAAGAGTACACAGTGGGAGAAATGATGCTTGTGTTTCACCTGCAACTGAAGCAGAATTCTTTGGTAAAACTGCCGTGGTTTGGAAGAGGAAATGCTTACAGTCCTCGCTACAGCCTGCCTTGGTTGAGGCAGTTCGCTCCACGTAGGAAACCCTGCATATAGAAGTTCATTCGTGGAAGAGCCCAAAGAGTACACAGTGGGAGAAAAGCTGCTTGTGTTACCCTTGCAACTAAAGCAGAGTTCTACCCTTAAAACTGCGTGGTTTGGGAGAGGATATGCTTACAGTGCTCGCTACAGCCTTCCTTGGTTGAGGCAGTTCGCTCCACGTCGCAAACCCTGCATATAGAAGTTCATTCGTGGAAGAGCCCCAAGAGTACACAGTGGGAGAAAAGCTGCTTGTGTTACCCCTGCAACTAAAGCAGAGTTCTACCGTTAAAACTGCGTGGTTTGGGAGAGGATATGCTTACAGTCCTCGCTACAGCCTGCCATGGTGGAGGCATTTCGCTCCACGTGGGAATCCCTGCATAAAGAAGTTTATTCGTGTAAGAGCCCCAAGAGTACACAGTGGGAGTAATGCTGCTTGTATTCCACCTGCAACTAAAGCAGAATTCTTTGGTAAAACTGCCGTGTTTTGTAAGAGGAAATGCTTACAGTCATTGCTACAGCCTGCCTTGGTTGAGGCAGTTCGCTCCACGTCGGAAACACTGCATATAGAAGTTCATTCGTGGAAGAGCCCCAAGAGTACACAGTGGGAGAAAAGCTGCTTGTGTTACCCCTGCAACTAAAGCAGAGTTCTACCGTTAAAACTGCGTGGTTTGGGAGAGGATATGCTTACAGTCCTCGCTACAGCCTGCCTTGGTTGAGGCAGTTCACTCCACGTCGCAAACCCTGCATATAGAAGTTCATTCGTGGAAGAGCCCAAAGAGTACACAGTGGGAGAAAAGCTGCTTGTGTTACCCCTGCAACTAAAGCAGAGTTCTACCGTTAAAACTGCGTGGTTTGGGAGAGGATATGCTTACAGTCCTCGTTACAGCCTGCCACGGTTGAGGCAGTTGGATCCACGTGGGAATCCCTGCATAAAGAAGTTCATTCGTGTAAGAGCCCAAAGAGTACACAGTGGGAGAAATGATGCTTGTGTTTCACCTGCAACTAAAGCAGAATTCTTTGGTAAAACTGCCGTGTTTTGGAAGAGGAAATGCTTAAAGTCCTCGCTACAGCCTGCCTTGGTTGAGGCAGTTCGCTCCACGTCGCAAACCCTGCATATAGAAGTTCATTCGTGGAAGAGCCCAAAGAGTACACAGTGGGAGAAAAACTGCTTGTGTTACCCCTGCAACTAAAGCAGAGTTCTACCGTTAAAACTGCGTGGTTTGGGAGAGGATATGCTTACAGTCCTCGCTACAGCCTGCCATGGTGGAGGCATTTCGCTCCACGTGGGAATCCCTGCATAAAGAAGTTTATTCGTGTAAGAGCCCCAAGAGTACACAGTGGGAGTAATGCTGCTTGTATTCCACCTACAACTAAAGCAGAATTCTTTGGTAAAACTGCCGTATTTTGGAAGAGGAAATGCTTACAGTCTTTGCTACAGCCTGCCTTGGTTGAGGCAGTTCGCTCCACGTCGGAAACACTGCATATAGAAGTTCATTCGTGGAAGAGCCCCAAGAGTACACAGTGGGAGAAAAGCTGCTTGTGTTACCCCTGCAACCAAAGCAGAGTTCTACCGTTAAAACTGCGTGTTTTGGGATAGGATATGCTTACAGTCCTCGCTACAGCCTGCCACGGTTGAGGCAGTTCGATCCACGTGGGAATCCCTGCATAAAGAAGTTCATTCGTGTAAGAGCCCGAAGAGTACACAGTGGGAGAAATGATGCTTGTGTTTCACCTGCAACTGAAGCAGAATTCGTTGGTAAAACTGCCGTGTTTTGGAAGAGGAAATGCTACAGTCCTCGCTACAGCCTGCCTTGGTTGAGGCAGTTCGCTCCACGTCGGAAACCCTGCATATAGAAGTTCATTCGTGGAAGAGCCCAAAGAGTACACAGTGGGAGAAAAGCTGCTTGTGTTACCCCTGCAACTAAAGCAGAGTTCTACCCTTAAAACTGCGTGGTTTGGGAGAGGATATGCTTACAGTGCTCGCTACAGCCTGCCTTGGTTGAGGCAGTTCACTCCACGTCGCAAACCCTGCATATAGAAGTTCATTCGTGGAAGAGCCCAAAGAGTACACAGTGGGAGAAAAGCTGCTTGTGTTACCCCTGCAACTAAAGTAGAGTTCTACCGTTAAAACTGCGTGGTTTGGGAGAGGATATGCTTACAGTCCTCGTTACAGCCTGCCACGGTTGAGGCAGTTGGATCCACGTGGGAATCCCTGCATAAAGAAGTTCATTCGTGTAAGAGCCCGAAGAGTACACAGTGGGAGAAATGATGCTTGTGTTTCACCTGCAACTAAAGCAGAATTCTTTGGTAAAACTGCCGTGTTTTGGAAGAGGAAATGCTTAAAGTCCTCGCTACAGCCTGCCTTGGTTGAGGCAGTTCGCTCCACGTCGCAAACCCTGCATATAGAAGTTCATTCGTGGAAGAGCCCAAAGAGTACACAGTGGGAGAAAAACTGCTTGTGTTACCCCTGCAACTAAAGCAGAGTTCTACCGTTAAAACTGCGTGGTTTGGGAGAGGATATGCTTACAGTCCTCGCTACAGCCTGCCATGGTGGAGGCATTTCGCTCCACGTGGGAATCCCTGCATAAAGAAGTTTATTCGTGTAAGAGCCCCAAGAGTACACAGTGGGAGTAATGCTGCTTGTATTCCACCTGCAACTAAAGCAGAATTCTTTGGTAAAACTGCCGTGTTTTGTAAGAGGAAATGCTTACAGTCCTTGCTACATCCTGCCTCGGTTGAGGCAGTTCGCTTCACGTCGCAAACCCTGCATATAGAAGTTCATTCGTGGAAGAGCCCCAAGAGTACACAGTGGGAGAAAAGCTGCTTGTGTTACCCCTGCAACTAAAGCAGAGTTCTACCGTTAAAACTGCGTGGTTTGGGAGAGGATATGCTTACAGTCCTCGCTACAGCCTGCCACGGTTGAGGCAGTTCGATCCACGTGGGAATCCCTGCATAAAGAAGTTCATTCGTGTAAGAGCCCAAAGAGTACACAGTGGTAGAAATGATGCTTGTGTTTCACCTGCAACTGAAGCAGAATTCTTTGGTAAAACTGCCGTGTTTTTTAAGAGGAAATGCTTACAGTCTTTGCTACAGCCTGCCTTGGTTGAGGCAGTTCGCTCCACGTCGGAAACACTGCATATAGAAGTTCATTCGTGGAAGAGCCCAAAGAGTACACAGTGGGAGAAAAGCTGCTTGTGTTACCCTTGCAACTAAAGCAGAGTTCTACCCTTAAAACTGCGTGGTTTGGGAGAGGATATTCTTACAGTGCTCGCTACAGCCTTCCTTGGTTGAGGCAGTTCGCTCCACGTCGCAAACCCTGCATATAGAAGTTCATTCGTGGAAGAGCCCCAAGAGTACACAGTGGGAGAAAAGCTGCTTGTGTTACCCCTGCAACTAAAGCAGAGTTCTACCGTTAAAACTGCGTGGTTTGGGAGAGGATATGCTTACAGTCCTCGCTACAGCCTGCCATGGTGGAGGCATTTCGCTCCACGTGGGAATCCCTGCATAAAGAAGTTTATTCGTGTAAGAGCCCCAAGAGTACACAGTGGGAGTAATGCTGCTTGTATTCCACCTGCAACTAAAGCAGAATTCTTTGGTAAAACTGCCGTGTTTTGTAAGAGGAAATGCTTACAGTCATTGCTACAGCCTGCCTTGGTTGAGGCAGTTCGCTCCACGTCGGAAACACTGCATATAGAAGTTCATTCGTGGAAGAGCCCCAAGACTACACAGTGGGAGAAAAGCTGCTTGTGTTACCCCTGCAACTAAAGCAGAGTTCTACCGTTAAAACTGCGTGGTTTGGGAGAGGATATGCTTACAGTCCTCGCTACAGCCTGCCTTGGTTGAGGCAGTTCACTCCACGTCGCAAACCCTGCATATAGAAGTTCATTCGTGGAAGAGCCCAAAGAGTACACAGTGGGAGAAAAGCTGCTTGTGTTACCCCTGCAACTAAAGCAGAGTTCTACCGTTAAAACTGCGTGGTTTGGGAGAGGATATGCTTACAGTCTTCGTTACAGCCTGCCACGGTTGAGGCAGTTGGATCCACGTGGGAATCCCTGCATAAAGAAGTTCATTCGTGTAAGAGCCCAAAGAGTACACAGTGGGAGAAATGATGCTTGTGTTTCACCTGCAACTAAAGCAGAATTCTTTGGTAAAACTGCCGTGTTTTGGAAGAGGAAATGCTTAAAGTCCTCGCTACAGCCTGCCTTGGTTGAGGCAGTTCGCTCCACGTCGCAAACCCTGCATATAGAAGTTCATTCGTGGAAGAGCCCAAAGAGTACACAGTGGGAGAAAAACTGCTTGTGTTACCCCTGCAACTAAAGCAGAGTTCTACCGTTAAAACTGCGTGGTTTGGGACAGGATATGTTTACAGTCCTCGCTACAGCCTGCCATGGTGGAGGCATTTCGCTCCACGTGGGAATCCCTGCATAAAGAAGATTATTCGTGTAAGAGCCCCAAGAGTACACAGTGGGAGTAATGCTGCTTGTATTCCACCTACAACTAAAGCAGAATTCTTTGGTAAAACTGCCGTGTTTTGTAAGAGGAAATGCTTACAGTCTTTGCTACAGCCTGCCTTGGTTGAGGCAGTTCGCTCCACGTCGGAAACACTGCATATAGAAGTTCATTCGTGGAAGAGCCCCAAGAGTACACAGTGGGAGAAAAGCTGCTTGTGTTACCCCTGCAACCAAAGCAGAGTTCTACCGTTAAAATTGCGTGTTTTGGGATAGGATATGCTTACAGTCCTCGCTACAGCCTGCCACGGTTGAGGCAGTTCGATCCACGTGGGAATCCCTGCATAAAGAAGTTCATTCGTGTAAGAGCCCGAAGAGTACACAGTGGGAGAAATGATGCTTGTGTTTCACCTGCAACTGAAGCAGAATTCTTTGGTAAAACTGCCGTGTTTTGGAAGAGGAAATGCTTACAGTCCTCGCTACAGCCTGCCTTGGTTGAGGCAGTTCGCTCCACGTCGGAAACCCTGCATATAGAAGTTCATTCGTGGAAGAGCCCAAAGAGTACACAGTGGGAGAAAAGCTGCTTGTGTTACCCCTGCAACTAAAGCAGAGTTCTACCCTTAAAACTGCGTGGTTTGGGAGAGGATATGCTTACAGTGCTCGCTACAGCCTTCCTTGGTTGAGGCAGTTCGCTCCACGTCGCAAACCCTGCATATAGAAGTTCATTCGTGGAAGAGCCCCAAGAGTACACAGTGGGAGAAAAGCTGCTTGTGTTACCCCTGCAACTAAAGCAGAGTTCTACCGTTAAAACTGCGTGGTTTGGGAGAGGATATGCTTACAGTCCTCGCTACAGCCTGCCATGGTGGAGGCATTTCGCTCCACGTGGGAATCCCTGCATAAAGAAGTTTATTCGTGTAAGAGCCCCAAGAGTACACAGTGGGAGTAATGCTGCTTGTATTCCACCTGCAACTAAAGCAGAATTCTTTGGTAAAACTGCCGTGTTTTGTAAGAGGAAATGCTTACAGTCATTGCTACAGCCTGCCTTGGTTGAGGCAGTTCGCTCCACGTCGGAAACACTGCATATAGAAGTTCATTCGTGGAAGAGCCCCAAGAGTACACAGTGGGAGAAAAGCTGCTTGTGTTACCCCTGCAACTAAAGCAGAGTTCTACCGTTAAAACTGCGTGGTTTGGGAGAGGATATGCTTACAGTCCTCGCTACAGCCTGCCTTGGTTGAGGCAGTTCACTCCACGTCGCAAACCCTGCATATAGAAGTTCATTCGTGGAAGAGCCCAAAGAGTACACAGTGGGAGAAAAGCTGCTTGTGTTACCCCTGCAACTAAAGCAGAGTTCTACCGTTAAGACTGCGTGGTTTGGGAGAGGATATGCTTACAGTCCTCGTTACAGCCTGCACGGTTGAGGCAGTTGGATCCACGTGGGAATCCCTGCATAAAGAAGTTCATTCGTGTAAGAGCCCAAAGAGTACACAGTGGGAGAAATGATGCTTGTGTTTCACCTGCAACTAAAGCAGAATTCTTTGGTAAAACTGCCGTGTTTTGGAAGAGGAAATGCTTAAAGTCCTCGCTACAGCCTGCCTTGGTTGAGGCAGTTCGCTCCACGTCGCAAACCCTGCATATAGAAGTTCATTCGTGGAAGAGCCCAAAGAGTACACAGTGGGAGAAAAACTGCTTGTGTTACCCCTGCAACTAAAGCAGAGTTCTACCGTTAAAACTGCGTGGTTTGGGAGAGGATATGCTTACAGTCCTCGCTACAGCCTGCCATGGTGGAGGCATTTCGCTCCACGTGGGAATCCCTGCATAAAGAAGTTTATTCGTGTAAGAGCCCCAAGAGTACACAGTGGGAGTAATGCTGCTTGTATTCCACCTGCAACTAAAGCAGAATTCTTTGGTAAAACTGCCGTGTTTTGTAAGAGGAAATGCTTACAGTTCTTGCTACATCCTGCCTTGGTTGAGGCAGTTCGCTCCACGTCGCAAACCCTGCATATAGAAGTTCATTCGTGGAAGAGCCCCAAGAGTACACAGTGGGAGAAAAGCTGCTTGTGTTACCCCTGCAACTAAAGCAGAGTTCTACCGTTAAAACTGCGTGGTTTGGGAGAGGATATGCTTACAGTCCTCGCTACAGCCTGCCACGGTTGAGGCAGTTCGCTCCACGTCGCAAACCCTGCATATAGAAGTTCATTCGTGGAAGAGCCCCAAGAGTACACAGTGGGAGAAAAGCTGCTTGTGTTACCCCTGCAACTAAAGCAGAGTTCTACGGTTAAAACTGCGTGTTTTGGGATAGGATATGCTTACAGTCCTCGCTACAGCCTGCCACGGTTGAGGCAGTTCGATCCACGTGGGAATCCCTGCATAAAGAAGTTCATTCGTGTAAGAGCCCCAAGAGTACACAGTGGGAGTAATGCTGCTTGTGTTTCACCTGCAACTGAAGCAGAATTCTTTGGTAAAACTGCCGTGTTTTGGAAGAGGAAATGCTTACAGTCATTGCTACAGCCTGCCTTGGTTGAGGCAGTTCGCTCCACGTCGCAAACCCTGCATATAGAAGTTCATTCGTGGAAGAGCCCAAAGAGTACACAGTGGGAGAAAAACTGCTTGTGTTACCCCTGCAACTAAAGCAGAGTTCTACCGTTAAAACTGCGTGGTTTGGGAGAGGATATGCTTACAGTCCTCGCTACAGCCTGCCATGGTGGAGGCATTTCGCTCCACGTGGGAATCCCTGCATAAAGAAGTTTATTCGTGTAAGAGCCCCAAGAGTACACAGTGGGAGTAATGCTGCTTGTATTCCACCTGCAACTAAAGAAGAATTCTTTGGTAAAACTGCCGTGTTTTGTAAGAGGAAATGCTTACAGTCTTTGCTACAGCCTGCCTTGGTTGAGGCAGTTCGCTCCACGTCGGAAACACTGCATATAGAAGTTCATTCGTGGAAGAGCCCCAAGAGTACACAGTGGGAGAAAAGCTGCTTGTGTTACCCCTGCAACCAAAGCAGAGTTCTACCTTTAAAACTGCGTGTTTTGGGATAGGATATGCTTACAGTCCTCGCTACAGCCAGCCACGGTTGAGGCAGTTCGATCCACGTGGGAATCCCTGCATAAAGAAGTTCATTCGTGTAAGAGCCCGAAGAGTACACAGTGGGAGAAATGATGCCTGTGTTTCACCTGCAACTGAAGCAGAATTCTTTGGTAAAACTGCCGTGTTTTGGAAGAGGAAATGCTTACAGTCCTCGCTACAGCCTGCCTTGGTTGAGGCAGTTCGCTCCACGTCGGAAACCCTGCATATAGAAGTTCATTCGTGGAAGATCCCAAAGAGTACACAGTGGGAGAAAAGCTGCTTGTGTTACCCCTGCAACTAAAGCAGAGTTCTACCCTTAAAACTGCGTGGTTTGGGAGAGGATATGCTTACAGTGCTCGCTACAGCCTTCCTTGGTTGAGGCAGTTCGCTCCACGTCGCAAACCCTGCATATAGAAGTTCATTCGTGGAAGAGCCCAAAGAGTACACAGTGGGAGAAAAGCTGCTTGTGTTACCCCTGCAACTAAAGCAGAGTTCTACCGTTAAAACTGCGTGGTTTGGGAGAGGATATGCTTACAGTCCTCGCTACAGCCTGCCATGGTGGAGGCATTTCGCTCCACGTGGGAATCCCTGCATAAAGAAGTTTATTCGTGTAAGAGCCCCAAGAGTACACAGTGGGAGTAATGCTGCTTGTATTCCACCTGCAACTAAAGCAGAATTCTTTGGTAAAACTGCCGTGTTTTGTAAGAGGAAATGCTTACAGTCATTGCTACAGCCTGCCTTGGTTGAGGCAGTTTGCTTCACGTCGGAAACACTGCATATAGAAGTTCATTCGTGGAAGAGCCCCAAGAGTACACAGTGGGAGAAAAGCTGCTTGTGTTACCCCTGCAACTAAAGCAGAGTTCTACCGTTAAAACTGCGTGGTTTGGGAGAGGATAAGCTTACAGTCCTCGCTACAGCCTGCCTTGGTTGAGGCAGTTCACTCCACGTCGCAAACCCTGCATATAGAAGTTCATTCGTGGAAGAGCCCAAAGAGTACACAGTGGGAGAAAAGCTGCTTGTGTTACCCCTGCAACTAAAGCAGAGTTCTACCGTTAAAACTGCGTGGTTTGGGAGAGGATATGCTTACAGTCCTCGTTACAGCCTGCCACGGTTGAGGCAGTTGGATCCACGTGGGAATCCCTGCATAAAGAAGTTCATTCGTGTAAGAGCCCAAAGAGTACACAGTGGGAGAAATGATGCTTGTGTTTCACCTGCAACTAAAGCAGAATTCTTTGGTAAAACTGCCGTGTTTTGGAAGAGGAAATGCTTAAAGTCCTCGCTACAGCCTGCCTTGGTTGAGGCAGTTCGCTCCACGTCGCAAACCCTGCATATAGAAGTTCATTCGTGGAAGAGCCCAAAGAGTACACAGTGGGAGAAAAACTGCTTGTGTTACCCCTGCAACTAAAGCAGAGTTCTACCGTTAAAACTGCGTGGTTTGGGAGAGGATATGCTTACAGTCCTCGCTACAGCCTGCCATGGTGGAGGCATTTCGCTCCACGTGGGAATCCCTGCATAAAGAAGTTTATTCGTGTAAGAGCCCCAAGAGTACACAGTGGGAGTAATGCTGCTTGTATTCCACCTGCAACTAAAGCAGAATTCTTTAGTAAAACTGCCGTGTTTTGTAAGAGGAAATGCTTACAGTCCTTGCTACATCCTGCCTTGGTTGAGGCGGTTCGCTCCACGTCGGAAACCCTGCATATAGAAGTTCATTCGTGGAAGAGCCCCAAGAGTACACAGTGGGAGAAAACCTGCTTGTGTTACCCCTGCAACTAAAGCAGAGTTCTACCGTTAAAACTGCGTGGTTTGGGAGAGGATATGCTTACAGTCCTCGCTACAGCCTGCCACGGTTGAGGCAGTTCGATCCACCTGGGAATCCCTGCATAAAGAAGTTCATTCGTGTAAGAGCCCAAAGAGTACACAGTGGGAGAAATGATGCTTGTGTTTCACCTGCAACTAAAGCAGAATTCTATGGTAAAACTGCAGTGTTTTTTAAGAGGAAATGCTTACAGTCTTTGCTACAGCCTGCCTTGGTTGAGGCAGTTCGCTCCACGTCGGAAACACTGCATATAGAAGTTCATTCGTGGAAGAGCCCCAAGAGTACACAGTGGGAGAAAAGCTGCTTGTGTTACCCCTGCAACTAAAGCAGAGTTCTACCGTTAAAACTGCGTGTTTTGGGATAGGATATGCTTACAGACCTCGCTACAGCCTGCCACGGTTGAGGCAGTTCGATCCACGTGGGAATCCCTGCATAAAGAAGTTCATTCGTGTAAGAGCCCCAAGAGTACACAGTGGGAGTAATGCTGCTTGTGTTTCACCTGCAACTGAAGCAGAATTCTTTGGTAAAACTGCCGTGTTTTGGAAGAGGAAATGCTTACAGTCCTCGCTACAGCCTGCCTTGGTTGAGGCAGTTCGCTCCACGTCGCAAACCCTGCATATAGAAGTTCATTCGTGGAAGAGCCCAAAGAGTACACAGTGGGAGAAAAACTGCTTGTGTTACCCCTGCAACCAAAGCAGAGTTCTACCTTTAAAACTGCGTGTTTTGGGATAGGATATGCTTACAGTCCTCGCTACAGCCAGCCACGGTTGAGGCAGTTCGATCCACGTGGGAATCCCTGCATAAAGAAGTTCATTCGTGTAAGAGCCCGAAGAGTACACAGTGGGAGAAATGATGCTTGTGTTTCACCTGCAACTGAAGCAGAATTCTTTGGTAAAACTGCCGTGGTTTGGAAGAGGAAATGCTTACAGTCCTCGCTACAGCCTGCCTTGGTTGAGGCAGTTCGCTCCACGTCGGAAACCCTGCATATAGAAGTTCATTCGTGGAAGATCCCAAAGAGTACACAGTGGGAGAAAAGCTGCTTGTGTTACCCCTGCAACTAAAGCAGAGTTCTACCCTTAAAACTGCGTGGTTTGGGAGAGGATATGCTTACAGTGCTCGCTACAGCCTTCCTTGGTTGAGGCAGTTCGCTCCACGTCGCAAACCCTGCATATAGAAGTTCATTCGTGGAAGAGCCCCAAGAGTACACAGTGGGAGAAAAGCTGCTTGTGTTACCCCTGCAACAAAAGCAGAGTTCTACCGTGAAAACTGCGTGGTTTGGGAGAGGATATGCTTACAGTCCTCGCTACAGCCTGCCATGGTGGAGGCATTTCGCTCCACGTGGGAATCCCTGCATAAAGAAGTTTATTCGTGTAAGAGCCCCAAGAGTACACAGTGGGAGTAATGCTGCTTGTATTCCACCTGCAACTAAAGCAGAATTCTTTGGTAAAACTGCCGTGTTTTGTAAGAGGAAATGCTTACAGTCATTGCTACAGCCTGCCTTGGTTGAGGCAGTTTGCTCCACGTCGGAAACACTGCATATAGAAGTTCATTCGTGGAAGAGCCCCAAGAGTACACAGTGGGAGAAAAGCTGCTTGTGTTACCCCTGCAACTAAAGCAGAGTTCTACCGTTAAAACTGCGTGGTTTGGGAGAGGATAAGCTTACAGTCCTCGCTACAGCCTGCCTTGGTTGAGGCAGTTCACTCCACGTCGCAAACCCTGCATATAGAAGTTCATTCGTGGAAGAGCCCAAAGAGTACACAGTGGGAGAAAAGCTGCTTGTGTTACCCCTGCAACTAAAGCAGAGTTCTACCGTTAAAACTGCGTGGTTTGGGAGAGGATATGCTTACAGTCCTCGTTACAGCCTGCCACGGTTGAGGCAGTTGGATCCACGTGGGAATCCCTGCATAAAGAAGTTCATTCGTGTAAGAGCCCAAAGAGTACACAGTGGGAGAAATGATGCTTGTGTTTCACCTGCAACTAAAGCAGAATTCTTTGGTAAAACTGCCGTGTTTTGGAAGAGGAAATGCTTAAAGTCCTCGCTACAGCCTGCCTTGGTTGAGGCAGTTCGCTCCACGTCGCAAACCCTGCATATAGAAGTTCATTCGTGGAAGAGCCCAAAGAGTACACAGTGGGAGAAAAACTGCTTGTGTTACCCCTGCAACTAAAGCAGAGTTCTACCGTTAAAACTGCGTGGTTTGGGAGAGGATATGCTTACAGTCCTCGCTACAGCCTGCCATGGTGGAGGCATTTCGCTCCACGTGGGAATCCCTGCATAAAGAAGTTTATTCGTGTAAGAGCCCCAAGAGTACACAGTGGGAGTAATGCTGCTTGTATTCCACCTGCAACTAAAGCAGAATTCTTTAGTAAAACTGCCGTGTTTTGTAAGAGGAAATGCTTACAGTCCTTGCTACATCCTGCCTTGGTTGAGGCGGTTCGCTCCACGTCGGAAACCCTGCATATAGAAGTTCATTCGTGGAAGAGCCCCAAGAGTACACAGTGGGAGAAAACCTGCTTGTGTTACCCCTGCAACTAAAGCAGAGTTCTACCGTTAAAACTGCGTGGTTTGGGAGAGGATATGCTTACAGTCCTCGCTACAGCCTGCCACGGTTGAGGCAGTTCGATCCACCTGGGAATCCCTGCATAAAGAAGTTCATTCGTGTAAGAGCCCAAAGAGTACACAGTGGGAGAAATGATGCTTGTGTTTCACCTGCAACTAAAGCAGAATTCTATGGTAAAACTGCAGTGTTTTTTAAGAGGAAATGCTTACAGTCTTTGCTACAGCCTGCCTTGGTTGAGGCAGTTCGCTCCACGTCGGAAACACTGCATATAGAAGTTCATTCGTGGAAGAGCCCCAAGAGTACACAGTGGGAGAAAAGCTGCTTGTGTTACCCCTGCAACTAAAGCAGAGTTCTACCGTTAAAACTGCGTGTTTTGGGATAGGATATGCTTACAGTCCTCGCTACAGCCTGCCACGGTTGAGGCAGTTCGATCCACGTGGGAATCCCTGCATAAAGAAGTTCATTCGTGTAAGAGCCCCAAGAGTACACAGTGGGAGTAATGCTGGTTGTGTTTCACCTGCAACTGAAGCAGAATTCTTTGGTAAAACTGCCGTGTTTTGGAAGAGGAAATGCTTACAGTCCTCGCTACAGCCTGCCTTGGTTGAGGCAGTTCGCTCCACGTCGCAAACCCTGCATATAGAAGTTCATTCGTGGAAGAGCCCAAAGAGTACACAGTGGGAGAAAAACTGCTTGTGTTACCCCTGCAACCAAAGCAGAGTTCTACCTTTAAAACTGCGTGTTTTGGGATAGGATATGCTTACAGTCCTCGCTACAGCCAGCCACGGTTGAGGCAGTTCGATCCACGTGGGAATCCCTGCATAAAGAAGTTCATTCGTGTAAGAGCCCGAAGAGTACACAGTGGGAGAAATGATGCTTGTGTTTCACCTGCAACTGAAGCAGAATTCTTTGGTAAAACTGCCGTGGTTTGGAAGAGGAAATACTTACAGTCCTCGCTACAGCCTGCCTTGGTTGAGGCAGTTCGCTCCACGTCGGAAACCCTGCATATAGAAGTTCATTCGTGGAAGAGCCCAAAGAGTACACAGTGGGAGAAAAGCTGCTTGTGTTACCCTTGCAACTAAAGCAGAGTTCTACCCTTAAAACTGCGTGGTTTGGGAGAGGATATGCTTACAGTGCTCGCTACAGCCTTCCTTGGTTGAGGCAGTTCGCTCCACGTCGCAAACCCTGCATATAGAAGTTCATTCGTGGAAGAGCCCCAAGAGTACACAGTGAGAGAAAAGCTGCTTGTGTTACCCCTGCAACTAAAGCAGAGTTCTACCGTTAAAACTGCGTGGTTTGGGAGAGGATATGCTTACAGTCCTCGCTACAGCCTGCCATGGTGGAGGCATTTCGCTCCACGTGGGAATCCCTGCATAAAGAAGTTTATTCGTGTAAGAGCCCCAAGAGTACACAGTGGGAGTAATGCTGCTTGTATTCCACCTGCAACTAAAGCAGAATTCTTTGGTAAAACTGCCGTGTTTTGTAAGAGGAAATGCTTACAGTCATTGCTACAGCCTGCCTTGGTTGAGGCAGTTCGCTCCACGTCGGAAACACTGCATATAGAAGTTCATTCGTGGAAGAGCCCCAAGAGTACACAGTGGGAGAAAAGCTGCTTGTGTTACCCCTGCAACTAAAGCAGAGTTCTACCATTAAAACTGCGTGGTTTGGGAGAGGATATGCTTACAGTCCTCGCTACAGCCTGCCTTGGTTGAGGCAGTTCACTCCACGTCGCAAACCCTGCATATAGAAGTTCATTCGTGGAAGAGCCCAAAGAGTACACAGTGGGAGAAAAGCTGCTTGTGTTACCCCTGCAACTAAAGAAGAGTTCTACCGTTAAAACTGCATGGTTTGGGAGAGGATATGCTTACAATCCTCGTTACAGCCTGCCACGGTTGAGGCAGTTGGATCCACGTGGGAATCCCTGCATAAAGAAGTTCATTCGTGTAAGAGCCCAAAGAGTACACAGTGGGAGAAATGATGCTTGTGTTTCACCTGCAACTAAAGCAGAATTCTTTGGTAAAACTGCCGTGTTTTGGAAGAGGAAATGCTTAAAGTCCTCGCTACAGCCTGCCTTGGTTGAGGCAGTTCGCTCCACGTCGCAAACCCTGCATATAGAAGTTCATTCGTGGAAGAGCCCAAAGAGTACACAGTGGGAGAAAAACTGCTTGTGTTACCCCTGCAACTAAAGCAGAGTTCTACCGTTAAAACTGCGTGGTTTGGGAGAGGATATGCTTACAGTCCTCGCTACAGCCTGCCATGGTGGAGGCATTTCGCTCCACGTGGGAATCCCTGCATAAAGAAGTTTATTCGTGTAAGAGCCCCAAGAGTACACAGTGGGAGTAATGCTGCTTGTATTCCACCTACAACTAAAGCAGAATTCTTTGGTAAAACTGCCGTGTTTTGGAAGAGGAAATGCTTACAGTCTTTGCTACAGCCTGCCTTGGTTGAGGCAGTTCGCTCCACGTCGGAAACACTGCATATAGAAGTTCATTCGTGGAAGAGCCCCAAGAGTACACAGTGGGAGAAAAGCTGCTTGTGTTACCCCTGCAACCAAAGCAGAGTTCTACCTTTAAAACTGCGTGTTTTGGGATAGGATATGCTTACAGTCCTCGCTACAGCCAGCCACGGTTGAGGCAGTTCGATCCACGTGGGAATCCCTGCATAAAGAAGTTCATTCGTGTAAGAGCCCGAAGAGTACACAGTGGGAGAAATGATGCTTGTGTTTCACCTGCAACTGAAGCAGAATTCTTTGGTAAAACTGCCGTGGTTTGGAAGAGGAAATGCTTACAGTCCTCGCTACAGCCTGCCTTGGTTGAGGCAGTTCGCTCCACGTCGGAAACCCTGCACATAGAAGTTCATTCGTGGAAGAGCCCAAAGAGTACACAGTGGGAGAAAAGCTGCTTGTGTTACCCTTGCAACTAAAGCAGAGTTCTACCCTTAAAACTGCGTGGTTTGGGAGAGGATATGCTTACAGTGCTCGCTACAGCCTTCCTTGGTTGAGGCAGTTCGCTCCACGTCGCAAACCCTGCATATAGAAGTTCATTCGTGGAAGAGCCCCAAGAGTACACAGTGAGAGAAAAGCTGCTTGTGTTACCCCTGCAACTAAAGCAGAGTTCTACCGTTAAAACTGCGTGGTTTGGGAGAGGATATGCTTACAGTCCTCGCTACAGCCTGCCATGGTGGAGGCATTTCGCTCCACGTGGGAATCCCTGCATAAAGAAGTTTATTCGTGTAAGAGCCCCAAGAGTACACAGTGGGAGTAATGCTGCTTGTATTCCACCTGCAACTAAAGCAGAATTCTTTGGTAAAACTGCCGTGTTTTGTAAGAGGAAATGCTTACAGTCATTGTTACAGCCTGCCTTGGTTGAGGCAGTTCGCTCCACGTCGGAAACACTGCATATAGAAGTTCATTCGTGGAAGAGCCCCAAGAGTACACAGTGGGAGAAAAGCTGCTTGTGTTACCCCTGCAACTAAAGCAGAGTTCTACCGTTAAAACTGCGTGGTTTGGGAGAGGATATGCTTACAGTCCTCGCTACAGCCTGCCTTGGTTGAGGCAGTTCACTCCACGTCGCAAACCCTGCATATAGAAGTTCATTCGTGGAAGAGCCCAAAGAGTACACAGTGGGAGAAAAGCTGCTTGTGTTACCCCTGCAACTAAAGCAGAGTTCTACCGTTAAAACTGCGTGGTTTGGGAGAGGATATGCTTACAATCCTCGTTACAGCCTGCCACGGTTGAGGCAGTTGGATCCACGTGGGAATCCCTGCATAAAGAAGTTCATTCGTGTAAGAGCCCAAAGAGTACACAGTGGGAGAAATGATGCTTGTGTTTCACCTGCAACTAAAGCAGAATTCTTTGGTAAAACTGCCGTGTTTTGGAAGAGGAAATGCTTAAAGTCCTCGCTACAGCCTGCCTTGGTTGAGGCAGTTCGCTCCACGTCGCAAACCCTGCATATAGAAGTTCATTCGTGGAAGAGCCCAAAGAGTACACAGTGGGAGAAAAACTGCTTGTGTTACCCCTGCAACTAAAGCAGAGTTCTACCGTTAAAACTGCGTGGTTTGGGAGAGGATATGCTTACAGTCCTCGCTACAGCCTGCCATGGTGGAGGCATTTCGCTCCACGTGGGAATCCCTGCATAAAGAAGTTTATTCGTGTAAGAGCCCCAAGAGTACACACTGGGAGTAATGCTGCTTGTATTCCACCTACAACTAAAGCAGAATTCTTTGGTAAAACTGCCGTGTTTTGGAAGAGGAAATGCTTACAGTCTTTGCTACAGCCTGCCTTGGTTGAGGCAGTTCGCTCCACGTCGGAAACACTGCATATAGAAGTTCATTCGTGGAAGAGCCCCAAGAGTACACAGTGGGAGAAAAGCTGCTTGTGTTACCCCTGCAACCAAAGCAGAGTTCTACCGTTAAAACTGCGTGTTTTGGGATAGGATATGCTTACAGTCCTCGCTACAGCCTGCCACGGTTGAGGCAGTTCGATCCACGTGGGAATCCCTGAATAAAGAAGTTCATTCGTGTAAGAGCCCGAAGAGTACACAGTGGGAGAAATGATGCTTGTGTTTCACCTGCAACTGAAGCAGAATTCTTTGGTAAAACTGCCGTGTTTTGGAAGAGGAAATGCTACAATCCTCGCTACAGCCTGCCTTGGTTGAGGCAGTTCGCTCCACGTCGGAAACCCTGCATATAGAAGTTCATTCGTGGAAGAGCCCAAAGAGTACACAGTGGGAGAAAAGCTGCTTGTGTTACCCCTGCAACTAAAGCAGAGTTCTACCCTTAAAACTGCGTGGTTTGGGAGAGGATATGCTTACAGTGCTCGCTACAGCCTTCCTTGGTTGAGGCAGTTCGCTCCACGTCGCAAACCCTGCATATACAAGTTCATTCGTGGAAGAGCCCCAAGAGTACACAGTGGGAGAAAAGCTGCTTGTGTTACCCCTGCAACTAAAGCAGAGTTCTACCGTTAAAACTGCGTGGTTTGGGAGAGGATATGCTTACAGTCCTCGCTACAGCCTGCCATGGTGGAGGCATTTCGCTCCACGTGGGAATCCCTGCATAAAGAAGTTTATTCGTGTAAGAGCCCCAAGAGTACACAGTGGGAGTAATGCTGCTTGTATTCCACCTGCAACTAAAGCAGAATTCTTTGGTAAAACTGCCGTTTTTTGTAAGAGGAAATGCTTACAGTCATTGCTACAGCCTGCCTTGGTTGAGGCAGTTCGCTCCACGTCGGAAACACTGCATATAGAAGTTCATTCGTGGAAGAGCCCCAAGAGTACACAGTGGGAGAAAAGCTGCTTGTGTTACCCCTGCAACTAAAGCAGAGTTCTACCGTTAAAACTGCGTGGTTTGGGAGAGGATATGCTTACAGTCCTCGCTACAGCCTGCCTTGGTTGAGGCAGTTCACTCCACGTCGCAAACCCTGCATATAGAAGTTCATTCGTGGAAGAGCCCAAAGAGTACACAGTGGGAGAAAAGCTGCTTGTGTTACCCCTGCAACTAAAGCAGAGTTCTACCGTTAAAACTGCGTGGTTTGGGAGAGGATATGCTTACAGTCCTCGTTACAGCCTGCCACGGTTGAGGCAGTTGGATCCACGTGGGAATCCCTGCATAAAGAAGTTCATTCGTGTAAGAGCCCAAAGAGTACACAGTGGGAGAAATGATGCTTGTGTTTCACCTGCAACTAAAGCAGAATTCTTTGGTAAAACTGCCGTGTTTTGGAAGAGGAAATGCTTAAAGTCCTCGCTACAGCCTGCCTTGGTTGAGGCAGTTCGCTCCACGTCGCAAACCCTGCATATAGAAGTTCATTCGTGGAAGAGCCCAAAGAGTACACAGTGGGAGAAAAACTGCTTGTGTTACCCCTGCAACTAAAGCAGAGTTCTACCGTTAAAACTGCGTGGTTTGGGAGAGGATATGCTTACAGTCCTCGCTACAGCCTGCCATGGTGGAGGCATTTCGCTCCACGTGGGAATCCCTGCATAAAGAAGTTTATTCGTGTAAGAGCCCCAAGAGTACACAGTGGGAGTAATGCTGCTTGTATTCCACCTGCAACTAAAGCAGAATTCTTTGGTAAAACTGCCGTGTTTTGTAAGAGGAAATGCTTACAGTCCTTGCTACATCCTGCCTCGGTTGAGGCAGTTCGCTTCACGTCGCAAACCCTGCATATAGAAGTTCATTCGTGGAAGAGCCCAAAGAGTACACAGTGGGAGAAAAACTGCTTGTGTTACCCCTGCAACTAAAGCAGAGTTCTACCATTAAAACTGCGTGGTTTGGGAGAGGATATGCTTACAGTCCTCGCTACAGCCTGCCATGGTGGAGGCAATTCGCTCCACGTGGGAATCCCTGCATAAAGAAGTTTATTCGTGTAAGAGCCCCAAGAGTACACAGTGGGAGTAATGCTGCTTGTATTCCACCTGCAACTAAAGAAGAATTCTTTGGTAAAACTGCCGTGTTTTGTAAGAGGAAATGTTTACAGTCTTTGCTACAGCCTGCCTTGGTTGAGGCAATTCGCTCCACGTCGGAAACACTGCATATAGAAGTTCATTCGTGGAAGAGCCCCAAGAGTACACAGTGGGAGAAAAGCTGCTTGTGTTACCCCTGCAACTAAAGCAGAGTTCTACCGTTAAAACTGCGTGTTTTGGGATAGGATATGCTTACAGTCCTCGCTACAGCCTGCCACGGTTGAGGCAGTTCGATCCACGTGGGAATCCCTGCATAAAGAAGTTCATTCGTGTAAGAGCCCAAAGAGTACACAGTGGGAGAAATGATGCTTGTGTTTCACCTGCAACTGAAGCAGAATTCTTTGGTAAAACTGCCGTGTTTTGGAAGAGGAAATGCTTACAGACTTTGCTGCAGACTGCCTTGGTTGAGGTAGTTCGCTCCACGTCGGAAACACTGCATAAAGAAGTTCATTCGTGCAAGAGCCCAAAGAGTACACAGTGGGAGTAATGCTGCTTGTATTCCACCTGCAACTAAAGCAGAGTTCTTTGGTAAAACTGCCGTGTTTTGGAAGAGGAAATGCTTACAGTCCTTGCTACATCCTGCCTTGGTTGAGGCGGTTCGCTCCACGTCGGAAACCCTGCATATAGAAGTTCATTCGTGGAAGAGCCCCAAGAGTACACAGTGGGAGAAAAGCTGCTTGTGTTACCCCTGCAACTAAAGCAGAGTTCTACCGTTAAAACTGCGTGGTTTGGGAGAGGATATGCTTACAGTCCTCGCTACAGCCTGCCTTGGTTGAGGCAGTTCGCTCCACGTCGCAAACCCTGCATATAGAAGTTCATTCGTGGAAGAGCCCCAAGAGTACACAGTGTGAGAAAAGCTGCTTGTGTTACCCCTGCAACTAAAGCAGAGTTCTACCGTTAAAACTGCTTGGTTTGGGAGAGGATATGCTTACAGTCCTCGCTACAGCCTGCCACGGTTGAGGCAGTTGGATCCACGTGGGAATCCCTGCATAAAGAAGTTCATTCGTGTAAGAGCCCAAAGAGTACACAGTGGGAGAAATGATGCTTGTGTTTCACTTGCAACTAAAGCAGAATTCTTTGGTAAAACTGCCGTGTTTTGGAAGAGGAAATGCTTACAGTCTTTGCTACAGCCTGCCTTGGTTGAGGCAGTTCGCTCCACGTCGGAAACCCTGCATATAGAAGTTCATTCGTGTAAGAGCCCCAAGAGTACACAGTGGGAGAAAAGCTGCTTGTGTTACCCCTGCAACTAAAGCAGAGTTCTACGGTTAAAACTGCGTGTTTTGGGATAGGATATGCTTACAGTCCTCGCTACAGCCTGCCACGGTTGAGGCAGTTCGATCCACGTGGGAATCCCTGCATAAAGAAGTTCATTCGTGTAAGAGCCCCAAGAGTACACAGTGGGAGTAATGCTGCTTGTGTTTCACCTGCAACTGAAGCAGAATTATTTGGTAAAACTGCCGTGTTTTGGAAGAGGAAATGCTTACAGTCCTCGCTACAGCCTGCCTTGGTTGAGGCAGTTCGCTCCACGTCGCAAACCCTGCATATAGAAGTTCATTCGTGGAAGAGCCCAAAGAGTACACAGTGGGAGAAAAACTGCTTGTGTTACCCCTGCAACTAAAGCAGAGTTCTACCGTTAAAACTGCGTGGTTTGGGAGAGGATATGCTTACAGTCCTCGCTACAGCCTGCCATGGTGGAGGCATTTCGCTCCACGTGGGAATCCCTGCATAAAGAAGTTTATTCGTGTAAGAGCCCCAAGAGTACACAGTGGGAGTAATGCTGCTTGTATTCCACCTGCAACTAAAGAAGAATTCTTTGGTAAAACTGCCGTGTTTTGTAAGAGGAAATGCTTACAGTCTTTGCTACAGCCTGCCTTGGTTGAGGCAGTTCGCTCCACGTCGGAAACACTGCATATAGAAGTTCATTCGTGGAAGAGCCCCAAGAGTACACAGTGGGAGAAAAGCTGCTTGTGTTACCCCTGCAACCAAAGCAGAGTTCTACCTTTAAAACTGCGTGTTTTGGGATAGGATATGCTTACAGTTCTCGCTACAGCCAGCCACGGTTGAGGCAGTTCGATCCACGTGGGAATCCCTGCATAAAGAAGTTTATTCGTGTAAGAGCCCCAAGAGTACACAGTGGGAGTAATGCTGCTTGTATTCCACCTGCAACTAAAGCAGAATTCTTTGGTAAAACTGCCGTGTTTTGTAAGAGGAAATGCTTACAGTCATTGCTACAGCCTGCCTTGGTTGAGGCAGTTCGCTCCACGTCGGAAACACTGCATATAGAAGTTCATTCGTGGAAGAGCCCCAAGAGTACACAGTGGGAGAAAAGCTGCTTGTGTTACCCCTGCAACTAAAGCAGAGTTCTACCGTTAAAAGTGCGTGGTTTGGGAGAGGATATGCTTACAGTCCTCGCTACAGCCTGCCTTGGTTGAGGCAGTTCACTCCACGTCGCAAACCCTGCATATAGAAGTTCATTCGTGGAAGAGCCCAAAGAGTACACAGTGGGAGAAAAGCTGCTTGTGTTACCCCTGCAAATAAAGAAGAGTTCTACCGTTAAAACTGCGTGGTTTGGGAGAGGATATGCTTACAGTCCTCGCTACAGCCTGCCACGGTTGAGGCAGTTGGATCCACGTGGGAATCCCTGCATAAAGAAGTTCATTCGTGTAAGAGCCCAAAGAGTACACAGTGGGAGAAATGATGCTTGTGTTTCACCTGCAACTAAAGCAGAATTCTTTGGTAAAACTGCCGTGTTTTGGAAGAGGAAATGCTTACAGTCTTTGCTACAGCCTGCCTTGGTTGAGGCAGTTCACTCCACGTCGGAAACACTGCATATAGAAGTTCATTCGTGGAAGAGCCCCAAGAGTACACAGTGGGAGAAAAGCTGCTTGTGTTACACCTGCAACTAAAGCAGAGTTCTACCGTTAAAACTGCGTGTTTTGGGATAGGATATGCTTACAGTCCTCGCTACAGGCTGCCACGGTTGAGGCAGTTCGATCCACGTGGGAATCCCTGCATAAAGAAGTTCATTCGTGTAAGAGCCCCAGGAGTACACAGTGGGAGTAATGCTGCTTGTGTTTCACCTGCAACTGAAGCAGAATTCTTTGGTAAAACTGCCGTGTTTTGGAAGAGGAAATGCTTACAGTCCTCGCTACAGCCTGCCTTGGTTGAGGCAGTTCGCTCCACGTCGCAAACCCTGCATATAGAAGTTCATTCGTGGAAGAGCCCAAAGAGTACACAGTGGGAGAAAAACTGCTTGTGTTACCCCTGCAACTAAAGCAGAGTTCTACCGTTAAAACTGCGTGGTTTGGGAGAGGATATGCTTACAGTCCTCGCTACAGCCTGCCATGGTGGAGGCATTTCGCTCCACGTGGGAATCCCTGCATAAAGAAGTTTATTCGTGTAAGAGCCCCAAGAGTACACAGTGGGAGTAATGCTGCTTGTATTCCACCTGCAACTAAAGCAGAATTCTTTGGTAAAACTGCCGTGTTTTGTAAGAGGAAATGCTTACAGTCATTGCTACAGCCTGCCTTGGTTGAGGCAGTTCGCTCCACGTCGGAAACACTGCATATAGAAGTTCATTCGTGGAAGAGCCCCAAGAGTACACAGTGGGAGAAAAGCTGCTTGTGTTACCCCTGCAACTAAAGCAGAGTTCTACCGTTAAAACTGCGTGGTTTGGGAGAGGATATGCTTACAGTCCTCGCTACAGCCTGCCTTGGTTGAGGCAGTTCACTCCACGTCGCAAACCCTGCATATAGAAGTTCATTCGTGGAAGAGCCCAAAGAGTACACAGTGGGAGAAAAGCTGCTTGTGTTACCCCTGCAACTAAAGCAGAGTTCTACCGTTAAAACTGCGTGGTTTGGGAGAGGATATGCTTACAGTCCTCGTTACAGCCTGCCACGGTTGAGGCAGTTGGATCCACGTGGGAATCCCTGCATAAAGAAGTTCATTCGTGTAAGAGCCCAAAGAGTACACAGTGGGAGAAATGATGCTTGTGTTTCACCTGCAACTAAAGCAGAATTCTTTGGTAAAACTGCCGTGTTTTGGAAGAGGAAATGCTTAAAGTCCTCGCTACAGCCTGCCTTGGTTGAGGCAGTTCGCTCCACGTCGCAAACCCTGCATATAGAAGTTCATTCGTGGAAGAGCCCAAAGAGTACACAGTGGGAGAAAAACTGCTTGTGTTACCCCTGCAACTAAAGCAGAGTTCTACCGTTAAAACTGCGTGGTTTGGGAGAGGATATGCTTACAGTCCTCGCTACAGCCTGCCATGGTGGAGGCATTTCGCTCCACGTGGGAATCCCTGCATAAAGAAGTTTATTCGTGTAAGAGCCCCAAGAGTACACAGTGGGAGTAATGCTGCTTGTATTCCACCTGCAACTAAAGCAGAATTCTTTGGTAAAACTGCCGTGTTTTGTAAGAGGAAATGCTTACAGTCCTTGCTACATCCTGCCTTGGTTGAGGCAGTTCGCTCCACGTCGCAAACCCTGCATATAGAAGTTCATTCGTGGAAGAGCCCCAAGAGTACACAGTGGGAGAAAAGCTGCTTGTGTTACCCCTGCAACTAAAGCAGAGTTCTACCGTTAAAACTGCGTGGTTTGGGAGAGGATATGCTTACAGTCCTCGCTACAGCCTGCCACGGTTGAGGCAGTTGGATCCACGTGGGAATCCCTGCATAAAGAAGTTCATTCGTGTAAGAGCCCAAAGAGTACACAGTGGGAGAAATGATGCTTGTGTTTCACCTGCAACTAAAGCAGAATTCTTTGGTAAAACTGCCGTGTTTTGGAACAGGAAATGCTTACAGTCTTTGCTACAGCCTGCCTTGGTTGAGGCAGTTCGCTCCACGTCGGAAACACTGCATATAGAAGTTCATTCGTGGAAGAGCCCCAAGAGTACACAGTGGGAGAAAAGCTGCTTGTGTTACCCCTGCAACTAAAGCAGAGTTCTACGGTTAAAACTGCGTGTTTTGGGATAGGATATGCTTACAGTCCTCGCTACAGCCTGCCACGGTTGAGGCAGTTCGATCCACGTGGGAATCCCTGCATAAAGAAGTTCATTCGTGTAAGAGCCCCAAGAGTACACAGTGGGAGTAATGCTGCTTGTGTTTCACCTGCAACTGAAGCAGAATTCTTTGGTAAAACTGCCGTGTTTTGGAAGAGGAAATGCTTACAGTCCTCGCTACAGCCTGCCTTGGTTGAGGCAGTTCGCTCCACGTCGCAAACCCTGCATATAGAAGTTCATTCGTGGAAGAGCCCAAAGAGTACACAGTGGGAGAAAAACTGCTTGTGTCACCCCTGCAACTAAAGCAGAGTTCTACCGTTAAAACTGCGTGGTTTGGGAGAGGATATGCTTACAGTCCTCGCTACAGCCTGCCATGGTGGAGGCATTTCGCTCCACGTGGGAATCCCTGCATAAAGAAGTTTATTCGTGTAAGAGCCCCAAGAGTACACAGTGGGAGTAATGCTGCTTGTATTCCACCTGCAACTAAAGAAGAATTCTTTGGTAAAACTGCCGTGTTTTGTAAGAGGAAATGTTTACAGTCTTTGCTACAGCCTGCCTTGGTTGAGGCAGTTCGCTCCACGTCGGAAACACTGCATATAGAAGTTCATTCGTGGAAGAGCCCCAAGAGTACACAGTGGGAGAAAAGCTGCTTGTGTTACCCCTGCAACTAAAGCAGAGTTCTACCGTTAAAACTGCGTGTTTTGGGATAGGATATGCTTACAGTCCTCGCTACAGCCTGCCACGGTTGAGGCAGTTCGATCCACGTGGGAATCCCTGCATAAAGAAGTTCATTCGTGTAAGAGCCCAAAGAGTACACAGTGGGAGAAATGATGCTTGTGTTTCACCTGCAACTGAAGCAGAATTCTT
Organism: Mesoplodon densirostris; assembly: GCF_025265405.1. NCBI lineage: Eukaryota > Metazoa > Chordata > Mammalia > Artiodactyla > Ziphiidae > Mesoplodon > Mesoplodon densirostris. Next base: position 91,602,689 of record NC_082672.1, read on the forward strand.
TGGTAAAACTGCCGTGTTTTGGAAGAGGAAATGCTTACAGACTTTGCTGCAGCCTGCCTTGGTTGAGGTAGTTCGCTCCACGTCGGAAACACTGCATAAAGAAGTTCATTCGTGCAAGAGCCCAAAGAGTACACAGTGGGAGTAATGCTGCTTGTATTCCACCTGCAACTAAAGCAGAGTTCTTTGGTAAAACTGCCGTGTTTTGGAAGAGGAAATGCTTACAGTCCTTGCTACATCCTGCCTTGGTTGAGGCGGTTCGCTCCACGTCGGAAACCCTGCATATAGAAGTTCATTCGTGGAAGAGCCCCAAGAGTACACAGTGGGAGAAAAGCTGCTTGTGTTACCCCTGCAACTAAAGCAGAGTTCTACCGTTAAAACTGCGTGGTTTGGGAGAGGATATGCTTACAGTCCTCGCTACAGCCTGCCTTGGTTGAGGCAGTTCGCTCCACGTCGCAAACCCTGCATATAGAAGTTCATTCGTGGAAGAGCCCAAAGAGTACACAGTGGGAGAAAAACTGCTTGTGTTACCCCTGCAACTAAAGCAGAGTTCTACCGTTAAAGCTGAGTGGTTTGGGAGAGGATATGCTTACAGTCCTCGCTACAGCCTGCCATGGTGGAGGCAGTTCGCTCCACGTGGGAATCCCTGCATAAAGAAGTTCATTCGTGCAAGAGCCCAAAGAGTACACATTGGGAGTAATGCTGCTTGTATTCCACCTGCAACTAAAGCAGAATTCTTTGGTAAAACTGCCGTGTTTTGTAAGAGGAAATGCTTACAGTCCTTGCTACATCCTGCCTTGGTTGAGGCGGTTCGCTCCACGTCGGAAACCCTGCATATAGAAGTTCATTCGTGGAAGAGCCCCAAGAGTACACAGTGTGAGAAAAGCTGCTTGTGTTACCCCTGCAACTAAAGCAGTGTTCTACCGTTAAAACTGCGTGGTTTGGGAGAGGATATGCTTACAGTCCTCGCTACAGCCTGCCACGGTTGAGGCAGTTGGATCCACGTGGGAATCCCTGCATAAAGAAGTTCATTCGTGTAAGAGCCCAAAGAGTACACAGTGGGAGAAATGATGCTTGTGTTTCACCTGCAACTAAAGCAGAATTCTTTGGTAAAACTGCCGTGTTTTGGAAGAGGAAATGCTTACAGTCTTTGCTACAGCCTGCCTTGGTTGAGGCAGTTCGCTCCACGTCGGAAACACTGCATATAGAAGTTCATTCGTGTAAGAGCCCCAAGAGTACACAGTGGGAGTAATGCTGCTTGTGTTTCACCTGCAACTGAAGCAGAATTCTTTGGTAAAACTGCCGTGTTTTGGAAGAGGAAATGCTTACAGTCCTCGCTACAGCCTGCCTTGGTTGAGGCAGTTCGCTCCACGTCGCAAACCCTGCATATAGAAGTTCATTCGTGGAAGAGCCCAAAGAGTACACAGTGGGAGAAAAACTGCTTGTGTTACCCCTGCAACTAAAGCAGAGTTCTACCGTTAAAACTGCGTGGTTTGGGAGAGGATATGCTTACAGTCCTCGCTACAGCCTGCCATGGTGGAGGCATTTCGCTCCACGTGGGAATCCCTGCATAAAGAAGTTTATTCGTGTAAGAGCCCCAAGAGTACACAGTGGGAGTAATGCTGCTTGTATTCCACCTGCAACTAAAGAAGAATTCTTTGGTAAAACTGCCGTGTTTTGTAAGAGGAAATGCTTACAGTCTTTGCTACAGCCTGCCTTGGTTGAGGCAGTTCGCTCCACGTCGGAAACACTGCATATAGAAGTTCATTCGTGGAAGAGCCCCAAGAGTACACAGTGGGAGAAAAGCTGCTTGTGTTACCCCTGCAACCAAAGCAGAGTTCTACACTTAAAACTGCGTGTTTTGGGATAGGATATGCTTACAGTTCTCACTACAGCCTGGCACGGTTGAGGCAGTTCGATCCACGTGGGAATCCCTGCATAAAGAAGTTCATTCGTGTAAGAGCCCGAAGAGTACACAGTGGGAGAAATGATGCCTGTGTTTCACCTGCAACTGAAGCATAATTCTTTGGTAAAACTGCCGTGTTTTGGAAGAGGAAATGCTTACAGTCCTCGCTACAGCCTGCCTTGGTTGAGGCAGTTCGCTCCACGTCGGAAACCCTGCATATAGAAGTTCATTCGTGGAAGATCTCAAAGAGTACACAGTGGGAGAAAAGCTGCTTGTGTTACCCCTGCAACTAAAGCAGAGTTCTACCCTTAAAACTGCGTGGTTTGGGAAAGGATATGCTTACAGTGCTCGCTACAGCCTTCCTTGGTTGAGGCAGTTCGCTCCACGTCGCAAACCCTGCATATAGAAGTTCATTCGTGGAAGAGCCCCAAGAGTACACAGTGGGAGAAAAGCTGCTTGTGTTACCCCTGCAACTAAAGCAGAGTTCTACCGTTAAAACTGCGTGGTTTGGGAGAGGATATGCTTACAGTCCTCGCTACAGCCTGCCATGGTGGAGGCATTTCGCTCCACGTGGGAATCCCTGCATAAAGAAGTTTATTCGTGTAAGAGCCCCAAGAGTACACAGTGGGAGTAATGCTGCTTGTATTCCACCTGCAACTAAAGCAGAATTCTTTGGTAAAACTGCCGTGTTTTGTAAGAGGAAATGCTTACAGTCATTGCTACAGCCTGCCTTGGTTGAGGCAGTTCGCTCCACGTCGGAAACACTGCATATAGAAGTTCATTCGTGGAAGAGCCCCAAGAGTACACAGTGGGAGAAAAGCTGCTTGTGTTACCCCTGCAACTAAAGCAGAGTTCTACCGTTAAAACTGCGTGGTTTGGGAGTGGATATGCTTACAGTCCTCGCTACAGCCTGCCTTCGTTGAGGCAGTTCACTCCACGTCGCAAACCCTGCATATAGAAGTTCATTCGTGGAAGAGCCCAAAGAGTACACAGTGGGAGAAAAGCTGCTTGTGTTACCCCTGCAACTAAAGCAGAGTTCTACCGTTAAAACTGCGTGGTTTGGGAGAGGATATGCTTACAGTCCTCGCTACAGCCTGCCACGGTTGAGGCAGTTGGATCCACGTGGGAATCCCTGCATAAAGAAGTTCATTCGTGTAAGAGCCCAAAGAGTACACAGTGGGAGAAATGATGCTTGTGTTTCACCTGCAACTAAAGCAGAATTCTTTGGTAAAACTGCCGTGTTTTGGAAGAGGAAATGCTTACAGTCCTCGCTACAGCCTGCCTTGGTTGAGGCAGTTCGCTCCACGTCGCAAACCCTGCATATAGAAGTTCATTCGTGGAAGAGCCCAAAGAGTACACAGTGGGAGAAAAACTGCTTGTGTTACCCCTGCAACTAAAGCAGAGTTCTACCGTTAAAACTGCGTGGTTTGGGAGAGGATATGCTTACAGTCCTCGCTACAGCCTGCCATGGTGGAGGCATTTCGCTCCACGTGGGAATCCCTGCATAAAGAAGTTTATTCGTGTAAGAGCCCCAAGAGTACACAGTGGGAGTAATGCTGCTTGTATTCCACCTGCAACTAAAGCAGAATTCTTTGGTAAAACTGCCGTGTTTTGTAAAAGGAAATGCTTACAGTCATTGCTACAGCCTGCCTTGGTTGAGGCAGTTCGCTCCACGTCGGAAACACTGCATATAGAAGTTCATTCGTGGAAGAGCCCCAAGAGTACACAGTGGGAGAAAAGCTGCTTGTGTTACCCCTGCAACTAAAGCAGAGTTCTACCGTTAAAACTGCGTGGTTTGGGAGAGGATATGCTTACAGCCCTCGCTACAGCCTGCCTTGGTTGAGGCAGTTCACTCCACGTCGCAAACCCTGCATATAGAAGTTCATTCGTGGAAGAGCCCAAAGAGTACACAGTGGGAGAAAAGCTGCTTGTGTTACCCCTGCAACTAAAGCAGAGTTCTACCGTTAAAACTGCGTGGTTTGGGAGAGGATATGCTTACAGTCCTCGTTACAGCCTGCCACGGTTGAGGCAGTTGGATCCACGTGGGAATCCCTGCATAAAGAAGTTCATTCGTGTAAGAGCCCAAAGAGTACACAGTGGGAGAAATGATGCTTGTGTTTCACCTGCAACTAAAGCAGAATTCTTTGGTAAAACTGCCGTGTTTTGGAAGAGGAAATGCTTAAAGTCCTCGCTACAGCCTGCCTTGGTTGAGGCAGTTCGCTCCACGTCGCAAACCCTGCATATAGAAGTTCATTCGTGGAAGAGCCCAAAGAGTACACAGTGGGAGAAAAACTGCTTGTGTTACCCCTGCAACTAAAGCAGAGTTCTACCGTTAAAACTGCGTGGTTTGGGAGAGGATATGCTTACAGTCCTCGCTACAGCCTGCCATGGTGGAGGCATTTCGCTCCACGTGGGAATCCCTGCATAAAGAAGTTTATTCGTGTAAGAGCCCCAAGAGTACACAGTGGGAGTAATGCTGCTTGTATTCCACCTGCAACTAAAGCAGAATTCTTTGGTAAAACTGCCGTGTTTTGTAAGAGGAAATGCTTACAGTCCTTGCTACATCCTGCCTTGGTTGAGGCATTTCGCTCCACGTCGCAAACCCTGCATATAGAAGTTCATTCGTGGAAGAGCCCCAAGAGTACACAGTGGGAGAAAAGCTGCTTGTGTTACCCCTGCAACTAAAGCAGAGTTCTACCGTTAAAACTGCGTGGTTTGGGAGAGGATATGCTTACAGTCCTCGCTACAGCCTGCCACGGTTGAGGCAGTTGGATCCACGTGGGAATCCCTGCATAAAGAAGTTCATTCGTGTAAGAGCCCAAAGAGTACACAGTGGGAGATATGATGCTTGTGTTTCACCTGCAACTAAAGCAGAATTCTTTGGTAAAACTGCCGTGTTTTGGAACAGGAAATGCTTACAGTCTTTGCTACAGCCTGCCTTGGTTGAGGCAGTTCGCTCCACGTCGGAAACACTGCATATAGAAGTTCATTCGTGGAAGAGCCCCAAGAGTACACAGTGGGAGAAAAGCTGCTTGTGTTACCCCTGCAACTAAAGCAGAGTTCTACCGTTAAAACTGCGTGTTTTGGGATAGGATATGCTTACAGTCCTCGCTACAGCCTGCCATGGTGGAGGCATTTCGCTCCACGTGGGAATCCCTGCATAAAGAAGTTTATTCGTGTAAGAGCCCCAAGAGTACACAGTGGGAGTAATGCTGCTTGTATTCCACCTGCAACTAAAGCAGAATTCTTTGGTAAAACTGCCGTGTTTTGTAAGAGGTAATGCTTACAGTCATTGCTACAGCCTGCCTTGGTTGAGGCAGTTCGCTCCACGTCGGAAACACTGCATATAGAAGTTCATTCGTGGAAGAGCCCGAAGAGTACACAGTGGGAGAAAAGCTGCTTGTGTTACCCCTGCAACTAAAGCAGAGTTCTACCGTTAAAACTGCGTGGTTTGGGAGAGGATATGCTTACAGTCCTCGCTACAGCTTGCCTTGGTTGAGGCAGTTCACTCCACGTCGCAAACCCTGCATATAGAAGTTCATTCGTGGAAGAGCCCAAAGAGTACACAGTGGGAGAAAAGCTGCTTGTGTTACCCCTGCAACTAAAGCAGAGTTCTACCGTTAAAACTGCGTGGTTTGGGAGAGGATATGCTTACAGTCCTCGCTACAGCCTGCCACGGTTGAGGCAGTTGGATCCACGTGGGAATCCCTGCATAAAGAAGTTCATTCGTGTAAGAGCCCAAAGAGTACACAGTGGGAGAAATGATGCTTGTGTTTCACCTGCAACTAAAGCAGAATTCTTTGGTAAAACTGCCGTGTTTTGGAAGAGGAAATGCTTACAGTCTTTGCTACAGCCTGCCTTGGTTGAGGCAGTTCGCTCCACGTCGGAAACACTGCATATAGAAGTTCATTCGTGGAAGAGCCCCAAGAGTACACAGTGGGAGAAAAGCTGCTTGTGTTACCCCTGCAACTAAAGCAGAGTTCTACCGTTAAAACTGCGTGTTTTGGGATAGGATATGCTTACAGTCCTCGCTACAGCCTGCCACGGTTGAGGCAGTTCGATCCACGTGGGAATCCCTGCATAAAGAAGTTCATTCGTGTAAGAGCCCCAGGAGTACACAGTGGGAGTAATGCTGCTTGTGTTTCACCTGCAACTGAAGCAGAATTCTTTGGTAAAACTGCCGTGTTTTGGAAGAGGAAATGCTTACAGTCCTCGCTACAGCCTGCCTTGGTTGAGGCAGTTCGCTCCACGTCGCAAACCCTGCATATAGAAATTCAATCGTGGAAGAGCCCAAAGAGTACACAGTGTGAGAAAAACTGCTTGTGTTACCCCTGCAACTAAAGCAGAGTTCTACCGTTAAAACTGCGTGGTTTGGGAGAGGATATGCTTACAGTCCTCGCTACAGCCTGCCATGGTGGAGGCATTTCGCTCCACGTGGGAATCCCTGCATAAAGAAGTTTATTCGTGTAAGAGCCCCAAGAGTACACAGTGGGAGTAATGCTGCTTGTATTCCACCTGCAACTAAAGCAGAATTCTTTGGTAAAACTGCCGTGTTTTGTAAGAGGAAATGCTTACAGTCATTGCTACAGCCTGCCTTGGTTGAGGCGGTTCGCTCCACGTCGGAAACCCTGCATATAGAAGTTCATTCGTGGAAGAGCCCCAAGAGTACACAGTGTGAGAAAAGCTGCTTGTGTTACCCCTGCAACTAAAGCAGAGTTCTACCGTTAAAACTGCGTGGTTTGGGAGAGGATATGCTTACAGTCCTCGCTACAGCCTGCCACGGTTGAGGCAGTTGGATCCACGTGGGAATCCCTGCATAAAGAAGTTCATTCGTGTAAGAGCCCAAAGAGTACACAGTGGGAGAAATGATGCTTGTGTTTCACCTGCAACTAAAGCAGAATTCTTTGGTAAAACTGCCGTGTTTTGGAAGAGGAAATGCTTACAGTCTTTGCTACAGCCTGCCTAGGTTGAGGCAGTTCGCTCCACGTCGGAAACACTGCATATAGAAGTTCATTCGTGGAAGAGCCCCAAGAGTACACAGTGGGAGAAAAGCTGCTTGTGTTACCCCTGCAACCAAAGCAGAGTTCTACCTTTAAAACTGCGTGTTTTGGGATAGGATATGCTTACAGTTCTCGCTACAGCCAGCCACGGTTGAGGCAGTTCGATCCACGTGGGAATCCCTGCATAAAGAAGTTCATTCGTGTAAGAGCCCGAAGAGTACACAGTGGGAGAAATGATGCCTGTGTTTCACCTGCAACTGAAGCAGAATTCTTTGGTAAAACTGCCGTGTTTTGGAACAGGAAATGCTTACAGTCCTCGCTACAGCCTGCCTTGGTTGAGGCAGTTCGCTCCACGTCGGAAACCCTGCATATAGAAGTTCATTCGTGGAAGATCCCAAAGAGTACACAGTGGGAGAAAAGCTGCTTGTGTTACCCCTGCAACTAAAGCAGAGTTCTACCCTTAAAACTGCGTGGTTTGGGAAAGGATATGCTTACAGTGCTCGCTACAGCCTTCCTTGGTTGAGGCAGTTCGCTCCACGTCGCAAACCCTACATATAGAAGTTCATTCGTGGAAGAGCCCCAAGAGTACACAGTGGGAGAAAAGCTGCTTGTGTTACCCCTGCAACTAAAGCAGAGTTCTACCGTTAAAACTGCGTGGTTTGGGAGAGGATATGCTTACAGTCCTCGCTACAGCCTGCCATGGTGGAGGCATTTCGCTCCACGTGGGAATCCCTGCATAAAGAAGTTTATTCGTGTAAGAGCCCCAAGAGTACACAGTGGGAGTAATGCTGCTTGTATTCCACCTGCAACTAAAGCAGAATTCTTTGGTAAAACTGCCGTGTTTTGTAAGAGGAAATGCTTACAGTCATTGCTACAGCCTGCCTTGGTTGAGGCAGTTCGCTCCACGTCGGAAACACTGCATATAGAAGTTCATTCGTGGAAGAGCCCCAAGAGTACACAGTGGGAGAAAAGCTGCTTGTGTTACCCCTGCAACTAAAGCAGAGTTCTACCGTTAAAACTGCGTGGTTTGGGAGAGGATATGCTTACAGTCCTCGCTACAGCCTTCCTTGGTTGAGGCAGTTCACTCCACGTCGCAAACCCTGCATATAGAAGTTCATTCGTGGAAGAGCCCAAAGAGTACACAGTGGGAGAAAAGCTGCTTGTGTTACCCCTGCAACTAAAGCAGAGTTCTACCGTTAAAACTGCGTGGTTTGGGAGAGGATATGCTTACAGTCCTCGCTACAGCCTGCCTTGGTTGAGGCAGTTCGCTCCACGTCGCAAACCCTGCATATAGAAGTTCATTCGTGGAAGAGCCCAAAGAGTACACAGTGGGAGAAAAACTGCTTGTGTTACCCCTGCAACTAAAGCAGAGTTCTACCGTTAAAGCTGCGTGGTTTGGGAGAGGATATGCTTACAGTCCTCGCTACAGCCTGCCATGGTGGAGGCAGTTCGTTCCACGTGGGAATCCCTGCATAAAGAAGTTCATTCGTGCAAGAGCCCAAAGAGTACACATTGGGAGTAATGCTGCTTGTATTCCACCTGCAACTAAAGCAGAATTCTTTGGTAAAACTGCCGTGTTTTGGAAGAGGAAATGCTTACAGTCTTTGCTACAGCCTGCCTTGGTTGAGGCAGTTCGCTCCACGTCGGAAACACTGCATATAGAAGTTCATTCGTGGAAGAGCCCCAAGAGTACACAGTGGGAGAAAAGCTGCTTGTGTTACCCCTGCAACTAAAGCAGAGTTCTACCGTTAAAACTGCGTGTTTTGGGATAGGATATGCTTACAGTCCTCGCTACAGCCTGCCACGGTTGAGGCAGTTCGATCCACGTGGGAATCCCTGCATAAAGAAGTTCATTCGTGTAAGAGCCCCAGGAGTACACAGTGGGAGTAATGCTGCTTGTGTTTCACCTGCAACTGAAGCAGAATTCTTTGGTAAAACTGCCGTGTTTTGGAAGAGGAAATGCTTACAGTCCTCGCTACAGCCTGCCTTGGTTGAGGCAGTTCGCTCCACGTCGCAAACCCTGCATATAGAAATTCAATCGTGGAAGAGCCCAAAGAGTACACAGTGTGAGAAAAACTGCTTGTGTTACCCCTGCAACTAAAGCAGAGTTCTACCGTTAAAACTGCGTGGTTTGGGAGAGGATATGCTTACAGTCCTCGCTACAGCCTGCCATGGTGGAGGCATTTCGCTCCACGTGGGAATCCCTGCATAAAGAAGTTTATTCGTGTAAGAGCCCCAAGAGTACACAGTGGGAGTAATGCTGCTTGTATTCCACCTGCAACTAAAGCAGAATTCTTTGGTAAAACTGCCGTGTTTTGTAAGAGGAAATGCTTACAGTCATTGCTACAGCCTGCCTTGGTTGAGGCGGTTCGCTCCACGTCGGAAACCCTGCATATAGAAGTTCATTCGTGGAAGAGCCCCAAGAGTACACAGTGTGAGAAAAGCTGCTTGTGTTACCCCTGCAACTAAAGCAGAGTTCTACCGTTAAAACTGCGTGGTTTGGGAGAGGATATGCTTACAGTCCTCGCTACAGCCTGCCTTGGTTGAGGCAGTTCACTCCACGTCGCAAACCCTGCATATAGAAGTTCATTCGTGGAAGAGCCCAAAGAGTACACAGTGGGAGAAAAGCTGCTTGTGTTACCCCTGCAACTAAAGCAGAGTTCTACCGTTAAAACTGCGTGGTTTGGGAGAGGATATGCTTACAGTCCTCGCTACAGCCTGCCACGGTTGAGGCAGTTGGATCCACGTGGGAATCCCTGCATAAAGAAGTTCATTCGTGTAAGAGCCCAAAGAGTACACAGTGGGAGAAATGTTGCTTGTGTTTCACGTGCAACTAAAGCAGAATTCTTTGGTAAAACTGCCGTGTTTTGGAAGAGGAAATGCTTACAGTCTTTGCTACAGCCTGCCTTGGTTGAGGCAGTTCGCTCCACGTCGGAAACACTGCATATAGAAGTTCATTCGTGGAAGAGCCCCAAGAGTACACAGTGGGAGAAAAGCTGCTTGTGTTACCCCTGCAACTAAAGCAGAGTTCTACCGTTAAAACTGCGTGTTTTGGGATAGGATATGCTTACAGTCCTTGCTACATCCTGCCTTGGTTGAGGCGGTTCGCTCCACGTCGGAAACCCTGCATATAGAAGTTCATTCGTGGAAGAGCCCCAAGAGTACACAGAGGGAGAAAAGCTGCTTGTGTTACCCCTGCAACTAAAGCAGAGTTCTACCGTTAAAACTGCGTGGTTTGGGAGAGGATATGCTTACAGTCCTCGCTACAGCCTGCCTTGGTTGAGGCAGTTCGCTCCACGTCGCAAACCCTGCATATAGAAGTTCATTCGTGGAAGAGCCCAAAGAGTACACAGTGGGAGAAAAACTGCTTGTGTTACCCCTGCAACTAAAGCAGAGTTCTACCGTTAAAGCTGCGTGGTTTGGGAGAGGATATGCTTACAGTCCTCGCTACAGCCTGCCATGGTGGAGGCAGTTCGTTCCACGTGGGAATCCCTGCATAAAGAAGTTCATTCGTGCAAGAGCCCAAAGAGTACACATTGGGAGTAATGCTGCTTGTATTCCACCTGCAACTAAAGCAGAATTCTTTGGTAAAACTGCCGTGTTTTGTAAGAGGAAATGCTTACAGTCCTTGCTACATCCTGCCTTGGTTGAGGCGGTTCGCTCCACGTCGGAAACCCTGCATATAGAAGTTCATTCGTGGAAGAGCCCCAAGAGTACACAGTGTGAGAAAAGCTGCTTGTGTTACCCCTGCAACTAAAGCAGAGTTCTACCGTTAAAACTGCGTGGTTTGGGAGAGGTTATGCTTACAGTCCTCGCTACAGCCTGCCACGGTTGAGGCAGTTGGATCCACGTGGGAATCCCTGCATAAAGAAGTTCATTCGTGTAAGAGCCCAAAGAGTACACAGTGGGAGAAATGATGCTTGTGTTTCACCTGCAACTAAAGCAGAATTCTTTGGTAAAACTGCCGTGTTTTGGAAGAGGAAATGCTTACAGTCTTTGCTACAGCCTGCCTTGGTTGAGGCAGTTCCCTCCACGTCGGAAACACTGCATATAGAAGTTCATTCGTGGAAGAGCCCCAAGAGTACACAGTGGGAGAAAAGCTGCTTGTGTCACCCCTGCAACCAAAGCAGAGTTCTACCTTTAAAACTGCGTGTTTTGGGATAGGATATGCTTACAGTTCTCGCTACAGCCAGCCACGGTTGAGGCAGTTCGATCCACGTGGGAATCCCTGCATAAAGAAGTTCATTCGTGTAAGAGCCCGAAGAGTACACAGTGGGAGAAATGATGCCTGTGTTTCACCTGCAACTGAAGCATAATTCTTTGGTAAAACTGCCGTGTTTTGGAAGAGGAAATGCTTACAGTCCTCGCTACAGCCTGCCTTGGTTGAGGCAGTTCGCTCCACGTCGGAAACCCTGCATATAGAAGTTCATGCGTGGAAGATCCCAAAGAGTACACAGTGGGAGAAAAGCTGCTTGTGTTACCCCTGCAACTAAAGCAGAGTTCTACCCTTAAAACTGCGTGGTTTGGGAAAGGATATGCTTACAGTGCTCGCTACAGCCTTCCTTGGTTGAGGCAGTTCGCTCCACGTCGCAAACCCTGCATATAGAAGTTCATTCGTGGAAGAGCCCCAAGAGTACACAGTGGGAGAAAAGCTGCTTGTGTTACCCCTGCAACTAAAGCAGAGTTCTACCGTTAAAACTGCGTGGTTTGGGAGAGGATATGCTTACAGTCCTCGCTACAGCCTGCCATGGTGGAGGCATTTCGCTCCACGTGGGAATCCCTGCATAAAGAAGTTTATTCGTGTAACAGCCCCAAGAGTACACAGTGGGAGTAATGCTGCTTGTATTCCACCTGCAACTAAAGCAGAATTCTTTGGTAAAACTGCCGTGTTTTGTAAGAGGAAATGCTTACAGTCATTGCTACAGCCTGCCTTGGTTGAGGCAGTTCGCTCCACGTCGGAAACCCTGCATATAGAAGTTCATGCGTGGAAGATCCCAAAGAGTACACAGTGGGAGAAAAGCTGCTTGTGTTACCCCTGCAACTAAAGCAGAGTTCTACCCTTAAAACTGCGTGGTTTGGGAAAGGATATGCTTACAGTGCTCGCTACAGCCTTCCTTGGTTGAGGCAGTTCGCTCCACGTCGCAAACCCTGCATATAGAAGTTCATTCGTGGAAGAGCCCCAAGAGTACACAGTGGGAGAAAAGCTGCTTGTGTTACCCCTGCAACTAAAGCAGAGTTCTACCGTTAAAACTGCGTGGTTTGGGAGAGGATATGCTTACAGTCCTCGCTACAGCCTGCCTTGGTTGAGGCAGTTCACTCCACGTCGCAAACCCTGCATAGAGAAGTTCATTCGTGGAAGAGCCCAAAGAGTACACAGTGGGAGAAAAGCTGCTTGTGTTACCCCTGCAACTAAAGCAGAGTTCTACCGTTAAAACTGCGTGGTTTGGGAGAGGATATGCTTACAGTCCTCGCTACAGCCTGCCACGGTTGAGGCAGTTGGATCCACGTGGGAATCCCTGCATAAAGAAGTTCATTCGTGTAAGAGCCCAAAGAGTACACAGTGGGAGAAATGATGCTTGTGTTTCACCTGCAACTAAAGCAGAATTCTTTGGTAAAACTGCCGTGTTTTGGAAGAGGAAATGCTTACAGTCTTTGCTACAGCCTGCCTTGGTTGAGGCAGTTCGCTCCACGTCGGAAACACTGCATATAGTAGTTCATTCGTGGAAGAGCCCCAAGAGTACACAGTGGGAGAAAAGCTGCTTGTGTTACCCCTGCAACTAAAGCAGAGTTCTACCGTTAAAACTGCGTGTTTTGGGATAGGATATGCTTACAGTCCTCGCTACAGCCTGCCACGGTTGAGGCAGTTCGATCCACGTGGGAATCCCTGCATAAAGAAGTTCATTCGTGTAAGAGCCCCAGGAGTACACAGTGGGAGTAATGCTGCTTGTGTTTCACCTGCAACTGAAGCAGAATTCTTTGGTAAAACTGCCGTGTTTTGGAAGAGGAAATGCTTACAGTCCTCGCTACAGCCTGCCTTGGTTGAGGCAGTTCGCTCCACGTCACAAACCCTGCATATAGAAGTTCATTCGTGGAAGAGCCCAAAGAGTACACAGTGGGAGAAACACTGCTTGTGTTACCCCTGCAACTAAAGCAGAGTTCTACCGTTAAAACTGCGTGGTTTGGGAGAGGATATGCTTACAGTCCTCGCTACAGCCTGCCATGGTGGAGGCATTTCGCTCCACGTGGGAATCCCTGCATAAAGAAGTTTATTCGTGTAAGAGCCCCAAGAGTACACAGTGGCAGTAATGCTGCTTGTATTCCACCTGCAACTAAAGCAGAATTCTTTGGTAAAACTGCCGTGTTTTGTAAGAGGAAATGCTTACAGTCATTGCTACAGCCTGCCTTGGTTGAGGCAGTTCGCTCCACGTCGGAAACACTGCATATAGAAGTTCATTCACGGAAGAGCCCCAAGAGTACACAGTGGGAGAGAAGCTGCTTGTGTTACCCCTGCAACTAAAGCAGAGTTCTACCGTTAAAACTGCGTGGTTTGGGAGAGGATATGCTTACAGTCCTCGCTACAGCCTGCCTTGGTTGAGGCAGTTCGCTCCACGTCGCAAACCCTGCATATAGAAGTTCATTCGTGGAAGAGCCCAAAGAGTACACAGTGGGAGAAAAGCTGCTTGTGTTACCCCTGCAACTAAAGCAGAGTTCTACCGTTAAAACTGCGTGTTTTGGGAGAGGATATGCTTACAGTCCTCGCTACAGCCTGCCACGGTTGAGGCAGTTCGATCCACGTGGGAATCCCTGCATAAAGAAGTTCTTTCGTGTAAGAGCCCAAAGAGTACACAGTGGGAGAAATGATGCTTGTGTTTCACCTGCAACTAAAGCAGAATTCTTTGGTAAAACTGCCGTGTTTTGGAAGAGGAAATGCTTACAGTCCTCGCTACAGCCTTACTTGGTTGAGGCAATTCGCTCCACTTCGGAAACCCTGCATATAGAAGTTCATTCGTGGAAGACCCCCAAGAGTACACATTCGGAGAAAAGCTGCTTGTGTTACCCCTGCAACTAAAGCAGAGTTCTACCGTTAAAGCTGCGTGGTTTGGGAGAGGATATGCTTACAGTCCTCGCTACAGCCTGCCATGGTGGAGGCAGTTCGCTCCACGTGGGAATCCCTGCATAAAGAAGTTCATTCGTGCAAGAGCCCAAAGCGTACACAGTGGGAGTAATGCTGCTTGTATTCCACCTGCAACTAAAGCAGAATTCTTTGGTAAAACTGCCGTGTTTTGAAAGAGGAAATGCTTACAGTCCTTGCTACATCCTGCCTTGGTTGAGGCGGTTCGCTCCACGTCGGAAACCCTGCATATAGAAGTTCATTCGTGGAAGAGCCCCAAGAGTACACAGTGAGAGAAAAGCTGCTTGTGTTACCCCTGCAACTAAAGCAGAGTTCTACCGTTAAAACTGCGTGGTTTGGGAGAGGATATGCTTACAGTCCTCGCTACAGCCTGTCTTGGTTGAGGCAGTTCGCTCCACGTCGCAAACCCTGTATATAGAAGTTCATTCGTGGAAGAGCCCAAAGAGTACACAGTGGGAGAAAAACTGCTTGTGTTACCCCTGCAACTAAAGCAGCGTTCTACCGTTAAAACTGCGTGGTTTGGGAGAGGATATGCTTACAGTCCTCGCTACAGCCTGCCATGGTGGAGGCATTTCGCTCCACGTGGGAATCCCTGCATAAAGAAGTTTATTCGTGTAAGAGCCCCAAGAGTACACAGTGGGAGTAATGCTGCTTGTATTCCACCTGCAACTAAAGCAGAATTCTTTGGTAAAATTGCCGTGTTTTGGAAGAGGAAATGCTTACAGTCTTTGCTACAGCCTGCCTTGGTTGAGGCAGTTCGCTCCACGTCGGAAACACTGCATATAGAAGTTCATTCGTGGAAGAGCCCCAAGAGTACACAGTGGGAGAAAAGCTGCTTGTGTTACCCCTGCAACTAAAGCAGAGTTCTACCGTTAAAACTGCGTGTTTTGGGATAGGATATGCTTACAGTCCTCGCTACAGCCTGCCACGGTTGAGGCAGTTCGATCCACGTGGGAATCCCTGCATAAAGAAGTTCATTCGTGTAAGAGCCCAAAGAGTACACAGTGGGAGAAATGATGCTTGTGTTTCACCTGCAACTGAAGCAGAATTCTTTGGTAAAACTGCCGTGTTTTGGAAGAGGAAATGCTTACAGTCCTCGCTACACCCTGCCTTGGATGAGGCAGTTCGCTCCACGTCGGAAACCCTGCATATAGAAGTTCATTCGTGGAAGAGCCCAAAGAGTACACAGTGGGAGAAAAGCTGCTTGTGTTACCCCTGCAACTAAAGCAGAGTTCTACCGTTAAAACTGCGTGGTTTGGGAGAGGATATGCTTACAGTCCTCGCTACAGCCTGCCATGGTGGAGGCATTTCGCTCCACGTGGAAATCCCTGCATAAAGAAGTTTATTCGTGTAAGAGCCCCAAGAGTACACAGTGGGAGTAATGCTGCTTGTATTCCACCTGCAACTAAAGCAGAATTCTTTGGTAAAACTGCCGTGTTTTGTAAGAGGAAATGCTTACAGTCTTTGCTACAGCCTGCCTTGGTTGAGGCAGTTCGCTCCACGTCGGAAACACTGCATAAAGAAGTTCATTCGTGCAAGAGCCCAAAGAGTACACAGTGGGAGTAATGCTGCTTGTATTCCACCTGCAACTAAAGCAGAATTCTTTGGTAAAACTGCCGTGTTTTGGAAGAGGAAATGCTTACAGTCCTTGCTACATCCTGCCTTGGTTGAGGCGGTTCGCTCCATGTCGGAAACCCTGCATATAGAAGTTCATTCGTGGAAGAGCCCCAAGAGTACACAGTGGGAGAAAAGCTGCTTGTGTTACCCTTGCAACTAAAGCAGAGTTCTACCGTTAAAACTGCGTGGTTTGGGAGAGGATATGCTTACAGTCCTCGCTACAGCCTGCCACGGTTGAGGCAGTTCGATCCACGTGGGAATCCCTGCATAAAGAAGTTCATTCGTGGAAGAGCCCAAAGAGTACACAGTGGGAGAAAAACTGCTTGTGTTACCCCTGCAACTAAAGCAGAGTTCTACCGTTAAAACTGCGTGCTTTGGGAGAGGATATGCTTACAGTCCTCGCTACAGCCTGCCTTGGTTGAGGCAGTTTGCTCCACGTCGCAAACCCTGCATACAGAAGTTCATTCGTGGAAGAGCCCAAAGAGTACACAGTGGGAGAAAAACCGCTTGTGTTACCCCTGCAACTAAAGCAGAGTTCTACCATTAAAGCTGCGTGGTTTGGGAGAGGATATGCTTACAGTCCTCGCTACAGCCTGCCATGGTGGAGGCAGTTCGCTCCACGTGGGAATCCCTGAATAAAGAAGTTCATTCGTGCAAGAGCCCAAAGAGTACACATTGGGAGTAATGCTGCATGTATTCCACCTGCAACTAAAGCAGAATTCTTTGGTAAAACTGCCGTGTTTTGTAAGAGGAAATGCTTAAAGTCCTCGCTACATCCTGGTTGGTTGAGGCAGTTCGCTCCACGTCGTAAACGCTACATATAGAAGTTCATTCGTGGAAGAGCCCCAAGAGTACACAGTGGGAGAAAAGCTGCTTGTGTTACCCCTGCAACTAAAGCAGAGTTCTACCGTTAAAACTGCATGGTTTGGGAGAGGATATGCTTACAGTGCTCGCTACAGCCTGCCTTGGTTGAGGCAGTTCGCTCCACGTCGCAAACCCTGCATATAGAAGTTCATTCGTGGAAGAGCCCAAAGAGTACACAGTGGGAGAAAAACTGCTTGTGTTACCCCTGCAACTAAAGCAGAGTTCTACCGTTAAAACTGCGTGGTTTGGGAGAGGATATGCTTACAGTCCTAGCTACAGCCTGCCATGGTGGAGGCAGTTCGCTCCACGTGGGAATCCCTGCATAAAGAAGTTTATTCGTGTAAGAGCCCCAAGAGTACACAGTGGGAGTAATGCTGCTTGTATTCCACCTGCAACTAAAGCAGAATTCTTTGGTAAAACTGCCGTGTTTTGTAAGAGGAAATGCTTACAGTCATTGCTACAGCCTGCCTTGGTTGAGGCAGTTCGCTCCACGTCGGAAACACTGCATATAGAAGTTCATTCATGGAAGAGCCCCAAGAGTACACAGTGGGAGAAAAGCTGCTTGTGTTACCCCTGCAACTAAAGCAGAGTTCTACCGTTAAAACTGCGTGTTTTGGGAGAGGATATGCTTACAGTCCTCGCTACAGCCTGTCTTGGTTGAGGCAGTTCGCTCCACGTCGCAAACCCTGCATATAGAAGTTCATTCGTGGAAGAGCCCAAAGAGTACACAGTGGGAGAAAAGCTGCTTGTGTTACCCCTTCAACTAAAGCAGAGTTCTACCGTTAAAACTGCGTGCTTTGGGAGAGGATATGCTTACAGTCCTCGCTAGAGCCTGCCACGGTGGGGGCAGTTCGATCCACGTGGGAATCCCTGCATAAAGAAGTTCTTTCGTGTAAGAGCCCAAAGAGTACACAGTGGGAGAAATGATGCTTGTGTTTCACCTGCAACTAAAGCAGAATTCTTTGGTAAAACTGCCGTGTTTTGGAAGAGGAAATGCTTACAGTCCTCGCTACAGCCTTACTTGGTTGAGGCAATTCGCTCCACTTCGGAAACCCTGCATATAGTAGTTCATTCGTGGAAGACCCCCAAGAGTACACATTCGGAGAAAAGCTGCTTGTGTTACCCCTGCAACTAAAGCAGAGTTCTACCGTTAAAGCTGCGTGGTTTGGGAGAGGATATGCTTACAGTCCTCGCTACAGCCTGCCATGGTGGAGGCAGTTCGCTCCACGTGGGAATCCCTGCATAAAGAAGTTCATTCGTGCAAGAGCCCAAAGAGTACACAGTGGGAGTAATGCTGCTTGTATTCCACCTGCAACTAAAGCAGAATTCTTTGGTAAAACTGCCGTGTTTTGAAAGAGGAAATGCTTACAGTCCTTGCTACATCCTGCCTTGGTTGAGGCGGTTCGCTCCACGTCGGAAACCCTGCATATAGAAGTTCATTCGTGGAAGAGCCCCAAGAGTACACAGTGGGAGAAAAGCTGCTTGTGATACCCCTGCAACTAAAGCAGAGTTCTACCGTTAAAACTGCGTGGTTTGGGAGAGGATATGCTTACAGTCCTCGCTACAGCCTGTCTTGGTTGAGGCAGTTCGCTCCACGTCGCAAACCCTGCATATAGAAGTTCATTCGTGGAAGAGCCCAAAGAGTACACAGTGGGAGAAAAACTGCTTGTGTTACCCCTGCAACTAAAGCAGCGTTCTACCGTTAAAACTGCGTGGTTTTGGAGAGGATATGCTTACAGTCCTCGCTACAGCCTGCCATGGTGGAGGCATTTCGCTCCACGTGGGAATCCCTGCATAAAGAAGTTTATTCGTGTTAGAGCCCCAAGAGTACACAGTGGGAGTAATGCTGCTTGTATTCCACCTGCAACTAAAGCAGAATACTTTGGTAAAACTGCCGTGTTTTGGAAGAGGAAATGTTTACAGTCCTTGCTACAACCTGCGTTGGTTGAGGCGGTTCGCTCCACGTCGGAAACCCTGCATATAGAAGTTCATTCGTGGAAGAGCCCCAAGAGTACACAGTGGGAGAAGAGCTGCTTGTGTTACCCCTGCAACTAAAGCAGAGTTCTACCGTTAAAACTGCGTGGTTTGGGAGAGGATATGCTTACAGTCCTCGCTACAGCCTGCCACGGTTGAGGCAGTTTGATCCACGTGGGAATCCCTGCATAAAGAAGTTCATTCGTGGAAGAGCCCAAAGAGTACACAGTGGGAGAAAAACTGCTTGTGTTACCCCTGCAACTAAAGCAGAGTTCTACCGTTAAAACTGCGTGTTTTGGGAGAGGATATGCTTACAGTCCTCGCTACAGCCTGCCACGGTTGAGGCAGTTGGATCCACGTGGGAATCCCTGCATAAAGAAGTTCATTCGTGTAAGAGCCCAAAGAGTACACAGTGGGAGAAATGATGCTTGTGTTTCACCTGCAACTAAAGCAGAATTCTTTGGTAAAACTGCCGTGTTTTGGAAGAGGAAATGCTTACAGTCTTTGCTACAGCCTGCCTTGGTTGAGGCAGTTCGCTCCACGTCGGAAACACTGCATATAGAAGTTCATTCGTGGAAGAGCCCCAAGAGTACACAGTGGGAGAAAAGCTGCTTGTGTTACCCCTGCAACTAAAGCAGAGTTCTACCGTTAAACTGCGTGTTTTGGGATAGGATATGCTTACAGTCCTCGCTACAGCCTGCCACGGTTGAGGCAGTTCGATCCACGTGGGAATCCCTGCATAAAGAAGTTCATTCGTGTAAGAGCCCCAGGAGTACACAGTGGGAGTAATGCTGCTTGTGTTTCACCTGCAACTGAAGCAGAATTCTTTGGTAAAACTGCCGTGTTTTGGAAGAGGAAATGCTTACAGTCCTCGCTACAGCCTGCCTTGGTTGAGGCAGTTCGCTCCACGTCACAAACCCTGCATATAGAAGTTCATTCGTGGACGAGCCCAAAGAGTACACAGTGGGAGAAAAACTGCTTGTGTTACCCCTGCAACTAAAGCAGAGTTCTACCGTTAAAACTGCGTGGTTTGGGAGAGGATATGCTTACAGTCCTCGCTACAGCCTGCCATGGTGGAGGCATTTCGCTCCACGTGGGAATCCCTGCATAAAGAAGTTTATTCGTGTAAGAGCCCCAAGAGTACACAGTGGGAGTAATGCTGCTTGTATTCCACCTGCAACTAAAGCAGAATTCTTTGGTAAAACTGCCGTGTTTTGTAAGAGGAAATGCTTACAGTCATTGCTACAGCCTGCCTTGGTTGAGGCAGTTCGCTCCACGTCGGAAACACTGCATATAGAAGTTCATTCATGGAAGAGCCCCAAGAGTACACAGTGGGAGAAAAGCTGCTTGTGTTACCCCTGCAACTAAAGCAGAGTTCTACCGTTAAAACTGCGTGGTTTGGGAGAGGATATGCTTACAGTCCTCGCTACAGCCTGCCTTGGTTGAGGCAGTTCGCTCCACGTCGCAAACCCTGCATATAGAAGTTCATTCGTGGAAGAGCCCAAAGAGTACACAGTGGGAGAAAAACTGCTTGTGTTACCCCTGCAACTAAAGCAGCGTTCTACCGTTAAAACTGCGTGGTTTGGGAGAGGATATGCTTACAGTCCTCGCTACATCCTGCCATGGTGGAGGCATTTCGCTCCACGTGGGAATCCCTGCATAAAGAAGTCTATTCGTGTAAGAGCCCCAAGAGTACACAGTGGGAGTAATGCTGCTTGTATTCCACCTGCAACTAAAGCAGAATTCTTTGGTAAAACTGCCGTGTTTTGTAAGAGGAAATGCTTACAATCTTTGCTACAGCCTGCCTTGGTTGAGGCAGTTCGCTCCACGTCGGAAACACTGCATATAGAAGTTCATTCGTGGAAGAGCCCCAAGAGTACACAGTGGGAGAAAAGCTGCTTGTGTTACCCCTGCAACTAAAGCAGAGTTCTACCGTTAAAACTGCGTGTTTTGGGATAGGATATGCTTACAGTCCTCGCTACAGCCTGCCACGGTTGAGGCAGTTCGATCCACGTGGGAATCCCTGCATAAAGAAGTTCATTCGTGTAAGAGCCCAAAGAGTACACAGTGGGAGAAATGATGCTCGTGTTTCACCTGCAACTGAAGCAGAATTCTTTGGTAAAACTGCCGTGTTTTGGAAGAGGAAATGCTTACAGTCCTCGCTACAGCCTGCCTTGGTTGAGGCAGTTCGCTCCACGTCGGAAACCCTGCATATAGAAGTTCATTCGTGGAAGAGCCCAAAGAGTACACAGTGGGAGAAAAGCTGCTTGTGTTACCCCTGCAACTAAAGCAGAGTTCTACCGTTAAAACTGCGTGGTTTGGGAGAGGATATGCTTACAGTGCTTGCTACAGCCTGCCTTGGTTGAGGCAGTTCGCTCCACGTCGCAAACCCTGCATATAGAAGTTCATTCGTGGAAGAGCCCAAAGAGTACACAGTGGGAGAAAAACTGCTTGTGTTACCCCTGCAACTAAAGCAGAGTTCTACCGTTAAAACTGCGTGGTTTGGGAGAGGATATGCTTACAGTCCTCGCTACAGCCTGCCATGGTGGAGGCATTTCGCTCCACGTGGAAATCCCTGCATAAAGAAGTTTATTCGTGTAAGAGCCCCAAGAGTACACAGTGGGAGTAATGCTGCTTGTATTCCACCTGCAACTAAAGAAGAATTCTTTGGTAAAACTGCCGTGTTTTGTAAGAGGAAATGCTTACAGTCTTTGCTACAGCCTGCCTTGGTTGAGGCAGTTCGCTCCACGTCGGAAACACTGCATAAAGAAGTTCATTCGTGCAAGATCCCAAAGAGTACACAGTGGGAGTAATGCTGCTTGTATTCCACCTGCAACTAAAGCAGAATTCTTTGATAAAACTGCCGTGTTTTGGAAGAGAAAATGCTTACAGTCCTTGCTACATCCTGCCTTGGTTGAGGCGGTTCGCTCCATGTCGGAAACCCTGCATATAGAAGTTCATTCGTGGAAGAGCCCCAAGAGTACACAGTGGGAGAAAAGCTGCTTGTGTTACCCCTGCAACTAAAGCAGAGTTCTACCGTTAAAACTGCGTGGTTTGGGAGAGGATATGCTTACAGTCCTCGCTACAGCCTGCCACGGTTGATGCAGTTCGATCCACGTGGGAATCCCTGCATAAAGAAGTTCATTCGTGGAAGAGCCCAAAGAGTACACAGTGGGAGAAAAACTGCTTGTGTTACCCCTGCAACTAAAGCAGAGTTCTACCGTTAAAACTGCGTGGTTTGGGAGAGGATATGCTTACAGTCCTCGCTACAGCCTGCCTTGGTTGAGGCAGTTTGCTCCACGTCGCAAACCCTGCATACAGAAGTTCATTCGTGGAAGAGCCCAAAGAGTACACAGTGGGAGAAAAACCGCTTGTGTTACCCCTGCAACTAAAGCAGAGTTCTACCTTTAAAGCTGCGTGGTTTGGGAGAGGATATGCTTACAGTCCTCGCTACAGCCTGCCATGGTGGAGGCAGTTCGCTCCACGTGGGAATCCCTGCATAAAGAAGTTCATTCGTGCAAGAGCCCAAAGAGTACACATTGGGAGTAATGCTGCATGTATTCCACCTGCAACTAAAGCAGAATTCTTTGGTAAAACTGCCGTGTTTTGTAAGAGGAAATGCTTAAAGTCCTCGCTACATCCTGGTTGGTTGAGGCAGTTCGCTCCACGTCGGAAACGCTGCATATAGAAGTTCATTCGTGGAAGAGCCCCAAGAGTACACAGTGGGAGAAAAGCTGCTTGTGTTACCCCTGCAACTAAAGCAGAGTTCTACCGTTAAAACTGCATGGTTTGGGAGAGGATATGCTTACAGTGCTCGCTACAGCCTGCCTTGGTTGAGGCAGTTCGCTCCACGTCGCAAACCCTGCATATAGAAGTTCATTCGTGGAAGAGCCCAAAGAGTACACAGTGGGAGAAAAACTGCTTGTGTTACCCCTGCAACTAAAGCAGAGTTCTACCGTTAAAACTGCGTGGTTTGGGAGAGGATATGCTTACAGTCCTAGCTACAGCCTGCCATGGTGGAGGCAGTTCGCTCCACGTGGGAATCCCTGCATAAAGAAGTTTATTCGTGTAAGAGCCCCAAGAGTACACAGTGGGAGTAATGCTGCTTGTATTCCACCTGAAACTAAAGAAGAATTCTTTGGTAAAACTGCCGTGTTTTGTAAGAGGAAATGCTTACAGTCTTTGCTACAGCCTGCCTTGGTTGAGGCAGTTCGCTCCACGTCGGAAACACTGCATAAAGAAGTTCATTCGTGCAAGAGCCCCAAGAGTACACAGTGGGAGTAATGCTGCTTGTATTCCACCTGCAACTAAAGCAGAATTCTTTGGTAAAACTGCCGTGTTTTGTAAGAGGAAATGCTTACAATCTTTGCTACAGCCTGCCTTGGTTGAGGCAGTTCGCTCCACGTCGGAAACACTGCATATAGAAGTTCATTCGTGGAAGAGCCCCAAGAGTACACAGTGGGAGAAAAGCTGCTTGTGTTACCCCTGCAACTAAAGCAGAGTTCTACCGTTAAAACTGCGTGTTTTGGGATAGGATATGCTTACAGTCCTCGCTACAGCCTGCCACGGTTGAGGCAGTTCGATCCACGTGGGAATCCCTGCATAAAGAAGTTCATTCGTGTAAGAGCCCAAAGAGTACACAGTGGGAGAAATGATGCTTGTGTTTCACCTGCAACTGAAGCAGAATTCTTTGGTAAAACTGCCGTGTTTTGGAAGAGGAAATGCTTACAGTCCTCGCTACAGCCTGCCTTGGTTGAGGCAGTTCGCTCCACGTCGGAAACCCTGCATATAGAAGTTCATTCGTGGAAGAGCCCAAAGAGTACACAGTGGGAGAAAAGCTGCTTGTGTTACCCCTGCAACTAAAGCAGAGTTCTACCGTTAAAACTGCGTGGTTTGGGAGAGGATATGCTTACAGTGCTCGCTACAGCCTGCCTTGGTTGAGGCAGTTCGCTCCACGTCGCAAACCCTGCATATAGAAGTTCATTCGTGGAAGAGCCCAAAGAGTACACAGTGGGAGAAAAACTGCTTGTGTTACCCCTGCAACTAAAGCAGCGTTCTACCGTTAAAACTGCGTGGTTTGGGAGAGGATATGCTTACAGTCCTCGCTACAGCCTGCCATGGTGGAGGCATTTCGCTCCACGTTGGAATCCCTGCATAAAGAAGTTTATTCGTGTAAGAGCCCCAAGAGTACAGAGTGGGAGTAATGCTGCTTGTATTCCACCTACAACTAAAGCAGAATTCTTTGTTAAAACTGCCGTGTTTTGTAAGAGGAAATGCTTACAGTCTTTGCTACAGCCTGCCTTGGTTGAGGCAGTTTGCTCCACGTCGGAAACACTGCATATAGAAGTTCATTCGTGGAAGAGCCCCAAGAGTACACAGTGGGAGAAAAGCTGCTTGTGTTACCCTGCAACTAAAGCAGAGTTCTACCGTTAAAACTGCGTGTTTTGGGATAGGATATGCTTACAGTCCTCGCTACAGCCTTCCACGGTTGAGGCAGTTCGATCCACGTGGGAATCCCTGCATAAAGAAGTTCATTCGTGTAAGAGCCCAAAGAGTACACAGTGGGAGAAATGATGCTTGTGTTTCACCTGCAACTGGAGCAGAATTCTTTGGTAAAACTGCCGTGTTTTGGAAGAGGAAATGCTTACAGTCCTCGCTACAGCCTGCCTTGGTTGAGGCAGTTCGCTCCACGTCGGAAACCCTGCATATAGAAGTTCATTCGTGGAAGAGCCCAAAGAGTACACAGTGAGAGAAAAGCTGCTTGTGTTACCCCTGCAACTAAAGCAGAGTTCTACCGTTAAAACTGCGTGGTTTGGGAGAGGATATGCTTAGAGTGCTCGCTACAGCCTGCCTTGGTTGAGGCAGTTCGCTCCACGTCGCAAACCCTGCATATAGAAGTTCATTCGTGGAAGAGCCCAAAGAGTACACAGTGGGAGAAAAACTGCTTGTGTTACCCCTGCAACTAAAGCAGAGTTCTACCGTTAAAACTGCGTGGTTTGGGAGAGGATATGCTTACAGTCCTCGCTACAGCCTGCCATCGTGGAGGCATTTCGCTCCACGTGGAAATCCCTGCATAAAGAAGTTTATTCGTGTAAGAGCCCCAAGAGTACACAGTGGGAGTAATGCTGCTTGTATTCCACCTGCAACTAAAGCAGAATTCTTTGGTAAAACTGCCGTGTTTTGGAAGAGGAAATGCTTACAGTCCTTGCTACATCCTGCCTTGGTTGAGGCGGTTCGCTCCATGTCGGAAACCCTGCATATAGAAGTTCATTCGTGGAAGAGCCCCAAGAGTACACAGTGGGAGAAAAGCTGCTTGTGTTACCCCTGCAACTAAAGCAGAGTTCTACCGTTAAAACTGCGTGGTTTGGGAGAGGATATGCTTACAGTCCTCGCTACAGCCTGCCACGGTTGAGGCAGTTCGATCCACGTGGGAAGCCCTGCATAAAGAAGTTCATTCGTGGAAGAGCCCAAAGAGTACACAGTGGGAGAAAAACTGCTTGTGTTACCCCTGCAACTAAAGCAGAGTTCTACCGTTAAAACTGCGTGGTTTGGGAGAGGATATGCTTACAGTCCTCGCTACAGCCTGCCTTGGTTGAGGCAGTTTGCTCCACGTCGCAAACCCTGCATACAGAAGTTCATTCGTGGAAGAGCCCAAAGAGTACACAGTGGGAGAAAAACTGCTTGTGTTACCCCTGCAAATAAAGCAGCGTTCTACCATTAAAGCTGCGTGGTTTGGGAGAGGATATGCTTACAGTCCTCGCTACAGCCTGCCATGGTGGAGGCAGTTCGCTCCACGTGGGAATCCCTGCATAAAGAAGTTCATTCGTGCAAGAGCCCAAAGAGTACACATTGGGAGTAATGCTGCATGTATTCCACCTGCAACTAAAGCAGAATTCTTTGGTAAAACTGCCGTGTTTTGTAAGAGGAAATGCTTACAGTCCTCGCTACATCCTGGTTGGTTGAGGCAGTTCGCTCCACGTCGGAAACCCTGCATATAGAAGTTCATTCGTGGAAGAGCCCCAAGAGTACACAGTGGGAGAAAAGCTGCTTGTGTTACCCCTGCAACTAAAGCAGAGTTCTACCGTTAAAACTGCATGGTTTGGGAGAGGATATGCTTACAGTGCTCGCTACAGCCTGCCTTGGTTGAGGCAGTTCGCTCCACGTCGCAAACCCTGCATATAGAAGTTCATTCGTGGAAGAGCCCAAAGAGTACACAGTGGGAGAAAAACTGCTTGTGTTACCCCTGCAACTAAAGCAGAGTTCTACCGTTAAAACTGCGTGGTTTGGGAGAGGATATGCTTACAGTCCTCGCTACAGCCTGCCATGGTGGAGGCAGTTCGCTCCACGTGGGAATCCCTGCATAAAGAAGTTTATTCGTGTAAGAGCCCCAAGAGTACACAGTGGGAGTAATGCTGCTTGTATTCCACCTGCAACTAAAGAAGAATTCTTTGGTAAAACTGCCGTGTTTTGTAAGAGGAAATGCTTACAGTCTTTGCTACAGCCTGCCTCGCTTGAGGCAGTTCGCTCCACGTCGGAAACACTGCATAAAGAAGTTAATTCGTGCAAGAGCCCAAAGAGTACACAGTGGGAGTAATGCTGCTTGTATTCCACCTGCAACTAAAGCAGAATACTTTGGTAAAACTGCCGTGTTTTGGAAGAGGAAATGCTTACAGTCATTGCTACAACCTGCCTTGGTTGAGGCGGTTCGCTCCACGTCGGAAACCCTGCATATAGAAGTTCATTCGTGGAAGAGCCCCAAGAGTACACAGTGGGAGAAAAGCTGCTTGTGTTACCCCTGCAACTAAAGCAGAGTTCTACCGTTAAAACTGCGTGGTTTGGGAGAGGATATGCTTACAGTCCTCGCTACAGCCTGCCACGGTTGAGGCAGTTCGATCCACGTGGGAATCCCTGCATAAAGAAGTTCATTCGTGAAAGAGCCCAAAGAGTACACAGTGGGA
This sequence comes from Mesoplodon densirostris, assembly GCF_025265405.1. Classification (NCBI taxonomy): domain Eukaryota; kingdom Metazoa; phylum Chordata; class Mammalia; order Artiodactyla; family Ziphiidae; genus Mesoplodon; species Mesoplodon densirostris. Next base: position 91,629,137 of record NC_082672.1, read on the forward strand.
GAAAAACTGCTTGTGTTACCCCTGCAACTAAAGCAGAGTTCTACCGTTAAAACTGCGTGTTTTGGGAGAGGATATGCTTACAGTCCTCGCTACAGCCTGCCACGGTTGAGGCAGTTCGATCCACGTGGGAATCCCTGCATAAAGAAGTTCTTTCGTGTAAGAGCCCAAAGAGTACACAGTGGGAGAAATGATGCTTGTGTTTCACCTGCAACTAAAGCAGAATTCTTTGGTAAAACTGCCGTGTTTTGGAAGAGGAAATGCTTACAGTCCTCGCTACAGCCTTACTTGGTTGAGGCAATTCACTGCACTTCGGAAACCCTGCATATAGAAGTTCATTCGTGGAAGACACCCAAGAGTACACAGTCGGAGAAAAGCTGCTTGTGTTACCCCTGCAACTAAAGCAGAGTTCTACCGTTAAAGCTGCGTGGTTTGGGAGAGGATATGCTTACAGTCCTCGCTACATCCTGCCATGGTGGAGGCAGTTCGCTCCACGTGGGAATCCCTGCATAAAGAAGTTCATTCGTGCAAGAGCCCAAAGAGTACACAATGGGAGTAATGCTGCTTGTATTCCACCTGCAACTAAAGCAGAATTCTTTGGTAAAACTGCCGTGATTTGTAAGAGGAAATGCTTACAGTCCTCGCTACATCCTGGTTGGTTGAGGCAGTTCGCTCCACGTCGGAAACCCTGCATATAGAAGTTCATTCGTGGAAGAGCCCCAAGAGTACACAGTGGGAGAAAAGCTGCTTGTGTTACCCCTGCAACTAAAGCAGAGTTCTACCCTTAAAACTGCGTGGTTTGGGAGAGGATATGCTTACAGTGCTCGCTACAGCCTGCCTTGGTTGAGGCAGTTCGCTCCACGTCGCAAACCCTGCATATAGAAGTTCATTCGTGGAAGAGCCCAAAGAGTACACAGTGGGAGAAAAACTGCTTGTGTTACCCCTGCAACTAAAGCAGAGTTCTACCGTTAAAACTGCGTGGTTTGGGAGAGGATATGCTTAGAGTGCTCGCTACAGCCTGCCTTGGTTGAGGCAGTTCGCTCCACGTCGCAAACCCTGCATATAGAAGTTCATTCGTGGAAGAGCCCAAAGAGTACACAGTGGGAGAAAAACTGCTTGTGTTACCCCTGCAACTAAAGCAGAGTTCTACCGTTAAACCTGCGTGGTTTGGGAGAGGATATGCTTACAGTCCTCGCTACAGCCTGCCATCGTGGAGGCATTTCGCTCCACGTGGAAATCCCTGCATAAAGAAGTTTATTCGTGTAAGAGCCCCAAGAGTACACAGTGGGAGTAATGCTGCTTGTATTCCACCTGCAACTAAAGCAGAATTCTTTGGTAAAACTGCCGTGTTTTGTAAGAGGAAATGCTTACAGTCTTTGCTACAGCCTGCCTTGGTTGAGGCAGTTCGCTCCACGTCGGAAACACTGCATAAAGAAGTTCATTCGTGCAAGAGCCCAAAGAGTACACAGTGGGAGTAATGCTGCTTGTATTCCACCTGCAACTAAAGCAGAATTCTTTGGTAAAACTGCCGTGTTTTGGAAGAGGAAATGCTTACAGTCCTTGCTACATCCTGCCTTGGTTGAGGCGGTTCGCTCCATGTCGGAAACCCTGCATATAGAAGTTCATTCGTGGAAGAGCCCCAAGAGTACACAGTGGGAGAAAAGCTGCTTGTGTTACCCCTGCAACTAAAGCAGAGTTCTACCGTTAAAACTGCGTGGTTTGGGAGAGGATATGCTTACAGTCCTCGCTACAGCCTGCCACGGTTGAGGCAGTTCGATCCACGTGGGAAGCCCTGCATAAAGAAGTTCATTCGTGGAAGAGCCCAAAGAGTACACAGTGGGAGAAAAACTGCTTGTGTTACCCCTGCAACTAAAGCAGAGTTCTACCGTTAAAACTGCGTGGTTTGGGAGAGGATATGCTTACAGTCCTCGCTACAGCCTGCCTTGGTTGAGCCAGTTTGCTCCACGTCGCAAACCCTGCATACAGAAGTTCATTCGTGGAAGAGCCCAAAGAGTACACAGTGGGAGAAAAACTGCTTGTGTTACCCCTGCAACTAAAGCAGAGTTCTACCATTAAAGCTGCGTGGTTTGGGAGAGGATATGCTTACAGTCCTCGCTACAGCCTGCCATGGTGGAGGCAGTTCGCTCCACGTGGGAATCCCTGCATAAAGAAGTTCATTCGTGCAAGAGCCCAAAGAGTACACATTGGGAGTAATGCTGCATGTATTCCACCTGCAACTAAAGCAGAATTCTTTGGTAAAACTGCCGTGTTTTGTAAGAGGAAATGCTTACAGTCCTCGCTACATCCTGGTTGGTTGAGGCAGTTCGCTCCACGTCGGAAACCATGCATATAGAAGTTCATTCGTGGAAGAGCCCCAAGAGTACACAGTGGGAGAAAAGCTGCTTGTGTTACCCCTGCAACTAAAGCAGAGTTCTACCGTTAAAACTGCATGGTTTGGGAGAGGATATGCTTACAGTGCTCGCTACAGCCTGCCTTGGTTGAGGCAGTTCGCTCCACGTCGCAAACCCTGCATATAGAAGTTCATTCGTGGAAGAGCCCAAAGAGTACACAGTGGGAGAAAAACTGCTTGTGTTACCCCTGCAACTAAAGCAGAGTTCTACCGTTAAAACTGCGTGGTTTGGGAGAGGATATGCTTACAGTCCTAGCTACAGCCTACCATGGTGGAGGCAGTTCGCTCCACGTGGGAATCCCTGCATAAAGAAGTTTATTCGTGTAAGAGCCCCAAGAGTACACAGTGGGAGTAATGCTGCTTGTATTCCACCTGCAACTAAAGAAGAATTCTTTGGTAAAACTGCCGTGTTTTGTAAGAGGAAATGCTTACAGTCTTTGCTACAGCCTGCCTCGCTTGAGGCAGTTCGCTCCACGTCGGAAACACTGCATAAAGAAGTTCATTCGTGCAAGAGCCCAAAGAGTACACAGTGGGAGTAATGCTGCTTGTATTCCACCTGCAACTAAAGCAGAATACTTTGGTAAAACTGCCGTGTTTTGGAAGAGGAAATGCTTACAGTCATTGCTACAACCTGCCTTGGTTGAGGCGGTTCGCTCCACGTCGGAAACCCTGCATATAGAAGTTCATTCGTGGAAGAGCCCCAAGAGTACACAGTGGGAGAAAAGCTGCTTGTGTTACCCCTGCAACTAAAGCAGAGTTCTACCCTTAAAACTGCGTGGTTTGGGAGAGGATATGCTTACAGTGCTCGCTACAGCCTGCCTTGGTTGAGGCAGTTCGCTCCACGTCGCAAACCCTGCATATAGAAGTTCATTCGTGGAAGAGCCCAAAGAGTACACAGTGGGAGAAAAACTGCTTGTGTTACCCCTGCAACTAAAGCAGAGTTCTACCGTTAAAACTGCGTGGTTTGGGAGAGGATATGCTTACAGTCCTCGCTACAGCCTGCCATGGTGGAGGCAGTTCGCTCCACGTGGGAATCCCTGCATAAAGAAGTTTATTCGTGTAAGAGCCCCAAGAGTACACAGTGGGAGTAATGCTGCTTGTATTCCACCTGCAACTAAAGAAGAATTCTTTGGTAAAACTGCCGTGTTTTGTAAGAGGAAATGCTTACAGTCTTTGCTACAGCCTGCCTTGGTTGAGGCAGTTCGCTCCACGTCGGAAACACTGCATATAGAATTTCATTCGTGGAAGAGCCCCAAGAGTACACAGTGAGAGAAAAGCTGCTTGTGTTACCCCTGCAACTAAAGAAGAGTTCTACCGTTAAAACTGCGTGTTTTGGGTTAGGATATGCTTACAGTCCTCGCTACAGCCTGCCACGGTTGAGGCAGTTCGATCCACGTGGGAATCCCTGCATAAAGAAGTTCATTCGTGTAAGAGCCCAAAGAGTACACAGTGGGAGAAATGATGCTTGTGTTTCACCTGCAACTGAAGCAGAATTCTTTGGTAAAACTGCCGTGTTTTGGAAGAGGAAATGCTTACAGTCCTCGCTACAGCCTGCCTTGGTTGAGGCAGTTCGCTCCACGTCGGAAACCCTGCATATAGAAGTTCATTCGTGGAAGAGCCCAAAGAGTAAACAGTGGGAGAAAAGCTGCTTGTGTTACCCCTGCAACTAAAGCAGAGTTCTACCCTTAAAACTGCGTGGTTTGGGAGAGGATATGCTTACAGTGCTCGCTACAGCCTGCCTTGGTTGAGGCAGTTCACTCCACGTCGCAAACCCTGCATATAGAAGTTCATTCGTGGAAGAGCCCAAAGAGTACACAGTGGGAGAAAAGCTGCTTGTGTTACCCCTGCAACTAAAGCAGAGTTCTACCGTTAAAACTGCGTGGTTTGGGAGAGGATATGCTTACAGTCCTCGCTACAGCCTGCCATGGTGGAGGCATTTCGCTCCACGTGGGAATCCCTGCATAAAGAAGTTTATTCGTGTAAGAGCCCCAAGAGTACACAGTGGGAGTAATGCTGCTTGTATTCCACCTGCAACTAAAGCAGAATTCTTTGGTAAAACTGCCGTGTTTTGGAAGAGGAAATGCTTACAGTCATTGCTACAGCCTGCCACGGTTGAGGCAGTTCGATCCACGTGGGAATCGCTGCATAAAGAAGTTCATTCGAGGAAGAGCCCAAAGAGTACACAGTGGGAGAAAAACTGCTTGTGTTACCCCTGCAACTAAAGCAGAGTTCTACCGTTAAAACTGCGTGGTTTGGGAGAGGATATGCTTACAGTCCTCGCTACAGCCTGCCTTGGTTGAGGCAGTTCGCTCCACGTCGCAAACCCTGCATATAGAAGTTCACTCGTGGAAGAGCCCAAAGAGTACAGAGTGGGAGAAAAACTGCTTGTGTTACCCCTGCAACTAAAGCAGAGTTCTACCATTAAAGCTGCGTGGTTTGTGAGAGGATATGCTTACAGTCCTCGCTACAGCCTGACGTGGTGGAGGCAGTTCGCTCCACGTGGGAATCCCTGCATAAAGAAGTTCATTCGTGCAAGAGCCCAAAGAGTACACAATGGGAGTAATGCTGCTTGTATTCCACCTGCAACTAAAGCAGAATTCTTTGGTAAAACTGCCGTGTTTTCTAAGAGGAAATGCTTACAGTCCTCGCTACATCCTGGTTGGTTGAGGCAGTTCGCTCCACGTCGGAAACCCTGCATATAGAAGTTCATTCGTGGAAGAGCCCCAAGGGTACACAGTGGGAGAAAAGCTGCTTGTGTTACCCCTGCACCTAAAGCAGAGTTCTACCGATAAAACTGCGTGGTTTGGGAGAGGATATGCTTAGAGTGCTCGCTACAGCCTGCCTTGGTTGAGGCAGTTCGCTCCACGTCGCAAACCCTGCATATAGAAGTTCATTCGTGGAAGAGCCCAAAGAGTACACAGTGGGAGAAAAACTGCTTGTGTTACCCCTGCAACTAAAGCAGAGTTCTACCGTTAAAACTGCGTGGTTTGGGAGAGGATATGCTTACAGTCCTCGCTACAGCCTGCCATGGTGGAGGCAGTTCGCTCCACGTGGGAATCCCTGCATAAAGAAGTTTATTCGTGTAAGAGCCCCAAGAGTACACAGTGGGAGTAATGCTGCTTGTATTCCACCTGCAACTAAAGAAGAATTCTTTGGTAAAACTGCCGTGTTTTGTAAGAGGAAATGCTTACAGTCTTTGCTACAGCCTGCCTTGGTTGAGGCAGTTCGCTCCACGTCGGAAACACTGCATATAGAATTTCATTCGTGGAAGAGCCCCAAGAGTACACAGTGGGAGTAAAGCTGCTTGTGTTACCCCTGCAACTAAAGCAGAGTTCTACCGTTAAAACTGCATGGTTTGGGAGAGGATATGCTTACAGTGCTCGCTACAGCCTGCCTTGGTTGAGGCAGTTCGCTCCACGTCGCAAACCCTGCATATAGAAGTTCATTCGTGGAAGAGCCCAAAGAGTACACAGTGGGAGAAAAACTGCTTGTGTTACCCCTGCAACTAAAGCAGAGTTCTACCGTTAAAACTGCGTGGTTTGGGAGAGGATATGCTTACAGTCCTCGCTACAGCCTGCCATGGTGGAGGCAGTTCGCTCCACGTGGGAATCCCTGCATAAAGAAGTTTATTCGTGTAAGAGCCCCAAGAGTACACAGTGGGAGTAATGCTGCTTGTATTCCACCTGCAACTAAAGAAGAATTCTTTGGTAAAACTGCCGTGTTTTGTAAGAGGAAATGCTTACAGTCTTTGCTATAGCCTGCCTTGGTTGAGGCAGTTCGCTCCACGTCGGAAACACTGCATAAAGAAGTTCATTCGTGCAAGAGCCCAAAGAGTACACAGTGGGAGTAATGCTGCTTGTATTCCACCTGCAACTAAAGCAGAATTCTTTGGTAAAACTGCCGTGTTTTGGAAGAGGAAATGCTTACAGTCCTTGCTACATCCTGCCTTGGTTGAGGAGGTTCGCTCCACGTCGGAAACCCTGCATATAGAAGTTCATTCGTGGAAGAGCCCCAAGAGTACACAGTGGGAGAAAAGCTGCTTGTGTTACCCCTGCAACTAAAGCAGAGTTCTACCGTTAAAACTGCGTGGTTTCGGAGAGGATATGCTTACAGTCCTCGCTACAGCCTGCTACGGTTGAGGCAGTTCGATCCACGTGGGAATCCCTGCATAAAGAAGTTCATTCGTGCAAGAGCCCCAAGAGTACACAGTGGGAGAAAAGCTGCTTGTGTTACCCCTGCAACTAAAGCAGAGTTCTACCGTTAAAACTGCGTGGTTTGGGAGAGGATATGCTTACAGTCCTCGCTACAGCCTGCCTTGGCTGAGGCAGTTCGCTCCACGTCGCAAACCCTGCATATAGAAGTTCATTCGTGGAAGAGCCCAAAGAGTACACAGTGGGAGAAAAACTGCTTGTGTTACCCCTGCAACTAAAGCAGAGTTCTACCATTAAAGCTGCGTGGTTTGGGAGAGGATATGCTTACAGTCCTCGCTACAGCCTGCCGTGGTGGAGGCAGTTCGCTCCACGTGGGAATCCCTGCATAAAGAAGTTCATTCGTGCAAGAGCCCAAAGAGTACACAATGGGAGTAATGCTGCTTGTATTCCACCTGCAACTAAAGCAGAATTCTTTGGTAAAACTGCCGTGTTTTCTAAGAGGAAATGCTTACAGTCCTCGCTACATCCTGGTTGGTTGAGGCAGTTCGCTTCACGTCGGAAACCCTGCATATAGAAGTTCATTCGTGGAAGAGCCCCAAGGGTACACAGTGGGAGAAAAGCTGCTTGTGTTACCCCTGCACCTAAAGCAGAGTTCTACCGTTAAAACTGCGTGGTTTGGGAGAGGATATGCTTAGAGTGCTCGCTACAGCCTGCCTTGGTTGAGGCAGTTCGCTCCACATCGCAAACCCTGCATATAGAAGTTCATTCGTGGAAGAGCCCAAAGAGTACACAGTGGGAGAAAAACTGCTTGTGTTACCCCTGCAACTAAAGCAGAGTTCTACCGTTAAAACTGCGTGGTTTGGGAGAGGATATGCTTACAGTCCTCGCTACAGCCTGCCATGGTGGAGGCAGTTCGCTCCACGTGGGAATCCCTGCATAAAGAAGTTTATTCGTGTAAGAGCCCCAAGAGTACACAGTGGGAGTAATGCTGCTTGTATTCCACCTGCAACTAAAGAAGAATTCTTTGGTAAAACTGCCGTGTTTTGTAAGAGGAAATGCTTACAGTCTTTGCTACAGCCTGCCTTGGTTGAGGCAGTTCGCTCCACGTCGGAAACACTGCATATAGAATTTCATTCGTGGAAGAGCCCCAAGAGTACACAGTGGGAGAAAAGCTGCTTGTGTTACCCCTGCAACTAAAGCAGAGTTCTACCGTTAAAACTGCGTTGTTTGGGAGAGGATATGCTTAGAGTCCTCGCTACAGCCTGGCTTGGTTGAGGCAGTTCGCTCCACGTCGCAAACCCTGCATATAGAAGTTCATTCGTGGAAGAGCCCAAAGAGTACACAGTGGGAGAAAAGCTGCTTGTGTTACCCCTGCAACTAAAGCAGAGTTCTACCGTTAAAACTGCGTGGTTTGGGAGAGGATATGCTTACAGTGCTCGCTACAGCCTGCGTTGGTTGAGGCAGTTCGCTCCACGTCGCAAACCCTGCATATAGAAGTTCATTCGTGGAAGAGTCCAAAGAGTACACAGTGGGAGAAAAACTGCTTGTGTTACCCCTGCAACTAAAGCAGAGTTCTACCGTTAAAACTGCGTGGTTTGGGAGAGGATATGCTTACAGTCCTCGCTACAGCCTGCCATGGTGGAGGCATTTCGCTCCACGTGGGAATCACTGCATAAAGAAGTTTATTCGTGTAAGAGCCCCAAGAGTACACAGTGGGAGTAATGCTGCTTGTATTCCACCTGCAACTAAAGCAGAATTCTTTGGTAAAACTGCCGTGTTTTGTAAGAGGAAATGCTTACAGTCTTTGCTACAGCCTGCCTTGGTTGAGGCAGTTCGCTCCACGTCGGAAACACTGCATATAGAAGTTCATTCGTGGAAGAGCCCCAAGAATACACAGTGGGAGAAAAGCTGCTTGTGTTACCCCTGCAACTAAAGCAGAGTTCTACCGTTAAAACTGCGTGTTTTGGGATAGGATATGCTTACAGTCCTCGCTACAGCCTGCCACGGTTGAGGCAGTTCGATCCACGTGGGAATCCCTGCATAAAGAAGTTCATTCGTGTAAGAGCCCCAAGAGTACACAGTGGGAGTAATGCTGCTTGTGTTTCACCTGCAACTGAAGCAGAATTCTTTGGTAAAACTGCCGTGTTTTGGAAGAGGAAATGCTTACAGTCCTCGCTACAGCCTGCCTTGGTTGAGGCAGTTCGCTCCACGTCGCAAACCCTGCATATAGAACTTCATTTGTGGAAGAGCCCAAAGAGTACACAGTGGGAGAAAAACTGCTTGTGTTACCCCTGCAACTAAAGCAGAGTTCTACCGTTAAAACTGCGTGGTTTGGGAGAGGATATGCTTACAGTCCTCGCTACAGCGTGCCATGGTGGAGGCATTTCGCTCCACGTGGGAATCCCTGCATAAAGAAGTTTATTCGTGTAAGAGCCCCAAGAGTACACAGTGGGAGTAATGCTGCTTGTATTCCACCTGCAACTAAAGCAGAATTCTTTGGTAAACTGCCGTGTTTTGTAAGAGGAAATGCTTACAGTCTTTGCTACAGCCTGCCTTGGTTGAGGCAGTTCGCTCCACGTCGGAAACACTGCATATAGAAGTTCATTCGTGGAAGAGCCCCAAGAGTACACAGTGGGAGAAAAGCTGCTTGTGTTACCCCTGCAACTAAAGCAGAGTTCTACCGTTAAAACTGCGTGTTTTGGGATAGGATATGCTTACAGTCCTCGCTACAGCCTGCCACGGTTGAGGCAGTTCGATCCACGTGGGAATCCCTGCATAAAGAAGTTCATTCGTGTAAGAGCCCCAAGAGTACACAGTGGGAGTAATGCTGCTTGTGTTTCACCTGCAACTGAAGCAGAATTCTTTGGTAAAACTGCCGTGTTTTGGAAGAGGAAATGCTTACAGTCCTCGCTACAGCCTGCCTTGGTTGAGGCAGTTCGCTCCACGTCGCAAACCCTGCATATAGAACTTCATTTGTGGAAGAGCCCAAAGAGTACACAGTGGGAGAAAAACTGCTTGTGTTACCCCTGCAACTAAAGCAGAGTTCTACCATTAAAACTGCGTGGTTTGGGAGAGGATATGCTTACAGTCCTCGCTACAGCGTGCCATGGTGGAGGCATTTCGCTCCACGTGGGAATCCCTGCATAAAGAAGTTTATTCGTGTAAGAGCCCCAAGAGTACACAGTGGGAGTAATGCTGCTTGTATTCCACCTGCAACTAAAGCAGAATTCTTTGGTAAACTGCCGTGTTTTGGAAGAGGAAATGCTTACAGTCTTTGCTACAGCCTGCCTTGGTTGAGGCAGTTCGCTCCACGTCGGAAACACTGCATATAGAAGTTCATTCGTGGAAGAGCCCCAAGAGTACACAGTGGGAGAAAAGCTGCTTGTGTTACCCCTGCAACTAAAGCAGAGTTCTACCGTTAAAACTGCGTGTTTTGGGATAGGATATGCTTACAGTCCTCGCTACAGCCTGCCACGGTTGAGGCAGTTTGATCCACGTGGGAATCCCTGCATAAAGAAGTTCATTCGTGTAAGAGCCCCAAGAGTACACAGTGGGAGAAATGATGCTTGTGTTTCACCTGCAACTGAAGCAGAATTCTTTGGTAAAACTGCCGTGTTTTGGAAGAGGAAATGCTTACAGTCCTCGCTACAGCCTGCCTTGGTTGAGGCAGTTCGCTCCACGTCAGAAACCCTGCATATAGAAGTTCATTCGTGGAAGAGCCCAAAGAGTACACAGTGGGAGAAAAGCTGCTTGTGTTACCCCTGCAACTAAAGCAGAGTTCTACCCTTAAAACTGCGTGGTTTGGGAGAGGATATGCTTACAGTGCTCGCTACAGCCTGCCTTGGTTGAGGCAGTTCGCTCCACGTCGCAAACCCTGCATATAGAAGTTCATTCGTGGAAGAGCCCAAAGAGTACACAGTGGGAGAAAAACTGCTTGTGTTACCCCTGCAACTAAAGCAGAGTTCTACCGTTAAAACTGCGTGGTTTGGGAGAGGATATGCTTACAGTCCTCGCTACAGCCTGCCATGGTGGAGGCATTTCGCTCCACGTGGGAATCCCTGCATAAAGAAGTTTATTCGTGTAAGAGCCCCAAGAGTACACAGTGGGAGTAATGCTGCTTTTATTCCACCTGCAACTAAAGCAGAATTCTTTGGTAAAATTGCCGTGTTTTGTAAGAGGAAATGCTTACAGTCATTGCTACAGCCTGCCGTGGTTGAGGCAGTTCGCTCCACGTCGGAAACACTGCATATAGAAGTTCATTCGTGGAAGAGCCCCAAGAGTACACAGTGGGAGAAAAGCTGCTTGTGTTACCCCTGCAACTAAAGCAGAGTTCTACCGTTAAAACTGCATGGTTTGGGAGAGGATATGCTTACAGTGCTCGCTAAAGCCTGCCTTGGTTGAGGCAGTTCGCTCCACGTCGCAAACCCTGCATATAGAAGTTCATTCGTGGAAGAGCCCAAAGAGTACACAGTGGGAGAAAAACTGCTTGTGTTACCCCTGCAACTAAAGCAGAGTTCTACCGTTAAAACTGCGTGGTTTGGGAGAGGATATGCTTACAGTCCTCGCTACAGCCTGCCATGGTGGAGGCAGTTCGCTCCACGTGGGAATCCCTGCATAAAGAAGTTTATTCGTGTAAGATCCCCAAGAGTACACAGTGGGAGTAATGCTGCTTGTATTCCACCTGCAACTAAAGCAGAATTCTTTGGTAAAACTGCCGTGTTTTGTAAGAGGAAATGCTTACAGTCTTTGCTACAGCCTGCCTTGGTTGAGGCAGTTCGCTCCACGTCGGAAACACTGCATAAAGAAGTTCATTCGTGCAAGAGCCCAAAGAGTACACAGTGGGAGTAATGCTGCTTGTATTCCACCTTCAACTAAAGCAGAATTCTTTGGTAAAACTGCCGTGTTTTGGAAGAGGAAATGCTTACAGTCCTTGCTACATCCTGCCTTGGTTGAGGCGGTTCGCTCCACGTCGGAAACCCTGCATATAGAAGTTCATTCGTGGAAGAGCCCCAAGAGTACACAGTGGGAGAAAAGCTGCTTGTGTTACCCCTGCAACTAAAGCAGAGTTCTACCGTTAAAACTGCGTGGTTTGGGAGAGGATATGCTTACAGTGCTCGCTACAGCCTGCGTTGGTTGAGGCAGTTCGCTCCACGTCGCAAACCCTGCATATAGAAGTTCATTCGTGGAAGAGTCCAAAGAGTACACAGTGGGAGAAAAACTGCTTGTGTTACCCCTGCAACTAAAGCAGAGTTCTACCGTTAAAACTGCGTGGTTTGGGAGAGGATATGCTTACAGTCCTCGCTACAGCCTGCCATGGTGGAGGCAGTTCGCTCCACGTGGGAATCCCTGCATAAAGAAGTTTATTCGTGTAAGAGCCCCAAGAGTACACAGTGGGAGTAATGCTGCTTGTATTCCACCTGCAACTAAAGCAGAATTCTTTGGTAAAACTGCCGTGTTTTGTAAGAGGAAATGCTTACAGTCTTTGCTACAGCCTGCCTTGGTTGAGGCAGTTCGCTCCACGTCGGAAACACTGCATATAGAAGTTCATTCGTGGAAGAGCCCCAAGAGTACACAGTGGGAGAAAAGCTGCTTGTGTTACCCCTGCAACTAAAGCAGAGTTCTACCGTTAAAACTGCGTTGTTTGGGAGAGGATATGCTTACAGTCCTCGATACAGCCTGCCACGGTTGAGGCAGTTCGATCCACGTGGGAATCCCTGCATAAAGAAGTTCATTCGTGTAAGAGCCCCAAGAGTACACAGTGGGAGTAATGCTGCTTGTGTTTCACCTGCAACTGAAGCAGAATTCTTTGGTAAAACTGCCGTGTTTTGGAAGAGGAAATGCTTACAGTCCTCGCTACAGCCTGCCTTGGTTGAGGCAGTTCGCTCCACGTCGCAAACCCTGCATATAGAACTTCATTTGTGGAAGAGCCCAAAGAGTACACAGTGGGAGAAAAACTGCTTGTGTTACCCCTGCAACTAAAGCAGAGTTCTACCGTTAAAACTGCGTGGTTTGGGAGAGGATATGCTTACAGTCCTCGCTACAGCCTGCCATGGTGGAGGCATTTCGCTCCACGTGGGAATCCCTGCATAAAGAAGTTTATTCGTGTAAGAGCCCCAAGAGTACACAGTGGGAGTAATGCTGCTTGTATTCCACCTGCAACTAAAGCAGAATTCTTTGGTAAACTGCCGTGTTTTGTAAGAGGAAATGCTTACAGTCTTTGCTACAGCCTGCCTTGGTTGAGGCAGTTCGCTCCACGTCGGAAACACTGCATATAGAAGTTCATTCGTGGAAGAGCCCCAAGAGTACACAGTGGGAGAAAAGCTGCTTGTGTTACCCCTGCAACTAAAGCAGAGTTCTAACGTTAAAACTGCGTGTTTTGGGATACGATATGCTTACAGTCCTCGATACAGCCTGCCACGGTTGAGGCAGTTCGATCCACGTGGGAATCCCTGCATAAAGAAGTTCATTCGTGTAAGAGCCCCAAGAGTACACAGTGGGAGAAATGATGCTTGTGTTTCACCTGCAACTGAAGCAGAATTCTTTGGTAAAACTGCCGTGTTTTGGAAGAGGAAATGCTTACAGTCCTCGCTACAGCCTGCCTTGGTTGAGGCAGTTCGCTCCACGTCGGAAACCCTGCATATAGAAGTTCATTCGTGGAAGAGCCCAAAGAGTACACAGTGGGAGAAAAGCTGCTTGTGTTACCCCTGCAACTAAAGCAGAGTTCTACCCTTAAAACTGCGTGGTTTGGGAGAGGATATGCTTACAGTGCTCGCTACAGCCTGCCTTGGTTGAGGCAGTTCGCTCCACGTCGCAAACCCTGCATATAGAAGTTCATTCGTGGAAGAGCCCAAAGAGTACACAGTGGGAGAAAAACTGCTTGTGTTACCCCTGCAACTAAAGCAGAGTTCTACCGTTAAAACTGCGTGGTTTGGGAGAGGATATGCTTACAGTCCTCGCTACAGCCTGCCATGGTGGAGGCAGTTCGCTCCACGTGGGAATCCCTGCATAAAGAAGTTTATTCGTGTAAGAGCCCCAAGAGTACACAGTGGGAGTAATGCTGCTTGTATTCCACCTGCAACTAAAGCAGAATTCTTTGGTAAAATTGCCGTGTTTTGTAAGAGGAAATGCTTACAGTCATTGCTACAGCCTGCCGTGGTTGAGGCAGTTCGCTCCATGTCGGAAACACTGCATATAGAAGTTCATTCGTGGAAGAGCCCCAAGAGTACACAGTGGGAGAAAAGCTGCTTGTGTTACCCCTGCAACTAAAGCAGAGTTCTACCGTTAAAACTGCATGGTTTGGGAGAGGATATGCTTACAGTGCTCGCTACAGCCTGCCTTGGTGGAGGCAGTTCGCTCCACGTGGGAATCCCAGCATAAAGAAGTTTATTCGTGTAAGAGCCCCAAGAGTACACAGTGGGAGTAATGCTGCTTGTATTCCACCTGCAACTAAAGAAGAATTCTTTGTAAAACTGCCGTGTTTTGTAAGAGGAAATGCTTACAGTCTTTGCTACAGCCTGCCTTGGTTGAGGCAGTTCGCTCCACGTCGGAAACACTGCATAAAGAAGTTCATTCGTGCAAGAGCCCAAAGAGTACACAGTGGGAGTAATGCTGCTTGTATTCCACCTGCAACTAAAGCAGAATTCTTTGGTAAAACTGCCGTGTTTTGGAAGAGGAAATGCTTACAGACCTTGCTACATCCTGCCTTGGTTGAGGCGGTTCGCTCCACGTCGGAAACCCTGCATATAGAAGTTCATTCGTGGAAGAGCCCCAAGAGTACACAGTGGGAGAAAAGCTGCTTGTGTTACCCCTGCAACTAAAGCAGAGTTCTACCGTTAAAACTGCGTGGTTTGGGAGAGGATATGCTTACAGTCCTCGCTACAGCCTGCCACGGTTGAGGCAGTTCGATCCACGTGGGAATCCCTGCATAAAGAAGTTCATTCGTGGAAGAGCCCAAAGAGTACACAGTGGGAGAAAAACTGCTTGTGTTACCCCTGCAACTAAAGCAGAGTTCTACCGTTAAAACTGCGTGGTTTAGGAGAGGATATGCTTACAGTCCTCGCTACAGCCTGCCTTGGTTGAGGCAGTTCGCTCCACGTCGCAAACCCTGCATATAGAAGTTCATTCGTGGAAGAGCCCAAAGAGTACACAGTGGGAGAAAAACTGCTTGTGTTACCCCTGCAACTAAAGCAGAGTTCTACCATTAAAGCTGTGTGGTTTGGGAGAGGATATGCTTACAGTCCTCGCTACAGCCTGCCGTGGTGGAAGCAGTTTGCTCCACGTGGGAATCCCTGCATAAAGAAGTTCATTCGTGCAAGAGCCCAAAGAGTACACAATGGGAGTAATGCTGCTTGTATTCCACCTGCAACTAAAGCAGAATTCTTTGGTAAAACTGCCGTGTTTTCTAAGAGGAAATGCTTACAGTCCTCGCTACATCCTGGTTGGTTGAGGCAGTTCGCTCCACGTCGGAAACCCTGCATATAGAAGTTCATTCGTGGAAGAGCCCCAAAGGGTACACAGTGGGAGAAAAGCTGCTTGTGTTACCCCTGCACCTAAAGCAGAGTTCTACCGTTAAAACTGCGTGGTTTGGGAGAGGATATGCTTAGAGTGCTCGCTACAGCCTGCCTTGGTTGAGGCAGTTCGCTCCACGTCGCAAACCCTGCATATAGAAGTTCATTCGTGGAAGAGTCCAAAGAGTACACAGTGGGAGAAAAACTGCTTGTGTTACCCCTGCAACTAAAGCAGAGTTCTACCGTTAAAACTGCGTGGTTTGGGAGAGGATATGCTTACAGTCCTCGCTACAGCCTGCCATGGTGGAGGCAGTTCGCTCCACGTGGGAATCCCTGCATAAAGAAGTTTATTCGTGTAAGAGCCCCAAGGGTACACAGTGGGAGTAATGCTGCTTGTATTCCACCTGCAACTAAAGAAGAATTCTTTGGTAAAACTGCCGTGTTTTGTAAGAGGAAATGCTTACAGTCTTTGCTACAGCCTGCCTTGGTTGAGACAGTTCGCTCCACGTCGGAAACACTGCATATAGAATTTCATTCGTGGAAGAGCCCCAAGAGTACACAGTGGGAGAAAAGCTGCTTGTGTTACCCCTGCAACTAAAGCAGAGTTCTACCGTTAAAACTGCGTTGTTTGGGAGAGGATATGCTTAGAGTCCTCGCTACAGCCTGGCTTGGTTGAGGCAGTTCGCTCCACGTCGCAAACCCTGCATATAGAAGTTCATTCGTGGAAGAGCCCAAAGAGTACACAGTGGGAGAAAAGCTGCTTGTGTTACCCCTGCAACTAAAGCAGAGTTCTACCGTTAAAACTGCGTGTTTTGGATAGAATATGCTTACAGTCCTCGCTACAGCCTGCCACGGTTGAGGCAGTTCGATCCACGTGGGAATCCCTGCATAAAGAAGTACATTCGTGTAAGAGCCCAAAGAGTACACAGTGGAAGAAATGATGCTTGTGTTTCACCTGCAACTGAAGCAGAATTCTTTGGTAAAAATGCCGTGTTTTGGAAGAGGAAATGCTTACAGTCCTCGCTACAGCCTGCCTTGGTTGAGGCAGTTCGCTCCACGTCGGAAACCCTGCATATAGAAGTTCATTCGTGGAAGAGCCCCAAGAGTACACAGTGGGAGAAAAGCTGCTTGTGTTACCCCTGCAACTAAAGCAGAGTTCTACCGTTAAACCTCCGTGGTTTGGGAGAGGATATTTTTACAGTGCTCGCTACAGCCTGCCTTGGTTGAGGCAGTTCGCTCCACGTCGCACACCCTGCATATAGAAGTTCATTCGTGGAAGAGTCCAAAGAGTACACAGTGGGAGAAAAACTGCTTGTGTTACCCTTGCAACAAAAGCAGAGTTCTACCATTAAAACTGCGTGGTTTGGGAGAGGATATGCTTACAGTCCTCGCTACAGCCTGCCATGGTGGAGGCATTTCGCTCCACATGGGAATCCCTGCATAAAGAAGTTTATTCGTGTAAGAGCCCCAAGAGTACACAGTGGGAGTAATGCTGCTTGTATTCCACCTGCAACTAAAGCAGAATTCTTTGGTAAAACTGCCGTGTTTTGTAAGAGGAAATGCTTACAGTCTTTGCTACAGCCTGCCTTGGTTGAGGCAGTTCGCTCCACGTCGGAAACACTGCATATAGAAGTTCATTCGTGGAAGAGCCCCAAGAGTACACAGTGGGAGAAAAGCTGCTTGTGTTACCCCTGCAACTAAAGCAGAGTTCTACCGTTAAAACTGCGTGTTTTGGGATAGGATATGCTTACAGTCCTCGCTACAGCCTGCCAAGGTTGAGGCAGTTCGATCCACGTGGGAATCCCTGCATAAAGAAGTTCATTCGTGTAAGAGCCCCAAGAGTACACAGTGGGAGTAATGCTGCTTGTGTTTCACCTGCAACTGAAGCAGAATTCTTTGGTAAAACTGCCGTGTTTTGGAAGAGGAAATGCTTACAGTCCTCGCTACAGCCTGCCTTGGTTGAGGCAGTTCGCTCCACGTCGCAAACCCTGCATATAGAACTTCATTTGTGGAAGAGCCCAAAGAGTACACAGTGGGAGAAAAACTGCTTGTGTTACCCCTGCAACTAAACAGAGTTCTACCGTTAAAACTGCGTGGTTTGGGAGAGGATATGCTTACACTCCTCGCTACAGCCTGCCATGGTGGAGGCATTTCGCTCCACGTGGGAATCCCTGCATAAAGAAGTTTATTCGTGTAAGAGCCCCAAGAGTACACAGTGGGAGTAATGCTGCTTGTATTCCACCTGCAACTAAAGCAGAATTCTTTGGTAAACTGCCGTGTTTTGTAAGAGGAAATGCTTACAGTCTTTGCTACAGCCTGCCTTGGTTGAGGCAGTTCGCTCCACGTCGGAAACACTGCATATAGAAGTTCATTCGTGGAAGAGCCCCAAGAGTACACAGTGGGAGAAAAGCTGCTTGTGTTACCCCTGCAACTAAAGCAGAGTTCTAACGTTAAAACTGCGTGTTTTGTGATAGGATATGCTTACAGTCCTCGCTACAGCCTGCCACGGTTGAGGCAGTTCGATCCACGTGGGAATCCCTGCATAAAGAAGTTCATTCGTGTAAGAGCCCCAAGAGTACACAGTGGGAGAAATGATGCTTGTGTTTCACCTGCAACTGAAGCAGAATTCTTTGGTAAAACTGCCGTGTTTTGGAAGAGGAAATGCTTACAGTCCTCGCTACAGCCTGCCTTGGTTGAGGCAGTTCGCTCCACGTCGGAAACACTGCATATAGAAGTTCATTCGTGGAAGAGCCCCAAGAGTACACAGTGGGAGAAAAGCTGCTTGTGTTACCCCTGCAACTAAAGCAGAGTTCTACCCTTAAAACTGCGTGGTTTGGGAGAGGATATGCTTACAGTGCTCGCTACAGCCGGCCTTGGTTGAGGCAGTTCGCTCCACGTCGCAAACCCTGCATATAGAAGTTCATTCGTGGAAGAGCCCAAAGAGTACACAGTGGGAGAAAAACTGCTTGTGTTACCCCTGCAACTAAAGCAGAGTTCTACCGTTAAAACTGCGTGGTTTGGGAGAGGATATGCTTACAGTCCTCGCTACAGCCTGCCATGGTGGAGGCATTTCGCTCCACGTGGGAATCCCTGCATAAAGAAGTTTATTCGTGTAAGAGCCCCAAGAGTACACAGTGGGAGTAATGCTGCTTGTATTCCACCTGCAACTAAAGCAGAATTCTTTGGTAAAACTGCCGTGTTTTGTAAGAGGAAATTCTTACAGTCATTGCTACAGCCTGCCGTGGTTGAGGCAGTTCGCTCCACGTCGGAAACACTGCATATAGAAGTTCATTCGTGGAAGAGCCCCAAGAGTACACAGTGGGAGAAAAGCTGCTTGTGTTACCCCTGCAACTAAAGCAGAGTTCTACCGTTAAAACTGCGTGGTTTGGGAGAGGATATGCTTACAGTCCTCGCTACAGCCTGCCTTGGTTGAGGCAGTTCGCTCCACGTCGCAAACCCTGCATATAGAAGTTCATTCGTGGAAGAGCCCAAAGAGTACACAGTGGGAGAAAAGCTGCTTGTGTTACCCCTGCAACTAAAGCAGAGTTCTACCGTTAAAACTGCGTGTTTTGTGATAGGATATGCTTACAGTCCTCGCTACAGCCTGCCACGGTTGAGGCAGTTCGATCCACGTGGGAATCCCTGCATAAAGAAGTTCATTCGTGTAAGAGCCCAAAGAGTACACAGTGGGAGAAATGATGCTTGTGTTTCACCTGCAACTGAAGCAGAATTTTTTGGTAAAACTGCCGTGTTTTGGAAGAGGAAATGCTTACAGTCCTCGCTACAGCCTGCCTTGGTTGAGGCAGTTCGCTCCACGTCGCAAACCCTGCATATAGAAGTTCATTCGTGGAAGAGCCCAAAGAGTACACAGTGGGAGAAAAGCTGCTTGTGTTACCCCTGCAACTAAAGCAGAGTTCTACCGTTAAAACTGCGTGGTTTGGGAGAGGATATGCTTACAGTCCTCGCTACAGCCTGCCATGGTGGAGGCATTTCGCTCCACGTGGGAATCCCTGCATAAAGAAGTTTATTCGTGTAAGAGCCCCAAGAGTACACAGTGGGAGTAATGCTGCTTGTATTCCACCTGCAACTAAAGCAGAATTCTTTGGTAAAACTGCCGTGTTTTGTAAGAGGAAATGCTTACAGTCATTGCTACAGCCTGCCTTGGTTGAGGCAGTTCGCTCCACGTCGGAAACACTGCATATAGAAGTTCATTCGTGGAAGAGCCCCAAGAGTACACAGTTGGAGAAAAGCTGCTTGTGTTACCCCTGCAACTAAAGCAGAGTTCTACCGTTAAAACTGCGTGGTTTGGGAGAGGATATGCTTACAGTCCTCGCTACAGCCTGCCTTGGTTGAGGCAGTTCGATCCACGTCGCAAACCCTGCATATAGAAGTTCATTCGTGGAAGAGCCCAAAGAGTACACAGTGGGAGAAATGATGCTTGTGTTTCACCTGCAACTAAAGCAGAATTCTTTGGTACAACTGCCGTGTTTTGGAAGAGGAAATGCTTACAGTCCTCGCTACAGCCTTACTTGGTTGAGGCAATTCGCTCCACTTCGGAAACCCTGCATATAGAAGTTCATTCGTGGAAGACCCCCAAGAGTACACAGTGGGAGAAAAGCTGCTTGTGTTACCCCTGCAACTAAAGCAGAGTTCTACCGTTAAAGCTGCGTGGTTTGGGAGAGGATATGCTTACAGTCCTCGCTACAGCCTGCCATGGTGGAGGCAGTTCGCTCCACGTGGGAATCCCTGCATAAAGAAGTTCATTCGTGCAAGAGCCCAAAGAGTACACAGTGGGAGTAATGCTGCTTGTATTCCACCTGCCACTAAAGCAGAATTCTTTGGTAAAACTGCCGTGTTTTGTAAGAGGAAATGCTTACAGTCCTTGCTACATCCTGCCTTGGTTGAGGCGGTTCGCTCCACGTCGGAAACCCTGCATATAGAAGTTCATTCGTGGAAGAGCCCCAAGAGTACACAGTGGGAGAAAAGCTGCTTGTGTTACCCCTGCAACTAAAGCAGAGTTCTACCCTTAAAACTGCGTGGTTTGGGAGAGGATATGCTTACAGTGCTCGCTACAGCCTGTCTTGGTTGAGGCAGTTCGCTCCACGTCGCAAACCCTGCATATAGAAGTTCATTCGTGGAAGAGCCCAAAGAGTACACAGTGGGAGAAAAGCTGCTTGTGTTACCCCTGCAACTAAAGCAGAGTTCTACCGTTAAAACTGCGTGTTTTGGGATAGGATATGCTTACAGTCCTCGCTACAGCCTGCCACGGTTGAGGCAGTTCGATCCACGTGGGAATCCCTGCATAAAGAAGTTCATTCGTGTAAGAGCCCAAAGAGTACACAGTGGGAGAAATGATGCTTGTGTTTCACCTGCAACTGAAGCAGAATTCTTTGGTAAAACTGCCGTGTTTTGTAAGAGGAAATGCTTACAGTCCTCGCTACAGCCTGCCTTGGTTGAGGCAGTTCGCTCCACGTCGGAAACCCTGCATATAGAAGTTCATTCGTGGAAGAGCCCCAAGAGTACACAGTGGGAGAAAAGCTGCTTGTGTTACCCCTGCAACTAAAGCAGAGTTCTACCCTTAAAACTGCGTGGTTTGGGAGAGGATATGCTTACAGTGCTCGCTACAGCCGGCCTTGGTTGAGGCAGTTCGCTCCACGTCGCAAACCCTGCATATAGAAGTTCATTCGTGGAAGAGCCCAAAGAGTACACAGTGGGAGAAAAACTGCTTGTGTTACCCCTGCAACTAAAGCAGAGTTCTACCGTTAAAACTGCGTGGTTTGGGAGAGGATATGCTTACAGTCCTCGCTACAGCCTGCCATGGTGGAGGCATTTCGCTCCACGTGGGAATCCCTGCATAAAGAAGTTTATTCGTGTAAGAGCCCCAAGAGTACACAGTGGGAGTAATGCTGCTTGTATTCCACCTGCAACTAAAGCAGAATTCTTTGGTAAAACTGCCGTGTTTTGTAAGAGGAAATTCTTACAGTCATTGCTACAGCCTGCCGTGGTTGAGGCAGTTCGCTCCACGTCGGAAACACTGCATATAGAAGTTCATTCGTGGAAGAGCCCCAAGAGTACACAGTGGGAGAAAAGCTGCTTGTGTTACCCCTGCAACTAAAGCAGAGTTCTACCGTTAAAACTGCGTGGTTTGGGAGAGGATATGCTTACAGTCCTCGCTACAGCCTGCCTTGGTTGAGGCAGTTCGCTCCACGTCGCAAACCCTGCATATAGAAGTTCATTCATGGAAGAGCCCAAAGAGTACACAGTGGGAGAAAAGCTGCTTGTGTTACCCCTGCAACTAAAGCAGAGTTCTACCGTTAAAACTGCGTGGTTTGGGAGAGGATATGCTTACAGTCCTCGCTACAGCCTGCCACGGTTGAGGCAGTTCGATCCACGTGGGAATCCCTGCATAAAAAAGTTCATTCGTGTAAGAGCCGAAAGAGTACACAGTGGTAGAAATGATGCTTGTGTTTCACCTGCAACTAAAGCAGAATTCTTTGGTAAAACTGCCGTGTTGTGGAAGAGGAAATGCTTACAGTCCTCGCTACAGCCTTACTTGGTTGAGGCAATACGCTCCACTTCGGAAACCCTGCATATAGAAGTTCATTCGTGGAAGACCCCCAAGAGTACACAGTGGGAGAAAAGCTGCTTGTGTTACCCCTGCAACTTAAGCAGAGTTCTACCCTTAAAGCTGCGTGGTTTGGAAGAGGATATTCTTACAGTCCTCGCTACAGCCTGCCATGGTGGAGGCAGTTCGCTCCACGTGGGAATCCCTGCATAAAGAAGTTTATTCGTGTAAAAGCCCCAAGAGTACACAGTGGGAGTAATGCTGCTTGTATTCCACCTGCAACTAAAGCAGATTTCTTTGGTAAAACTGCCGTGTTTTTTAAGAGGAAATGCTTACAGTCCTTGCTACATCCTGCCTTGGTTGAGGCGGTTCGCTCCACGTCGGAAACACTGCATATAGAAGTTCATTCGTGGAAGAGCCCCAAGAGTACACAGTGGGAGAAAAACTGCTTGTGTTACCCCTGCAACTAAAGCAGAGTTCTACCGTTAAAACTGCGTGGTTTGGGAGAGGATATGCTTACAGTGCTCGCTACAGCCTGTCTTGGTTGAGGCAGTTCGCTCCACGTCGCAAACTCTGCATATAGAAGTTCATTCGTGGAAGAGCCCAAAGAGTACACAGTGGCAGAAAAACTGCTTGTGTTACCCCTGCAACTAACGCAGAGTTCTACCGTTAAAACTGCGTGGTTTGGGAGAGGATATGCTTACAGTCCTCGCTACAGCCTGCCATGGTGGAGGCATTTCGCTCCACGTGGGAATCCCTGCATAAAGAAGTTTATTCGTGTAAGAGCCCCAAGAGTACACAGTGGGAGTAATGCTGCTTGTATTCCACCTGCAACTAAAGCAGAATTCTTTGGTAAAACTGCCGTGTTTTGTAAGAGGAAATGCTTACAGTCTTTGCTACAGCCTGCCTTGGTTGAGGCAGTTCGCTCCACGTCGGAAACACTGCATATAGAAGTTCATTCGTGGAAGAGCCCCAAGAGTACACAGTGGGAGAAAAGCTGCTTGTGTTACCCTTGCAACTTAAGCAGAGTTCTACCGTTAAAACTGCGTGTTTTGGGATAGGATATGCTTACAGTCCTCGCTACAGCCTGCCACGGATGAGGCAGTTCGATCCACATGGGAATCCCTGCATAAAGAAGTTCATTCGTGTAAGAGCCCAAAGAGTACACAGTGGGAGAAATGATGCTTGTGTTTCACCTGCAACTGAAGCAGAATTCTTTGGTAAAACTGCCGTGTTTTGGAAGAGGAATTGCTTACAGTCCTCGCTACAGCCTGCCTTGGTTGAGGCAGTTCGCTCCACGTCGGAAACCCTGCATATAGAAGTTCATTCGTGGAAGAGCCCAAAGAGTACACAGTGCGAGAAAAGCTGCTTGTGTTACCCCTGCAACTAAAGCAGAGTTCTACCGTTAAAACTGCGTGGTTTGGGAGAGGATATGCTTACAGTGCTCGCTACAGCCTGCCTTGGTTGAGGCAGTTCGCTCCACGTCGCAAACCCTGCATATAGAAGTTCATTCGTGGAAGAGCCCAAAGAGTACACAGTGGGAGAAAAACTGCTTGTGTTACCCCTGCAACTAAAGCAGAGTTCTACCGTTAAAACTGCGTGGTTTGGGAGATGATATGCTTACAGTCCTTGCTACAGCCTGCCATGGTGGAGGCATTTCGCTCCACGTGGAAATCCCTGCATAAAGAAGTTTATTCGTGTAAGAGCCCCAAGAGTACACAGTGGGAGTAATGCTGCTTGTATTCCACCTGCAACTAAAGCAGATTTCTTTGGTAAAACTGCCGTGTTTTGTAAGAGGAAATGCTTACAGACTTTGCTACAGCCTGCCTTGGTTGAGGCAGTTCGCTCCACTTCGGAAACACTGCATAAAGAAGTTCATTCGTGCAAGAGCCCAAAGAGTACACATTGGGAGTAATGCTGCTTGTATTCCACCTGCAACTAAAGCAGAATTCTTTGGTAAAACTGCCGTGTTTTGTAAGAGGAAATGCTTACAGTCCTTGCTACATCCTGCCTTCGTTGAGGCGGTTCGCTCCACGTCGGAAACCCTGCATAAAGAAGTTCATTCGTGGAAGAGCCCAAAGAGTACACAGTGGGAGAAATGATGCTTGTGTTACCCCTGCAACTAAAGCAGAGTTCTACGGTTAAAACTGCGTGTTTTGGGATAGGATATGCTTACAGTCCTCACTACAGCCTGCCACGGTTGAGGCAGTTCGATCCACGTGGGAATCCCTGCATGAAGAAGTTCATTCTTGTAAGAGCCCAAAGAGTACACAGTGGGAGAAATGATGCTTGTTTCACCTGCAACTGAAGCAGAATTCTTTTGTAAAACTGCCGTGTTTTGGAAGAGGAAATGCTTACAGTCCTCGCTACAGCCTGCCTTGGTTGAGGCAGTTCGCTCCTATTCGGAAACCCTGCATATAGAAGTTCATTCGTGGAAGAGCCCAAAGAGTACACAGTGGGAGAAAAGCTGCTTGTGTTACCCCTGCAACTAAAGCAGAGTTCTACCGTTAAAACTGCGTGGTTTGGGAGAGGATATGCTTACAGTCCTCGCTACAGCCTGCCATGGTGGAGGCATTTCGCTCCACGTGGGAATCCCTGCATAAAGAAGTTTATTCGTGTAAGAGCCCCAAGAGTACACAGTGGGAGTAATGCTGCTTGTATTCCACCTGCAACTAAAGCAGAATTCTTTGGTAAAACTGCCGTGTTTTGTAAGAGGAAATGCTTACAATCATTGCTACAGCCTGCCTTGGTTGAGGCAGTTCGCTCCACGTCGGAAACACTGCATATAGAAGTTCATTCGTGGAAGAGCCACAAGAGTACACAGTGGGAGAAAAGCTGCTTGTGTTACCCCTGCAACTAAAGCAGAGTTCTACCGTTAAAACTGCGTGGTTTGGGAGAGGATATGCTTACAGTCCTCGCTACAGCCTGCCTTGGTTGAGGCAGTTCGCTCCACGTCGCAAACCCTGCATATAGAAGTTCATTCGTGGAAGAGCCCAAAGAGTACACAGTGGGAGAAAAGCTGCTTGTGTTACCCCTGCAACTAAAGCAGAGTTCTACTGTTAAAACTGCGTGGTTTGGGAGAGGATATGCTTACAGTCCTCGCTACAGCCTGCCACGGTTGAGGCAGTTCGATACACGTGGGAATCCCTGCATAAAGAAGTTCATTCGTGTAAGAGCCCAAAGAGTACACAGTGGGAGAAATGATGCTTGTGTTTCACCTGCAACTAAAGCAGAATTCTTTGGTAAAACTGCCGTGTTTTGGAAGAGGAAATGCTTACAGTCTTTGCTACAGCCTGCCTTGGTTGAGGCAGTTCGCTCCACGTCGGAAACACTGCATATAGAATTTCATTTGTGGAAGAGCCCCAAGAGTACACAGTGGGAGAAAAGCTGCTTGTGTTACCCCTGCAACTAAAGCAGAGTTCTACCGTTAAAACTGCGTGTTTTGGGAGAGGATATGCTTACAGTCCTCGCTACAGCCTGCCACGGTTGAGGCAGTTCGATCCACGTGGGAATCCCTGCATAAAAAAGTTCATTCGTGTAAGAGCCCAAAGAGTACACAGTGGGAGAAATGATGCTTGTGTTTCACCTGCAACTGAAGCAGAATTTTTTGGTAAAACTGCCGTGTTTTGGAAGAGGAAATGCTTACAGTCCTCGCTACAGCCTGCCTTGGTTGAGGCAGTTCGCTCCACGTCGCAAACCCTGCATATAGAAGTTCATTCGTGGAAGAGCCCAAAGAGTACACAGTGGGAGAAAAGCTGCTTGTGTTACCCCTGCAACTAAAGCAGAGTTCTACCGTTAAAACTGCGTGGTTTGGGAGAGGATATGCTTACAGTCCTCGCTACAGCCTGCCATGGTGGAGGCATTTCGCTCCACGTGGGAATCCCTGCATAAAGAAGTTTATTCGTGTAAGAGCCCCAAGAGTACACAGTGGGAGTAATGCTGCTTGTATTCCACCTGCAACTAAAGCAGAATTCTTTGGTAAAACTGCCGTGTTTTGTAAGAGGAAATGCTTACAGTCATTGCTACAGCCTGCCTTGGTTGAGGCAGTTCGCTCCACGTCGGAAACACTGCATATAGAAGTTCATTCGTGGAAGAGCCCCAAGAGTACACAGTGGGAGAAAAGCTGCTTGTGTTACCCCTGCAACTAAAGCAGAGTTCTACCGTTAAAACTGCGTGGTTTGGGAGAGGATATGCTTACAGTCCTCGCTACAGCCTGCCTTGGTTGAGGCAGTTCGATCCACGTCGCAAACCCTGCATATAGAAGTTCATTCGTGGAAGAGCCCAAAGAGTACACAGTGGGAGAAATGATGCTTGTGTTTCACCTGCAACTAAAGCAGAATTCTTTGGTACAACGGCCGTGTTTTGGAAGAGGAAATGCTTACAGTCCTCGCTACAGCCTTACTTGGTTGAGGCAATTCGCTCCACTTCGGAAACCCTGCATATAGAAGTTCATTCGTGGAAGACCCCCAAGAGTACACAGTGGGAGAAAAGCTGCTTGTGTTACCCCTGCAACTAAAGCAGAGTTCTACCGTTAAAGCTGCGTGGTTTGGGAGAGGATATGCTTACAGTCCTCGCTACAGCCTGCCATGGTGGAGGCAGTTCGCTCCACGTGGGAATCCCTGCATAAAGAAGTTCATTCGTGCAAGAGCCCAAAGAGTACACAGTGGGAGTAATGCTGCTTGTATTCCACCTGCCACTAAAGCAGAATTCTTTGGTAAAACTGCCGTGTTTTGTAAGAGGAAATGCTTACAGTCCTTGCTACATCCTGCCTTGGTTGAGGCGGTTCGCTCCACGTCGGAAACCCTGCATATAGAAGTTCATTCGTGGAAGAGCCCCAAGAGTACACAGTGGGAGAAAAGCTGCTTGTGTTACCCCTGCAACTAAAGCAGAGTTCTACCCTTAAAACTGCGTGGTTTGGGAGAGGATATGCTTACAGTGCTCGCTACAGCCTGTCTTGGTTGAGGCAGTTCGCTCCACGTCGCAAACCCTGCATATAGAAGTTCATTCGTGGAAGAGCCCAAAGAGTACACAGTGGGAGAAAAACTGCTTGTGTTACCCCTGCAACTAAAGCAGAGTTCTACCGTTAAAACTGCGTGGTTTGGTAGAGGATATGCTTACAGTCCTCGCTACAGCCTGCCATGGTGGAGGCATTTCGCTCCACGTGGGAATCCCTGCATAAACAAGTTTATTCGTGTAAGAGCCCCAACAGTACACAGTGGGAGTAATGCTGCTTGTATTCCACCTGCAACTAAAGCAGAATTCTTTGGTAAAACTGCCGTGTTTTGTAAGAGGAAATGCTTACAGTCTTTGCTACAGCCTGCCTTGGTTGAGGCAGTTCGCTCCACGTCGGAAACACTGCATATAGAAGTTCATTCGTGGAAGAGCCCCAAGAGTACACAGTGGGAGAAAAGCTTCTTGTGTTACCCCTGCAACTAAAGCAGAGTTCTACCGTTAAAACTGCGTGTTTTGGGATAGGATATGCTTACAGTCCTCGCTACAGCCTGCCACGGTTGAGGCAGTTCGATCCACGTGGGAATCCCTGCATAAAGAAGTTCATTCGTGTAAGAGCCCAAAGAGTACACAGTGGGAGAAATGATGCTTGTGTTTCACCTGCAACTGAAGCAGATTTCTTTGGTAAAACTGCCGTGTTTTGTAAGAGGAAATGCTTACAGTCCTCGCTACAGCCTGCCTTGGTTGAGGCAGTTCGCTCCACGTCGGAAACCCTGCATATAGAAGTTCATTCGTGGAAGAGCCCAAAGAGTACACAGTGGGAGAAAAGCTGCTTGTGTTACCCCTGCAACTAAAGCAGAGTTCTACCGTTAAAACTGCGTGGTTTGGGAGAGGATATGCTTACAGTCCTCGCTACAGCCTGCCATGGTGGAGGCATTTCGCTCCACGTGGGAATCCCTGCATAAAGAAGTTTATTCGTGTAAGAGCCCCAAGAGTACACAGTGGGAGTAATGCTGCTTGTATTCCACCTGCAACTAAAGGAGAATTCTTTGGTAAAACTGCCGTGTTTTGTAAGAGGAAATGCTTACAGTCTTTGCTACAGCCTGCCTTGGTTGAGGCAGTTCGCTCCACGTCGGAAATACTGCATATAGAAGTTCATTCGTGGAAGAGCCCCAAGAGTACACAGTGGGAGAAAAGCTGCTTGTGTTACCCCTGCAACTAAAGCAGAGTTCTACCGTTAAAACTGCGTGTTTTGGGATAGGATATGCTTACAGTCCTCGCTACAGCCTGCCACGGTTGAGGCAGTTCGATCCACGTGGGAATCCCTGCATAAAGAAGTTCATTCTTGTAAGAGCCCAAAGAGCACACACTGGGAGAAATGATGCTTGTTTCACCTGCAACTGAAGCAGAATTCTTTTGTAAAACTGCCGTGTTTTGGAAGAGGAAATGCTTACAGTCCTCGCTACAGCCTGCCTTGGTTGAGGCAGTTCGCTCCACGTCAGAAACACTGCATATAGAAGTTCATTCGTGGAAGAGCCCAAAGAGTACACAGTGGGAGAAAAGCTGCTTGTGTTACCCCTGCAACTAAAGCCGAGTTCTACCCTTAAAACTGCGTGGTTTGGGAGAGGATATGCTTACAGTGCTCGCTACAGCCTTCCTTGGTTGAGGCAGTTCGCTCCACGTGGGAATCCCTGCGTAAAGAAGTTTATTCGTGTAAGAGCCCCAAGAGTACACAGTGGGAGTAATGCTGCTTGTATTCCACCTGCAACTAAAGCAGAATTCTTTGGTAAAACTGCCGTGTTTTGTAAGAGGAAATGCTTACAATCATTGCTACAGCCTGCCTTGGTTGAGGCAGTTCGCTCCACGTCGGAAACACTGCATATAGAAGTTCATTCGTGGAAGAGCCCCAAGAGTACACAGTGGGAGAAAAGCTGCTTGTGTTACCCCTGCAACTAAAGCAGAGTTCTACCATTAAAACTGCGTGGTTTGGGCGAGGAAATGCTTACAGTCCTCGCTACAGCCTGCCTTGGTTGAGGCAGTTCGCTCCACGTCGCAAACCCTGCATATAGAAGTTCATTCGTGGAAGAGCCCAAAGAGTACACAGTGGGAGAAAAGCTGCTTGTGTTACCCCTGCAACTAAAGCAGAGTTCTACTGTTAAAACTGCGTGGTTTGGGAGAGGATATGCTTACAGTCCTCGCTACAGCCTGCCACGGTTGAGGCAGTTCGATACACGTGGGAATCCCTGCATAAAGAAGTTCATTCGTGTAAGAGCCCAAAGAGTACACAGTGGGAGAAATGATGCTTGTGTTTCACCTGCAACTAAAGCAGAATTCTTTGGTAAAACTGCCGTGTTTTGGAAGAGGAAATGCTTACAGTCTTTGCTACAGCCTGCCTTGGTTGAGGCAGTTCGCTCCACGTCGGAAACACTGCATATAGAATTTCATTCGTGGAAGAGCCCCAAGAGTACACAGTGGGAGAAAAGCTGCTTGTGTTACCCCTGCAACTAAAGCAGAGTTCTACCGTTAAAACTGCGTGTTTTGGGATAGGATATGCTTACAGTCCTCGCTACAGCCTGCCACGGTTGAGGCAGTTCGATCCACGTGGGAATCCCTGCATAAAGAAGTTCATTCGTGTAAGAGCCCAAAGAGTACACAGTGGGAGAAATGATGCTTGTGTTTCACCTGCAACTGAAGCAGAATTTTTTGGTAAAACTGCCGTGTTTTGGAAGAGGAAATGCTTACAGTCCTCGCTACAGCCTGCCTTGGTTGAGGCAGTTCGCTCCACGTCGCAAACCCTGCATATAGAAGTTCATTCGTGGAAGAGCCCAAAGAGTACACAGTGGGAGAAAAGCTGCTTGTGTTACCCCTGCAACTAAAGCAGAGTTCTACCGTTAAAACTGCGTGGTTTGGGAGAGGATATGCTTACAGTCCTCGCTACAGCCTGCCATGGTGGAGGCATTTCGCTCCACGTGGGAATCCCTGCATAAAGAAGTTTATTCGTGTAAGAGCCCCAAGAGTACACAGTGGGAGTAATGCTGCTTGTATTCCACCTGCAACTAAAGCAGAATTCTTTGGTAAAACTGCCGTGTTTTGTAAGAGGAAATGCTTACAGTCATTGCTACAGCCTGCCTTGGTTGAGGCAGTTCGCTCCACGTCGGAAACAGTGCATATAGAAGTTCATTCGTGGAAGAGCCCCAAGAGTACACAGTTGGAGAAAAGCTGCTTGTGTTACCCCTGCAACTAAAGCAGAGTTCTACCGTTAAAACTGCGTGGTTTGGGAGAGGATATGCTTACAGTCCTCGCTACAGCCTGCCTTGGTTGAGGCAGTTCGATCCACGTCGCAAACCCTGCATATAGAAGTTCATTCGTGGAAGAGCCCAAAGAGTACACAGTGGGAGAAATGATGCTTGTGTTTCACCTGCAACTAAAGCAGAATTCTTTGGTACAACTGCCGTGTTTGGAAGAGGAAATGCTTACAGTCCTCGCTACAGCCTTACTTGGTTGAGGCAATTCGCTCCACTTCGGAAACCCTGCATATAGAAGTTCATTCGTGGAAGACCCCCAAGAGTACACAGTGGGAGAAAAGCTGCTTGTGTTACCCCTGCAACTAAAGCAGAGTTCTACCGTTAAAGCTGCGTGGTTTGGGAGAGGATATGCTTACAGTCCTCGCTACAGCCTGCCTTGGTTGAGGCAGTTCACTCCACGTCGCAAACCCTGCATATAGAAGTTCATTCGTGGAAGAGCCCAAAGAGTACACAGTGGGAGAAAAACTGCTTGTGTTACCCCTGCAACTAAAGCAGAGTTCTACCGTTAAAACTGCGTGGTTTGGTAGAGGATATGCTTACAGTCCTCGCTACAGCCTGCCATGGTGGAGGCATTTCGCTCCACGTGGGAATCCCTGCATAAACAAGTTTATTCGTGTAAGAGCCCCAAGAGTACACAGTGGGAGTAATGCTGCTTGTATTCCACCTGCAACTAAAGCAGAATTCTGTGGTAAAACTGCCGTGTTTTGTAAGAGGAAATGCTTACAGTCTTTGCTACAGCCTGCCTTGGTTGAGGCAGTTCGCTCCACGTCGGAAACACTGCATATAGAAGTTCATTCGTGGAAGAGCCCCAAGAGTACACAGTGGGAGAAAAGCTGCTTGTGTTACCCCTGCAACTAAAGCAGAGTTCTACCGTTAAAACTGCGTGGTTTGGGAGAGGATATGCTTACAGTGCTCGCTACAGCCTGCCTTGGTTGAGGCAGTTCGCTCCACGTCGCAAACCCTGCATATAGAAGTTCATTCGTGGAAGAGCCCAAAGAGTACACAGTGGGAGAAAAACTGCTTGTGTTACCCCTGCAACTAAAGCAGAGTTCTACCGTTAAAACTGCGTGGTTTGGGAGATGATATGCTTACAGTCCTTGCTACAGCCTGCCATGGTGGAGGCATTTCGCTCCACGTGGAAATCCCTGCATAAAGAAGTTTATTCGTGTAAGAGCCCCAACAGTACACAGTGGGAGTAATGCTGCTTGTATTCCACCTGCAACTAAAGCAGATTTCTTTGGTAAAACTGCCGTGTTTTGTAAGAGGAAATGCTTACAGACTTTGCTACAGCCTGCCTTGGTTGAGGCAGTTCGCTCCACGTCGGAAACACTGCATATAGAAGTTCATTCGTGGAAGAGCCCCAAGAGTACACAGTGGGAGAAAAGCTGCTTGTGTTACCCCTGCAACTAAAGCAGAGTTCTACCGTTAAAACTGCGTGGTTTGGTAGAGGATATGCTTACAGTCCTCGGTACAGCCTGCCTTGGTTGAGGCAGTTCGCTCCACGTCGCAAACCCTGCATATAGAAGTTCATTCGTGGAAGAGCCCAAAGAGTACACAGTGGGAGAAAAGCTGCTTGTGTTACCCCTGCAACTAAAGCAGAGTTCTACCGTTAAAACTGCGTGGTTTGGGAGAGGATATGCTTACAGTCCTCGCTACAGCCTGCCACGGTTGAGGCAGTTCGATCCACGTGGGAATCCCTGCATAAAGAAGTTCATTCGTGTAAGAGCCGAAAGAGTACACAGTGGTAGAAATGATGCTTGTGTTTCACCTGCAACTAAAGCAGAATTCTTTGGTAAAACTGCCGTGTTGTGGAAGAGGAAATGCTTACAGTCCTCGCTACAGCCTTACTTGGTTGAGGCAATACGCTCCACTTCGGAAACCCTGCATATAGAAGTTCATTCGTGGAAGACCCCCAAGAGTACACAGTGGGAGAAAAGCTGCTTGTGTTACCCCTGCAACTTAAGCAGAGTTCTACCCTTAAAGCTGCGTGGTTTGGAAGAGGATATTCTTACAGTCCTCGCTACAGCCTGCCATGGTGGAGGCAGTTCGCTCCACGTGGGAATCCCTGCATAAAGAAGTTTATTCGTGTAAGAGCCCCAAGAGTACACAGTGGGAGTAATGCTGCTTGTATTCCACCTGCAACTAAAGCAGATTTCTTTGGTAAAACTGCCGTGTTTTTTAAGAGGAAATGCTTACAGTCCTTGCTACATCCTGCCTTGGTTGAGGCGGTTCGCTCCACGTCGGAAACACTGCATATAGAAGTTCATTCGTGGAAGAGCCCCAAGAATACACAGTTGGAGAAAAGCTGCTTGTGTTACCCCTGCAACTAAAGCAGAGTTCTACCGTTAAAACTGCGTGGTTTGGGAGAGGATATGCTTACAGTGCTCGCTACAGCCTGTCTTGGTTGAGGCAGTTCGCTCCACGTCGCAAACTCTGCATATAGAAGTTCATTCGTGGAAGAGCCCAAAGAGTACACAGTGGGAGAAAAACTGCTTGTGTTACCCCTGCAACTAACGCAGAGTTCTACCGTTAAAACTGCGTGGTTTGGGAGAGGATATGCTTACAGTCCTCGCTACAGCCTGCCATGGTGGAGGCATTTCGCTCCACGTGGGAATCCCTGCATAAAGAAGTTTATTCGTGTAAGAGCCCCAAGAGTACACAGTGGGAGTAATGCTGCTTGTATTCCACCTGCAACTAAAGCAGAATTCTTTGGTAAAACTGCCGTGTTTTTTAAGAGGAAATGCTTACAGTCTTTGCTACAGCCTGCCTTGGTTGAGGCAGTTCGCTCCACGTCGGAAACACTGAATATAGAAGTTCATTCGTGGAAGAGCCCCAAGAGTACACAGTGGGAGAAAAGCTGCTTGTGTTACCCTTGCAACTAAAGCAGAGTTCTACCGTTAAAACTGCGTGTTTTGGGATAGGATATGCTTACAGTCCTCGCTACAGCCTGCCACGGATGAGGCAGTTCGATCCACATGGGAATCCCTGCATAAAGAAGTTCATTCGTGTAAGAGCCCAAAGAATACACAGTGGGAGAAATGATGCTTGTGTTTCACCTGCAACTGAAGCAGAATTCTTTGGTAAAACTGCCGTGTTTTGGAAGAGGAATTGCTTACAGTCCTCGCTACAGCCTGCCTTGGTTGAGGCAGTTCGCTCCACGTCGGAAACCCTGCATATAGAAGTTCATTCGTGGAAGAGCCCAAAGAGTACACAGTGCGAGAAAAGCTGCTTGTGTTACCCCTGCAACTAAAGCAGAGTTCTACCGTTAAAACTGCGTGGTTTGGGAGAGGATATGCTTACAGTGCTCGCTACAGCCTGCCTTGGTTGAGGCAGTTCGCTCCACGTCGCAAACCCTGCATATAGAAGTTCATTCGTGGAAGAGCCCAAAGAGTACACAGTGGGAGAAAAACTGCTTGTGTTACCCCTGCAACTAAAGCAGAGTTCTACCGTTAAAACTGCGTGGTTTGGGAGATGATATGCTTACAGTCCTTGCTACAGCCTGCCATGGTGGAGGCATTTCGCTCCACGTGGAAATCCCTGCATAAAGAAGTTTATACGTGTAAGAGCCCCAAGAGTACACAGTGGGAGTAATGCTGCTTGTATTCCACCTGCAACTAAAGCAGATTTCTTTGGTAAAACTGCCGTGTTTTGTAAGAGGAAATGCTTACAGACTTTGCTACAGCCTGCCTTGGTTGAGGCAGTTCGCTCCACGTCGGAAACACTGCATAAAGAAGTTCATTCGTGCAAGAGCCCAAAGAGTACACACTGGGAGTAATGCTGCTTGTATTACACCTGCAACTAAAGCAGAATTCTTTGGTAAAACTGCCGTGTTTTGTAAGAGGAAATGCTTACAGTCCTTGCTACATCCTGCCTTCGTTGAGGCGGTTCGCTCCACGTCGGAAACCCTGCATATAGAAGTTCATTCTTGGAAGAGCCCCAAGAGTACACAGTGGGAGAAAAGCTGCTTGTGTTACCCCTGCAACTAAAGCAGAGTTCTACCGTTAAAACTGCGTGGTTTGGGAGAGGATATGCTTACAGTCCTCGCTACAGCCTGCCACGGTTGAGGCAGTTCGATCCACGTGGGAATCCCTGCATAAAGAAGTTCATTCGTGGAAGAGCCCAAAGAGTACACAGTGGGAGAAATGATGCTTGTGTTTCACCTGCAACTAAAGCAGAATTCTTTGGTAAAACTGCGGTGTTTTGGAAGAGGAAATGCTTACAGTCTTTGCTACAGCCTGCCTTGCTTGAGGCAGTTCGCTCCACGTCGGAAACACTGCATATAGAAGTTCATTCGTGGAAGAGCCCCAAGAGTACACAGTGGGAGAAAAACTGCTTGTGTTACCCCTGCAACTAAAGCAGAGTTCTACCGTTAAAACTGCGTGGTTTGGGAGAGGATATGCTTACAGTCCTCCCTACAGCCTGCCATGGTGGAGGCATTTCGCTCCACGTGGGAATCCCTGCATAAAGAAGTTTATTCGTGTAAGAGCCCCAAGAGTACACAGTGGGAGTAATGCTGCTTGTATTCCACTTGCAACTAAAGAAGAATTCTTTGGTAAAACTGCCGTGTTTTGTAAGAGGAAATGCTTACAGTCTTTGCTACAGCCTGCCTTGGTTGAGGCAGTTCGCTCCACGTCGGAAACACTGCATATAGAAATTCATTCGTGGAAGAGCCCCAAGAGTACACAGTGGGAGAAAAGCTGCTTGTGTTACCCCTGCAACTAAAGCAGAGTTCTACGGTTAAAACTGCGTGTTTTGGGATAGGATATGCTTACAGTCCTCACTACAGCCTGCCACGGTTGAGGCAGTTCGATCCACGGGGGAATCCCTGCATGAAGAAGTTCATTCTTGTAAGAGCCCAAAGAGTACACAGTGGGAGAAATGATGCTTGTTTCACCTGCAACTGAAGCAGAATTCTTTTGTAAAACTGCCGTGTTTTGGAAGAGGAAATGCTTACAGTCCTCGCTACAGCCTGCCTTGGTTGAGGCAGTTCGCTCCAATTCGGAAACCCTGCATATAGAAGTTCATTCGTGGAAGAGCCCAAAGAGTACACAGTGGGAGAAAAGCTGCTTGTGTTACCCCTGCAACTAAAGCAGAGTTCTACCGTTAAAACTGCGTGGTTTGGGAGAGGATATGCTTACAGTCCTCGCTACAGCCTGCCATGGTGGAGGCATTTCGCTCCACGTGGGAATCCCTGCATAAAGAAGTTTATTCGTGTAAGAGCCCCAAGAGTACACAGTGGGAGTAATGCTGCTTGTATTCCACCTGCAACTAAAGCAGAATTCTTTGGTAAAACTGCCGTGTTTTGTAAGAGGAAATGCTTACAATCATTGCTACAGCCTGCCTTGGTTGAGGCAGTTCGCTCCACGTCGGAAACACTGCATATAGAAGTTCATTCGTGGAAGAGCCCCAAGAGTACACAGTGGGAGAAAAGCTGCTTGTGTTACCCCTGCAACTAAAGCAGAGTTCTACCGTTAAAACTGCGTGGTTTGGGAGAGGATATGCTTACAGTCCTCGCTACAGCCTGCCTTGGTTGAGGCAGTTCGCTCCACGTCGCAAACCCTGCATATAGAAGTTCATTCGTGGAAGAGCCCAAAGAGTACACAGTGGGAGAAAAGCTGCTTGTGTTACCCCTGCAACTAAAGCAGAGTTCTACTGTTAAAACTGCGTGGTTTGGGAGAGGATATGCTTACAGTCCTCGCTACAGCCTGCCACGGTTGAGGCAGTTCGATCCACGTGGGAATCCCTGCATAAAGAAGTTCATTCGTGTAAGAGCCCAAAGAGTACACAGTGGGAGAAATGATGCTTGTGTTTCACCTGCAACTAAAGCAGAATTCTTTGGTAAAACTGCCGTGTTTTGGAAGAGGAAATGCTTACAGTCTTTGCTACAGCCTGCCTTGGTTGAGGCAGTTCGCTCCACGTCGGAAACACTGCATATAGAATTTCATTTGTGGAAGAGCCCCAAGAGTACACAGTGGGAGAAAAGCTGCTTGTGTTACCCCTGCAACTAAAGCAGAGTTCTACCGTTAAAACTGCGTGTTTTGGGAGAGGATATGCTTACAGTCCTCGCTACAGCCTGCCACGGTTGAGGCAGTTCGATCCACGTGGGAATCCCTGCATAAAGAAGTTCATTCGTGTAAGAGCCCAAAGAGTACACAGTGGGAGAAATGATGCTTGTGTTTCACCTGCAACTGAAGCAGAATTTTTTGGTAAAACTGCCGTGTTTTGGAAGAGGAAATGCTTACAGTCCTCGCTACAGCCTGCCTTGGTTGAGGCAGTTCGCTCCACGTCGCAAACCCTGCATATAGAAGTTCATTCGTGGAAGAGCCCAAAGAGTACACAGTGGGAGAAAAGCTGCTTGTGTTACCCCTGCAACTAAAGCAGAGTTCTACCGTTAAAACTGCGTGGTTTGGGAGAGGATATGCTTACAGTCCTCGCTACAGCCTGCCATGGTGGAGGCATTTCGCTCCACGTGGGAATCCCTGCATAAAGAAGTTTATTCGTGTAAGAGCCCCAAGAGTACACAGTGGGAGTAATGCTGCTTGTATTCCACCTGCAACTAAAGCAGAATTCTTTGGTAAAACTGCCGTGTTTTGTAAGAGGAAATGCTTACAGTCATTGCTACAGCCTGCCTTGGTTGAGGCAGTTCGCTCCACGTCGGAAACACTGCATATAGAAGTTCATTCGTGGAAGAGCCCCAAGAGTACACAGTTGGAGAAAAGCTGCTTGTGTTACCCCTGCAACTAAAGCAGAGTTCTACCGTTAAAACTGCGTGGTTTGGGAGAGGATATGCTTACAGTCCTCGCTACAGCCTGCCTTGGTTGAGGCAGTTCGATCCACGTCGCAAACCCTGCATATAGAAGTTCATTCGTGGAAGAGCCCAAAGAGTACACAGTGGGAGAAATGATGCTTGTGTTTCACCTGCAACTAAAGAAGAATTCTTTGGTACAACTGCCGTGTTTTGGAAGAGGAAATGCTTACAGTCCTCGCTACAGCCTTACTTGGTTGAGGCAATTCGCTCCACTTCGGAAACCCTGCATATAGAAGTTCATTCGTGGAAGACCCCCAAGAGTACACAGTGGGAGAAAAGCTGCTTGTGTTACCCCTGCAACTAAAGCAGAGTTGTACCGTTAAAGCTGCGTGGTTTGGGAGAGGATATGCTTACAGTCCTCGCTACAGCCTGCCATGGTGGAGGCAGTTCGCTCCACGTGGGAATCCCTGCATAAAGAAGTTCATTCGTGCAAGAGCCCAAAGAGTACACAGTGGGAGTAATGCTGCTTGTATTCCACCTGCCACTAAAGCAGAATTCTTTGGTAAAACTGCCGTGTTTTGTAAGAGGAAATGCTTACAGTCCTTGCTACATCCTGCCTTGGTTGAGGCGGTTCGCTCCACGTCGGAAACCCTGCATATAGAAGTTCATTCGTGGAAGAGCCCCAAGAGTACACAGTGGGAGAAAAGCTGCTTGTGTTACCCCTGCAACTAAAGCAGAGTTCTACCCTTAAAACTGCGTGGTTTGGGAGAGGATATGCTTACAGTGCTCGCTACAGCCTGTCTTGGTTGAGGCAGTTCGCTCCACGTCGCAAACCCTGCATATAGAAGTTCATTCGTGGAAGAGCCCAAAGAGTACACAGTGGGAGAAAAACTGCTTGTGTTACCCCTGCAACTAAAGCAGAGTTCTACCGTTAAAACTGCGTGGTTTGGTAGAGGATATGCTTACAGTCCTCGCTACAGCCTGCCATGGTGGAGGCATTTCGCTCCACGTGGGAATCCCTGCATAAACAAGTTTATTCGTGTAAGAGCCCCAACAGTACACAGTGGGAGTAATGCTGCTTGTATTCCACCTGCAACTAAAGCAGAATTCTTTGGTAAAACTGCCGTGTTTTGTAAGAGGAAATGCTTACAGTCTTTGCTACAGCCTGCCTTGGTTGAGGCAGTTCGCTCCACGTCGGAAACACTGCATATAGAAGTTCATTCGTGGAAGAGCCCCAAGAGTACACAGTGGGAGAAAAGCTGCTTGTGTTACCCCTGCAACTAAAGCAGAGTTCTACCGTTAAAACTGCGTGTTTTGGGATAGGATATGCTTACAGTCCTCGCTACAGCCTGCCACGGTTGAGGCAGTTCGATCCACGTGGGAATCCCTGCATAAAGAAGTTCATTCGTGTAAGAGCCCAAAGAGTACACAGTGGGAGAAATGATGCTTGTGTTTCACCTGCAACTGAAGCAGAATTCTTTGGTAAAACTGCCGTGTTTTGTAAGAGGAAATGCTTACAGTCCTCGCTACAGCCTGCCTTGGTTGAGGCAGTTCGCTCCACGTCGGAAACCCTGCATATAGAAGTTCATTCGTGGAAGAGCCCAAAGAGTACACAGTGGGAGAAAAGCTGCTTGTGTTACCCCTGCAACTAAAGCAGAGTTCTACCGTTAAAACTGCGTGGTTTGGGAGAGGATATGCTTACAGTCCTCGCTACAGCCTGCCATGGTGGAGGCATTTCGCTCCACGTGGGAATCCCTGCATAAAGAAGTTTATTCGTGTAAGAGCCCCAAGAGTACACAGTGGGAGTAATGCTGCTTGTATTCCACCTGCAACTAAAGGAGAATTCTTTGGTAAAACTGCCGTGTTTTGTAAGAGGAAATGCTTACAGTCTTTGCTACAGCCTGCCTTGGTTGAGGCAGTTCACTCCACGTCGGAAATACTGCATATAGAAGTTCATTCGTGGAAGAGCCCCAAGAGTACACAGTGGGAGAAAAGCTGCTTGTGTTACCCCTGCAACTAAAGCAGAGTTCTACCGTTAAAACTGCGTGTTTTGGGATAGGATATGCTTACAGTCCTCGCTACAGCCTGCCACGGTTGAGGCAGTTCGATCCACGTGGGAATCCCTGCATAAAGAAGTTCATTCTTGTAAGAGCCCAAAGAGTACACAGTGGGAGAAATGATGCTTGTTTCACCTGCAACTGAAGCAGAATTCTTTTGTAAAACTGCCGTGTTTTGGAAGAGGAAATGCTTACAGTCCTCGCTACAGCCTGCCTTGGTTGAGGCAGTTCGCTCCACGTCAGAAACACTGCATATAGAAGTTCATTCGTGGAAGAGCCCAAAGAGTACACAGTGGGAGAAAAGCTGCTTGTGTTACCCCTGCAACTAAAGCCGAGTTCTACCCTTAAAACTGCGTGGTTTGGGAGAGGATATGCTTACAGTGCTCGCTACAGCCTTCCTTGGTTGAGGCAGTTCGCTCCACGTGGGAATCCCTGCATAAAGAAGTTTATTCGTGTAAGAGCCCCAAGAGTACACAGTGGGAGTAATGCTGCTTGTATTCCACCTGCAACTAAAGCAGAATTCTTTGGTAAAACTGCCGTGTTTTGTAAGAGGAAATGCTTACAATCATTGCTACAGCCTGCCTTGGTTGAGGCAGTTCGCTCCACGTCGGAAACACTGCATATAGAAGTTCATTCGTGGAAGAGCCCCAAGAGTACACAGTGGGAGAAAAGCTGCTTGTGTTACCCCTGCAACTAAAGCAGAGTTCTACCGTTAAAACTGCGTGGTTTGGGAGAGGATATGCTTACAGTCCTCGCTACAGCCTGCCTTGGTTGAGGCAGTTCGCTCCACGTCGCAAACCCTGCATATAGAAGTTCATTCGTGGAAGAGCCCAAAGAGTACACAGTGGGAGAAAAGCTGCTTGTGTTACCCCTGCAACTAAAGCCGAGTTCTACCCTTAAAACTGCGTGGTTTGGGAGAGGATATGCTTACAGTGCTCGCTACAGCCTTCCTTGGTTGAGGCAGTTCGCTCCACGTGGGAATCCCTGCATAAAGAAGTTTATTCGTGTAAGAGCCCCAAGAGTACACAGTGGGAGTAATGCTGCTTGTATTCCACCTGCAACTAAAGCAGAATTCTTTGGTAAAACTGCCGTGTTTTGTAAGAGGAAATGCTTACAGTCTTTGCTACAGCCTGCCTTGGTTGAGGCAGTTCGCTCCACGTCGGAAACACTGCATATAGAATTTCATTCGTGGAAGAGCCCCAAGAGTACACAGTGGGAGAAAAGCTGCTTGTGTTACCCCTGCAACTAAAGCAGAGTTCTACCGTTAAAACTGCGTGTTTTGGGATAGGATATGCTTACAGTCCTCGCTACAGCCTGCCACGGTTGAGGCAGTTCGATCCACGTGGGAATCCCTGCATAAAGAAGTTCATTCGTGTAAGAGCCCAAAGAGTACACAGTGGGAGAAATGATGCTTGTGTTTCACCTGCAACTGAAGCAGAATTTTTTGGTAAAACTGCCGTGTTTTGTAAGAGGAAATGCTTACAGTCCTCGCTACAGCCTGCCTTGGTTGAGGCAGTTCGCTCCACGTCGCAAACCCTGCATATAGAAGTTCATTCGTGGAAGAGCCCAAAGAGTACACAGTGGGAGAAAAGCTGCTTGTGTTACCCCTGCAACTAAAGCAGAGTTCTACCGTTAAAACTGCGTGGTTTGGGAGAGGATATGCTTACAGTCCTCGCTACAGCCTGCCATGGTGGAGGCATTTCGCTCCACGTGGGAATCCCTGCATAAAGAAGTTTATTCGTGTAAGAGCCCCAAGAGTACACAGTGGGAGTAATGCTGCTTGTATTCCACCTGCAACTAAAGCAGAATTCTTTGGTAAAACTGCCGTGTTTTGTAAGAGGAAATGCTTACAGTCATTGCTACAGCCTGCCTTGGTTGAGGCAGTTCGCTCCACGTCGGAAACAGTGCATATAGAAGTTCATTCGTGGAAGAGCCCCAAGAGTACACAGTTGGAGAAAAGCTGCTTGTGTTACCCCTGCAACTAAAGCAGAGTTCTACCGTTAAAACTGCGTGGTTTGGGAGAGGATATGCTTACAGTCCTCGCTACAGCCTGCCTTGGTTGAGGCAGTTCGATCCACGTCGCAAACCCTGCATATAGAAGTTCATTCGTGGAAGAGCCCAAAGAGTACACAGTGGGAGAAATGATGCTTGTGTTTCACCTGCAACTAAAGCAGAATTCTTTGGTACAACTGCCGTGTTTGGAAGAGGAAATGCTTACAGTCCTCGCTACAGCCTTACTTGGTTGAGGCAATTCGCTCCACTTCGGAAACCCTGCATATAGAAGTTCATTCGTGGAAGACCCCCAAGAGTACACAGTGGGAGAAAAGCTGCTTGTGTTACCCCTGCAACTAAAGCAGAGTTCTACCGTTAAAGCTGCGTGGTTTGGGAGAGGATATGCTTACAGTCCTCACTACAGCCTGCCATGGTGGAGGCAGTTCGCTCCACGTGGGAATCCCTGCATAAAGAAGTTCATTCGTGCAAGAGCCCAAAGAGTACACAGTGGGAGTAATGCTGCTTGTATTCCACCTGCCACTAAAGCAGAATTCTTTGGTAAAACTGCCGTGTTTTGTAAGAGGAAATGCTTACAGTCCTTGCTACATCCTGCCTTGGTTGAGGCGGTTCGCTCCACGTCGGAAACCCTGCATATAGAAGTTCATTCGTGGAAGAGCCCCAAGAGTACACAGTGGGAGAAAAG
The DNA here is from genome assembly GCF_025265405.1 of Mesoplodon densirostris. Classification (NCBI taxonomy): domain Eukaryota; kingdom Metazoa; phylum Chordata; class Mammalia; order Artiodactyla; family Ziphiidae; genus Mesoplodon; species Mesoplodon densirostris. Next base: position 91,670,522 of record NC_082672.1, read on the forward strand.
CTGCTTGTGTTACCCCTGCAACTAAAGCAGAGTTCTACCCTTAAAACTGCGTGGTTTGGGAGAGGATATGCTTACAGTGCTCGCTACAGCCTGTCTTGGTTGAGGCAGTTCGCTCCACGTCGCAAACCCTGCATATAGAAGTTCATTCGTGGAAGAGCCCAAAGAGTACACAGTGGGAGAAAAACTGCTTGTGTTACCCCTGCAACTAAAGCAGAGTTCTACCGTTAAAACTGCGTGGTTTGGTAGAGGATATGCTTACAGTCCTCGCTACAGCCTGCCATGGTGGAGGCATTTCGCTCCACGTGGGAATCCCTGCATAAACAAGTTTATTCGTGTAAGAGCCCCAACAGTACACAGTGGGAGTAATGCTGCTTGTATTCCACCTGCAACTAAAGCAGAATTCTTTGGTAAAACTGCCGTGTTTTGTAAGAGGAAATGCTTACAGTCTTTGCTACAGCCTGCCTTGGTTGAGGCAGTTCGCTCCACGTCGGAAACACTGCATATAGAAGTTCATTCGTGGAAGAGCCCCAAGAGTACACAGTGGGAGAAAAGCTGCTTGTGTTACCCCTGCAACTAAAGCAGAGTTCTACCGTTAAAACTGCGTGTTTTGGGATAGGATATGCTTACAGTCCTCGCTACAGCCTGCCACGGTTGAGGCAGTTCGATCCACGTGGGAATCCCTGCATAAAGAAGTTCATTCGTGTAAGAGCCCAAAGAGTACACAGTGGGAGAAATGATGCTTGTGTTTCACCTGCAACTGAAGCAGAATTCTTTGGTAAAACTGCCGTGTTTTGTAAGAGGAAATGCTTACAGTCCTCGCTACAGCCTGCCTTGGTTGAGGCAGTTCGCTCCACGTCGGAAACCCTGCATATAGAAGTTCATTCGTGGAAGAGCCCAAAGAGTACACAGTGGGAGAAAAGCTGCTTGTGTTACCCCTGCAACTAAAGCAGAGTTCTACCGTTAAAACTGCGTGGTTTGGGAGAGGATATGCTTACAGTCCTCGCTACAGCCTGCCATGGTGGAGGCATTTCGCTCCACGTGGGAATCCCTGCATAAAGAAGTTTATTCGTGTAAGAGCCCCAAGAGTACACAGTGGGAGTAATGCTGCTTGTATTCCACCTGCAACTAAAGGAGAATTCTTTGGTAAAACTGCCGTGTTTTGTAAGAGGAAATGCTTACAGTCTTTGCTACAGCCTGCCTTGGTTGAGGCAGTTCGCTCCACGTCGGAAATACTGCATATAGAAGTTCATTCGTGGAAGAGCCCCAAGAGTACACAGTGGGAGAAAAGCTGCTTGTGTTACCCCTGCAACTAAAGCAGAGTTCTACCGTTAAAACTGCGTGTTTTGGGATAGGATATGCTTACAGTCCTCGCTACAGCCTGCCACGGTTGAGGCAGTTCGATCCACGTGGGAATCCCTGCATAAAGAAGTTCATTCTTGTAAGAGCCCAAAGAGTACACAGTGGGAGAAATGATGCTTGTTTCACCTGCAACTGAAGCAGAATTCTTTTGTAAAACTGCCGTGTTTTGGAAGAGGAAATGCTTACAGTCCTCGCTACAGCCTGCCTTGGTTGAGGCAGTTCGCTCCACGTCAGAAACACTGCATATAGAAGTTCATTCGTGGAAGAGCCCAAAGAGTACACAGTGGGAGAAAAGCTGCTTGTGTTACCCCTGCAACTAAAGCCGAGTTCTACCCTTAAAACTGCGTGGTTTGGGAGAGGATATGCTTACAGTGCTCGCTACAGCCTTCCTTGGTTGAGGCAGTTCGCTCCACGTTGCAAACCCTGCATATAGAAGTTCATTCGTGGAAGAGCCCAAAGAGTACACAGTGGGAGAAAAACTGCTTGTGTTACCCCTGCAACTAAAGCAGAGTTCTACCGTTAAAACTGCGTGGTTTGGGAGAGGATATGCTTACAGTCCTCGCTACAGCCTGCCATGGTGGAGGCATTTCGCTCCACGTGGGAATCCCTGCATAAAGAAGTTTATTCGTGTAAGAGGCCCAAGAGTACACAGTGGGAGTAATGCTGCTTGTATTCCACCTGCAACTAAAGCAGAATTCTTTGGTAAAACTGCCGTGTTTTGGAAGAGGAAATGCTTACAATCATTGCTACAGCCTGCCTTGGTTGAGGCAGTTCGCTCCACGTCGGAAACACTGCATATAGAAGTTCATTCGTGGAAGAGCCCCAAGAGTACACAGTGGGAGAAAAGCTGCTTGTGTTACCCCTGCAACTAAAGCAGAGTTCTACCGTTAAAACTGCGTGGTTTGGGAGAGGATATGCTTACAGTCCTCGCTACAGCCTGCCTTGGTTGAGGCAGTTCGCTCCACGTCGCAAACCCTGCATATAGAAGTTCATTCGTGGAAGAGCCCAAAGAGTACACAGTGGGAGAAAAGCTGCTTGTGTTACCCCTGCAACTAAAGCAGAGTTCTACCGTTAAAACTGCGTGTTTTGGGATAGGATATGCTTACAGTCCTCGCTACAGCCTGCCACGGTTGAGGCAGTTCGATCCACGTGGGAATCCCTGCATAAAGAAGTTCATTCGTGTAAGAGCCCAAAGAGTACACAGTGGGAGAAATGATGCTTGTGTTTCACCTGCAACTGAAGCAGAATTTTTTGGTAAAACTGCCGTGTTTTGGAAGAGGAAATGCTTACAGTCCTCGCTACAGCCTGCCTTGGTTGAGGCAGTTCGCTCCACGTCGCAAACCCTGCATATAGAAGTTCATTCGTGGAAGAGCCCAAAGAGTACACAGTGGGAGAAAAGCTGCTTGTGTTACCCCTGCAACTAAAGCAGAGTTCTACCGTTAAAACTGCGTGGTTTGGGAGAGGATATGCTTACAGTCCTCGCTACAGCCTGCCATGGTGGAGGCATTTCGCTCCACGTGGGAATCCCTGCATAAAGAAGTTTATTCGTGTAAGAGCCCCAAGAGTACACAGTGGGAGTAATGCTGCTTGTATTCCACCTGCAACTAAAGCAGAATTCTTTGGTAAAACTGCCGTGTTTTGTAAGAGGAAATGCTTACAGTCATTGCTACAGCCTGCCTTGGTTGAGGCAGTTCGCTCCACGTCGGAAACACTGCATATAGAAGTTCATTCGTGGAAGAGCCCCAAGAGTACACAGTTGGAGAAAAGCTGCTTGTGTTACCCCTGCAACTAAAGCAGAGTTCTACCGTTAAAACTGCGTGGTTTGGGAGAGGATATGCTTACAGTCCTCGCTACAGCCTGCCTTGGTTGAGGCAGTTCGATCCACGTCGCAAACCCTGCATATAGAAGTTCATTCGTGGAAGAGCCCAAAGAGTACACAGTGGGAGAAATGATGCTTGTGTTTCACCTGCAACTAAAGCAGAATTCTTTGGTACAACTGCCGTGTTTTGGAAGAGGAAATGCTTACAGTCCTCGCTACAGCCTTACTTGGTTGAGGCAATTCGCTCCACTTCGGAAACCCTGCATATAGAAGTTCATTCGTGGAAGACCCCCAAGAGTACACAGTGGGAGAAAAGCTGCTTGTGTTACCCCTGCAACTAAAGCAGAGTTCTACCGTTAAAGCTGCGTGGTTTGGGAGAGGATATGCTTACAGTCCTCACTACAGCCTGCCATGGTGGAGGCAGTTCGCTCCACGTGGGAATCCCTGCATAAAGAAGTTCATTCGTGCAAGAGCCCAAAGAGTACACAGTGGGAGTAATGCTGCTTGTATTCCACCTGCCACTAAAGCAGAATTCTTTGGTAAAACTGCCGTGTTTTGTAAGAGGAAATGCTTACAGTCCTTGCTACATCCTGCCTTTGTTGAGGCGGTTCGCTCCACGTCGGAAACCCTGCATATAGAAGTTCATTCGTGGAAGAGCCCCAAGAGTACACAGTGGGAGAAAAGCTGCTTGTGTTACCCCTGCAACTAAAGCAGAGTTCTACCCTTAAAACTGCGTGGTTTGGGAGAGGATATGCTTACAGTGCTCGCTACAGCCTGTCTTGGTTGAGGCAGTTCGCTCCACGTCGCAAACCCTGCATATAGAAGTTCATTCGTGGAAGAGCCCAAAGAGTACACAGTGGGAGAAAAACTGCTTGTGTTACCCCTGCAACTAAAGCAGAGTTCTACCGTTAAAACTGCGTGGTTTGGTAGAGGATATGCTTACAGTCCTCGCTACAGCCTGCCATGGTGGAGGCATTTCGCTCCACGTGGGAATCCCTGCATAAACAAGTTTATTCGTGTAAGAGCCCCAAGAGTACACAGTGGGAGTAATGCTGCTTGTATTCCACCTGCAACTAAAGCAGAATTCTTTGGTAAAACTGCCGTGTTTTGTAAGAGGAAATGCTTACAGTCTTTGCTACAGCCTGCCTTGGTTGAGGCAGTTCGCTCCACGTCGGAAACACTGCATATAGAAGTTCATTCGTGGAAGAGCCCCAAGAGTACACAGTGGGAGAAAAGCTGCTTGTGTTACCCCTGCAACTAAAGCAGAGTTCTACCGTTAAAACTGCGTGTTTTGGGATAGGATATGCTTACAGTCCTCGCTACAGCCTGCCACGGTTGAGGCAGTTCGATCCACGTGGGAATCCCTGCATAAAGAAGTTCATTCGTGTAAGAGCCCAAAGAGTACACAGTGGGAGAAATGATGCTTGTGTTTCACCTGCAACTGAAGCAGAATTCTTTGGTAAAACTGCCGTGTTTTGTAAGAGGAAATGCTTACAGTCCTCGCTACAGCCTGCCTTGGTTGAGGCAGTTCGCTCCACGTCGGAAACCCTGCATATAGAAGTTCATTCGTGGAAGAGCCCAAAGAGTACACAGTGGGAGAAAAGCTGCTTGTGTTACCCCTGCAACTAAAGCAGAGTTCTACCGTTAAAACTGCGTGGTTTGGGAGAGGATATGCTTACAGTCCTCGCTACAGCCTGCCATGGTGGAGGCATTTCGCTCCACGTGGGAATCCCTGCATAAAGAAGTTTATTCGTGTAAGAGCCCCAAGAGTACACAGTGGGAGTAATGCTGCTTGTATTCCACCTGCAACTAAAGGAGAATTCTTTGGTAAAACTGCCGTGTTTTGTAAGAGGAAATGCTTACAGTCTTTGCTACAGCCTGCCTTGGTTGAGGCAGTTCGCTCCACGTCGGAAATACTGCATATAGAAGTTCATTCGTGGAAGAGCCCCAAGAGTACACAGTGGGAGAAAAGCTGCTTGTGTTACCCCTGCAACTAAAGCAGAGTTCTACCGTTAAAACTGCGTGTTTTGGGATAGGATATGCTTACAGTCCTCGCTACAGCCTGCCACGGTTGAGGCAGTTCGATCCACGTGGGAATCCCTGCATAAAGAAGTTCATTCTTGTAAGAGCCCAAAGAGTACACAGTGGGAGAAATGATGCTTGTTTCACCTGCAACTGAAGCAGAATTCTTTTGTAAAACTGCCGTGTTTTGGAAGAGGAAATGCTTACAGTCCTCGCTACAGCCTGCCTTGGTTGAGGCAGTTCGCTCCACGTCAGAAACACTGCATATAGAAGTTCATTCGTGGAAGAGCCCAAAGAGTACACAGTGGGAGAAAAGCTGCTTGTGTTACCCCTGCAACTAAAGCCGAGTTCTACCCTTAAAACTGCGTGGTTTGGGAGAGGATATGCTTACAGTGCTCGCTACAGCCTTCCTTGGTTGAGGCAGTTCGCTCCACGTTGCAAACCCTGCATATAGAAGTTCATTCGTGGAAGAGCCCAAAGAGTACACAGTGGGAGAAAAACTGCTTGTGTTACCCCTGCAACTAAAGCAGAGTTCTACCGTTAAAACTGCGTGGTTTGGGAGAGGATATGCTTACAGTCCTCGCTACAGCCTGCCATGGTGGAGGCATTTCGCTCCACGTGGGAATCCCTGCATAAAGAAGTTTATTCGTGTAAGAGGCCCAAGAGTACACAGTGGGAGTAATGCTGCTTGTATTCCACCTGCAACTAAAGCAGAATTCTTTGGTAAAACTGCAGTGTTTTGGAAGAGGAAATGCTTACAATCATTGCTACAGCCTGCCTTGGTTGAGGCAGTTCGCTCCACGTCGGAAACACTGCATATAGAAGTTCATTCGTGGAAGAGCCCCAAGAGTACACAGTGGGAGAAAAGCTGCTTGTGTTACCCCTGCAACTAAAGCAGAGTTCTACCGTTAAAACTGCGTGGTTTGGGAGAGGATATGCTTACAGTCCTCGCTACAGCCTGCCTTGGTTGAGGCAGTTCGCTCCACGTCGCAAACCCTGCATATAGAAGTTCATTCGTGGAAGAGCCCAAAGAGTACACAGTGGGAGAAAAGCTGCTTGTGTTACCCCTGCAACTAAAGCAGAGTTCTACCGTTAAAACTGCGTGGTTTCGGAGAGGATAAGCTTACAGTCCTCGCTACAGCCTGCCACGGTTGAGGCAGTTCGATCCACGTGGGAATCCCTGCATAAAGAAGTTCATTCGTGTAAGAGCCCAAAGAGTACACAGTGGGAGAAATGATGCTTGTGTTTCACCTGCAACTAAAGCAGAATTCTTTGGTAAAACTGCCGTGTTTTGGAAGAGGAAATGATTACAGTCTTTGCTACAGCCTGCCTTGGTTGAGGCAGTTCGCTCCACGTTGGAAACACTGCATATAGAAGTTCATTCGTGGAAGAGCCCCAAGAGTACACAGTGGGAGAAAAGCTGCTTGTGTTACCCCTGCAACTAAAGCAGAGTTCTACCGTTAAAACTGAGTGTTTTGGGATAGGATATGCTTACAGTCCTCGCTACAGCCTGCCACGGTTGACGCAGTTCGATCCACGTGGGAATCCCTGCATAAAGAAGTTCATTCGTGTAAGAGCCCAAAGAGTACACAGTGGGAGAAATGATGCTTGTGTTTCACCTGCAACTGAAGCAGAATTTTTTGGTAAAACTGCCGTGTTTTGGAAGAGGAAATGCTTACAGTCCTCGCTACAGCCTGCCTTGGTTGAGGCAGTTCGATCCACGTCGCAAACCCTGCATATAGAAGTTCATTCGTGGAAGAGCCCAAAGAGTACACAGTGGGAGGAAAACTGCTTGTGTTACCCCTGCAACTAAAGCAGAGTTCTACCGTTAAAACTGCGTGGTTTGGGAGAGGATATGCTTACAGTCCTCGCTACAGCCTGCCATGGTGGAGGCATTTCGCTCCACGTGGGAATCCCTGCATAAAGAAGTTTATTCGTGTAAGAGCCCCAAGAGTACACAGTGGGAGTAATGCTGCTTGTATTCCACCTGCAACTAAAGCAGAATTCTTTGGTAAAACTGCCGTGTTTTGTAAGAGGAAATGCTTACAGTCATTGCTACAGCCTGCCTTGGTTGAGGCAGTTCGCTCCACGTCGGAAACACTGCATATAGAAGTTCATTCGTGGAAGAGCCCCAAGAGTACACAGTTGGAGAAAAGCTGCTTGTGTTACCCCTGCAACTAAAGCAGAGTTCTACCGTTAAAACTGCGTGGTTTGGGAGAGGATATGCTTACAGTCCTCGCTACAGCCTGCCTTGGTTGAGGCAGTTCGATCCACGTCGCAAACCCTGCATATAGAAGTTCATTCGTGGAAGAGCCCAAAGAGTACACAGTGGGAGAAATGATGCTTGTGTTTCACCTGCAACTAAAGCAGAATTCTTTGGTAAAACTGCCGTGTTTTGGAAGAGGAAATGCTTACAGTCCTCGCTACAGCCTTACTTGGTTGAGGCAATTCGCTCCACTTCGGAAACCCTGCATATAGAAGTTCATTCGTGGAAGACCCCCAAGGGTACACAGTGGGAGAAAAGCTGCTTGTGTTACCCCTGCAACTAAAGCAGAGTTCTACCGTTAAAGCTGCGTGGTTTGGGAGAGGATATGCTTACAGTCCTCGCTACAGCCTGCCATGGTGGAGGCAGTTCGCTCCACGTGGGAATCCCTGCATAAAGAAGTTCATTCGTGCAACAGCCCAAAGAGTACACAGTGGGAGTAATGCTGCTTGTATTCCACCTGCAACTAAAGCAGAATTCTTTGGTAAAACTGCCGTGTTTTGTAAGAGGAAATGCTTACAGTCCTTGCTACATCCTGCCTTGGTTAAGGCGGTTCGCTCCACGTCAAAAACCCTGCATATAGAAGTTCATTCGTTGAAGAGCCCCAAGAGTACACAGTGGGAGAAAAGCTGCTTGTGTTACCCCTGCAACTAAAGCAGAGTTCTACCGTTAAAACTGCGTGGTTTGGGAGAGGATATGCTGACAGTGCTCGCTACAGCCTGTCTTGGTTGAGGCAGTTCGCTCCACGTCGAAAACCCTGCATATAGAAGTTCATTCGTGGAAGAGCCCAAAGAGTACACAGTGGGAGAAATGCTGCTTGTATTCCACCTGCAACTAAAGCAGAATTCTTTGGTAAAACTGCCGTGTTTTGTAAGAGGAAATGCTTACAGTCTTTGCTACAGCCTGCCTTGGTTGAGGCAGTTTGCTCCACGTCGGAAACACTGCATATAGAAGTTCATTCGTGGAAGAGCCACAAGAGTACACAGTGGGAGAAAAGCTGCTTGTGTTACCCCTGCAACTAAAGCAGAGTTCTACCGTTAAAACTGCGTGGTTTGGGAGAGGATATGCTTACAGTGCTCGCTACAGCCTGTCTTGGTTGAGGCAGTTCGCTCCACTTCGGAAAACCTGCATATAGAAGTTCATTCGTGGAAGAGCCCAAAGAGTACACAGTGGGAGAAAAACTGCTTGTGTTACCCCTGCAACTAAAGCAGAGTTCTACCGTTAAAACTGCGTGGTTTTGGAGAGGATATGCTTACAGTCCTCGCTACAGCCTGCCATGGTGGAGGCATTTCGCTCCACGTGGGAATCCCTGCATAAAGAAGTTTATTCGTGTAAGAGCCCCAAGAGTACACAGTGGGAGTAATGCTGCTTGTATTCCACCTGCAACTAAAGCAGAATTCTTTGGTAAAACTGCCGTGTTTTGTAAGAGGAAATGCTTACAGTCATTGCTACAGCCTGCCTTGGTTGAGGCAGTTCGCTCCACGTCGGAAACACTGCATATAGAAGTTCATTCGTGGAAGAGCCCCAAGAGTACACAGTGGGAGAAAAGCTGCTTGTGTTACCCCTGCAACTAAAGCAGAGTTCTACCGTTAAAACTGCGTGGTTTGGGAGAGGATATGCTTACAGTCCTCGCTACAGCCTGCCACGGTTGAGGCAGTTCGATCCACGTGGGAATCCCTGCATAAAGAAGTTCATTCGTGTAAGAGCCCAAAGAGTACACAGTGGGAGAAATGATGCTTGTGTTTCACCTGCAACTAAAGCAGAATTCTTTGGTAAAACTGCCGTGTTTTGGAAGAGGAAATGCTTACAGTCCTCGCTACAGCCTTACTTGGTTGAGGCAATTCGCTCCGCTTCGGAAACCCTGCATATAGAAGTTCCTTCGTGGAAGACCCCCAAGAGTACACAGTGGGAGAGAAGCTGCTTGTGTTACCCCTGCAACTAAAGCAGAGTTCTACCGTTAAAGCTGCGTGGTTTGGGAGAGGATATGCTTACAGTCCTCGCTACAGCCTGCCATGGTGGAGGCAGTTCGCTCCACGTGGGAATCCCTGCATAAAGAAGTTCATTCGTGTAAGAGCCCAAAGAGTACACAGTGGGAGAAATGATGCTTGTGTTTCACCTGCAACTGAAGCAGAATTTTTTGGTAAAACTGCCGTGTTTTGGAAGAGGAAATGCTTACAGTCCTCGCTACAGCCTGCCTTGGTTGAGGCAGTTCGATCCACGTCGCAAACCCTGCATATAGAAGTTCATTCGTGGAAGAGCCCAAAGAGTACACAGTGGGAGGAAAACTGCTTGTGTTACCCCTGCAACTAAAGCAGAGTTCTACCGTTAAAACTGCGTGGTTTGGGAGAGGATATGCTTACAGTCCTCGCTACAGCCTGCCATGGTGGAGGCATTTCGCTCCACGTGGGAATCCCTGCATAAAGAAGTTTATTCGTGTAAGAGCCCCAAGAGTACACAGTGGGAGTAATGCTGCTTGTATTCCACCTGCAACTAAAGCAGAATTCTTTGGTAAAACTGCCGTGTTTTGTAAGAGGAAATGCTTACAGTCATTGCTACAGCCTGCCTTGGTTGAGGCAGTTCGCTCCACGTCGGAAACACTGCATATAGAAGTTCATTCGTGGAAGAGCCCCAAGAGTACACAGTTGGAGAAAAGCTGCTTGTGTTACCCCTGCAACTAAAGCAGAGTTCTACCGTTAAAACTGCGTGGTTTGGGAGAGGATATGCTTACAGTCCTCGCTACAGCCTGCCTTGGTTGAGGCAGTTCGATCCACGTCGCAAACCCTGCATATAGAAGTTCATTCGTGGAAGAGCCCAAAGAGTACACAGTGGGAGAAATGATGCTTGTGTTTCACCTGCAACTAAAGCAGAATTCTTTGGTAAAACTGCCGTGTTTTGGAAGAGGAAATGCTTACAGTCCTCGCTACAGCCTTACTTGGTTGAGGCAATTCGCTCCACTTCGGAAACCCTGCATATAGAAGTTCATTCGTGGAAGACCCCCAAGGGTACACAGTGGGAGAAAAGCTGCTTGTGTTACCCCTGCAACTAAAGCAGAGTTCTACCGTTAAAGCTGCGTGGTTTGGGAGAGGATATGCTTACAGTCCTCGCTACAGCCTGCCATGGTGGAGGCAGTTCGCTCCACGTGGGAATCCCTGCATAAAGAAGTTCATTCGTGCAACAGCCCAAAGAGTACACAGTGGGAGTAATGCTGCTTGTATTCCACCTGCAACTAAAGCAGAATTCTTTGGTAAAACTGCCGTGTTTTGTAAGAGGAAATGCTTACAGTCATTGCTACAGCCTGCCTTGGTTGAGGCAGTTCGCTCCACGTCGGAAACACTGCATATAGAAGTTCATTCGTGGAAGAGCCCCAAGAGTACACAGTGGGAGAAAAGCTGCTTGTGTTACCCCTGCAACTAAAGCAGAGTTCTACCGTTAAAACTGCGTGGTTTGGGAGAGGATATGCTTACAGTCCTCGCTACAGCCTGCCACGGTTGAGGCAGTTCGATCCACGTGGGAATCCCTGCATAAAGAAGTTCATTCGTGTAAGAGCCCAAAGAGTACACAGTGGGAGAAATGATGCTTGTGTTTCACCTGCAACTAAAGCAGAATTCTTTGGTAAAACTGCCGTGTTTTGGAAGAGGAAATGCTTACAGTCCTCGCTACAGCCTTACTTGGTTGAGGCAATTCGCTCCGCTTCGGAAACCCTGCATATAGAAGTTCCTTCGTGGAAGACCCCCAAGAGTACACAGTGGGAGAGAAGCTGCTTGTGTTACCCCTGCAACTAAAGCAGAGTTCTACCGTTAAAGCTGCGTGGTTTGGGAGAGGATATGCTTACAGTCCTCGCTACAGCCTGCCATGGTGGAGGCAGTTCGCTCCACGTGGGAATCCCTGCATAAAGAAGTTCATTCGTGTAAGAGCCCAAAGAGTACACAGTGGGAGAAATGATGCTTGTGTTTCACCTGCAACTGAAGCAGAATTTTTTGGTAAAACTGCCGTGTTTTGGAAGAGGAAATGCTTACAGTCCTCGCTACAGCCTGCCTTGGTTGAGGCAGTTCGATCCACGTCGCAAACCCTGCATATAGAAGTTCATTCGTGGAAGAGCCCAAAGAGTACACAGTGGGAGGAAAACTGCTTGTGTTACCCCTGCAACTAAAGCAGAGTTCTACCGTTAAAACTGCGTGGTTTGGGAGAGGATATGCTTACAGTCCTCGCTACAGCCTGCCATGGTGGAGGCATTTCGCTCCACGTGGGAATCCCTGCATAAAGAAGTTTATTCGTGTAAGAGCCCCAAGAGTACACAGTGGGAGTAATGCTGCTTGTATTCCACCTGCAACTAAAGCAGAATTCTTTGGTAAAACTGCCGTGTTTTGTAAGAGGAAATGCTTACAGTCATTGCTACAGCCTGCCTTGGTTGAGGCAGTTCGCTCCACGTCGGAAACACTGCATATAGAAGTTCATTCGTGGAAGAGCCCCAAGAGTACACAGTTGGAGAAAAGCTGCTTGTGTTACCCCTGCAACTAAAGCAGAGTTCTACCGTTAAAACTGCGTGGTTTGGGAGAGGATATGCTTACAGTCCTCGCTACAGCCTGCCTTGGTTGAGGCAGTTCGATCCACGTCGCAAACCCTGCATATAGAAGTTCATTCGTGGAAGAGCCCAAAGAGTACACAGTGGGAGAAATGATGCTTGTGTTTCACCTGCAACTAAAGCAGAATTCTTTGGTAAAACTGCCGTGTTTTGGAAGAGGAAATGCTTACAGTCCTCGCTACAGCCTTACTTGGTTGAGGCAATTCGCTCCACTTCGGAAACCCTGCATATAGAAGTTCATTCGTGGAAGACCCCCAAGGGTACACAGTGGGAGAAAAGCTGCTTGTGTTACCCCTGCAACTAAAGCAGAGTTCTACCGTTAAAGCTGCGTGGTTTGGGAGAGGATATGCTTACAGTCCTCGCTACAGCCTGCCATGGTGGAGGCAGTTCGCTCCACGTGGGAATCCCTGCATAAAGAAGTTCATTCGTGCAACAGCCCAAAGAGTACACAGTGGGAGTAATGCTGCTTGTATTCCACCTGCAACTAAAGCAGAATTCTTTGGTAAAACTGCCGTGTTTTGTAAGAGGAAATGCTTACAGTCCTTGCTACATCCTGCCTTGGTTAAGGCGGTTCGCTCCACGTCAAAAACCCTGCATATAGAAGTTCATTCGTTGAAGAGCCCCAAGAGTACACAGTGGGAGAAAAGCTGCTTGTGTTACCCCTGCAACTAAAGCAGAGTTCTACCGTTAAAACTGCGTGGTTTGGGAGAGGATATGCTGACAGTGCTCGCTACAGCCTGTCTTGGTTGAGGCAGTTCGCTCCACGTCGAAAACCCTGCATATAGAAGTTCATTCGTGGAAGAGCCCAAAGAGTACACAGTGGGAGAAATGCTGCTTGTATTCCACCTGCAACTAAAGCAGAATTCTTTGGTAAAACTGCCGTGTTTTGTAAGAGGAAATGCTTACAGTCTTTGCTACAGCCTGCCTTGGTTGAGGCAGTTTGCTCCACGTCGGAAACACTGCATATAGAAGTTCATTCGTGGAAGAGCCACAAGAGTACACAGTGGGAGAAAAGCTGCTTGTGTTACCCCTGCAACTAAAGCAGAGTTCTACCGTTAAAACTGCGTGGTTTGGGAGAGGATATGCTTACAGTGCTCGCTACAGCCTGTCTTGGTTGAGGCAGTTCGCTCCACTTCGGAAAACCTGCATATAGAAGTTCATTCGTGGAAGAGCCCAAAGAGTACACAGTGGGAGAAAAACTGCTTGTGTTACCCCTGCAACTAAAGCAGAGTTCTACCGTTAAAACTGCGTGGTTTTGGAGAGGATATGCTTACAGTCCTCGCTACAGCCTGCCATGGTGGAGGCATTTCGCTCCACGTGGGAATCCCTGCATAAAGAAGTTTATTCGTGTAAGAGCCCCAAGAGTACACAGTGGGAGTAATGCTGCTTGTATTCCACCTGCAACTAAAGCAGAATTCTTTGGTAAAACTGCCGTGTTTTGTAAGAGGAAATGCTTACAGTCATTGCTACAGCCTGCCTTGGTTGAGGCAGTTCGCTCCACGTTGGAAACACTGCATATAGAAGTTCATTCGTGGAAGAGCCCCAAGAGTACACAGTGGGAGAAAAGCTGCTTGTGTTACCCCTGCAACTAAAGCAGAGTTCTACCGTTAAAACTGCGTGGTTTGGGAGAGGATATGCTTACAGTCCTCGCTACAGCCTGCCACGGTTGAGGCAGTTCGATCCACGTGGGAATCCCTGCATAAAGAAGTTCATTCGTGTAAGAGCCCAAAGAGTACACAGTGGGAGAAATGATGCTTGTGTTTCACCTGCAACTAAAGCAGAATTCTTTGGTAAAACTGCCGTGTTTTGGAAGAGGAAATGCTTACAGTCCTCGCTACAGCCTTACTTGGTTGAGGCAATTCGCTCCGCTTCGGAAACCCTGCATATAGAAGTTCCTTCGTGGAAGACCCCCAAGAGTACACAGTGGGAGAGAAGCTGCTTGTGTTACCCCTGCAACTAAAGCAGAGTTCTACCGTTAAAGCTGCGTTGTTTGGGAGAGGATATGCTTACAGTCCTCGCTACAGCCTGCCATGGTGGAGGCAGTTCGCTCCACGTGGGAATCCCTGCATAAAGAAGTTCATTCGGGCAAGAGCCCAAAGAGTACACAGTGGGAGTAATGCTGCTTGTATTCCACCTGCAACTAAAGCAGAATTCTTTGGTAAAACTGCCGTGTTTTGTAAGAGGAAATGCTTACAGTCCTTGCTACATCCTGCCTTGGTTGAGGCGCTTCGCTCCACGTCGGAAACCCTGCATATAGAAGTTCATTCGTGGAAGAGCCCCAAGAGTACACAGTGGGAGAAAAGCTGCTTGAGTTACCCCTGCAACTAAAGCAGAGTTCTACCGTTAAAACTGGGTAGTTTGGGAGAGGATATGCTTACAGTCCTCGCTACAGCCTGCCATGGTGGAGGCATTTCGCTCCACGTGGGAATCCCTGCATAAAGAAGTTTATTCGTGTAAGAGCCCCAAGAGTACACAGTGGGAGTAATGCTGCTTGTATTCCACCTGCAACTAAAGCAGAATTCTTTGGTAAAACTGCCGTGTTTTGGAAGAGGAAATGCTTACAGTCATTGCTACAGCCTGCCTTGGTTGAGGCAGTTCGCTCCACGTCGGAAACACTGCATATAGAAGTTCATTCGTGGAAGAGCCCCAAGAGTACACAGTGGGAGAAAAGCTGCTTGTGTTACCCCTGCAACTAAAGCAGAGTTCTACCGTTAAAACTGCGTGGTTTGGGAGAGGATATGCTTACAGTCCTCGCTACAGCCTGCCTTGGTTGAGGCAGTTCGATCCACGTCGCAAACCCTGCATATAGAAGTTCATTCGTGGAAGAGCCCAAAGAGTACACAGTGGGAGAAAAGCTGCTTGTGTTACCCCTGCAACTAAAGCAGAGTTCTACCGTTAAAACTGCGTGGTTTGCGAGAGGATATGCTTACAGTCCTCGCTACAGCCTGCCACGGTTGAGGCAGTTCGATCCACGTGGGAATCCCTGCATAAAGAAGTTCATTCATGGAAGAGCCCAAAGAGTACACAGTGGGAGAAATGATGCTTGTGTTTCACCTGCAACTAAAGCAGAATTCTTTGGTAAAACTGCCGTGTTTTGGAAGAGGAAATGCTTACAGTCCTCGCTACAGCCTTACTTGGTTGAGGCAATTCGCTCCACTTCGGAAACCCTGCATATAGAAGTTCATTCGTGGAAGACCCCCAAGAGTACACAGTGGGAGAAAAGCTGCTTGTGTTACCCCTGCAACTAAAGCAGAGTTCTACCGTTAAAGCTGCGTGGTTTGGGAGAGGATATGCTTACAGTCCTCGCTACAGCCTGCCATGGTGGAGGCAGTTCGCTCCACGTGGGAATCCCTGCATAAAGAAGTTCATTCGTGCAACAGCCCAAAGAGTACACAGTGGGAGTAATGCTGCTTGTATTCCACCTGCAACTAAAGCAGAATTCTTTGGTAAAACTGCCGTGTTTTGTAAGAGGAAATGCTTACAGTCCTTGCTACATCCTGCCTTGGTTGAGGCGCTTCGCTCCACGTCGGAAACCCTGCATATAGAAGTTCATTCGTGGAAGAGCCCCAAGAGTACACAGTGGGAGAAAAGCTGCTTGAGTTACCCCTGCAACTAAAGCAGAGTTCTACCGTTAAAACTGGGTAGTTTGGGAGAGGATATGCTTACAGTCCTCGCTACAGCCTGCCATGGTGGAGGCATTTCGCTCCACGTGGGAATCCCTGCATAAAGAAGTTTATTCGTGTAAGAGCCCCAAGAGTACACAGTGGGAGTAATGCTGCTTGTATTCCACCTGCAACTAAAGCAGAATTCTTTGGTAAAACTGCCGTGTTTTGGAAGAGGAAATGCTTACAGTCATTGCTACAGCCTGCCTTGGTTGAGGCAGTTCGCTCCACGTCGGAAACACTGCATATAGAAGTTCATTCGTGGAAGAGCCCCAAGAGTACACAGTGGGAGAAAAGCTGCTTGTGTTACCCCTGCAACTAAAGCAGAGTTCTACCGTTAAAACTGCGTGGTTTGGGAGAGGATATGCTTACAGTCCTCGCTACAGCCTGCCTTGGTTGAGGCAGTTCGCTCCACGTCGCAAACCCTGCATATAGAAGTTCATTCGTGGAAGAGCCCAAAGAGTACACAGTGGGAGAAAAGCTGCTTGTGTTACCCCTGCAACTAAAGCAGAGTTCTACCGTTAAAACTGCGTGGTTTGGGAGAGGATATGCTTACAGTCCTCGCTACAGCCTGCCACGGTTGAGGCAGTTCGATCCACGTGGGAATCCCTGCATAAAGAAGTTCATTCATGGAAGAGCCCAAAGAGTACACAGTGGGAGAAATGATGCTTGTGTTTCACCTGCAACTAAAGCAGAATTCTTTGGTAAAACTGCCGTGTTTTGGAAGAGGAAATGCTTACAGTCCTCGCTACAGCCTTACTTGGTTGAGGCAATTCGCTCCACTTCGGAAACCCTGCATATAGAAGTTCATTCGTGGAAGACCCCCAAGAGTACACAGTGGGAGAAAAGCTGCTTGTGTTACCCCTGCAACTAAAGCAGAGTTCTACCGTTAAAGCTGCGTGGTTTGGGAGAGGATATGCTTACAGTCCTCGCTACAGCCTGCCATGGTGGAGGCAGTTCGCTCCACGTGGGAATCCCTGCATAAAGAAGTTCATTCGTGCAACAGCCCAAAGAGTACACAGTGGGAGTAATGCTGCTTGTATTCCACCTGCAACTAAAGCAGAATTCTTTGGTAAAACTGCCGTGTTTTGTAAGAGGAAATGCTTACAGTCCTTGCTACATCCTGCCTTGGTTAAGGCGGTTCGCTCCACGTCAGAAACCCTGCATATAGAAGTTCATTCGTTGAAGAGCCCCAAGAGTACACAGTGGGAGAAAAGCTGCTTGTGTTACCCCTGCAACTAAAGCAGAGTTCTACCGTTAAAACTGCGTGGTTTGGGAGAGGATATGCTGACAGTGCTCGCTACAGCCTGTCTTGGTTGAGGCAGTTCGCTCCACGTCGAAAACCCTGCATATAGAAGTTCATTCGTGGAAGAGCCCAAAGAGTACACAGTGGGAGAAATGCTGCTTGTATTCCACCGGCAACTAAAGCAGAATTCTTTGGTAAAACTGCCGTGTTTTGTAAGAGGAAATGCTTACAGTCTTTGCTACAGCCTGCCTTGGTTGAGGCAGTTTGCTCCACGTCGGAAACACTGCATATAGAAGTTCATTCGTGGAAGAGCCACAAGAGTACACAGTGGGAGAAAAGCTGCTTGTGTTACCCCTGCAACTAAAGCAGAGTTCTACCGTTAAAACTGCGTGGTTTGGGAGAGGATATGCTTACAGTGCTCGCTACAGCCTGTCTTGGTTGAGGCAGTTCGCTCCACTTCGGAAAACCTGCATATAGAAGTTCATTCGTGGAAGAGCCCAAAGAGTACACAGTGGTTGAAAAACTGCTTGTGTTACCCCTGCAACTAAAGCAGAGTTCTACCGTTAAAACTGCGTGGTTTTGGAGAGGATATGCTTACAGTCCTCGCTACAGCCTGCCATGGTGGAGGCATTTCGCTCCACGTGGGAATCCCTGCATAAAGAAGTTTATTCGTGTAAGAGCCCCAAGAGTACACAGTGGGAGTAATGCTGCTTGTATTCCACCTGCAACTAAAGCAGAATTCTTTGGTAAAACTGCCGTGTTTTGTAAGAGGAAATGCTTACAGTCATTGCTACAGCCTGCCTTGGTTGAGGCAGTTCGCTCCACGTCGGAAACACTGCATATAGAAGTTCATTCGTGGAAGAGCCCCAAGAGTACACAGTGGGAGAAAAGCTGCTTGTGTTACCCCTGCAACTAAAGCAGAGTTCTACCGTTAAAACTGCGTGGTTTGGGAGAGGATATGCTTACAGTCCTCGCTACAGCCTGCCACGGTTGAGGCAGTTCGATCCACGTGGGAATCCCTGCATAAAGAAGTTCATTCGTGTAAGAGCCAAAAGAGTACACAGTGGGAGAAATGATGCTTGTGTTTCACCTGCAACTAAAGCAGAATTCTTTGGTAAAACTGCCGTGTTTTGGAAGAGGAAATGCTTACAGTCCTCGCTACAGCCTTACTTGGTTGAGGCAATTCGCTCCGCTTCGGAAACCCTGCATATAGAAGTTCCTTCGTGGAAGACCCCCAAGAGTACACAGTGGGAGAGAAGCTGCTTGTGTTACCCCTGCAACTAAAGCAGAGTTCTACCGTTAAAGCTGCGTGGTTTGGGAGAGGATATGCTTACAGTCCTCGCTACAGCCTGCCATGGTGGAGGCAGTTCGCTCCACGTGGGAATCCCTGCATAAAGAAGTTCATTCGTGCAAGAGCCCAAAGAGTACACAGTGGGAGTAATGCTGCTTGTATTCCACCTGCAACTAAAGCAGAATTCTTTGGTAAAACTGCCGTGTTTTGGAAGAGGAAATGCTTACAATCATTGCTACAGCCTGCCTTGGTTGAGGCAGTTCGCTCCACGTCGGAAACACTGCATATAGAAGTTCATTCGTGGAAGAGCCCCAAGAGTACACAGTGGGAGAAAAGCTGCTTGTGTTACCCCTGCAACTAAAGCAGAGTTCTACCGTTAAAACTGCGTGGTTTGGGAGAGGATATGCTTACAGTCCTCGCTACAGCCTGCCTTGGTTGAGGCAGTTCGCTCCACGTCGCAAACCCTGCATATAGAAGTTCATTCGTGGAAGAGCCCAAAGAGTACACAGTGGGAGAAAAGCTGCTTGTGTTACCCCTGCAACTAAAGCAGAGTTCTACCGTTAAAACTGCGTGGTTTCGGAGAGGATAAGCTTACAGTCCTCGCTACAGCCTGCCACGGTTGAGGCAGTTCGATCCACGTGGGAATCCCTGCATAAAGAAGTTCATTCGTGTAAGAGCCCAAAGAGTACACAGTGGGAGAAATGATGCTTGTGTTTCACCTGCAACTAAAGCAGAATTCTTTGGTAAAACTGCCGTGTTTTGGAAGAGGAAATGATTACAGTCTTTGCTACAGCCTGCCTTGGTTGAGGCAGTTCGCTCCACGTTGGAAACACTGCATATAGAAGTTCATTCGTGGAAGAGCCCCAAGAGTACACAGTGGGAGAAAAGCTGCTTGTGTTACCCCTGCAACTAAAGCAGAGTTCTACCGTTAAAACTGAGTGTTTTGGGATAGGATATGCTTACAGTCCTCGCTACAGCCTGCCACGGTTGAGGCAGTTCGATCCACGTGGGAATCCCTGCATAAAGAAGTTCATTCGTGTAAGAGCCCAAAGAGTACACAGTGGGAGAAATGATGCTTGTGTTTCACCTGCAACTGAAGCAGAATTTTTTGGTAAAACTGCCGTGTTTTGGAAGAGGAAATGCTTACAGTCCTCGCTACAGCCTGCCTTGGTTGAGGCAGTTCGATCCACGTCGCAAACCCTGCATATAGAAGTTCATTCGTGGAAGAGCCCAAAGAGTACACAGTGGGAGGAAAACTGCTTGTGTTACCCCTGCAACTAAAGCAGAGTTCTACCGTTAAAACTGCGTGGTTTGGGAGAGGATATGCTTACAGTCCTCGCTACAGCCTGCCATGGTGGAGGCATTTCGCTCCACGTGGGAATCCCTGCATAAAGAAGTTTATTCGTGTAAGAGCCCCAAGAGTACACAGTGGGAGTAATGCTGCTTGTATTCCACCTGCAACTAAAGCAGAATTCTTTGGTAAAACTGCCGTGTTTTGTAAGAGGAAATGCTTACAGTCATTGCTACAGCCTGCCTTGGTTGAGGCAGTTCGCTCCACGTCGGAAACACTGCATATAGAAGTTCATTCGTGGAAGAGCCCCAAGAGTACACAGTTGGAGAAAAGCTGCTTGTGTTACCCCTGCAACTAAAGCAGAGTTCTACCGTTAAAACTGCGTGGTTTGGGAGAGGATATGCTTACAGTCCTCGCTACAGCCTGCCTTGGTTGAGGCAGTTCGATCCACGTCGCAAACCCTGCATATAGAAGTTCATTCGTGGAAGAGCCCAAAGAGTACACAGTGGGAGAAATGATGCTTGTGTTTCACCTGCAACTAAAGCAGAATTCTTTGGTAAAACTGCCGTGTTTTGGTAGAGGAAATGCTTACAGTCCTCGCTACAGCCTTACTTGGTTGAGGCAATTCGCTCCACTTCGGAAACCCTGCATATAGAAGTTCATTCGTGGAAGAGCCCCAAGAGTACACAGTGGGAGAAAAGCTGCTTGTGTTACCCCTGCAACTAAAGCAGAGTTCTACCGTTAAAGCTGCGTGGTTTGGGAGAGGATATGCTTACAGTCCTCGCTACAGCCTGCCATGGTGGAGGCAGTTCGCTCCACGTGGGAATCCCTGCATAAAGAAGTTCATTCGTGCAAGAGCCCAAAGAGTACACAGTGGGAGTAATGCTGCTTGTATTCCACCTGCAACTAAAGCAGAATTCTTTGGTAAAACTGCCGTGTTTTGTAAGAGGAAATGCTTACAGTCCTTGCTACATCCTGCCTTGGTTGAGGCGGTTCGCTCCACGTCGGAAACCCTGCATATAGAAGTTCATTCGTGGAAGAGCCCCAAGAGTACACAGTGGGAGAAAAGCTGCTTGTGTTACCCCTGCAACTAAAGCAGAGTTCTACCGTTAAAACTGCGTGGTTTGGGAGAGGATATGCTTACAGTGCTCGCTACAGCCTGTCTTGGTTGAGGCAGTTCGCTCCACGTCGCAAACCCTGCATATAGAAGTTCATTCGTGGAAGAGCCCAAAGAGTACACAGTGGGAGAAAAACTGCTTGTGTTACCCCTGCAACTAAAGCAGAGTTCTACCGTTAAAACTGCGTGGTTTGGGAGAGGATATGCTTACAGTCCTCGCTACAGCCTGCCATGGTGGAGGCATTTCGCTCCACGTGGGAATCCATGCATAAACAAGTTTATTCGTGTAAGAGACCCAAGAGTACACAGTGGGAGTAATGCTGCTTGTATTCCACCTGCAACTAAAGCAGAATTCTTTGGTAAAACTGCCGTGTTTTGTAAGAGGAAATGCTTACAGTCTTTGCTACAGCCTGCCTTGGTTGAGGCAGTTCGCTCCACGTCGGAAACACTGCATATAGAAGTTCATTCGTGGAAGAGCCCCAAGAGTACACAGTGGGAGAAAAGCTGCTTGTGTTACCCCTGCAAGTAAAGCAGAGTTCTACCGTTAAAACTGCGTGTTTTGGGATAGGATATGCTTACAGTCCTCGCTACAGCCTGCCACGGTTGAGGCAGTTCGATCCACGTGGGAATCCCTGCATAAAGAAGTTCATTCGTGTAAGAGCCCAAAGAGTACACAGTGGGAGAAATGATGCTTGTGTTTCACCTGCAACTGAAGCAGAATTCTTTGGTAAAACTGCCGTGTTTTGGAAGAGGAAATGCTTACAGTCCTCGCTACAGCCTGCCTTGGTTGAGGCAGTTCGCTCCACGTCGGAAACCCTGCATATAGAAGTTCATTCGTGGAAGAGCCCAAAGAGTACACAGTGGGAGAAAAGCTGCTTGTGTTACCCCTGCAACTAAAGCAGAGTTCTACCGTTAAAACTGCGTGGTTTGGGAGAGGATATGCTTACAGTGCTCGCTACAGCCTGCCTTGGTTGAGGCAGTTCGCTCCACGTCGCAAACCCTGCATATAGAAGTTCATTCGTGGAAGAGCCCAAAGAGTACACAGTGGGAGAAAAACTGCTTGTGTTACCCCTGCAACTAAAGCAGAGTTCTACCGTTAAAACTGCGTGGTTTGGGAGAGGATATGCTTACAGTTCTCGCTACAGCCTGCCATGGTGGAGGCATTTCGCTCCACGTGGGAATCCCTGCATAAAGAAGTTTATTCGGGTAAGAGCCCCAAGAGTACACAGTGGGAGTACTGCTGCTTGTATTCCACCTGCAACTAAAGCAGAATTCTTTGGTAAAACTGCCATGTTTTGTAAGAGGAAATGCTTACAGTCATTGCTACAGCCTGCCTTGGTTGAGGCAGTTCGCTCCACGTCGGAAACACTGCATATAGAAGTTCATTCGTGGAAGAGCCCCAAGAGTACACAGTGGGAGAAAAGCTGCTTGTGTTACCCCTGCAACTAAAGCAGAGTTCTACCATTAAAACTGCGTGGTTTGGGAGAGGATATGCTTACAGTCCTCACTACAGCCTGCCTTGGTTGAGGCAGTTCGCTCCACGTCGCAAACCCTGCATATAGAAGTTCATTCGTGGAAGAGCCCAAAGAGTACACAGTGGGAGAAAAGCTGCTTGTGTTACCCCTGCAACTAAAGCAGAGTTCTACCGTAAAAACTGCGTGGTTTGGGAGAGGATATGCTTACAGTCCTCGCTACAGCCTGCCACGGTTGAGGCAGTTCGATCCACGTGGGAATCACTGCATAAAGAAGTTCATTCGTGGAAGAGCCCAAAGAGTACACAGTGGGAGAAATGATGCTTGTGTTTCACCTGCAACTAAAGCAGAATTCTTTGGTAAAACTGCCGTGTTTTGGAAGAGGAAATGCTTACAGTCCTCGCTACAGCCTTACTTGGTTGAGGCAATTCGCTCCGCTTCGGAAACCCTGCATATAGAAGTTCCTTCGTGGAAGACCCCCAAGAGTACACAGTGGGAGAGAAGCTGCTTGTGTTACCCCTGCAACTAAAGCAGAGTTCTACCGTTAAAGCTGCGTGGTTTGGGAGAGGATATGCTTACAGTCCTCGCTACAGCCTGCCATGGTGGAGGCAGTTCGCTCCACGTTGGAATCCCTGCATAAAGAAGTTCATTCGTGCAAGAGCCCAAAGAGTACACAGTGGGAGTAATGCTGCTTGTATTCCACCTGCAACTAAAGCAGAATTCTTTGGTAAAACTGCCGTGTTTTGTAAGAGGAAATGCTTACAGTCCTTGCTACATCCTGCCTTGGTTGAGGCGGTTCGCTCCACGTCGGAAACCCTGCATATAGAAGTTCATTCGTGGAAGAGCCCCAAGAGTACACAGTGGGAGAAAAGCTGCTTGTGTTACCCCTGCAACTAAAGCAGAGTTCTACCGTTAAAACTGCGTGGTTTGGGAGAGGATATGCTTACAGTGCTCGGTACAGCCTGTCTTGGTTGAGGCAGTTCGCTCCACTTCGGAAAACCTGCATATAGAAGTTCATTCGTGGAAGAGCCCAAAGAGTACACAGTGGGAGAAAAACTGCTTGTGTTACCCCTGCAACTAAAGCAGAGTTCTACCGTTAAAGCTGCGTGGTTTGGGAGAGGATATGCTTACAGTCCTCGCTACAGCCTGCCATGGTGGAGGCATTTCGCTCCACGTGGGAATCCCTGCATAAAGAAGTTTATTCGTGTAAGAGCCCCAAGAGTACACAGTGGGAGTAATGCTGCTTGTATTCCACCTGCAACTAAAGCAGAATTCTTTGGTAAAACTGCCGTGTTTTGTAAGAGGAAATGCTTACAGTCTTTGCTACAGCCTGCCTTGGTTGAGGCAGTTCGCTCCACGTCGGAAACACTGCATATAGAAGTTCATTCGTGGAAGAGCCCCAAGAGTACACAGTGGGAGAAAAGCTGCTTGTGTTACCCCTGCAACTAAAGCAGAGTTCTACCGTTAAAACTGCGTGTTTTGGGATAGGATATGCTTACAGTCCTCGCTACAGCCTGCCACGGTTGAGGCAGTTCGATCCACGTGGGAATCCCTGCATAAAGAAGTTCATTCGTGTAAGAGCCCAAAGAGTACACAGTGGGAGAAATGATGCTTGTGTTTCACCTGCAACTGAAGCAGAATTCTTTGGTAAAACTGCCGTGTTTTGGAAGAGGAAATGCTTACAGTCCTCGCTACAGCCTGCCTTGGTTGAGGCAGTTCGCTCCACGTCAGAAACCCTGCATATAGAAGTTCATTCGTGGAAGAGCCCAAAGAGTACACAGTGGGAGAAAAGCTGCTTGTGTTACCCCTGCAACTAAAGCAGAGTTCTACCGTTAAAACTGCGTGGTTTGGGAGAGGATATGCTTACAGTGCTCGCTACAGCCTGCCTTGGTTGAGGCAGTGCGCTCCACGTCGCAAACCCTGCATATAGAAATTCATTCGTGGAAGAGCCCAAAGAGTACACAGTGGGAGAAAAGCTGCTTGTGTTACCCCTGCAACTAAAGCAGAGTTCTACCGTTAAAACTGCGTGGTTTGGGAGAGGATATGCTTACAGTCCTCGCTACAGCCTGCCACGGTTGAGGCAGTTCGATCCACGTGGGAATCCCTGCATAAAGAAGTTCATTCGTGGAAGAGCCCAAAGAGTACACAGTGGGAGAAATGATGCTTGTGTTTCACCTGCAACTAAAGCAGAATTCTTTGGTAAAACTGCCGTGTTTTGGAAGAGGAAATGCTTACAGTCCTCGCTACAGCCTTACTTGGTTGAGGGAATTCGCTCCGCTTCGGAAACCCTGCATATAGAAGTTCCTTCGTGGAAGACCCCCAAGAGTACACAGTGGGAGAGAAGCTGCTTGTGTTACCCCTGCAACTAAAGCAGAGTTCTACCGTTAAAGCTGCGTGGTTTGGGAGAGGATATGCTTACAGTCCTCGCTACAGCCTGCCATGGTGGAGGCAGTTCGCTCCACGTGGGAATCCCTGCATAAAGAAGTTCATTCGTGCAAGAGCCCAAAGAGTACACAGTGGGAGTAATGCTGCTTGTATTCCACCTGCAACTAAAGCAGAATTCTTTGGTAAAACTGCCGTGTTTTGTAAGAGGAAATGCTTACAGTTCTTGCTACATCCTGCCTTGGTTGAGGCGGTTCGCTCCACGTCGGAAACCCTGCATATAGAAGTTCATTCGTGGAAGAGCCCCAAGAGTACACAGTGGGAGAAAAGCTGCTTGTGTTACCCCTGCAACTAAAGCAGAGTTCTACCGTTAAAACTGCGTGGTTTGGGAGAGGATATGCTTACAGTCCTCGCTACAGCCTGCCATGGTGGAGGCATTACGCTCCACGTGGGAATCCCTGCATAAAGAAGTTTATTCGTGTAAGAGCCCCAAGAGTACACAGTGGGAGTAATGCTGCTTGTATTCCACCTGCAACTAAAGCAGAATTCTTTGGTAAAACTGCCGTGTTTTGTAAGAGGAAATGCTTACAGTCATTGCTACAGCCTGCCTTGGTTGAGGCAGTTCGCTCCACGTCGGAAACACTGCATATAGAAGTTCATACGTGGAAGAGCCCCAAGAGTACACAGTGGGAGAAAAGCTGCTTGTGTTACCCCTGCAACTAAAGCAGAGTTCTACCGTTAAAACTGCGTGGTTTGGGAGAGGATATGCTTACAGTCCTCGCTACAGCCTGCCTTGGTTGAGGCAGTTCGCTCCACGTCGCAAACCCTGCATATAGAAGTTCATTCGTGGAAGAGCCCAAAGAGTACACAGTGGGAGAAAAGCTGCTTGTGTTACCCCTGCAACTAAAGCAGAGTTCTACCGTTAAAACTGCGTGGTTTGGGAGAGGATATGCTTACAGTCCTCGCTACAGCCTGCCACGGTTGAGGCAGTTCGATCCACGTGGGAATCCCTGCATAAAGAAGTTCATTCGTGGAAGAGCCCAAAGAGTACACAGGGGGAGAAATGATGCTTGTGTTTCACCTGCAACTAAAGCAGAATTCTTTGGTAAAACTGCCGTGTTTTGGAAGAGGAAATGCTTACAGTCCTCGCTACAGCCTTACTTGGTTGAGGCAATTCGCTCCACTTCGGAAACCCTGCATATAGAAGTTCATTCGTGGAAGACCCCCAAGAGTACACAGTGGGAGAAAAGCTGCTTGTGTTACCCCTGCAACTAAAGCAGAGTTCTACCGTTAAAACTGCGTGGGTTGGGAGAGGATATGCTTACAGTCCTCGCTACAGCCTGCCTTGGTTGAGGCAGTTCGCTCCACGTCGCAAACCCTGCATATAGAAGTTCATTCGTGGAAGAGCCCAAAGAGTACACAGTGGGAGAAAAGCTGCTTGTGTTACCCCTGCAACTAAAGCAGAGTTCTACCGTTAAAACTGCGTGGTTTGGGAGAGGATATGCTTACAGTCCTCGCTACAGCCTGCCACGGTTGAGGCAGTTCGATCCACGTGGGAATCCCTGCATAAAGAAGTTCATTCGTGGAAGAGCCCAAAGAGTACACAGTGGGAGAAATGATGCTTGTGTTTCACCTGCAACTAAAGCAGAATTCTTTGGTAAAACTGCCGTGTTTTGGAAGAGGAAATGCTTACAGTCCTCGCTACAGCCTTACTTGGTTGAGGCAATTCGCTCCACTTCGGAAACCCTGCATATAGAAGTTCATTCGTGGAAGACCCCCAAGAGTACACAGTGGGAGAAAAGCTGCTTGTGTTACCCCTGCAACTAAAGCAGAGTTCTACCGTTAAAGCTGCGTGGTTTGGGAGAGGATATGCTTACAGTCCTCGCTACAGCCTGCCATGGTGGAGGCAGTTCGCTCCACGTGGGAATCCCTGCATAAAGAAGTTCATTCGTGCAAGAGCCCAAAGAGTACACAGTGGGAGTAATGCTGCTTGTATTCCACCTGCAACTAAAGCAGAATTCTTTGGTAAAACTGCCGTGTTTTGTAAGAGGAAATGCTTACAGTCCTTGCTACATCCTGCCTTGGTTGAGGCGGTTCGCTCAACGTCAGAAACCCTGCATATAGAAGTTCATTCGTTGAAGAGCCCCAAGAGTACACAGTGGGAGAAAAGCTGCTTGTGTTACCCCTGCAACTAAAGCAGAGTTCTACCGTTAAAACTGCGTGGTTTGGGAGAGGATATGCTTACAGTCCTCGCTACAGCCTGCCACGGTTGAGGCAGTTCGATCCACGTGGGAATCCCTGCATAAAGAAGTTCATTCGTGTAAGAGCCCAAAGAGTACACAGTGGGAGAAATGATGCTTGTGTTTCACCTGCAACTAAAGCAGAATTCTTTGGTAAAACTGCCGTGTTTTGGAAGAGGAAATGCTTACAGTCCTCGCTACAGCCTTACTTGGTTGAGGCAATTCGCTCCGCTTCGGAAACCCTGCATATAGAAGTTCCTTCGTGGAAGACCCCCAAGAGTACACAGTGGGAGAGAAGCTGCTTGTGTTACCCCTGCAACTAAAGCAGAGTTCTACCGTTAAAGCTGCGTGGTTTGGGAGAGGATATGCTTACAGTCCTCGCTACAGCCTGCCATGGTGGAGGCAGTTCGCTCCACGTGGGAATCCCTGCATAAAGAAGTTCATTCGTGCAAGAGCCCAAAGAGTACACAGTGGGAGTAATGCTGCTTGTATTCCACATGCAAATAAAGCAGAATTCTTTGGTAAAACTGCCGTGTTTTGTAAGAGGAAATGCTTACAGTCCTTGCTACATCCTGCCTTGGTTGAGGCGCTTCGCTCCACGTCGGAAACCCTGCATATAGAAGTTCATTCGTGGAAGAGCCCCAAGAGTACACAGTGGGAGAAAAGCTGCTTGTGTTACCCCTGCAACTAAAGCAGAGTTCTACCGTTAAAACTGCGTGGTTTGGGATAGGATATGCTTACAGTCCTCGCTACAGCCTGCCATGGTGGAGGCATTTCGCTCCACGTGGGAATCCCTGCATAAAGAAGTTCATTCGTGCAAGAGCCCAAAGAGTACACAGTGGGAGTAATGCTGCTTGTATTCCACCTGCAACTAAAGCAGAATTCTTTGGTAAAACTGCCGTGTTTTGTAAGAGGAAATGCTTACAGTCATTGCTACAGCCTGCCTTGGTTGAGGCAGTTCGCTCCACGTCGGAAACACTGCATATAGAAGTTCATTCGTGGAAGAGCCCCAAGAGTACACAGTGGGAGAAAAGCTGCTTGTGTTACCCCTGCAACTAAAGCAGAGTTCTACGGTTAAAACTGCGTGGTTTGGGAGAGGATATGCTTACAGTCCTCGCTACAGCCTGCCTTGGTTGAGGCAGTTCGCTCCACGTCGCAAACCCTGCATATAGAAGTTCATTCGTGGAAGAGCCCAAAGAGTACACAGTGGGAGAAAAGCTGCTTGTGTTACCCCTGCAACTAAAGCAGAGTTCTACCGTTAAAACTGCGTGGTTTGGGAGAGGATATGCTTACAGTCCTCGCTACAGCCTGCCACGGTTGAGGCAGTTCGATCCACGTGGGAAACCCTGCATAAAGAAGTTCATTCGTGGAAGAGCCCAAAGAGTACACAGTGGGAGAAATGATGCTTGTGTTTCACCTGCAACTAAAGCAGAATTCTTTGGTAAAACTGCCGTGTTTTGGAAGAGGAAATGCTTACAGTCCTCGCTACAGCCTTACTTGGTTGAGGCAATTCGCTCCACTTCGGAAACCCTGCATATAGAAGTTCATTCGTGGAAGACCCCCAAGAGTACACAGTGGGAGAAAAGCTGCTTGTGTTACCCCTGCAACTAAAGCAGAGTTCTACCGTTAAAGCTGCGTGGTTTGGGAGAGGATATGCTTACAGTCCTCGCTACAGCCTGCCATGGTGGAGGCAGTTCGATCCACGTGGGAATCCCTGCATAAAGAAGTTCATTCGTGCAACAGCCCAAAGAGTACACAGTGGGAGTAATGCTGCTTGTATTCCACCTGCAACTAAAGCAGAATTCTTTGGTAAAACTGCCGTGTTTTGTAAGAGGAAATGCTTACAGTCCTTGATACATCCTGCCTTGGTTAAGGCGGTTCGCTCCACGTCAGAAACCCTGCATATAGAAGTTCATTCGTTGAAGAGCCCCAAGAGTACACAGTGGGAGAAAAGCTGCTTGTGTTACCCCTGCAACTAAAGCAGAGTTCTACCGTTAAAACTGCGTGGTTTGGGAGAGGATATGCTGACAGTGCTCGCTACAGCCTGTCTTGGTTGAGGCAGTTCGCTCCACGTCGAAAACCCTGCATATAGAAATTCATTCGTGGAAGAGCCCAAAGAGTACACAGTGGGAGAAATGCTGCTTGTATTCCACCTGCAACTAAAGCAGAATTCTTTGGTAAAACTGCCGTGTTTTGTAAGAGGAAATGCTTACAGTCTTTGCTACAGCCTGCCTTGGTTGAGGCAGTTCGCTCCACGTCGGAAACACTGCATATAGAAGTTCATTCGTGGAAGAGCCCCAAGAGTACACAGTGGGAGAAAAGCTGCTTGTGTTACCCCTGCAACTAAAGCAGAGTTCTACCGTTAAAACTGCGTGGTTTGGGAGAGGATATGCTTACAGTGCTCGCTACAGCCTGTCTTGGTTGAGGCAGTTCGCTCCACTTCGGAAAACCTGCATATAGAAGTTCATTCGTGGAAGAGCCCAAAGAGTACACAGTGGGAGAAAAACTGCTTGTGTTACCCCTGCAACTAAAGCAGAGTTCTACCGTTAAAACTGCGTGGTTTGGGAGAGGATATGCTTACAGTCCTCGCTACAGCCTGCCATGGTGGAGGCATTTCGCTCCACGTGGGAATCCCTGCATAAAGAAGTTTATTCGTGTAAGAGCCCCAAGAGTACACAGTGGGAGTAATGCTGCTTGTATTCCACCTGCAACTAAAGCAGAATTCTTTGGTAAAACTGCCGTGTTTTGTAAGAGGAAATGCTTACAGTCATTGCTACAGCCTGCCTTGGTTGAGGCAGTTCGCTCCACGTCGGAAACACTGCATATAGAAGTTCATTCGTGGAAGAGCCCCAAGAGTACACAGTGGGAGAAAAGCTGCTTGTGTTACCCCTGCAACTAAAGCAGAGTTCTACCGTTAAAACTGCGTGGTTTGGGAGAGGATATGCTTACAGTCCTCGCTACAGCCTGCCACGGTTGAGGCAGTTCGATCCACGTGGGAATCCCTGCATAAAGAAGTTCATTCGTGTAAGAGCCCAAAGAGTACACAGTGGGAGAAATGATGCTTGTGTTTCACCTGCAACTAAAGCAGAATTCTTTGGTAAAACTGCCGTGTTTTGGAAGAGGAAATGCTTACAGTCCTCGCTACAGCCTTACTTGGTTGAGGCAATTCGCTCCGCTTCGGAAACCCTGCATATATAAGTTCCTTCGTGGAAGACCCCCAAGAGTACACAGTGGGAGAGAAGCTGCTTGTGTTACCCCTGCAACTAAAGCAGAGTTCTACCGTTAAAGCTGCGTGGTTTGGGAGAGGATATGCTTACAGTCCTCGCTACAGCCTGCCATGGTGGAGGCAGTTCGCTCCACGTGGGAATCCCTGCATAAAGAAGTTCATTCGTGCAAGAGCCCAAAGAGTACACAGTGGGAGTAATGCTGCTTGTATTCCACCTGCAACTAAAGCAGAATTCTTTGGTAAAACTGCCGTGTTTTGTAAGAGGAAATGCTTACAGTCCTTGCTACATCCTGCCTTGGTTGAGGCGCTTCGCTCCACGTCGGAAACCCTGCATATAGAAGTTCATTCGTGGAAGAGCCCCAAGAGTACACAGTGGGAGAAAAGCTGCTTGTGTTACCCCTGCAACTAAAGCAGAGTTCTACCGTTAAAACTGCGTGGTTTGGGAGAGGATATGCTTACAGTCCTCGCTACAGCCTGCCATGGTGGAGGCATTTCGCTCCACGTGGGAATCCCTGCATAAAGAAGTTTATTCGTGTAAGAGCCCCAAGAGTACACAGTGGGAGTAATGCTGCTTGTATTCCACCTGCAACTAAAGCAGAATTCTTTGGTAAAACTGCCGTGTTTTGTAAGAGGAAATGCTTACAGTCATTGCTACAGCCTGCCTTGGTTGAGGCAGTTCGCTCCACGTCGGAAACACTGCATATAGAAGTTCATTCGTGGAAGAGCCCCAAGAGTACACAGTGGGAGAAAAGCTGCTTGTGTTACCCCTGCAACTAAAGCAGAGTTCTACCGTTAAAACTGCGTGGTTTGGGAGAGGATATGCTTACAGTCCTCGCTACAGCCTGCCTTGGTTGAGGCAGTTCGCTCCACGTCGCAAACCCTGCATATAGAAGTTCATTCGTGGAAGAGCCCAAAGAGTACACAGTGGGAGAAAAGCTGCTTGTGTTACCCCTGCAACTAAAGCAGAGTTCTACCGTTAAAACTGCGTGGTTTGGGAGAGGATATGCTTACAGTCCTCGCTACAGCCTGCCACGGTTGAGGCAGTTCGATCCACGTGGGAATCCCTGCATAAAGAAGTTCATTCGTGGAAGAGCCCAAAGAGTACACAGTGGGAGAAATGATGCTTGTGTTTCACGTGCAACTAAAGCAGAATTCTTTGGTAAAACTGCCGTGTTTTGGAAGAGGAAATGCTTACAGTCCTCGCTACAGCCTTACTTGGTTGAGGCAATTCGCTCCACTTCGGAAACCCTGCATATAGAAGTTCATTCGTGGAAGACCCCCAAGAGTACACAGTGGGAGAAAAGCTGCTTGTGTTACCCCTGCAACTAAAGCAGAGTTCTACCATTAAAGCTGCGTGGTTTGGGAGAGGATATGCTTACAGTCCTCGCTACAGCCTGCCATGGTGGAGGCAGTTCGCTCCACGTGGGAATCCCTGCATAAAGAAGTTCATTCGTGCAAGAGCCCAAAGAGTACACAGTGGGAGTAATGCTGCTTGTATTCCACCTGCAACTAAAGCAGAATTCTTTGGTAAAACTGCCGTGTTTTGTAAGAGGAAATGCTTACAGTCCTTGCTACATCCTGCCTTGGTTAAGGCGGTTCGCTCCACGTCAGAAACCCTGCATATAGAAGTTCATTCGTTGAAGAGCCCCAAGAGTACACAGTGGGAGAAAAGCTGCTTGTGTTACCCCTGCAACTAAAGCAGAGTTCTACCGTTAAAACTGCGTGGTTTGGGAGAGGATATGCTGACAGTGCTCGCTACAGCCTGTCTTGGTTGAGGCAGTTCGCTCCACGTCGAAAACCCTGCATATAGAAGTTCATTCGTGGAAGAGCCCAAAGAGTACACAGTGGGAGAAATGCTGCTTGTATTCCACCTGCAACTAAAGCAGAATTCTTTGGTAAAACTGCCGTGTTTTGTAAGAGGAAATGCTTAGAGTCTTTGCTACAGCCTGCCTTGGTTGAGGCAGTTTGCTCCACGTCGGAAACACAGCATATAGAAGTTCATTCGTGGAAGAGCCACAAGAGTACACAGTGGGAGAAAAGCTGCTTGTGTTACCCCTGCAACTAAAGCAGAGTTCTACCGTTAAAACTGCGTGGTTTGGGAGAGGATATGCTTACAGTGCTCGCTACAGCCTGTCTTGGTTGAGGCAGTTCGCTCCACTTCGGAAAACCTGCATATAGAAGTTCATTCGTGGAAGAGCCCAAAGAGTACACAGTGGGAGAAAAACTGCTTGTGTTACCCCTGCAACTAAAGCAGAGTTCTACCGTTAAAACTGCGTGGTTTGGGAGAGGATATGCTTACAGTCCTCGCTACAGCCTGCCATGGTGGAGGCATTTCGCTCCACGTGGGAATCCCTGCATAAAGAAGTTTATTCGTGTAAGAGCCCCAAGAGTACACAGTGGGAGTAATGCTGCTTGTATTCCACCTGCAACTAAAGCAGAATTCTTTGGTAAAACTGCCGTGTTTTGTAAGATGAAATGCTTACAGTCATTGCTACAGCCTGCCTTGGTTGAGGCAGTTCGCTCCACGTCGGAAACACTGCATATAGAAGTTCATTCGTGGAAGAGCCCCAAGAGTACACAGTGGGAGAAAAGCTGCTTGTGTTACCCCTGCAACTAAAGCAGAGTTCTACCGTTAAAACTGCGTGGTTTGGGAGAGGATATGCTTACAGTCCTCGCTACAGCCTGCCACGGTTGAGGCAGTTCGATCCACGTGGGAATCCCTGCATAAAGAAGTTCATTCGTGTAAGAGCCCAAAGAGTACACAGTGGGAGAAATGATGCTTGTGTTTCACCTGCAACTAAAGCAGAATTCTTTGGTAAAACTGCCGTGTTTTGGAAGAGGAAATGCTTACAGTCCTCGCTACAGCCTTACTTGGTTGAGGCAATTCGCTCCGCTTCGGAAACCCTGCATATAGAAGTTCCTTCGTGGAAGACCCCCAAGAGTACACAGTGGGAGAGAAGCTGCTTGTGTTACCCCTGCAACTAAAGCAGAGTTCTACCGTTAAAGCTGCGTGGTTTGGGAGAGGATATGCTTACAGTCCTCGCTACAGCCTGCCATGGTGGAGGCAGTTCGCTCCACGTGGGAATCCCTGCATAAAGAAGTTCATTCGTGCAAGAGCCCAAAGAGTACACAGTGGGAGTAATGCTGCTTGTATTCCACCTGCAACTAAAGCAGAATTCTTTGGTAAAACTGCCGTGTTTTGTAAGAGGAAATGCTTACAGTCCTTGCTACATCCTGCCTTGGTTGAGGCGCTTCGCTCCACGTCGGAAACCCTGCATATAGAAGTTCATTCGTGGAAGAGCCCCAAGAGTACACAGTGGGAGAAAAGCTGCTTGTGTTACCCCTGCAACTAAAGCAGAGTTCTACCGTTAAAACTGCGTGGTTTGGGAGAGGATATGCTTACAGTCCTCGCTACAGCCTGCCATGGTGGAGGCATTTCGGTCCACGTGGGAATCCCTGCATAAAGAAGTTTATTCGTGTAAGAGCCCCAAGAGTACACAGTGGGAGTAATGCTGCTTGTATTCCACCTGCAACTAAAGCAGAATTCTTTGGTAAAACTGCCGTGTTTTGTAAGAGGAAATGCTTACAGTCATTGCTACAGCCTGCCTTGGTTGAGGCAGTTCGCTCCACGTCGGAAACACTGCATATAGAAGTTCATTCGTGGAAGAGCCCCAAGAGTACACAGTGGGAGAAAAGCTGCTTGTGTTACCCCTGCAACTAAAGCAGAGTTCTACCGTTAAAGCTGCGTGGTTTGGGAGAGGATATGCTTACAGTCCTCGCTACAGCCTGCCATGGTGGAGGCAGTTCGCTCCACGTGGGAATCCCTGCATAAAGAAGTTCATTCGTGCAACAGCCCAAAGAGTACACAGTGGGAGTAATGCTGCTTGTATTCCACCTGCAACTAAAGCAGAATTCTTTGGTAAAACTGCCGTGTTTTGTAAGAGGAAATGCTTACAGTCCTTGCTACATCCTGCCTTGGTTAAGGCGGTTCGCTCCACGTCAGAAACCCTGCATATAGAAGTTCATTCGTTGAAGAGCCCCAAGAGTACACAGTGGGAGAAAAGCTGCTTGTGTTACCCCTGCAACTAAAGAAGAGTTCTACCGTTAAAACTGCGTGGTTTGGGAGAGGATATGCTGACAGTGCTCGCTACAGCCTGTCTTGGTTGAGGCAGTTCGCTCCACGTCGAAAACCCTGCATATAGAAGTTCATTCGTGGAAGAGCCCAAAGAGTACACAGTGGGAGAAATGCTGCTTGTATTCCACCTGCAACTAAAGCAGAATTCTTTGGTAAAACTGCCGTGTTTTGTAAGAGGAAATGCTTACAGTCTTTGCTACAGCCTGCCTTGGTTGAGGCAGTTTGCTCCACGTCGGAAACACTGCATATAGAAGTTCATTCGTGGAAGAGCCACAAGAGTACACAGTGGGAGAAAAGCTGCTTGTGTTACCCCTGCAACTAAAGCAGAGTTCTACCGTTAAAACTGCGTGGTTTGGGAGAGGATATGCTTACAGTGCTCGCTACAGCCTGTCTTGGTTGAGGCAGTTCGCTCCACTTCGGAAAACCTGCATATAGAAGTTCATTCGTGGAAGAGCCCAAAGAGTACACAGTGGGAGAAATGATGCTTGTGTTTCACCTGCAACTGAAGCAGAATTCTTTGGTAAAACTGCCGTGTTTTGGAAGAGGAAATGCTTACAGTCCTCGCTAGAGCCTGCCTTGGTTGAGGCAGTTCGCTCCACGTCGGAAACCCTGCATATAGAAGTTCATTCGTGGAAGAGCCCAAAGAGTACACAGTGGGAGAAAAGCTGCTTGTGTTACCCCTGCAACTAAAGCAGAGTTCTACCATTAAAACTGCGTGGTTTGGGATAGGATATGCTTACAGTGCTCGCTACAGCCTGCCTTGGTTGAGGCAGTTCGCTCCACGTCGCAAACCCTGCATATAGAAGTTCATTCGTGGAAGAGCCCAAAGAGTACACAGTGGGAGAAAAACTGCTTGTGTTACCCCTGCAACTAAAGCAGAGTTCTACCGTTAAAACTGCGTGGTTTGGGAGAGGATATGCTTACAGTCCTCGCGACAGCCTGCCATGGTGGAGGCATTTCGCTCCACGTGGGAATCCCTGCATAAAGAAGTTTATTCGTGTAAGAGCCCCAAGAGTACACAGTGGGAGTAATGCTGCTTGTATTCCACCTGCAACTAAAGCAGAATTCTTTGGTAAAACTGCCGTGTTTTGTAAGATGAAATGCTTACAGTCATTGCTACAGCCTGCCTTGGTTGAGGCAGTTCGCTCCACGTCGGAAACACTGCATATAGAAGTTCATTCGTGGAAGAGCCCCAAGAGTACACAGTGGGAGAAAAGCTGCTTGTGTTACCCCTGCAACTAAAGCAGAGTTCTACCGTTAAAACTGCGTGGTTTGGGAGAAGATATGCTTACAGTCCTCGCTACAGCCTGCCTTGGTTGAGGCAGTTCGCTCCACGTCGCAAAGGCTGCATATAGAAGTTCATTCGTGGAAGAGCACAAAGAGTACACAGTGGGAGAAAAGCTGCTTGTGTTACCCCTGCAACTAAAGCAGAGTTCTACCGTTAAAACTGCGTGGTTTGGGAGAGGATATGCTTACAGTCCTCGCTACAGCCTGCCACGGTTGAGGCAGTTCGATCCACGTGGGAATCCCTGCATAAATAAGTTCATTCGTGGAAGAGCCCAAAGAGTACACAGTGGGAGAAATGATGCTTGTGTTTCACCTGCAACTAAAGCAGAATTCTTTGGTAAAACTGCCGTGTTTTGTAAGAGGAAATGCTTACAGTCCTTGCTACATCCTGCCTTGGTTGAGGCGGTTCGCTCCACGTCGGAAACCCTGCATATAGAAGTTCATTCGTGGAAGAGCCCCAAGAGTACACAGTGGGAGAAAACCTGCTTGTGTTACCCCTGCAACTAAAGCAGAGTTCTACCGTTAAAACTGCGTGGTTTGGGAGAGGATATGCTTACAGTCCTCGCTACAGCCTGCCATGGTGGAGGCATTTCGCTCCACGTGGGAATCCCTGCATAAAGAAGTTTATTCGTGTAAGAGCCCCAAGAGTACACAGTGGGAGTAATGCTGCTTGTATTCCACCTGCAACTAAAGCAGAATTCTT
The DNA here is from genome assembly GCF_025265405.1 of Mesoplodon densirostris. NCBI lineage: Eukaryota > Metazoa > Chordata > Mammalia > Artiodactyla > Ziphiidae > Mesoplodon > Mesoplodon densirostris. The sequence goes on from NC_082672.1 coordinate 91,706,619, forward strand.
TGGTAAAACTGCCGTGTTTTGTAAGAGGAAATGCTTACAGTCATTGCTACAGCCTGCCTTGGTTGAGGCAGTTCGCTCCACGTCGGAAACACTGCATATAGAAGTTCATTCGTGGAAGAGCCCCAAGAGTACACAGTGGGAGAAAAGCTGCTTGTGTTACCCCTGCAACTAAAGCAGAGTTCTACCGTTAAAACTGCGTGGTTTGGGAGAGGATATGCTTACAGTCCTCGCTACAGCCTGCCTTGGTTGAGGCAGTTCGCTCCACGTCGCAAACCCTGCATATAGAAGTTCATTCGTGGAAGAGCCCAAAGAGTACACAGTGGGAGAAAAGCTGCTTGTGTTACCCCTGCAACTAAAGCAGAGTTCAACCGTAAAAACTGCGTGGTTTGGGAGAGGATATGCTTACAGTCCTCGCTACAGCCTGCCACGGTTGAGGCAGTTCGATCCACGTGGGAATCCCTGCATAAAGAAGTTCATTCGTGGAAGAGCCCAAAGAGTACACAGTGGGAGAAATGATGCTTGTGTTTCACCTGCAACTAAAGCAGAATTCTTTGGTAAAACTGCGGTGTTTTGGAAGAGGAAATGCTTACAGTCCTCGCTACAGCCTTACTTGGTTGAGGCAATTCGCTCCACTTCGGAAACCCTGCATATAGAAGTTCATTCGTGGAAGACCCCCAAGAGTACACAGTGGGAGAGAAGCTGCTTGTGTTACCCCTGCAACTAAAGCAGAGTTCTACCGTTAAAGCTGCGTGGTTTGGGAGAGGATATGCTTACAGTTCTCGCTACAGCCTGCCATGGTGGAGGCAGTTCGCTCCACGTGGGAATCCCTGCATAAAGAAATTCATTCGTGCAAGAGCCCAAAGAGTACACAGTGGGAGTAATGCTGCTTGTATTCCACCTGCACCTAAAGCAGAATTCTTTGGTAAAACTGCCGTGTTTTGTAAGAGGAAATGCTTACAGTCCTTGCTACATCCTGCCTTGGTTGAGGCGGTTCGCTCCACGTCGGAACCCTGCATATAGAAGTTCATTCGTGGAAGAGCCCCAAGAGTACACAGTGGGAGAAAACCTGCTTGTGTTACCCCTGCAACTAAAGCAGAGTTCTAACGTTAAAACTGCGTGGTTTGGGAGAGGATATGCTTACAGTCCTCGCTACAGCCTGCCATGGTGGAGGCATTTCGCTCCACGTGGGAATCCCTGCATAAAGAAGTTTATTCGTGTAAGAGCCCCAAGAGTACACAGTGGGAGTAATGCTGCTTGTATTCCACCTGCAACTAAAGCAGAATTCTTTGGTAAAACTGCCGTGTTTTGTAAGAGGAAATGCTTACAGTCATTGCTACAGCCTGCCTTGGTTGAGGCAGTTCGCTCCACGTCGGAAACACTGCATATAGAAGTTCATTCGTGGAAGAGCCCCAAGAGTACACAGTGGGAGAAAAGCTGTTTGTGTTACCCCTGCAACTAAATCAGAGTTCTACCGTTAAAACTGCGTGATTTGGGAGAGGATATGCTTACAGTCCTCGCTACAGCCTGCCTTGGTTGAGGCAGTTCGCTCCACGTCGCAAACCCTGCATATAGAAGTTCATTCGTGGAAGAGCCCAAAGAGTACACAGTGGGAGAAAACCTGCTTGTGTTACCCCTGCAACTAAAGCAGAGTTCTACCGTTAAAACTGCGTGGTTTGGGAGAGGATATGCTTACAGTCCTCGCTACAGCCTGCCATGGTGGAGGCATTTCGCTCCACGTGGGAATCCCTGCATAAAGAAGTTTATTCGTGTAAGAGCCCCAAGAGTACACAGTGGGAGTAATGCTGCTTGTATTCCACCTGCAACTAAAGCAGAATTCTTTGGTAAAACTGCCGTGTTTTGTAAGAGGAAATGCTTACAGTCATTGCTACAGCCTGCCTTGGTTGAGGCAGTTCGCTCCACGTCGGAAACACTGCATATAGAAGTTCATTCGTGGAAGAGCCCCAAGAGTACACAGTGGGAGAAAAGCTGCTTGTGTTACCCCTGCAACTAAAGCAGAGTTCTACCGTTAAAACTGCGTGATTTCGGAGAGGATATGCTTACAGTCCTCGCTACAGCCTGCCTTGGTTGAGGCAGTTCGCTCCACTTCGGAAACCCTGCATATAGAAGTTCATTCGTGGAAGACCCCCAAGAGTACACAGTGGGAGAAAAGCTGCTTGTGTTACCCCTGCAACTAAAGCAGAGTTCTACCGTTAAAGCTGCGTGGTTTGGGAGAGGATATGCTTACAGTCCTCGCTACAGCCTGCCATGGTGGAGGCAGTTCGCTCCACGTGGGAATCCCTGCATAAAGAAGTTCATTCGTGCAACAGCCCAAAGAGTACACAGTGGGAGTAATGCTGCTTGTATTCCACCTGCAACTAAAGCAGAATTCTTTGGTAAAACTGCCGTGTTTTGTAAGAGGAAATGCTTACAGTCCTTGCTACATCCTGCCTTGGTTGAGGCGGTTCGCTCCACGTCAGAAACCCTGCATATAGAAGTTCATTCGTTGAAGAGCCCCAAGAGTACACAGTGGGAGAAAAGCTGCTTGTGTTACCCCTGCAACTAAAGCAGAGTTCTACCGTTAAAACTGCGTGGTTTGGGAGAGGATATGCTTACAGTCCTCGCTGCAGCCTGCCACGGTTGAGGCAGTTCGATCCACGTGGGAATCCCTGCATAAAGAAGTTCATTCGTGGAAGAGCCCAAAGAGTACACAGTGGGAGAAATGATGCTTGTGTTTCACCTGCAACTAAAGCAGAATTCTTTGGTAAAACTGCCGTGTTTTGGAAGAGGAAATGCTTACAGTCCTCGCTACAGCCTTACTTGGTTGAGGCAATTCGCTCCACTTCGGAAACCCTGCATATAGAAGTTCATTCGTGGAAGACCCCCAAGAGTACACAGTGGGAGAGAAGCTGCTTGTGTTACCCCTGCAACTAAAGCAGAGTTCTACCGTTAAAGCTGCGTGGTTTGGGAGAGGATATGCTTACAGTTCTCGCTACAGCCTGCCATGGTGGAGGCAGTTCGCTCCACGTGGGAATCCCTGCATAAAGAAATTCATTCGTACAAGAGCCCAAAGAGTACACAGTGGGAGTAATGCTGCTTGTATTCCACCTGCACCTAAAGCAGAATTCTTTGGTAAAACTGCCGTGTTTTGTAAGAGGAAATGCTTACAGTCCTTGCTACATCCTGCCTTGGTTGAGGCGGTTCGCTCCACGTCGGAACCCTGCATATAGAAGTTCATTCGTGGAAGAGCCCCAAGAGTACACAGTCGGAGAAAAGCTGCTTGTGTTACCCCTGCAACTAAAGCAGAGTTCTACCGTTAAAACTGCGTGGTTTGGGAGAGGATATGCTTACAGTCCTCGCTACAGCCTGCCATGGTGGAGGCATTTCGCTCCACGTGGGAATCCCTGCATAAAGAAGTTTATTCGTGTAAGAGCCCCAAGAGTACACAGTGGGAGTAATGCTGCTTGTATTCCACCTGCAACTAAAGCAGAATTCTTTGGTAAAACTGCCGTGTTTTGTAAGAGGAAATGCTTACAGTCATTGCTACAGCCTGCCTTGGTTGAGGCAGTTCGCTCCACGTCGGAAACACTGCATATAGAAGTTCATTCGTGGAAGAGCCCCAAGAGTACACAGTGGGAGAAAAGCTGTTTGTGTTACCCCTGCAACTAAATCAGAGTTCTACCGTTAAAACTGCGTGATTTGGGAGAGGATATGCTTACAGTCCTCGCTACAGCCTGCCTTGGTTGAGGCAGTTCGCTCCACGTCGCAAACCCTGCATATAGAAGTTCATTCGTGGAAGAGCCCAAAGAGTACACAGTGGGAGAAAAGCTGCTTGTGTTACCCCTGCAACTAAAGCAGAGTTCTACCGTTAAAACTGCGTGGTTTGGGAGAGGATATGCTTAGAGTCCTCGCTACAGCCTGCCACGGTTGAGGCAGTTCGATCCACGTGGGAATCCCTGCATAAAGAAGTTCATTCGTGGAAGAGCCCAAAGAGTACACAGTGGGAGAAATGATGCTTGTGTTTCACCTGCAACTAAAGCAGAATTCTTTGGTAAAACTGCCGTGTTTTGGAAGAGGAAATGCTTACAGTCCTCGCTACAGCCTTACTTGGTTGAGGCAATTCGCTCCACTTCGGAAACCCTGCATATAGAAGTTCATTCGTGGAAGACCCCCAAGAGTACACAGTGGGAGAAAAGCTGCTTGTGTTACCCCTGCAACTAAAGCAGAGTTCTACCGTTAAAGCTGCGTGGTTTGGGAGAGGATATGCTTACAGTCCTCGCTACAGCCTGCCATGGTGGAGGCAGTTCGCTCCACGTGGGAATCCCTGCATAAAGAAGTTCATTCGTGCAAGAGCCCAAAGAGTACACAGTGGGAGTAATGCTGCTTGTATTCCACCTGCAACTAAAGCAGAATTCTTTGGTAAAACTGCCGTGTTTTGTAAGAGGAAATGCTTACAGTCCTTGCTACATCCTGCCTTGGTTGAGGCGGTTCGCTCCACGTCAGAAACCCTGCATATAGAAGTTCATTCGTTGAAGAGCCCCAAGAGTACACAGTGGGAGAAAAGCTGCTTGTGTTACCCCTGCAACTAAAGCAGAGTTCTACCGTTAAAACTGCGTGGTTTTGGAGAGGATATGCTTACAGTGCTCGCTACAGCCTGTCTTGGTTGAGGCAGTTCGCTCCACGTCGAAAACCCTGCATATAGAAGTTCATTCGTGGAAGAGCCCAAAGAGTACACAGTGGGAGTAATGCTGCTTGTATTCCACCTGCAACTAAAGCAGAATTCTTTGGTAAAACTGCCGTGTTTTGTAAGAGGATATGCTTACAGTCTTTGCTACAGCCTGCCTTGGTTGAGGCAGTTCGCTCCACGTCGGAAACACTGCATATAGAAGTTCATTCGTGGAAGAGCCACAAGAGTACACAGTGGGAGAAAAGCTGCTTGTGTTACCCCTGCAACTAAAGCAGAGTTCTACCGTTAAAACTGCGTGTTTTGGGATAGGATATGCGTACAGTCCTCGCTACAGCCTGCCACGGTTGAGGCAGTTCGATCCACGTGGGAATCCCTGCATAAAGAAGTTCATTCGTGTAAGAGCCCAAAGAGTACACAGTGGGAGAAATGATACTTGTGTTTCACCTGCAACTGAAGCAGAATTCTTTGGTAAAACTGCCGTGTTTTGGAAGAGGAAATGCTTACAGTCCTCGCTACAGCCTGCCTTGGTTGAGGCAGTTCGCTCCACGTCGGAAACCCTGCATATAGAAGTTCATTCGTGGAAGAGCCCCAAGAGTACACAGTGGGAGAAAAGCTGCTTGTGTTACCCCTGCAACTAACGCAGAGTTCTACCGTTAAAACTGCGTGGTTTGGGAGAGGATATGCTTACAGTCCTCGCTACAGCCTGCCATGGTGGAGGCATTTCGCTCCACGTGGGAATCCCTGCATAAAGAAGTTTATTCGTGTAAGAGCCCCAAGAGTACACAGTGGGAGTAATGCTGCTTGTATTCCACCTGCAACTAAAGCAGAATTCTTTGGTAAAACTGCCGTGTTTTGTAAGAGGAAATGCTTACAGTCATTGCTACAGCCTGCCTTGGTTGAGGCAGTTCGCTCCACGTCGGAAACACTGCATATAGAAGTTCATTCGTGGAAGAGCCCCAAGAGTACACAGTGGGAGAAAAGCTGCTTGTGTTACCCCTGCAACTAAAGCAGAGTTCTACCGTAAAAACTGCGTGGTTTGGGAGAGGATATGCTTACAGTCCTCGCTACAGCCTGCCACGGTTGAGGCAGTTCGATCCACGTGGGAATCCCTGCATAAAGAAGTTCATTCGTGGAAGAGCCCAAAGAGTACACAGTGGGAGAAATGATGCTTGTGTTTCACCTGCAACTAAAGCAGAATTCTTTGGTAAAACTGCCGTGTTTTGGAAGAGGAAATGCTTACAGTCCTCGCTACAGCCTTACTTGGTTGAGGCAATTCGCTCCACTTCGGAAACCCTGCATATAGAAGTTCATTCGTGGAAGACCCCCAAGAGTACACAGTGGGAGAGAAGCTGCTTGTGTTACCCCTGCAACTAAAGCAGAGTTCTACCGTTAAAGCTGCGTGGTTTGGGAGAGGATATGCTTACAGTCCTCGCTACAGCCTGCCATGGTGGAGGCAGTTCGCTCCACGTGGGAATCCCTGCATAAAGAAGTTCATTCGTGCAAGAGCCCAAAGAGTACACAGTGGGAGTAATGCTGCTTGTATTCCACCTGCAACTAAAGCAGAATTCTTTGGTAAAACTGCCGTGTTTTGTAAGAGGAAATGCTTACAGTCATTGCTACAGCCTGACTTGGTTGAGGCGGTTCGCTCCACGTCGGAAACCCTGCATATAGAAGTTCATTCGTGGAAGAGCCCCAAGAGTACACAGTGGGAGAAAAGCTGCTTGTGTTACCCCTGCAACTAAAGCAGAGTTCTACCGTTAAAACTGCGTGGTTTGGGAGAGGATATGCTTACAGTCCTCGCTACAGCCTGCCACGGTTGAGGCAGTTCGATCCACGTGGGAATCCCTGCATAAAGAAGTTCATTCGTGGAAGAGCCCAAAGAGTACACAGTGGGAGTAATGCTGCTTGTATTCCACCTGCAACTAAAGCAGAATTCTTTGGTAAAACTGCCGTGTTTTGTAAGAGGAAATGCTTACAGTCTTTGCTACAGCCTGCCTTGGTTGAGGCAGTTCGCTCCACGTCGGAAACACTGCATATAGAAGTTCATTCGTGGAAGAGCCACAAGAGTACACAGTGGGAGAAAAGCTGCTTGTGTTACCCCTGCAACTAAAGCAGAGTTCTACCGTTAAAACTGCGTGTTTTCGAATAGGATATGCGTACAGTCCTCGCTACAGCCTGCCACGGTTGAGGCAGTTCGATCCACGTGGGAATCCCTGCATAAAGAAGTTCATTCGTGTAAGAGCCCAAAGAGTACACAGTGGGAGAAATGATACTTGTGTTTCACCTGCAACTGAAGCAGAATTCTTTGGTAAAACTGCCGTGTTTTGGAAGAGGAAATGCTTACAGTCCTCGCTACAGCCTGCCTTGGTTGAGGCAGTTCGCTCCACGTCGGAAACCCTGCATATAGAAGTTCATTCGTGGAAGAGCCCCAAGAGTACACAGTGGGAGAAAAGCTGCTTGTGTTACCCCTGCAACTAACGCAGAGTTCTACCGTTAAAACTGCGTGGTTTGGGAGAGGATATGCTTACAGTCCTCGCTACAGCCTGCCATGGTGGAGGCATTTCGCTCCACGTGGGAATCCCTGCATAAAGAAGTTTATTCGTGTAAGAGCCCCAAGAGTACACAGTGGGAGTAATGCTGCTTGTATTCCACCTGCAACTAAAGCAGAATTCTTTGGTAAAACTGCCGTGTTTTGTAAGAGGAAATGCTTACAGTCATTGCTACAGCCTGCCTTGGCTGAGGCAGTTCGCTCCACGTCGGAAACACTGCATATAGAAGTTCATTCGTGGAAGAGCCCCAAGAGTACACAGTGGGAGAAAAGCTGCTTGTGTTACCCCTGCAACTAAAGCAGAGTTCTACCGTAAAAACTGCGTGGTTTGGGAGAGGATATGCTTACAGTCCTCGCTACAGCCTGCCACGGTTGAGGCAGTTCGATCCACGTGGGAATCCCTGCATAAAGAAGTTCATTCGTGGAAGAGCCCAAAGAGTACACAGTGGGAGAAATGATGCTTGTGTTTCACCTGCAACTAAAGCAGAATTCTTTGGTAAAACTGCCGTGTTTTGGAAGAGAAAATGCTTACAGTCCTCGCTACAGCCTTACTTGGTTGAGGCAATTCGCTCCACTTCGGAAACCCTGCATATAGAAGTTCATTCGTGGAAGACCCCCAAGAGTACACAGTGGGAGAGAAGCTGCTTGTGTTACCCCTGCAACTAAAGCAGAGTTCTACCGTTAAAGCTGCGTGGTTTGGGAGAGGATATGCTTACAGTCCTCGCTACAGCCTGCCATGGTGGAGGCAGTTCGCTCCACGTGGGAATCCCTGCATAAAGAAGTTCATTCGTGCAAGAGCCCAAAGAGTACACAGTGGGAGTAATGCTGCTTGTATTCCACCTGCAACTAAAGCAGAATTCTTTGGTAAAACTGCCGTGTTTTGTAAGAGGAAATGCTTACAGTCCTTGCTACATCCTGACTTGGTTGAGGCGGTTCGCTCCACGTCGGAAACCCTGCATATAGAAGTTCATTCGTGGAAGAGCCCCAAGAGTACACAGTGGGAGAAAAGCTGCTTGTGTTACCCCTGCAACTAAAGCAGAGTTCTACCGTTAAAACTGCGTGGTTTGGGAGAGGATATGCTTACAGTCCTCGCTACAGCCTGCCATGGTGGAGGCATTTCGCTCCACGTGGGAATCCCTGCATAAAGAAGTTTATTCGTGTAAGAGCCCCAAGAGTACACAGTGGGAGTAATGCTGCTTGTATTCCACCTGCAACTAAAGCAGAATTCTTTGGTAAAACTGCCGTGTTTTGTAAGAGGAAATGCTTACAGTCATTGCTACAGCCTGCCTTGGTTGAGGCAGTTCGCTCCACGTCGGAAACACTGCATATAGAAGTTCATTCGTGGAAGAGCCCCAAGAGTACACAGTGGGAGAAAAGCTGTTTGTGTTACCCCTGCAACTAAAGCAGAGTTCTACCGTTAAAACTGCGTGGTTTGGGGGAGGATATGCTTACAGTCCTCGCTACAGCCTGCCTTGGTTGAGGCAGTTCGCTCCACGTCGCAAACCCTGCATATAGAAGTTCATTCGTGGAAGAGCCCAAAGAGTACACAGTGGGAGAAAAGCTGCTTGTGTTACCCCTGCAACTAAAGCAGAGTTCTACCGTTAAAACTGCGTGGTTTGGGAGAGGATATGCTTACAGTCCTCGCTACAGCCTGCCACGGTTGAGGCAGTTCGATCCACGTGGGAATCCCTGCATAAAGAAGTTCATTCGTGGAAGAGCCCAAAGAGTACACAGTGGGAGAAATGATGCTTGTGTTTCACCTGCAACTAAAGCAGAATTCTTTGGTAAAACTGCCGTGTTTTGGAAGAGGAAATGCTTACAGTCTTCGCTACAGCCTTACTTGGTTGAGGCAATTCGCTCCACTTCGGAAACCCTGCATATAGAAGTTCATTCGTGGAAGAGCCCCAAGAGTACACAGTGGGAGAAAAGCTGCTTGTGTTACCCCTGCAACTAAAGCAGAGTTCTACCGTTAAAACTGCGTGTTTTGGGATAGGATATGCTTACAGTCCTCGCTACAGCCTGCCACGGTTGAGGCAGTTCGATCCACGTGGGAATCCCTGCATAAAGAAGTTCATTCGTGTAAGAGCCCAAAGAGTACACAGTGGGAGAAATGATGCTTGTGTTTCACCTGCAACTGAAGCAGAATTCTTTGGTAAAACTGCCGTGTTTTGGAAGAGGAAATGCTTACAGTCCTCGCTACAGCCTGCCTTGGTTGAGGCAGTTCGCTCCACGTCGGAAACCCTGCATATAGAAGTTCATTCGTGGAAGATCCCCAAGAGTACACAGTGGGAGAAAAGCTGCTTGTGTTACCCCTGCAACTAAAGCAGAGTTCTACCGTTAAAACTGCGTGGTTTGGGAGAGGATATGCTTACAGTGCTCGCTACAGCCTGTCTTGGTTGAGGCAGTTCGCTCCACTTCGGAAAACCTGCATATAGAAGTTCATTCGTGGAAGAGCCCAAAGAGTACACAGTGGGAGAAAAACTGCTTGTGTTACCCCTGCAACTAAAGCAGAGTTCTACCGTTAAAACTGCGTGATTTGGGAGAGGATATGCTTACAGTCCTCGCTACAGCCTGCCATGGTGGAGGCATTTCGCTCCACGTGGGAATCCCTGCATAAAGAAGTTTATTCGTGTAAGAGCCCCAAGTGTACACAGTGGGAGTAATGCTGCTTGTATTCCACCTGCAACTAAAGCAGAATTCTTTGGTAAAACTGCCGTGTTTTGTAAGAGGAAATGCTTACAGTCATTGCTACAGCCTGCCTTGGCTGAGGCAGTTCGCTCCACGTCGGAAACACTGCATATAGAAGTTCATTCGTGGAAGAGCCCCAAGAGTACACAGTGGGAGAAAAGCTGCTTGTGTTACCCCTGCAACTAAAGCAGAGTTCTACCGTTAAAACTGCGTGTTTTGGGATAGGATATGCTTACAGTCCTCGCTACAGCCTGCCACGGTTGAGGCAGTTCGATCCACGTGGGAATCCCTGCATAAAGAAGTTCATTCGTGTAAGAGCCCAAAGAGTACACAGTGGGAGAAATGATGCTTGTGTTTCACCTGCAACTGAAGCAGAATTCTTTGGTAAAACTGCCGTGTTTTGTAAGAGGAAATGCTTACAGTCTTTGCTACAGCCTGCCTTGGTTGAGGCAGTTCGCTCCACGTCGGAAACCCTGCATATAGAAGTTCATTCGTGGAAGAGCCCAAAGAGTACACAGTGGAAGAAAAGCTGCTTGTGTTACCCCTGCAACTAAAGCAGAGTTCTACCGTTAAAACTGCGTGGTTTGGGAGAGGATATGCTTACAGTCCTCGCTACAGCCTGCCTTGGTTGAGGCAGTTCGCTCCACGTCGCAAACCCTGCATATAGAAGTTCATTCGTGGAAGAGCCCAAAGAGTACACAGTGGGAGAAAAACTGCTTGTGTTACCCCTGCAACTAAAGCAGAGTTCTACCGTTAAAACTGCGTGGTTTGGGAGACGATATGCTTACAGTCCTCGCTACAGCCTGCCATGGTGGAGGCATTTCGCTCCACGTGGGAATCCCTGCATAAAGAAGTTTATTCGTGTAAGAGCCCCAAGAGTACACAGTGGGAGTAATGCTGCTTGTATTCCACCTGCAACTAAAGCAGAATTCTTTGGTAAAACTGCCGTGTTTTGTAAGAGGAAATGCTTACAGTCATTGCTACAGCCTGCCTTGATTGAGGCAGTTCGCTCCACGTCGGAAACACTGCATATAGAAGTTCATTCGTGGAAGAGCCCCAAGAGTACACAGTGGGAGAAAAGCTGCTTGTGTTACCCCTGCAACTAAAGCAGAGTTCTACCGTTAAAGCTGCGTGGTTTGGGAGAGGATATGCTTACAGTCCTCGCTACAGCCTGCCTTGGTTGAGGCAGTTCGCTCCACGTCGCAAACCCTGCATATAGAAGTTCATTCGTGGAAGAGCCCAAAGAGTACACAGTGGGAGAAAAGCTGCTTGTGTTACCCCTGCAACTAAAGCAGAGTTCTACCGTTAAAGCTGCGTGGTTTGGGAGAGGATATGCTTACAGTCCTCGCTACAGCCTGCCATGGTGGAGGCAGTTCGCTCCACGTGGGAATCCCTGCATAAAGAAGTTCATTCGTGCAAGAGCCCAAAGAGTACACAGTGGGAGTAATGCTGCTTGTATTCCACCTGCAACTAAAGCAGAATTCTTTGGTAAAACTGCCGTGTTTTGTAAGAGGAAATGCTTACAGTCCTTGCTACATCCTGCCTTGGTTGAGGCGGTTCGCTCCACGTCGGAAACCCTGCATATAGAAGTTCATTCGTGGAAGAGCCCCAAGAGTACACAGTGGGAGAAAAGCTGCTTGTGTTACCCCTGCAACTAAAGCAGAGTTCTACCGTTAAAACTGCGTGTTTTGGGATAGGATATGCTTACAGTCCTCGCTACAGCCTGCCACGGTTGAGGCAGTTCGATCCACGTGGGAATCCCTGCATAAAGAAGTTCATTCGTGTAAGAGCCCAAAGAGTACACAGTGGGAGAAATGATGCTTGTGTTTCACCTGCAACTGAAGCAGAATTCTTTGGTAAAACTGCCGTGTTTTGGAAGAGGAAATGCTTACAGTCCTCGCTACAGCCTGCCTTGGTTGAGGCAGTTCGCTCCACGTCGGAAACCCTGCATATAGAAGTTCATTCGTGGAAGAGCCCAAAGAGTACACAGTGTGAGAAAAGCTGCTTGTGTTACCCCTGCAACTAAAGCAGAGTTCTACCGTTAAAACTGCGTGGTTTGGGAGAGGATATGCTTACAGTGCTCGCTACAGCCTGCCTTGGTTGAGGCAGTTCGCTCCACGTCGCAAACCCTGCATATAGAAGTTCATTCGTGGAAGAGCCCAAAGAGTACACTGTGGGAGAAAAACTGCTTGTGTTACCCCTGCAACTAAAGCAGAGTTCTACCGTTAAAACTGCGTGGTTTGGGAGAGGATATGCTTACAGTCCTCGCTACAGCCTGCCATGGTGGAGGCATTTCGCTCCACGTGGGAATCCCTGCATAAAGAAGTTTATTCGTGTAAGAGCCCCAAGAGTACACAGTGGGAGTAATGCTGCTTGTATTCCACCTGCAACTAAAGCAGAATTCTTTGGTAAAACTGCCGTGTTTTGTAAGAGGAAATGCTTACAGTCATTGCTACAGCCTGCCTTGGTTGAGGCAGTTCGCTCCACGTCGGAAACACTGCATATAGAAGTTCATTCGTGGAAGAGCCCCAAGAGTACACAGTGGGAGAAAAGCTGCTTGTGTTACCCCTGCAACTAAAGCAGAGTTCTACCGTTAAAACTGCATGGTTTGGGAGAGGATATGCTTACAGTCCTCGCTACAGCCTGCCACGGTTGAGGCAGTTCGATCCACGTGGGAATCCCTGCATAAAGAAGTTCATTCGTGGAAGAGCCCAAAGAGTACACAGTGGGAGAAATGATGCTTGTGTTTCATCTGCAACTAAAGCAGAATTCTTTGGTAAAACTGCCGTGTTTTGGAAGAGGAAATGCTTACAGTCCTCGCTACAGCCTTACTTGGTTGAGGCAATTCGCTCCACTTCGGAAACCCTGCATATAGAAGTTCATTCGTGGAAGACCCCCAAGAGTACACAGTGGGAGAAAAGCTGCTTGTGTTACCCCTGCAACTAAAGCAGAGTTCTACCGTTAAAGCTGCGTGGTTTGGGAGAGGATATGCTTACAGTCCTCGCTACAGCCTGCCATGGTGGAGGCAGTTCGCTCCACGTGGGAATCCCTGCATAAAGAAGTTCATTCGTGCAAGAGCCCAAAGAGTACACAGTGGGAGTAATGCTGCTTGTATTCCACCTGCAACTAAAGCAGAATTCTTTGGTAAAACTGCCGTGTTTTGTAAGAGGAAATGCTTACAGTCCTTGCTACATCCTGCCTTGGTTGAGGCGGTTCGCTCCATGTCGGAAACCCTGCATATAGAAGTTCATTCGTGGAAGAGCCCCAAGAGTACACAGTGGGAGAAAAGCTGCTTGTGTTACCCCTGCAACTAAAGCAGAGTTCTACCATTAAAACTGCGTGGTTTGGGAGAGGATATGCTTACAGTGCTCGCTACAGCCTGTCTTGGTTGAGGCAGTTCGCTCCACGTCGAAAACCCTGCATATAGAAGTTCATTCGTGGAAGAGCCCAAAGAGTACACAGTGGGAGTAATGCTGCTTGTATTCCACCTGCAACTAAAGCAGAATTCTTTGGTAAAACTGCCGTGTTTTGTAAGAGGAAATGCTTACAGTCTTTGCTACAGACTGCCTTGGTTGAGGCAGTTCACTCCACGTCGGAAACCCTGCATATAGAAGTTCATTCGTGGAAGAGCCCCAAGAGTACACAGTGGGAGAAAAGCTGCTTGTGTTACCCCTGCAACTAAAGCAGAGTTCTACCGTTAAAACTGCGTGTTTTGGGATAGGATATGCTTACAGTCCTCGCTACAGCCTGCCACGGTTGAGGCAGTTCGATCCACGTGGGAATCCCTGCATAAAGAAGTTTATTCGTGTAAGAGCCCCAAGAGTACACAGTGGGAGTAATGCTGCTTGTATTCCACCTGCAACTAAAGCAGAATTCTTTGGTAAAACTGCCGTGTTTTGTAAGAGGAAATGCTTACAGTCATTGCTACAGCCTGCCTTGGTTGAGGCAGTTCGCTCCACGTCGGAAACACTGCATATAGAAGTTCATTCGTGGAAGAGCCCCAAGAGTACACAGTGGGAGAAAAGCTGCTTGTGTTACCCCTGCAACTAAAGCAGAGTTCTACCGTTAAAACTGCGTGGTTTGGGAGAGGATATGCTTACAGTCCTCGCTACAGCCTGCCACGGTTGAGGCAGTTCGATCCACGTGGGAATCCCTGCATAAAGAAGTTCATTCGTGGAAGAGCCCAAAGAGTACACAGTGGGAGAAATGATGCTTGTGTTTCATCTGCAACTAAAGCAGAATTCTTTGGTAAAACTGCCGTGTTTTGGAAGAGGAAATGCTTACAGTCCTCGCTACAGCCTTACTTGGTTGAGGCAATTCGCTCCACTTCGGAAACCCTGCATATAGAAGTTCATTCGTGGAAGACCCCCAAGAGTACACAGTGGGAGAAAAGCTGCTTGTGTTACCCCTGCAACTAAAGCAGAGTTCTACCGTTAAAGCTGCGTGGTTTGGGAGAGGATATGCTTACAGTCCTCGCTACAGCCTGCCATGGTGGAGGCAGTTCGCTCCACGTGGGAATCCCTGCATAAAGAAGTTCATTCGTGCAAGAGCCCAAAGAGTACACCATGGGAGTAATGCTGCTTGTATTCCACCTGCAACTAAAGCAGAATTCTTTGGTAAAACTGCCGTGTTTTGTAAGAGGAAATGCTTACAGTCCTTGCTACATCCTGCCTTGGTTGAGGCGGTTCGCTCCATGTCGGAAACCCTGCATATAGAAGTTCATTCGTGGAAGAGCCCCAAGAGTACACAGTGGGAGAAAAGCTGCTTGTGTTACCCCTGCAACTAAAGCAGAGTTCTACCGTTAAAACTGCGTGGTTTGGGAGAGGATATGCTTACAGTGCTCGCTACAGCCTGTCTTGGTTGAGGCAGTTCGCTCCACGTCGAAAACCCTGCATATAGAAGTTCATTCGTGGAAGAGCCCAAAGAGTACACAGTGGGAGTAATGCTGCTTGTATTCCACCTGCAACTAAAGCAGAATTCTTTGGTAAAACTGCCGTGTTTTGTAAGAGGAAATGCTTACAGTCTTTGCTACAGACTGCCTTGGTTGAGGCAGTTCACTCCACGTCGGAAACCCTGCATATAGAAGTTCATTCGTGGAAGAGCCCCAAGAGTACACAGTGGGAGAAAAGCTGCTTGTGTTACCCCTGCAACTAAAGCAGAGTTCTACCGTTAAAACTGCGTGTTTTGGGATAGGATATGCTTACAGTCCTCGCTACAGCCTGCCACGGTTGAGGCAGTTCGATCCACGTGGGAATCCCTGCATAAAGAAGTTCATTCGTGTAAGAGCCCAAAGAGTACACAGTGGGAGAAATGATGCTTGTGTTTCACCTGCAACTGAAGCAGAATTCTTTGGTAAAACTGCCGTGTTTTGGAAGAGGAAATGCTTACAGTCCTCGCTACAGCCTGCCTTGGTTGAGGCAGTTCGCTCCACGTCGGAAACCCTGCATATAGAAGTTCATTCGTGGAAGAGCCCAAAGAGTACACAGTGTGAGAAAAGCTGCTTGTGTTACCCCTGCAACTAAAGCAGAGTTCTACCGTTAAAACTGCGTGGTTTGGGAGAGGATATGCTTACAGTGCTCGCTACAGCCTGCCTTGGTTGAGGCAGTTCGCTCCACGTCGCAAACCCTGCATATAGAAGTTCATTCGTGGAAGAGCCCAAAGAGTACACAGTGGGAGAAAAACTGCTTGTGTTACCCCTGCAACTAAAGCAGAGTTCTACCGTTAAAACTGCGTGGTTTGGGAGAGGATATGCTTACAGTCCTCGCTACAGCCTGCCATGGTGGAGGCATTTCGCTCCACGTGGGAATCCCTGCATAAAGAAGTTTATTCGTGTAAGAGCCCCAAGAGTACACAGTGGGAGTAATGCTGCTTGTATTCCACCTGCAACTAAAGCAGAATTCTTTGGTAAAACTGCCGTGTTTTGTAAGAGGAAATGCTTACAGTCATTGCTACAGCCTGCCTTGGTTGAGGCAGTTCGCTCCACGTCGGAAACACTGCATATAGAAGTTCATTCGTGGAAGAGCCCCAAGAGTACACAGTGGGAGAAAAGCTGATTGTGTTACCCCTGCAACTAAAGCAGAGTTCTACCGTTAAAATTGCGTGGTTTGGGAGAGGATATGCTTACAGTCCTCGCTACAGCCTGCCTTGGTTGAGGCAGTTCGCTCCACGTCGCAAACCCTGCATATAGAAGTTCATTCGTGGAAGAGCCCAAAGAGTACACAGTGGGAGAAAAGCTGCTTGTGTTACCCCTGCAACTAAAGCAGAGTTCTACCGTTAAAACTGCGTGGTTTGGGAGAGGATATGCTTACAGTCCTCGCTACAGCCTGCCACGGTTGAGGCAGTTCGATCCACGTGGGAATCCCTGCATAAAGAAGTTCATTCGTGGAAGAGCCCAAAGAGTACACAGCGGGAGAAATGATGCTTGTGTTTCACCTGCAACTAAAGCAGAATTCTTTGGTAAAACTGCCGTGTTTTGGAAGAGGAAATGCTTACAGTCCTCGCTACAGCCTTACTTGGTTGAGGCAATTCGCTCCACTTCGGAAACCCTGCATATAGAAGTTCATTCGTGGAAGACCCCCAAGAGTACACAGTGGGAGAAAAGCTGCTTGTGTTACCCCTGCAACTAAAGCAGAGTTCTACCATTAAAGCTGCGTGGTTTGGGAGAGGATATGCTTACAGTCCTCGCTACAGCCTGCCATGGTGGAGGCAGTTCGCTCCACGTGGGAATCCCTGCATAAAGAAGTTCATTCGTGCAAGAGCCCAAAGAGTACACAGTGGGAGTAATGCTGCTTGTATTCCACCTGCAACTAAAGCAGAATTCTTTGGTAAAACTGCCGTGTTTTGTAAGAGGAAATGCTTACAGTCCTCGCTACAGCCTGCCTTGGTTGAGGCAGTTCGCTCCACGTCGCAAACCCTGCATATAGAAGTTCATTCGTGGAAGAGCCCCAAGAGTACACAGTGGGAGAAAAGCTGCTTGTGTTACCCCTGCAACTAAAGCAGAGTTCTACAGTTAAAACTGCGTGGTTTGGGAGAGGATATGCTTACAGTCCTCGCTACAGCCTGCCACGGTTGAGGCAGTTCGATCCACGTGGGAATCCCTGCATAAAGAAGTTCATTCGTGTAAGAGCCCAGAGAGTACACAGTGGGAGAAATGATGCTTGTGTTTCACCTGCAACTGAAGCAGAATTCTTTGGTAAAACTGCCGTGTTTTGTAAGAGGAAATGCTTACAGTCTTTGCTACAGCCTGCCTTGGTTGAGGCAGTTCGCTCCACGTCGGAATTTAGAATGGAATGTGCCAGGAGAAAGCCCCTGAAGTTTGTCTCACTACTTCTTGTTCGTGTTTTTAATTTAATTTTTTATTTTTTATTACAGCAAGTTTGATGACAACGTTTGGCTTGTTGTAGGTGTGCAAGATGTGGTTCTTTTACACATATATATAGGTCTGTTCTTCCTGGGACCCTTTTCCCATGTACGTTATGACAGAATGTTGAGTAGTCTTCTCTTGGTATTCCGTAGGTCTTTGGAGATTATATATTTCACCTGTGTTTGTATATGTCTGTTAACCCCGATATCCTAATGAATCCAATCCTCACACCTTTCCATTGGTGAACCATAAGTTTGTTTAATGAATCTGTGATTGCCCTTCTCCGTGGAAATATCTGCCCTGGTATCAATTTTTAGGTAACACCTATAAGTGATATCCTACGATATGTGTCTTTCACTTTCTGACTTACTACAAGTCACGTGATTACCTCTAGACTCATCTACGGTGCTGCAAATGGCATTGTGTCCTTTTTTCCCTTGGCTAATACTCTGTCTTAGCGAGGTCCTTTTTCTGCAATGTGATTCCCTGAGGGCTGAGGATTAGCTGACCTGGGCAGCCAGACCCTGCCGGCAAGCCCTCCCCAGGTGTGCCTGGGTTGAGGTCAATATAAACAGCACTCCAGGCAGCAACAGCCCCTGCAGCTGTGCCTGACTCCATATTCTCTGCCCCGTCAGCAGTCTCAGGGCTGTGCTGGTGGGAGGGTGTGAGGGTCCACGGCTTTGTTGGTGGCCCGGTGTGAGTGGGGCTCTGCTGGACTTTCTGCAGGAGTTGCCAGGCTGCCACCTGTAAAGAAAGGATGTGTCACCCATAACTTCCACTGGAATTTCTCTCCGGGCTGAGGAAGGAAAAAAAGGAGTGGGGGCCGGGACAGGAGGGGTATCTCAGGCAGGGAAATGGAAAGCTTCCAGAAGAGCGCCCGGGGCCAGGACCATCCTGGCTGGCCTGCAGGCAGCAAGTTGGCCTGCGTGCTGTCGCTGGTGTGGCTCCACGGCCCTTCCTCTAGGCTTTCAAGCCCTTGTACATATTCAGGTGTTTTACCTGGGAAGGGTGGGAACAGTTCAGTAGCAGCTGGCCTGGGGCTCAGCTCATGTTTACTCACAGAGGCCTCGGCATGGTCCCCCAGCTTTGCAATGAGGACGCTCCTTGCATGGGGGGGCAGGGCTGTTGGTTGTATGGGAGATGATTCCCCACCACTGACCAATTTCAGAATTGTTTACTGCTGGAACAAGTGCCTTGGTAGTGTTTTCCTCTGTATAACTGTTTGGTTTAGGTTTTTTTACTTTCTTGGTTCAAGTTAGATTTTATTCCTCTTTTATGTATTTATAGATATAAGCATGGGAATAATTCATTCATATAAATACATCTGTGTGAATGGAAGAACTTTCTTCTGTTTTATTTTTAAAAATTTTGAAATATAATTTTATTTATTTTTTTATACAGCAGGTTATTATTAGTTATCTATTTTATGCATATACATGTATACAGGTCCATCCCAATCTCCCAACTCATCCCACCACCACCACCCCATGGCTTCCCCCACTTGGTGTCCATACGTTTGTTCTCTACCTCTGTGTCTCTATTTCTGCCCTGCAAACCAGTTCATCTGTACCATTTTTCTAGGTTCCACCTATATGCATTAATATACAATATTTGTTTTTCTCTTTCTGACTTACTTCACTCTGTATGACAGTCTCTAGATCCATCGACTTCTACAAATGAACCAGTTTCATTCCTTTTTATGGCTGAGTAATATTCCATTTTATATATGTACCACATCTTTATCCATTCGTCTGTCTGTGGGCATTTAGGTTGCTTCCATTACCTGGCTATTGTAAATAGTGCTGCAATGAACACTGTGGTGAATGTGTCTTTTTGATTTATGGTTTTCTCTGGGTATATGCCCAGAAGTGGGATTGCTGGATCCTATGGTAATTCTCTTTTTAGGTTTTTAAAGGAACCTCCATACTGTTCTCCATAGTGACTGTATCAATTTACCTTCCCACCAATAGTGGAAGAGGGCTCCTTTTGTCCACACCCTCCCCAGAATTTGTTGTTTGTAGATTTTCTGATGATGCCGATTCTAACAGGTGTGAGGTCATACCTCATTGTCGTTTGGATTTGCATTTCTCTAATAATTAGTGATGTTGAGCAGCTTTTCATGTGCGTCTTGGCCATCTCTGTGACTTCTTTGAAGAAACGTCTATTTAGATCTTCTGCCCATTTTTGTATTGGGTTGTTTGTTTTATTAATATTAAGCTGCATGAGCTGTTTATATATATTGGAGATTAAACCTTTGTCCATTGATTCGTTTGCGAACGTTTTCGCCCATTCTGAGGGCTGCCTTTTTCCATCCCCGTTTTTTTAACCAAAAAAGAAAGAAAGCAAAAGAAGCAGAACACTAATGTGCGTGAAATATGCCTCTTGAAACTGTCGTTTTGAAATATGGACGTCTTTTGAATTTTTTGGTCGGTATATGACCCCAGGATTTGTTTTCAGGGCAGGTGTCATTTACAGGCCTGCAACGATTTTGAATATCCACTGACCATTAGCGCTGGGATTAAAGCTGCTGTTGTGTGAAACGGCCACAAGGTGGCAGCAGTTCTCGCTTACCAAATCTGGTTACTAGGGCAACAGAGCCTCAATGGAAGTCCTGTTCTAGTTTGGAATTTAGAATGGAATGTGCCAGGAGAAAGCCCCTCAAGTTTGTCTCACTACTTCTTGTTCGTGTTTTTAATTTAATTTTTTATTTTTTATTACAGCAAGTTTGATGACAACGTTTGGCTTGTTGTAGGTGTGCAAGATGTGGTTCTTTTACACATATACATAGGTCTGTTCTTCCTGGGACCCTTTTCCCATGTACGTTATGACAGAATGTTGAGTAGTCTTCTCTTGGTATTCCGTAGGTCTTTGGAGATTATATATTTCACCTGTGTTTGTATATGTCTGTTAACCCCGATATCCTAATGAATCCAATCCTCACACCTTTCCATTGGTGAACCATAAGTTTGTTTAATGAATCTGTGATTGCCCTTCTCCGTGGAAATATCTGCCCTGGTATCAATTTTTAGGTAACACCTATAAGTGATATCCTACGATATGTGTCTTTCACTTTCTGACTTACTACAAGTCACGTGATTACCTCTAGACTCATCTACGGTGCTGCAAATGGCATTGTGTCCTTTTTTCCCTTGGCTAATATTCTGTCTTAGCGAGGTCCTTTTTCTGCAGTGTGATTCCCTGAGGGCTGAGGATTAGCTGACCTGGGCAGCCTGACCCTGCCGGCAAGCCCTCCCCAGGTGTGCCTGGGTTGAGGTCAATATAAACAGCACTCCAGGCAGCAATAGCCCCTGCAGCTGTGCCTGACTCCATATTCTCTGCCCCGTCAGCAGTCTCGGGGCTGTGCTGGTGGGAGGGTGTGAGGGTCCACGGCTTTGTTGGTGGCCCGGTGTGAGTGGGGCTCTGCTGGACTTTCTGCAGGAGTTGCCAGGCTGCCACCTGTAAAGAAGAGGATGTGTCACCCATAACTTCCACTGGAATTTCTCTCCGGGCTGAGGAAGGAAAAAAAGGATTGGGGGCCGGGACAGGAGGGGTATCTCAGGCAGGGAAATGGAAAGCTTCCAGAAGAGCGCCCGGGGCCAGGACCATCCTGGCTGGCCTGCAGGCAGCAAGTTGGCCTGCGTGCTGTCGCTGGTGTGGCTCCACGGCCCTTCCTCTAGGCTTTCAAGCCCTTGTACATATTCAGGTGTTTTACCTGGGAAGGGTGGGAACAGTTCAGTAGCAGCTGGCCTGGGGCTCAGCTCACGTTTACTCACAGAGGCCTCGGCATGGTCCCCCAGCTTTGCAATGAGGACGCTCCTTGCATGGGGGGGCAGGGCTGTTGGTTGTATGGGAGATGATTCCCCACCACTGACCAATTTCAGAATTGTTTACTGCTGGAACAAGTGCCTTGGTAGTGTTTTCCTCTGTATAACTGTTTGGTTTAGGTTTTTTTACTTTCTTGGTTCAAGTTAGATTTTATTCCTCTTTTATGTATTTATAGATATAAGCATGGAAATAATTCATTCATATAAATACATCTGTGTGAATGGAAGAACTTTCTTCTGTTTTATTTTTAAAAATTTTGAAATATAATTTTATTTATTTTTTTATACAGCAGGTTATTATTAGTTATCTATTTTATGCATATACATGTATACAGGTCCATCCCAATCTCCCAACTCATCCCACCACCACCACCCCATGGCTTCCCCCACTTGGTGTCCATACGTTTGTTCTCTACCTCTGTGTCTCTATTTCTGCCCTGCAAACCAGTTCATCTGTACCATTTTTCTAGGTTCCACCTATATGCATTAATATACAATATTTGTTTTTCTCTTTCTGACTTACTTCACTCTGTATGACAGTCTCTAGATCCATCGACTTCTACAAATGAACCAGTTTCATTCCTTTTTATGGCTGAGTAATATTCCATTTTATATATGTACCACATCTTTATCCATTCGTCTGTCTGTGGGCATTTAGGTTGCTTCCATTACCTGGCTATTGTAAATAGTGCTGCAATGAACACTATGGTGAATGTGTCTTTTTGATTTATGGTTTTCTCTGGGTATATGCCCAGAAGTGGGATTGCTGGATCCTATGGTAATTCTCTTTTTAGGTTTTTAAAGGAACCTCCATACTGTTCTCCATAGTGACTGTATCAATTTACCTTCCCACCAATAGTGGAAGAGGGTTCCTTTTGTCCACACCCTCCCCAGAATTTGTTGTTTGTAGATTTTCTGATGATGCCGATTCTAACAGGTGTGAGGTCATACCTCATTGTCGTTTGGATTTGCATTTCTCTAATAATTAGTGATGTTGAGCAGCTTTACATGTGCGTCTTGGCCATCTCTGTGACTTCTTTGAAGAAACGTCTATTTAGATCTTCTGCCCATTTTTGTACTGGGTTGTTTGTTTTATTAATATTAAGCTGCATGAGCTCTTTATATATATTGGAGATTAAACCTTTGTCCATTGATTCGTTTGCGAACGTTTTCGCCCATTCTGAGGGTTGCCTTTTTCCATCCCCGTTTTTTTAACCAAAAAAGAAAGAAAGCAAAAGAAGCAGAACACTAATGTGCGTGAAATATGCCTCTTGAAACTGTCGTTTTGAAATATGGACGTCTTTTGAATTTTTTGGTCGGTATATGACCCCAGGATTTGTTTTCAGGGCAGGTGTCATTTACAGGCCTGCAACGATTTTGAATATCCACTGACCATTAGCGCTGGGATTAAAGCTGCTGTTGTGTGAAACGGCCACAAGGTGGCAGCAGTTCTCGCTTACCAAATCTGGTTACTAGGGCAACAGAGCCTCAATGGAAGTCCTGTTCTAGTTTGGAATTTAGAATGGAATGTGCCAGGAGAAAGCCCCTCAAGTTTGTCTCACTACTTCTTGTTCGTGTTTTTAATTTAATTTTTTATTTTTTATTACAGCAAGTTTGATGACAACGTTTGGCTTGTTGTAGGTGTGCAAGATGTGGTTCTTTTACACATATACATAGGTCTGTTCTTCCTGGGACCCTTTTCCCATGTACGTTATGACAGAATGTTGAGTAGTCTTCTCTTGGTATTCTGTAGGTCTTTGGAGATTATATATTTCACCTGTGTTTGTATATGTCTGTTAACCCCGATATCCTAATGAATCCAATCCTCACACCTTTCCATTGGTGAACCATAAGTTTGTTTAATGAATCTGTGATTGCCCTTCTCCGTGGAAATATCTGCCCTGGTATCAATTTTTAGGTAACACCTATAAGTGATATCCTACGATATGTGTCTTTCACTTTCTGACTTACTACAAGTCACGTGATTACCTCTAGACTCATCTACGGTGCTGCAAATGGCATTGTGTCCTTTTTTCCCTTGGCTAATATTCTGTCTTAGCGAGGTCCTTTTTCTGCAGTGTGATTCCCTGAGGGCTGAGGATTAGCTGACCTGGGCAGCCTGACCCTGCCGGCAAGCCCTCCCCAGGTGTGCCTGGGTTGAGGTCAATATAAACAGCACTCCAGGCAGCAATAGCCCCTGCAGCTGTGCCTGACTCCATATTCTCTGCCCCGTCAGCAGTCTCGGGGCTGTGCTGGTGGGAGGGTGTGAGGGTCCACGGCTTTGTTGGTGGCCCGGTGTGAGTGGGGCTCTGCTGGACTTTCTGCAGGAGTTGCCAGGCTGCCACCTGTAAAGAAGAGGATGTGTCACCCATAACTTCCACTGGAATTTCTCTCCGGGCTGAGGAAGGAAAAAAAGGAGTGGGGGCCGGGACAGGAGGGGTATCTCAGGCAGGGAAATGGAAAGCTTCCAGAAGAGCGCCCGGGGCCAGGAGCATCCTGGCTGGCCTGCAGGCAGCAAGTTGGCCTGCGTGCTGTCGCTGGTGTGGCTCCACGGCCCTTCCTCTAGGCTTTCAAGCCCTTGTACATATTCAGGTGTTTTACCTGGGAAGGGTGGGAACAGTTCAGTAGCAGCTGGCCTGGGGCTCAGCTCACGTTTACTCACAGAGGCCTCGGCATGGTCCCCCAGCTTTGCAATGAGGACGCTCCTTGCATGGGGGGGCAGGGCTGTTGGTTGTATGGGAGATGATTCCCCACCACTGACCAATTTCAGAATTGTTTACTGCTGGAACAAGTGCCTTGGTAGTGTTTTCCTCTGTATAACTGTTTGGTTTAGGTTTTTTTACTTTCTTGGTTCAAGTTAGATTTTATTCCTCTTTTATGTATTTATAGATATAAGCATGGAAATAATTCATTCATATAAATACATCTGTGTGAATGGAAGAACTTTCTTCTGTTTTATTTTTAAAAATTTTGAAATATAATTTTATTTATTTTTTTATACAGCAGGTTATTATTAGTTATCTATTTTATGCATATACATGTATACAGGTCCATCCCAATCTCCCAACTCATCCCACCACCACCACCCCATGGCTTCCCCCACTTGGTGTCCATACGTTTGTTCTCTACCTCTGTGTCTCTATTTCTGCCCTGCAAACCAGTTCATCTGTACCATTTTTCTAGGTTCCACCTATATGCATTAATATACAATATTTGTTTTTCTCTTTCTGACTTACTTCACTCTGTATGACAGTCTCTAGATCCATCGACTTCTACAAATGAACCAGTTTCATTCCTTTTTATGGCTGAGTAATATTCCATTTTATATATGTACCACATCTTTATCCATTCGTCTGTCTGTGGGCATTTAGGTTGCTTCCATTACCTGGCTATTGTAAATAGTGCTGCAATGAACACTGTGGTGAATGTGTCTTTTTGATTTATGGTTTTCTCTGGGTATATGCCCAGAAGTGGGATTGCTGGATCCTATGGTAATTCTCTTTTTAGGTTTTTAAAGGAACCTCCATACTGTTCTCCATAGTGACTGTATCAATTTACCTTCCCACCAATAGTGGAAGAGGGTTCCTTTTGTCCACACCCTCCCCAGAATTTGTTGTTTGTAGATTTTCTGATGATGCCGATTCTAACAGGTGTGAGGTCATACCTCATTGTCGTTTGGATTTGCATTTCTCTAATAATTAGTGATGTTGAGCAGCTTTTCATGTGCGTCTTGGCCATCTCTGTGACTTCTTTGAAGAAACGTCTATTTAGATCTTCTGCCCATTTTTGTATTGGGTTGTTTGTTTTATTAATATTAAGCTGCATGAGCTGTTTATATATATTGGAGATTAAACCTTTGTCCATTGATTCGTTTGCGAACGTTTTCGCCCATTCTGAGGGCTGCCTTTTTCCATCCCCGTTTTTTTAACCAAAAAAGAAAGAAAGCAAAAGAAGCAGAACACTAATGTGCGTGAAATATGCCTCTTGAAACTGTCGTTTTGAAATATGGACGTCTTTTGAATTTTTTGGTCGGTATATGACCCCAGGATTTGTTTTCAGGGCAGGTGTCATTTACAGGCCTGCAACGATTTTGAATATCCACTGACCATTAGCGCTGGGATTAAAGCTGCTGTTGTGTGAAACGGCCACAAGGTGGCAGCAGTTCTCGCTTACCAAATCTGGTTACTAGGGCAACAGAGCCTCAATGGAAGTCCTGTTCTAGTTTGGAATTTAGAATGGAATGTGCCAGGAGAAAGCCCCTCAAGTTTGTCTCACTACTTCTTGTTCGTGTTTTTAATTTAATTTTTTATTTTTTATTACAGCAAGTTTGATGACAACGTTTGGCTTGTTGTAGGTGTGCAAGATGTGGTTCTTTTACACATATACATAGGTCTGTTCTTCCTGGGACCCTTTTCCCATGTACGTTATGACAGAATGTTGAGTAGTCTTCTCTTGGTATTCCGTAGGTCTTTGGAGATTATATATTTCACCTGTGTTTGTATATGTCTGTTAACCCCGATATCCTAATGAATCCAATCCTCACACCTTTCCATTGGTGAACCATAAGTTTGTTTAATGAATCTGTGATTGCCCTTCTCCGTGGAAATATCTGCCCTGGTATCAATTTTTAGGTAACACCTATAAGTGATATCCTACGATATGTGTCTTTCACTTTCTGACTTACTACAAGTCACGTGATTACCTCTAGACTCATCTACGGTGCTGCAAATGGCATTGTGTCCTTTTTTCCCTTGGCTAATATTCTGTCTTAGCGAGGTCCTTTTTCTGCAGTGTGATTCCCTGAGGGCTGAGGATTAGCTGACCTGGGCAGCCTGACCCTGCCGGCAAGCCCTCCCCAGGTGTGCCTGGGTTGAGGTCAATATAAACAGCACTCCAGGCAGCAATAGCCCCTGCAGCTGTGCCTGACTCCATATTCTCTGCCCCGTCAGCAGTCTCGGGGCTGTGCTGGTGGGAGGGTGTGAGGGTCCACGGCTTTGTTGGTGGCCCGGTGTGAGTGGGGCTCTGCTGGACTTTCTGCAGGAGTTGCCAGGCTGCCACCTGTAAAGAAGAGGATGTGTCACCCATAACTTCCACTGGAATTTCTCTCCGGGCTGAGGAAGGAAAAAAAGGAGTGGGGGCCGGGACAGGAGGGGTATCTCAGGCAGGGAAATGGAAAGCTTCCAGAAGAGCGCCCGGGGCCAGGAGCATCCTGGCTGGCCTGCAGGCAGCAAGTTGGCCTGCGTGCTGTCGCTGGTGTGGCTCCACGGCCCTTCCTCTAGGCTTTCAAGCCCTTGTACATATTCAGGTGTTTTACCTGGGAAGGGTGGGAACAGTTCAGTAGCAGCTGGCCTGGGGCTCAGCTCACGTTTACTCACAGAGGCCTCGGCATGGTCCCCCAGCTTTGCAATGAGGACGCTCCTTGCATGGGGGGGCAGGGCTGTTGGTTGTATGGGAGATGATTCCCCACCACTGACCAATTTCAGAATTGTTTACTGCTGGAACAAGTGCCTTGGTAGTGTTTTCCTCTGTATAACTGTTTGGTTTAGGTTTTTTTACTTTCTTGGTTCAAGTTAGATTTTATTCCTCTTTTATGTATTTATAGATATAAGCATGGAAATAATTCATTCATATAAATACATCTGTGTGAATGGAAGAACTTTCTTCTGTTTTATTTTTAAAAATTTTGAAATATAATTTTATTTATTTTTTTATACAGCAGGTTATTATTAGTTATCTATTTTATGCATATACATGTATACAGGTCCATCCCAATCTCCCAACTCATCCCACCACCACCACCCCATGGCTTCCCCCACTTGGTGTCCATACGTTTGTTCTCTACCTCTGTGTCTCTATTTCTGCCCTGCAAACCAGTTCATCTGTACCATTTTTCTAGGTTCCACCTATATGCATTAATATACAATATTTGTTTTTCTCTTTCTGACTTACTTCACTCTGTATGACAGTCTCTAGATCCATCGACTTCTACAAATGAACCAGTTTCATTCCTTTTTATGGCTGAGTAATATTCCATTTTATATATGTACCACATCTTTATCCATTCGTCTGTCTGTGGGCATTTAGGTTGCTTCCATTACCTGGCTATTGTAAATAGTGCTGCAATGAACACTGTGGTGAATGTGTCTTTTTGATTTATGGTTTTCTCTGGGTATATGCCCAGAAGTGGGATTGCTGGATCCTATGGTAATTCTCTTTTTAGTTTTTTAAAGGAACCTCCATACTGTTCTCCATAGTGACTGTATCAATTTACCTTCCCACCAATAGTGGAAGAGGGTTCCTTTTGTCCACACCCTCCCCAGAATTTGTTGTTTGTAGATTTTCTGATGATGCCGATTCTAACAGGTGTGAGGTCATACCTCATTGTCGTTTGGATTTGCATTTCTCTAATAATTAGTGATGTTGAGCAGCTTTTCATGTGCGTCTTGGCCATCTCTGTGACTTCTTTGAAGAAACGTCTATTTAGATCTTCTGCCCATTTTTGTACTGGATTGTTTGTTTTATTAATATTAAGCTGCATGAGCTGTTTATATATATTGGAGATTAAACCTTTGTCCATTGATTCGTTTGCGAACGTTTTCGCCCATTCTGAGGGCTGCCTTTTTCCATCCCCGTTTTTTTAACCAAAAAAGAAAGAAAGCAAAAGAAGCAGAACACTAATGTGCGTGAAATATGCCTCTTGAAACTGTCGTTTTGAAATATGGACGTCTTTTGAATTTTTTGGTCGGTATATGACCCCAGGATTTGTTTTCAGGGCAGGTGTCATTTACAGGCCTGCAACGATTTTGAATATCCACTGACCATTAGCGCTGGGATTAAAGCTGCTGTTGTGTGAAACGGCCACAAGGTGGCAGCAGTTCTCGCTTACCAAATCTGGTTACTAGGGCAACAGAGCCTCAATGGAAGTCCTGTTCTAGTTTGGAATTTAGAATGGAATGTGCCAGGAGAAAGCCCCTCAAGTTTGTCTCACTACTTCTTGTTCGTGTTTTTAATTTAATTTTTTATTTTTTATTACAGCAAGTTTGATGACAACGTTTGGCTTGTTGTAGGTGTGCAAGATGTGGTTCTTTTACACATATACATAGGTCTGTTCTTCCTGGGACCCTTTTCCCATGTACGTTATGACAGAATGTTGAGTAGTCTTCTCTTGGTATTCCGTAGGTCTTTGGAGATTATATATTTCACCTGTGTTTGTATATGTCTGTTAACCCCGATATCCTAATGAATCCAATCCTCACACCTTTCCATTGGTGAACCATAAGTTTGTTTAATGAATCTGTGATTGCCCTTCTCCGTGGAAATATCTGCCCTGGTATCAATTTTTAGGTAACACCTATAAGTGATATCCTACGATATGTGTCTTTCACTTTCTGACTTACTACAAGTCACGTGATTACCTCTAGACTCATCTACGGTGCTGCAAATGGCATTGTGTCCTTTTTTCCCTTGGCTAATATTCTGTCTTAGCGAGGTCCTTTTTCTGCAGTGTGATTCCCTGAGGGCTGAGGATTAGCTGACCTGGGCAGCCTGACCCTGCCGGCAAGCCCTCCCCAGGTGTGCCTGGGTTGAGGTCAATATAAACAGCACTCCAGGCAGCAATAGCCCCTGCAGCTGTGCCTGACTCCATATTCTCTGCCCCGTCAGCAGTCTCGGGGCTGTGCTGGTGGGAGGGTGTGAGGGTCCACGGCTTTGTTGGTGGCCCGGTGTGAGTGGGGCTCTGCTGGACTTTCTGCAGGAGTTGCCAGGCTGCCACCTGTAAAGAAGAGGATGTGTCACCCATAACTTCCACTGGAATTTCTCTCCGGGCTGAGGAAGGAAAAAAAGGAGTGGGGGCCGGGACAGGAGGGGTATCTCAGGCAGGGAAATGGAAAGCTTCCAGAAGAGCGCCCGGGGCCAGGAGCATCCTGGCTGGCCTGCAGGCAGCAAGTTGGCCTGCGTGCTGTCGCTGGTGTGGCTCCACGGCCCTTCCTCTAGGCTTTCAAGCCCTTGTACATATTCAGGTGTTTTACCTGGGAAGGGTGGGAACAGTTCAGTAGCAGCTGGCCTGGGGCTCAGCTCACGTTTACTCACAGAGGCCTCGGCATGGTCCCCCAGCTTTGCAATGAGGACGCTCCTTGCATGGGGGGGCAGGGCTGTTGGTTGTATGGGAGATGATTCCCCACCACTGACCAATTTCAGAATTGTTTACTGCTGGAACAAGTGCCTTGGTAGTGTTTTCCTCTGTATAACTGTTTGGTTTAGGTTTTTTTACTTTCTTGGTTCAAGTTAGATTTTATTCCTCTTTTATGTATTTATAGATATAAGCATGGAAATAATTCATTCATATAAATACATCTGTGTGAATGGAAGAACTTTCTTCTGTTTTATTTTTAAAAATTTTGAAATATAATTTTATTTATTTTTTTATACAGCAGGTTATTATTACTTATCTATTTTATGCATATACATGTATACAGGTCCATCCCAATCTCCCAACTCATCCCACCACCACCACCCCATGGCTTCCCCCACTTGGTGTCCATACGTTTGTTCTCTACCTCTGTGTCTCTATTTCTGCCCTGCAAACCAGTTCATCTGTACCATTTTTCTAGGTTCCACCTATATGCATTAATATACAATATTTGTTTTTCTCTTTCTGACTTACTTCACTCTGTATGACAGTCTCTAGATCCATCGACTTCTACAAATGAACCAGTTTCATTCCTTTTTATGGCTGAGTAATATTCCATTTTATATATGTACCACATCTTTATCCATTCGTCTGTCTGTGGGCATTTAGGTTGCTTCCATTACCTGGCTATTGTAAATAGTGCTGCAATGAACACTGTGGTGAATGTGTCTTTTTGATTTATGGTTTTCTCTGGGTATATGCCCAGAAGTGGGATTGCTGGATCCTATGGTAATTCTCTTTTTAGTTTTTTAAAGGAACCTCCATACTGTTCTCCATAGTGACTGTATCAATTTACCTTCCCACCAATAGTGGAAGAGGGTTCCTTTTGTCCACACCCTCCCCAGAATTTGTTGTTTGTAGATTTTCTGATGATGCCGATTCTAACAGGTGTGAGGTCATACCTCATTGTCGTTTGGATTTGCATTTCTCTAATAATTAGTGATGTTGAGCAGCTTTTCATGTGCGTCTTGGCCATCTCTGTGACTTCTTTGAAGAAACGTCTATTTAGATCTTCTGCCCATTTTTGTACTGGGTTGTTTGTTTTATTAATATTAAGCTGCGTGAGCTCTTTATATATATTGGAGATTAAACCTTTGTCCATTGATTCGTTTGCGAACGTTTTCGACCATTCTGAGGGTTGCCTTTTTCCATCCCCGTTTTTTTAACCAAAAAAGAAAGAAAGCAAAAGAAGCAGAACACTAATGTGCGTGAAATATGCCTCTTGAAACTGTCGTTTTGAAATATGGACGTCTTTTGAATTTTTTGGTCGGTATATGACCCCAGGATTTGTTTTCAGGGCAGGTGTCATTTACAGCCCTGCAAGGATTTTGAATATCCACTGACCATTAGCGCTGGGATTAAAGCTGCTGTTGTGTGAAACGGCCACAAGGTGGCAGCAGTTCTCGCTTACCAAATCTGGTTACTAGGGCAACAGAGCCTCAATGGAAGTCCTGTTCTAGTTTGGAATTTAGAATGGAATGTGCCAGGAGAAAGCCCCTCAAGTTTGTCTCACTACTTCTTGTTCGTGTTTTTAATTTAATTTTTTATTTTTTATTACAGCAAGTTTGATGACAACGTTTGGCTTGTTGTAGGTGTGCAAGATGTGGTTCTTTTACACATATACATAGGTCTGTTCTTCCTGGGACCCTTTTCCCATGTACGTTATGACAGAATGTTGAGTAGTCTTCTCTTGGTATTCCGTAGGTCTTTGGAGATTATATATTTCACCTGTGTTTGTATATGTCTGTTAACCCCGATATCCTAATGAATCCAATCCTCACACCTTTCCATTGGTGAACCATAAGTTTGTTTAATGAATCTGTGATTGCCCTTCTCCGTGGAAATATCTGCCCTGGTATCAATTTTTAGGTAACACCTATAAGTGATATCCTACGATATGTGTCTTTCACTTTCTGACTTACTACAAGTCACGTGATTACCTCTAGACTCATCTACGGTGCTGCAAATGGCATTGTGTCCTTTTTTCCCTTGGCTAATATTCTGTCTTAGCGAGGTCCTTTTTCTGCAGTGTGATTCCCTGAGGGCTGAGGATTAGCTGACCTGGGCAGCCTGACCCTGCCGGCAAGCCCTCCCCAGGTGTGCCTGGGTTGAGGTCAATATAAACAGCACTCCAGGCAGCAATAGCCCCTGCAGCTGTGCCTGACTCCATATTCTCTGCCCCGTCAGCAGTCTCGGGGCTGTGCTGGTGGGAGGGTGTGAGGGTCCACGGCTTTGTTGGTGGCCCGGTGTGAGTGGGGCTCTGCTGGACTTTCTGCAGGAGTTGCCAGGCTGCCACCTGTAAAGAAGAGGATGTGTCACCCATAACTTCCACTGGAATTTCTCTCCGGGCTGAGGAAGGAAAAAAAGGAGTGGGGGCCGGGACAGGAGGGGTATCTCAGGCAGGGAAATGGAAAGCTTCCAGAAGAGCGCCCGGGGCCAGGAGCATCCTGGCTGGCCTGCAGGCAGCATGTTGGCCTGCGTGCTGTCGCTGGTGTGGCTCCACGGCCCTTCCTCTAGGCTTTCAAGCCCTTGTACATATTCAGGTGTTTTACCTGGGAAGGGTGGGAACAGTTCAGTAGCAGCTGGCCTGGGGCTCAGCTCACGTTTACTCACAGAGGCCTCGGCATGGTCCCCCAGCTTTGCAATGAGGACGCTCCTTGCATGGGGGGGCAGGGCTGTTGGTTGTATGGGAGATGATTCCCCACCACTGACCAATTTCAGAATTGTTTACTGCTGGAACAAGTGCCTTGGTAGTGTTTTCCTCTGTATAACTGTTTGGTTTAGGTTTTTTTACTTTCTTGGTTCAAGTTAGATTTTATTCCTCTTTTATGTATTTATAGATATAAGCATGGGAATAATTCATTCATATAAATACATCTGTGTGAATGGAAGAACTTTCTTCTGTTTTATTTTTAAAAATTTTGAAATATAATTTTATTTATTTTTTTATACAGCAGGTTATTATTAGTTATCTATTTTATGCATATACATGTATACAGGTCCATCCCAATCTCCCAACTCATCCCACCACCACCACCCCATGGCTTCCCCCACTTGGTGTCCATACGTTTGTTCTCTACCTCTGTGTCTCTATTTCTGCCCTGCAAACCAGTTCATCTGTACCATTTTTCTAGGTTCCACCTATATGCATTAATATACAATATTTGTTTTTCTCTTTCTGACTTACTTCACTCTGTATGACAGTCTCTAGATCCATCGACTTCTACAAATGAACCAGTTTCATTCCTTTTTATGGCTGAGTAATATTCCATTTTATATATGTACCACATCTTTATCCATTCGTCTGTCTGTGGGCATTTAGGTTGCTTCCATTACCTGGCTATTGTAAATAGTGCTGCAATGAACACTGTGGTGAATGTGTCTTTTTGATTTATGGTTTTCTCTGGGTATATGCCCAGAAGTGGGATTGCTGGATCGATCCTATGGTAATTCTCTTTTTAGTTTTTTAAAGGAACCTCCATACTGTTCTCCATAGTGACTGTATCAATTTACCTTCCCACCAATAGTGGAAGAGGGTTCCTTTTGTCCACACCCTCCCCAGAATTTGTTGTTTGTAGATTTTCTGATGATGCCGATTCTAACAGGTGTGAGGTCATACCTCATTGTCGTTTGGATTTGCATTTCTCTAATAATTAGTGATGTTGAGCAGCTTTTCATGTGCGTCTTGGCCATCTCTGTGACTTCTTTGAAGAAACGTCTATTTAGATCTTCTGCCCATTTTTGTACTGGGTTGTTTGTTTTATTAATATTAAGCTGCGTGAGCTCTTTATATATATTGGAGATTAAACCTTTGTCCATTGATTCGTTTGCGAACGTTTTCGCCCATTCTGAGGGTTGCCTTTTTCCATCCCCGTTTTTTTAACCAAAAAAGAAAGAAAGCAAAAGAAGCAGAACACTAATGTGCGTGAAATATGCCTCTTGAAACTGTCGTTTTGAAATATGGACGTCTTTTGAATTTTTTGGTCGGTATATGACCCCAGGATTTGTTTTCAGGGCAGGTGTCATTTACAGCCCTGCAAGGATTTTGAATATCCACTGACCATTAGCGCTGGGATTAAAGCTGCTGTTGTGTGAAACGGCCACAAGGTGGCAGCAGTTCTCGCTTACCAAATCTGGTTACTAGGGCAACAGAGCCTCAATGGAAGTCCTGTTCTAGTTTGGAATTTAGAATGGAATGTGCCAGGAGAAAGCCCCTCAAGTTTGTCTCACTACTTCTTGTTCGTGTTTTTAATTTAATTTTTTATTTTTTATTACAGCAAGTTTGATGACAACGTTTGGCTTGTTGTAGGTGTGCAAGATGTGGTTCTTTTACACATATACATAGGTCTGTTCTTCCTGGGACCCTTTTCCCATGTACGTTATGACAGAATGTTGAGTAGTCTTCTCTTGGTATTCCGTAGGTCTTTGGAGATTATATATTTCACCTGTGTTTGTATATGTCTGTTAACCCCGATATCCTAATGAATCCAATCCTCACACCTTTCCATTGGTGAACCATAAGTTTGTTTAATGAATCTGTGATTGCCCTTCTCCGTGGAAATATCTGCCCTGGTATCAATTTTTAGGTAACACCTATAAGTGATATCCTACGATATGTGTCTTTCACTTTCTGACTTACTACAAGTCACGTGATTACCTCTAGACTCATCTACGGTGCTGCAAATGGCATTGTGTCCTTTTTTCCCTTGGCTAATATTCTGTCTTAGCGAGGTCCTTTTTCTGCAGTGTGATTCCCTGAGGGCTGAGGATTAGCTGACCTGGGCAGCCTGACCCTGCCGGCAAGCCCTCCCCAGGTGTGCCTGGGTTGAGGTCAATATAAACAGCACTCCAGGCAGCAATAGCCCCTGCAGCTGTGCCTGACTCCATATTCTCTGCCCCGTCAGCAGTCTCGGGGCTGTGCTGGTGGGAGGGTGTGAGGGTCCACGGCTTTGTTGGTGGCCCGGTGTGAGTGGGGCTCTGCTGGACTTTCTGCAGGAGTTGCCAGGCTGCCACCTGTAAAGAAGAGGATGTGTCACCCATAACTTCCACTGGAATTTCTCTCCGGGCTGAGGAAGGAAAAAAAGGAGTGGGGGCCGGGACAGGAGGGGTATCTCAGGCAGGGAAATGGAAAGCTTCCAGAAGAGCGCCCGGGGCCAGGACCATCCTGGCTGGCCTGCAGGCAGCATGTTGGCCTGCGTGCTGTCGCTGGTGTGGCTCCACGGCCCTTCCTCTAGGCTTTCAAGCCCTTGTACATATTCAGGTGTTTTACCTGGGAAGGGTGGGAACAGTTCAGTAGCAGCTGGCCTGGGGCTCAGCTCACGTTTACTCACAGAGGCCTCGGCATGGTCCCCCAGCTTTGCAATGAGGACGCTCCTTGCATGGGGGGGCAGGGCTGTTGGTTGTATGGGAGATGATTCCCCACCACTGACCAATTTCAGAATTGTTTACTGCTGGAACAAGTGCCTTGGTAGTGTTTTCCTCTGTATAACTGTTTGGTTTAGGTTTTTTTACTTTCTTGGTTCAAGTTAGATTTTATTCCTCTTTTATGTATTTATAGATATAAGCATGGGAATAATTCATTCATATAAATACATCTGTGTGAATGGAAGAACTTTCTTCTGTTTTATTTTTAAAAATTTTGAAATATAATTTTATTTATTTTTTTATACAGCAGGTTATTATTAGTTATCTATTTTATGCATATACATGTATACAGGTCCATCCCAATCTCCCAACTCATCCCACCACCACCACCCCATGGCTTCCCCCACTTGGTGTCCATACGTTTGTTCTCTACCTCTGTGTCTCTATTTCTGCCCTGCAAACCAGTTCATCTGTACCATTTTTCTAGGTTCCACCTATATGCATTAATATACAATATTTGTTTTTCTCTTTCTGACTTACTTCACTC
Source organism: Mesoplodon densirostris (assembly GCF_025265405.1). Classification (NCBI taxonomy): domain Eukaryota; kingdom Metazoa; phylum Chordata; class Mammalia; order Artiodactyla; family Ziphiidae; genus Mesoplodon; species Mesoplodon densirostris. Next base: position 91,741,825 of record NC_082672.1, read on the forward strand.
TGTATGACAGTCTCTAGATCCATCGACTTCTACAAATGAACCAGTTTCATTCCTTTTTATGGCTGAGTAATATTCCATTTTATATATGTACCACATCTTTATCCATTCGTCTGTCTGTGGGCATTTAGGTTGCTCCCATTACCTGGCTATTGTAAATAGTGCTGCAATGAACACTGTGGTGAATGTGTCTTTTTGATTTATGGTTTTCTCTGGGTATATGCCCAGAAGTGGGATTGCTGGATCGATCCTATGGTAATTCTCTTTTTAGTTTTTTAAAGGAACCTCCATACTGTTCTCCATAGTGACTGTATCAATTTACCTTCCCACCAATAGTGGAAGAGGGTTCCTTTTGTCCACACCCTCCCCAGAATTTGTTGTTTGTAGATTTTCTGATGATGCCGATTCTAACAGGTGTGAGGTCATACCTCATTGTCGTTTGGATTTGCATTTCTCTAATAATTAGTGATGTTGAGCAGCTTTTCATGTGCGTCTTGGCCATCTCTGTGACTTCTTTGAAGAAACGTCTATTTAGATCTTCTGCCCATTTTTGTACTGGGTTGTTTGTTTTATTAATATTAAGCTGCGTGAGCTCTTTATATATATTGGAGATTAAACCTTTGTCCATTGATTCGTTTGCGAACGTTTTCGCCCATTCTGAGGGTTGCCTTTTTCCATCCCCGTTTTTTTAACCAAAAAAGAAAGAAAGCAAAAGAAGCAGAACACTAATGTGCGTGAAATATGCCTCTTGAAACTGTCGTTTTGAAATATGGACGTCTTTTGAATTTTTTGGTCGGTATATGACCCCAGGATTTGTTTTCAGGGCAGGTGTCATTTACAGGCCTGCAACGATTTTGAATATCCACTGACCATTAGCGCTGGGATTAAAGCTGCTGTTGTGTGAAACGGCCACAAGGTGGCAGCAGTTCTCGCTTACCAAATCTGGTTACTAGGGCAACAGAGCCTCAATGGAAGTCCTGTTCTAGTTTGGAATTTAGAATGGAATGTGCCAGGAGAAAGCCCCTCAAGTTTGTCTCACTACTTCTTGTTCGTGTTTTTAATTTAATTTTTTATTTTTTATTACAGCAAGTTTGATGACAACGTTTGGCTTGTTGTAGGTGTGCAAGATGTGGTTCTTTTACACATATACATAGGTCTGTTCTTCCTGGGACCCTTTTCCCATGTACGTTATGACAGAATGTTGAGTAGTCTTCTCTTGGTATTCCGTAGGTCTTTGGAGATTATATATTTCACCTGTGTTTGTATATGTCTGTTAACCCCGATATCCTAATGAATCCAATCCTCACACCTTTCCATTGGTGAACCATAAGTTTGTTTAATGAATCTGTGATTGCCCTTCTCCGTGGAAATATCTGCCCTGGTATCAATTTTTAGGTAACACCTATAAGTGATATCCTACGATATGTGTCTTTCACTTTCTGACTTACTACAAGTCACGTGATTACCTCTAGACTCATCTACGGTGCTGCAAATGGCATTGTGACCTTTTTTCCCTTGGCTAATATTCTGTCTTAGCGAGGTCCTTTTTCTGCAGTGTGATTCCCTGAGGGCTGAGGATTAGCTGACCTGGGCAGCCTGACCCTGCCGGCAAGCCCTCCCCAGGTGTGCCTGGGTTGAGGTCAATATAAACAGCACTCCAGGCAGCAATAGCCCCTGCAGCTGTGCCTGACTCCATATTCTCTGCCCCGTCAGCAGTCTCGGGGCTGTGCTGGTGGGAGGGTGTGAGGGTCCACGGCTTTGTTGGTGGCCCGGTGTGAGTGGGGCTCTGCTGGACTTTCTGCAGGAGTTGCCAGGCTGCCACCTGTAAAGAAGAGGATGTGTCACCCATAACTTCCACTGGAATTTCTCTCCAGGCTGAGGAAGGAAAAAAAGGAGTAGGGGCCGGGACAGGAGGGGTATCTCAGGCAGGGAAATGGAAAGCTTCCAGAAGAGCGCCCGGGGCCAGGACCATCCTGGCTGGCCTGCAGGCAGCAAGTTGGCCTGCGTGCTGTCGCTGGTGTGGCTCCACGGCCCTTCCTCTAGGTTTTCAAGCCCTTGTACATATTCAGGTGTTTTACCTGGGAAGGGTGGGAACAGTTCAGTAGCAGCTGGCCTGGGGCTCAGCTCACGTTTACTCACAGAGGACTCGGCATGGTCCCCCAGCTTTGCAGTGAGGACGCTCCTTGCATGGGGGGACCGGGCTGTTGGTTGTATGGAAGATGATTCCCCACCACTGACCAATTTCAGAATTGTTTACTGCTGGAACAAGTGCCTTGGTAGTGTTTTCCTCTGTATAACTGTTTGGTTTAGGTTTTTTTACTTTCTTGGTTCAAGTTAGATTTTATTCCTCTTTTATGTATTTATAGATATAAGCATGGGAATAATTCATTCATATAAATACATCTGTGTGAATGGAAGAACTTTCTCCTGTTTTATTTTTAAAAATTTTGAAATATAATTTTATTTATTTTTTATACCGCAGGTTATTATTAGTTATCTATTTTATGCATATACATGTATACAAGTCAATCCCAATCTCCCAACTCATCCCACCACCACCACTCCATGGCTTCCCCCACTTGGTGTCCATACGTTTGTTCTCTACCTCTGTGTCTCTATTTCTGCCCTGCAAACCAGTTCATCTGTACCATTTTTCTAGGTTCCACCTATATGCATTAATATACAATATTTGTTTTTCTCTTTCTGACTTACTTCACTCTGTATGACAGTCTCTAGATCCATCGACTTCTACAAATGAACCAGTTTCATTCCTTTTTATGGCTGAGTAATATTCCATTTTATATATGTACCACATCTTTATCCATTCGTCTGTCTGTGGGCATTTAGGTTGCTTCCATTACCTGGCTATTGTAAATAGTGCTGCAATGAACACTGTGGTGAATGTGTCTTTTTGATTTATGGTTTTCTCTGGGTATATGCCCAGAAGTGGGATTGCTGGATCGATCCTATGGTAATTCTCTTTTTAGTTTTTTAAAGGAACCTCCATACTGTTCTCCATAGTGACTGTATCAATTTACCTTCCCACCAATAGTGGAAGAGGGTTCCTTTTGTCCACACCCTCCCCAGAATTTGTTGTTTGTAGATTTTCTGATGATGCCGATTCTAACAGGTGTGAGGTCATACCTCATTGTCGTTTGGATTTGCATTTCTCTAATAATTAGTGATGTTGAGCAGCTTTTCATGTGCGTCTTGGCCATCTCTGTGACTTCTTTGAAGATACGTCTATTTAGATCTTCTGCCCATTTTTGTATTGGGTTGTTTGTTTTATTAATATTAAGCTGCATGAGCTGTTATATATATTGGAGATTAAACCTTTGTCCATTGATTCGTTTGCGAACGTTTTCGCCCATTCTGAGGGCTGCCTTTTTCCATCCCCTTTTCTTTAACCAAAAAAGAAAGAAAGCAAAAGAAGCAGAACACTAATGTGCGTGAAATATGCCTCTTGAAACTGTCGTTTTGAAATATGGACGTCTTTTGAATTTTTTGGTCGGTATATGACCCCAGGATTTGTTTTCAGGGCAGGTGTCATTTACAGCCCTGCAACGATTTTGAATATCCACTGACCATTAGCGCTGGGATTAAAGCTGCTGTTGTGTGAAACGGCCACAAGGTGGCAGCAGTTCTCGCTTACCAAATCTGGTTACTAGGGCAACAGAGCCTCAATGGAAGTCCTGTTCTAGATTGGAATTTAGAATGGAATGTGCCAGGAGAAAGCCCCTCAAGTTTGTCTCACTACTTCTTGTTCGTGTTTTTAATTTAATTTTTTATTTTTTATTACAGCAAGTTTGATGACAACGTTTGGCTTGTTGTAGGTGTGCAAGATGTGGTTCTTTTACACATATACATAGGTCTGTTCTTCCTGGGACCCTTTTCCCATGTACGTTATGACAGAATGTTGAGTAGTCTTCTCTTGGTATTCCGTAGGTCTTTGGAGATTATATATTTCACCTGTGTTTGTATATGTCTGTTAACCCCGATATCCTAATGAATCCAATCCTCACACCTTTCCATTGGTGAACCATAAGTTTGTTTAATGAATCTGTGATTGCCCTTCTCCGTGGAAATATCTGCCCTGGTATCAATTTTTAGGTAACACCTATAAGTGATATCCTACGATATGTGTCTTTCACTTTCTGACTTACTACAAGTCACGTGATTACCTCTAGACTCATCTACGGTGCTGCAAATGGCATTGTGTCCTTTTTTCCCTTGGCTAATATTCTGTCTTAGCGAGGTCCTTTTTCTGCAGTGTGATTCCCTGAGGGCTGAGGATTAGCTGACCTGGGCAGCCTGACCCTGCCGGCAAGCCCTCCCCAGGTGTGCCTGGGTTGAGGTCAATATAAACAGCACTCCAGGCAGCAATAGCCCCTGCAGCTGTGCCTGACTCCATATTCTCTGCCCCGTCAGCAGTCTCGGGGCTGTGCTGGTGGGAGGGTGTGAGGGTCCACGGCTTTGTTGGTGGCCCGGTGTGAGTGGGGCTCTGCTGGACTTTCTGCAGGAGTTGCCAGGCTGCCACCTGTAAAGAAGAGGATGTGTCACCCATAACTTCCACTGGAATTTCTCTCCGGGCTGAGGAAGGAAAAAAAGGAGTGGGGGCCGGGACAGGAGGGGTATCTCAGGCAGGGAAATGGAAAGCTTCCAGAAGAGCGCCCGGGGCCAGGACCATCCTGGCTGGCCTGCAGGCAGCAAGTTGGCCTGCGTGCTGTCGCTGGTGTGGCTCCACGGCCCTTCCTCTAGGCTTTCAAGCCCTTGTACATATTCAGGTGTTTTACCTGGGAAGGGTGGGAACAGTTCAGTAGCAGCTGGCCTGGGGCTCAGCTCACGTTTACTCACAGAGGCCTCGGCATGGTCCCCCAGCTTTGCAATGAGGACGCTCCTTGCATGGGGGGGCAGGGCTGTTGGTTGTATGGGAGATGATTCCCCACCACTGACCAATTTCAGAATTGTTTACTGCTGGAACAAGTGCCTTGGTAGTGTTTTCCTCTGTATAACTGTTTGGTTTAGGTTTTTTTACTTTCTTGGTTCAAGTTAGATTTTATTCCTCTTTTATGTATTTATAGATATAAGCATGGAAATAATTCATTCATATAAATACATCTGTGTGAATGGAAGAACTTTCTTCTGTTTTATTTTTAAAAATTTTGAAATATAATTTTATTTATTTTTTTATACAGCAGGTTATTATTAGTTATCTATTTTATGCATATACATGTATACAGGTCCATCCCAATCTCCCAACTCATCCCACCACCACCACCCCATGGCTTCCCCCACTTGGTGTCCATACGTTTGTTCTCTACCTCTGTGTCTCTATTTCTGCCCTGCAAACCAGTTCATCTGTACCATTTTTCTAGGTTCCACCTATATGCATTAATATACAATATTTGTTTTTCTCTTTCTGACTTACTTCACTCTGTATGACAGTCTCTAGATCCATCGACTTCTACAAATGAACCAGTTTCATTCCTTTTTATGGCTGAGTAATATTCCATTTTATATATGTACCACATCTTTATCCATTCGTCTGTCTGTGGGCATTTAGGTTGCTTCCATTACCTGGCTATTGTAAATAGTGCTGCAATGAACACTGTGGTGAATGTGTCTTTTTGATTTATGGTTTTCTCTGGGTATATGCCCAGAAGTGGGATTGCTGGATCCTATGGTAATTCTCTTTTTAGTTTTTTAAAGGAACCTCCATACTGTTCTCCATAGTGACTGTATCAATTTACCTTCCCACCAATAGTGGAAGAGGGTTCCTTTTGTCCACACCCTCCCCAGAATTTGTTGTTTGTAGATTTTCTGATGATGCCGATTCTAACAGGTGTGAGGTCATACCTCATTGTCGTTTGGATTTGCATTTCTCTAATAATTAGTGATGTTGAGCAGCTTTTCATGTGCGTCTTGGCCATCTCTGTGACTTCTTTGAAGAAACGTCTATTTAGATCTTCTGCCCATTTTTGTACTGGGTTGTTTGTTTTATTAATATTAAGCTGCGTGAGCTCTTTATATATATTGGAGATTAAACCTTTGTCCATTGATTCGTTTGCGAACGTTTTCGACCATTCTGAGGGTTGCCTTTTTCCATCCCCGTTTTTTTAACCAAAAAAGAAAGAAAGCAAAAGAAGCAGAACACTAATGTGCGTGAAATATGCCTCTTGAAACTGTCGTTTTGAAATATGGACGTCTTTTGAATTTTTTGGTCGGTATATGACCCCAGGATTTGTTTTCAGGGCAGGTGTCATTTACAGCCCTGCAAGGATTTTGAATATCCACTGACCATTAGCGCTGGGATTAAAGCTGCTGTTGTGTGAAACGGCCACAAGGTGGCAGCAGTTCTCGCTTACCAAATCTGGTTACTAGGGCAACAGAGCCTCAATGGAAGTCCTGTTCTAGTTTGGAATTTAGAATGGAATGTGCCAGGAGAAAGCCCCTCAAGTTTGTCTCACTACTTCTTGTTCGTGTTTTTAATTTAATTTTTTATTTTTTATTACAGCAAGTTTGATGACAACGTTTGGCTTGTTGTAGGTGTGCAAGATGTGGTTCTTTTACACATATACATAGGTCTGTTCTTCCTGGGACCCTTTTCCCATGTACGTTATGACAGAATGTTGAGTAGTCTTCTCTTGGTATTCCGTAGGTCTTTGGAGATTATATATTTCACCTGTGTTTGTATATGTCTGTTAACCCCGATATCCTAATGAATCCAATCCTCACACCTTTCCATTGGTGAACCATAAGTTTGTTTAATGAATCTGTGATTGCCCTTCTCCGTGGAAATATCTGCCCTGGTATCAATTTTTAGGTAACACCTATAAGTGATATCCTACGATATGTGTCTTTCACTTTCTGACTTACTACAAGTCACGTGATTACCTCTAGACTCATCTACGGTGCTGCAAATGGCATTGTGTCCTTTTTTCCCTTGGCTAATATTCTGTCTTAGCGAGGTCCTTTTTCTGCAGTGTGATTCCCTGAGGGCTGAGGATTAGCTGACCTGGGCAGCCTGACCCTGCCGGCAAGCCCTCCCCAGGTGTGCCTGGGTTGAGGTCAATATAAACAGCACTCCAGGCAGCAATAGCCCCTGCAGCTGTGCCTGACTCCATATTCTCTGCCCCGTCAGCAGTCTCGGGGCTGTGCTGGTGGGAGGGTGTGAGGGTCCACGGCTTTGTTGGTGGCCCGGTGTGAGTGGGGCTCTGCTGGACTTTCTGCAGGAGTTGCCAGGCTGCCACCTGTAAAGAAGAGGATGTGTCACCCATAACTTCCACTGGAATTTCTCTCCGGGCTGAGGAAGGAAAAAAAGGAGTGGGGGCCGGGACAGGAGGGGTATCTCAGGCAGGGAAATGGAAAGCTTCCAGAAGAGCGCCCGGGGCCAGGAGCATCCTGGCTGGCCTGCAGGCAGCATGTTGGCCTGCGTGCTGTCGCTGGTGTGGCTCCACGGCCCTTCCTCTAGGCTTTCAAGCCCTTGTACATATTCAGGTGTTTTACCTGGGAAGGGTGGGAACAGTTCAGTAGCAGCTGGCCTGGGGCTCAGCTCACGTTTACTCACAGAGGCCTCGGCATGGTCCCCCAGCTTTGCAATGAGGACGCTCCTTGCATGGGGGGGCAGGGCTGTTGGTTGTATGGGAGATGATTCCCCACCACTGACCAATTTCAGAATTGTTTACTGCTGGAACAAGTGCCTTGGTAGTGTTTTCCTCTGTATAACTGTTTGGTTTAGGTTTTTTTACTTTCTTGGTTCAAGTTAGATTTTATTCCTCTTTTATGTATTTATAGATATAAGCATGGGAATAATTCATTCATATAAATACATCTGTGTGAATGGAAGAACTTTCTTCTGTTTTATTTTTAAAAATTTTGAAATATAATTTTATTTATTTTTTTATACAGCAGGTTATTATTAGTTATCTATTTTATGCATATACATGTATACAGGTCCATCCCAATCTCCCAACTCATCCCACCACCACCACCCCATGGCTTCCCCCACTTGGTGTCCATACGTTTGTTCTCTACCTCTGTGTCTCTATTTCTGCCCTGCAAACCAGTTCATCTGTACCATTTTTCTAGGTTCCACCTATATGCATTAATATACAATATTTGTTTTTCTCTTTCTGACTTACTTCACTCTGTATGACAGTCTCTAGATCCATCGACTTCTACAAATGAACCAGTTTCATTCCTTTTTATGGCTGAGTAATATTCCATTTTATATATGTACCACATCTTTATCCATTCGTCTGTCTGTGGGCATTTAGGTTGCTTCCATTACCTGGCTATTGTAAATAGTGCTGCAATGAACACTGTGGTGAATGTGTCTTTTTGATTTATGGTTTTCTCTGGGTATGTGCCCAGAAGTGGGATTGCTGGATCCTATGGTAATTCTCTTTTTAGTTTTTTAAAGGAACCTCCATACTGTTCTCCATAGTGACTGTATCAATTTACCTTCCCACCAATAGTGGAAGAGGGTTCCTTTTGTCCACACCCTCCCCAGAATTTGTTGTTTGTAGATTTTCTGATGATGCCGATTCTAACAGGTGTGAGGTCATACCTCATTGTCGTTTGGATTTGCATTTCTCTAATAATTAGTGATGTTGAGCAGCTTTTCATGTGCGTCTTGGCCATCTCTGTGACTTATTTGAAGATACGTCTATTTAGATCTTCTGCCCATTTTTGTATTGGGTTGTTTGTTTTATTAATATTAAGCTGCGTGAGCTGTTTATATATATTGGAGATTAAACCTTTGTCCATTGATTCGTTTGCGATCGTTTTCGCCCATTCTGAGGGTTGCCTTTTTCCATCCCCGTTTTTTTAACCAAAAAAGAAAGAAAGCAAAAGAAGCAGAACACTAATGTGCGTGAAATATGCCTCTTGAAACTGTCGTTTTGAAATATGGACGTCTTTTGAATTTTTTGGTCGGTATATGACCCCAGGATTTGTTTTCAGGGCAGGTGTCATTTACAGCCCTGCAACGATTTTGAATATCCACTGACCATTAGTGCTGGGATTAAAGCTGCTGTTGTGTGAAACGGCCACAAGGTGGCAGCAGTTCTCGCTTACCAAATCTGGTTACTAGGGCAACAGAGCCTCAATGGAAGTCCTGTTCTAGTTTGGAATTTAGAATGGAATGTGCCAGGAGAAAGCCCCTCAAGTTTGTCTCACTACTTCTTGTTCGTGTTTTTAATTTAATTTTTTATTTTTTATTACAGCAAGTTTGATGACAACGTTTGGCTTGTTGTAGGTGTGCAAGATGTGGTTCTTTTACACATATACATAGGTCTGTTCTTCCTGGGACCCTTTTCCCATGTACGTTATGACAGAATGTTGAGTAGTCTTCTCTTGGTATTCCGTAGGTCTTTGGAGATTATATATTTCACCTGTGTTTGTATATGTCTGTTAACCCCGATATCCTAATGAATCCAATCCTCACACCTTTCCATTGGTGAACCATAAGTTTGTTTAATGAATCTGTGATTGCCCTTCTCCGTGGAAATATCTGCCCTGGTATCAATTTTTAGGTAACACCTATAAGTGATATCCTACGATATGTGTCTTTCACTTTCTGACTTACTACAAGTCACGTGATTACCTCTAGACTCATCTACGGTGCTGCAAATGGCATTGTGTCCTTTTTTCCCTTGGCTAATATTCTGTCTTAGCGAGGTCCTTTTTCTGCAGTGTGATTCCCTGAGGGCTGAGGATTAGCTGACCTGGGCAGCCTGACCCTGCCGGCAAGCCCTCCCCAGGTGTGCCTGGGTTGAGGTCAATATAAACAGCACTCCAGGCAGCAATAGCCCCTGCAGCTGTGCCTGACTCCATATTCTCTGCCCCGTCAGCAGTCTCGGGGCTGTGCTGGTGGGAGGGTGTGAGGGTCCACGGCTTTGTTGGTGGCCCGGTGTGAGTGGGGCTCTGCTGGACTTTCTGCAGGAGTTGCCAGGCTGCCACCTGTAAAGAAGAGGATGTGTCACCCATAACTTCCACTGGAATTTCTCTCCGGGCTGAGGAAGGAAAAAAAGGAGTGGGGGCCGGGACAGGAGGGGTATCTCAGGCAGGGAAATGGAAAGCTTCCAGAAGAGCGCCCGGGGCCAGGAGCATCCTGGCTGGCCTGCAGGCAGCAAGTTGGCCTGCGTGCTGTCGCTGGTGTGGCTCCACGGCCCTTCCTCTAGGCTTTCAAGCCCTTGTACATATTCAGGTGTTTTACCTGGGAAGGGTGGGAACAGTTCAGTAGCAGCTGGCCTGGGGCTCAGCTCACGTTTACTCACAGAGGCCTCGGCATGGTCCCCCAGCTTTGCAATGAGGACGCTCCTTGCATGGGGGGGCAGGGCTGTTGGTTGTATGGGAGATGATTCCCCACCACTGACCAATTTCAGAATTGTTTACTGCTGGAACAAGTGCCTTGGTAGTGTTTTCCTCTGTATAACTGTTTGGTTTAGGTTTTTTTACTTTCTTGGTTCAAGTTAGATTTTATTCCTCTTTTATGTATTTATAGATATAAGCATGGAAATAATTCATTCATATAAATACATCTGTGTGAATGGAAGAACTTTCTTCTGTTTTATTTTTAAAAATTTTGAAATATAATTTTATTTATTTTTTTATACAGCAGGTTATTATTAGTTATCTATTTTATGCATATACATGTATACAGGTCCATCCCAATCTCCCAACTCATCCCACCACCACCACCCCATGGCTTCCCCCACTTGGTGTCCATACGTTTGTTCTCTACCTCTGTGTCTCTATTTCTGCCCTGCAAACCAGTTCATCTGTACCATTTTTCTAGGTTCCACCTATATGCATTAATATACAATATTTGTTTTTCTCTTTCTGACTTACTTCACTCTGTATGACAGTCTCTAGATCCATCGACTTCTACAAATGAACCAGTTTCATTCCTTTTTATGGCTGAGTAATATTCCATTTTATATATGTACCACATCTTTATCCATTCGTCTGTCTGTGGGCATTTAGGTTGCTTCCATTACCTGGCTATTGTAAATAGTGCTGCAATGAACACTGTGGTGAATGTGTCTTTTTGATTTATGGTTTTCTCTGGGTATGTGCCCAGAAGTGGGATTGCTGGATCCTATGGTAATTCTCTTTTTAGTTTTTTAAAGGAACCTCCATACTGTTCTCCATAGTGACTGTATCAATTTACCTTCCCACCAATAGTGGAAGAGGGTTCCTTTTGTCCACACCCTCCCCAGAATTTGTTGTTTGTAGATTTTCTGATGATGCCGATTCTAACAGGTGTGAGGTCATACCTCATTGTCGTTTGGATTTGCATTTCTCTAATAATTAGTGATGTTGAGCAGCTTTTCATGTGCGTCTTGGCCATCTCTGTGACTTCTTTGAAGAAACGTCTATTTAGATCTTCTGCCCATTTTTGTACTGGGTTGTTTGTTTTATTAATATTAAGCTGCGTGAGCTCTTTATATATATTGGAGATTAAACCTTTGTCCATTGATTCGTTTGCGAACGTTTTCGACCATTCTGAGGGTTGCCTTTTTCCATCCCCGTTTTTTTAACCAAAAAAGAAAGAAAGCAAAAGAAGCAGAACACTAATGTGCGTGAAATATGCCTCTTGAAACTGTCGTTTTGAAATATGGACGTCTTTTGAATTTTTTGGTCGGTATATGACCCCAGGATTTGTTTTCAGGGCAGGTGTCATTTACAGCCCTGCAAGGATTTTGAATATCCACTGACCATTAGCGCTGGGATTAAAGCTGCTGTTGTGTGAAACGGCCACAAGGTGGCAGCAGTTCTCGCTTACCAAATCTGGTTACTAGGGCAACAGAGCCTCAATGGAAGTCCTGTTCTAGTTTGGAATTTAGAATGGAATGTGCCAGGAGAAAGCCCCTCAAGTTTGTCTCACTACTTCTTGTTCGTGTTTTTAATTTAATTTTTTATTTTTTATTACAGCAAGTTTGATGACAACGTTTGGCTTGTTGTAGGTGTGCAAGATGTGGTTCTTTTACACATATACATAGGTCTGTTCTTCCTGGGACCCTTTTCCCATGTACGTTATGACAGAATGTTGAGTAGTCTTCTCTTGGTATTCCGTAGGTCTTTGGAGATTATATATTTCACCTGTGTTTGTATATGTCTGTTAACCCCGATATCCTAATGAATCCAATCCTCACACCTTTCCATTGGTGAACCATAAGTTTGTTTAATGAATCTGTGATTGCCCTTCTCCGTGGAAATATCTGCCCTGGTATCAATTTTTAGGTAACACCTATAAGTGATATCCTACGATATGTGTCTTTCACTTTCTGACTTACTACAAGTCACGTGATTACCTCTAGACTCATCTACGGTGCTGCAAATGGCATTGTGTCCTTTTTTCCCTTGGCTAATATTCTGTCTTAGCGAGGTCCTTTTTCTGCAGTGTGATTCCCTGAGGGCTGAGGATTAGCTGACCTGGGCAGCCTGACCCTGCCGGCAAGCCCTCCCCAGGTGTGCCTGGGTTGAGGTCAATATAAACAGCACTCCAGGCAGCAATAGCCCCTGCAGCTGTGCCTGACTCCATATTCTCTGCCCCGTCAGCAGTCTCGGGGCTGTGCTGGTGGGAGGGTGTGAGGGTCCACGGCTTTGTTGGTGGCCCGGTGTGAGTGGGGCTCTGCTGGACTTTCTGCAGGAGTTGCCAGGCTGCCACCTGTAAAGAAGAGGATGTGTCACCCATAACTTCCACTGGAATTTCTCTCCGGGCTGAGGAAGGAAAAAAAGGAGTGGGGGCCGGGACAGGAGGGGTATCTCAGGCAGGGAAATGGAAAGCTTCCAGAAGAGCGCCCGGGGCCAGGACCATCCTGGCTGGCCTGCAGGCAGCATGTTGGCCTGCGTGCTGTCGCTGGTGTGGCTCCACGGCCCTTCCTCTAGGCTTTCAAGCCCTTGTACATATTCAGGTGTTTTACCTGGGAAGGGTGGGAACAGTTCAGTAGCAGCTGGCCTGGGGCTCAGCTCACGTTTACTCACAGAGGCCTCGGCATGGTCCCCCAGCTTTGCAATGAGGACGCTCCTTGCATGGGGGGGCAGGGCTGTTGGTTGTATGGGAGATGATTCCCCACCACTGACCAATTTCAGAATTGTTTACTGCTGGAACAAGTGCCTTGGTAGTGTTTTCCTCTGTATAACTGTTTGGTTTAGGTTTTTTTACTTTCTTGGTTCAAGTTAGATTTTATTCCTCTTTTATGTATTTATAGATATAAGCATGGGAATAATTCATTCATATAAATACATCTGTGTGAATGGAAGAACTTTCTTCTGTTTTATTTTTAAAAATTTTGAAATATAATTTTATTTATTTTTTTATACAGCAGGTTATTATTAGTTATCTATTTTATGCATATACATGTATACAGGTCCATCCCAATCTCCCAACTCATCCCACCACCACCACCCCATGGCTTCCCCCACTTGGTGTCCATACGTTTGTTCTCTACCTCTGTGTCTCTATTTCTGCCCTGCAAACCAGTTCATCTGTACCATTTTTCTAGGTTCCACCTATATGCATTAATATACAATATTTGTTTTTCTCTTTCTGACTTACTTCACTCTGTATGACAGTCTCTAGATCCATCGACTTCTACAAATGAACCAGTTTCATTCCTTTTTATGGCTGAGTAATATTCCATTTTATATATGTACCACATCTTTATCCATTCGTCTGTCTGTGGGCATTTAGGTTGCTTCCATTACCTGGCTATTGTAAATAGTGCTGCAATGAACACTGTGGTGAATGTGTCTTTTTGATTTATGGTTTTCTCTGGGTATGTGCCCAGAAGTGGGATTGCTGGATCCTATGGTAATTCTCTTTTTAGTTTTTTAAAGGAACCTCCATACTGTTCTCCATAGTGACTGTATCAATTTACCTTCCCACCAATAGTGGAAGAGGGTTCCTTTTGTCCACACCCTCCCCAGAATTTGTTGTTTGTAGATTTTCTGATGATGCCGATTCTAACAGGTGTGAGGTCATACCTCATTGTCGTTTGGATTTGCATTTCTCTAATAATTAGTGATGTTGAGCAGCTTTTCATGTGCGTCTTGGCCATCTCTGTGACTTATTTGAAGATACGTCTATTTAGATCTTCTGCCCATTTTTGTATTGGGTTGTTTGTTTTATTAATATTAAGCTGCGTGAGCTGTTTATATATATTGGAGATTAAACCTTTGTCCATTGATTCGTTTGCGATCGTTTTCGCCCATTCTGAGGGTTGCCTTTTTCCATCCCCGTTTTTTTAACCAAAAAAGAAAGAAAGCAAAAGAAGCAGAACACTAATGTGCGTGAAATATGCCTCTTGAAACTGTCGTTTTGAAATATGGACGTCTTTTGAATTTTTTGGTCGGTATATGACCCCAGGATTTGTTTTCAGGGCAGGTGTCATTTACAGGCCTGCAACGATTTTGAATATCCACTGACCATTAGCGCTGGGATTAAAGCTGCTGTTGTGTGAAACGGCCACAAGGTGGCAGCAGTTCTCGCTTACCAAATCTGGTTACTAGGGCAATAGAGCCTCAATGGAAGTCCTGTTCTAGTTTGGAATTTAGAATGGAATGTGCCAGGAGAAAGCCCCTCAAGTTTGTCTCACTACTTCTTGTTCGTGTTTTTAATTTAATTTTTTATTTTTTATTACAGCAAGTTTGATGACAACGTTTGGCTTGTTGTAGGTGTGCAAGATGTGGTTCTTTTACACATATACATAGGTCTGTTCTTCCTGGGACCCTTTTCCCATGTACGTTATGACAGAATGTTGAGTAGTCTTCTCTTGGTATTCCGTAGGTCTTTGGAGATTATATATTTCACCTGTGTTTGTATATGTCTGTTAACCCCGATATCCTAATGAATCCAATCCTCACACCTTTCCATTGGTGAACCATAAGTTTGTTTAATGAATCTGTGATTGCCCTTCTCCATGGAAATATCTGCCCTGGTATCAATTTTTAGGTAACACCTATAAGTGATATCCTACGATATGTGTCTTTCACTTTCTGACTTACTACAAGTCACGTGATTACCTCTAGACTCATCTACGGTGCTGCAAATGGCATTGTGTCCTTTTTCCCTTGGCTAATATTCTGTCTTAGCGAGGTCCTTTTTCTGCAGTGTGATTCCCTGAGGGCTGAGGATTAGCTGACCTGGGCAGCCTGACCCTGCCGGCAAGCCCTCCCCAGGTGTGCCTGGGTTGAGGTCAATATAAACAGCACTCCAGGCAGCAATAGCCCCTGCAGCTGTGCCTGACTCCATATTCTCTGCCCCGTCAGCAGTCTCGGGGCTGTGCTGGTGGGAGGGTGTGAGGGTCCACGGCTTTGTTGGTGGCCCGGTGTGAGTGGGGCTCTGCTGGACTTTCTGCAGGAGTTGCCAGGCTGCCACCTGTAAAGAAGAGGATGTGTCACCCATAACTTCCACTGGAATTTCTCTCCGGGCTGAGGAAGGAAAAAAAGGAGTGGGGGCCGGGACAGGAGGGGTATCTCAGGCAGGGAAATGGAAAGCTTCCAGAAGAGCGCCCGGGGCCAGGACCATCCTGGCTGGCCTGCAGGCAGCATGTTGGCCTGCGTGCTGTCGCTGGTGTGGCTCCACGGCCCTTCCTCTAGGCTTTCAAGCCCTTGTACATATTCAGGTGTTTTACCTGGGAAGGGTGGGAACAGTTCAGTAGCAGCTGGCCTGGGGCTCAGCTCACGTTTACTCACAGAGGCCTCGGCATGGTCCCCCAGCTTTGCAATGAGGACGCTCCTTGCATGGGGGGGCAGGGCTGTTGGTTGTATGGGAGATGATTCCCCACCACTGACCAATTTCAGAATTGTTTACTGCTGGAACAAGTGCCTTGGTAGTGTTTTCCTCTGTATAACTGTTTGGTTTAGGTTTTTTTACTTTCTTGGTTCAAGTTAGATTTTATTCCTCTTTTATGTATTTATAGATATAAGCATGGGAATAATTCATTCATATAAATACATCTGTGTGAATGGAAGAACTTTCTTCTGTTTTATTTTTAAAAATTTTGAAATATAATTTTATTTATTTTTTTATACAGCAGGTTATTATTAGTTATCTATTTTATGCATATACATGTATACAGGTCCATCCCAATCTCCCAACTCATCCCACCACCACCACCCCATGGCTTCCCCCACTTGGTGTCCATACGTTTGTTCTCTACCTCTGTGTCTCTATTTCTGCCCTGCAAACCAGTTCATCTGTACCATTTTTCTAGGTTCCACCTATATGCATTAATATACAATATTTGTTTTTCTCTTTCTGACTTACTTCACTCTGTATGACAGTCTCTAGATCCATCGACTTCTACAAATGAACCAGTTTCATTCCTTTTTATGGCTGAGTAATATTCCATTTTATATATGTACCACATCTATATCCATTCGTCTGTCTGTGGGCATTTAGGTTGCTTCCATTACCTGGCTATTGTAAATAGTGCTGCAATGAACACTGTGGTGAATGTGTCTTTTTGATTTATGGTTTTCTCTGGGTATGTGCCCAGAAGTGGGATTGCTGGATCCTATGGTAATTCTCTTTTTAGTTTTTTAAAGGAACCTCCATACTGTTCTCCATAGTGACTGTATCAATTTACCTTCCCACCAATAGTGGAAGAGGGTTTCTTTTGTCCACACCCTCCCCAGAATTTGTTGTTTGTAGATTTTCTGATGATGCCGATTCTAACAGGTGTGAGGTCATACCTCATTGTCGTTTGGATTTGCATTTCTCTAATAATTAGTGATGTTGAGCAGCTTTTCATGTGCGTCTTGGCCATCTCTGTGACTTCTTTGAAGATACGTCTATTTAGATCTTCTGCCCATTTTTGTACTGGGTTGTTTGTTTTATTAATATTAAGCTGCGTGAGCTGTTTATATATATTGGAGATTAAACCTTTGTCCATTGATTCGTTTGCGAACGTTTTCGCCCATTCTGAGGGCTGCCTTTTTCCATCCCCGTTTTTTTAACCAAAAAAGAAAGAAAGCAAAAGAAGCAGAACACTAATGTGCGTGAAATATACCTCTTGAAACTGTCGTTTTGAAATATGGACGTCTTTTGAATTTTTTGGTCGGTATATGACCCCAGGATTTGTTTTCAGGGCAGGTGTCATTTACAGCCCTGCAACGATTTTGAATATCCACTGACCATTAGCGCTGGGATTAAAGCTGCTGTTGTGTGAAACGGCCACAAGGTGGCAGCAGTTCTCGCTTACCAAATCTGGTTACTAGGGCAACAGAGCCTCAATGGAAGTCCTGTTCTAGTTTGGAATTTAGAATGGAATGTGCCAGGAGAAAGCCCCTCAAGTTTGTCTCACTACTTCTTGTTCGTGTTTTTAATTTAATTTTTTATTTTTTATTACAGCAAGTTTGATGACAACGTTTGGCTTGTTGTAGGTGTGCAAGATGTGGTTCTTTTACACATATACATAGGTCTGTTCTTCCTGGGACCCTTTTCCCATGTACGTTATGACAGAATGTTGAGTAGTCTTCTCTTGGTATTCCGTAGGTCTTTGGAGATTATATATTTCACCTGTGTTTGTATATGTCTGTTAACCCCGATATCCTAATGAATCCAATCCTCACACCTTTCCATTGGTGAACCATAAGTTTGTTTAATGAATCTGTGATTGCCCTTCTCCATGGAAATATCTGCCCTGGTATCAATTTTTAGGTAACACCTATAAGTGATATCCTACGATATGTGTCTTTCACTTTCTGACTTACTACAAGTCACGTGATTACCTCTAGACTCATCTACGGTGCTGCAAATGGCATTGTGTCCTTTTTTCCCTTGGCTAATATTCTGTCTTAGCGAGGTCCTTTTTCTGCAGTGTGATTCCCTGAGGGCTGAGGATTAGATGACCTGGGCAGCCTGACCCTGCCGGCAAGCCCTCCCCAGGTGTGCCTGGGTTGAGGTCAATATAAACAGCACTCCAGGCAGCAATAGCCCCTGCAGCTGTGCCTGACTCCATATTCTCTGCCCCGTCAGCAGTCTCGGGGCTGTGCTGGTGGGAGGGTGTGAGGGTCCACGGCTTTGTTGGTGGCCTGGTGTGAGTGGGGCTCTGCTGGACTTTCTGCAGGAGTTGCCAGGCTGCCACCTGTAAAGAAGAGGATGTGTCACCCATAACTTCCACTGGAATTTCTCTCCGAGCTGAGGAAGGAAAAAAAGGAGTGGGGGCCGGGACAGGAGGGGTATCTCAGGCAGGGAAATGGAAAGCTTCCAGAAGAGCGCCCGGGGCCAGGACCATCCTGGCTGGCCTGCAGGCAGCAAGTTGGCCTGCGTGCTGTCGCTGGTGTGGCTCCACGGCCCTTCCTCTAGGCTTTCAAGCCCTTGTACATATTCAGGTGTTTTACCTGGGAAGGGTGGGAACAGTTCAGTAGCAGCTGGCCTGGGGCTCAGCTCACGTTTACTCACAGAGGCCTCGGCATGGTCCCCCAGCTTTGCAATGAGGACGCTCCTTGCATTGGGGGGGCAGGGCTGTTGGTTGTATGGGAGATGATTCCCCACCACTGACCAATTTCAGAATTGTTTACTGCTGGAACAAGTGCCTTGGTAGTGTTTTCCTCTGTATAACTGTTTGGTTTAGGTTTTTTTACTTTCTTGGTTCAAGTTAGATTTTATTCCTCTTTTATGTATTTATAGATATAAGCATGGGAATAATTCATTCATATAAATACATCTGTGTGAATGGAAGAACTTTCTTCTGTTTTATTTTTAAAAATTTTGAAATATAATTTTATTTATTTTTTTATACAGCAGGTTATTATTAGTTATCTATTTTATGCATATACATGTATACAGGTCCATCCCAATCTCCCAACTCATCCCACCACCACCACCCCATGGCTTCCCCCACTTGGTGTCCATACGTTTGTTCTCTACCTCTGTGTCTCTATTTCTGCCCTGCAAACCAGTTCATCTGTACCATTTTTCTAGGTTCCACCTATATGCATTAATATACAATATTTGTTTTTCTCTTTCTGACTTACTTCACTCTGTATGACAGTCTCTAGATCCATCGACTTCTACAAATGAACCAGTTTCATTCCTTTTTATGGCTGAGTAATATTCCATTTTATATATGTACCACATCTTTATCAATTCGTCTTTCTGTGGGCATTTAGGTTGCTTCCATTACCTGGCTATTGTAAATAGTGCTGCAATGAACACTGTGGTGAATGTGTCTTTTTGATTTATGGTTTTCTCTGGGTATGTGCCCAGAAGTGGGATTGCTGGATCCTATGGTAATTCTCTTTTTAGTTTTTTAAAGGAACCTCCATACTGTTCTCCATAGTGACTGTATCAATTTACCTTCCCACCAATAGTGGAAGAGGGTTCCTTTTGTCCACACCCTCCCCAGAATTTGTTGTTTGTAGATTTTCTGATGATGCTGATTCTAACAGGTGTGAGGTCATACCTCATTGTCGTTTGGATTTGCATTTCTCTAATAATTAGTGATGTTGAGCAGCTTTTCATGTGCGTCTTGGCCATCTCTGTCACTTCTTTGAAGAAACGTCTATTTAGATCTTCTGCCCATTTTTGTATTGGGTTGTTTGTTTTATTAATATTAAGCTGCGTGAGCTGTTTATATATATTGGAGATTAAACCTTTGTCCATTGATTCGTTTGCGAACGTTTTCGCCCATTCTGAGGGTTGCCTTTTTCCATCCCCGTTTTTTTAACCAAAAAAGAAAGAAAGCAAAAGAAGCAGAACACTAATGTGCGTGAAATATGCCTCTTGAAACTGTCGTTTTGAAATATGGACGTCTTTTGAATTTTTTGGTCGGTATATGACCCCAGGATTTGTTTTCAGGGCAGGTGTCATTTACAGGCCTGCAACGATTTTGAATATCCACTGACCATTAGCGCTGGGATTAAAGCTGCTGTTGTGTGAAACGGCCACAAGGTGGCAGCAGTTCTCGCTTACCAAATCTGGTTACTAGGGCAACAGAGCCTCAATGGAAGTCCTGTTCTAGTTTGGAATTTAGAATGGAATGTGCCAGGAGAAAGCCCCTCAAGTTTGTCTCACTACTTCTTGTTCGTGTTTTTAATTTAATTTTTTATTTTTTATTACAGCAAGTTTGATGACAACGTTTGGCTTGTTGTAGGTGTGCAAGATGTGGTTCTTTTACACATATACATAGGTCTGTTCTTCCTGGGACCCTTTTCCCATGTACGTTATGACAGAATGTTGAGTAGTCTTCTCTTGGTATTCCGTAGGTCTTTGGAGATTATATATTTCACCTGTGTTTGTATATGTCTGTTAACCCCGATATCCTAATGAATCCAATCCTCACACCTTTCCATTGGTGAACCATAAGTTTGTTTAATGAATCTGTGATTGCCCTTCTCCGTGGAAATATCTGCCCTGGTATCAATTTTTAGGTAACACCTATAAGTGATATCCTACGATATGTGTCTTTCACTTTCTGACTTACTACAAGTCACGTGATTACCTCTAGACTCATCTACGGTGCTGCAAATGGCATTGTGTCCTTTTTTCCCTTGGCTAATATTCTGTCTTAGCGAGGTCCTTTTTCTGAAGTGTGATTCCCTGAGGGCTGAGGATTAGCTGACCTGGGCAGCCTGACCCTGCCGGCAAGCCCTCCCCAGGTGTGCCTGGGTTGAGGTCAATATAAACAGCACTCCAGGCAGCAATAGCCCCTGCAGCTGTGCCTGACTCCATATTCTCTGCCCCGTCAGCAGTCTCGGGGCTGTGCTGGTGGGAGGGAGTGAGGGTCCACGGCTTTGTTGGTGGCCCGGTGTGAGTGGGGCTCTGCTGGACTTTCTGCAGGAGTTGCCAGGCTGCCACCTGTAAAGAAGAGGATGTGTCACCCATAACTTCCACTGGAATTTCTCTCCGGGCTGAGGAAGGAAAAAAAGGAGTGGGGGCCGGAACAGGAGGGGTATCTCAGGCAGGGAAATGGAAAGCTTCCAGAAGAGCGCCCGGGGCCAGGACCATCCTGGCTGGCCTGCAGGCAGCAAGTTGGCCTGCGTGCTGTCGCTGGTGTGGCTCCACGGCCCTTCCTCTAGGCTTTCAAGCCCTTGTACATATTCAGGTGTTTTACCTGGGAAGGGTGGGAACAGTTCAGTAGCAGCTGGCCTGGGGCTCAGCTCACGTTTACTCACAGAGGCCTCGGCATGGTCCCCCAGCTTTGCAATGAGGACGCTCCTTGCATGGGGGGGGGCAGGGCTGTTGGTTGTATGGGAGATGATTCCCCACCACTGACCAATTTCAGAATTGTTTACTGCTGGAACAAGTGCCTTGGTAGTGTTTTCCTCTGTATAACTGTTTGGTTTAGGTTTTTTTACTTTCTTGGTTCAAGTTAGATTTTATTCCTCTTTTATGTATTTATAGATATAAGCATGGGAATAATTCATTCATATAAATACATCTGTGTGAATGGAAGAACTTTCTTCTGTTTTATTTTTAAAAATTTTGAAATATAATTTTATTTATTTTTTTATACAGCAGGTTATTATTAGTTATCTATTTTATGCATATACATGTATACAGGTCCATCCCAATCTCCCAACTCATCCCACCACCACCACCCCATGGCTTCCCCCACTTGGTGTCCATACGTTTGTTCTCTACCTCTGTGTCTCTATTTCAGCCCTGCAAACCAGTTCATCTGTACCATTTTTCTAGGTTCCACCTATATGCATTAATATACAATATTTGTTTTTCTCTTTCTGACTTACTTCACTCTGTATGACAGTCTCTAGATCCATCGACTTCTACAAATGAACCAGTTTCATTCCTTTTTATGGCTGAGTAATATTCCATTTTATATATGTACCACATCTTTATCCATTCGTCTGTCTGTGGGCATTTAGGTTGCTTCCATTACCTGGCTATTGTAAATAGTGCTGCAATGAACACTGTGGTGAATGTGTCTTTTCGATTTATGGTTTTCTCTGGGTATGTGCCCAGAAGTGGGATTGCTGGATCCTATGGTAATTCTCTTTTTAGTTTTTTAAAGGAACCTCCATACTGTTCTCCATAGTGACTGTATCAATTTACCTTCCCACCAATAGTGGAAGAGGGTTCCTTTTGTCCACACCCTCCCCAGAATTTGTTGTTTGTAGATTTTCTGATGATGCTGATTCTAACAGGTGTGAGGTCATACTTCATTGTCGTTTGGATTTGCATTTCTCTAATAATTAGTGATGTTGAGCAGCTTTTCATGTGCGTCTTGGCCATCTCTGTGACTTCTTTGAAGAAACGTCTATTTAGATCTTCTGCCCATTTTTGTATTGGGTTGTTTGTTTTATTAATATTAAGCTGCGTGAGCTGTTTATATATATTGGAGATTAAACCTTTGTCCATTGATTCGTTTGCGAACGTTTTCGCCCATTCTGAGGGTTGCCTTTTTCCATCCCCGTTTTTTTAACCAAAAAAGAAAGAAAGCAAAAGAAGCAGAACACTAATGTGCGTGAAATATGCCTCTTGAAACTGTCGTTTTGAAATATGGACGTCTTTTGAATTTTTTGGTCGGTATATGACCCCAGGATTTGTTTTCAGGGCAGGTGTCATTTACAGGCCTGCAACGATTTTGAATATCCACTGACCATTAGCGCTGGGATTAAAGCTGCTGTTGTGTGAAACGGCCACAAGGTGGCAGCAGTTCTCGCTTACCAAATCTGGTTACTAGGGCAACAGAGCCTCAATGGAAGTCCTGTTCTAGTTTGGAATTTAGAATGGAATGTGCCAGGAGAAAGCCCCTCAAGTTTGTCTCACTACTTCTTGTTCGTGTTTTTAATTTAATTTTTTATTTTTTATTACAGCAAGTTTGATGACAACGTTTGGCTTGTTGTAGGTGTGCAAGATGTGGTTCTTTTACACATATACATAGGTCTGTTCTTCCTGGGACCCTTTTCCCATGTACGTTATGACAGAATGTTGAGTAGTCTTCTCTTGGTATTCCGTAGGTCTTTGGAGATTATATATTTCACCTGTGTTTGTATATGTCTGTTAACCCCGATATCCTAATGAATCCAATCCTCACACCTTTCCATTGGTGAACCATAAGTTTGTTTAATGAATCTGTGATTGCCCTTCTCCGTGGAAATATCTGCCCTGGTATCAATTTTTAGGTAACACCTATAAGTGATATCCTACGATATGTGTCTTTCACTTTCTGACTTACTACAAGTCACGTGATTACCTCTAGACTCATCTACGGTGCTGCAAATGGCATTGTGTCCTTTTTTCCCTTGGCTAATATTCTGTCTTAGCGAGGTCCTTTTTCTGCAGTGTGATTCCCTGAGGGCTGAGGATTAGCTGACCTGGGCAGCCTGACCCTGCCGGCAAGCCCTCCCCAGGTGTGCCTGGGTTGAGGTCAATATAAACAGCACTCCAGGCAGCAATAGCCCCTGCAGCTGTGCCTGACTCCATATTCTCTGCCCCGTCAGCAGTCTCGGGGCTGTGCTGGTGGGAGGGTGTGAGGGTCCACGGCTTTGTTGGTGGCCCGGTGTGAGTGGGGCTCTGCTGGACTTTCTGCAGGAGTTGCCAGGCTGCCACCTGTAAAGAAGAGGATGTGTCACCCATAACTTCCACTGGAATTTCTCTCCGGGCTGAGGAAGGAAAAAAAGGAGTGGGGGCCGGAACAGGAGGGGTATCTCAGGCAGGGAAATGGAAAGCTTCCAGAAGAGCGCCCGGGGCCAGGACCATCCTGGCTGGCCTGCAGGCAGCAAGTTGGCCTGCGTGCTGTCGCTGGTGTGGCTCCACGGCCCTTCCTCTAGGCTTTCAAGCCCTTGTACATATTCAGGTGTTTTACCTGGGAAGGGTGGGAACAGTTCAGTAGCAGCTGGCCTGGGGCTCAGCTCACGTTTACTCACAGAGGCCTCGGCATGGTCCCCCAGCTTTGCAATGAGGACGCTCCTTGCATGGGGGGGGGCAGGGCTGTTGGTTGTATGGGAGATGATTCCCCACCACTGACCAATTTCAGAATTGTTTACTGCTGGAACAAGTGCCTTGGTAGTGTTTTCCTCTGTATAACTGTTTGGTTTAGGTTTTTTTACTTTCTTGGTTCAAGTTAGATTTTATTCCTCTTTTATGTATTTATAGATATAAGCATGGGAATAATTCATTCATATAAATACATCTGTGTGAATGGAAGAACTTTCTTCTGTTTTATTTTTAAAAATTTTGAAATATAATTTTATTTATTTTTTTATACAGCAGGTTATTATTAGTTATCTATTTTATGCATATACATGTATACAGGTCCATCCCAATCTCCCAACTCATCCCACCACCACCACCCCATGGCTTCCCCCACTTGGTGTCCATACGTTTGTTCTCTACCTCTGTGTCTCTATTTCAGCCCTGCAAACCAGTTCATCTGTACCATTTTTCTAGGTTCCACCTATATGCATTAATATACAATATTTGTTTTTCTCTTTCTGACTTACTTCACTCTGTATGACAGTCTCTAGATCCATCGACTTCTACAAATGAACCAGTTTCATTCCTTTTTATGGCTGAGTAATATTCCATTTTATATATGTACCACATCTTTATCCATTCGTCTGTCTGTGGGCATTTAGGTTGCTTCCATTACCTGGCTATTGTAAATAGTGCTGCAATGAACACTGTGGTGAATGTGTCTTTTTGATTTATGGTTTTCTCTGGGTATGTGCCCAGAAGTGGGATTGCTGGATCCTATGGTAATTCTCTTTTTAGTTTTTTAAAGGAACCTCCATACTGTTCTCCATAGTGACTGTATCAATTTACCTTCCCACCAATAGTGGAAGAGGGTTCCTTTTGTCCACACCCTCCCCAGAATTTGTTGTTTGTAGATTTTCTGATGATGCTGATTCTAACAGGTGTGAGGTCATACTTCATTGTCGTTTGGATTTGCATTTCTCTAATAATTAGTGATGTTGAGCAGCTTTTCATGTGCGTCTTGGCCATCTCTGTGACTTCTTTGAAGAAACGTCTATTTAGATCTTCTGCCCATTTTTGTATTGGGTTGTTTGTTTTATTAATATTAAGCTGCGTGAGCTGTTTATATATATTGGAGATTAAACCTTTGTCCATTGATTCGTTTGCGAACGTTTTCGCCCATTCTGAGGGTTGCCTTTTTCCATCCCCGTTTTTTTAACCAAAAAAGAAAGAAAGCAAAAGAAGCAGAACACTAATGTGCGTGAAATATGCCTCTTGAAACTGTCGTTTTGAAATATGGACGTCTTTTGAATTTTTTGGTCGGTATATGACCCCAGGATTTGTTTTCAGGGCAGGTGTCATTTACAGGCCTGCAACGATTTTGAATATCCACTGACCATTAGCGCTGGGATTAAAGCTGCTGTTGTGTGAAACGGCCACAAGGTGGCAGCAGTTCTCGCTTACCAAATCTGGTTACTAGGGCAACAGAGCCTCAATGGAAGTCCTGTTCTAGTTTGGAATTTAGAATGGAATGTGCCAGGAGAAAGCCCCTCAAGTTTGTCTCACTACTTCTTGTTCGTGTTTTTAATTTAATTTTTTATTTTTTATTACAGCAAGTTTGATGACAACGTTTGGCTTGTTGTAGGTGTGCAAGATGTGGTTCTTTTACACATATACATAGGTCTGTTCTTCCTGGGACCCTTTTCCCATGTACGTTATGACAGAATGTTGAGTAGTCTTCTCTTGGTATTCCGTAGGTCTTTGGAGATTATATATTTCACCTGTGTTTGTATATGTCTGTTAACCCCGATATCCTAATGAATCCAATCCTCACACCTTTCCATTGGTGAACCATAAGTTTGTTTAATGAATCTGTGATTGCCCTTCTCCGTGGAAATATCTGCCCTGGTATCAATTTTTAGGTAACACCTATAAGTGATATCCTACGATATGTGTCTTTCACTTTCTGACTTACTACAAGTCACGTGATTACCTCTAGACTCATCTACGGTGCTGCAAATGGCATTGTGTCCTTTTTTCCCTTGGCTAATATTCTGTCTTAGCGAGGTCCTTTTTCTGCAGTGTGATTCCCTGAGGGCTGAGGATTAGCTGACCTGGGCAGCCTGACCCTGCCGGCAAGCCCTCCCCAGGTGTGCCTGGGTTGAGGTCAATATAAACAGCACTCCAGGCAGCAATAGCCCCTGCAGCTGTGCCTGACTCCATATTCTCTGCCCCGTCAGCAGTCTCGGGGCTGTGCTGGTGGGAGGGTGTGAGGGTCCACGGCTTTGTTGGTGGCCCGGTGTGAGTGGGGCTCTGCTGGACTTTCTGCAGGAGTTGCCAGGCTGCCACCTGTAAAGAAGAGGATGTGTCACCCATAACTTCCACTGGAATTTCTCTCCGGGCTGAGGAAGGAAAAAAAGGAGTGGGGGCCGGGACAGGAGGGGTATCTCAGGCAGGGAAATGGAAAGCTTCCAGAAGAGCGCCCGGGGCCAGGACCATCCTGGCTGGCCTGCAGGCAGCAAGTTGGCCTGCGTGCTGTCGCTGGTGTGGCTCCACGGCCCTTCCTCTAGGCTTTCAAGCCCTTGTACATATTCAGGTGTTTTACCTGGGAAGGGTGGGAACAGTTCAGTAGCAGCTGGCCTGGGGCTCAGCTCACGTTTACTCACAGAGGCCTCGGCATGGTCCCCCAGCTTTGCAATGAGGACGCTCCTTGCATGGGGGGGCAGGGCTGTTGGTTGTATGGGAGATGATTCCCCACCACTGACCAATTTCAGAATTGTTTACTGCTGGAACAAGTGCCTTGGTAGTGTTTTCCTCTGTATAACTGTTTGGTTTAGGTTTTTTTACTTTCTTGGTTCAAGTTAGATTTTATTCCTCTTTTATGTATTTATAGATATAAGCATGGGAATAATTCATTCATATAAATACATCTGTGTGAATGGAAGAACTTTCTTCTGTTTTATTTTTAAAAATTTTGAAATATAATTTTATTTATTTTTTTATACAGCAGGTTATTATTAGTTATCTATTTTATGCATATACATGTATACAGGTCCATCCCAATCTCCCAACTCATCCCACCACCACCACCCCATGGCTTCCCCCACTTGGTGTCCATACGTTTGTTCTCTACCTCTGTGTCTCTATTTCTGCCCTGCAAACCAGTTCATCTGTACCATTTTTCTAGGTTCCACCTATATGCATTAATATACAATATTTGTTTTTCTCTTTCTGACTTACTTCACTCTGTATGACAGTCTCTAGATCCATCGACTTCTACAAATGAACCAGTTTCATTCCTTTTTATGGCTGAGTAATATTCCATTTTATATATGTACCACATCTTTATCCATTCGTCTGTCTGTGGGCATTTAGGTTGCTTCCATTACCTGGCTATTGTAAATAGTGCTGCAATGAACACTGTGGTGAATGTGTCTTTTTGATTTATGGTTTTCTCTGGGTATGTGCCCAGAAGTGGGATTGCTGGATCCTATGGTAATTCTCTTTTTAGTTTTTTAAAGGAACCTCCATACTGTTCTCCATAGTGACTGTATCAATTTACCTTCCCACCAATAGTGGAAGAGGGTTCCTTTTGTCCACACCCTCCCCAGAATTTGTTGTTTGTAGATTTTCTGATGATGCCGATTCTAACAGGTGTGAGGTCATACCTCATTGTCGTTTGGATTTGCATTTCTCTAATAATTAGTGATGTTGAGCAGCTTTTCATGTGCGTCTTGGCCATCTCTGTGACTTCTTTGAAGATACGTCTATTTAGATCTTCTGCCCATTTTTGTACTGGGTTGTTTGTTTTATTAATATTAAGCTGCGTGAGCTGTTTATATATATTGGAGATTAAACCTTTGTCCATTGATTCGTTTGCGAACGTTTTCGCCCATTCTGAGGGCTGCCTTTTTCCATCCCCGTTTTTTTAACCAAAAAAGAAAGAAAGCAAAAGAAGCAGAACACTAATGTGCGTGAAATATGCCTCTTGAAACTGTCGTTTTGAAATATGGACGTCTTTTGAATTTTTTGGTCGGTATATGACCCCAGGATTTGTTTTCAGGGCAGGTGTCATTTACAGCCCTGCAACGATTTTGAATATCCACTGACCATTAGCGCTGGGATTAAAGCTGCTGTTGTGTGAAACGGCCACAAGGTGGCAGCAGTTCTCGCTTACCAAATCTGGTTACTAGGGCAACAGAGCCTCAATGGAAGTCCTGTTCTAGTTTGGAATTTAGAATGGAATGTGCCAGGAGAAAGCCCCTCAAGTTTGTCTCACTACTTCTTGTTCGTGTTTTTAATTTAATTTTTTATTTTTTATTACAGCAAGTTTGATGACAACGTTTGGCTTGTTGTAGGTGTGCAAGATGTGGTTCTTTTACACATATACATAGGTCTGTTCTTCCTGGGACCCTTTTCCCATGTACGTTATGACAGAATGTTGAGTAGTCTTCTCTTGGTATTCCGTAGGTCTTTGGAGATTATATATTTCACCTGTGTTTGTATATGTCTGTTAACCCCGATATCCTAATGAATCCAATCCTCACACCTTTCCATTGGTGAACCATAAGTTTGTTTAATGAATCTGTGATTGCCCTTCTCCGTGGAAATATCTGCCCTGGTATCAATTTTTAGGTAACACCTATAAGTGATATCCTACGATATGTGTCTTTCACTTTCTGACTTACTACAAGTCACGTGATTACCTCTAGACTCATCTACGGTGCTGCAAATGGCATTGTGTCCTTTTTTCCCTTGGCTAATATTCTGTCTTAGCGAGGTCCTTTTTCTGCAGTGTGATTCCCTGAGGGCTGAGGATTAGCTGACCTGGGCAGCCTGACCCTGCCGGCAAGCCCTCCCCAGGTGTGCCTGGGTTGAGGTCAATATAAACAGCACTCCAGGCAGCAATAGCCCCTGCAGCTGTGCCTGACTCCATATTCTCTGCCCCGTCAGCAGTCTCGGGGCTGTGCTGGTGGGAGGGTGTGAGGGTCCACGGCTTTGTTGGTGGCCCGGTGTGAGTGGGGCTCTGCTGGACTTTCTGCAGGAGTTGCCAGGCTGCCACCTGTAAAGAAGAGGATGTGTCACCCATAACTTCCACTGGAATTTCTCTCCGGGCTGAGGAAGGAAAAAAAGGAGTGGGGGCCGGGACAGGAGGGGTATCTCAGGCAGGGAAATGGAAAGCTTCCAGAAGAGCGCCCGGGGCCAGGACCATCCTGGCTGGCCTGCAGGCAGCAAGTTGGCCTGCGTGCTGTCGCTGGTGTGGCTCCACGGCCCTTCCTCTAGGCTTTCAAGCCCTTGTACATATTCAGGTGTTTTACCTGGGAAGGGTGGGAACAGTTCAGTAGCAGCTGGCCTGGGGCTCAGCTCACGTTTACTCACAGAGGCCTCGGCATGGTCCCCCAGCTTTGCAATGAGGACGCTCCTTGCATGGGGGGGCAGGGCTGTTGGTTGTATGGGAGATGATTCCCCACCACTGACCAATTTCAGAATTGTTTACTGCTGGAACAAGTGCCTTGGTAGTGTTTTCCTCTGTATAACTGTTTGGTTTAGGTTTTTTTACTTTCTTGGTTCAAGTTAGATTTTATTCCTCTTTTATGTATTTATAGATATAAGCATGGGAATAATTCATTCATATAAATACATCTGTGTGAATGGAAGAACTTTCTCCTGTTTTATTTTTAAAAATTTTGAAATATAATTTTATTTATTTTTTATACAGCACGTTATATTTAGTTATCTATTTTATGCATATACATGTATACAAGTCAATCCCAATCTCCCAACTCATCCCACCACCACCACTCCATGGCTTCCCCCACTTGGTGTCCATACGTTTGTTCTCTACCTCTGTGTCTCTATTTCTGCCCTGCAAACCAGTTCATCTGTACCATTTTTCTAGGTTCCACCTATATGCATTAATATACAATATTTGTTTTTCTCTTTCTGACTTACTTCACTCTGTATGACAGTCTCTAGATCCATCGACTTCTACAAATGAACCAGTTTCATTCCTTTTTATGGCTGAGTAATATTCCATTTTATATATGTACCACATCTTTATCCATTCGTCTGTCTGTGGGCATTTAGGTTGCTTCCATTACCTGGCTATTGTAAATAGTGCTGCAATGAACACTGTGGTGAATGTGTCTTTTTGATTTATGGTTTTCTCTGGGTATATGCCCAGAAGTGGGATTGCTGGATCCTATGGTAATTCTCTTTTTAGTTTTTTAAAGGAAGCTCCATACTGTTCTCCATAGTGACTGTATCAATTTACCTTCCCACCAATAGTGGAAGAGGGTTCCTTTTGTCCACTCCCTCCCCAGAATTTGTTGTTTGTAGATTTTCTAATGATGCTGATTCTAAGAGGTGTGAGGTCATAACTCATTGTCGTTTGGATTTGCATTTCTCTAATAATTAGTGATGTTGAGCAGCTTTTCATGTGCGTCTTGGCCATCGCTGTGACTTCTTTAAAGAAACGTCTATATAGATCTTCTGCCCATTTTTGTACTGGGTTGTTTGTTTTATTAATATTAAGCTGCGTGAGCTGTTTATATATATATTGGAGATTAAACCTTTGTCCATTGATTCGTTTGCGAACGTTTTCGCCCATTCTGAGGCTTGCCTTTTTCCATTCCCGTTTTTTTAACCAAAAAAGAAAGAAAGCAAAAGAAGCAGAACACTAATGTGCGTGAAATATGCCTCTTGAAACAGTCGTTTTGAAATATGGACGTCTTTTGAATTTTTTGGTCGGTATATGACCCCAGGATTTGTTTTCAGGGCAGGTGTCATTTACAGGCCTGCAACGATTTTGAATATCCACTGACCATTAGCGCTGGGATTAAAGCTGCTGTTGTGTGAAACGGCCACAAGGTGGCAGCAGTTCTCGCTTACCAAATCTGGTTACTAGGGCCACAGAGCCTCAATGGAAGTCCTGTTCTAGATTGGAATTTAGAATGGAATGTGCCAGGAGAAAGCCCCTCAAGTTTGTCTCACTATTTCTTGTTCGTGTTTTTAATTTAATTTTTTATTTTTTATTACAGCAAGTTTGATGACAACGTTTGGCTTCTTGTAGGTGTGCAAGATGTGGTTCTTTTACACATATACATAGGTCTGTTCTTCCTGGGACCCTTTTCCCATGTACATTATGACAGAATGTTGAGTAGTCTTCTCTTGGTATTCCGTAGGTCTTTGGTGATTATATATTTCACCTGTGTTTGTATATGTCTGTTAACCCCGATATCCTAATGAATCCAATCCTCACACCTTTCCATTGGTGAACCATAAGTTTGTTTAATGAATCTGTGATTGCCCTTCTCCGTGGAAATATCCGCCCTGGTATCAATTTTTAGGTAACACCTATAAGTGATATCCTACGATATGTGTCTTTCACTTTCTGACTTACTACAAGTCACGTGATTACCTCTAGACTCATCTACGGTGCTGCAAATGGCATTGTGTCCTTTTTCCCTTGGCTAATATTCTGTCTTAGCGAGGTCCTTTTTCTGCAGTGTGATTCCCTGAGGGCTGAGGATTAGCTGACCTGGGCAGCCTGACCCTGCCGGCAAGCCCTCCCCAGGTGTGCCTGGGTTGAGGTCAATATAAACAGCACTCCAGGCAGCAATAGCCCCTGCAGCTGTGCCTGACTCCATATTCTCTGCCCCGTCAGCAGTCTCGGGGCTGTGCTGGTGGGAGGGTGTGAGGGTCCACGGCTTTGTTGGTGGCCCGGTGTGAGTGGGGCTCTGCTGGACTTTCTGCAGGAGTTGCCAGGCTGCCACCTGTAAAGAAGAGGATGTGTCACCCATAACTTCCACTGGAATTTCTCTCCGGGCTGAGGAAGGAAAAAAAGGAGTGGGGGCCGGGACAGGAGGGGTATCTCAGGCAGGGAAATGGAAAGCTTCCAGAAGAGCGCCCGGGGCCAGGACCATCCTGGCTGGCCTGCAGGCAGCAAGTTGGCCTGTGTGCTGTCGCTGGTGTGGCTCCACGGCCCTTCCTCTAGGCTTTCAAGCCCTTGTACATATTCAGGTGTTTTACCTGGGAAGGGTGGGAACAGTTCAGTAGCAGCTGGCCTGGGGCTCAGCTCACGTTTACTCACAGAGGCCTCGGCATGGTCCCCCAGCTTTGCAATGAGGACGCTCCTTGCATGGGGGGGCAGGGCTGTTGGTTGTATGGGAGATGATTCCCCACCACTGACCAATTTCAGAATTGTTTACTGCTGGAACAAGTGCCTTGGTAGTGTTTTCCTCTGTATAACTGTTTGGTTTAGGTTTTTTTACTTTCTTGGTTCAAGTTAGATTTTATTCCTCTTTTATTTATTTATAGATATAAGCATGGGAATAATTCATTCATATAAATACATCTGTGTGAATGGAAGAACTTTCTTCTGTTTTATTTTTAAAAATTTTGAAATATAATTTTATTTATTTTTTTATACAGCAGGTTATTATTAGTTATCTATTTTATGCATATACATGTATACAGGTCCATCCCAATCTCCCAACTCATCCCACCACCACCACCCCATGGCTTCCCCCACTTGGTGTCCATACGTTTGTTCTCTACCTCTGTGTCTCTATTTCTGCCCTGCAAACCAGTTCATCTGTACCATTTTTCTAGGTTCCACCTATATGCATTAATATACAATATTTGTTTTTCTCTTTCTGACTTACTTCACTCTGTATGACAGTCTCTAGATCCATCGACTTCTACAAATGAACCAGTTTCATTCCTTTTTATGGCTGAGTAATATTCCATTTTATATATGTACCACATCTTTATCCATTCGTCTGTCTGTGGGCATTTAGGTTGCTTCCATTACCTGGCTATTGTAAATAGTGCTGCAATGAACACTGTGGTGAATGTGTCTTTTTGATTTATGGTTTTCTCTGGGTATGTGCCCAGAAGTGGGATTGCTGGATCCTATGGTAATTCTCTTTTTAGTTTTTTAAAGGAAGCTCCATACTGTTCTCCATAGTGACTGTATCAATTTACCTTCCCACCAATAGTGGAAGAGGGTTCCTTTTGTCCACACCCTCCCCAGAATTTGTTGTTTGTAGATTTTCTGATGATGCCGATTCTAACAGGTGTGAGGTCATACCTCATTGTCGTTTGGATTTGCATTTCTCTAATAATTAGTGATGTTGAGCAGCTTTTCATGTGCGTCTTGGCCATCTCTGTGACTTCTTTGAAGAAACGTCTATTTAGATCTTCTGCCCATTTTTGTACTGGGTTGTTTGTTTTATTAATATTAAGCTGCGTGAGCTGTTTATATATATTGGAGATTAAACCTTTGTCCATTGATTCGTTTGCGAACGTTTTCGCCCATTCTGAGGGCTGCCTTTTTCCATCCCCGTTTTTTTAACCAAAAAAGAAAGAAAGCAAAAGAAGCAGAACACTAATGTGCGTGAAATATGCCTCTTGAAACTGTCGTTTTGAAATATGGACGTCTTTTGAATTTTTTGGTCGGTATATGACCCCAGGATTTGTTTTCAGGGCAGGTGTCATTTACAGCCCTGCAACGATTTTGAATATCCACTGACCATTAGCGCTGGGATTAAAGCTGCTGTTGTGTGAAACGGCCACAAGGTGGCAGCAGTTCTCGCTTACCAAATCTGGTTACTAGGGCAACAGAGCCTCAATGGAAGTCCTGTTCTAGTTTGGAATTTAGAATGGAATGTGCCAGGAGAAAGCCCCTCAAGTTTGTCTCACTACTTCTTGTTCGTGTTTTTAATTTAATTTTTTATTTTTTATTACAGCAAGTTTGATGACAACGTTTGGCTTCTTGTAGGTGTGCAAGATGTGGTTCTTTTACACATATACATAGGTCTGTTCTTCCTGGGACCCTTTTCCCATGTACGTTATGACAGAATGTTGAGTAGTCTTCTCTTGGTATTCCGTAGGTCTTTGGAGATTATATATTTCACCTGTGTTTGTATATGTCTGTTAACCCCGATATCCTAATGAATCCAATCCTCACACCTTTCCATTGGTGAACCATAAGTTTGTTTAATGAATCTGTGATTGCCCTTCTCCATGGAAATATCTGCCCTGGTATCAATTTTTAGGTAACACCTATAAGTGATATCCTATGATATGTGTCTTTCACTTTCTGACTTACTACAAGTCACGTGATTACCTCTAGACTCATCTACGGTGCTGCAAATGGCATTGTGTCCTTTTTTCCCTTGGCTAATATTCTGTCTTAGCGAGGTCCTTTTTCTGCAGTGTGATTCCCTGAGGGCTGAGGATTAGCTGACCTGGGCAGCCTGACCCTGCCGGCAAGCCCTCCCCAGGTGTGCCTGGGTTGAGGTCAATATAAACAGCACTCCAGGCAGCAATAGCCCCTGCAGCTGTGCCTGACTCCATATTCTCTGCCCCGTCAGCAGTCTCGGGGCTGTGCTGGTGGGAGGGTGTGAGGGTCCACGGCTTTGTTGGTGGCCCGGTGTGAGTGGGGCTCTGCTGGACTTTCTGCAGGAGTTGCCAGGCTGCCACCTGTAAAGAAGAGGATGTGTCACCCATAACTTCCACTGGAATTTCTCTCCGGGCTGAGGAAGGAAAAAAAGGAGTGGGGGCCGGGACAGGAGGGGTATCTCAGGCAGGGAAATGGAAAGCTTCCAGAAGAGCGCCCGGGGCCAGGACCATCCTGGCTGGCCTGCAGGCAGCAAGTTGGCCTGCGTGCTGTCGCTGGTGTGGCTCCACGGCCCTTCCTCTAGGCTTTCAAGCCCTTGTACATATTCAGGTGTTTTACCTGGGAAGGGTGGGAACAGTTCAGTAGCAGCTGGCCTGGGGCTCAGCTCACGTTTACTCACAGAGGCCTCGGCATGGTCCCCCAGCTTTGCAATGAGGACGCTCCTTGCATGGGGGGGCAGGGCTGTTGGTTGTATGGGAGATGATTCCCCACCACTGACCAATTTCAGAATTGTTTACTGCTGGAACAAGTGCCTTGGTAGTGTTTTCCTCTGTATAACTGTTTGGTTTAGGTTTTTTTACTTTCTTGGTTCAAGTTAGATTTTATTCCTCTTTTATGTATTTATAGATATAAGCATGGGAATAATTCATTCATATAAATACATCTGTGTGAATGGAAGAACTTTCTTCTGTTTTATTTTTAAAAATTTTGAAATATAATTTTATTTATTTTTTTATACAGCAGGTTATTATTAGTTATCTATTTTATGCATATACATGTATACAGGTCCATCCCAATCTCCCAACTCATCCCACCACCACCACCCCATGGCTTCCCCCACTTGGTGTCCATACGTTTGTTCTCTACCTCTGTGTCTCTATTTCTGCCCTGCAAACCAGTTCATCTGTACCATTTTTCTAGGTTCCACCTATATGCATTAATATACAATATTTGTTTTTCTCTTTCTGACTTACTTCACTCTGTATGACAGTCTCTAGATCCATCGACTTCTACAAATGAACCAGTTTCATTCCTTTTTATGGCTGAGTAATATTCCATTTTATATATGTACCACATCTTTATCCATTCGTCTGTCTGTGGGCATTTAGGTTGCTTCCATTACCTGGCTATTGTAAATAGTGCTGCAATGAACACTGTGGTGAATGTGTCTTTTTGATTTATGGTTTTCTCTGGGTATGTGCCCAGAAGTGGGATTGCTGGATCCTATGGTAATTCTCTTTTTAGTTTTTTAAAGGAAGCTCCATACTGTTCTCCATAGTGACTGTATCAATTTACCTTCCCACCAATAGTGGAAGAGGGTTCCTTTTGTCCACACCCTCCCCAGAATTTGTTGTTTGTAGATTTTCTGATGATGCTGATTCTAACAGGTGTGAGGTCATACCTCATTGTCGTTTGGATTTGCATTTCTCTAATAATTAGTGATGTTGAGCAGCTTTTCATGTGCGTCTTGGCCATCTCTGTGACTTCTTTGAAGATACGTCTATTTAGATCTTCTGCCCATTTTTGTATTGGGTTGTTTGTTTAATTAATATTAAGCTGCGTGAGCTGTTTATATATATTGGAGATTAAACCTTTGTCCATTGATTCGTTTGCGAACGTTTTCGCCCATTCTGAGGGCTGCCTTTTTCCATCCCGTTTTTTTAACCAAAAAAGAAAGAAAGCAAAAGAAGCAGAACACTAATGTGCGTGAAATATGCCTCTTGAAACTGTCGTTTTGAAATATGGACGTCTTTTGAATTTTTTGGTCGGTATATGACCCCAGGATTTGTTTTCATGGCAGGTGTCATTTACAGCCCTGCAAGGATTTTGAATATCCACTGACCATTAGCGCTGGGATTAAAGCTGCTGTTGTGTGAAACGGCCACAAGGTGGCAGCAGTTCTCGCTTACCAAATCTGGTTACTAGGGCAACAGAGCCTCAATGGAAGTCCTGTTCTAGTTTGGAATTTAGAATGGAATGTGCCAGGAGAAAGCCCCTCAAGTTTGTCTCACTACTTCTTGTTCGTGTTTTTAATTTAATTTTTTATTTTTTATTACAGCAAGTTTGATGACAACGTTTGGCTTGTTGTAGGTGTGCAAGATGTGGTTCTTTTACACATATACATAGGTCTGTTCTTCCTGGGACCCTTTTCCCATGTACGTTATGACAGAATGTTGAGTAGTCTTCTCTTGGTATTCCGTAGGTCTTTGGAGATTATATATTTCACCTGTGTTTGTATATGTCTGTTAACCCCGATATCCTAATGAATCCAATCCTCACACCTTTCCATTGGTGAACCATAAGTTTGTTTAATGAATCTGTGATTGCCCTTCTCCGTGGAAATATCTGCCCTGGTATCAATTTTTAGGTAACACCTATAAGTGATATCCTACGATATGTGTCTTTCACTTTCTGACTTACTACAAGTCACGTGATTACCTCTAGACTCATCTACGGTGCTGCAAATGGCATTGTGTCCTTTTTTCCCTTGGCTAATATTCTGTCTTAGCGAGGTCCTTTTTCTGCAGTGTGATTCCCTGAGGGCTGAGGATTAGCTGACCTGGGCATCCTGACCCTGCCGGCAAGCCCTCCCCAGGTGTGCCTGGGTTGAGGTCAATATAAACAGCACTCCAGGCAGCAATAGCCCCTGCAGCTGTGCCTGACTCCATATTCTCTGCCCCGTCAGCAGTCTCGGGGCTGTGCTGGTGGGAGGGTGTGAGGGTCCACGGCTTTGTTGGTGGCCTGGTGTGAGTGGGGCTCTGCTGGACTTTCTGCAGGAGTTGCCAGGCTGCCACCTGTAAAGAAGAGGATGTGTCACCCATAACTTCCACTGGAATTTCTCTCCGGGCTGAGGAAGGAAAAAAAGGAGTGGGGGCCGGGACAGGAGGGGTATCTCAGGCAGGGAAATGGAAAGCTTCCAGAAGAGCGCCCGGGGCCAGGACCATCCTGGCTGGCCTGCAGGCAGCAAGTTGGCCTGCGTGCTGTCGCTGGTGTGGCTCCACGGCCCTTCCTCTAGGCTTTCAAGCCCTTGTACATATTCAGGTGTTTTACCTGGGAAGGGTGGGAACAGTTCAGTAGCAGCTGGCCTGGGGCTCAGCTCACGTTTACTCACAGAGGCCTCGGCATGGTCCCCCAGCTTTGCAATGAGGACGCTCCTTGCATGGGGGGGCAGGGCTGTTGGTTGTATGGGAGATGATTCCCCACCACTGACCAATTTCAGAATTGTTTACTGCTGGAACAAGTGCCTTGGTAGTGTTTTCCTCTGTATAACTGTTTGGTTTAGGTTTTTTTACTTTCTTGGTTCAAGTTAGATTTTATTCCTCTTTTATGTATTTATAGATATAAGCATGGGAATAATTCATTCATATAAATACATCTGTGTGAATGGAAGAACTTTCTCCTGTTTTATTTTTAAAAATTTTGAAATATAATTTTATTTATTTTTTATACAGCACGTTATATTTAGTTATCTATTTTATGCATATACATGTATACAAGTCAATCCCAATCTCCCAACTCATCCCACCACCACCACTCCATGGCTTCCCCCACTTGGTGTCCATACGTTTGTTCTCTACCTCTGTGTCTCTATTTCTGCCCTGCAAACCAGTTCATCTGTACCATTTTTCTAGGTTCCACCTATATGCATTAATATACAATATTTGTTTTTCTCTTTCTGACTTACTTCACTCTGTATGACAGTCTCTAGATCCATCGACTTCTACAAATGAACCAGTTTCATTCCTTTTTATGGCTGAGTAATATTCCATTTTATATATGTACCACATCTTTATCCATTCGTCTGTCTGTGGGCATTTAGGTTGCTTCCATTATCTGGCTATTGTAAATAGTGCTGCAATGAACACTGTGGTGAATGTGTCTTTTTGATTTATGGTTTTCTCTGGGTATATGCCCAGAAGTGGGATTGCTGGATCCTATGGTAATTCTCTTTTTAGTTTTTTAAAGGAAGATCCATACTGTTCTCCATAGTGACTGTATCAATTTACCTTCCCACCAATAGTGGAAGAGGGTTCCTTTTGTCCACTCCCTCCCCAGAATTTGTTGTTTGTAGATTTTCTAATGATGCTGATTCTAAGAGGTGTGAGGTCATACCTCATTGTCGTTTGGATTTGCATTTCTCTAATAATTAGTGATGTTGAGCAGCTTTTCATGTGCGTCTTGGCCATCTCTGTGACTTCTTTAAAGAAACGTCTATATAGATCTTCTGCCCATTTTTGTACTGGGTTGTTTGTTTTATTAATATTAAGCTGCGTGAGCTGTTTATATATATATTGGAGATTAAACCTTTGTCCATTGATTCGTCTGCGAACGTTTTCGCCCATTCTGAGGCTTGCCTTTTTCCATTCCCGTTTTTTTAACCAAAAAAGAAAGAAAGCAAAAGAAGCAGAACACTAATGTGCGTGAAATATGCCTCTTGAAACAGTCGTTTTGAAATATGGACGTCTTTTGAATTTTTTGGTCGGTGTATGACCCCAGGATTTGTTTTCAGGGCAGGTGTCATTTACAGGCCTGCAACGATTTTGAATATCCACTGACCATTAGCGCTGGGATTAAAGCTGCTGTTGTGTGAAACGGCCACAAGGTGGCAGCAGTTCTCGCTTACCAAATCTGGTTACTAGGGCCACAGAGCCTCAATGGAAGTCCTGTTCTAGATTGGAATTTAGAATGGAATGTGCCAGGAGAAAGCCCCTCAAGTTTGTCTCACTACTTCTTGTTCGTGTTTTTAATTTAATTTTTTATTTTTTATTACAGCAAGTTTGATGACAACGTTTGGCTTCTTGTAGGTGTGCAAGATGTGGTTCTTTTACACATATACATAGGTCTGTTCTTCCTGGGACCCTTTTCCCATGTACATTATGACAGAATGTTGAGTAGTCTTCTCTTGGTATTCCGTAGGTCTTTGGTGATTATATATTTCACCTGTGTTTGTATATGTCTGTTAACCCCGATATCCTAATGAATCCAATCCTCACACCTTTCCATTGGTGAACCATAAGTTTGTTTAATGAATCTGTGATTGCCCTTCTCCGTGGAAATATCCGCCCTGGTATCAATTTTTAGGTAACACCTATAAGTGATATCCTACGATATGTGTCTTTCACTTTCTGACTTACTACAAGTCACGTGATTACCTCTAGACTCATCTACGGTGCTGCAAATGGCATTGTGTCCTTTTTTCCCTTGGCTAATATTCTGTCTTAGCGAGGTCCTTTTTCTGCAATGTGATTCCCTGAGGGCTGAGGATTAGCTGACCTGGGCAGCCTGACCCTGCCGGCAAGCCCTCCCCAGGTGTGCCTGGGTTGAGGTCAATATAAACAGCACTCCAGGCAGCAATAGCCCCTGCAGCTGTGCCTGACTCCATACTCTCTGCCCCGTCAGCAGTCTCGGGGCTGTGCTGGTGGGAGGGTGTGAGGTTCCACGGCTTTGTTGGTGGCCCGGTGTGAGTGGGGCTGTGCTGGACTTTCTGCAGGAGTTGCCAGGCTGCCACCTGTAAAGAAGAGGATGTGTCACCCATAACTTCCACTGGAATTTCTCTCCGGGCTGAGGAAGGAAAAAAAGGAGTGGGGGCCAGGATAGGAGGGGTATCTCAGGCAGGGAAATGGAAAGCTTCCAGAAGAGCGCCCGGGGCCAGGACCATCCTGGCTGGCCTGTAGGCAGCAACTTGGCGTGCGTGCTGTCGCTGGTGTGGCTCCACGGCCCTTCCTCTAGGCTTTCAAGCCCTTGTACATATTCAGGTGTTTTACCTGGGAAGGGTGGGAACAGTTCAGTAGCAGCTGGCCTGGGGCTCAGCTCACGTTTACTCACAGAGGCCTCGGCATGGTCCCCCAGCTTTGCAGTGAGGACGCTCCTTGCATGGGGGGACGGGGCTGTTGGTTGTATGGAAGACGATTCCCCACCACGGACCAATTTCAGAATTGTTTACTGCTGGAACAAGTGCCTTGGTAGTGTTTTCCTCTGTATAACTGTTTGGTTTAGGTTTTTTTTTCTTTCTTGGTTCAAGTTAGATTTTATTCCTCGTTTATGTATTTATAGATATAAGCATGGGAATAATTCATTCATATAAATACATCTGTGTGAATGGAAGAACTTTCTTCTGTTTTATTTTTAAAAATTTTGAAATTTAATTTTATTTATTTCTTTATACAGCAGGTTACTATTAGTTATATATTTTATGCATATACATGTATACAGGTCCATCCCAATCTCCCAACTCATCCCACCACCACCACCCCATGGCTTCCCCCACTTGGTGTCCATACGTTTGTTCTCTACCTCTGTGTCTCTATTTCTGTCCTGCATACCAGTTCATCTGTACCATTTTTCTAGGTTCCACATATATGCATTAATATACAATATTTGATTTTCTCTTTCTGACTTAGTTCACTCTGTATGACAGTCTCTAGATCCATCGACTTCTCTACAAATGACCCAGTTTCATTCCTTTTATGGCTGAGCAATATTCCATTTTATATATGTACCACATCTTTATCCATTCGTCTTTCTGTGGGCATTTAGGTTGCTTCCATTACCTGGCTATTGTAAATTGTGCTGCAATGAACATTGTGGTGAATGTGTCTTTTTGATTTATGGTTTTCTCTGTGTATATGCCCAAAAGTGGGATTGCAGGCTCCTATGGTAATTCTCTTTTTAGTTATTTAAAGGAACCTCCATACTGTTCTCCATAGTGAGTGTATCAATTTACCTTCCCACCAATAGTGGAAGAGGGTTCCTTTTGTCCACACCATCCCCGGAATTTGTTGTTTGTAGATTTGCTGATGATGCCGATTCTAACAGGTGTGAGGTCATACCTCATTGTCGTTTGGATTTGCATTTCTCTAATAATTAGTGATGTTGAGCAGCTTTTCATGTGCGTCTTGGCCATCTCTGTGACTTCTTTAAAGAAACGTCTATATAGATCTTCTGCCCATTTTTGTACTGGGTTGTTTGTTTTATTAATATTAAGCTGCGTGAGCTGTTTATATATATATTGGAGATTAAACCTTTGTCCATTGATTCGTTTGCGAACGTTTTCGCCCATTCTGAGGCTTGCCTTTTTCCATTCCCGTTTTTTTAACCAAAAAAGAAAGAAAGCAAAAGAAGCAGAACACTAATGTGCGTGAAATATGCCTCTTGAAACAGTCGTTTTGAAATATGGACGTCTTTTGAATTTTTTGGTCGGTATATGACCCCAGGATTTGTTTTCAGGGCAGGTGTCATTTACAGGCCTGCAACGATTTTGAATATCCACTGACCATTAGCGCTGGGATTAAAGCTGCTGTTGTGTGAAACGGCCACAAGGTGGCAGCAGTTCTCGCTTACCAAATCTGGTTACTAGGGCCACAGAGCCTCAATGGAAGTCCTGTTCTAGATTGGAATTTAGAATGGAATGTGCCAGGAGAAAGCCCCTCAAGTTTGTCTCACTACTTCTTGTTCGTGTTTTTAATTTAATTTTTTATTTTTTATTACAGCAAGTTTGATGACAACGTTTGGCTTCTTGTAGGTGTGCAAGATGTGGTTCTTTTACACATATACATAGGTCTGTTCTTCCTGGGACCCTTTTCCCATGTACGTTATGACAGAATGTTGAGTAGTCTTCTCTTGGTATTCCGTAGGTCTTTGGTGATTTTATATTTCACCTGTGTTTGTATATGTCTGTTAACCCCGATATCCTAATGAATCCAATCCTCACACCTTTCCATTGGTGAACCATAAGTTTGTTTAATGAATCTGTGATTGCCCTTCTCCGTGGAAATATCCGCCCTGGTATCAATTTTTAGGTAACACCTATAAGTGATATCCTACGATATGTGTCTTTCACTTTCTGACTTACTACAAGTCACGTGATTACCTCTAGACTCATCTACGGTGCTGCAAATGGCATTGTGTCCTTTTTTCCCTTGGCTAATATTCTGTCTTAGCGAGGTCCTTTTTCTGCAATGTGATTCCCTGAGGGCTGAGGATTAGCTGACCTGGGCAGCCTGACCCTGCCGGCAAGCCCTCCCCAGGTGTGCCTGGTTTGAGGTCAATATAAACAGCACTCCAGGCAGCAATAGCCCCTGCAGCTGTGCCTGACACCATACTCTCTGCCCCGTCAGCAGTCTCGGGGCTGTGCTGGTGGGAGGGTGTGAGGGTCCACGGCTTTGTTGGTGGCCCGGTGTGAGTGGGGCTCTGCTGGACTTTCTGCAGGAGTTGCCAGGCTGCCACCTGTAAAGAAGAGGATGTGTCACCCATAATTTCCACTGGAATTTCTCTCCGGGCTGAGGAAGGAAAAAAAGGAGTGGGGGCCAGGATAGGAGGGGTATCTCAGGCAGGGAAATGGAAAGCTTCCAGAAGAGCGCCCGGGGCCAGGACCATCCTGGCTGACCTGCAGGCAGCAAGTTGGCCTGTGTGCTGTCGCTGGTGTGGCTCCACGGCCCTTCCTCTATGCTTTCAAGCCCTTGTACATATTCAGGTGTTTTACCTTGGAAGGGTGGGAACAGTTCAGTAGCAGCTGGCCTGGGGCTCAGCTCACGTTCACTCACAGAGGCCTCGGCATGGTCCCCCAGCTTTGCAATGAGGACGCTCCTTGCATGGGGGGGCGGGGCTGCTGGCTGTATGGGAGATGATTCCCCACCTCTGCCCAATTTCAGAATTGTTTACCGTTAGAGCAAGTGCCTTGGTAGGGTTTTCCTCTGTATAACTGTTTGGTTTAGGTTTTTTTTTTCTTTTTTCGTTCAAGTTAGATTTTATTCCTCTTTTATATATTTATAGATATAAGCATGGGAATAATTCATTCATATAAATACATCTGTGTGAATGGAAGAACTTTTTCCTGTTTTTTTTTTTAATTTTGAAATTTAATTTTGTTTATTTCTTTATATAACAGGTTACTATTACTTATATATTTTATGCATATACATGTATACAAGTCAATCCCAATCTCCCAACTCATCCCACCACCACCACCCCATGGATTCCCCCACTTGGTGTCCATACGTTTGTTCTCTACCTCTGTGTCTCTATTTCTGCCCTGCAAACCAGTTCATCTGTACCATTTTTCTAGGTTCCACCTATATGCATTAATATACAATATTTGTTTTTCTCTTTCTGACTTACTTCACTCTGTATGACAGTCTCTAGATCCATCGACTTCTACAAATGAACCAGTTTCATTCCTTTTTATGGCTGAGTAATATTCCATTTTATATATGTACCACATCTTTATCCATTCGTCTGTCTGTGGGCATTTAGGTTGCTTCCATTACCTGGCTATTGTAAATAGTGCTGCAATGAACATTGTGGTGAATGTGTCTTTTTGATTTATGGTTTTCTCTGGGTATATGCCCAGAAGTGGGATTGCTGGATCCTATGGTAATTCTCTTTTTAGTTTTTTTAAAGGAAGCTCCATACTGTTCTCCATAGTGACTGTATCAATTTACCTTCCCACCAATAGTGGAAGAGGGTTCCTTTTGTCCACTCCCTCCCCAGAATTTGTTGTTTGTAGATTTTCTGATGATGCTGATTCTAAGAGGTGTGAGGTCATACCTCATTGTCATTTGGATTTGCATTTCTCTAATAATTAGTGATGTTGAACAGCTTTTCATGTGCGACTTGGCCATCTCTGTGACTTCTTTGAAGAAACGTCTATTTAGATCTTCTGCCCATTTTTCTACTGGGTTGTTTGTTTTATTAATATTAAGCTGCGTGAGCTGTTTATATATATTGGAGATTAAACCTTTGTCCATTGATTCGTTTGCGAACGTTTTCGCCCATTCTGAGGGTTGCCTTTTTCCATCCCCGTTTTTTATCCAAAAAAGAAAGAAAGCAAAAGAAGCAGAACACTAATGTGCGTGAAATATGCCTCTTGAAACTGTCGTTTTGAAATATGGACGTCTTTTGAATATTTTGGTCGATATATGACCCCAGGATTTGTTTTCAGGGCAGGTGTCATTTACAGGCCTGCAAGGATTTTGAATATCCACTGACCATTAGCGCTGGGATTAAAGCTGCTGTTGTGTGAAACGGCCACAAGGTGGCAGCAGTTCTCGCTTACCAAATCTGGTTACTAGGGCCACAGAGTCTCAATGGAAGTCCTGTTCTAGATTGGAATTTAGAATGGAATGTGCCAGGAGAAAGCCCCTCAAGTTTGTCTCACTACTTCTTGTTCGTGTTTTTAATTTAATTTTTTATTTTTTATTACAGCAAGTTTGATGACAACGTTTGGCTTCTTGTAAG
This sequence comes from Mesoplodon densirostris, assembly GCF_025265405.1. Taxonomy (NCBI): domain Eukaryota; kingdom Metazoa; phylum Chordata; class Mammalia; order Artiodactyla; family Ziphiidae; genus Mesoplodon; species Mesoplodon densirostris. The sequence goes on from NC_082672.1 coordinate 91,786,359, forward strand.
TGTGCAAGATGTGGTTCTTTTACACATATACATAGGTCTGTTCTTCCTGGGACCCTTTTCCCATGTACGTTATGACAGAATGTTGAGTAGTCTTCTCTTGGTATTCCGTAGGTCTTTGGTGATTATATATTTCACCTGTGTTTGTATATGTCTGTTAACCCCGATATCCTAATGAATCCAATCCTCACACCTTTCCATTGGTGAACCATAAGTTTGTTTAATGAATCTGTGATTGCCCTTCTCCGTGGAAATATCCGCCCTGGTATCAATTTTTACGTAACACCTATAAGTGATATCCTACGATATGTGTCTTTCACTTTCTGACTTACTACAAGTCACGTGATTACCTCTAGACTCATCTACGGTGCTGCAAATGGCATTGTGTCCTTTTTTCCCTTGGCTAATATTCTGTCTTAGCGAGGTCCTTTTTCTGCAATGTGATTCCCTGAGGGCTGAGGATTAGCTGACCTGGGCAGCCTGACCCTGCCGGCAAGCCCTCCCCAGGTGTGCCTGGTTTGAGGTCAATATAAACAGCACTCCAGGCAGCAATAGCCCCTGCAGCTGTGCCTGGCTCCATATTCTCTGCCCCGTCAGCAGTCTCGGGGCTGTGCTGGTGGGAGGGTGTGAGGGTCCACGGCTTTGTTGGTGGCCCGGTGTGAGTGGGGCTCTGCTGGACTTTCTGCAGGAGTTGCCAGGCTGCCACCTGTAAAGAAGAGGATGTGTCACCCATAACTTCCACTGGAATTTCTCTCCGGGCTGAGGAAGGAAAAAAAGGAGTGGGGGCCGGGACAGGAGGGGTATCTCAGGCAGGGAAATGGAAAGCTTCCAGAAGAGCGCCCGGGGCCAGGACCATCCTGGCTGGCCTGCAGGCAGCAAGTTGGCCTGCGTGCTGTCGCTGGTGTGGCTCCACGGCCCTTCCTCTAGGCTTTCAAGCCCTTGTACATATTCAGGTGTTTTACCTGGGAAGGGTGGGAACAGTTCAGCAGCAGCTGGCCTGGGGCTCAGCTCACGTTTACTCACAGAGGCCTCGGCATTGTCCCCCAGCTTTGCAGTGAGGACGCTCCTTGCATGGGGGGACCGGGCTGTTGGTTGTATGGAAGATGATTCCCCACCACTGACCAATTTCAGAATTGTTTACTGCTGGAACAAGTGCCTTGGTAGTGTTTTCCTCTGTATAACTGTTTGGTTTAGGTTTTTTTTTCTTTCTTGCTTCAAGTTAGATTTTATTCCTCGTTTATGTATTTATAGATATAAGCATGGGAATAATTCATTCATATAAATACATCTGTGTGAATGGAAGAACTTTCTTCTGTTTTATTTTTAAAAATTTTGAAATTTAATTTTATTTATTTCTTTATACAGCAGGTTACTATTAGTTATATATTTTATGCATATACATGTATACAGGTCCATCCCAATCTCCCAACTCATCCCACCACCACCACCCCATGGCTTCCCCCACTTGGTGTCCATACGTTTGTTCTCTACCTCTGTGTCTCTATTTCTGTCCTGCATACCAGTTCATCTGTACCATTTTTCTAGGTTCCACATATATGCATTAATATACAATATTTGTTTTTCTCTTTCTGACTTAGTTCACTCTGTATGACAGTCTCTAGATCCATCGACTTCTCTACAAATGACCCAGTTTCATTCCTTTTTATGGCTGAGCAATATTCCATTTTATATATGTACCACATCTTTATCCATTCGTCTTTCTGTGGGCATTTAGGTTGCTTCCATTACCTGGCTATTGTAAATTGTGCTGCAATGAACATTGTGGTGAATGTGTCTTTTTGATTTATGGTTTTCTCTGGGTATATGCCCAAAAGTGGGATTGCAGGCTCCTATGGTAATTCTCTTTTTAGTTATTTAAAGGAACCTCCATACTGTTCTCCATAGTGAGTGTATCAATTTACCTTCCCACCAATAGTGGAAGAGGGTTCCTTTTGTCCACACCATCCCCGGAATTTGTTGTTTGTAGATTTGCTGATGATGCCGATTCTAAGAGGTGTGAGGTCATACCTCATTGTCGTTTGGATTTGCATTTCTCTAATAATTAGTGATGTTGAGCAGCTTTTCATGTGCGTCTTGGCCATCTCTGTGACTTCTTTAAAGAAACGTCTATATAGATCTTCTGCCCATTTTTGTACTGGGTTGTTTGTTTTATTAATATTAAGCTGCGTGAGCTGTTTATATATATATTGGAGATTAAACCTTTGTCCATTGATTCGTTTGCGAACGTTTTCGCCCATTCTGAGGCTTGCCTTTTTCCATTCCCGTTTTTTTAACCAAAAAAGAAAGAAAGCAAAAGAAGCAGAACACTAATGTGCGTGAAATATGCCTCTTGAAACAGTCGTTTTGAAATATGGACGTCTTTTGAATTTTTTGGTCGGTATATGACCCCAGGATTTGTTTTCAGGGCAGGTGTCATTTACAGGCCTGCAACGATTTTGAATATCCACTGACCATTAGCACTGGGATTAAAGCTGCTGTTGTGTGAAACGGCCACAAGGTGGCAGCAGTTCTCGCTTACCAAATCTGGTTACTAGGGCCACAGAGCCTCAATGGAAGTCCTGTTCTAGATTGGAATTTAGAATGGAATGTGCCAGGAGAAAGCCCCTCAAGTTTGTCTCACTACTTCTTGTTCGTGTTTTTAATTTAATTTTTTATTTTTTATTACAGCAAGTTTGATGACAACGTTTGGCTTCTTGTAGGTGTGCAAGATGTGGTTCTTTTACACATATACATAGGTCTGTTCTTCCTGGGACCCTTTTCCCATGTACGTTATGACAGAATGTTGAGTAGTCTTCTCTTGGTATTCCGTAGGTCTTTGGTGATTATATATTTCACCTGTGTTTGTATATGTCTGTTAACCCCGATATCCTAATGAATCCAATCCTCACACCTTTCCATTGGTGAACCATAAGTTTGTTTAATGAATCTGTGATTGCCCTTCTCCGTGGAAATATCCGCCCTGGTATCAATTTTTACGTAACACCTATAAGTGATATCCTACGATATGTGTCTTTCACTTTCTGACTTACTACAAGTCACGTGATTACCTCTAGACTCATCTACGGTGCTGCAAATGGCATTGTGTCCTTTTTTCCCTTGGCTAATATTCTGTCTTAGCGAGGTCCTTTTTCTGCAATGTGATTCCCTGAGGGCTGAGGATTAGCTGACCTGGGCAGCCTGACCCTGCCGGCAAGCCCTCCCCAGGTGTGCCTGGTTTGAGGTCAATATAAACAGCACTCCAGGCAGCAATAGCCCCTGCAGCTGTGCCTGGCTCCATATTCTCTGCCCCGTCAGCAGTCTCTGGGCTGTGCTGGTGGGAGGGTGTGAGGGTCCACGGCTTTGTTGGTGGCCCGGTGTGAGTGGGGCTCTGCTGGACTTTCTGCAGGAGTTGCCAGGCTGCCACCTGTAAAGAAGAGGATGTGTCACCCATAACTTCCACTGGAATTTCTCTCCGGGCTGAGGAAGGAAAAAAAGGAGTGGGGGCCGGGACAGGAGGGGTATCTCAGGCAGGGAAATGGAAAGCTTCCAGAAGAGCGCCCGGGGCCAGGACCATCCTGGCTGGCCTGCAGGCAGCAAGTTGGCCTGCGTGCTGTCGCTGGTGTGGCTCCACGGCCCTTCCTCTAGGCTTTCAAGCCCTTGTACATATTCAGGTGTTTTACCTGGGAAGGGTGGGAACAGTTCAGCAGCAGCTGGCCTGGGGCTCAGCTCACGTTTACTCACAGAGGCCTCGGCATGGTCCCCCAGCTTTGCAGTGAGGACGCTCCTTGCATGGGGGGACCGGGCTGTTGGTTGTATGGGAGATGATTCCCCACCACTGACCAATTTCAGAATTGTTTACTGCTGGAACAAGTGCCTTGGTAGTGTTTTCCTCTGTATAACTGTTTGGTTTAGGTTTTTTTACTTTCTTGGTTCAAGTTAGATTTTATTCCTCTTTTATGTATTTATAGATATAAGCATGGGAATAATTCATTCATATAAATACATCTGTGTGAATGGAAGAACTTTCTTCTGTTTTATTTTTAAAAATTTTGAAATATAATTTTATTTATTTTTTTATACAGCAGGTTATTATTAGTTATCTATTTTATGCATATACATGTATACAGGTCCATCCCAATCTCCCAACTCATCCCACCACCACCACCCCATGGCTTCCCCCACTTGGTGTCCATACGTTTGTTCTCTACCTCTGTGTCTCTATTTCAGCCCTGCAAACCAGTTCATCTGTACCATTTTTCTAGGTTCCACCTATATGCATTAATATACAATATTTGTTTTTCTCTTTCTGACTTACTTCACTCTGTATGACAGTCTCTAGATCCATCGACTTCTACAAATGAACCAGTTTCATTCCTTTTTATGGCTGAGTAATATTCCATTTTATATATGTACCACATCTTTATCCATTCGTCTGTCTGTGGGCATTTAGGTTGCTTCCATTACCTGGCTATTGTAAATAGTGCTGCAATGAACACTGTGGTGAATGTGTCTTTTTGATTTATGGTTTTCTCTGGGTATGTGCCCAGAAGTGGGATTGCTGGATCCTATGGTAATTCTCTTTTTAGTTTTTTAAAGGAACCTCCATACTGTTCTCCATAGTGACTGTATCAATTTACCTTCCCACCAATAGTGGAAGAGGGTTCCTTTTGTCCACACCCTCCCCAGAATTTGTTGTTTGTAGATTTTCTGATGATGCTGATTCTAACAGGTGTGAGGTCATACTTCATTGTCGTTTGGATTTGCATTTCTCTAATAATTAGTGATGTTGAGCAGCTTTTCATGTGCGTCTTGGCCATCTCTGTGACTTCTTTGAAGAAACGTCTATTTAGATCTTCTGCCCATTTTTGTATTGGGTTGTTTGTTTTATTAATATTAAGCTGCGTGAGCTGTTTATATATATTGGAGATTAAACCTTTGTCCATTGATTCGTTTGCGAACGTTTTCGCCCATTCTGAGGGTTGCCTTTTTCCATCCCCGTTTTTTTAACCAAAAAAGAAAGAAAGCAAAAGAAGCAGAACACTAATGTGCGTGAAATATGCCTCTTGAAACTGTCGTTTTGAAATATGGACGTCTTTTGAATTTTTTGGTCGGTATATGACCCCAGGATTTGTTTTCAGGGCAGGTGTCATTTACAGGCCTGCAACGATTTTGAATATCCACTGACCATTAGCGCTGGGATTAAAGCTGCTGTTGTGTGAAACGGCCACAAGGTGGCAGCAGTTCTCGCTTACCAAATCTGGTTACTAGGGCAACAGAGCCTCAATGGAAGTCCTGTTCTAGTTTGGAATTTAGAATGGAATGTGCCAGGAGAAAGCCCCTCAAGTTTGTCTCACTACTTCTTGTTCGTGTTTTTAATTTAATTTTTTATTTTTTATTACAGCAAGTTTGATGACAACGTTTGGCTTGTTGTAGGTGTGCAAGATGTGGTTCTTTTACACATATACATAGGTCTGTTCTTCCTGGGACCCTTTTCCCATGTACGTTATGACAGAATGTTGAGTAGTCTTCTCTTGGTATTCCGTAGGTCTTTGGAGATTATATATTTCACCTGTGTTTGTATATGTCTGTTAACCCCGATATCCTAATGAATCCAATCCTCACACCTTTCCATTGGTGAACCATAAGTTTGTTTAATGAATCTGTGATTGCCCTTCTCCGTGGAAATATCTGCCCTGGTATCAATTTTTAGGTAACACCTATAAGTGATATCCTACGATATGTGTCTTTCACTTTCTGACTTACTACAAGTCACGTGATTACCTCTAGACTCATCTACGGTGCTGCAAATGGCATTGTGTCCTTTTTTCCCTTGGCTAATATTCTGTCTTAGCGAGGTCCTTTTTCTGCAGTGTGATTCCCTGAGGGCTGAGGATTAGCTGACCTGGGCAGCCTGACCCTGCCGGCAAGCCCTCCCCAGGTGTGCCTGGGTTGAGGTCAATATAAACAGCACTCCAGGCAGCAATAGCCCCTGCAGCTGTGCCTGACTCCATATTCTCTGCCCCGTCAGCAGTCTCGGGGCTGTGCTGGTGGGAGGGTGTGAGGGTCCACGGCTTTGTTGGTGGCCCGGTGTGAGTGGGGCTCTGCTGGACTTTCTGCAGGAGTTGCCAGGCTGCCACCTGTAAAGAAGAGGATGTGTCACCCATAACTTCCACTGGAATTTCTCTCCGGGCTGAGGAAGGAAAAAAAGGAGTGGGGGCCGGAACAGGAGGGGTATCTCAGGCAGGGAAATGGAAAGCTTCCAGAAGAGCGCCCGGGGCCAGGACCATCCTGGCTGGCCTGCAGGCAGCAAGTTGGCCTGCGTGCTGTCGCTGGTGTGGCTCCACGGCCCTTCCTCTAGGCTTTCAAGCCCTTGTACATATTCAGGTGTTTTACCTGGGAAGGGTGGGAACAGTTCAGTAGCAGCTGGCCTGGGGCTCAGCTCACGTTTACTCACAGAGGCCTCGGCATGGTCCCCCAGCTTTGCAATGAGGACGCTCCTTGCATGGGGGGGGGCAGGGCTGTTGGTTGTATGGGAGATGATTCCCCACCACTGACCAATTTCAGAATTGTTTACTGCTGGAACAAGTGCCTTGGTAGTGTTTTCCTCTGTATAACTGTTTGGTTTAGGTTTTTTTACTTTCTTGGTTCAAGTTAGATTTTATTCCTCTTTTATGTATTTATAGATATAAGCATGGGAATAATTCATTCATATAAATACATCTGTGTGAATGGAAGAACTTTCTTCTGTTTTATTTTTAAAAATTTTGAAATATAATTTTATTTATTTTTTTATACAGCAGGTTATTATTAGTTATCTATTTTATGCATATACATGTATACAGGTCCATCCCAATCTCCCAACTCATCCCACCACCACCACCCCATGGCTTCCCCCACTTGGTGTCCATACGTTTGTTCTCTACCTCTGTGTCTCTATTTCAGCCCTGCAAACCAGTTCATCTGTACCATTTTTCTAGGTTCCACCTATATGCATTAATATACAATATTTGTTTTTCTCTTTCTGACTTACTTCACTCTGTATGACAGTCTCTAGATCCATCGACTTCTACAAATGAACCAGTTTCATTCCTTTTTATGGCTGAGTAATATTCCATTTTATATATGTACCACATCTTTATCCATTCGTCTGTCTGTGGGCATTTAGGTTGCTTCCATTACCTGGCTATTGTAAATAGTGCTGCAATGAACACTGTGGTGAATGTGTCTTTTTGATTTATGGTTTTCTCTGGGTATGTGCCCAGAAGTGGGATTGCTGGATCCTATGGTAATTCTCTTTTTAGTTTTTTAAAGGAACCTCCATACTGTTCTCCATAGTGACTGTATCAATTTACCTTCCCACCAATAGTGGAAGAGGGTTCCTTTTGTCCACACCCTCCCCAGAATTTGTTGTTTGTAGATTTTCTGATGATGCTGATTCTAACAGGTGTGAGGTCATACTTCATTGTCGTTTGGATTTGCATTTCTCTAATAATTAGTGATGTTGAGCAGCTTTTCATGTGCGTCTTGGCCATCTCTGTGACTTCTTTGAAGAAACGTCTATTTAGATCTTCTGCCCATTTTTGTATTGGGTTGTTTGTTTTATTAATATTAAGCTGCGTGAGCTGTTTATATATATTGGAGATTAAACCTTTGTCCATTGATTCGTTTGCGAACGTTTTCGCCCATTCTGAGGGTTGCCTTTTTCCATCCCCGTTTTTTTAACCAAAAAAGAAAGAAAGCAAAAGAAGCAGAACACTAATGTGCGTGAAATATGCCTCTTGAAACTGTCGTTTTGAAATATGGACGTCTTTTGAATTTTTTGGTCGGTATATGACCCCAGGATTTGTTTTCAGGGCAGGTGTCATTTACAGGCCTGCAACGATTTTGAATATCCACTGACCATTAGCGCTGGGATTAAAGCTGCTGTTGTGTGAAACGGCCACAAGGTGGCAGCAGTTCTCGCTTACCAAATCTGGTTACTAGGGCAACAGAGCCTCAATGGAAGTCCTGTTCTAGTTTGGAATTTAGAATGGAATGTGCCAGGAGAAAGCCCCTCAAGTTTGTCTCACTACTTCTTGTTCGTGTTTTTAATTTAATTTTTTATTTTTTATTACAGCAAGTTTGATGACAACGTTTGGCTTGTTGTAGGTGTGCAAGATGTGGTTCTTTTACACATATACATAGGTCTGTTCTTCCTGGGACCCTTTTCCCATGTACGTTATGACAGAATGTTGAGTAGTCTTCTCTTGGTATTCCGTAGGTCTTTGGAGATTATATATTTCACCTGTGTTTGTATATGTCTGTTAACCCCGATATCCTAATGAATCCAATCCTCACACCTTTCCATTGGTGAACCATAAGTTTGTTTAATGAATCTGTGATTGCCCTTCTCCGTGGAAATATCTGCCCTGGTATCAATTTTTAGGTAACACCTATAAGTGATATCCTACGATATGTGTCTTTCACTTTCTGACTTACTACAAGTCACGTGATTACCTCTAGACTCATCTACGGTGCTGCAAATGGCATTGTGTCCTTTTTTCCCTTGGCTAATATTCTGTCTTAGCGAGGTCCTTTTTCTGCAGTGTGATTCCCTGAGGGCTGAGGATTAGCTGACCTGGGCAGCCTGACCCTGCCGGCAAGCCCTCCCCAGGTGTGCCTGGGTTGAGGTCAATATAAACAGCACTCCAGGCAGCAATAGCCCCTGCAGCTGTGCCTGACTCCATATTCTCTGCCCCGTCAGCAGTCTCGGGGCTGTGCTGGTGGGAGGGTGTGAGGGTCCACGGCTTTGTTGGTGGCCCGGTGTGAGTGGGGCTCTGCTGGACTTTCTGCAGGAGTTGCCAGGCTGCCACCTGTAAAGAAGAGGATGTGTCACCCATAACTTCCACTGGAATTTCTCTCCGGGCTGAGGAAGGAAAAAAAGGAGTGGGGGCCGGGACAGGAGGGGTATCTCAGGCAGGGAAATGGAAAGCTTCCAGAAGAGCGCCCGGGGCCAGGACCATCCTGGCTGGCCTGCAGGCAGCAAGTTGGCCTGCGTGCTGTCGCTGGTGTGGCTCCACGGCCCTTCCTCTAGGCTTTCAAGCCCTTGTACATATTCAGGTGTTTTACCTGGGAAGGGTGGGAACAGTTCAGTAGCAGCTGGCCTGGGGCTCAGCTCACGTTTACTCACAGAGGCCTCGGCATGGTCCCCCAGCTTTGCAATGAGGACGCTCCTTGCATGGGGGGGCAGGGCTGTTGGTTGTATGGGAGATGATTCCCCACCACTGACCAATTTCAGAATTGTTTACTGCTGGAACAAGTGCCTTGGTAGTGTTTTCCTCTGTATAACTGTTTGGTTTAGGTTTTTTTACTTTCTTGGTTCAAGTTAGATTTTATTCCTCTTTTATGTATTTATAGATATAAGCATGGGAATAATTCATTCATATAAATACATCTGTGTGAATGGAAGAACTTTCTTCTGTTTTATTTTTAAAAATTTTGAAATATAATTTTATTTATTTTTTTATACAGCAGGTTATTATTAGTTATCTATTTTATGCATATACATGTATACAGGTCCATCCCAATCTCCCAACTCATCCCACCACCACCACCCCATGGCTTCCCCCACTTGGTGTCCATACATTTGTTCTCTACCTCTGTGTCTCTATTTCTGCCCTGCAAACCAGTTCATCTGTACCATTTTTCTAGGTTCCACCTATATGCATTAATATACAATATTTGTTTTTCTCTTTCTGACTTACTTCACTCTGTATGACAGTCTCTAGATCCATCGACTTCTACAAATGAACCAGTTTCATTCCTTTTTATGGCTGAGTAATATTCCATTTTATATATGTACCACATCTTTATCCATTCGTCTGTCTGTGGGCATTTAGGTTGCTTCCATTACCTGGCTATTGTAAATAGTGCTGCAATGAACACTGTGGTGAATGTGTCTTTTTGATTTATGGTTTTCTCTGGGTATGTGCCCAGAAGTGGGATTGCTGGATCCTATGGTAATTCTCTTTTTAGTTTTTTAAAGGAACCTCCATACTGTTCTCCATAGTGACTGTATCAATTTACCTTCCCACCAATAGTGGAAGAGGGTTCCTTTTGTCCACACCCTCCCCAGAATTTGTTGTTTGTAGATTTTCTGATGATGCCGATTCTAACAGGTGTGAGGTCATACCTCATTGTCGTTTGGATTTGCATTTCTCTAATAATTAGTGATGTTGAGCAGCTTTTCATGTGCGTCTTGGCCATCTCTGTGACTTCTTTGAAGATACGTCTATTTAGATCTTCTGCCCATTTTTGTATTGGGTTGTTTGTTTTATTAATATTAAGCTGCGTGAGCTGTTTATATATATTGGAGATTAAACCTTTGTCCATTGATTCGTTTGCGAACGTTTTCGCCCATTCTGAGGGCTGCCTTTTTCCATCCCCGTTTTTTTAACCAAAAAAGAAAGAAAGTAAAAGAAGCAGAACACTAATGTGCGTGAAATATGCCTCTTGAAACTGTCGTTTTGAAATATGGATGTCTTTTGAATTTTTTGGTCGGTATATGACCCCAGGATTTGTTTTCAGGGCAGGTGTCATTTACAGCCCTGCAACGATTTTGAATATCCACTGACCATTAGCGCTGGGATTAAAGCTGCTGTTGTGTGAAACGGCCACAAGGTGGCAGCAGTTCTCGCTTACCAAATCTGGTTACTAGGGCAACAGAGCCTCAATGGAAGTCCTGTTCTAGTTTGGAATTTAGAATGGAATGTGCCAGGAGAAAGCCCCTCAAGTTTGTCTCACTACTTCTTGTTCGTGTTTTTAATTTAATTTTTTATTTTTTATTACAGCAAGTTTGATGACAACGTTTGGCTTGTTGTAGGTGTGCAAGATGTGGTTCTTTTACACATATACATAGGTCTGTTCTTCCTGGGACCCTTTTCCCATGTACGTTATGACAGAATGTTGAGTAGTCTTCTCTTGGTATTCCGTAGGTCTTTGGAGATTATATATTTCACCTGTGTTTGTATATGTCTGTTAACCCCGATATCCTAATGAATCCAATCCTCACACCTTTCCATTGGTGAACCATAAGTTTGTTTAATGAATCTGTGATTGCCCTTCTCTGTGGAAATATCTGCCCTGGTATCAATTTTTAGGTAACACCTATAAGTGATATCCTACGATATGTGTCTTTCACTTTCTGACTTACTACAAGTCACGTGATTACCTCTAGACTCATCTACGGTGCTGCAAATGGCATTGTGTCCTTTTTTCCCTTGGCTAATATTCTGTCTTAGCGAGGTCCTTTTTCTGCAGTGTGATTCCCTGAGGGCTGAGGATTAGCTGACCTGGGCAGCCTGACCCTGCCGGCAAGCCCTCCCCAGGTGTGCCTGGGTTGAGGTCAATATAAACAGCACTCCAGGCAGCAATAGCCCCTGCAGCTGTGCCTGACTCCATATTCTCTGCCCCGTCAGCAGTCTCGGGGCTGTGCTGGTGGGAGGGTGTGAGGGTCCACGGCTTTGTTGGTGGCCCGGTGTGAGTGGGGCTCTGCTGGACTTTCTGCAGGAGTTGCCAGGCTGCCACCTGTAAAGAAGAGGATGTGTCACCCATAACTTCCACTGGAATTTCTCTCCGGGCTGAGGAAGGAAAAAAAGGAGTGGGGGCCGGGACAGGAGGGGTATCTCAGGCAGGGAAATGGAAAGCTTCCAGAAGAGCGCCCGGGGCCAGGACCATCCTGGCTGGCCTGCAGGCAGCAAGTTGGCCTGCGTGCTGTCGCTGGTGTGGCTCCACGGCCCTTCCTCTAGGCTTTCAAGCCCTTGTACATATTCAGGTGTTTTACTTGGGAAGGGTGGGAACAGTTCAGTAGCAGCTGGCCTGGGGCTCAGCTCACGTTTACTCACAGAGGCCTCGGCATGGTCCCCCAGCTTTGCAATGAGGACGCTCCTTGCATGGGGGGGCAGGGCTGTTGGTTGTATGGGAGATGATTCCCCACCACTGACCAATTTCAGAATTGTTTACTGCTGGAACAAGTGCCTTGGTAGTGTTTTCCTCTGTATAACTGTTTGGTTTAGGTTTTTTTACTTTCTTGGTTCAAGTTAGATTTTATTCCTCTTTTATGTATTTATAGATATAAGCATGGGAATAATTCATTCATATAAATACATCTGTGTGAATGGAAGAACTTTCTTCTGTTTTATTTTTAAAAATTTTGAAATATAATTTTATTTATTTTTTTATACAGCAGGTTATTATTAGTTATCTATTTTATGCATATACATGTATACAGGTCCATCCCAATCTCCCAACTCATCCCACCACCACCACCCCATGGCTTCCCCCACTTGGTGTCCATACGTTTGTTCTCTACCTCTGTGTCTCTATTTCTGCCCTGCAAACCAGTTCATCTGTACCATTTTTCTAGGTTCCACCTATATGCATTAATATACAATATTTGTTTTTCTCTTTCTGACTTACTTCACTCTGTATGACAGTCTCTAGATCCATCGACTTCTACAAATGAACCAGTTTCATTCCTTTTTATGGCTGAGTAATATTCCATTTTATATATGTACCACATCTTTATCCATTCGTCTGTCTGTGGGCATTTAGGTTGCTTCCATTACCTGGCTATTGTAAATAGTGCTGCAATGAACACTGTGGTGAATGTGTCTTTTTGATTTATGGTTTTCTCTGGGTATGTGCCCAGAAGTGGGATTGCTGGATCCTATGGTAATTCTCTTTTTAGTTTTTTAAAGGAACCTCCATACTGTTCTCCATAGTGACTGTATCAATTTACCTTCCCACCAATAGTGGAAGAGGGTTCCTTTTGTCCACACCCTCCCCAGAATTTGTTGTTTGTAGATTTTCTGATGATGCCGATTCTAACAGGTGTGAGGTCATACCTCATTGTCGTTTGGATTTGCATTTCTCTAATAATTAGTGATGTTGAGCAGCTTTTCATGTGCGTCTTGGCCATCTCTGTGACTTCTTTGAAGATACGTCTATTTAGATCTTCTGCCCATTTTTGTACTGGGTTGTTTGTTTTATTAATATTAAGCTGCGTGAGCTGTTTATATATATTGGAGATTAAACCTTTGTCCATTGATTCGTTTGCGAACGTTTTCGCCCATTCTGAGGGCTGCCTTTTTCCATCCCCGTTTTTTTAACCAAAAAAGAAAGAAAGCAAAAGAAGCAGAACACTAATGTGCGTGAAATATGCCTCTTGAAACTGTCGTTTTGAAATATGGACGTCTTTTGAATTTTTTGGTCGGTATATGACCCCAGGATTTGTTTTCAGGGCAGGTGTCATTTACAGCCCTGCAACGATTTTGAATATCCACTGACCATTAGCGCTGGGATTAAAGCTGCTGTTGTGTGAAACGGCCACAAGGTGGCAGCAGTTCTCGCTTACCAAATCTGGTTACTAGGGCAACAGAGCCTCAATGGAAGTCCTGTTCTAGTTTGGAATTTAGAATGGAATGTGCCAGGAGAAAGCCCCTCAAGTTTGTCTCACTACTTCTTGTTCGTGTTTTTAATTTAATTTTTTATTTTTTATTACAGCAAGTTTGATGACAACGTTTGGCTTCTTGTAGGTGTGCAAGATGTGGTTCTTTTACACATATACATAGGTCTGTTCTTCCTGGGACCCTTTTCCCATGTACGTTATGACAGAATGTTGAGTAGTCTTCTCTTGGTATTCCGTAGGTCTTTGGAGATTATATATTTCACCTGTGTTTGTATATGTCTGTTAACCCCGATATCCTAATGAATCCAATCCTCACACCTTTCCATTGGTGAACCATAAGTTTGTTTAATGAATCTGTGATTGCCCTTCTCCGTGGAAATATCTGCCCTGGTATCAATTTTTAGGTAACACCTATAAGTGATATCCTACGATATGTGTCTTTCACTTTCTGACTTACTACAAGTCACGTGATTACCTCTAGACTCATCTACGGTGCTGCAAATGGCATTGTGTCCTTTTTTCCCTTGGCTAATATTCTGTCTTAGCGAGGTCCTTTTTCTGCAGTGTGATTCCCTGAGGGCTGAGGATTAGATGACCTGGGCAGCCTGACCCTGCCGGCAAGCCCTCCCCAGGTGTGCCTGGGTTGAGGTCAATATAAACAGCACTCCAGGCAGCAATAGCCCCTGCAGCTGTGCCTGACTCCATATTCTCTGCCCCGTCAGCAGTCTCGGGGCTGTGCTGGTGGGAGGGTGTGAGGGTCCACGGCTTTGTTGGTGGCCCGGTGTGAGTGGGGCTCTGCTGGACTTTCTGCAGGAGTTGCCAGGCTGCCACCTGTAAAGAAGAGGATGTGTCACCCATAACTTCCACTGGAATTTCTCTCCGGGCTGAGGAAGGAAAAAAAGGAGTGGGGGCCGGGACAGGAGGGGTATCTCAGGCAGGGAAATGGAAAGCTTCCAGAAGAGCGCCCGGGGCCAGGACCATCCTGGCTGGCCTGCAGGCAGCAAGTTGGCCTGCGTGCTGTCGCTGGTGTGGCTCCACGGCCCTTCCTCTAGGCTTTCAAGCCCTTGTACATATTCAGGTGTTTTACCTGGGAAGGGTGGGAACAGTTCAGTAGCAGCTGGCCTGGGGCTCAGCTCACGTTTACTCACAGAGGCCTCGGCATGGTCCCCCAGCTTTGCAATGAGGACGCTCCTTGCATGGGGGGGCAGGGCTGTTGGTTGTATGGGAGATGATTCCCCACCACTGACCAATTTCAGAATTGTTTACTGCTGGAACAAGTGCCTTGGTAGTGTTTTCCTCTATATAACTGTTTGGTTTAGGTTTTTTTACTTTCTTGGTTCAAGTTAGATTTTATTCCTCTTTTATGTATTTATAGATATAAGCATGGGAATAATTCATTCATATAAATACATCTGTGTGAATGGAAGAACTTTCTCCTGTTTTATTTTTAAAAATTTTGAAATATAATTTTATTTATTTTTTATACAGCAGGTTATATTTAGTTATCTATTTTATGCATATACATGTATACAAGTCAATCCCAATCTCCCAACTCATCCCACCACCACCACTCCATGGCTTCCCCCACTTGGTGTCCATACGTTTGTTCTCTACCTCTGTGTCTCTATTTCTGCCCTGCAAACCAGTTCATCTGTACCATTTTTCTAGGTTCCACCTATATGCATTAATATACAATATTTGTTTTTCTCTTTCTGACTTACTTCACTCTGTATGACAGTCTCTAGATCCATCGACTTCTACAAATGAACCAGTTTCATTCCTTTTTATGGCTGAGTAATATTCCATTTTATATATGTACCACATCTTTATCCATTCGTCTGTCTGTGGGCATTTAGGTTGCTTCCATTACCTGGCTATTGTAAATAGTGCTGCAATGAACACTGTGGTGAATGTGTCTTTTTGATTTATGGTTTTCTCTGGGTATATGCCCAGAAGTGGGATTGCTGGATCCTATGGTAATTCTCTTTTTAGTTTTTTAAAGGAAGCTCCATACTGTTCTCCATAGTGACTGTATCAATTTACCTTCCCACCAATAGTGGAAGAGGGTTCCTTTTGTCCACTCCCTCCCCAGAATTTGTTGTTTGTAGATTTTCTAATGATGCTGATTCTAAGAGGTGTGAGGTCATACCTCATTGTCGTTTGGATTTGCATTTCTCTAATAATTAGTGATGTTGAGCAGCTTTTCATGTGCGTCTTGGCCATCGCTGTGACTTCTTTAAAGAAACGTCTATATAGATCTTCTGCCCATTTTTGTACTGGGTTGTTTGTTTTATTAATATTAAGCTGCGTGAGCTGTTTATATATATATTGGAGATTAAACCTTTGTCCATTGATTCGTTTGCGAACGTTTTCGCCCATTCTGAGGCTTGCCTTTTTCCATTCCCGTTTTTTTAACCAAAAAAGAAAGAAAGCAAAAGAAGCAGAACACTAATGTGCGTGAAATATGCCTCTTGAAACAGTCGTTTTGAAATATGGACGTCTTTTGAATTTTTTGGTCGGTATATGACCCCAGGATTTGTTTTCAGGGCAGGTGTCATTTACAGGCCTGCAACGATTTTGAATATCCACTGACCATTAGCGCTGGGATTAAAGCTGCTGTTGTGTGAAACGGCCACAAGGTGGCAGCAGTTCTCGCTTACCAAATCTGGTTACTAGGGCCACAGAGCCTCAATGGAAGTCCTGTTCTAGATTGGAATTTAGAATGGAATGTGCCAGGAGAAAGCCCCTCAAGTTTGTCTCACTATTTCTTGTTCGTGTTTTTAATTTAATTTTTTATTTTTTATTACAGCAAGTTTGATGACAACGTTTGGCTTCTTGTAGGTGTGCAAGATGTGGTTCTTTTACACATATACATAGGTCTGTTCTTCCTGGGACCCTTTTCCCATGTACATTATGACAGAATGTTGAGTAGTCTTCTCTTGGTATTCCGTAGGTCTTTGGTGATTATATATTTCACCTGTGTTTGTATATGTCTGTTAACCCCGATATCCTAATGAATCCAATCCTCACACCTTTCCATTGGTGAACCATAAGTTTGTTTAATGAATCTGTGATTGCCCTTCTCCGTGGAAATATCCGCCCTGGTATCAATTTTTAGGTAACACCTATAAGTGATATCCTACGATATGTGTCTTTCACTTTCTGACTTACTACAAGTCACGTGATTACCTCTAGACTCATCTACGGTGCTGCAAATGGCATTGTGTCCTTTTTCCCTTGGCTAATATTCTGTCTTAGCGAGGTCCTTTTTCTGCAGTGTGATTCCCTGAGGGCTGAGGATTAGCTGACCTGGGCAGCCTGACCCTGCCGGCAAGCCCTCCCCAGGTGTGCCTGGGTTGAGGTCAATATAAACAGCACTCCAGGCAGCAATAGCCCCTGCAGCTGTGCCTGACTCCATATTCTCTGCCCCGTCAGCAGTCTCGGGGCTGTGCTGGTGGGAGGGTGTGAGGGTCCACGGCTTTGTTGGTGGCCCGGTGTGAGTGGGGCTCTGCTGGACTTTCTGCAGGAGTTGCCAGGCTGCCACCTGTAAAGAAGAGGATGTGTCACCCATAACTTCCACTGGAATTTCTCTCCGGGCTGAGGAAGGAAAAAAAGGAGTGGGGGCCGGGACAGGAGGGGTATCTCAGGCAGGGAAATGGAAAGCTTCCAGAAGAGCGCCCGGGGCCAGGACCATCCTGGCTGGCCTGCAGGCAGCAAGTTGGCCTGTGTGCTGTCGCTGGTGTGGCTCCACGGCCCTTCCTCTAGGCTTTCAAGCCCTTGTACATATTCAGGTGTTTTACCTGGGAAGGGTGGGAACAGTTCAGTAGCAGCTGGCCTGGGGCTCAGCTCACGTTTACTCACAGAGGCCTCGGCATGGTCCCCCAGCTTTGCAATGAGGACGCTCCTTGCATGGGGGGGCAGGGCTGTTGGTTGTATGGGAGATGATTCCCCACCACTGACCAATTTCAGAATTGTTTACTGCTGGAACAAGTGCCTTGGTAGTGTTTTCCTCTGTATAACTGTTTGGTTTAGGTTTTTTTACTTTCTTGGTTCAAGTTAGATTTTATTCCTCTTTTATGTATTTATAGATATAAGCATGGGAATAATTCATTCATATAAATACATCTGTGTGAATGGAAGAACTTTCTTCTGTTTTATTTTTAAAAATTTTGAAATATAATTTTATTTATTTTTTTATACAGCAGGTTATTATTAGTTATCTATTTTATGCATATACATGTATACAGGTCCATCCCAATCTCCCAACTCATCCCACCACCACCACCCCATGGCTTCCCCCACTTGGTGTCCATACGTTTGTTCTCTACCTCTGTGTCTCTATTTCTGCCCTGCAAACCAGTTCATCTGTACCATTTTTCTAGGTTCCACCTATATGCATTAATATACAATATTTGTTTTTCTCTTTCTGACTTACTTCACTCTGTATGACAGTCTCTAGATCCATCGACTTCTACAAATGAACCAGTTTCATTCCTTTTTATGGCTGAGTAATATTCCATTTTATATATGTACCACATCTTTATCCATTCGTCTGTCTGTGGGCATTTAGGTTGCTTCCATTACCTGGCTATTGTAAATAGTGC
This sequence comes from Mesoplodon densirostris, assembly GCF_025265405.1. Taxonomy (NCBI): domain Eukaryota; kingdom Metazoa; phylum Chordata; class Mammalia; order Artiodactyla; family Ziphiidae; genus Mesoplodon; species Mesoplodon densirostris. The sequence continues at coordinate 91,804,407 of NC_082672.1, forward strand.
TGCAATGAACACTGTGGTGAATGTGTCTTTTTGATTTATGGTTTTCTCTGGGTATGTGCCCAGAAGTGGGATTGCTGGATCCTATGGTAATTCTCTTTTTAGTTTTTTAAAGGAAGCTCCATACTGTTCTCCATAGTGACTGTATCAATTTACCTTCCCACCAATAGTGGAAGAGGGTTCCTTTTGTCCACACCCTCCCCAGAATTTGTTGTTTGTAGATTTTCTGATGATGCCGATTCTAACAGGTGTGAGGTCATACCTCATTGTCGTTTGGATTTGCATTTCTCTAATAATTAGTGATGTTGAGCAGCTTTTCATGTGCGTCTTGGCCATCTCTGTGACTTCTTTGAAGAAACGTCTATTTAGATCTTCTGCCCATTTTTGTACTGGGTTGTTTGTTTTATTAATATTAAGCTGCGTGAGCTGTTTATATATATTGGAGATTAAACCTTTGTCCATTGATTCGTTTGCGAACGTTTTCGCCCATTCTGAGGGCTGCCTTTTTCCATCCCCGTTTTTTTAACCAAAAAAGAAAGAAAGCAAAAGAAGCAGAACACTAATGTGCGTGAAATATGCCTCTTGAAACTGTCGTTTTGAAATATGGACGTCTTTTGAATTTTTTGGTCGGTATATGACCCCAGGATTTGTTTTCAGGGCAGGTGTCATTTACAGCCCTGCAACGATTTTGAATATCCACTGACCATTAGCGCTGGGATTAAAGCTGCTGTTGTGTGAAACGGCCACAAGGTGGCAGCAGTTCTCGCTTACCAAATCTGGTTACTAGGGCAACAGAGCCTCAATGGAAGTCCTGTTCTAGTTTGGAATTTAGAATGGAATGTGCCAGGAGAAAGCCCCTCAAGTTTGTCTCACTACTTCTTGTTCGTGTTTTTAATTTAATTTTTTATTTTTTATTACAGCAAGTTTGATGACAACGTTTGGCTTGTTGTAGGTGTGCAAGATGTGGTTCTTTTACACATATACATAGGTCTGTTCTTCCTGGGACCCTTTTCCCATGTACGTTATGACAGAATGTTGAGTAGTCTTCTCTTGGTATTCCGTAGGTCTTTGGAGATTATATATTTCACCTGTGTTTGTATATGTCTGTTAACCCCGATATCCTAAAGAATCCAATCCTCACACCTTTCCATTGGTGAACCATAAGTTTGTTTAATGAATCTGTGATTGCCCTTCTCCATGGAAATATCTGCCCTGGTATCAATTTTTAGGTAACACCTATAAGTGATATCCTATGATATGTGTCTTTCACTTTCTGACTTACTACAAGTCACGTGATTACCTCTAGACTCATCTACGGTGCTGCAAATGGCATTGTGTCCTTTTTTCCCTTGGCTAATATTCTGTCTTAGCGAGGTCCTTTTTCTGCAGTGTGATTCCCTGAGGGCTGAGGATTAGCTGACCTGGGCAGCCTGACCCTGCCGGCAAGCCCTCCCCAGGTGTGCCTGGGTTGAGGTCAATATAAACAGCACTCCAGGCAGCAATAGCCCCTGCAGCTGTGCCTGACTCCATATTCTCTGCCCCGTCAGCAGTCTCGGGGCTGTGCTGGTGGGAGGGTGTGAGGGTCCACGGCTTTGTTGGTGGCCCGGTGTGAGTGGGGCTCTGCTGGACTTTCTGCAGGAGTTGCCAGGCTGCCACCTGTAAAGAAGAGGATGTGTCACCCATAACTTCCACTGGAATTTCTCTCCGGGCTGAGGAAGGAAAAAAAGGAGTGGGGGCCGGGACAGGAGGGGTATCTCAGGCAGGGAAATGGAAAGCTTCCAGAAGAGCGCCCGGGGCCAGGACCATCCTGGCTGGCCTGCAGGCAGCAAGTTGGCCTGCGTGCTGTCGCTGGTGTGGCTCCACGGCCCTTCCTCTAGGCTTTCAAGCCCTTGTACATATTCAGGTGTTTTACCTGGGAAGGGTGGGAACAGTTCAGTAGCAGCTGGCCTGGGGCTCAGCTCACGTTTACTCACAGAGGCCTCGGCATGGTCCCCCAGCTTTGCAATGAGGACGCTCCTTGCATGGGGGGGCAGGGCTGTTGGTTGTATGGGAGATGATTCCCCACCACTGACCAATTTCAGAATTGTTTACTGCTGGAACAAGTGCCTTGGTAGTGTTTTCCTCTGTATAACTGTTTGGTTTAGGTTTTTTTACTTTCTTGGTTCAAGTTAGATTTTATTCCTCTTTTATGTATTTATAGATATAAGCATGGGAATAATTCATTCATATAAATACATCTGTGTGAATGGAAGAACTTTCTTCTGTTTTATTTTTAAAAATTTTGAAATATAATTTTATTTATTTTTTTATACAGCAGGTTATTATTAGTTATCTATTTTATGCATATACATGTATACAGGTCCATCCCAATCTCCCAACTCATCCCACCACCACCACCCCATGGCTTCCCCCACTTGGTGTCCATACGTTTGTTCTCTACCTCTGTGTCTCTATTTCTGCCCTGCAAACCAGTTCATCTGTACCATTTTTCTAGGTTCCACCTATATGCATTAATATACAATATTTGTTTTTCTCTTTCTGACTTACTTCACTCTGTATGACAGTCTCTAGATCCATCGACTTCTACAAATGAACCAGTTTCATTCCTTTTTATGGCTGAGTAATATTCCATTTTATATATGTACCACATCTTTATCCATTCGTCTGTCTGTGGGCATTTAGGTTGCTTCCATTACCTGGCTATTGTAAATAGTGCTGCAATGAACACTGTGGTGAATGTGTCTTTTTGATTTATGGTTTTCTCTGGGTATGTGCCCAGAAGTGGGATTGCTGGATCCTATGGTAATTCTCTTTTTAGTTTTTTAAAGGAAGCTCCATACTGTTCTCCATAGTGACTGTATCAATTTACCTTCCCACCAATAGTGGAAGAGGGTTCCTTTTGTCCACACCCTCCCCAGAATTTGTTGTTTGTAGATTTTCTGATGATGCTGATTCTAACAGGTGTGAGGTCATACCTCATTGTCGTTTGGATTTGCATTTCTCTAATAATTAGTGATGTTGAGCAGCTTTTCATGTGCGTCTTGGCCATCTCTGTGACTTCTTTGAAGATACGTCTATTTAGATCTTCTGCCCATTTTTGTATTGGGTTGTTTGTTTAATTAATATTAAGCTGCGTGAGCTGTTTATATATATTGGAGATTAAACCTTTGTCCATTGATTCGTTTGCGAACGTTTTCGCCCATTCTGAGGGCTGCCTTTTTCCATCCCGTTTTTTTAACCAAAAAAGAAAGAAAGCAAAAGAAGCAGAACACTAATGTGCGTGAAATATGCCTCTTGAAACTGTCGTTTCGAAATATGGACGTCTTTTGAATTTTTTGGTCGGTATATGACCCCAGGATTTGTTTTCAGGGCAGGTGTCATTTACAGCCCTGCAAGGATTTTGAATATCCACTGACCATTAGCGCTGGGATTAAAGCTGCTGTTGTGTGAAACGGCCACAAGGTGGCAGCAGTTCTCGCTTACCAAATCTGGTTACTAGGGCAACAGAGCCTCAATGGAAGTCCTGTTCTAGTTTGGAATTTAGAATGGAATGTGCCAGGAGAAAGCCCCTCAAGTTTGTCTCACTACTTCTTGTTCGTGTTTTTAATTTAATTTTTTATTTTTTATTACAGCAAGTTTGATGACAACGTTTGGCTTGTTGTAGGTGTGCAAGATGTGGTTCTTTTACACATATACATAGGTCTGTTCTTCCTGGGACCCTTTTCCCATGTACGTTATGACAGAATGTTGAGTAGTCTTCTCTTGGTATTCCGTAGGTCTTTGGAGATTATATATTTCACCTGTGTTTGTATATGTCTGTTAACCCCGATATCCTAATGAATCCAATCCTCACACCTTTCCATTGGTGAACCATAAGTTTGTTTAATGAATCTGTGATTGCCCTTCTCCGTGGAAATATCTGCCCTGGTATCAATTTTTAGGTAACACCTATAAGTGATATCCTACGATATGTGTCTTTCACTTTCTGACTTACTACAAGTCACGTGATTACCTCTAGACTCATCTACGGTGCTGCAAATGGCATTGTGTCCTTTTTTCCCTTGGCTAATATTCTGTCTTAGCGAGGTCCTTTTTCTGCAGTGTGATTCCCTGAGGGCTGAGGATTAGCTGACCTGGGCAGCCTGACCCTGCCGGCAAGCCCTCCCCAGGTGTGCCTGGGTTGAGGTCAATATAAACAGCACTCCAGGCAGCAATAGCCCCTGCAGCTGTGCCTGACTCCATATTCTCTGCCCCGTCAGCAGTCTCGGGGCTGTGCTGGTGGGAGGGTGTGAGGGTCCACGGCTTTGTTGGTGGCCTGGTGTGAGTGGGGCTCTGCTGGACTTTCTGCAGGAGTTGCCAGGCTGCCACCTGTAAAGAAGAGGATGTGTCACCCATAACTTCCACTGGAATTTCTCTCCGGGCTGAGGAAGGAAAAAAAGGAGTGGGGGCCGGGACAGGAGGGGTATCTCAGGCAGGGAAATGGAAAGCTTCCAGAAGAGCGCCCGGGGCCAGGACCATCCTGGCTGGCCTGCAGGCAGCAAGTTGGCCTGCGTGCTGTCGCTGGTGTGGCTCCACGGCCCTTCCTCTAGGCTTTCAAGCCCTTGTACATATTCAGGTGTTTTACCTGGGAAGGGTGGGAACAGTTCAGTAGCAGCTGGCCTGGGGCTCAGCTCACGTTTACTCACAGAGGCCTCGGCATGGTCCCCCAGCTTTGCAATGAGGACGCTCCTTGCATGGGGGGGCAGGGCTGTTGGTTGTATGGGAGATGATTCCCCACCACTGACCAATTTCAGAATTGTTTACTGCTGGAACAAGTGCCTTGGTAGTGTTTTCCTCTGTATAACTGTTTGGTTTAGGTTTTTTTACTTTCTTGGTTCAAGTTAGATTTTATTCCTCTTTTATGTATTTATAGATATAAGCATGGGAATAATTCATTCATATAAATACATCTGTGTGAATGGAAGAACTTTCTCCTGTTTTATTTTTAAAAATTTTGAAATATAATTTTATTTATTTTTTATACAGCACGTTATATTTAGTTATCTATTTTATGCATATACATGTATACAAGTCAATCCCAATCTCCCAACTCATCCCACCACCACCACTCCATGGCTTCCCCCACTTGGTGTCCATACGTTTGTTCTCTACCTCTGTGTCTCTATTTCTGCCCTGCAAACCAGTTCATCTGTACCATTTTTCTAGGTTCCACCTATATGCATTAATATACAATATTTGTTTTTCTCTTTCTGACTTACTTCACTCTGTATGACAGTCTCTAGATCCATCGACTTCTACAAATGAACCAGTTTCATTCCTTTTTATGGCTGAGTAATATTCCATTTTATATATGTACCACATCTTTATCCATTCGTCTGTCTGTGGGCATTTAGGTTGCTTCCATTATCTGGCTATTGTAAATAGTGCTGCAATGAACACTGTGGTGAATGTGTCTTTTTGATTTATGGTTTTCTCTGGGTATATGCCCAGAAGTGGGATTGCTGGATCCTATGGTAATTCTCTTTTTAGTTTTTTAAAGGAAGATCCATACTGTTCTCCATAGTGACTGTATCAATTTACCTTCCCACCAATAGTGGAAGAGGGTTCCTTTTGTCCACTCCCTCCCCAGAATTTGTTGTTTGTAGATTTTCTAATGATGCTGATTCTAAGAGGTGTGAGGTCATACCTCATTGTCGTTTGGATTTGCATTTCTCTAATAATTAGTGATGTTGAGCAGCTTTTCATGTGCGTCTTGGCCATCTCTGTGACTTCTTTAAAGAAACGTCTATATAGATCTTCTGCCCATTTTTGTACTGGGTTGTTTGTTTTATTAATATTAAGCTGCGTGAGCTGTTTATATATATATTGGAGATTAAACCTTTGTCCATTGATTCGTCTGCGAACGTTTTCGCCCATTCTGAGGCTTGCCTTTTTCCATTCCCGTTTTTTTAACCAAAAAAGAAAGAAAGCAAAAGAAGCAGAACACTAATGTGCGTGAAATATGCCTCTTGAAACAGTCGTTTTGAAATATGGACGTCTTTTGAATTTTTTGGTCGGTGTATGACCCCAGGATTTGTTTTCAGGGCAGGTGTCATTTACAGGCCTGCAACGATTTTGAATATCCACTGACCATTAGCGCTGGGATTAAAGCTGCTGTTGTGTGAAACGGCCACAAGGTGGCAGCAGTTCTCGCTTACCAAATCTGGTTACTAGGGCCACAGAGCCTCAATGGAAGTCCTGTTCTAGATTGGAATTTAGAATGGAATGTGCCAGGAGAAAGCCCCTCAAGTTTGTCTCACTACTTCTTGTTCGTGTTTTTAATTTAATTTTTTATTTTTTATTACAGCAAGTTTGATGACAACGTTTGGCTTCTTGTAGGTGTGAAAGATGTGGTTCTTTTACACATATACATAGGTCTGTTCTTCCTGGGACCCTTTTCCCATGTACATTATGACAGAATGTTGAGTAGTCTTCTCTTGGTATTCCGTAGGTCTTTGGTGATTATATATTTCACCTGTGTTTGTATATGTCTGTTAACCCCGATATCCTAATGAATCCAATCCTCACACCTTTCCATTGGTGAACCATAAGTTTGTTTAATGAATCTGTGATTGCCCTTCTCCGTGGAAATATCCGCCCTGGTATCAATTTTTAGGTAACACCTATAAGTGATATCCTACGATATGTGTCTTTCACTTTCTGACTTACTACAAGTCACGTGATTACCTCTAGACTCATCTACGGTGCTGCAAATGGCATTGTGTCCTTTTTTCCCTTGGCTAATATTCTGTCTTAGCGAGGTCCTTTTTCTGCAATGTGATTCCCTGAGGGCTGAGGATTAGCTGACCTGGGCAGCCTGACCCTGCCGGCAAGCCCTCCCCAGGTGTGCCTGGGTTGAGGTCAATATAAACAGCACTCCAGGCAGCAATAGCCCCTGCAGCTGTGCCTGACTCCATACTCTCTGCCCCGTCAGCAGTCTCGGGGCTGTGCTGGTGGGAGGGTGTGAGGTTCCACGGCTTTGTTGGTGGCCCGGTGTGAGTGGGGCTGTGCTGGACTTTCTGCAGGAGTTGCCAGGCTGCCACCTGTAAAGAAGAGGATGTGTCACCCATAACTTCCACTGGAATTTCTCTCCGGGCTGAGGAAGGAAAAAAAGGAGTGGGGGCCAGGATAGGAGGGGTATCTCAGGCAGGGAAATGGAAAGCTTCCAGAAGAGCGCCCGGGGCCAGGACCATCCTGGCTGGCCTGTAGGCAGCAACTTGGCGTGCGTGCTGTCGCTGGTGTGGCTCCACGGCCCTTCCTCTAGGCTTTCAAGCCCTTGTACATATTCAGGTGTTTTACCTGGGAAGGGTGGGAACAGTTCAGTAGCAGCTGGCCTGGGGCTCAGCTCACGTTTACTCACAGAGGCCTCGGCATGGTCCCCCAGCTTTGCAGTGAGGACGCTCCTTGCATGGGGGGACGGGGCTGTTGGTTGTATGGAAGACGATTCCCCACCACGGACCAATTTCAGAATTGTTTACTGCTGGAACAAGTGCCTTGGTAGTGTTTTCCTCTGTATAACTGTTTGGTTTAGGTTTTTTTTTCTTTCTTGGTTCAAGTTAGATTTTATTCCTCGTTTATGTATTTATAGATATAAGCATGGGAATAATTCATTCATATAAATACATCTGTGTGAATGGAAGAACTTTCTTCTGTTTTATTTTTAAAAATTTTGAAATTTAATTTTATTTATTTCTTTATACAGCAGGTTACTATTAGTTATATATTTTATGCATATACATGTATACAGGTCCATCCCAATCTCCCAACTCATCCCACCACCACCACCCCATGGCTTCCCCCACTTGGTGTCCATACGTTTGTTCTCTACCTCTGTGTCTCTATTTCTGTCCTGCATACCAGTTCATCTGTACCATTTTTCTAGGTTCCACATATATGCATTAATATACAATATTTGTTTTTCTCTTTCTGACTTAGTTCACTCTGTATGACAGTCTCTAGATCCATCGACTTCTCTACAAATGACCCAGTTTCATTCCTTTTATGGCTGAGCAATATTCCATTTTATATATGTACCACATCTTTATCCATTCGTCTTTCTGTGGGCATTTAGGTTGCTTCCATTACCTGGCTATTGTAAATTGTGCTGCAATGAACATTGTGGTGAATGTGTCTTTTTGATTTATGGTTTTCTCTGGGTATATGCCCAAAAGTGGGATTGCAGGCTCCTATGGTAATTCTCTTTTTAGTTATTTAAAGGAACCTCCATACTGTTCTCCATAGTGAGTGTATCAATTTACCTTCCCACCAATAGTGGAAGAGGGTTCCTTTTGTCCACACCATCCCCGGAAGTGTTGTTTGTAGATTTGCTGATGATGCCGATTCTAACAGGTGTGAGGTCATACCTCATTGTCGTTTGGATTTGCATTTCTCTAATAATTAGTGATGTTGAGCAGCTTTTCATGTGCGTCTTGGCCATCTCTGTGACTTCTTTAAAGAAACGTCTATATAGATCTTCTGCCCATTTTTGTACTGGGTTGTTTGTTTTATTAATATTAAGCTGCGTGAGCTGTTTATATATATATTGGAGATTAAACCTTTGTCCATTGATTCGTTTGCGAACGTTTTCGCCCATTCTGAGGCTTGCCTTTTTCCATTCCCGTTTTTTTAACCAAAAAAGAAAGAAAGCAAAAGAAGCAGAACACTAATGTGCGTGAAATATGCCTCTTGAAACAGTCGTTTTGAAATATGGACGTCTTTTGAATTTTTTGGTCGGTATATGACCCCAGGATTTGTTTTCAGGGCAGGTGTCATTTACAGGCCTGCAACGATTTTGAATATCCACTGACCATTAGCGCTGGGATTAAAGCTGCTGTTGTGTGAAACGGCCACAAGGTGGCAGCAGTTCTCGCTTACCAAATCTGGTTACTAGGGCCACAGAGCCTCAATGGAAGTCCTGTTCTAGATTGGAATTTAGAATGGAATGTGCCAGGAGAAAGCCCCTCAAGTTTGTCTCACTACTTCTTGTTCGTGTTTTTAATTTAATTTTTTATTTTTTATTACAGCAAGTTTGATGACAACGTTTGGCTTCTTGTAGGTGTGCAAGATGTGGTTCTTTTACACATATACATAGGTCTGTTCTTCCTGGGACCCTTTTCCCATGTACGTTATGACAGAATGTTGAGTAGTCTTCTCTTGGTATTCCGTAGGTCTTTGGTGATTTTATATTTCACCTGTGTTTGTATATGTCTGTTAACCCCGATATCCTAATGAATCCAATCCTCACACCTTTCCATTGGTGAACCATAAGTTTGTTTAATGAATCTGTGATTGCCCTTCTCCGTGGAAATATCCGCCCTGGTATCAATTTTTAGGTAACACCTATAAGTGATATCCTACGATATGTGTCTTTCACTTTCTGACTTACTACAAGTCACGTGATTACCTCTAGACTCATCTACGGTGCTGCAAATGGCATTGTGTCCTTTTTTCCCTTGGCTAATATTCTGTCTTAGCGAGGTCCTTTTTCTGCAATGTGATTCCCTGAGGGCTGAGGATTAGCTGACCTGGGCAGCCTGACCCTGCCGGCAAGCCCTCCCCAGGTGTGCCTGGTTTGAGGTCAATATAAACAGCACTCCAGGCAGCAATAGCCCCTGCAGCTGTGCCTGACACCATACTCTCTGCCCCGTCAGCAGTCTCGGGGCTGTGCTGGTGGGAGGGTGTGAGGGTCCACGGCTTTGTTGGTGGCCCGGTGTGAGTGGGGCTCTGCTGGACTTTCTGCAGGAGTTGCCAGGCTGCCACCTGTAAAGAAGAGGATGTGTCACCCATAATTTCCACTGGAATTTCTCTCCGGGCTGAGGAAGGAAAAAAAGGAGTGGGGGCCAGGATAGGAGGGGTATCTCAGGCAGGGAAATGGAAAGCTTCCAGAAGAGCGCCCGGGGCCAGGACCATCCTGGCTGACCTGCAGGCAGCAAGTTGGCCTGTGTGCTGTCGCTGGTGTGGCTCCACGGCCCTTCCTCTATGCTTTCAAGCCCTTGTACATATTCAGGTGTTTTACCTTGGAAGGGTGGGAACAGTTCAGTAGCAGCTGGCCTGGGGCTCAGCTCACGTTCACTCACAGAGGCCTCGGCATGGTCCCCCAGCTTTGCAATGAGGACGCTCCTTGCATGGGGGGGCGGGGCTGCTGGCTGTATGGGAGATGATTCCCCACCTCTGCCCAATTTCAGAATTGTTTACCGTTAGAGCAAGTGCCTTGGTAGGGTTTTCCTCTGTATAACTGTTTGGTTTAGGTTTTTTTTTTCTTTTTTCGTTCAAGTTAGATTTTATTCCTCTTTTATATATTTATAGATATAAGCATGGGAATAATTCATTCATATAAATACATCTGTGTGAATGGAAGAACTTTTTCCTGTTTTTTTTTTTAATTTTGAAATTTAATTTTGTTTATTTCTTTATATAACAGGTTACTATTACTTATATATTTTATGCATATACATGTATACAGGTCCATCCCAATCTCCCAACTCATCCCACCACCACCACCCCATGGATTCCCCCACTTGGTGTCCATACGTTTGTTCTCTACCTCTGTGTCTCTATTTCTGCCCTGCAAACCAGTTCATCTGTACCATTTTTCTAGGTTCCACCTATATGCATTAATATACAATATTTGTTTTTCTCTTTCTGACTTACTTCACTCTGTATGACAGTCTCTAGATCCATCGACTTCTACAAATGAACCAGTTTCATTCCTTTTTATGGCTGAGTAATATTCCATTTTATATATGTACCACATCTTTATCCATTCGTCTGTCTGTGGGCATTTAGGTTGCTTCCATTACCTGGCTATTGTAAATAGTGCTGCAATGAACATTGTGGTGAATGTGTCTTTTTGATTTATGGTTTTCTCTGGGTATATGCCCAGAAGTGGGATTGCTGGATCCTATGGTAATTCTCTTTTTAGTTTTTTTAAAGGAAGCTCCATACTGTTCTCCATAGTGACTGTATCAATTTACCTTCCCACCAATAGTGGAAGAGGGTTCCTTTTGTCCACTCCCTCCCCAGAATTTGTTGTTTGTAGATTTTCTGATGATGCTGATTCTAAGAGGTGTGAGGTCATACCTCATTGTCATTTGGATTTGCATTTCTCTAATAATTAGTGATGTTGAACAGCTTTTCATGTGCGACTTGGCCATCTCTGTGACTTCTTTGAAGAAACGTCTATTTAGATCTTCTGCCCATTTTTCTACTGGGTTGTTTGTTTTATTAATATTAAGCTGCGTGAGCTGTTTATATATATTGGAGATTAAACCTTTGTCCATTGATTCGTTTGCGAACGTTTTCGCCCATTCTGAGGGTTGCCTTTTTCCATCCCCGTTTTTTATCCAAAAAAGAAAGAAAGCAAAAGAAGCAGAACACTAATGTGCGTGAAATATGCCTCTTGAAACTGTCGTTTTGAAATATGGACGTCTTTTGAATATTTTGGTCGATATATGACCCCAGGATTTGTTTTCAGGGCAGGTGTCATTTACAGGCCTGCAAGGATTTTGAATATCCACTGACCATTAGCGCTGGGATTAAAGCTGCTGTTGTGTGAAACGGCCACAAGGTGGCAGCAGTTCTCGCTTACCAAATCTGGTTACTAGGGCCACAGAGTCTCAATGGAAGTCCTGTTCTAGATTGGAATTTAGAATGGAATGTGCCAGGAGAAAGCCCCTCAAGTTTGTCTCACTACTTCTTGTTCGTGTTTTTAATTTAATTTTTTATTTTTTATTACAGCAAGTTTGATGACAACGTTTGGCTTCTTGTAAGTGTGCAAGATGTGGTTCTTTTACACATATACATAGGTCTGTTCTTCCTGGGACCCTTTTCCCATGTACGTTATGACAGAATGTTGAGTAGTCTTCTCTTGGTATTCCGTAGGTCTTTGGTGATTATATATTTCACCTGTGTTTGTATATGTCTGTTAACCCCGATATGCTAATGAATCCAATCCTCACACCTTTCCATTGGTGAACCATAAGTTTGTTTAATGAATCTGTGATTGCCCTTCTCCGTGGAAATATCCGCCCTGGTATCAATTTTTAGGTAACACCTATAAGTGATATCCTACGATATGTGTCTTTCACTTTCTGACTTACTACAAGTCACGTGATTACCTCTAGACTCATCTACGGTGCTGCAAATGGCATTGTGTCCTTTTTTCCCTTGGCTAATATTCTGTCTTAGCGAGGTCCTTTTTCTGCAATGTGATTCCCTGAGGGCTGAGGATTAGCTGACCTGGGCAGCCTGACCCTGCCGGCAAGCCCTCCCCAGGTGTGCCTGGTTTGAGGTCAATATAAACAGCACTCCAGGCAGCAATAGCCCCTGCAGCTGTGCCTGGCTCCATATTCTCTGCCCCGTCAGCAGTCTCGGGGCTGTGCTGGTGGGAGGGTGTGAGGGTCCACGGCTTTGTTGGTGGCCCGGTGTGAGTGGGGCTCTGCTGGACTTTCTGCAGGAGTTGCCAGGCTGCCACCTGTAAAGAAGAGGATGTGTCACCCATAACTTCCACTGGAATTTCTCTCCGGGCTGAGGAAGGAAAAAAAGGAGTGGGGGCCGGGACAGGAGGGGTATCTCAGGCAGGGAAATGGAAAGCTTCCAGAAGAGCGCCCGGGGCCAGGACCATCCTGGCTGGCCTGCAGGCAGCAAGTTGGCCTGCGTGCTGTCGCTGGTGTGGCTCCACGGCCCTTCCTCTAGGCTTTCAAGCCCTTGTACATATTCAGGTGTTTTACCTGGGAAGGGTGGGAACAGTTCAGCAGCAGCTGGCCTGGGGCTCAGCTCACGTTTACTCACAGAGGCCTCGGCATTGTCCCCCAGCTTTGCAGTGAGGACGCTCCTTGCATGGGGGGACCGGGCTGTTGGTTGTATGGAAGATGATTCCCCACCACTGACCAATTTCAGAATTGTTTACTGCTGGAACAAGTGCCTTGGTAGTGTTTTCCTCTGTATAACTGTTTGGTTTAGGTTTTTTTTTCTTTCTTGCTTCAAGTTAGATTTTATTCCTCGTTTATGTATTTATAGATATAAGCATGGGAATAATTCATTCATATAAATACATCTGTGTGAATGGAAGAACTTTCTTCTGTTTTATTTTTAAAAATTTTGAAATTTAATTTTATTTATTTCTTTATACAGCAGGTTACTATTAGTTATATATTTTATGCATATACATGTATACAGGTCCATCCCAATCTCCCAACTCATCCCACCACCACCACCCCATGGCTTCCCCCACTTGGTGTCCATACGTTTGTTCTCTACCTCTGTGTCTCTATTTCTGTCCTGCATACCAGTTCATCTGTACCATTTTTCTAGGTTCCACATATATGCATTAATATACAATATTTGTTTTTCTCTTTCTGACTTAGTTCACTCTGTATGACAGTCTCTAGATCCATCGACTTCTCTACAAATGACCCAGTTTCATTCCTTTTTATGGCTGAGCAATATTCCATTTTATATATGTACCACATCTTTATCCATTCGTCTTTCTGTGGGCATTTAGGTTGCTTCCATTACCTGGCTATTGTAAATTGTGCTGCAATGAACATTGTGGTGAATGTGTCTTTTTGATTTATGGTTTTCTCTGGGTATATGCCCAAAAGTGGGATTGCAGGCTCCTATGGTAATTCTCTTTTTAGTTATTTAAAGGAACCTCCATACTGTTCTCCATAGTGAGTGTATCAATTTACCTTCCCACCAATAGTGGAAGAGGGTTCCTTTTGTCCACACCATCCCCGGAATTTGTTGTTTGTAGATTTGCTGATGATGCCGATTCTAACAGGTGTGAGGTCATACCTCATTGTCGTTTGGATTTGCATTTCTCTAATAATTAGTGATGTTGAGCAGCTTTTCATGTGCGTCTTGGCCATCTCTGTGACTTCTTTAAAGAAACGTCTATATAGATCTTCTGCCCATTTTTGTACTGGGTTGTTTGTTTTATTAATATTAAGCTGCGTGAGCTGTTTATATATATATTGGAGATTAAACCTTTGTCCATTGATTCGTTTGCGAACGTTTTCGCCCATTCTGAGGCTTGCCTTTTTCCATTCCCGTTTTTTTAACCAAAAAAGAAAGAAAGCAAAAGAAGCAGAACACTAATGTGCGTGAAATATGCCTCTTGAAACAGTCGTTTTGAAATATGGACGTCTTTTGAATTTTTTGGTCGGTATATGACCCCAGGATTTGTTTTCAGGGCAGGTGTCATTTACAGGCCTGCAACGATTTTGAATATCCACTGACCATTAGCACTGGGATTAAAGCTGCTGTTGTGTGAAACGGCCACAAGGTGGCAGCAGTTCTCGCTTACCAAATCTGGTTACTAGGGCCACAGAGCCTCAATGGAAGTCCTGTTCTAGATTGGAATTTAGAATGGAATGTGCCAGGAGAAAGCCCCTCAAGTTTGTCTCACTACTTCTTGTTCGTGTTTTTAATTTAATTTTTTATTTTTTATTACAGCAAGTTTGATGACAACGTTTGGCTTCTTGTAGGTGTGCAAGATGTGGTTCTTTTACACATATACATAGGTCTGTTCTTCCTGGGACCCTTTTCCCATGTACGTTATGACAGAATGTTGAGTAGTCTTCTCTTGGTATTCCGTAGGTCTTTGGTGATTATATATTTCACCTGTGTTTGTATATGTCTGTTAACCCCGATATCCTAATGAATCCAATCCTCACACCTTTCCATTGGTGAACCATAAGTTTGTTTAATGAATCTGTGATTGCCCTTCTCCGTGGAAATATCCGCCCTGGTATCAATTTTTACGTAACACCTATAAGTGATATCCTACGATATGTGTCTTTCACTTTCTGACTTACTACAAGTCACGTGATTACCTCTAGACTCATCTACGGTGCTGCAAATGGCATTGTGTCCTTTTTTCCCTTGGCTAATATTCTGTCTTAGCGAGGTCCTTTTTCTGCAATGTGATTCCCTGAGGGCTGAGGATTAGCTGACCTGGGCAGCCTGACCCTGCCGGCAAGCCCTCCCCAGGTGTGCCTGGTTTGAGGTCAATATAAACAGCACTCCAGGCAGCAATAGCCCCTGCAGCTGTGCCTGGCTCCATATTCTCTGCCCCGTCAGCAGTCTCGGGGCTGTGCTGGTGGGAGGGTGTGAGGGTCCACGGCTTTGTTGGTGGCCCGGTGTGAGTGGGGCTCTGCTGGACTTTCTGCAGGAGTTGCCAGGCTGCCACCTGTAAAGAAGAGGATGTGTCACCCATAACTTCCACTGGAATTTCTCTCCGGGCTGAGGAAGGAAAAAAAGGAGTGGGGGCCGGGACAGGAGGGGTATCTCAGGCAGGGAAATGGAAAGCTTCCAGAAGAGCGCCCGGGGCCAGGACCATCCTGGCTGGCCTGCAGGCAGCAAGTTGGCCTGCGTGCTGTCGCTGGTGTGGCTCCACGGCCCTTCCTCTAGGCTTTCAAGCCCTTGTACATATTCAGGTGTTTTACCTGGGAAGGGTGGGAACAGTTCAGCAGCAGCTGGCCTGGGGCTCAGCTCACGTTTACTCACAGAGGCCTCGGCATGGTCCCCCAGCTTTGCAGTGAGGACGCTCCTTGCATGGGGGGACCGGGCTGTTGGTTGTATGGAAGATGATTCCCCACCACTGACCAATTTCAGAATTGTTTACTGCTGGAACAAGTGCCTTGGTAGTGTTTTCCTCTGTATAACTGTTTGGTTTAGGTTTTTTTTTTCTTTCTTGGTTCAAGTTAGATTTTATTCCTCGTTTATGTATTTATAGATATAAGCATGGGAATAATTCATTCATATAAATACATCTGTGTGAATGGAAGAACTTTCTTCTGTTTTATTTTTAAAAATTTTGAAATTTAATTTTATTTATTTCTTTATACAGCAGGTTACTATTAGTTATATATTTTATGCATATACATGTATACAGGTCCATCCCAATCTCCCAACTCATCCCACCACCACCACCCCATGGCTTCCCCCACTTGGTGTCCATACGTTTGTTCTCTACCTCTGTGTCTCTATTTCTGTCCTGCATACCAGTTCATCTGTACCATTTTTCTAGGTTCCACATATATGCATTAATATACAATATTTGTTTTTCTCTTTCTGACTTAGTTCACTCTGTATGACAGTCTCTAGATCCATCGACTTCTCTACAAATGACCCAGTTTCATTCCTTTTTATGGCTGAGCAATATTCCATTTTATATATGTACCACATCTTTATCCATTCGTCTTTCTGTGGGCATTTAGGTTGCTTCCATTACCTGGCTATTGTAAATTGTGCTGCAATGAACATTGTGGTGAATGTGTCTTTTTGATTTATGGTTTTCTCTGGGTATATGCCCAAAAGTGGGATTGCAGGCTCCTATGGTAATTCTCTTTTTAGTTATTTAAAGGAACCTCCATACTGTTCTCCATAGTGAGTGTATCAATTTACCTTCCCACCAATAGTGGAAGAGGGTTCCTTTTGTCCACACCATCCCCGGAATTTGTTGTTTGTAGATTTGCTGATGATGCCGATTCTAACAGGTGTGAGGTCATACCTCATTGTCGTTTGGATTTGCATTTCTCTAATAATTAGTGATTTTGAGCAGCTTTTCATGTGCGTCTTGGCCATCTCTGTGACTTCTTTAAAGAAACGTCTGTATAGATCTTCTGCCCATTTTTGTACTGGGTTGTTTGTTTTATTAATATTAAGCTGCGTGAGCTGTTTATATATATATTGGAGATTAAACCTTTGTCCATTGATTCGTTTGCGAACGTTTTCGCCCATTCTGAGGCTTGCCTTTTTCCATTCCCGTTTTTTTAACCAAAAAAGAAAGAAAGCAAAAGAAGCAGAACACTAATGTGCGTGAAATATGCCTCTTGAAACAGTCGTTTTGAAATATGGACGTCTTTTGAATTTTTTGGTCGGTATATGACCCCAGGATTTGTTTTCAGGGCAGGTGTCATTTACAGGCCTGCAACGATTTTGAATATCCACTGACCATTAGCGCTGGGATTAAAGCTGCTGTTGTGTGAAACGGCCACAAGGTGGCAGCAGTTCTCGCTTACCAAATCTGGTTACTAGGGCCACAGAGCCTCAATGGAAGTCCTGTTCTAGATTGGAATTTAGAATGGAATGTGCCAGGAGAAAGCCCCTCAAGTTTGTCTCACTACTTCTTGTTCGTGTTTTTAATTTAATTTTTTATTTTTTATTACAGCAAGTTTGATGACAACGTTTGGCTTCTTGTAGGTGTGCAAGATGTGGTTCTTTTACACATATACATAGGTCTGTTCTTCCTGGGACCCTTTTCCCATGTACGTTATGACAGAATGTTGAGTAGTCTTCTCTTGGTATTCCGTAGGTCTTTGGTGATTATATATTTCACCTGTGTTTGTATATGTCTGTTAACCCCGATATCCTAATGAATCCAATCCTCACACCTTTCCATTGGTGAACCATAAGTTTGTTTAATGAATCTGTGATTGCCCTTCTCCGTGGAAATATCCGCCCTGGTATCAATTTTTAGGTAACACCTATAAGTGATATCCTACGATATGTGTCTTTCACTTTCTGACTTACTACAAGTCACGTGATTACCTCTAGACTCATCTACGGTGCTGCAAATGGCATTGTGTCCTTTTTTCCCTTGGCTAATATTCTGTCTTAGCGAGGTCCTTTTTCTGCAATGTGATTCCCTGAGGGCTGAGGATTAGCTGACCTGGGCAGCCTGACCCTGCCGGCAAGCCCTCCCCAGGTGTGCCTGGTTTGAGGTCAATATAAACAGCACTCCAGGCAGCAATAGCCCCTGCAGCTGTGCCTGACACCATACTCTCTGCCCCGTCAGCAGTCTCGGGGCTGTGCTGGTGGGAGGGTGTGAGGGTCCACGGCTTTGTTGGTGGCCCGGTGTGAGTGGGGCTCTGCTGGACTTTCTGCAGGAGTTGACAGGCTGCCACCTGTAAAGAAGAGGATGTGTCACCCATAATTTCCACTGGAATTTCTCTCCGGGCTGAGGAAGGAAAAAAAGGAGTGGGGGCCAGGATAGGAGGGGTATCTCAGGCAGGGAAATGGAAAGCTTCCAGAAGAGCGCCCGGGGCCAGGACCATCCTGGCTGACCTGCAGGCAGCAAGTTGGCCTGTGTGCTGTCGCTGGTGTGGCTCCACGGCCCTTCCTCTAGGCTTTCAAGCCCTTGTACATATTCAGGTGTTTTACCTTGGAAGGGTGGGAACAGTTCAGTAGCAGCTGGCCTGGGGCTCAGCTCACGTTTACTCACAGAGGCCTCGGCATGGTCCCCCAGCTTTGCAATGA
This sequence comes from Mesoplodon densirostris, assembly GCF_025265405.1. Taxonomy (NCBI): domain Eukaryota; kingdom Metazoa; phylum Chordata; class Mammalia; order Artiodactyla; family Ziphiidae; genus Mesoplodon; species Mesoplodon densirostris. Next base: position 91,822,704 of record NC_082672.1, read on the forward strand.
GGACGCTCCTTGCATGGGGGGGGCGGGGCTGCTGGCTGTATGGGAGATGATTCCCCACCTCTGCCCAATTTCAGAATTGTTTACCGTTGGAGCAAGTGCCTTGGTAGGGTTTTCCTCTGTATAACTGTTTGGTTTAGGTTTTTTTTTCTTTTTTCGTTCAAGTTAGATTTTATTCCTCTTTTATATATTTATAGATATAAGCATGGGAATAATTCATTCATATAAATACATCTGTGTGAATGGAATAACTTTTTCCTGTTTTTTTTTTAATTTTGAAATTTAATTTTGTTTATTTCTTTATATAGCAGGTTACTATTACTTATATATTTTATGCATATACATGTATACAGGTCCATCCCAATCTCCCAACTCATCCCACCACCACCACTCCATGGCTTCCCCCACTTGGTGTCCATACGTTTGTTCTCTACCTCTGTGTCTCTATTTCTGCCCTGCAAACCAGTTCATCTGTACCATTTTTCTAGGTTCCACCTATATGCATTAATATACAATATTTGTTTTTCTCTTTCTGACTTACTTCACTCTGTATGACAGTCTCTAGATCCATCGACTTCTACAAATGAACCAGTTTCATTCCTTTTTATGGCTGAGTAATATTCCATTTTATATATGTACCACATCTTTATCCATTCGTCTGTCTGTGGGCATTTAGGTTGCTTCCATTACCTGGCTATTGTAAATAGTGCTGCAATGAACATTGTGGTGAATGTGTCTTTTTGATTTATGGTTTTCTCTGGGTATATGCCCAGAAGTGGGATTGCTGGATCCTATGGTAATTCTCTTTTTAGTTTTTTAAAGGAAGCTCCATACTGTTCTCCATAGTGACTGTATCAATTTACCTTCCCACCAATAGTGGAAGAGGGTTCCTTTTGTCCACTCCCTCCCCAGAATTTGTTGTTTGTAAATTTTCTGATGATGCTGATTCTAAGAGGTGTGAGGTCATACCTCATTGTCATTTGGATTTGCATTTCTCTAATAATTAGTGATGTTGAACAGCTTTTCATGTGCGACTTGGCCATCTCTGTGACTTCTTTGAAGAAACGTCTATTTAGATCTTCTGCCCATTTTTCTACTGGGTTGTTTGTTTTATTAATATTAAGCTGCGTGAGCTGTTTATATATATTGGAGATTAAACCTTTGTCCATTGATTCGTTTGCGAACGTTTTCGCCCATTCTGAGGGTTGCCTTTTTCCATCCCCGTTTTTTATCCAAAAAAGAAAGAAAGCAAAAGAAGCAGAACACTAATGTGCGTGAAATATGCCTCTTGAAACTGTCGTTTTGAAATATGGACGTCTTTTGAATTTTTTGGTCGGTATATGACCCCAGGATTTGTTTTAAGGGCAGGTGTCATTTACAGGCCTGCAACGATTTTGAATATCCACTGACCATTAGCGCTGGGATTAAAGCTGCTGTTGTGTGAAACGGCCACAAGGTGGCAGCAGTTCTCGCTTACCAAATCTGGTTACTAGGGCCACAGAGCCTCAATGGAAGTCCTGTTCTAGATTGGAATTTAGAATGGAATGTGCCAGGAGAAAGCCCCTCAAGTTTGTCTCACTACTTCTTGTTCGTGTTTTTAATTTAATTTTTTATTTTTTATTACAGCAAGTTTGATGACAACGTTGGCTTCTTGTAGGTGTGCAAGATGTGGTTCTTTTACACATATACATAGGTCTGTTCTTCCTGGGACCCTTTTCCCATGTACGTTATGACAGAATGTTGAGTAGTCTTCTCTTGGTATTCCGTAGGTCTTTGGTGATTATATATTTCACCTGTGTTTGTATATGTCTGTTAACCCCGATATCCTAATGAATCCAATCCTCACACCTTTCCATTGGTGAACCATAAGTTTGTTTAATGAATCTGTGATTGCCCTTCTCCGTGGAAATATCCGCCCTGGTATCAATTTTTAGGTAACACCTATAAGTGATATCCTACGATATGTGTCTTTCACTTTCTGACTTACTACAAGTCACGTGATTACCTCTAGACTCATCTACGGTGCTGCAAATGGCATTGTGTCCTTTTTTCCCTTGGCTAATATTCTGTCTTAGCGAGGTCCTTTTTCTGCAATGTGATTCCCTGAGGGCTGAGGATTAGCTGACCTGGGCAGCCTGACCCTGCCGGCAAGCCCTCCCCAGGTGTGCCTGGTTTGAGGTCAATATAAACAGCACTCCAGGCAGCAATAGCCCCTGCAGCTGTGCCTGACTCCATACTCTCTGCCCCGTCAGCAGTCTCGGGGCTGTGCTGGTGGGAGGGTGTGAGGTTCCACGGCTTTGTTGGTGGCCCGGTGTGAGTGGGGCTCTGCTGGACTTTCTGCAGGAGTTGCCAGGCTGCCACCTGTAAAGAAGAGGATGTGTCACCCATAACTTCCACTGGAATTTCTCTCCGGGCTGAGGAAGGAAACAAAGGAGTGGGGGCCAGGATAGGAGGGGTATCTCAGGCAGGGAAATGGAAAGCTTCCAGAAGAGCGCCCGGGGCCAGGACCATCCTGGCTGGCCTGTAGGCAGCAACTTGGCGTGCGTGCTGTCGCTGGTGTGGCTCCACGGCCCTTCCTCTAGGCTTTCAAGCCCTTGTACATATTCAGGTGTTTTACCTGGGAAGGGTGGGAACAGTTCAGTAGCAGCTGGCCTGGGGCTCAGCTCACGTTTACTCACAGAGGCCTCGGCATGGTCCCCCAGCTTTGCAGTGAGGACGCTCCTTGCATGGGGGGACGGGGCTGTTGGTTGTATGGAAGACGATTCCCCACCACGGACCAATTTCAGAATTGTTTACTGCTGGAACAAGTGCCTTGGTAGTGTTTTCCTCTGTATAACTGTTTGGTTTAGGTTTTTTTTTCTTTCTTGGTTCAAGTTAGATTTTATTCCTCGTTTATGTATTTATAGATATAAGCATGGGAATAATTCATTCATATAAATACATCTGTGTGAATGGAAGAACTTTCTTCTGTTTTATTTTTAAAAATTTTGAAATTTAATTTTATTTATTTCTTTATACAGCAGGTTACTATTAGTTATATATTTTATGCATATACATGTATACAGGTCCATCCCAATCTCCCAACTCATCCCACCACCACCACCCCATGGCTTCCCCCACTTGGTGTCCATACGTTTGTTCTCTACCTCTGTGTCTCTATTTCTGTCCTGCATACCAGTTCATCTGTACCATTTTTCTAGGTTCCACATATATGCATTTATATACAATATTTGTTTTTCTCTTTCTGACTTAGTTCACTCTGTATGACAGTCTCTAGATCCATCGACTTCTCTACAAATGACCCAGTTTCATTCCTTTTATGGCTGAGCAATATTCCATTTTATATATGTACCACATCTTTATCCATTCGTCTTTCTGTGGGCATTTAGGTTGCTTCCATTACCTGGCTATTGTAAATTGTGCTGCAATGAACATTGTGGTGAATGTGTCTTTTTGATTTATGGTTTTCTCTGGGTATATGCCCAAAAGTGGGATTGCAGGCTCCTATGGTAATTCTCTTTTTAGTTATTTAAAGGAACCTCCATACTGTTCTCCATAGTGAGTGTATCAATTTACCTTCCCACCAATAGTGGAAGAGGGTTCCTTTTGTCCACACCATCCCCGGAATTTGTTGTTTGTAGATTTGCTGATGATGCCGATTCTAACAGGTGTGAGGTCATACCTCATTGTCGTTTGGATTTGCATTTCTCTAATAATTAGTGATTTTGAGCAGCTTTTCTTGTGCGTCTTGGCCATCTCTGTGACTTCTTTAAAGAAACGTCTATATAGATCTTCTGCCCATTTTTGTACTGGGTTGTTTGTTTTATTAATATTAAGCTGCGTGAGCTGTTTATATATATATTGGAGATTAAACCTTTGTCCATTGATTCGTTTGCGAACGTTTTCGCCCATTCTGAGGCTTGCCTTTTTCCATTCCCGTTTTTTTAACCAAAAAAGAAAGAAAGCAAAAGAAGCAGAACACTAATGTGCGTGAAATATGCCTCTTGAAACAGTCGTTTTGAAATATGGACGTCTTTTGAATTTTTTGGTCGGTATATGACCCCAGGATTTGTTTTCAGGGCAGGTGTCATTTACAGGCCTGCAACGATTTTGAATATCCACTGACCATTAGCGCTGGGATTAAAGCTGCTGTTGTGTGAAACGGCCACAAGGTGGCAGCAGTTCTCGCTTACCAAATCTGGTTACTAGGGCCACAGAGCCTCAATGGAAGTCCTGTTCTAGATTGGAATTTAGAATGGAATGTGCCAGGAGAAAGCCCCTCAAGTTTGTCTCACTACTTCTTGTTCGTGTTTTTAATTTAATTTTTTATTTTTTATTACAGCAAGTTTGATGACAACGTTTGGCTTCTTGTAGGTGTGCAAGATGTGGTTCTTTTACACATATACATAGGTCTGTTCTTCCTGGGACCCTTTTCCCATGTACATTATGACAGAATGTTGAGTAGTCTTCTCTTGGTATTCCGTAGGTCTTTGGTGATTATATATTTCACCTGTGTTTGTATATGTCTGTTAACCCCGATATCCTAATGAATCCAATCCTCACACCTTTCCATTGGTGAACCATAAGTTTGTTTAATGAATCTGTGATTGCCCTTCTCCGTGGAAATATCCGCCCTGGTATCAATTTTTAGGTAACACCTATAAGTGATATCCTACGATATGTGTCTTTCACTTTCTGACTTACTACAAGTCACGTGATTACCTCTAGACTCATCTACGGTGCTGCAAATGGCATTGTGTCCTTTTTTCCCTTGGCTAATATTCTGTCTTAGCGAGGTCCTTTTTCTGCAATGTGATTCCCTGAGGGCTGAGGATTAGCTGACCTGGGCAGCCTGACCCTGCCGGCAAGCCCTCCCCAGGTGTGCCTGGGTTGAGGTCAATATAAACAGCACTCCAGGCAGCAATAGCCCCTGCAGCTGTGCCTGACTCCATACTCTCTGCCCCGTCAGCAGTCTCGGGGCTGTGCTGGTGGGAGGGTGTGAGGTTCCACGGCTTTGTTGGTGGCCCGGTGTGAGTGGGGCTCTGCTGGACTTTCTGCAGGAGTTGCCAGGCTGCCACCTGTAAAGAAGAGGATGTGTCACCCATAACTTCCACTGGAATTTCTCTCCGGGCTGAGGAAGGAAACAAAGGAGTGGGGGCCAGGATAGGAGGGGTATCTCAGGCAGGGAAATGGAAAGCTTCCAGAAGAGCGCCCGGGGCCAGGACCATCCTGGCTGGCCTGTAGGCAGCAACTTGGCGTGCGTGCTGTCGCTGGTGTGGCTCCACGGCCCTTCCTCTAGGCTTTCAAGCCCTTGTACATATTCAGGTGTTTTACCTGGGAAGGGTGGGAACAGTTCAGTAGCAGCTGGCCTGGGGCTCAGCTCACGTTTACTCACAGAGGCCTCGGCATGGTCCCCCAGCTTTGCAGTGAGGACGCTCCTTGCATGGGGGGACGGGGCTGTTGGTTGTATGGAAGACGATTCCCCACCACTGACCAATTTCAGAATTGTTTACTGCTGGAACAAGTGCCTTGGTAGTGTTTTCCTCTGTATAACTGTTTGGTTTAGGTTTTTTTTTCTTTCTTGGTTCAAGTTAGATTTTATTCCTCGTTTATGTATTTATAGATATAAGCATGGGAATAATTCATTCATATAAATACATCTGTGTGAATGGAAGAACTTTCTTCTGTTTTATTTTTAAAAATTTTGAAATTTAATTTTATTTATTTCTTTATACAGCAGGTTACTATTAGTTATATATTTTATGCATATACATGTATACAGGTCCATCCCAATCTCCCAACTCATCCCACCACCACCACCCCATGGCTTCCCCCACTTGGTGTCCATACGTTTGTTCTCTACCTCTGTGTCTCTATTTCTGTCCTGCATACCAGTTCATCTGTACCATTTTTCTAGGTTCCACATATATGCATTTATATACAATATTTGTTTTTCTCTTTCTGACTTAGTTCACTCTGTATGACAGTCTCTAGATCCATCGACTTCTCTACAAATGACCCAGTTTCATTCCTTTTATGGCTGAGCAATATTCCATTTTATATATGTACCACATCTTTATCCATTCGTCTTTCTGTGGGCATTTAGGTTGCTTCCATTACCTGGCTATTGTAAATTGTGCTGCAATGAACATTGTGGTGAATGTGTCTTTTTGATTTATGGTTTTCTCTGGGTATATGCCCAAAAGTGGGATTGCAGGCTCCTATGGTAATTCTCTTTTTAGTTATTTAAAGGAACCTCCATACTGTTCTCCATAGTGAGTGTATCAATTTACCTTCCCACCAATAGTGGAAGAGGGTTCCTTTTGTCCACACCATCCCCGGAATTTGTTGTTTGTAGATTTGCTGATGATGCCGATTCTAACAGGTGTGAGGTCATACCTCATTGTCGTTTGGATTTGCATTTCTCTAATAATTAGTGATTTTGAGCAGCTTTTCTTGTGCGTCTTGGCCATCTCTGTGACTTCTTTAAAGAAACGTCTATATAGATCTTCTGCCCATTTTTGTACTGGGTTGTTTGTTTTATTAATATTAAGCTGCGTGAGCTGTTTATATATATATTGGAGATTAAACCTTTGTCCATTGATTCGTTTGCGAACGTTTTCGCCCATTCTGAGGCTTGCCTTTTTCCATTCCCGTTTTTTTAACCAAAAAAGAAAGAAAGCAAAAGAAGCAGAACACTAATGTGCGTGAAATATGCCTCTTGAAACAGTCGTTTTGAAATATGGACGTCTTTTGAATTTTTTGGTCGGTATATGACCCCAGGATTTGTTTTCAGGGCAGGTGTCATTTACAGGCCTGCAACGATTTTGAATATCCACTGACCATTAGCGCTGGGATTAAAGCTGCTGTTGTGTGAAACGGCCACAAGGTGGCAGCAGTTCTCGCTTACCAAATCTGGTTACTAGGGCCACAGAGCCTCAATGGAAGTCCTGTTCTAGATTGGAATTTAGAATGGAATGTGCCAGGAGAAAGCCCCTCAAGTTTGTCTCACTACTTCTTGTTCGTGTTTTTAATTTAATTTTTTATTTTTTATTACAGCAAGTTTGATGACAACGTTTGGCTTCTTGTAGGTGTGCAAGATGTGGTTCTTTTACACATATACATAGGTCTGTTCTTCCTGGGACCCTTTTCCCATGTACGTTATGACAGAATGTTGAGTAGTCTTCTCTTGGTATTCCGTAGGTCTTTGGTGATTATATATTTCACCTGTGTTTGTATATGTCTGTTAACCCCGATATCCTAATGAATCCAATCCTCACACCTTTCCATTGGTGAACCATAAGTTTGTTTAATGAATCTGTGATTGCCCTTCTCCGTGGAAATATCCGCCCTGGTATCAATTTTTAGGTAACACCTATAAGTGATATCCTACGATATGTGTCTTTCACTTTCTGACTTACTACAAGTCACGTGATTACCTCTAGACTCATCTACGGTGCTGCAAATGGCATTGTGTCCTTTTTTCCCTTGGCTAATATTCTGTCTTAGCGAGGTCCTTTTTCTGCAATGTGATTCCCTGAGGGCTGAGGATTAGCTGACCTGGGCAGCCTGACCCTGCCGGCAAGCCCTCCCCAGGTGTGCCTGGTTTGAGGTCAATATAAACAGCACTCCAGGCAGCAATAGCCCCTGCAGCTGTGCCTGACACCATACTCTCTGCCCCGTCAGCAGTCTCGGGGCTGTGCTGGTGGGAGGGTGTGAGGGTCCACGGCTTTGTTGGTGGCCCGGTGTGAGTGGGGCTCTGCTGGACTTTCTGCAGGAGTTGCCAGGCTGCCACCTGTAAAGAAGAGGATGTGTCACCCATAATTTCCACTGGAATTTCTCTCCGGGCTGAGGAAGGAAAAAAAGGAGTGGGGGCCAGGATAGGAGGGGTATCTCAGGCAGGGAAATGGAAAGCTTCCAGAAGAGCGCCCGGGGCCAGGACCTTCCTGGCTGGTCTGCAGGCAGCAAGTTGGCCTGCATGCTGTCGCTGGTGTGGCTCCACGGCCCTTCCTCTAGGCTTTCAAGCCCTTGTACATATTCAGGTGTTTTACCTGGGAAGGGTGGGAACAGTTCAGTAGCAGCTGGCCTGGGGCTCAGCTCACGTTTACTCACAGAGGCCTCGGCATGGTCCCCCAGCTTTGCAATGAGGACGCTCCTTGCATGGGGGGGCGGGGCTGCTGGCTGTATGGGAGATGATTCCCCACCTCTGCCCAATTTCAGAATTGTTTACCGTTGGAGCAAGTGCCTTGGTAGGGTTTTCCTCTGTATAACTGTTTGGTTTAGGTTTTTTTTTTCTTTTTTCGTTCAAGTTAGATTTTATTCCTCTTTTATATATTTATAGATATAAGCATGGGAATAATGCTTATATCTGTGTGAATGGAAGTACTGTGTGAATGGAAGTACTTTTTCCTGTTTTTTTTTTAATTTTGAAATTTAATTTTGTTTATTTCTTTATATAGCAGGTTACTATTACTTATATATTTTATGCATATACATGTATACAGGTCCATCCCAATCTCCCAACTCATCCCACCACCACCACCCCATGGCTTCCCCCACTTGGTGTCCATACGTTTGTTCTCTACCTCTGTGTCTCTATTTCTGCCCTGCAAACCAGTTCATCTGTACCATTTTTCTAGGTTCCACCTATATGCATTAATATACAATATTTGTTTTTCTCTTTCTGACTTACTTCACTCTGTATGACAGTCTCTAGATCCATCGACTTCTACAAATGAACCAGTTTCATTCCTTTTTATGGCTGAGTAATATTCCATTTTATATATGTACCACATCTTTATCCATTCGTCTGTCTGTGGGCATTTAGGTTGCTTCCATTACCTGGCTATTGTAAATAGTGCTGCAATGAACATTGTGGTGAATGTGTCTTTTTGATTTATGGTTTTCTCTGGGTATATGCCCAGAAGTGGGATTGCTGGATCCTATGGTAATTCTCTTTTTAGTTTTTTAAAGGAAGCTCCATACTGTTCTCCATAGTGACTGTATCAATTTACCTTCCCACCAATAGTGGAAGAGGGTTCCTTTTGTCCACTCCCTCCCCAGAATTTGTTGTTTGTAGATTTTCTGATGATGCTGATTCTAAGAGGTGTGAGGTCATACCTCATTGTCATTTGGATTTGCATTTCTCTAATAATTAGTGATGTTGAACAGCTTTTCATGTGCGACTTGGCCATCTCTGTGACTTCTTTGAAGAAACGTCTATTTAGATCTTCTGCCCATTTTTCTACTGGGTTGTTTGTTTTATTAATATTAAGCTGCGTGAGCTGTTTATATATATTGGAGATTAAACCTTTGTCCATTGATTCGTTTGCGAACGTTTTCGCCCATTCTGAGGGTTGCCTTTTTCCATCCCCGTTTTTTATCCAAAAAAGAAAGAAAGCAAAAGAAGCAGAACACTAATGTGCGTGAAATATGCCTCTTGAAACTGTCGTTTTGAAATATGGACGTCTTTTGAATTTTTTGGTCGATATATGACCCCAGGATTTGTTTTCAGGGCAGGTGTCATTTACAGGCCTGCAACGATTTTGAATATCCACTGACCATTAGCGCTGGGATTAAAGCTGCTGTTGTGTGAAACGGCCACAAGGTGGCAGCAGTTCTCGCTTACCAAATCTGGTTACTAGGGCCACAGAGTCTCAATGGAAGTCCTGTTCTAGATTGGAATTTAGAATGGAATGTGCCAGGAGAGAGCCCCTCATGTTTGTCTCACTACTTCTTGTTCGTGTTTTTAATTTAATTTTTTATTTTTTATTACAGCAAGTTTGATGACAACGTTTGGCTTCTTGTAAGTGTGCAAGATGTGGTTCTTTTACACATATACATAGGTCTGTTCTTCCTGGGACCCTTTTCCCATGTACGTTATGACAGAATGTTGAGTAGTCTTCTCTTGGTATTCCGTAGGTCTTTGGTGATTATATATTTCACCTGTGTTTGTATATGTCTGTTAACCCCGATATCCTAATGAATCCAATCCTCACACCTTTCCATTGGTGAACCATAAGTTTGTTTAATGAATCTGTGATTGCCCTTCTCCGTGGAAATATCCGCCCTGGTATCAATTTTTAGGTAACACCTATAAGTGATATCCTACGATATGTGTCTTTCACTTTCTGACTTACTACAAGTCACGTGATTACCTCTAGACTCATCTACGGTGCTGCAAATGGCATTGTGTCCTTTTTTCCCTTGGCTAATATTCTGTCTTAGCGAGGTCCTTTTTCTGCAATGTGATTCCCTGAGGGCTGAGGATTAGCTGACCTGGGCAGCCTGACCCTGCCGGCAAGCCCTCCCCAGGTGTGCCTGGTTTGAGGTCAATATAAACAGCACTCCAGGCAGCAATAGCCCCTGCAGCTGTGCCTGGCTCCATATTCTCTGCCCCGTCAGCAGTCTCGGGGCTGTGCTGGTGGGAGGGTGTGAGGGTCCACGGCTTTGTTGGTGGCCCGGTGTGAGTGGGGCTCTGCTGGACTTTCTGCAGGAGTTGCCAGGCTGCCACCTGTAAAGAAGAGGATGTGTCACCCATAACTTCCACTGGAATTTCTCTCCGGGCTGAGGAAGGAAAAAAAGGAGTGGGGGCCGGGACAGGAGGGGTATCTCAGGCAGGGAAATGGAAAGCTTCCAGAAGAGCGCCCGGGGCCAGGACCATCCTGGCTGGCCTGCAGGCAGCAAGTTGGCCTGCGTGCTGTCGCTGGTGTGGCTCCACGGCCCTTCCTCTAGGCTTTCAAGCCCTTGTACATATTCAGGTGTTTTACCTGGGAAGGGTGGGAACAGTTCAGCAGCAGCTGGCCTGGGGCTCAGCTCACGTTTACTCACAGAGGCCTCGGCATTGTCCCCCAGCTTTGCAGTGAGGACGCTCCTTGCATGGGGGGACCGGGCTGTTGGTTGTATGGAAGATGATTCCCCACCACTGACCAATTTCAGAATTGTTTACTGCTGGAACAAGTGCCTTGGTAGTGTTTTCCTCTGTATAACTGTTTGGTTTAGGTTTTTTTTTCTTTCTTGCTTCAAGTTAGATTTTATTCCTCGTTTATGTATTTATAGATATAAGCATGGGAATAATTCATTCATATAAATACATCTGTGTGAATGGAAGAACTTTCTTCTGTTTTATTTTTAAAAATTTTGAAATTTAATTTTATTTATTTCTTTATACAGCAGGTTACTATTAGTTATATATTTTATGCATATACATGTATACAGGTCCATCCCAATCTCCCAACTCATCCCACCACCACCACCCCATGGCTTCCCCCACTTGGTGTCCATACGTTTGTTCTCTACCTCTGTGTCTCTATTTCTGTCCTGCATACCAGTTCATCTGTACCATTTTTCTAGGTTCCACATATATGCATTAATATACAATATTTGTTTTTCTCTTTCTGACTTAGTTCACTCTGTATGACAGTCTCTAGATCCATCGACTTCTCTACAAATGACCCAGTTTCATTCCTTTTTATGGCTGAGCAATATTCCATTTTATATATGTACCACATCTTTATCCATTCGTCTTTCTGTGGGCATTTAGGTTGCTTCCATTACCTGGCTATTGTAAATTGTGCTGCAATGAACATTGTGGTGAATGTGTCTTTTTGATTTATGGTTTTCTCTGGGTATATGCTCAAAAGTGGGATTGCAGGCTCCTATGGTAATTCTCTTTTTAGTTATTTAAAGGAACCTCCATACTGTTCTCCATAGTGAGTGTATCAATTTACCTTCCCACCAATAGTGGAAGAGGGTTCCTTTTGTCCACACCATCCCCGGAATTTGTTGTTTGTAGATTTGCTGATGATGCCGATTCTAACAGGTGTGAGGTCATACCTCATTGTCGTTTGGATTTGCATTTCTCTAATAATTAGTGATGTTGAGCAGCTTTTCATGTGCGTCTTGGCCATCTCTGTGACTTCTTTAAAGAAACGTCTATATAGATCTTCTGCCCATTTTTGTACTGGGTTGTTTGTTTTATTAATATTAAGCTGCGTGAGCTGTTTATATATATATTGGAGATTAAACCTTTGTCCATTGATTCGTTTGCGAACGTTTTCGCCCATTCTGAGGCTTGCCTTTTTCCATTCCCGTTTTTTTAACCAAAAAAGAAAGAAAGCAAAAGAAGCAGAACACTAATGTGCGTGAAATATGCCTCTTGAAACAGTCGTTTTGAAATATGGACGTCTTTTGAATTTTTTGGTCGGTATATGACCCCAGGATTTGTTTTCAGGGCAGGTGTCATTTACAGGCCTGCAACGATTTTGAATATCCACTGACCATTAGCGCTGGGATTAAAGCTGCTGTTGTGTGAAACGGCCACAAGGTGGCAGCAGTTCTCGCTTACCAAATCTGGTTACTAGGGCCACAGAGCCTCAATGGAAGTCCTGTTCTAGATTGGAATTTAGAATGGAATGTGCCAGGAGAAAGCCCCTCAAGTTTGTCTCACTACTTCTTGTTCGTGTTTTTAATTTAATTTTTTATTTTTTATTACAGCAAGTTTGATGACAACGTTTGGCTTCTTGTAGGTGTGCAAGATGTGGTTCTTTTACACATATACATAGGTCTGTTCTTCCTGGGACCCTTTTCCCATGTACGTTATGACAGAATGTTGAGTAGTCTTCTCTTGGTATTCCGTAGGTCTTTGGTGATTATATATTTCACCTGTGTTTGTATATGTCTGTTAACCCCGATATCCTAATGAATCCAATCCTCACACCTTTCCATTGGTGAACCATAAGTTTGTTTAATGAATCTGTGATTGCCCTTCTCCGTGGAAATATCCGCCCTGGTATCAATTTTTAGGTAACACCTATAAGTGATATCCTACGATATGTGTCTTTCACTTTCTGACTTACTACAAGTCACGTGATTACCTCTAGACTCATCTACGGTGCTGCAAATGGCATTGTGTCCTTTTTTCCCTTGGCTAATATTCTGTCTTAGCGAGGTCCTTTTTCTGCAATGTGATTCCCTGAGGGCTGAGGATTAGCTGACCTGGGCAGCCTGACCCTGCCGGCAAGCCCTCCCCAGGTGTGCCTGGTTTGAGGTCAATATAAACAGCACTCCAGGCAGCAATAGCCCCTGCAGCTGTGCCTGGCTCCATATTCTCTGCCCCGTCAGCAGTCTCGGGGCTGTGCTGGTGGGAGGGTGTGAGGGTCCACGGCTTTGTTGGTGGCCCGGTGTGAGTGGGGCTCTGCTGGACTTTCTGCAGGAGTTGCCAGGCTGCCACCTGTAAAGAAGAGGATGTGTCACCCATAACTTCCACTGGAATTTCTCTCCGGGCTGAGGAAGGAAAAAAAGGAGTGGGGGCCGGGACAGGAGGGGTATCTCAGGCAGGGAAATGGAAAGCTTCCAGAAGAGCGCCCGGGGCCAGGACCATCCTGGCTGGCCTGCAGGCAGCAAGTTGGCCTGCGTGCTGTCGCTGGTGTGGCTCCACGGCCCTTCCTCTAGGCTTTCAAGCCCTTGTACATATTCAGGTGTTTTACCTGGGAAGGGTGGGAACAGTTCAGCAGCAGCTGGCCTGGGGCTCAGCTCACGTTTACTCACAGAGGCCTCGGCATGGTCCCCCAGCTTTGCAGTGAGGACGCTCCTTGCATGGGGGGACCGGGCTGTTGGTTGTATGGAAGATGATTCCCCACCACTGACCAATTTCAGAATTGTTTACTGCTGGAACAAGTGCCTTGGTAGTGTTTTCCTCTGTATAACTGTTTGGTTTAGGTTTTTTTTTCTTTCTTGCTTCAAGTTAGATTTTATTCCTCGTTTATGTATTTATAGATATAAGCATGGGAATAATTCATTCATATAAATACATCTGTGTGAATGGAAGAACTTTCTTCTGTTTTATTTTTAAAAATTTTGAAATTTAATTTTATTTATTTCTTTATACAGCAGGTTACTATTAGTTATATATTTTATGCATATACATGTATACAGGTCCATCCCAATCTCCCAACTCATCCCACCACCACCACCCCATGGCTTCCCCCACTTGGTGTCCATACGTTTGTTCTCTACCTCTGTGTCTCTATTTCTGTCCTGCATACCAGTTCATCTGTACCATTTTTCTAGGTTCCACATATATGCATTAATATACAATATTTGTTTTTCTCTTTCTGACTTAGTTCACTCTGTATGACAGTCTCTAGATCCATCGACTTCTCTACAAATGACCCAGTTTCATTCCTTTTTATGGCTGAGCAATATTCCATTTTATATATGTACCACATCTTTATCCATTCGTCTTTCTGTGGGCATTTAGGTTGCTTCCATTACCTGGCTATTGTAAATTGTGCTGCAATGAACATTGTGGTGAATGTGTCTTTTTGATTTATGGTTTTCTCTGGGTATATGCCCAAAAGTGGGATTGCAGGCTCCTATGGTAATTCTCTTTTTAGTTATTTAAAGGAACCTCCATACTGTTCTCCATAGTGAGTGTATCAATTTACCTTCCCACCAATAGTGGAAGAGGGTTCCTTTTGTCCACACCATCCCCGGAATTTGTTGTTTGTAGATTTGCTGATGATGCCGATTCTAACAGGTGTGAGGTCATACCTCATTGTCGTTTGGATTTGCATTTCTCTAATAATTAGTGATTTTGAGCAGCTTTTCATGTGCGTCTTGGCCATCTCTGTGACTTCTTTAAAGAAACGTCTGTATAGATCTTCTGCCCATTTTTGTACTGGGTTGTTTGTTTTATTAATATTAAGCTGCGTGAGCTGTTTATATATATATTGGAGATTAAACCTTTGTCCATTGATTCGTTTGCGAACGTTTTCGCCCATTCTGAGGCTTGCCTTTTTCCATTCCCGTTTTTTTAACCAAAAAAGAAAGAAAGCAAAAGAAGCAGAACACTAATGTGCGTGAAATATGCCTCTTGAAACAGTCGTTTTGAAATATGGACGTCTTTTGAATTTTTTGGTCGGTATATGACCCCAGGATTTGTTTTCAGGGCAGGTGTCATTTACAGGCCTGCAACGATTTTGAATATCCACTGACCATTAGCGCTGGGATTAAAGCTGCTGTTGTGTGAAACGGCCACAAGGTGGCAGCAGTTCTCGCTTACCAAATCTGGTTACTAGGGCCACAGAGCCTCAATGGAAGTCCTGTTCTAGATTGGAATTTAGAATGGAATGTGCCAGGAGAAAGCCCCTCAAGTTTGTCTCACTACTTCTTGTTCGTGTTTTTAATTTAATTTTTTATTTTTTATTACAGCAAGTTTGATGACAACGTTTGGCTTCTTGTAGGTGTGCAAGATGTGGTTCTTTTACACATATACATAGGTCTGTTCTTCCTGGGACCCTTTTCCCATGTACGTTATGACAGAATGTTGAGTAGTCTTCTCTTGGTATTCCGTAGGTCTTTGGTGATTATATATTTCACCTGTGTTTGTATATGTCTGTTAACCCCGATATCCTAATGAATCCAATCCTCACACCTTTCCATTGGTGAACCATAAGTTTGTTTAATGAATCTGTGATTGCCCTTCTCCGTGGAAATATCCGCCCTGGTATCAATTTTTAGGTAACACCTATAAGTGATATCCTACGATATGTGTCTTTCACTTTCTGACTTACTACAAGTCACGTGATTACCTCTAGACTCATCTACGGTGCTGCAAATGGCATTGTGTCCTTTTTTCCCTTGGCTAATATTCTGTCTTAGCGAGGTCCTTTTTCTGCAATGTGATTCCCTGAGGGCTGAGGATTAGCTGACCTGGGCAGCCTGACCCTGCCGGCAAGCCCTCCCCAGGTGTGCCTGGTTTGAGGTCAATATAAACAGCACTCCAGGCAGCAATAGCCCCTGCAGCTGTGCCTGACACCATACTCTCTGCCCCGTCAGCAGTCTCGGGGCTGTGCTGGTGGGAGGGTGTGAGGGTCCACGGCTTTGTTGGTGGCCCGGTGTGAGTGGGGCTCTGCTGGACTTTCTGCAGGAGTTGCCAGGCTGCCACCTGTAAAGAAGAGGATGTGTCACCCATAATTTCCACTGGAATTTCTCTCCGGGCTGAGGAAGGAAAAAAAGGAGTGGGGGCCAGGATAGGAGGGGTATCTCAGGCAGGGAAATGGAAAGCTTCCAGAAGAGCGCCCGGGGCCAGGACCATCCTGGCTGACCTGCAGGCAGCAAGTTGGCCTGTGTGCTGTCGCTGGTGTGGCTCCACGGCCCTTCCTCTAGGCTTTCAAGCCCTTGTACATATTCAGGTGTTTTACCTTGGAAGGGTGGGAACAGTTCAGTAGCAGCTGGCCTGGGGCTCAGCTCACGTTTACTCACAGAGGCCTCGGCATGGTCCCCCAGCTTTGCAATGAGGACGCTCCTTGCATGGGGGGGCGGGGCTGCTGGCTGTATGGGAGATGATTCCCCACCTCTGCCCAATTTCAGAATTGTTTACCGTTGGAGCAAGTGCCTTGGTAGGGTTTTCCTCTGTATAACTGTTTGGTTTAGGTTTTTTTTTTCTTTTTTCGTTCAAGTTAGATTTTATTCCTCTTTTATATATTTATAGATATAAGCATGGGAATAATTCATTCATATAAATACATCTGTGTGAATGGAAGAACTTTTTCCTGTTTTTTTTTTAATTTTGAAATTTAATTTTGTTTATTTCTTTATATAGCAGGTTACTATTACTTATATATTTTATGCATATACATGTATACAGGTCCATCCCAATCTCCCAACTCATCCCACCACCACCACTCCATGGCTTCCCCCACTTGGTGTCCATACGTTTGTTCTCTACCTCTGTGTCTCTATTTCTGCCCTGCAAACCAGTTCATCTGTACCATTTTTCTAGGTTCCACCTATATGCATTAATATACAATATTTGTTTTTCTCTTTCTGACTTACTTCACTCTGTATGACAGTCTCTAGATCCATCGACTTCTACAAATGAACCAGTTTCATTCCTTTTTATGGCTGAGTAATATTCCATTTTATATATGTACCACATCTTTATCCATTCGTCTGTCTGTGGGCATTTAGGTTGCTTCCATTACCTGGCTATTGTAAATAGTGCTGCAATGAACATTGTGGTGAATGTGTCTTTTTGATTTATGGTTTTCTCTGGGTATATGCCCAGAAGTGGGATTGCTGGATCCTATGGTAATTCTCTTTTTAGTTTTTTAAAGGAAGCTCCATACTGTTCTCCATAGTGACTGTATCAATTTACCTTCCCACCAATAGTGGAAGAGGGTTCCTTTTGTCCACTCCCTCCCCAGAATTTGTTGTTTGTAGATTTTCTGATGATGCTGATTCTAAGAGGTGTGAGGTCATACCTCATTGTCATTTGGATTTGCATTTCTCTAATAATTAGTGATGTTGAACAGCTTTTCATGTGCGACTTGGCCATCTCTGTGACTTCTTTGAAGAAACGTCTATTTAGATCTTCTGCCCATTTTTATACTGGGTTGTTTGTTTTATTAATATTAAGCTGCGTGAGCTGTTTATATATATTGGAGATTAAACCTTTGTCCATTGATTCGTTTGCGAACGTTTTCGCCCATTCTGAGGGTTGCCTTTTTCCATCCCCGTTTTTTATCCAAAAAAGAAAGAAAGCAAAAGAAGCAGAACACTAATGTGCGTGAAATATGCCTCTTGAAACTGTCGTTTTGAAATATGGACGTCTTTTGAATTTTTTGGTCGATATATGACCCCAGGATTTGTTTTCAGGGCAGGTGTCATTTACAGGCCTGCAACGATTTTGAATATCCACTGACCATTAGCGCTGGGATTAAAGCTGCTGTGTGTGAAACGGCCACAAGGTGGCAGCAGTTCTCGCTTACCAAATCTGGTTACTAGGGCCACAGAGTCTCAATGGAAGTCCTGTTCTAGATTGGAATTTAGAATGGAATGTGCCAGGAGAAAGCCCCTCAAGTTTGTCTCACTACTTCTTGTTCGTGTTTTTAATTTAATTTTTTATTTTTTATTACAGCAAGTTTGATGACAACGTTTGGCTTCTTGTAAGTGTGCAAGATGTGGTTCTTTTACACATATACATAGGTCTGTTCTTCCTGGGACCCTTTTCCCATGTACGTTATGACAGAATGTTGAGTAGTCTTCTCTTGGTATTCCGTAGGTCTTTGGTGATTATATATTTCACCTGTGTTTGTATATGTCTGTTAACCCCGATATCCTAATGAATCCAATCCTCACACCTTTCCATTGGTGAACCATAAGTTTGTTTAATGAATCTGTGATTGCCCTTCTCCGTGGAAATATCCGCCCTGGTATCAATTTTTAGGTAACACCTATAAGTGATATCCTACGATATGTGTCTTTCACTTTCTGACTTACTACAAGTCACGTGATTACCTCTAGACTCATCTACGGTGCTGCAAATGGCATTGTGTCCTTTTTTCCCTTGGCTAATATTCTGTCTTAGCGAGGTCCTTTTTCTGCAATGTGATTCCCTGAGGGCTGAGGATTAGCTGACCTGGGCAGCCTGACCCTGCCGGCAAGCCCTCCCCAGGTGTGCCTGGTTTGAGGTCAATATAAACAGCACTCCAGGCAGCAATAGCCCCTGCAGCTGTGCCTGGCTCCATATTCTCTGCCCCGTCAGCAGTCTCGGGGCTGTGCTGGTGGGAGGGTGTGAGGGTCCACGGCTTTGTTGGTGGCCCGGTGTGAGTGGGGCTCTGCTGGACTTTCTGCAGGAGTTGCCAGGCTGCCACCTGTAAAGAAGAGGATGTGTCACCCATAACTTCCACTGGAATTTCTCTCCGGGCTGAGGAAGGAAAAAAAGGAGTGGGGGCCGGGACAGGAGGGGTATCTCAGGCAGGGAAATGGAAAGCTTCCAGAAGAGCGCCCGGGGCCAGGACCATCCTGGCTGGCCTGCAGGCAGCAAGTTGGCCTGCGTGCTGTCGCTGGTGTGGCTCCACGGCCCTTCCTCTAGGCTTTCAAGCCCTTGTACATATTCAGGTGTTTTACCTGGGAAGGGTGGGAACAGTTCAGCAGCAGCTGGCCTGGGGCTCAGCTCACGTTTACTCACAGAGGCCTCGGCATGGTCCCACAGCTTTGCAGTGAGGACGCTCCTTGCATGGGGGGACCGGGCTGTTGGTTGTATGGAAGATGATTCCCCACCACTGACCAATTTCAGAATTGTTTACTGCTGGAACAAGTGCCTTGGTAGTGTTTTCCTCTGTATAACTGTTTGGTTTAGGTTTTTTTTTCTTTCTTGCTTCAAGTTAGATTTTATTCCTCGTTTATGTATTTATAGATATAAGCATGGGAATAATTCATTCATATAAATACATCTGTGTGAATGGAAGAACTTTCTTCTGTTTTATTTTTTAAAATTTTGAAATTTAATTTTATTTATTTCTTTATACAGCAGGTTACTATTAGTTATATATTTTATGCATATACATGTATACAGGTCCATCCCAATCTCCCAACTCATCCCACCACCACCACCCCATGGCTTCCCCCACTTGGTGTCCATACGTTTGTTCTCTACCTCTGTGTCTCTATTTCTGTCCTGCATACCAGTTCATCTGTACCATTTTTCTAGGTTCCACATATATGCATTAATATACAATATTTGTTTTTCTCTTTCTGACTTAGTTCACTCTGTATGACAGTCTCTAGATCCATCGACTTCTCTACAAATGACCCAGTTTCATTCCTTTTTATGGCTGAGCAATATTCCATTTTATATATGTACCACATCTTTATCCATTCGTCTTTCTGTGGGCATTTAGGTTGCTTCCATTACCTGGCTATTGTAAATTGTGCTGCAATGAACATTGTGGTGAATGTGTCTTTTTGATTTATGGTTTTCTCTGGGTATATGCCCAAAAGTGGGATTGCAGGCTCCTATGGTAATTCTCTTTTTAGTTATTTAAAGGAACCTCCATACTGTTCTCCATAGTGAGTGTATCAATTTACCTTCCCACCAATAGTGGAAGAGGGTTCCTTTTGTCCACACCATCCCCGGAATTTGTTGTTTGTAGATTTGCTGATGATGCCGATTCTAACAGGTGTGAGGTCATACCTCATTGTCGTTTGGATTTGCATTTCTCTAATAATTAGTGATTTTGAGCAGCTTTTCATGTGCGTCTTGGCCATCTCTGTGACTTCTTTAAAGAAACGTCTGTATAGATCTTCTGCCCATTTTTGTACTGGGTTGTTTGTTTTATTAATATTAAGCTGCGTGAGCTGTTTATATATATATTGGAGATTAAACCTTTGTCCATTGATTCGTTTGCGAACGTTTTCGCCCATTCTGAGGCTTGCCTTTTTCCATTCCCGTTTTTTTAACCAAAAAAGAAAGAAAGCAAAAGAAGCAGAACACTAATGTGCGTGAAATATGCCTCTTGAAACAGTCGTTTTGAAATATGGACGTCTTTTGAATTTTTTGGTCGGTATATGACCCCAGGATTTGTTTTCAGGGCAGGTGTCATTTACAGGCCTGCAACGATTTTGAATATCCACTGACCATTAGCGCTGGGATTAAAGCTGCTGTTGTGTGAAACGGCCACAAGGTGGCAGCAGTTCTCGCTTACCAAATCTGGTTACTAGGGCCACAGAGCCTCAATGGAAGTCCTGTTCTAGATTGGAATTTAGAATGGAATGTGCCAGGAGAAAGCCCCTCAAGTTTGTCTCACTACTTCTTGTTCGTGTTTTTAATTTAATTTTTTATTTTTTATTACAGCAAGTTTGATGACAACGTTTGGCTTCTTGTAGGTGTGCAAGATGTGGTTCTTTTACACATATACATAGGTCTGTTCTTCCTGGGACCCTTTTCCCATGTACGTTATGACAGAATGTTGAGTAGTCTTCTCTTGGTATTCCGTAGGTCTTTGGTGATTATATATTTCACCTGTGTTTGTATATGTCTGTTAACCCCGATATCCTAATGAATCCAATCCTCACACCTTTCCATTGGTGAACCATAAGTTTGTTTAATGAATCTGTGATTGCCCTTCTCCGTGGAAATATCCGCCCTGGTATCAATTTTTAGGTAACACCTATAAGTGATATCCTACGATATGTGTCTTTCACTTTCTGACTTACTACAAGTCACGTGATTACCTCTAGACTCATCTACGGTGCTGCAAATGGCATTGTGTCCTTTTTTCCCTTGGCTAATATTCTGTCTTAGCGAGGTCCTTTTTCTGCAATGTGATTCCCTGAGGGCTGAGGATTAGCTGACCTGGGCAGCCTGACCCTGCCGGCAAGCCCTCCCCAGGTGTGCCTGGTTTGAGGTCAATATAAACAGCACTCCAGGCAGCAATAGCCCCTGCAGCTGTGCCTGACACCATACTCTCTGCCCCGTCAGCAGTCTCGGGGCTGTGCTGGTGGGAGGGTGTGAGGGTCCACGGCTTTGTTGGTGGCCCGGTGTGAGTGGGGCTCTGCTGGACTTTCTGCAGGAGTTGCCAGGCTGCCACCTGTAAAGAAGAGGATGTGTCACCCATAATTTCCACTGGAATTTCTCTCCGGGCTGAGGAAGGAAAAAAAGGAGTGGGGGCCAGGATAGGAGGGGTATCTCAGGCAGGGAAATGGAAAGCTTCCAGAAGAGCGCCCGGGGCCAGGACCATCCTGGCTGGTCTGCAGGCAGAAAGTTGGCCTGCATGCTGTCGCTGGTGTGCCTCCACGGCCCTTCCTCTAGGCTTTCAAGCCCTTGTACATATTCAGGTGTTTTACCTGGGAAGGGTGGGAACAGTTCAGTAGCAGCTGGCCTGGGGCTCAGCTCACGTTTACTCACAGAGGCCTCGGCATGGTCCCCCAGCTTTGCAATGAGGACGCTCCTTGCATGGGGGGGCGGGGCTGCTGGCTGTATGGGAGATGATTCCCCACCTCTGCCCAATTTCAGAATTGTTTACCGTTGGAGCAAGTGCCTTGGTAGGGTTTTCCTCTGTATAACTGTTTGGTTTAGGTTTTTTTTTTCTTTTTTCGTTCAAGTTAGATTTTATTCCTCTTTTATATATTTATAGATATAAGCATGGGAATAATTCATTCATACAAATACATCTGTGTGAATGGAAGTACTTTTTCCTGTTTTTTTTTTAATTTTGAAATTTAATTTTGTTTATTTCTTTATATAGCAGGTTACTATTACTTATATATTTTATGCATATACATGTATACAGGTCCATCCCAATCTCCCAACTCATCCCACCACCACCACCCCATGGCTTCCCCCACTTGGTGTCCATACGTTTGTTCTCTACCTCTGTGTCTCTATTTCTGCCCTGCAAACCAGTTCATCTGTACCATTTTTCTAGGTTCCACCTATATGCATTAATATACAATATTTGTTTTTCTCTTTCTGACTTACTTCACTCTGTATGACAGTCTCTAGATCCATCGACTTCTACAAATGAACCAGTTTCATTCCTTTTTATGGCTGAGTAATATTCCATTTTATATATGTACCACATCTTTATCCATTCGTCTGTCTGTGGGCATTTAGGTTGCTTCCATTACCTGGCTATTGTAAATAGTGCTGCAATGAACATTGTGGTGAATGTGTCTTTTTGATTTATGGTTTTCTCTGGGTATATGCCCAGAAGTGGGATTGCTGGATCATATGGTAATTCTCTTTTTAGTTTTTTAAAGGAAGCTCCATACTGTTCTCCATAGTGACTGTATCAATTTACCTTCCCACCAATAGTGGAAGAGGGTTCCTTTTGTCCACTCCCTCCCCAGAATTTGTTGTTTGTAGATTTTCTGATGATGCTGATTCTAAGAGGTGTGAGGTCATACCTCATTGTCATTTGGATTTGCATTTCTCTAATAATTAGTGATGTTGAACAGCTTTTCATGTGCGACTTGGCCATCTCTGTGACTTCTTTGAAGAAACGTCTATTTAGATCTTCTGCCCATTTTTGTACTGGGTTGTTTGTTTTATTAATATTAAGCTGCATGAGCTGTTTATATATATTGGAGATTAAACCTTTGTCCATTGATTCGTTTGCGAACGTTTTCGCCCATTCTGAGGGTTGCCTTTTTCCATCCCCGTTTTTTATCCAAAAAAGAAAGAAAGCAAAAGAAGCAGAACACTAATGTGCGTGAAATATGCCTCTTGAAACTGTCGTTTTGAAATATGGACGTCTTTTGAATTTTTTGGTCGATATATGACCCCAGGATTTGTTTTCAGGGCAGGTGTCATTTACAGGCCTGCAACGATTTTGAATATCCACTGACCATTAGCGCTGGGATTAAAGCTGCTGTTGTGTGAAACGGCCACAAGGTGGCAGCAGTTCTCGCTTACCAAATCTGGTTACTAGGGCCACAGAGTCTCAATGGAAGTCCTGTTCTAGATTGGAATTTAGAATGGAATGTGCCAGGAGAGAGCCCCTCATGTTTGTCTCACTACTTCTTGTTCGTGTTTTTAATTTAATTTTTTATTTTTTATTACAGCAAGTTTGATGACAACGTTTGGCTTCTTGTAAGTGTGCAAGATGTGGTTCTTTTACACATATACATAGGTCTGTTCTTCCTGGGACCCTTTTCCCATGTACGTTATGACAGAATGTTGAGTAGTCTTCTCTTGGTATTCCGTAGGTCTTTGGTGATTATATATTTCACCTGTGTTTGTATATGTCTGTTAACCCCGATATCCTAATGAATCCAATCCTCACACCTTTCCATTGGTGAACCATAAGTTTGTTTAATGAATCTGTGATTGCCCTTCTCCGTGGAAATATCCGCCCTGGTATCAATTTTTAGGTAACACCTATAAGTGATATCCTACGATATGTGTCTTTCACTTTCTGACTTACTACAAGTCACGTGATTACCTCTAGACTCATCTACGGTGCTGCAAATGGCATTGTGTCCTTTTTTCCCTTGGCTAATATTCTGTCTTAGCGAGGTCCTTTTTCTGCAATGTGATTCCCTGAGGGCTGAGGATTAGCTGACCTGGGCAGCCTGACCCTGCCGGCAAGCCCTCCCCAGGTGTGCCTGGTTTGAGGTCAATATAAACAGCACTCCAGGCAGCAATAGCCCCTGCAGCTGTGCCTGGCTCCATATTCTCTGCCCCGTCAGCAGTCTCGGGGCTGTGCTGGTGGGAGGGTGTGAGGGTCCACGGCTTTGTTGGTGGCCCGGTGTGAGTGGGGCTCTGCTGGACTTTCTGCAGGAGTTGCCAGGCTGCCACCTGTAAAGAAGAGGATGTGTCACCCATAACTTCCACTGGAATTTCTCTCCGGGCTGAGGAAGGAAAAAAAGGAGTGGGGGCCGGGACAGGAGGGGTATCTCAGGCAGGGAAATGGAAAGCTTCCAGAAGAGCGCCCGGGGCCAGGACCATCCTGGCTGGCCTGCAGGCAGCAAGTTGGCCTGCGTGCTGTCGCTGGTGTGGCTCCACGGCCCTTCCTCTAGGCTTTCAAGCCCTTGTACATATTCAGGTGTTTTACCTGGGAAGGGTGGGAACAGTTCAGCAGCAGCTGGCCTGGGGCTCAGCTCACGTTTACTCACAGAGGCCTCGGCATGGTCCCACAGCTTTGCAGTGAGGACGCTCCTTGCATGGGGGGACCGGGCTGTTGGTTGTATGGAAGATGATTCCCCACCACTGACCAATTTCAGAATTGTTTACTGCTGGAACAAGTGCCTTGGTAGTGTTTTCCTCTGTATAACTGTTTGGTTTAGGTTTTTTTTTCTTTCTTGCTTCAAGTTAGATTTTATTCCTCGTTTATGTATTTATAGATATAAGCATGGGAATAATTCATTCATATAAATACATCTGTGTGAATGGAAGAACTTTCTTCTGTTTTATTTTTAAAAATTTTGAAATTTAATTTTATTTATTTCTTTATACAGCAGGTTACTATTAGTTATATATTTTATGCATATACATGTATACAGGTCCATCCCAATCTCCCAACTCATCCCACCACCACCACCCCATGGCTTCCCCCACTTGGTGTCCATACGTTTGTTCTCTACCTCTGTGTCTCTATTTCTGTCCTGCATACCAGTTCATCTGTACCATTTTTCTAGGTTCCACATATATGCATTAATATACAATATTTGTTTTTCTCTTTCTGACTTAGTTCACTCTGTATGACAGTCTCTAGATCCATCGACTTCTCTACAAATGACCCAGTTTCATTCCTTTTTATGGCTGAGCAATATTCCATTTTATATATGTACCACATCTTTATCCATTCGTCTTTCTGTGGGCATTTAGGTTGCTTCCATTACCTGGCTATTGTAAATTGTGCTGCAATGAACATTGTGGTGAATGTGTCTTTTTGATTTATGGTTTTCTCTGGGTATATGCCCAAAAGTGGGATTGCAGGCTCCTATGGTAATTCTCTTTTTAGTTATTTAAAGGAACCTCCATACTGTTCTCCATAGTGAGTGTATCAATTTACCTTCCCACCAATAGTGGAAGAGGGTTCCTTTTGTCCACACCATCCCCGGAATTTGTTGTTTGTAGATTTGCTGATGATGCCGATTCTAACAGGTGTGAGGTCATACCTCATTGTCGTTTGGATTTGCATTTCTCTAATAATTAGTGATTTTGAGCAGCTTTTCATGTGCGTCTTGGCCATCTCTGTGACTTCTTTAAAGAAACGTCTGTATAGATCTTCTGCCCATTTTTGTACTGGGTTGTTTGTTTTATTAATATTAAGCTGCGTGAGCTGTTTATATATATATTGGAGATTAAACCTTTGTCCATTGATTCGTTTGCGAACGTTTTCGCCCATTCTGAGGCTTGCCTTTTTCCATTCCCGTTTTTTTAACCAAAAAAGAAAGAAAGCAAAAGAAGCAGAACACTAATGTGCGTGAAATATGCCTCTTGAAACAGTCGTTTTGAAATATGGACGTCTTTTGAATTTTTTGGTCGGTATATGACCCCAGGATTTGTTTTCAGGGCAGGTGTCATTTACAGGCCTGCAACGATTTTGAATATCCACTGACCATTAGCGCTGGGATTAAAGCTGCTGTTGTGTGAAACGGCCACAAGGTGGCAGCAGTTCTCGCTTACCAAATCTGGTTACTAGGGCCACAGAGCCTCAATGGAAGTCCTGTTCTAGATTGGAATTTAGAATGGAATGTGCCAGGAGAAAGCCCCTCAAGTTTGTCTCACTACTTCTTGTTCGTGTTTTTAATTTAATTTTTTATTTTTTATTACAGCAAGTTTGATGACAACGTTTGGCTTCTTGTAGGTGTGCAAGATGTGGTTCTTTTACACATATACATAGGTCTGTTCTTCCTGGGACCCTTTTCCCATGTACGTTATGACAGAATGTTGAGTAGTCTTCTCTTGGTATTCCGTAGGTCTTTGGTGATTATATATTTCACCTGTGTTTGTATATGTCTGTTAACCCCGATATCCTAATGAATCCAATCCTCACACCTTTCCATTGGTGAACCATAAGTTTGTTTAATGAATCTGTGATTGCCCTTCTCCGTGGAAATATCCGCCCTGGTATCAATTTTTAGGTAACACCTATAAGTGATATCCTACGATATGTGTCTTTCACTTTCTGACTTACTACAAGTCACGTGATTACCTCTAGACTCATCTACGGTGCTGCAAATGGCATTGTGTCCTTTTTTCCCTTGGCTAATATTCTGTCTTAGCGAGGTCCTTTTTCTGCAATGTGATTCCCTGAGGGCTGAGGATTAGCTGACCTGGGCAGCCTGACCCTGCCGGCAAGCCCTCCCCAGGTGTGCCTGGTTTGAGGTCAATATAAACAGCACTCCAGGCAGCAATAGCCCCTGCAGCTGTGCCTGACACCATACTCTCTGCCCCGTCAGCAGTCTCGGGGCTGTGCTGGTGGGAGGGTGTGAGGGTCCACGGCTTTGTTGGTGGCCCGGTGTGAGTGGGGCTCTGCTGGACTTTCTGCAGGAGTTGCCAGGCTGCCACCTGTAAAGAAGAGGATGTGTCACCCATAATTTCCACTGGAATTTCTCTCCGGGCTGAGGAAGGAAAAAAAGGAGTGGGGGCCAGGATAGGAGGGGTATCTCAGGCAGGGAAATGGAAAGCTTCCAGAAGAGCGCCCGGGGCCAGGACCATCCTGGCTGGTCTGCAGGCAGAAAGTTGGCCTGCATGCTGTCGCTGGTGTGCCTCCACGGCCCTTCCTCTAGGCTTTCAAGCCCTTGTACATATTCAGGTGTTTTACCTGGGAAGGGTGGGAACAGTTCAGTAGCAGCTGGCCTGGGGCTCAGCTCACGTTTACTCACAGAGGCCTCGGCATGGTCCCCCAGCTTTGCAATGAGGACGCTCCTTGCATGGGGGGGCGGGGCTGCTGGCTGTATGGGAGATGATTCCCCACCTCTGCCCAATTTCAGAATTGTTTACCGTTGGAGCAAGTGCCTTGGTAGGGTTTTCCTCTGTATAACTGTTTGGTTTAGGTTTTTTTTTTCTTTTTTCGTTCAAGTTAGATTTTATTCCTCTTTTATATATTTATAGATATAAGCATGGGAATAATTCATTCATACAAATACATCTGTGTGAATGGAAGTACTTTTTCCTGTTTTTTTTTTAATTTTGAAATTTAATTTTGTTTATTTCTTTATATAGCAGGTTACTATTACTTATATATTTTATGCATATACATGTATACAGGTCCATCCCAATCTCCCAACTCATCCCACCACCACCACCCCATGGCTTCCCCCACTTGGTGTCCATACGTTTGTTCTCTACCTCTGTGTCTCTATTTCTGCCCTGCAAACCAGTTCATCTGTACCATTTTTCTAGGTTCCACCTATATGCATTAATATACAATATTTGTTTTTCTCTTTCTGACTTACTTCACTCTGTATGACAGTCTCTAGATCCATCGACTTCTACAAATGTACCAGTTTCATTCCTTTTTATGGCTGAGTAATATTCCATTTTATATATGTACCACATCTTTATCCATTCGTCTGTCTGTGGGCATTTAGGTTGCTTCCATTACCTGGCTATTGTAAATAGTGCTGCAATGAACATTGTGGTGAATGTGTCTTTTTGATTTATGGTTTTCTCTGGGTATATGCCCAGAAGTGGGATTGCTGGATCATATGGTAATTCTCTTTTTAGTTTTTTAAAGGAAGCTCCATACTGTTCTCCATAGTGACTGTATCAATTTACCTTCCCACCAATAGTGGAAGAGGGTTCCTTTTGTCCACTCCCTCCCCAGAATTTGTTGTTTGTAGATTTTCTGATGATGCTGATTCTAAGAGGTGTGAGGTCATACCTCATTGTCATTTGGATTTGCATTTCTCTAATAATTAGTGATGTTGAACAGCTTTTCATGTGCGACTTGGCCATCTCTGTGACTTCTTTGAAGAAACGTCTATTTAGATCTTCTGCCCATTTTTGTACTGGGTTGTTTGTTTTATTAATATTAAGCTGCATGAGCTGTTTATATATATTGGAGATTAAACCTTTGTCCATTGATTCGTTTGCGAACGTTTTCGCCCATTCTGAGGGTTGCCTTTTTCCATCCCCGTTTTTTATCCAAAAAAGAAAGAAAGCAAAAGAAGCAGAACACTAATGTGCGTGAAATATGCCTCTTGAAACTGTCGTTTTGAAATATGGACGTCTTTTGAATTTTTTGGTCGATATATGACCCCAGGATTTGTTTTCAGGGCAGGTGTCATTTACAGGCCTGCAACGATTTTGAATATCCACTGACCATTAGCGCTGGGATTAAAGCTGCTGTTGTGTGAAACGGCCACAAGGTGGCAGCAGTTCTCGCTTACCAAATCTGGTTACTAGGGCCACAGAGTCTCAATGGAAGTCCTGTTCTAGATTGGAATTTAGAATGGAATGTGCCAGGAGAGAGCCCCTCATGTTTGTCTCACTACTTCTTGTTCGTGTTTTTAATTTAATTTTTTATTTTTTATTACAGCAAGTTTGATGACAACGTTTGGCTTCTTGTAAGTGTGCAAGATGTGGTTCTTTTACACATATACATAGGTCTGTTCTTCCTGGGACCCTTTTCCCATGTACGTTATGACAGAATGTTGAGTAGTCTTCTCTTGGTATTCCGTAGGTCTTTGGTGATTATATATTTCACCTGTGTTTGTATATGTCTGTTAACCCCGATATCCTAATGAATCCAATCCTCACACCTTTCCATTGGTGAACCATAAGTTTGTTTAATGAATCTGTGATTGCCCTTCTCCGTGGAAATATCCGCCCTGGTATCAATTTTTAGGTAACACCTATAAGTGATATCCTACGATATGTGTCTTTCACTTTCTGACTTACTACAAGTCACGTGATTACCTCTAGACTCATCTACGGTGCTGCAAATGGCATTGTGTCCTTTTTTCCCTTGGCTAATATTCTGTCTTAGCGAGGTCCTTTTTCTGCAATGTGATTCCCTGAGGGCTGAGGATTAGCTGACCTGGGCAGCCTGACCCTGCCGGCAAGCCCTCCCCAGGTGTGCCTGGTTTGAGGTCAATATAAACAGCACTCCAGGCAGCAATAGCCCCTGCAGCTGTGCCTGGCTCCATATTCTCTGCCCCGTCAGCAGTCTCGGGGCTGTGCTGGTGGGAGGGTGTGAGGGTCCACGGCTTTGTTGGTGGCCCGGTGTGAGTGGGGCTCTGCTGGACTTTCTGCAGGAGTTGCCAGGCTGCCACCTGTAAAGAAGAGGATGTGTCACCCATAACTTCCACTGGAATTTCTCTCCGGGCTGAGGAAGGAAAAAAAGGAGTGGGGGCCGGGACAGGAGGGGTATCTCAGGCAGGGAAATGGAAAGCTTCCAGAAGAGCGCCCGGGGCCAGGACCATCCTGGCTGGCCTGCAGGCAGCAAGTTGGCCTGCGTGCTGTCGCTGGTGTGGCTCCACGGCCCTTCCTCTAGGCTTTCAAGCCCTTGTACATATTCAGGTGTTTTACCTGGGAAGGGTGGGAACAGTTCAGCAGCAGCTGGCCTGGGGCTCAGCTCACGTTTACTCACAGAGGCCTCGGCATGGTCCCACAGCTTTGCAGTGAGGACGCTCCTTGCATGGGGGGACCGGGCTGTTGGTTGTATGGAAGATGATTCCCCACCACTGACCAATTTCAGAATTGTTTACTGCTGGAACAAGTGCCTTGGTAGTGTTTTCCTCTGTATAACTGTTTGGTTTAGGTTTTTTTTTCTTTCTTGCTTCAAGTTAGATTTTATTCCTCGTTTATGTATTTATAGATATAAGCATGGGAATAATTCATTCATATAAATACATCTGTGTGAATGGAAGAACTTTCTTCTGTTTTATTTTTAAAAATTTTGAAATTTAATTTTATTTATTTCTTTATACAGCAGGTTACTATTAGTTATATATTTTATGCATATACATGTATACAGGTCCATCCCAATCTCCCAACTCATCCCACCACCACCACCCCATGGCTTCCCCCACTTGGTGTCCATACGTTTGTTCTCTACCTCTGTGTCTCTATTTCTGTCCTGCATACCAGTTCATCTGTACCATTTTTCTAGGTTCCACATATATGCATTTATATACAATATTTGTTTTTCTCTTTCTGACTTAGTTCACTCTGTATGACAGTCTCTAGATCCATCGACTTCTCTACAAATGACCCAGTTTCATTCCTTTTATGGCTGAGCAATATTCCATTTTATATATGTACCACATCTTTATCCATTCGTCTTTCTGTGGGCATTTAGGTTGCTTCCATTACCTGGCTATTGTAAATTGTGCTGCAATGAACATTGTGGTGAATGTGTCTTTTTGATTTATGGTTTTCTCTGGGTATATGCCCAAAAGTGGGATTGCAGGCTCCTATGGTAATTCTCTTTTTAGTTATTTAAAGGAACCTCCATACTGTTCTCCATAGTGAGTGTATCAATTTACCTTCCCACCAATAGTGGAAGAGGGTTCCTTTTGTCCACACCATCCCCGGAATTTGTTGTTTGTAGATTTGCTGATGATGCCGATTCTAACAGGTGTGAGGTCATACCTCATTGTCGTTTGGATTTGCATTTCTCTAATAATTAGTGATTTTGAGCAGCTTTTCATGTGCGTCTTGGCCATCTCTGTGACTTCTTTAAAGAAACGTCTGTATAGATCTTCTGCCCATTTTTGTACTGGGTTGTTTGTTTTATTAATATTAAGCTGCGTGAGCTGTTTATATATATATTGGAGATTAAACCTTTGTCCATTGATTCGTTTGCGAACGTTTTCGCCCATTCTGAGGCTTGCCTTTTTCCATTCCCGTTTTTTTAACCAAAAAAGAAAGAAAGCAAAAGAAGCAGAACACTAATGTGCGTGAAATATGCCTCTTGAAACAGTCGTTTTGAAATATGGACGTCTTTTGAATTTTTTGGTCGGTATATGACCCCAGGATTTGTTTTCAGGGCAGGTGTCATTTACAGGCCTGCAACGATTTTGAATATCCACTGACCATTAGCGCTGGGATTAAAGCTGCTGTTGTGTGAAACGGCCACAAGGTGGCAGCAGTTCTCGCTTACCAAATCTGGTTACTAGGGCCACAGAGCCTCAATGGAAGTCCTGTTCTAGATTGGAATTTAGAATGGAATGTGCCAGGAGAAAGCCCCTCAAGTTTGTCTCACTACTTCTTGTTCGTGTTTTTAATTTAATTTTTTATTTTTTATTACAGCAAGTTTGATGACAACGTTTGGCTTCTTGTAGGTGTGCAAGATGTGGTTCTTTTACACATATACATAGGTCTGTTCTTCCTGGGACCCTTTTCCCATGTACGTTATGACAGAATGTTGAGTAGTCTTCTCTTGGTATTCCGTAGGTCTTTGGTGATTATATATTTCACCTGTGTTTGTATATGTCTGTTAACCCCGATATCCTAATGAATCCAATCCTCACACCTTTCCATTGGTGAACCATAAGTTTGTTTAATGAATCTGTGATTGCCCTTCTCCGTGGAAATATCCGCCCTGGTATCAATTTTTAGGTAACACCTATAAGTGATATCCTACGATATGTGTCTTTCACTTTCTGACTTACTACAAGTCACGTGATTACCTCTAGACTCATCTACGGTGCTGCAAATGGCATTGTGTCCTTTTTTCCCTTGGCTAATATTCTGTCTTAGCGAGGTCCTTTTTCTGCAATGTGATTCCCTGAGGGCTGAGGATTAGCTGACCTGGGCAGCCTGACCCTGCCGGCAAGCCCTCCCCAGGTGTGCCTGGTTTGAGGTCAATATAAACAGCACTCCAGGCAGCAATAGCCCCTGCAGCTGTGCCTGACACCATACTCTCTGCCCCGTCAGCAGTCTCGGGGCTGTGCTGGTGGGAGGGTGTGAGGGTCCACGGCTTTGTTGGTGGCCCGGTGTGAGTGGGGCTCTGCTGGACTTTCTGCAGGAGTTGCCAGGCTGCCACCTGTAAAGAAGAGGATGTGTCACCCATAATTTCCACTGGAATTTCTCTCCGGGCTGAGGAAGGAAAAAAAGGAGTGGGGGCCAGGATAGGAGGGGTATCTCAGGCAGGGAAATGGAAAGCTTCCAGAAGAGCGCCCGGGGCCAGGACCATCCTGGCTGGTCTGCAGGCAGAAAGTTGGCCTGCATGCTGTCGCTGGTGTGGCTCCACGGCCCTTCCTCTAGGCTTTCAAGCCCTTGTACATATTCAGGTGTTTTACCTTGGAAGGGTGGGAACAGTTCAGTAGCAGCTGGCCTGGGGCTCAGCTCACGTTTACTCACAGAGGCCTCGGCATGGTCCCCCAGCTTTGCAATGAGGACGCTCCTTGCATGGGGGGGCGGGGCTGCTGGCTGTATGGGAGATGATTCCCCACCTCTGCCCAATTTCAGAATTGTTTACCTTTGGAGCAAGTGCCTTGGTAGGGTTTTCCTCTGTATAACTGTTTGGTTTAGGTTTTTTTTTTCTTTTTTCGTTCAAGTTAGATTTTATTCCTCTTTTATATATTTATAGATATAAGCATGGGAATAATTCATTCATATAAATACATCTGTGTGAATGGAAGAACTTTTTCCTGTTTTATTTTTTAAAATTTTGAAATTTAATTTTGTTTATTTCTTTATATAGCAGGTTACTATTACTTATATATTTTATGCATATACATGTATACAGGTCCATCCCAATCTCCCAACTCATCCCACCACCACCACCCCATGGCTTCCCCCACTTGGTGTCCATACGTTTGTTCTCTACCTCTGTGTCTCTATTTCTGCCCTGCAAACCAGTTCATCTGTACCATTTTTCTAGGTTCCACCTATATGCATTAATATACAATATTTGTTTTTCTCTTTCTGACTTACTTCACTCTGTATGACAGTCTCTAGATCCATCGACTTCTACAAATGAACCAGTTTCATTCCTTTTTATGGCTGAGTAATATTCCATTTTATATATGTACCACATCTTTATCCATTCGTCTGTCTGTGGGCATTTAGGTTGCTTCCATTACCTGGCTATTGTAAATAGTGCTGCAATGAACATTGTGGTGAATGTGTCTTTTTGATTTATGGTTTTCTCTGGGTATATGCCCAGAAGTGGGATTGCTGGATCCTATGGTAATTCTCTTTTTAGTTTTTTAAAGGAAGCTCCATACTGTTCTCCATAGTGACTGTATCAATTTACCTTCCCACCAATAGTGGAAGAGGGTTCCTTTTGTCCACTCCCTCCCCAGAATTTGTTGTTTGTAGATTTTCTGATGATGCTGATTCTAAGAGGTGTGAGGTCATACCTCATTGTCATTTGGATTTGCATTTCTCTAATAATTAGTGATGTTGAACAGCTTTTCATGTGCGACTTGGCCATCTCTGTGACTTCTTTGAAGAAACGTCTATTTAGATCTTCTGCCCATTTTTGTACTGGGTTGTTTGTTTTATTAATATTAAGCTGCGTGAGCTGTTTATATATATTGGAGTTTAAACCTTTGTCCATTGATTCGTTTGCGAACGTTTTCGCCCATTCTGAGGGTTGCCTTTTTCCATCCCCGTTTTTTATCCAAAAAAGAAAGAAAGCAAAAGAAGCAGAACACTAAGGTGCGTGAAATATGCCTCTTGAAACTGTCGTTTTGAAATATGGACGTCTTTTGAATTTTTTGGTCGATATATGACCCCAGGATTTGTTTTCAGGGCAGGTGTCATTTACAGGCCTGCAACGATTTTGAATATCCACTGACCATTAGCGCTGGGATTAAAGCTGCTGTGTGTGAAACGGCCACAAGGTGGCAGCAGTTCTCGCTTACCAAATCTGGTTACTAGGGCCACAGAGTCTCAATGGAAGTCCTGTTCTAGATTGGAATTTAGAATGGAATGTGCCAGGAGAAAGCCCCTCAAGTTTGTCTCACTACTTCTTGTTCGTGTTTTTAATTTAATTTTTTATTTTTTATTACAGCAAGTTTGATGACAACGTTTGGCTTCTTGTAAGTGTGCAAGATGTGGTTCTTTTACACATATACATAGGTCTGTTCTTCCTGGGACCCTTTTCCCATGTACGTTATGACAGAATGTTGAGTAGTCTTCTCTTGGTATTCCGTAGGTCTTTGGTGATTATATATTTCACCTGTGTTTGTATATGTCTGTTAACCCCGATATCCTAATGAATCCAATCCTCACACCTTTCCATTGGTGAACCATAAGTTTGTTTAATGAATCTGTGATTGCCCTTCTCCGTGGAAATATCCGCCCTGGTATCAATTTTTAGGTAACACCTATAAGTGATATCCTACGATATGTGTCTTTCACTTTCTGACTTACTACAAGTCACGTGATTACCTCTAGACTCATCTACGGTGCTGCAAATGGCATTGTGTCCTTTTTTCCCTTGGCTAATATTCTGTCTTAGCGAGGTCCTTTTTCTGCAATGTGATTCCCTGAGGGCTGAGGATTAGCTGACCTGGGCAGCCTGACCCTGCCGGCAAGCCCTCCCCAGGTGTGCCTGGTTTGAGGTCAATATAAACAGCACTCCAGGCAGCAATAGCCCCTGCAGCTGTGCCTGGCTCCATATTCTCTGCCCCGTCAGCAGTCTCGGGGCTGTGCTGGTGGGAGGGTGTGAGGGTCCACGGCTTTGTTGGTGGCCCGGTGTGAGTGGGGCTCTGCTGGACTTTCTGCAGGAGTTGCCAGGCTGCCACCTGTAAAGAAGAGGATGTGTCACCCATAACTTCCACTGGAATTTCTCTCCGGGCTGAGGAAGGAAAAAAAGGAGTGGGGGCCGGGACAGGAGGGGTATCTCAGGCAGGGAAATGGAAAGCTTCCAGAAGAGCGCCCGGGGCCAGGACCATCCTGGCTGGCCTGCAGGCAGCAAGTTGGCCTGCGTGCTGTCGCTGGTGTGGCTCCACGGCCCTTCCTCTAGGCTTTCAAGCCCTTGTACATATTCAGGTGTTTTACCTGGGAAGGGTGGGAACAGTTCAGCAGCAGCTGGCCTGGGGCTCAGCTCACGTTTACTCACAGAGGCCTCGGCATGGTCCCCCAGCTTTGCAGTGAGGACGCTCCTTGCATGGGGGGACCGGGCTGTTGGTTGTATGGAAGATGATTCCCCACCACTGACCAATTTCAGAATTGTTTACTGCTGGAACAAGTGCCTTGGTAGTGTTTTCCTCTGTATAACTGTTTGGTTTAGGTTTTTTTTTCTTTCTTGGTTCAAGTTAGATTTTATTCCTCGTTTATGTATTTATAGATATAAGCATGGGAATAATTCATTCATATAAATACATCTGTGTGAATGGAAGAACTTTCTTCTGTTTTATTTTTAAAAATTTTGAAATTTAATTTTATTTATTTCTTTATACAGCAGGTTACTATTAGTTATATATTTTATGCATATACATGTATACAGGTCCATCCCAATCTCCCAACTCATCCCACCACCACCACCCCATGGCTTCCCCCACTTGGTGTCCATACGTTTGTTCTCTACCTCTGTGTCTCTATTTCTGTCCTGCATACCAGTTCATCTGTACCATTTTTCTAGGTTCCACATATATGCATTAATATACAATATTTGTTTTTCTCTTTCTGACTTAGTTCACTCTGTATGACAGTCTCTAGATCCATCGACTTCTCTACAAATGACCCAGTTTCATTCCTTTTTATGGCTGAGCAATATTCCATTTTATATATGTACCACATCTTTATCCATTCGTCTTTCTGTGGGCATTTAGGTTGCTTCCATTACCTGGCTATTGTAAATTGTGCTGCAATGAACATTGTGGTGAATGTGTCTTTTTGATTTATGGTTTTCTCTGGGTATATGCCCAAAAGTGGGATTGCAGGCTCCTATGGTAATTCTCTTTTTAGTTATTTAAAGGATCCTCCATACTGTTCTCCATAGTGACTGTATCAATTTACCTTCCCACCAATAGTGGAAGAGGGTTCCTTTTGTCCACACCATCCCCGGAATTTGTTGTTTGTAGATTTGCTGATGATGCCGATTCTAACAGGTGTGAGGTCATACCTCATTGTCGTTTGGATTTGCATTTCTCTAATAATTAGTGATTTTGAGCAGCTTTTCATGTGCGTCTTGGCCATCTCTGTGACTTCTTTAAAGAAACGTCTGTATAGATCTTCTGCCCATTTTTGTACTGGGTTGTTTGTTTTATTAATATTAAGCTGCGTGAGCTGTTTATATATATATTGGAGATTAAACCTTTGTCCATTGATTCGTTTGCGAACGTTTTCGCCCATTCTGAGGCTTGCCTTTTTCCATTCCCGTTTTTTTAACCAAAAAAGAAAGAAAGCAAAAGAAGCAGAACACTAATGTGCGTGAAATATGCCTCTTGAAACAGTCGTTTTGAAATATGGACGTCTTTTGAATTTTTTGGTCGGTATATGACCCCAGGATTTGTTTTCAGGGCAGGTGTCATTTACAGGCCTGCAACGATTTTGAATATCCACTGACCATTAGCGCTGGGATTAAAGCTGCTGTTGTGTGAAACGGCCACAAGGTGGCAGCAGTTCTCGCTTACCAAATCTGGTTACTAGGGCCACAGAGCCTCAATGGAAGTCCTGTTCTAGATTGGAATTTAGAATGGAATGTGCCAGGAGAAAGCCCCTCAAGTTTGTCTCACTACTTCTTGTTCGTGTTTTTAATTTAATTTTTTATTTTTTATTACAGCAAGTTTGATGACAACGTTTGGTTTCTTGTAGGTGTGCAAGATGTGGTTCTTTTACACATATACATAGGTCTGTTCTTCCTGGGACCCTTTTCCCATGTACGTTATGACAGAATGTTGAGTAGTCTTCTCTTGGTATTCCGTAGGTCTTTGGTGATTATATATTTCACCTGTGTTTGTATATGTCTGTTAACCCCGATATCCTAATGAATCCAATCCTCACACCTTTCCATTGGTGAACCATACGTTTGTTTAATGAATCTGTGATTGCCCTTCTCCGTGGAAATATCCGCCCTGGTATCAATTTTTAGGTAACACCTATAAGTGATATCCTACGATATGTGTCTTTCACTTTCTGACTTACTACAAGTCACGTGATTACCTCTAGACACATCTACGGTGCTGCAAATGGCATTGTGTCCTTTTTTCCCTTGGCTAATATTCTGTCTTAGCGAGGTCCTTTTTCTGCAATGTGATTCCCTGAGGGCTGCGGATTAGCTGACCTGGGCAGCCTGACCCTGCCGGCAAGCCCTCCCCAGGTGTGCCTGGTTTGAGGTCAATATAAACAGCACTCCAGGCAGCAATAGCCCCTGCAGCTGTGCCTGACACCATACTCTCTGCCCCGTCAGCAGTCTCGGGGCTGTGCTGGTGGGAGGGTGTGAGGGTCCACGGCTTTGTTGGTGGCCCGGTGTGAGTGGGGCTCTGCTGGACTTTCTGCAGGAGTTGCCAGGCTGCCACCTGTAAAGAAGAGGATGTGTCACCCATAATTTCCACTGGAATTTCTCTCCGGGCTGAGGAAGGAAAAAAAGGAGTGGGGGCCAGGATAGGAGGGGTATCTCAGGCAGGGAAATGGAAAGCTTCCAGAAGAGCGCCCGGGGTCAGGACCATCCTGGCTGGTCTGCAGGCAGAAAGTTGGCCTGCATGCTGTCGCTGGTGTGCCTCCACGGCCCTTCCTCTAGGCTTTCAAGCCCTTGTACATATTCAGGTGTTTTACCTGGGAAGGGTGGGAACAGTTCAGTAGCAGCTGGCCTGGGGCTCAGCTCACGTTTACTCACAGAGGCCTCGGCATGGTCCCCCAGCTTTGCAATGAGGACGCTCCTTGCATGGGGGGGCGGGGCTGCTGGCTGTATGGGAGATGATTCCCCACCTCTGCCCAATTTCAGAATTGTTTACCGTTGGAGCAAGTGCCTTGGTAGGGTTTTCCTCTGTATAACTGTTTGGTTTAGGTTTTTTTTTTCTTTTTTCGTTCAAGTTAGATTTTATTCCTCTTTTATATATTTATAGATATAAGCATGGGAATAATTCATTCATATAAATACATCTGTGTGAATGGAAGTACTTTTTCCTGTTTTTTTTTTAATTTTGAAATTTAATTTTGTTTATTTCTTTATATAGCAGGTTACTATTACTTATATATTTTATGCATATACATGTATACAGGTCCATCCCAATCTCCCAACTCATCCCACCACCACCACCCCATGGCTTCCCCCACTTGGTGTCCATACGTTTGTTCTCTACCTCTGTGTCTCTATTTCTGCCCTGCAAACCAGTTCATCTGTACCATTTTTCTAGGTTCCACCTATATGCATTAATATACAATATTTGTTTTTCTCTTTCTGACTTACTTCACTCTGTATGACAGTCTCTAGATCCATCGACTTCTACAAATGAACCAGTTTCATTCCTTTTTATGGCTGAGTAATATTCCATTTTATATATGTACCACATCTTTATCCATTCGTCTGTCTGTGGGCATTTAGGTTGCTTCCATTACCTGGCTATTGTAAATAGTGCTGCAATGAACATTGTGGTGAATGTGTCTTTTTGATTTATGGTTTTCTCTGGGTATATGCCCAGAAGTGGGATTGCTGGATCCTATGGTAATTCTCTTTTTAGTTTTTTAAAGGAAGCTCCATACTGTTCTCCATAGTGACTGTATCAATTTACCTTCCCACCAATAGTGGAAGAGGGTTCCTTTTGTCCACTCCCTCCCCAGAATTTGTTGTTTGTAGATTTTCTGATGATGCTGATTCTAAGAGGTGTGAGGTCATACCTCATTGTCATTTGGATTTGCATTTCTCTAATAATTAGTGATGTTGAACAGCTTTTCATGTGCGACTTGGCCATCTCTGTGACTTCTTTGAAGAAACGTCTATTTAGATCTTCTGCCCATTTTTGTACTGGGTTGTTTGTTTTATTAATATTAAGCTGCGTGAGCTGTTTATATATATTGGAGTTTAAACCTTTGTCCATTGATTCGTTTGCGAACGTTTTCGCCCATTCTGAGGGTTGCCTTTTTCCATCCCCGTTTTTTATCCAAAAAAGAAAGAAAGCAAAAGAAGCAGAACACTAAGGTGCGTGAAATATGCCTCTTGAAACTGTCGTTTTGAAATATGGACGTCTTTTGAATTTTTTGGTCGATATATGACCCCAGGATTTGTTTTCAGGGCAGGTGTCATTTACAGGCCTGCAACGATTTTGAATATCCACTGACCATTAGCGCTGGGATTAAAGCTGCTGTGTGTGAAACGGCCACAAGGTGGCAGCAGTTCTCGCTTACCAAATCTGGTTACTAGGGCCACAGAGTCTCAATGGAAGTCCTGTTCTAGATTGGAATTTAGAATGGAATGTGCCAGGAGAAAGCCCCTCAAGTTTGTCTCACTACTTCTTGTTCGTGTTTTTAATTTAATTTTTTATTTTTTATTACAGCAAGTTTGATGACAACGTTTGGCTTCTTGTAAGTGTGCAAGATGTGGTTCTTTTACACATATACATAGGTCTGTTCTTCCTGGGACCCTTTTCCCATGTACGTTATGACAGAATGTTGAGTAGTCTTCTCTTGGTATTCCGTAGGTCTTTGGTGATTATATATTTCACCTGTGTTTGTATATGTCTGTTAACCCCGATATCCTAATGAATCCAATCCTCACACCTTTCCATTGGTGAACCATAAGTTTGTTTAATGAATCTGTGATTGCCCTTCTCCGTGGAAATATCCGCCCTGGTATCAATTTTTAGGTAACACCTATAAGTGATATCCTACGATATGTGTCTTTCACTTTCTGACTTACTACAAGTCACGTGATTACCTCTAGACTCATCTACGGTGCTGCAAATGGCATTGTGTCCTTTTTTCCCTTGGCTAATATTCTGTCTTAGCGAGGTCCTTTTTCTGCAATGTGATTCCCTGAGGGCTGAGGATTAGCTGACCTGGGCAGCCTGACCCTGCCGGCAAGCCCTCCCCAGGTGTGCCTGGTTTGAGGTCAATATAAACAGCACTCCAGGCAGCAATAGCC
This sequence comes from Mesoplodon densirostris, assembly GCF_025265405.1. Taxonomy (NCBI): domain Eukaryota; kingdom Metazoa; phylum Chordata; class Mammalia; order Artiodactyla; family Ziphiidae; genus Mesoplodon; species Mesoplodon densirostris. The sequence continues at coordinate 91,862,927 of NC_082672.1, forward strand.
CCTGCAGCTGTGCCTGGCTCCATATTCTCTGCCCCGTCAGCAGTCTCGGGGCTGTGCTGGTGGGAGGGTGTGAGGGTCCACGGCTTTGTTGGTGGCCCGGTGTGAGTGGGGCTCTGCTGGACTTTCTGCAGGAGTTGCCAGGCTGCCACCTGTAAAGAAGAGGATGTGTCACCCATAACTTCCACTGGAATTTCTCTCCGGGCTGAGGAAGGAAAAAAAGGAGTGGGGGCCGGGACAGGAGGGGTATCTCAGGCAGGGAAATGGAAAGCTTCCAGAAGAGCGCCCGGGGCCAGGACCATCCTGGCTGGCCTGCAGGCAGCAAGTTGGCCTGCGTGCTGTCGCTGGTGTGGCTCCACGGCCCTTCCTCTAGGCTTTCAAGCCCTTGTACATATTCAGGTGTTTTACCTGGGAAGGGTGGGAACAGTTCAGCAGCAGCTGGCCTGGGGCTCAGCTCACGTTTACTCACAGAGGCCTCGGCATGGTCCCCCAGCTTTGCAGTGAGGACGCTCCTTGCATGGGGGGACCGGGCTGTTGGTTGTATGGAAGATGATTCCCCACCACTGACCAATTTCAGAATTGTTTACTGCTGGAACAAGTGCCTTGGTAGTGTTTTCCTCTGTATAACTGTTTGGTTTAGGTTTTTTTTTCTTTCTTGGTTCAAGTTAGATTTTATTCCTCGTTTATGTATTTATAGATATAAGCATGGGAATAATTCATTCATATAAATACATCTGTGTGAATGGAAGAACTTTCTTCTGTTTTATTTTTAAAAATTTTGAAATTTAATTTTATTTATTTCTTTATACAGCAGGTTACTATTAGTTATATATTTTATGCATATACATGTATACAGGTCCATCCCAATCTCCCAACTCATCCCACCACCACCACCCCATGGCTTCCCCCACTTGGTGTCCATACGTTTGTTCTCTACCTCTGTGTCTCTATTTCTGTCCTGCATACCAGTTCATCTGTACCATTTTTCTAGGTTCCACATATATGCATTAATATACAATATTTGTTTTTCTCTTTCTGACTTAGTTCACTCTGTATGACAGTCTCTAGATCCATCGACTTCTCTACAAATGACCCAGTTTCATTCCTTTTTATGGCTGAGCAATATTCCATTTTATATATGTACCACATCTTTATCCATTCGTCTTTCTGTGGGCATTTAGGTTGCTTCCATTACCTGGCTATTGTAAATTGTGCTGCAATGAACATTGTGGTGAATGTGTCTTTTTGATTTATGGTTTTCTCTGGGTATATGCCCAAAAGTGGGATTGCAGGCTCCTATGGTAATTCTCTTTTTAGTTATTTAAAGGATCCTCCATACTGTTCTCCATAGTGACTGTATCAATTTACCTTCCCACCAATAGTGGAAGAGGGTTCCTTTTGTCCACACCATCCCCGGAATTTGTTGTTTGTAGATTTGCTGATGATGCCGATTCTAACAGGTGTGAGGTCATACCTCATTGTCGTTTGGATTTGCATTTCTCTAATAATTAGTGATTTTGAGCAGCTTTTCATGTGCGTCTTGGCCATCTCTGTGACTTCTTTAAAGAAACGTCTGTATAGATCTTCTGCCCATTTTTGTACTGGGTTGTTTGTTTTATTAATATTAAGCTGCGTGAGCTGTTTATATATATATTGGAGATTAAACCTTTGTCCATTGATTCGTTTGCGAACGTTTTCGCCCATTCTGAGGCTTGCCTTTTTCCATTCCCGTTTTTTTAACCAAAAAAGAAAGAAAGCAAAAGAAGCAGAACACTAATGTGCGTGAAATATGCCTCTTGAAACAGTCGTTTTGAAATATGGACGTCTTTTGAATTTTTTGGTCGGTATATGACCCCAGGATTTGTTTTCAGGGCAGGTGTCATTTACAGGCCTGCAACGATTTTGAATATCCACTGACCATTAGCGCTGGGATTAAAGCTGCTGTTGTGTGAAACGGCCACAAGGTGGCAGCAGTTCTCGCTTACCAAATCTGGTTACTAGGGCCACAGAGCCTCAATGGAAGTCCTGTTCTAGATTGGAATTTAGAATGGAATGTGCCAGGAGAAAGCCCCTCAAGTTTGTCTCACTACTTCTTGTTCGTGTTTTTAATTTAATTTTTTATTTTTTATTACAGCAAGTTTGATGACAACGTTTGGTTTCTTGTAGGTGTGCAAGATGTGGTTCTTTTACACATATACATAGGTCTGTTCTTCCTGGGACCCTTTTCCCATGTACGTTATGACAGAATGTTGAGTAGTCTTCTCTTGGTATTCCGTAGGTCTTTGGTGATTATATATTTCACCTGTGTTTGTATATGTCTGTTAACCCCGATATCCTAATGAATCCAATCCTCACACCTTTCCATTGGTGAACCATACGTTTGTTTAATGAATCTGTGATTGCCCTTCTCCGTGGAAATATCCGCCCTGGTATCAATTTTTAGGTAACACCTATAAGTGATATCCTACGATATGTGTCTTTCACTTTCTGACTTACTACAAGTCACGTGATTACCTCTAGACACATCTACGGTGCTGCAAATGGCATTGTGTCCTTTTTTCCCTTGGCTAATATTCTGTCTTAGCGAGGTCCTTTTTCTGCAATGTGATTCCCTGAGGGCTGCGGATTAGCTGACCTGGGCAGCCTGACCCTGCCGGCAAGCCCTCCCCAGGTGTGCCTGGTTTGAGGTCAATATAAACAGCACTCCAGGCAGCAATAGCCCCTGCAGCTGTGCCTGACACCATACTCTCTGCCCCGTCAGCAGTCTCGGGGCTGTGCTGGTGGGAGGGTGTGAGGGTCCACGGCTTTGTTGGTGGCCCGGTGTGAGTGGGGCTCTGCTGGCCTTTCTGCAGGAGTTGCCAGGCTGCCACCTGTAAAGAAGAGGATGTGTCACCCATAATTTCCACTGGAATTTCTCTCCGGGCTGAGGAAGGAAAAAAAGGAGTGGGGGCCAGGATAGGAGGGGTATCTCAGGCAGGGAAATGGAAAGCTTCCAGAAGAGCGCCCGGGGTCAGGACCATCCTGGCTGGTCTGCAGGCAGAAAGTTGGCCTGCATGCTGTCGCTGGTGTGCCTCCACGGCCCTTCCTCTAGGCTTTCAAGCCCTTGTACATATTCAGGTGTTTTACCTGGGAAGGGTGGGAACAGTTCAGTAGCAGCTGGCCTGGGGCTCAGCTCACGTTTACTCACAGAGGCCTCGGCATGGTCCCCCAGCTTTGCAATGAGGACGCTCCTTGCATGGGGGGGCGGGGCTGCTGGCTGTATGGGAGATGATTCCCCACCTCTGCCCAATTTCAGAATTGTTTACCGTTGGAGCAAGTGCCTTGGTAGGGTTTTCCTCTGTATAACTGTTTGGTTTAGGTTTTTTTTTTCTTTTTTCGTTCAAGTTAGATTTTATTCCTCTTTTATATATTTATAGATATAAGCATGGGAATAATTCATTCATATAAATACATCTGTGTGAATGGAAGTACTTTTTCCTGTTTTTTTTTTAATTTTGAAATTTAATTTTGTTTATTTCTTTATATAGCAGGTTACTATTACTTATATATTTTATGCATATACATGTATACAGGTCCATCCCAATCTCCCAACTCATCCCACCACCACCACCCCATGGCTTCCCCCACTTGGTGTCCATACGTTTGTTCTCTACCTCTGTGTCTCTATTTCTGCCCTGCAAACCAGTTCATCTGTACCATTTTTCTAGGTTCCACCTATATGCATTAATATACAATATTTGTTTTTCTCTTTCTGACTTACTTCACTCTGTATGACAGTCTCTAGATCCATCGACTTCTACAAATGAACCAGTTTCATTCCTTTTTATGGCTGAGTAATATTCCATTTTATATATGTACCACATCTTTATCCATTCGTCTGTCTGTGGGCATTTAGGTTGCTTCCATTACCTGGCTATTGTAAATAGTGCTGCAATGAACATTGTGGTGAATGTGTCTTTTTGATTTATGGTTTTCTCTGGGTATATGCCCAGAAGTGGGATTGCTGGATCATATGGTAATTCTCTTTTTAGTTTTTTAAAGGAAGCTCCATACTGTTCTCCATAGTGACTGTATCAATTTACCTTCCCACCAATAGTGGAAGAGGGTTCCTTTTGTCCACTCCCTCCCCAGAATTTGTTGTTTGTAGATTTTCTGATGATGCTGATTCTAAGAGGTGTGAGGTCATACCTCATTGTCATTTGGATTTGCATTTCTCTAATAATTAGTGATGTTGAACAGCTTTTCATGTGCGACTTGGCCATCTCTGTGACTTCTTTGAAGAAACGTCTATTTAGATCTTCTGCCCATTTTTGTACTGGGTTGTTTGTTTTATTAATATTAAGCTGCATGAGCTGTTTATATATATTGGAGATTAAACCTTTGTCCATTGATTCGTTTGCGAACGTTTTCGCCCATTCTGAGGGTTGCCTTTTTCCATCCCCGTTTTTTATCCAAAAAAGAAAGAAAGCAAAAGAAGCAGAACACTAATGTGCGTGAAATATGCCTCTTGAAACTGTCGTTTTGAAATATGGACGTCTTTTGAATTTTTTGGTCGATATATGACCCCAGGATTTGTTTTCAGGGCAGGTGTCATTTACAGGCCTGCAACGATTTTGAATATCCACTGACCATTAGCGCTGGGATTAAAGCTGCTGTTGTGTGAAACGGCCACAAGGTGGCAGCAGTTCTCGCTTACCAAATCTGGTTACTAGGGCCACAGAGTCTCAATGGAAGTCCTGTTCTAGATTGGAATTTAGAATGGAATGTGCCAGGAGAGAGCCCCTCATGTTTGTCTCACTACTTCTTGTTCGTGTTTTTAATTTAATTTTTTATTTTTTATTACAGCAAGTTTGATGACAACGTTTGGCTTCTTGTAAGTGTGCAAGATGTGGTTCTTTTACACATATACATAGGTCTGTTCTTCCTGGGACCCTTTTCCCATGTACGTTATGACAGAATGTTGAGTAGTCTTCTCTTGGTATTCCGTAGGTCTTTGGTGATTATATATTTCACCTGTGTTTGTATATGTCTGTTAACCCCGATATCCTAATGAATCCAATCCTCACACCTTTCCATTGGTGAACCATAAGTTTGTTTAATGAATCTGTGATTGCCCTTCTCCGTGGAAATATCCGCCCTGGTATCAATTTTTAGGTAACACCTATAAGTGATATCCTACGATATGTGTCTTTCACTTTCTGACTTACTACAAGTCACGTGATTACCTCTAGACTCATCTACGGTGCTGCAAATGGCATTGTGTCCTTTTTTCCCTTGGCTAATATTCTGTCTTAGCGAGGTCCTTTTTCTGCAATGTGATTCCCTGAGGGCTGAGGATTAGCTGACCTGGGCAGCCTGACCCTGCCGGCAAGCCCTCCCCAGGTGTGCCTGGTTTGAGGTCAATATAAACAGCACTCCAGGCAGCAATAGCCCCTGCAGCTGTGCCTGGCTCCATATTCTCTGCCCCGTCAGCAGTCTCGGGGCTGTGCTGGTGGGAGGGTGTGAGGGTCCACGGCTTTGTTGGTGGCCCGGTGTGAGTGGGGCTCTGCTGGACTTTCTGCAGGAGTTGCCAGGCTGCCACCTGTAAAGAAGAGGATGTGTCACCCATAACTTCCACTGGAATTTCTCTCCGGGCTGAGGAAGGAAAAAAAGGAGTGGGGGCCGGGACAGGAGGGGTATCTCAGGCAGGGAAATGGAAAGCTTCCAGAAGAGCGCCCGGGGCCAGGACCATCCTGGCTGGCCTGCAGGCAGCAAGTTGGCCTGCGTGCTGTCGCTGGTGTGGCTCCACGGCCCTTCCTCTAGGCTTTCAAGCCCTTGTACATATTCAGGTGTTTTACCTGGGAAGGGTGGGAACAGTTCAGCAGCAGCTGGCCTGGGGCTCAGCTCACGTTTACTCACAGAGGCCTCGGCATGGTCCCACAGCTTTGCAGTGAGGACGCTCCTTGCATGGGGGGACCGGGCTGTTGGTTGTATGGAAGATGATTCCCCACCACTGACCAATTTCAGAATTGTTTACTGCTGGAACAAGTGCCTTGGTAGTGTTTTCCTCTGTATAACTGTTTGGTTTAGGTTTTTTTTTCTTTCTTGCTTCAAGTTAGATTTTATTCCTCGTTTATGTATTTATAGATATAAGCATGGGAATAATTCATTCATATAAATACATCTGTGTGAATGGAAGAACTTTCTTCTGTTTTATTTTTAAAAATTTTGAAATTTAATTTTATTTATTTCTTTATACAGCAGGTTACTATTAGTTATATATTTTATGCATATACATGTATACAGGTCCATCCCAATCTCCCAACTCATCCCACCACCACCACCCCATGGCTTCCCCCACTTGGTGTCCATACGTTTGTTCTCTACCTCTGTGTCTCTATTTCTGTCCTGCATACCAGTTCATCTGTACCATTTTTCTAGGTTCCACATATATGCATTAATATACAATATTTGTTTTTCTCTTTCTGACTTAGTTCACTCTGTATGACAGTCTCTAGATCCATCGACTTCTCTACAAATGACCCAGTTTCATTCCTTTTTATGGCTGAGCAATATTCCATTTTATATATGTACCACATCTTTATCCATTCGTCTTTCTGTGGGCATTTACGTTGCTTCCATTACCTGGCTATTGTAAATAGTGCTGCAATGATCATTGTGGTGAATGTGTCTTTTTGATTTATGGTTTTCTCTGGGTATATGCCCAGAAGTGGGATTGCTGGATCCTATGGTAATTCTCTTTTTAGTTATTTAAAGGATCCTCCATACTGTTCTCCATAGTGACTGTATCAATTTACCTTCCCACCAATAGTGGAAGAGGGTTCCTTTTGTCCACTCCCTCCCCAGAATTTGTTGTTTGTAGATTTTCTAATGATGCTGATTCTAAGAGGTGTGAGGTCATACCTCATTGTCATTTGGATTTGCATTTCTCTAATAATTAGTGATGTTGAACAGCTTTTCATGTGCGACTTGGCCATCTCTGTGACTTCTTTGAAGAAACGTCTATTTAGATCTTCTGCCCATTTTTCTACTGGGTTGTTTGTTTTATTAATATTAAGCTGCATGAGCTGTTTATATATATTGGAGATTAAACCTTTGTCCATTGATTCGTTTGCGAACGTTTTCGCCCATTCTGAGGGTTGCCTTTTTCCATCCCCGTTTTTTATCCAAAAAAGAAAGAAAGCAAAAGAAGCAGAACACTAATGTGCGTGAAATATGCCTCTTGAAACTGTCGTTTTGAAATATGGACGTCTTTTGAATTTTTTGGTCGATATATGACCCCAGGATTTGTTTCAGGGCAGGTGTCATTTATAGGCCTGCAACTATTTTGAATATCCACTGACCATTAGCGCTGGGATTAAAGCTGCTCTTGTGTGAAACGGCCACAAGGTGGCAGCAGTTCTCGCTTACCATATCTGGTTACTAGGGCCACAGAGCCACAATGGAAGTCCTGTTCTAGATTGGAATTTAGAATGGAATGTGCCAGGAGAAAGCCCCTCAAGTTTGTCTCACTACTTCTTGTTCGTGTTTTTAATTTAATTTTTTATTTTTTATTACAGCAAGTTTGATGACAACGTTTGGCTTGTTGTAGGTGTGCAAGATGTGGTTCTTTTACACATATACATAGGTCTGTTCTTCCTGGGACCCTTTTCCCATGTACGTTATGACAGAATGTTGAGTAGTCTTCTCTTGGTATTCCGTAGGTCTTTGGTGATTATATATTTCACCTGTGTTTGTATATGTCTGTTAACCCCGATATCCTAATGAATCCAATCCTCACACCTTTCCATTGGTGAACCATAAGTTTGTTTAATGAATCTGTGATTGCCCTTCTCCGTGGAAATATCTGCCCTGGTATCAATTTTTAGGTAACACCTATAAGTGATATCCTACGATATGTGTCTTTCACTTTCTGACTTACTACAAGTCACGTGATTACCTCTAGACTCATCTACGGTGCTGCAAATGGCATTGTGTCCTTTTTTACATTGGCTAATATTTTGTCTTAGCGAGGTCCATTTTCTGCAGTGTGATTCCCTGAGGCATGCGGATTAGCTGACCTGGGCAGCCTGACCCTGCCGGCAAGCCCTCCCCAGGTGTGCCTGGGTTGAGGTCAATATAAACTGCACTCCAGGCAGCAATAGCCCCTGCAGCTGTGCCTGACTCCATATTCTCTGCCCCGTCAGCAGTCTCGGGGCTGTGCTGGTGGGAGGGTGTGAGGGTCCACGGCTTTGTTTGTGGCCCGGTGTGAGTGGGGCTCTGCTGGACTTTCTGCAGGAGTTGCCAGGCTGCCACCTGTAAAGAAGAGGATGTGTCACCCATAACTTCCACTGGAATTTCTCTCCGGGCTGAGGAAGGAAAGAAAGGAGTTGGGGCCAGGACAGGAGGGGTATCTCAGGCAGGGAAATGGAAAGCTTCCAGAAGAGCGCCCGGGGCCAGGACCATCCTGGCTGGCCTGCAGGCAGCAAGTTGGCCTGCGTGCTGTCGCTGGTGTGGCTCCACGGCCCTTCCTCTAGGCTTTCAAGCACTTGTACATATTCAGGTGTTTTACCTGGGAAGGGTGGGAACAGTTCAGTAGCAGCTGGCCTGGGGCTCAGCTCACGTTTACTCACAGAGGCCACGGCATGGTCCCCCAGCTTTGCAGTGAGGACGCTCCTTGCATGCGGGGACGGGGCTGTTGGTTGTATGGAAGATGATTCCCCACCACTGACCAATTTCAGAATTGTTTACTGCTGGAACAAGCGCCTTGGTAGTGTTTTCCTCTGTATAACTGTTTGGTTTAGGTTTTTTTTTTCTTTCTTGTTTCAAGTTAGATTTTATTCCTCTTTTATGCATTTATAGATATAAGCATGGGAATAATTCATTCATATAAATACATCTGTGTGAATGGAAGAACTTTCTTCTGTTTTATTTTTAAAAATTTTGAAATTTAATTTTATTTATTTCTTTATACAGCAGGTTACTACTAGTTATATATTTTATGCATATACATGTATACAGGTCCATCCCAATCTCCCAACTCATCCCACCACCACCACCCCATGGCTTCCCCCACTTGGTGTCCATACGTTTGTTCTCTACCTCTGTGTCTCTATTTCTGTCCTGCATACCAGTTCATCTGTACCATTTTTCTAAGTTCCACATATATGCATTAATATACAATATTTGTTTTCCTCTTTCTGACTTACTTCACTCTGTATGACAGTCTCTAGATCCATCGACTTCTCTACAAATGACCCAGTTTCATTCCTTTTTATGGCTGAGCAATATTCCATTTTATATATGTACCACATCTTTATCCATTCGTCTTTCTGTGGGCATTTAGGTTGCTTCCATTACCTGGCTATTGTAAATTGTGCTGCAATGAACATTGTGGTGAATGTGTCTTTTTGATTTATGGTTTTCTCTGGGTATATGCCCAAAAGTGGGATTGCAGGCTCCTATGGTAATTCTCTTTTTTTTTTGTTTTTTTTTTTTTTTGCTGTACGTGGGCCTCCCACCGTTGTGGCCTCTCCCATTGTGGAGCACAGGCTCCAGACGCGCAGGCCCAGCGGCCATGGCTCACGGACCCAGCCGCTCCGCGGCACGTGGGATCCCCCTGGACCGGGGCACGAACCCGCGTCCCCTGCATCGGCAGGCGGACTCGCAACCACTGCGCCACCAGGGAAGCCCAGTAATTCTCTTTTTAGTTATTTAAAGGAACATCCATACTGTTCTCCATAGTGAGTGTATCAATTTACCTTCCCACCAATAGTGGAAGAGGGTTCCTTTTGTCCACACCATCCCTGGAATTTGTTGTTTGTAGATTTGCTGATGATGCCGATTCTAACAGGTGTGAGGTCATACCTCATTGTCGTTTGGATTTGCATTTCTCTAATAATTAGTGATGTTGAGCAGCTTTTCATGTGCGTCTTGGCCATCTCTGTGACTTCTTTAAAGAAACGTCTATATAGATCTTCTGCCCATTTTTGTACTGGGTTGCTTGTTTTATTAATATTAAGCTGCGTGAGCTGTTTATATATATTGGAGATTAAACCTTTGTCCATTGATTCGTTTGCGAACGTTTTCGCCCATTCTGAGGCTTGCCTTTTTCCATTCCCGATTTTTTAACCAAAAAAGAAAGAAAGCAAAAGAAGCAGAACACTAATGTGCGTGAAATATGCCTCTTGAAACAGTCGTTTTGAAATATGGACGTCTTTTGAATTTTTTGGTCGGTATATGACCCCAGGATTTGTTTTCAGGGCAGGTGTCATTTACAGGCCTGCAACGATTTTGAATATCCACTGACCATTAGCGCTGGGATTATAGCTGCTGTTGTGTGAAACGGCCACAAGGTGGCAGCAGTTCTCGCTTACCAAATCTGGTTACTAGGGCCACAGAGCCTCAATGGACGTCCTGTTCTAGATTGGAATTTAGAATGGAATGTGCCAGGAGAAAGCCCCTCAAGTTTGTCTCACTACTTCTTGTTCGTGTTTTTAATTTAATTTTTTATTTTTTATTACAGCAAGTTTGATGACAACGTTTGGCTTCTTGTAGGTGTGCAAGATGTGGTTCTTTTACACATATACATAGGTCTGTTCTTCCTGGGACCCTTTTCCCATGTACGTTATGACAGAATGTTGAGTAGTCTTCTCTTGGTATTCCGTAGGTCTTTGGTGATTATATATTTCACCTGTGTTTGTATATGTCTGTTAACCCCGATATCCTAATGAATCCAATCCTCACACCTTTCCATTGGTGAACCATAAGTTTGTTTAATGAATCTGTGATTGCCCTTCTCCGTGGAAATATCTGCCCTGGTATCAATTTTTAGGTAACACCTATAAGTGATATCCTACGATATGTGTCTTTCACTTTCTGACTTACTACAAGTCACGTGATTACCTCTAGACTCATCTATGGTGCTGCAAATGGCATTGTGTCCTTTTTTACATTGGCTAATATTTTGTCTTAGCGAGGTCCATTTTCTGCAGTGTGATTCCCTGAGGGCTGAGGATTAGCTGACCTGGGCAGCCTGACCCTGCCGGCAAGCCCTCCCCAGGTGTGCCTGGTTAGAGGTCAATATAAACAGCACTCCAGGCAGCAATAGCCCCTGCAGCTGTGCCTGACACCATACTCTCTGCCCCGTCAGCAGTCTCGGGGCTGTGCTGGTGGGAGGGTGTGAGGGTCCACGGCTTTGTTGGTGGCCCGGTGTGAGTGGGGCTCTGCTGGCCTTTCTGCAGGAGTTGCCAGGCTGCCACCTGTAAAGAAGAGGATGTGTCACCCATAATTTCCACTGGAATTTCTCTGCGGGCTGAGGAAGGAAAAAAAGGAGTGGGGGCCAGGATAGGAGGGGTATCTCAGGCAGGGAAATGGAAAGCTTCCAGAAGAGCGCCCGGGGCCAGGACCATCCTGGCTGACCTGCAGGCAGCAAGTTGGCCTGTGTGCTGTCGCTGGTGTGGCTCCACGGCCCTACCTCTAGGCTTTCAAGCCCTTGTACATATTCAGGTGTTTTACCTGGTAAGGGTGGGAACAGTTCAGTAGCAGCTGGCCTGGGGCTCAGCTCACGTTTACTCACAGAGGCCTCGGCATGGTCTCCCAGCTTTGCAATGAGGACGCTCCTTGCATGGGGGGGGCAGGGCTGCTGGCTGTATGGGAGATGATTCCCCACCTCTGCCCAATTTCAGAATTGTTTACCGCTGGAGCAAGTGCCTTGGTAGGGTTTTCCTCTGTATAATTGTTTGCTTTAGGATTTTTTTTTTCTTTTTTCGTTCAAGTTAGATTTTATTCCTCTTTTATATATTTATAGATATAAGCATGGGAATAATTCATTCATATAAATACATCTGTGTGAATGGAAGAACTTTTTCCTGTTTTTTTTTTTAAATTTTGAAATTTAATTTTATTTCTTTATACAGCAGGTTACTATTAGTTATCTATTTTATGCATATACATGTATACAGGTCCATCCCAATCTCCCAACTCATCCCACCACCACCACCCCATGGCTTCCCCCACTTGGTGTCCATACGTTTGTTCTCTACCTCTGTGTCTCTATTTCTGCCCTGCAAACCAGTTCATCTGTACCATTTTTCTAGGTTCCACCTATATGCATTAATATACAATATTTGTTTTTCTCTTTCTGACTTACTTCACTCTGTATGACAGTCTCTAGATCCATCGACTTCTACAAATGAACCAGTTTCATTCCTTTTTATGGCTGAGTAATATTCCATTTTATATATGTACCACATCTTTATCCATTCGTCTGTCTGTGGGCATTTAGGTTGCTTCCATTACCTGGCTATTGTAAATAGTGCTGCAATGAACATTGTGGTGAATGTGTCTTTTTGATTTATGGTTTTCTCTGGGTATATGCCCAGAAGTGGGATTGATGGATCCTATGGTAATTCTCTTTTTAGTTTTTTAAAGGAAGCTCCATACTGTTCTCCATAGTGACTGTATCAATTTACCTTCCCACCAATAGTGGAAGAGGGTTCCTTTTGTCCACTCCCTCCCCAGAATTTGTTGTTTGTAGATTTTCTAATGATGCTGATTCTAAGAGGTGTGAGGTCATACCTCATTGTCGTTTGGATTTGCATTTCTCTAATAATTAGTGATGTTGAGCAGCTTTTCATGTGCGTCTTGGCCATCTCTGTGACTTCTTTGAAGAAACGTCTATTTAGATCTTCTGCCCATTTTTCTACTGGGTTGTTTGTTTTATTAATATTAAGCTGCGTGAGCTGTTTATATATATTGGAGATTAAACCTTTGTCCATTGATTCGTTTGCGAATGTTTTCGCCCATTCTGAGGGTTGCCTTTTTCCATCCCCGTTTTTTTAACCAAAAAAGAAAGAAAGCAAAAGAAGCAGAACACTAATGTGCGTGAAATATGCCTCTTGAAACTGTCGTTTTGAAATATGGACGTCTTTTGAATTTTTTGGTCGATATATGACCCCAGGATTTGTTTTCAGGGCAGGTGTCATTTATAGGCCTGCAACTATTTTGAATATCCACTGACCATTAGCGCTGGGATTAAAGCTGCTCTTGTGTGAAACGGCCACAAGGTGGCAGCAGTTCTCGCTTACCATATCTGGTTACTAGGGCCACAGAGCCACAATGGAAGTCCTGTTCTAGATTGGAATTTAGAATGGAATGTGCCAGGAGAAAGCCCCTCAAGTTTGTCTCACTACTTCTTGTTCGTGTTTTTAATTTAATTTTTTATTTTTTATTACAGCAAGTTTGATGACAACGTTTGGCTTCTTGTAGGTGTGCAAGATGTGGTTCTTTTACACATATACATAGGTCTGTTCTTCCTGGGACCCTTTTCCCATGTACGTTATGACAGAATGTTGAGTAGTCTTCTCTTGGTATTCCGTAGGTCTTTGGTGATTATATATTTCACCTGTGTTTGTATATGTCTGTTAACCCCGATATCCTAATGAATCCAATCCTCACACCTTTCCATTGGTGAACCATAAGTTTGTTTAATGAATCTGTGATTGCCCTTCTCCGTGGAAATATCCGCCCTGGTATCAATTTTTAGGTAACACCTATAAGTGATATCCTACGATATGTGTCTTTCACTTTCTGACTTACTACAAGTCACGTGATTACCTCTAGACTCATCTACGGTGCTGCAAATGGCATTGTGTCCTTTTTTCCCTTGGCTAATATTCTGTCTTAGCGAGGTCCTTTTTCTGCAATGTGATTCCCTGAGGGCTGAGGATTAGCTGACCTGGGCAGCCTGACCCTGCCGGCAAGCCCTCCCCAGGTGTGCCTGGTTTGAGGTCAATATAAACAGCACTCCAGGCAGCAATAGCCCCTGCAGCTGTGCCTGGCTCCATATTCTCTGCCCCGTCAGCAGTCTCGGGGCTGTGCTGGTGGGAGGGTGTGAGGGTCCACGGCTTTGTTGGTGGCCCGGTGTGAGTGGGGCTCTGCTGGACTTTCTGCAGGAGTTGCCAGGCTGCCACCTGTAAAGAAGAGGATGTGTCACCCATAACTTCCACTGGAATTTCTCTCCGGGCTGAGGAAGGAAAAAAAGGAGTGGGGGCCGGGACAGGAGGGGTATCTCAGGCAGGGAAATGGAAAGCTTCCAGAAGAGCGCCCGGGGCCAGGACCATCCTGGCTGGCCTGCAGGCAGCAAGTTGGCCTGCGTGCTGTCGCTGGTGTGGCTCCACGGCCCTTCCTCTAGGCTTTCAAGCCCTTGTACATATTCAGGTGTTTTACCTGGGAAGGGTGGGAACAGTTCAGCAGCAGCTGGCCTGGGGCTCAGCTCACGTTTACTCACAGAGGCCTCGGCATGGTCCCACAGCTTTGCAGTGAGGACGCTCCTTGCATGGGGGGACCGGGCTGTTGGTTGTATGGAAGATGATTCCCCACCACTGACCAATTTCAGAATTGTTTACTGCTGGAACAAGTGCCTTGGTAGTGTTTTCCTCTGTATAACTGTTTGGTTTAGGTTTTTTTTTCTTTCTTGCTTCAAGTTAGATTTTATTCCTCGTTTATGTATTTATAGATATAAGCATGGGAATAATTCATTCATATAAATACATCTGTGTGAATGGAAGAACTTTCTTCTGTTTTATTTTTTAAAATTTTGAAATTTAATTTTATTTATTTCTTTATACAGCAGGTTACTATTAGTTATATATTTTATGCATATACATGTATACAGGTCCATCCCAATCTCCCAACTCATCCCACCACCACCACCCCATGGCTTCCCCCACTTGTTGTCCATACGTTTGTTCTCTACCTCTGTGTCTCTATTTCTGTCCTGCATACCAGTTCATCTGTACCATTTTTCTAGGTTCCACATATATGCATTAATATACAATATTTGTTTTTCTCTTTCTGACTTAGTTCACTCTGTATGACAGTCTCTAGATCCATCGACTTCTCTACAAATGACCCAGTTTCATTCCTTTTATGGCTGAGCAATATTCCATTTTATATATGTACCACATCTTTATCCATTCGTCTTTCTGTGGGCATTTAGGTTGCTTCCATTACCTGGCTATTGTAAATTGTGCTGCAATGAACATTGTGGTGAATGTGTCTTTTTGATTTATGGTTTTCTCTGGGTATATGCCCAAAAGTGGGATTGCAGGCTCCTATGGTAATTCTCTTTTTAGTTATTTAAAGGAACCTCCATACTGTTCTCCATAGTGAGTGTATCAATTTACCTTCCCACCAATAGTGGAAGAGGGTTCCTTTTGT
The DNA here is from genome assembly GCF_025265405.1 of Mesoplodon densirostris. Lineage (NCBI taxonomy): Eukaryota > Metazoa > Chordata > Mammalia > Artiodactyla > Ziphiidae > Mesoplodon > Mesoplodon densirostris. The sequence goes on from NC_082672.1 coordinate 91,878,125, forward strand.
CCACACCATCCCCGGAATTTGTTGTTTGTAGATTTGCTGATGATGCCGATTCTAACAGGTGTGAGGTCATACCTCATTGTCGTTTGGATTTGCATTTCTCTAATAATTAGTGATGTTGAGCAGCTTTTCATGTGCGTCTTGGCCATCTCTGTGACTTCTTTAAAGAAACGTCTATATAGATCTTCTGCCCATTTTTGTACTGGGTTGTTTGTTTTATTAATATTAAGCTGCGTGAGCTGTTTATATATATATTGGAGATTAAACCTTTGTCCATTGATTCGTTTGCGAACGTTTTCGCCCACTCTGAGGCTTGCCTTTTTCCATTCCCGTTTTTTTAACCAAAAAAGAAAGAAAGCAAAAGAAGCAGAACACTAATGTGCGTGAAATATGCCTCTTGAAACAGTCGTTTTGAAATATGGACGTCTTTTGAATTTTTTGGTCGGTATATGACCCCAGGATTTGTTTTCAGGGCAGGTGTCATTTACAGGCCTGCAACGATTTTGAATATCCACTGACCATTAGCGCTGGGATTAAAGCTGCTGTTGTGTGAAACGGCCACAAGGTGGCAGCAGTTCTCGCTTACCAAATCTGGTTACTAGGGCCACAGAGCCTCAATGGAAGTCCTGTTCTAGATTGGAATTTAGAATGGAATGTGCCAGGAGAAAGCCCCTCAAGTTTGTCTCACTACTTCTTGTTCGTGTTTTTAATTTAATTTTTTATTTTTTATTACAGCAAGTTTGATGACAACGTTTGGCTTCTTGTAGGTGTGCAAGATGTGGTTCTTTTACACATATACATAGGTCTGTTCTTCCTGGGACCCTTTTCCCATGTACGTTATGACAGAATGTTGAGTAGTCTTCTCTTGGTATTCCGTAGGTCTTTGGTGATTATATATTTCACCTGTGTTTGTATATGTCTGTTAACCCCGATATCCTAATGAATCCAATCCTCACACCTTTCCATTGGTGAACCATAAGTTTGTTTAATGAATCTGTGATTGCCCTTCTCCGTGGAAATATCCGCCCTGGTATCAATTTTTAGGTAACACCTATAAGTGATATCCTACGATATGTGTCTTTCACTTTCTGACTTATTACAAGTCACGTGATTACCTCTAGACTCATCTACGGTGCTGCAAATGGCATTGTGTCCTTTTTTCCCTTGGCTAATATTCTGTCTTAGCGAGGTCCTTTTTCTGCAATGTGATTCCCTGAGGGCTGAGGATTAGCTGACCTGGGCAGCCTGACCCTGCCGGCAAGCCCTCCCCAGGTGTGCCTGGTTTGAGGTCAATATAAACAGCACTCCAGGCAGCAATAGCCCCTGCAGCTGTGCCTGACACCATACTCTCTGCCCCGTCAGCAGTCTCGGGGCTGTGCTGGTGGGAGGGTGTGAGGGTCCACGGCTTTGTTGGTGGCCCGGTGTGAGTGGGGCTCTGCTGGACTTTCTGCAGGAGTTGCCAGGCTGCCACCTGTAAAGAAGAGGATGTGTCACCCATAATTTCCACTGGAATTTCTCTGCGGGCTGAGGAAGGAAAAAAAGGAGTGGGGGCCAGGATAGGAGGGGTATCTCAGGCAGGGAAATGGAAAGCTTCCAGAAGAGCGCCCGGGGCCAGGACCATCCTGGCTGGTCTGCAGGCAGAAAGTTGGCCTGCATGCTGTCGCTGGTGTGGCTCCACGGCCCTTCCTCTAGGCTTTCAAGCCCTTGTACATATTCAGGTGTTTTACCTTGGAAGGGTGGGAACAGTTCAGTAGCAGCTGGCCTGGGGCTCAGCTCACGTTTACTCACAGAGGCCTCGGCATGGTCCCCCAGCTTTGCAATGAGGACGCTCCTTGCATGGGGGGGCGGGGCTGCTGGCTGTATGGGAGATGATTCCCCACCTCTGCCCAATTTCAGAATTGTTTACCGTTGGAGCAAGTGCCTTGGTAGGGTTTTCCTCTGTATAACTGTTTGGTTTAGGTTTTTTTTTTCTTTTTTCGTTCAAGTTAGATTTTATTCCTCTTTTATATATTTATAGATATAAGCATGGGAATAATTCATTCATATAAATACATCTGTGTGAATGGAAGAACTTTTTCCTGTTTTATATTTTAAAATTTTGAAATTTAATTTTGTTTATTTCTTTATATAGCAGGTTACTATTACTTATCTATTTTATGCATATACATGTATACAGGTCCATCCCAATCTCCCAACTCATCCCACCACCACCACCCCATGGCTTCCCCCACTTGGTGTCCATACGCTTGTTCTCTACCTCTGTGTCTCTATTTCTGCCCTGCAAACCAGTTCATCTGTACCATTTTTCTAGGTTCCACCTATATGCATTAATATACAATATTTGTTTTTCTCTTTCTGACTTACTTCACTCTGTATGACAGTCTCTAGATCCATCGACTTCTACAAATGAACCAGTTTCATTCCTTTTTATGGCTGAGTAATATTCCATTTTATATATGTACCACATCTTTATCCATTCGTCTGTCTGTGGGCATTTAGGTTGCTTCCATTACCTGGCTATTGTAAATAGTGCTGCAATGAACATTGTGGTGAATGTGTCTTTTTGATTTATGGTTTTCTCTGGGTATATGCCCAGAAGTGGGATTGCTGGATCCTATGGTAATTCTCTTTTTAGTTTTTTAAAGGAAGCTCCATACTGTTCTCCATAGTGACTGTATCAATTTACCTTCCCACCAATAGTGGAAGAGGGTTCCTTTTGTCCACTCCCTCCCCAGAATTTGTTGTTTGTAGATTTTCTGATGATGCTGATTCTAAGAGGTGTGAGGTCATACCTCATTGTCATTTGGATTTGCATTTCTCTAATAATTAGTGATGTTGAACAGCTTTTCATGTGCGTCTTGGCCATCTCTGTGACTTCTTTGAAGAAACGTCTATTTAGATCTTCTGCCCATTTTTGTACTGGGTTGTTTGTTTTATTAATATTAAGCTGCATGAGCTGTTTATATATATTGGAGATTAAACCTTTGTCCATTGATTCGTTTGCGAACGTTTTCGCCCATTCTGAGGGTTGCCTTTTTCCATCCCCGTTTTTTATCCAAAAAAGAAAGAAAGCAAAAGAAGCAGAACACTAATGTGCGTGAAATATGCCTCTTGAAACTGTCGTTTTGAAATATGGACGTCTTTTGAATTTTTTGGTCGATATATGACCCCAGGATTTGTTTTCAGGGCAGGTGTCATTTACAGGCCTGCAACGATTTTGAATATCCACTGACCATTAGCGCTGGGATTAAAGCTGCTGTTGTGTGAAACGGCCACAAGGTGGCAGCAGTTCTCGCTTACCAAATCTGGTTACTAGGGCCACAGAGTCTCAATGGAAGTCCTGTTCTAGATTGGAATTTAGAATGGAATGTGCCAGGAGAGAGCCCCTCATGTTTGTCTCACTACTTCTTGTTCGTGTTTTTAATTTAATTTTTTATTTTTTATTACAGCAAGTTTGATGACAACGTTTGGCTTCTTGTAAGTGTGCAAGATGTGGTTCTTTTACACATATACATAGGTCTGTTCTTCCTGGGACCCTTTTCCCATGTACGTTATGACAGAATGTTGAGTAGTCTTCTCTTGGTATTCCGTAGGTCTTTGGTGATTATATATTTCACCTGTGTTTGTATATGTCTGTTAACCCCGATATCCTAATGAATCCAATCCTCACACCTTTCCATTGGTGAACCATAAGTTTGTTTAATGAATCTGTGATTGCCCTTCTCCGTGGAAATATCCGCCCTGGTATCAATTTTTAGGTAACACCTATAAGTGATATCCTACGATATGTGTCTTTCACTTTCTGACTTACTACAAGTCACGTGATTACCTCTAGACTCATCTACGGTGCTGCAAATGGCATTGTGTCCTTTTTTCCCTTGGCTAATATTCTGTCTTAGCGAGGTCCTTTTTCTGCAATGTGATTCCCTGAGGGCTGAGGATTAGCTGACCTGGGCAGCCTGACCCTGCCGGCAAGCCCTCCCCAGGTGTGCCTGGTTTGAGGTCAATATAAACAGCACTCCAGGCAGCAATAGCCCCTGCAGCTGTGCCTGGCTCCATATTCTCTGCCCCGTCAGCAGTCTCGGGGCTGTGCTGGTGGGAGGGTGTGAGGGTCCACGGCTTTGTTGGTGGCCCGGTGTGAGTGGGGCTCTGCTGGACTTTCTGCAGGAGTTGCCAGGCTGCCACCTGTAAAGAAGAGGATGTGTCACCCATAACTTCCACTGGAATTTCTCTCCGGGCTGAGGAAGGAAAAAAAGGAGTGGGGGCCGGGACAGGAGGGGTATCTCAGGCAGGGAAATGGAAAGCTTCCAGAAGAGCGCCCGGGGCCAGGACCATCCTGGCTGGCCTGCAGGCAGCAAGTTGGCCTGCGTGCTGTCACTGGTGTGGCTCCACGGCCCTTCCTCTAGGCTTTCAAGCCCTTGTACATATTCAGGTGTTTTACCTGGGAAGGGTGGGAACAGTTCAGCAGCAGCTGGCCTGGGGCTCAGCTCACGTTTACTCACAGAGGCCTCGGCATGGTCCCCCAGCTTTGCAGTGAGGACGCTCCTTGCATGGGGGGACGGGGCTGTTGGTTGTATGGAAGACGATTCCCCACCACTGACCAATTTCAGAATTGTTTACTGCTGGAACAAGTGCCTTGGTAGTGTTTTCCTCTGTATAACTGTTTGGTTTAGGTTTTTTTTTCTTTCTTGCTTCAAGTTAGATTTTATTCCTCGTTTATGTATTTATAGATATGAGCATGGGAATAATTCATTCATATAAATACATCTGTGTGAATGGAAGAACTTTCTTCTGTTTTATTTTTAAAAATTTTGAAATTTAATTTTATTTATTTCTTTATACAGCAGGTTACTATTAGTTATATATTTTATGCATATACATGTATACAGGTCCATCCCAATCTCCCAACTCATCCCACCACCACCACCCCATGGCTTCCCCCACTTGGTGTCCATACGTTTGTTCTCTACCTCTGTGTCTCTATTTCTGTCCTGCATACCAGTTCATCTGTACCATTTTTCTAGGTTCCACATATATGCATTAATATACAATATTTGTTTTTCTCTTTCTGACTTAGTTCACTCTGTATGACAGTCTCTAGATCCATCGACTTCTCTACAAATGACCCAGTTTCATTCCTTTTATGGCTGAGCAATATTCCATTTTATATATGTACCACATCTTTATCCATTCGTCTTTCTGTGGGCATTTAGGTTGCTTCCATTACCTGGCTATTGTAAATTGTGCTGCAATGAACATTGTGGTGAATGTGTCTTTTTGATTTATGGTTTTCTCTGGGTATATGCCCAAAAGTGGGATTGCAGGCTCCTATGGTAATTCTCTTTTTAGTTATTTAAAGGAACCTCCATACTGTTCTCCATAGTGAGTGTATCAATTTACCTTCCCACCAATAGTGGAAGAGGGTTCCTTTTGTCCACACCATCCCCGGAATTTGTTGTTTGTAGATTTGCTGATGATGCCGATTCTAACAGGTGTGAGGTCATACCTCATTGTCGTTTGGATTTGCATTTCTCTAATAATTAGTGATGTTGAGCAGCTTTTCATGTGCGTCTTGGCCATCTCTGTGACTTCTTTAAAGAAACGTCTATATAGATCTTCTGCCCATTTTTGTACTGGGTTGTTTGTTTTATTAATATTAAGCTGCGTGAGCTGTTTATATATATATTGGAGATTAAACCTTTGTCCATTGATTCGTTTGCGAACGTTTTCGCCCATTCTGAGGCTTGCCTTTTTCCATTCCCGTTTTTTTAACCAAAAAAGAAAGAAAGCAAAAGAAGCAGAACACTAATGTGCGTGAAATATGCCTCTTGAAACAGTCGTTTTGAAATATGGACGTCTTTTGAATTTTTTGGTCGGTATATGACCCCAGGATTTGTTTTCAGGGCAGGTGTCATTTACAGGCCTGCAACGATTTTGAATATCCACTGACCATTAGCGCTGGGATTAAAGCTGCTGTTGTGTGAAACGGCCACAAGGTGGCAGCAGTTCTCGCTTACCAAATCTGGTTACTAGGGCCACAGAGCCTCAATGGAAGTCCTGTTCTAGATTGGAATTTAGAATGGAATGTGCCAGGAGAAAGCCCCTCAAGTTTGTCTCACTACTTCTTGTTCGTGTTTTTAATTTAATTTTTTATTTTTTATTACAGCAAGTTTGATGACAACGTTTGGCTTCTTGTAGGTGTGCAAGATGTGGTTCTTTTACACATATACATAGGTCTGTTCTTCCTGGGACCCTTTTCCCATGTACGTTATGACAGAATGTTGAGTAGTCTTCTCTTGGTATTCCGTAGGTCTTTGGTGATTATATATTTCACCTGTGTTTGTATATGTCTGTTAACCCCGATATCCTAATGAATCCAATCCTCACACCTTTCCATTGGTGAACCATAAGTTTGTTTAATGAATCTGTGATTGCCCTTCTCCGTGGAAATATCCGCCCTGGTATCAATTTTTAGGTAACACCTATAAGTGATATCCTACGATATGTGTCTTTCACTTTCTGACTTACTACAAGTCACGTGATTACCTCTAGACTCATCTACGGTGCTGCAAATGGCATTGTGTCCTTTTTTCCCTTGGCTAATATTCTGTCTTAGCGAGGTCCTTTTTCTGCAATGTGATTCCCTGAGGGCTGAGGATTAGCTGACCTGGGCAGCCTGACCCTGCCGGCAAGCCCTCCCAAGGTGTGCCTGGTTTGAGGTCAATATAAACAGCACTCCAGGCAGCAATAGCCCCTGCAGCTGTGCCTGACTCCATACTCTCTGCCCCGTCAGCAGTCTCGGGGCTGTGCTGGTGGGAGGGTGTGAGGGTCCACGGCTTTGTTGGTGGCCCGGTGTGAGTGGGGCTCTGCTGGCCTTTCTGCAGGAGTTGCCAGGCTGCCACCTGTAAAGAAGAGGATGTGTCACCCATAATTTCCACTGGAATTTCTCTCCGGGCTGAGGAAGGAAAAAAAGGAGTGGGGGCCAGGATAGGAGGTGTATCTCAGGCAGGGAAATGGAAAGCTTCCAGAAGAGCGCCCGGGGCCAGGACCATCCTGGCTGACCTGCAGGCAGCAAGTTGGCCTGTGTGCTGTCGCTGGTGTGGCTCCACGGCCCTACCTCTAGGCTTTCAAGCCCTTGTACATATTCAGGTGTTTTACCTGGGAAGGGTGGGAACAGTTCAGTAGCAGCTGGCCTGGGGCTCAGCTCACGTTTACTCACAGAGGCCTCGGCATGGTCTCCCAGCTTTGCAATGAGGACGCTCCTTGCATGGGGGGGCAGGGCTGCTGGCTGTATGGGAGATGATTCCCCACCTCTGCCCAATTTCAGAATTGTTTACCGCTGGAGCAAGTGCCTTGGTAGGGTTTTCCTCTGTATAATTGTTTGGTTTAGGATTTTTTTTTCTTTTTTCGTTCAAGTTAGATTTTATTCCTCTTTTATATATTTATAGATATAAGCATGGGAATAATTCATTCATATAAATACATCTGTGTGAATGGAAGAACTTTCTTCTGTTTTATTTTTAAAAATTTTGAAATTTAATTTTATTTATTTCTTTATACAGCAGGTTACTATTAGTTATATATTTTATGCATATACATGTATACAGGTCCATCCCAATCTCCCAACTCATCCCACCACCACCACCCCATGGCTTCCCCCACTTGGTGTCCATACGTTTGTTCTCTACCTCTGTGTCTCTATTTCTGTCCTGCATACCAGTTCATCTGTACCATTTTTCTAGGTTCCACATATATGCATTAATATACAATATTTGTTTTTCTCTTTCTGACTTAGTTCACTCTGTATGACAGTCTCTAGATCCATCGACTTCTCTACAAATGACCCAGTTTCATTCCTTTTTATGGCTGAGCAATATTCCATTTTATATATGTACCACATCTTTATCCATTCGTCTTTCTGTGGGCATTTAGGTTGCTTCCATTACCTGGCTATTGTAAATAGTGCTGCAATGAACATTGTGGTGAATGTGTCTTTTTGATTTATGGTTTTCTCTGGGTATATGCCCAGAAGTGGGATTGCTGGATCCTATGGTAATTCTCTTTTTAGTTTTTTAAAGGAAGCTCCATACTGTTCTCCATAGTGACTGTATCAATTTACCTTCCCACCAATAGTGGAAGAGGGTTCCTTTTGTCCACTCCCTCCCCAGAATTTGTTGTTTGTAGATTTTCTGATGATGCTGATTCTAAGAGGTGTGAGGTCATACCTCATTGTCGTTTGGATTTGCATTTCTCTAATAATTAGTGATGTTGAGCAGCTTTTCATGTGCGTCTTGGCCATCTCTGTGACTTCTTTGAAGAAACGTCTATTTAGATCTTCTGCCCATTTTTCTACTGGGTTGTTTGTTTTATTAATATTAAGCTGCGTGAGCTGTTTATATATATTGGAGATTAAACCTTTGTCCATTGATTCGTTTGTGAATGTTTTCGCCCATTCTGAGGGTTGCCTTTTTCCATCCCCGTTTTTTTAACCAAAAAAGAAAGAAAGCAAAAGAAGCAGAACACTAATGTGCGTGAAATATGCCTCTTGAAACTGTCGTTTTGAAATATGGACGTCTTTTGAATTTTTTGGTCGATATATGACCCCAGGATTTGTTTTCAGGGCAGGTGTCATTTACAGGCCTGCAACGATTTTGAATATCCACTGACCATTAGCGCTGGGATTAAAGCTGCTGTTGTGTGAAACGGCCACAAGGTGGCAGCAGTTCTCGCTTACCAAATCTGGTTACTAGGGCCACAGAGTCTCAATGGAAGTCCTGTTCTAGATTGGAATTTAGAATGGAATGTGCCAGGAGAGAGCCCCTCATGTTTGTCTCACTACTTCTTGTTCGTGTTTTTAATTTAATTTTTTATTTTTTATTACAGCAAGTTTGATGACAACGTTTGGCTTCTTGTAAGTGTGCAAGATGTGGTTCTTTTACACATATACATAGGTCTGTTCTTCCTGGGACCCTTTTCCCATGTACGTTATGACAGAATGTTGAGTAGTCTTCTCTTGGTATTCCGTAGGTCTTTGGTGATTATATATTTCACCTGTGTTTGTATATGTCTGTTAACCCCGATATCCTAATGAATCCAATCCTCACACCTTTCCATTGGTGAACCATAAGTTTGTTTAATGAATCTGTGATTGCCCTTCTCCGTGGAAATATCCGCCCTGGTATCAATTTTTAGGTAACACCTATAAGTGATATCCTACGATATGTGTCTTTCACTTTCTGACTTACTACAAGTCACGTGATTATCTCTAGACTCATCTACGGTGCTGCAAATGGCATTGTGTCCTTTTTTCCCTTGGCTAATATTCTGTCTTAGCGAGGTCCTTTTTCTGCAATGTGATTCCCTGAGGGCTGAGGATTAGCTGACCTGGGCAGCCTGACCCTGCCGGCAAGCCCTCCCCAGGTGTGCCTGGTTTGAGGTCAATATAAACAGCACTCCAGGCAGCAATAGCCCCTGCAGCTGTGCCTGGCTCCATATTCTCTGCCCCGTCAGCAGTCTCGGGGCTGTGCTGGTGGGAGGGTGTGAGGGTCCACGGCTTTGTTGGTGGCCCGGTGTGAGTGGGGCTCTGCTGGACTTTCTGCAGGAGTTGCCAGGCTGCCACCTGTAAAGAAGAGGATGTGTCACCCATAACTTCCACTGGAATTTCTCTCCGGGCTGAGGAAGGAAAAAAAGGAGTGGGGGCCGGGACAGGAGGGGTATCTCAGGCAGGGAAATGGAAAGCTTCCAGAAGAGCGCCCGGGGCCAGGACCATCCTGGCTGGCCTGCAGGCAGCAAGTTGGCCTGCGTGCTGTCGCTGGTGTGGCTCCACGGCCCTTCCTCTAGGCTTTCAAACCCTTGTACATATTCAGGTGTTTTACCTGGGAAGGGTGGGAACAGTTCAGCAGCAGCTGGCCTGGGGCTCAGCTCACGTTTACTCACAGAGGCCTCGGCATTGTCCCCCAGCTTTGCAGTGAGGACGCTCCTTGCATGGGGGGACCGGGCTGTTGGTTGTATGGAAGATGATTCCCCACCACTGACCAATTTCAGAATTGTTTACTACTGGAACAAGTGCCTTGGTAGTGTTTTCCTCTGTATAACTGTTTGGTTTAGGTTTTTTTTTCTTTCTTGCTTCAAGTTAGATTTTATTCCTCGTTTATGTATTTATAGATATAAGCATGGGAATAATTCATTCATATAAATACATCTGTGTGAATGGAAGAACTTTCTTCTGTTTTATTTTTAAAAATTTTGAAATTTAATTTTATTTATTTCTTTATACAGCAGGTTACTATTAGTTATATATTTTATGCATATACATGTATACAGGTCCATCCCAATCTCCCAACTCATCCCACCACCACCACCCCATGGCTTCCCCCACTTGGTGTCCATACGTTTGTTCTCTACCTCTGTGTCTCTATTTCTGTCCTGCATACCAGTTCATCTGTACCATTTTTCTAGGTTCCACATATATGCATTAATATACAATATTTGTTTTTCTCTTTCTGACTTAGTTCACTCTGTATGACAGTCTCTAGATCCATCGACTTCTCTACAAATGACCCAGTTTCATTCCTTTTTATGGCTGAGCAATATTCCATTTTATATATGTACCACATCTTTATCCATTCGTCTTTCTGTGGGCATTTAGGTTGCTTCCATTACCTGGCTATTGTAAATTGTGCTGCAATGAACATTGTGGTGAATGTGTCTTTTTGATTTATGGTTTTCTCTGGGTATATGCCCAAAAGTGGGATTGCAGGCTCCTATGGTAATTCTCTTTTTAGTTATTTAAAGGAACCTCCATACTGTTCTCCATAGTGAGTGTATCAATTTACCTTCCCACCAATAGTGGAAGAGGGTTCCTTTTGTCCACACCATCCCCGGAATTTGTTGTTTGTAGATTTGCTGATGATGCCGATTCTAACAGGTGTGAGGTCATACCTCATTGTCGTTTGGATTTGCATTTCTCTAATAATTAGTGATGTTGAGCAGCTTTTCATGTGCGTCTTGGCCATCTCTGTGACTTCTTTAAAGAAACGTCTATATAGATCTTCTGCCCATTTTTGTACTGGGTTGTTTGTTTTATTAATATTAAGCTGCGTGAGCTGTTTATATATATATTGGAGATTAAACCTTTGTCCATTGATTCGTTTGCGAACGTTTTCGCCCATTCTGAGGCTTGCCTTTTTCCATTCCCGTTTTTTTAACCAAAAAAGAAAGAAAGCAAAAGAAGCAGAACACTAATGTGCGTGAAATATGCCTCTTGAAACAGTCGTTTTGAAATATGGACGTCTTTTGAATTTTTTGGTCGGTATATGACCCCAGGATTTGTTTTCAGGGCAGGTGTCATTTACAGGCCTGCAACGATTTTGAATAACCACTGACCATTAGCGCTGGGATTAAAGCTGCTGTTGTGTGAAACGGCCACAAGGTGGCAGCAGTTCTCGCTTACCAAATCTGGTTACTAGGGCCACAGAGCCTCAATGGAAGTCCTGTTCTAGATTGGAATTTAGAATGGAATGTGCCAGGAGAAAGCCCCTCAAGTTTGTCTCACTACTTCTTGTTCGTGTTTTTAATTTAATTTTTTATTTTTTATTACAGCAAGTTTGATGACAACGTTTGGCTTCTTGTAGGTGTGCAAGATGTGGTTCTTTTACACATATACATAGGTCTGTTCTTCCTGGGACCCTTTTCCCATGTACGTTATGACAGAATGTTGAGTAGTCTTCTCTTGGTATTCCGTAGGTCTTTGGTGATTATATATTTCACCTGTGTTTGTATATGTCTGTTAACCCCGATATCCTAATGAATCCAATCCTCACACCTTTCCATTGGTGAACCATAAGTTTGTTTAATGAATCTGTGATTGCCCTTCTCCGTGGAAATATCCGCCCTGGTATCAATTTTTAGGTAACACCTATAAGTGATATCCTACGATATGTGTCTTTCACTTTCTGACTTACTACAAGTCACGTGATTACCTCTAGACTCATCTACGGTGCTGCAAATGGCATTGTGTCCTTTTTTCCCTTGGCTAATATTCTGTCTTAGCGAGGTCCTTTTTCTGCAATGTGATTCCCTGAGGGCTGAGGATTAGCTGACCTGGGCAGCCTGACCCTGCCGGCAAGCCCTCCCCAGGTGTGCCTGGTTTGAGGTCAATATAAACAGCACTCCAGGCAGCAATAGCCCCTGCAGCTGTGCCTGGCTCCATATTCTCTGCCCCGTCAGCAGTCTCGGGGCTGTGCTGGTGGGAGGGTGTGAGGGTCCACGGCTTTGTTGGTGGCCCGGTGTGAGTGGGGCTCTGCTGGACTTTCTGCAGGAGTTGCCAGGCTGCCACCTGTAAAGAAGAGGATGTGTCACCCATAACTTCCACTGGAATTTCTCTCCGGGCTGAGGAAGGAAAAAAAGGAGTGGGGGCCGGGACAGGAGGGGTATCTCAGGCAGGGAAATGGAAAGCTTCCAGAAGAGCGCCCGGGGCCAGGACCATCCTGGCTGGCCTGCAGGCAGCAAGTTGGCCTGCGTGCTGTCGCTGGTGTGGCTCCACGGCCCTTCCTCTAGGCTTTCAAGCCCTTGTACATATTCAGGTGTTTTACCTGGGAAGGGTGGGAACAGTTCAGCAGCAGCTGGCCTGGGGCTCAGCTCACGTTTACTCACAGAGGCCTCGGCATGGTCCCCCAGCTTTGCAGTGAGGACGCTCCTTGCATGGGGGGACCGGGCTGTTGGTTGTATGGAAGATGATTCCCCACCACTGACCAATTTCAGAATTGTTTACTGCTGGAACAAGTGCCTTGGTAGTGTTTTCCTCTGTATAACTGTTTGGTTTAGGTTTTTTTTTCTTTCTTGCTTCAAGTTAGATTTTATTCCTCGTTTATGTATTTATAGATATAAGCATGGGAATAATTCATTCATATAAATACATCTGTGTGAATGGAAGAACTTTCTTCTGTTTTATTTTTAAAAATTTTGAAATTTAATTTTATTTATTTCTTTATACAGCAGGTTACTATTAGTTATATATTTTATGCATATACATGTATACAGGTCCATCCCAATCTCCCAACTCATCCCACCACCACCACCCCATGGCTTCCCCCACTTGGTGTCCATACGTTTGTTCTCTACCTCTGTGTCTCTATTTCTGTCCTGCATACCAGTTCATCTGTACCATTTTTCTAGGTTCCACATATATGCATTAATATACAATATTTGTTTTTCTCTTTCTGACTTAGTTCACTCTGTATGACAGTCTCTAGATCCATCGACTTCTCTACAAATGACCCAGTTTCATTCCTTTTTATGGCTGAGCAATATTCCATTTTATATATGTACCACATCTTTATCCATTCGTCTTTCTGTGGGCATTTAGGTTGCTTCCATTACCTGGCTATTGTAAATTGTGCTGCAATGAACATTGTGGTGAATGTGTCTTTTTGATTTATGGTTTTCTCTGGGTATATGCCCAAAAGTGGGATTGCAGGCTCCTATGGTAATTCTCTTTTTAGTTATTTAAAGGAACCTCCATACTGTTCTCCATAGTGAGTGTATCAATTTACCTTCCCACCAATAGTGGAAGAGGGTTCCTTTTGTTCACACCATCCCCGGAATTTGTTGTTTGTAGATTTGCTGATGATGCCGATTCTAACAGGTGTGAGGTCATACCTCATTGTCGTTTGGATTTGCATTTCTCTAATAATTAGTGATTTTGAGCAGCTTTTCATGTGCGTCTTGGCCATCTCTGTGACTTCTTTAAAGAAACGTCTGTATAGATCTTCTGCCCATTTTTGTACTGGGTTGTTTGTTTTATTAATATTAAGCTGCGTGAGCTGTTTATATATATATTGGAGATTAAACCTTTGTCCATTGATTCGTTTGCGAACGTTTTCGCCCATTCTGAGGCTTGCCTTTTTCCATTCCCGTTTTTTTAACCAAAAAAGAAAGAAAGCAAAAGAAGCAGAACACTAATGTGCGTGAAATATGCCTCTTGAAACAGTCGTTTTGAAATATGGACGTCTTTTGAATTTTTTGGTCGGTATATGACCCCAGGATTTGTTTTCAGGGCAGGTGTCATTTACAGGCCTGCAACGATTTTGAATATCCACTGACCATTAGCGCTGGGATTAAAGCTGCTGTTGTGTGAAACGGCCACAAGGTGGCAGCAGTTCTCGCTTACCAAATCTGGTTACTAGGGCCACAGAGCCTCAATGGAAGTCCTGTTCTAGATTGGAATTTAGAATGGAATGTGCCAGGAGAAAGCCCCTCAAGTTTGTCTCACTACTTCTTGTTCGTGTTTTTAATTTAATTTTTTATTTTTTATTACAGCAAGTTTGATGACAACGTTTGGCTTCTTGTAGGTGTGCAAGATGTGGTTCTTTTACACATATACATAGGTCTGTTCTTCCTGGGACCCTTTTCCCATGTACGTTATGACAGAATGTTGAGTAGTCTTCTCTTGGTATTCCGTAGGTCTTTGGTGATTATATATTTCACCTGTGTTTGTATATGTCTGTTAACCCCGATATCCTAATGAATCCAATCCTCACACCTTTCCATTGGTGAACCATAAGTTTGTTTAATGAATCTGTGATTGCCCTTCTCCGTGGAAATATCCGCCCTGGTATCAATTTTTAGGTAACACCTATAAGTGATATCCTACGATATGTGTCTTTCACTTTCTGACTTACTACAAGTCACGTGATTACCTCTAGACTCATCTACGGTGCTGCAAATGGCATTGTGTCCTTTTTTCCCTTGGCTAATATTCTGCCTTAGCGAGGTCCTTTTTCTGCAATGTGATTCCCTGAGGGCTGAGGATTAGCTGACCTGGGCAGCCTGACCCTGCCGGCAAGCCCTCCCCAGGTGTGCCTGGTTTGAGGTCAATATAAACAGCACTCCAGGCAGCAATAGCCCCTGCAGCTGTGCCTGACACCATACTCTCTGCCCCGTCAGCAGTCTCGGGGCTGTGCTGGTGGGAGGGTGTGAGGGTCCACGGCTTTGTTGGTGGCCCGGTGTGAGTGGGGCTCTGCTGGACTTTCTGCAGGAGTTGCCAGGCTGCCACCTGTAAAGAAGAGGATGTGTCACCCATAATTTCCACTGGAATTTCTCTCCGGGCTGAGGAAGGAAAAAAAGGAGTGGGGGCCAGGATAGGAGGGGTATCTCAGGCAGGGAAATGGAAAGCTTCCAGAAGAGCGCCCGGGGCCAGGACCATCCTGGCTGGTCTGCAGGCAGCAAGTTGGCCTGCATGCTGTCGCTGGTGTGCCTCCACGGCCCTTCCTCTAGGCTTTCAAGCCCTTGTACATATTCAGGTGTTTTACCTGGGAAGGGTGGGAACAGTTCAGTAGCAGCTGGCCTGGGGCTCAGCTCACGTTTACTCACAGAGGCCTCGGCATGGTCCCCCAGCTTTGCAATGAGGACGCTCCTTGCATGGGGGGGCGGGGCTGCTGGCTGTATGGGAGATGATTCCCCACCTCTGCCCAATTTCAGAATTGTTTACCGTTGGAGCAAGTGCCTTGGTAGGGTTTTCCTCTGTATAACTGTTTGGTTTAGGTTTTTTTTTTCTTTTTTCGTTCAAGTTAGATTTTATTCCTCTTTTATATATTTATAGATATAAGCATGGGAATAATTCATTCATATAGATACATCTGTGTGAATGGAAGTACTTTTTCCTGTTTTTTTTTTAATTTTGAAATTTAATTTTGTTTATTTCTTTATATAGCAGGTTACTATTACTTATATATTTTATGCATATACATGTATACAGGTCCATCCCAATCTCCCAACTCATCCCACCACCACCACCCCATGGCTTCCCCCACTTGGTGTCCATACGTTTGTTCTCTACCTCTGTGTCTCTATTTCTGCCCTGCAAACCAGTTCATCTGTACCATTTTTCTAGGTTCCACCTATATGCATTAATATACAATATTTGTTTTTCTCTTTCTGACTTACTTCACTCTGTATGACAGTCTCTAGATCCATCGACTTCTACAAATGAACCAGTTTCATTCCTTTTTATGGCTGAGTAATATTCCATTTTATATATGTACCACATCTTTATCCATTCGTCTGTCTGTGGGCATTTAGGTTGCTTCCATTACCTGGCTATTGTAAATAGTGCTGCAATGAACATTGTGGTGAATGTGTCTTTTTGATTTATGGTTTTCTCTGGGTATATGCCCAGAAGTGGGATGGCTGGATCCTATGGTAATTCTCTTTTTAGTTTTTTAAAGGAAGCTCCATACTGTTCTCCATAGTGACTGTATCAATTTACCTTCCCACCAATAGTGGAAGAGGGTTCCTTTTGTCCACTCCCTCCCCAGAATTTGTTGTTTGTAGATTTTCTGATGATGCTGATTCTAAGAGGTGTGAGGTCATACCTCATTGTCATTTGGATTTGCATTTCTCTAATAATTAGTGATGTTGAACAGCTTTTCATGTGCGTCTTGGCCATCTCTGTGACTTCTTTGAAGAAACGTCTATTTAGATCTTCTGCCCATTTTTGTACTGGGTTGTTTGTTTTATTAATATTAAGCTGCGTGAGCTGTTTATATATATTGGAGATTAAACCTTTGTCCATTGATTCGTTTGCGAACGTTTTCGCCCATTCTGAGGGTTGCCTTTTTCCATCCCCGTTTTTTATCCAAAAAAGAAAGAAAGCAAAAGAAGCAGAACACTAATGTGCGTGAAATATGCCTCTTGAAACTGTCGTTTTGAAATATGGACGTCTTTTGAATTTTTTGGTCGATATATGACCCCAGGATTTGTTTTCAGGGCAGGTGTCATTTACAGGCCTGCAACGATTTTGAATATCCACTGACCATTAGCGCTGGGATTAAAGCTGCTGTGTGTGAAACGGCCACAAGGTGGCAGCAGTTCTCGCTTACCAAATCTGGTTACTAGGGCCACAGAGTCTCAATGGAAGTCCTGTTCTAGATTGGAATTTAGAATGGAATGTGCCAGGAGAAAGCCCCTCAAGTTTGTCTCACTACTTCTTGTTCGTGTTTTTAATTTAATTTTTAATTTTTTATTACAGCAAGTTTGATGACAACGTTTGGCTTCTTGTAAGTGTGCAAGATGTGGTTCTTTTACACATATACATAGGTCTGTTCTTCCTGGGACCCTTTTCCCATGTACGTTATGACAGAATGTTGAGTAGTCTTCTCTTGGTATTCCGTAGGTCTTTGGTGATTATATATTTCACCTGTGTTTGTATATGTCTGTTAACCCCGATATCCTAATGAATCCAATCCTCACACCTTTCCATTGGTGAACCATAAGTTTGTTTAATGAATCTGTGATTGCCCTTCTCCGTGGAAATATCCGCCCTGGTATCAATTTTTAGGTAACACCTATAAGTGATATCCTACGATATGTGTCTTTCACTTTCTGACTTACTACAAGTCACGTGATTACCTCTAGACTCATCTACGGTGCTGCAAATGGCATTGTGTCCTTTTTTCCCTTGGCTAATATTCTGTCTTAGCGAGGTCCTTTTTCTGCAATGTGATTCCCTGAGGGCTGAGGATTAGCTGACCTGGGCAGCCTGACCCTGCCGGCAAGCCCTCCCCAGGTGTGCCTGGTTTGAGGTCAATATAAACAGCACTCCAGGCAGCAATAGCCCCTGCAGCTGTGCCTGACTCCATACTCTCTGCCCCGTCAGCAGTCTCGGGGCTGTGCTGGTGGGAGGGTGTGAGGGTCCACGGCTTTGTTGGTGGCCCGGTGTGAGTGGGGCTCTGCTGGCCTTTCTGCAGGAGTTGCCAGGCTGCCACCTGTAAAGAAGAGGATGTGTCACCCATAATTTCCACTGGAATTTCTCTGCGGGCTGAGGAAGGAAAAAAAGGAGTGGGGGCCAGGATAGGAGGGGTATCTCAGGCAGGGAAATGGAAAGCTTCCAGAAGAGCGCCCGGGGCCAGGACCATCCTGGCTGACCTGCAGGCAGCAAGTTGGCCTGTGTGCTGTCGCTGGTGTGGCTCCACGGCCCTACCTCTAGGCTTTCAAGCCCTTGTACATATTCAGGTGTTTTACCTGGGAAGGGTGGGAACAGTTCAGTAGCAGCTGGCCTGGGGCTCAGCTCACGTTTACTCACAGAGGCCTCGGCATGGTCTCCCAGCTTTGCAATGAGGACGCTCCTTGCATGGGGGGGCAGGGCTGCTGGCTGTATGGGAGATGATTCCTCACCTCTGCCCAATTTCAGAATTGTTTACCGTTGGAGCAAGTGCCTTGGTAGGGTTTTCCTCTGTATAATTGTTTGGTTTAGGATTTTTTTTTCTTTTTTCGTTCAAGTTAGATTTTATTCCTCTTTTATATATTTATAGATATAAGCATGGGAATAATTCATTCATATAAATACATCTGTGTGAATGGAAGAACTTTCTTCTGTTTTATTTTTAAAAATTTTGAAATTTAATTTTATTTATTTCTTTATACAGCAGGTTACTATTAGTTATATATTTTATGCATATACATGTATACAGGTCCATCCCAATCTCCCAACTCATCCCACCACCACCACCCCATGGCTTCCCCCACTTGGTGTCCATACGTTTGTTCTCTACCTCTGTGTCTCTATTTCTGTCCTGCATACCAGTTCATCTGTACCATTTTTCTAGGTTCCACATATATGCATTAATATACAATATTTGTTTTTCTCTTTCTGACTTAGTTCACTCTGTATGACAGTCTCTAGATCCATCGACTTCTCTACAAATGACCCAGTTTCATTCCTTTTTATGGCTGAGCAATATTCCATTTTATATATGTACCACATCTTTATCCATTCGTCTTTCTGTGGGCATTTAGGTTGCTTCCATTACCTGGCTATTGTAAATAGTGCTGCAATGATCATTGTGGTGAATGTGTCTTTTTGATTTATGGTTTTCTCTGGGTATATGCCCAGAAGTGGGATTGCTGGATCCTATGGTAATTCTCTTTTTAGTTTTTTAAAGGAAGCTCCATACTGTTCTCCATAGTGACTGTATCAATTTACCTTCCCACCAATAGTGGAAGAGGGTTCCTTTTGTCCACTCCCTCCCCAGAATTTGTTGTTTGTAGATTTTCTAATGATGCTGATTCTAAGAGGTGTGAGGTCATACCTCATTGTCGTTTGGATTTGCATTTCTCTAATAATTAGTGATGTTGAGCAGCTTTTCATGTGCGTCTTGGCCATCTCTGTGACTTCTTTGAAGAAACGTCTATTTAGATCTTCTGCCCATTTTTCTACTGGGTTGTTTGTTTTATTAATATTAAGCTGCGTGAGCTGTTTATATATATTGGAGATTAAACCTTTGTCCATTGATTCGTTTGTGAATGTTTTCGCCCATTCTGAGGGTTGCCTTTTTCCATCCCCGTTTTTTTAACCAAAAAAGAAAGAAAGCAAAAGAAGCAGAACACTAATGTGCGTGAAATATGCCTCTTGAAACTGTCGTTTTGAAATATGGACGTCTTTTGAATTTTTTGGTCGATATATGACCCCAGGATTTGTTTCAGGGCAGGTGTCATTTATAGGCCTGCAACTATTTTGAATATCCACTGACCATTAGCGCTGGGATTAAAGCTGCTCTTGTGTGAAACGGCCACAAGGTGGCAGCAGTTCTCGCTTACCATATCTGGTTACTAGGGCCACAGAGCCACAATGGAAGTCCTGTTCTAGATTGGAATTTAGAATGGAATGTGCCAGGAGAAAGCCCCTCAAGTTTGTCTCACTACTTCTTGTTCGTGTTTTTAATTTAATTTTTTATTTTTTATTACAGCAAGTTTGATGACAACGTTTGGCTTGTTGTAGGTGTGCAAGATGTGGTTCTTTTACACATATACATAGGTCTGTTCTTCCTGGGACCCTTTTCCCATGTACGTTATGACAGAATGTTGAGTAGTCTTCTCTTGGTATTCCGTAGGTCTTTGGTGATTATATATTTCACCTGTGTTTGTATATGTCTGTTAACCCCGATATCCTAATGAATCCAATCCTCACACCTTTCCATTGGTGAACCATAAGTTTGTTTAATGAATCTGTGATTGCCCTTCTCCGTGGAAATATCTGCCCTGGTATCAATTTTTAGGTAACACCTATAAGTGATATCCTACGATATGTGTCTTTCACTTTCTGACTTACTACAAGTCACGTGATTACCTCTAGACTCATCTACGGTGCTGCAAATGGCATTGTGTCCTTTTTTACATTGGCTAATATTTTGTCTTAGCGAGGTCCATTTTCTGCAGTGTGATTACCTGAGGCATGCGGATTAGCTGACCTGGGCAGCCTGACCCTGCCGGCAAGCCCTCCCCAGGTGTGCCTGGGTTGAGGTCAATATAAACTGCACTCCAGGCAGCAATAGCCCCTGCAGCTGTGCCTGACTCCATATTCTCTGCCCCGTCAGCAGTCTCGGGGCTGTGCTGGTGGGAGGGTGTGAGGGTCCACGGCTTTGTTTGTGGCCCGGTGTGAGTGGGGCTCTGCTGGACTTTCTGCAGGAGTTGCCAGGCTGCCACCTGTAAAGAAGAGGATGTGTCACCCATAACTTCCACTGGAATTTCTCTCCGGGCTGAGGAAGGAAAGAAAGGAGTTGGGGCCAGGACAGGAGGGGTATCTCAGGCAGGGAAATGGAAAGCTTCCAGAAGAGCGCCCGGGGCCAGGACCATCCTGGCTGGCCTGCAGGCAGCAAGTTGGCCTGCGTGCTGTCGCTGGTGTGGCTCCACGGCCCTTCCTCTAGGCTTTCAAGCACTTGTACATATTCAGGTGTTTTACCTGGGAAGGGTGGGAACAGTTCAGTAGCAGCTGGCCTGGGGCTCAGCTCACGTTTACTCACAGAGGCCACGGCATGGTCCCCCAGCTTTGCAGTGAGGACGCTCCTTGCATGCGGGGACGGGGCTGTTGGTTGTATGGAAGATGATTCCCCACCACTGACCAATTTCAGAATTGTTTACTGCTGGAACAAGCGCCTTGGTAGTGTTTTCCTCTGTATAACTGTTTGGTTTAGGTTTTTTTTTTCTTTCTTGTTTCAAGTTAGATTTTATTCCTCTTTTATGCATTTATAGATATAAGCATGGGAATAATTCATTCATATAAATACATCTGTGTGAATGGAAGAACTTTCTTCTGTTTTATTTTTAAAAATTTTGAAATTTAATTTTATTTATTTCTTTATACAGCAGGTTACTACTAGTTATATATTTTATGCATATACATGTATACAGGTCCATCCCAATCTCCCAACTCATCCCACCACCACCACCCCATGGCTTCCCCCACTTGGTGTCCATACGTTTGTTCTCTACCTCTGTGTCTCTATTTCTGTCCTGCATACCAGTTCATCTGTACCATTTTTCTAAGTTCCACATATATGCATTAATATACAATATTTGTTTTCCTCTTTCTGACTTACTTCACTCTGTATGACAGTCTCTAGATCCATCGACTTCTCTACAAATGACCCAGTTTCATTCCTTTTTATGGCTGAGCAATATTCCATTTTATATATGTACCACATCTTTATCCATTCGTCTTTCTGTGGGCATTTAGGTTGCTTCCATTACCTGGCTATTGTAAATTGTGCTGCAATGAACATTGTGGTGAATGTGTCTTTTTGATTTATGGTTTTCTCTGGGTATATGCCCAAAAGTGGGATTGCAGGCTCCTATGGTAATTCTCTTTTTAGTTTTTTAAAGGAAGCTCCATACTGTTCTCCATAGTGAGTGTATCAATTTACCTTCCCACCAATAGTGGAAGAGGGTTCCTTTTGTCCACACCATCCCTGGAATTTGTTGTTTGTAGATTTGCTGATGATGCCGATTCTAACAGGTGTGAGGTCATACCTCATTGTCGTTTGGATTTGCATTTCTCTAATAATTAGTGATGTTGAGCAGCTTTTCATGTGCGTCTTGGCCATCTCTGTGACTTCTTTAAAGAAACGTCTATATAGATCTTCTGCCCATTTTTGTACTGGGTTGCTTGTTTTATTAATATTAAGCTGCGTGAGCTGTTTATATATATTGGAGATTAAACCTTTGTCCATTGATTCGTTTGCGAACGTTTTCGCCCATTCTGAGGCTTGCCTTTTTCCATTCCCGATTTTTTAACCAAAAAAGAAAGAAAGCAAAAGAAGCAGAACACTAATGTGCGTGAAATATGCCTCTTGAAACAGTCGTTTTGAAATATGGACGTCTTTTGAATTTTTTGGTCGGTATATGACCCCAGGATTTGTTTTCAGGGCAGGTGTCATTTACAGGCCTGCAACGATTTTGAATATCCACTGACCATTAGCGCTGGGATTATAGCTGCTGTTGTGTGAAACGGCCACAAGGTGGCAGCAGTTCTCGCTTACCAAATCTGGTTACTAGGGCCACAGAGCCTCAATGGACGTCCTGTTCTAGATTGGAATTTAGAATGGAATGTGCCAGGAGAAAGCCCCTCAAGTTTGTCTCACTACTTCTTGTTCGTGTTTTTAATTTAATTTTTTATTTTTTATTACAGCAAGTTTGATGACAACGTTTGGCTTCTTGTAGGTGTGCAAGATGTGGTTCTTTTACACATATACATAGGTCTGTTCTTCCTGGGACCCTTTTCCCATGTACGTTATGACAGAATGTTGAGTAGTCTTCTCTTGGTATTCCGTAGGTCTTTGGTGATTATATATTTCACCTGTGTTTGTATATGTCTGTTAACCCCGATATCCTAATGAATCCAATCCTCACACCTTTCCATTGGTGAACCATAAGTTTGTTTAATGAATCTGTGATTGCCCTTCTCCGTGGAAATATCTGCCCTGGTATCAATTTTTAGGTAACACCTATAAGTGATATCCTACGATATGTGTCTTTCACTTTCTGACTTACTACAAGTCACGTGATTACCTCTAGACTCATCTATGGTGCTGCAAATGGCATTGTGTCCTTTTTTACATTGGCTAATATTTTGTCTTAGCGAGGTCCATTTTCTGCAGTGTGATTCCCTGAGGGCTGAGGATTAGCTGACCTGGGCAGCCTGACCCTGCCGGCAAGCCCTCCCCAGGTGTGCCTGGTTTGAGGTCAATATAAACAGCACTCCAGGCAGCAATAGCCCCTGCAGCTGTGCCTGACACCATACTCTCTGCCCCGTCAGCAGTCTCGGGGCTGTGCTGGTGGGAGGGTGTGAGGGTCCACGGCTTTGTTGGTGGCCCGGTGTGAGTGGGGCTCTGCTGGCCTTTCTGCAGGAGTTGCCAGGCTGCCACCTGTAAAGAAGAGGATGTGTCACCCATAATTTCCACTGGAATTTCTCTGCGGGCTGAGGAAGGAAAAAAAGGAGTGGGGGCCAGGATAGGAGGGGTATCTCAGGCAGGGAAATGGAAAGCTTCCAGAAGAGCGCCCGGGGCCAGGACCATCCTGGCTGACCTGCAGGCAGCAAGTTGGCCTGTGTGCTGTCGCTGGTGTGGCTCCACGGCCCTACCTCTAGGCTTTCAAGCCCTTGTACATATTCAGGTGTTTTACCTGGTAAGGGTGGGAACAGTTCAGTAGCAGCTGGCCTGGGGCTCAGCTCACGTTTACTCACAGAGGCCTCGGCATGGTCTCCCAGCTTTGCAATGAGGACGCTCCTTGCATGGGGGGGGCAGGGCTGCTGGCTGTATGGGAGATGATTCCCCACCTCTGCCCAATTTCAGAATTGTTTACCGCTGGAGCAAGTGCCTTGGTAGGGTTTTCCTCTGTATAATTGTTTGCTTTAGGATTTTTTTTTCTTTTTTCGTTCAAGTTAGATTTTATTCCTCTTTTATATATTTATAGATATAAGCATGGGAATAATTCATTCATATAAATACATCTGTGTGAATGGAAGAACTTTTTCCTGTTTTTTTTTTTAAATTTTGAAATTTAATTTTATTTCTTT
Source organism: Mesoplodon densirostris (assembly GCF_025265405.1). Lineage (NCBI taxonomy): Eukaryota > Metazoa > Chordata > Mammalia > Artiodactyla > Ziphiidae > Mesoplodon > Mesoplodon densirostris. Next base: position 91,901,970 of record NC_082672.1, read on the forward strand.
ATACAGCAGGTTACTATTAGTTATCTATTTTATGCCTATACATGTATACAGGTCCATCCCAATCTCCCAACTCATCCCACCACCACCACCCCATGGCTTCCCCCACTTGGTGTCCATACGTTTGTTCTCTACCTCTGTGTCTCTATTTCTGCCCTGCAAACCAGTTCATCTGTACCATTTTTCTAGGTTCCACCTATATGCATTAATATACAATATTTGTTTTTCTCTTTCTGACTTACTTCACTCTGTATGACAGTCTCTAGATCCATCGACTTCTACAAATGAACCAGTTTCATTCCTTTTTATGGCTGAGTAATATTCCATTTTATATATGTACCACATCTTTATCCATTCGTCTGTCTGTGGGCATTTAGGTTGCTTCCATTACCTGGCTATTGTAAATAGTGCTGCAATGAACATTGTGGTGAATGTGTCTTTTTGATTTATGGTTTTCTCTGGGTATATGCCCAGAAGTGGGATTGCTGGATCCTATGGTAATTCTCTTTTTAGTTTTTTAAAGGAAGCTCCATACTGTTCTCCATAGTGACTGTATCAATTTACCTTCCCACCAATAGTGGAAGAGGGTTCCTTTTGTCCACTCCCTCCCCAGAATTTGTTGTTTGTAGATTTTCTAATGATGCTGATTCTAAGAGGTGTGAGGTCATACCTCATTGTCGTTTGGATTTGCATTTCTCTAATAATTAGTGATGTTGAGCAGCTTTTCATGTGCGTCTTGGCCATCTCTGTGACTTCTTTGAAGAAACGTCTATTTAGATCTTCTGCCCATTTTTCTACTGGGTTGTTTGTTTTATTAATATTAAGCTGCGTGAGCTGTTTATATATATTGGAGATTAAACCTTTGTCCATTGATTCGTTTGCGAATGTTTTCGCCCATTCTGAGGGTTGCCTTTTTCCATCCCCGTTTTTTTAACCAAAAAAGAAAGAAAGCAAAAGAAGCAGAACACTAATGTGCGTGAAATATGCCTCTTGAAACTGTCGTTTTGAAATATGGACGTCTTTTGAATTTTTTGGTCGATATATGACCCCAGGATTTGTTTTCAGGGCAGGTGTCATTTATAGGCCTGCAACTATTTTGAATATCCACTGACCATTAGCGCTGGGATTAAAGCTGCTCTTGTGTGAAACGGCCACAAGGTGGCAGCAGTTCTCGCTTACCATATCTGGTTACTAGGGCCACAGAGCCACAATGGAAGTCCTGTTCTAGATTGGAATTTAGAATGGAATGTGCCAGGAGAAAGCCCCTCAAGTTTGTCTCACTACTTCTTGTTCGTGTTTTTAATTTAATTTTTTATTTTTTATTACAGCAAGTTTGATGACAACGTTTGGCTTCTTGTAGGTGTGCAAGATGTGGTTCTTTTACACATATACATAGGTCTGTTCTTCCTGGGACCCTTTTCCCATGTACGTTATGACAGAATGTTGAGTAGTCTTCTCTTGGTATTCCGTAGGTCTTTGGTGATTATATATTTCACCTGTGTTTGTATATGTCTGTTAACCCCGATATCCTAATGAATCCAATCCTCACACCTTTCCATTGGTGAACCATAAGTTTGTTTAATGAATCTGTGATTGCCCTTCTCCGTGGAAATATCCGCCCTGGTATCAATTTTTAGGTAACACCTATAAGTGATATCCTACGATATGTGTCTTTCACTTTCTGACTTACTACAAGTCACGTGATTACCTCTAGACTCATCTACGGTGCTGCAAATGGCATTGTGTCCTTTTTTCCCTTGGCTAATATTCTGTCTTAGCGAGGTCCTTTTTCTGCAATGTGATTCCCTGAGGGCTGAGGATTAGCTGACCTGGGCAGCCTGACCCTGCCGGCAAGCCCTCCCCAGGTGTGCCTGGTTTGAGGTCAATATAAACAGCACTCCAGGCAGCAATAGCCCCTGCAGCTGTGCCTGGCTCCATATTCTCTGCCCCGTCAGCAGTCTCGGGGCTGTGCTGGTGGGAGGGTGTGAGGGTCCACGGCTTTGTTGGTGGCCCGGTGTGAGTGGGGCTCTGCTGGACTTTCTGCAGGAGTTGCCAGGCTGCCACCTGTAAAGAAGAGGATGTGTCACCCATAACTTCCACTGGAATTTCTCTCCGGGCTGAGGAAGGAAAAAAAGGAGTGGGGGCCGGGACAGGAGGGGTATCTCAGGCAGGGAAATGGAAAGCTTCCAGAAGAGCGCCCGGGGCCAGGACCATCCTGGCTGGCCTGCAGGCAGCAAGTTGGCCTGCGTGCTGTCGCTGGTGTGGCTCCACGGCCCTTCCTCTAGGCTTTCAAGCCCTTGTACATATTCAGGTGTTTTACCTGGGAAGGGTGGGAACAGTTCAGCAGCAGCTGGCCTGGGGCTCAGCTCACGTTTACTCACAGAGGCCTCGGCATGGTCCCCCAGCTTTGCAGTGAGGACGCTCCTTGCATGGGGGGACCGGGCTGTTGGTTGTATGGAAGATGATTCCCCACCACTGACCAATTTCAGAATTGTTTACTGCTGGAACAAGTGCCTTGGTAGTGTTTTCCTCTGTATAACTGTTTGGTTTAGGTTTTTTTTTCTTTCTTGCTTCAAGTTAGATTTTATTCCTCGTTTATGTATTTATAGATATAAGCATGGGAATAATTCATTCATATAAATACATCTGTGTGAATGGAAGAACTTTCTTCTGTTTTATTTTTAAAAATTTTGAAATTTAATTTTATTTATTTCTTTATACAGCAGGTTACTATTAGTTATATATTTTATGCATATACATGTATACAGGTCCATCCCAATCTCCCAACTCATCCCACCACCACCACCCCATGGCTTCCCCCACTTGGTGTCCATACGTTTGTTCTCTACCTCTGTGTCTCTATTTCTGTCCTGCATACCAGTTCATCTGTACCATTTTTCTAGGTTCCACATATATGCATTAATATACAATATTTGTTTTCCTCTTTCTGACTTACTTCACTCTGTATGACAGTCTCTAGATCCATCGACTTCTCTACAAATGACCCAGTTTCATTCCTTTTATGGCTGAGCAATATTCCATTTTATATATGTACCACATCTTTATCCATTCGTCTTTCTGTGGGCATTTAGGTTGCTTCCATTACCTGGCTATTGTAAATTGTGCTGCAATGAACATTGTGGTGAATGTGTCTTTTTGATTTATGGTTTTCTCTGGGTATATGCCCAAAAGTGGGATTGCAGGCTCCTATGGTAATTCTCTTTTTAGTTATTTAAAGGAACCTCCATACTGTTCTCCATAGTGAGTGTATCAATTTACCTTCCCACCAATAGTGGAAGAGGGTTCCTTTTGTCCACACCATCCCCGGAATTTGTTGTTTGTAGATTTGCTGATGATGCCGATTCTAACAGGTGTGAGGTCATACCTCATTGTCGTTTGGATTTGCATTTCTCTAATAATTAGTGATTTTGAGCAGCTTTTCATGTGCGTCTTGGCCATCTCTGTGACTTCTTTAAAGAAACGTCTATATAGATCTTCTGCCCATTTTTGTACTGGGTTGTTTGTTTTATTAATATTAAGCTGCGTGAGCTGTTTATATATATATTGGAGATTAAACCTTTGTCCATTGATTCGTTTGCGAACGTTTTCGCCCACTCTGAGGCTTGCCTTTTTCCATTCCCGTTTTTTTAACCAAAAAAGAAAGAAAGCAAAAGAAGCAGAACACTAATGTGCGTGAAATATGCCTCTTGAAACAGTCGTTTTGAAATATGGACGTCTTTTGAATTTTTTGGTCGGTATATGACCCCAGGATTTGTTTTCAGGGCAGGTGTCATTTACAGGCCTGCAACGATTTTGAATATCCACTGACCATTAGCGCTGGGATTAAAGCTGCTGTTGTGTGAAACGGCCACAAGGTGGCAGCAGTTCTCGCTTACCAAATCTGGTTACTAGGGCCACAGAGCCTCAATGGAAGTCCTGTTCTAGATTGGAATTTAGAATGGAATGTGCCAGGAGAAAGCCCCTCAAGTTTGTCTCACTACTTCTTGTTCGTGTTTTTAATTTAATTTTTTATTTTTTATTACAGCAAGTTTGATGACAACGTTTGGCTTCTTGTAGGTGTGCAAGATGTTGTTCTTTTACACATATACATAGGTCTGTTCTTCCTGGGACCCTTTTCCCATGTACGTTATGACAGAATGTTGAGTAGTCTTCTCTTGGTATTCCGTAGGTCTTTGGTGATTATATATTTCACCTGTGTTTGTATATGTCTGTTAACCCCGATATCCTAATGAATCCAATCCTCACACCTTTCCATTGGTGAACCATAAGTTTGTTTAATGAATCTGTGATTGCCCTTCTCCATGGAAATATCCGCCCTGGTATCAATTTTTAGGTAACACCTATAAGTGATATCCTACGATATGTGTCTTTCACTTTCTGACTTACTACAAGTCACGTGATTACCTCTAGACTCATCTACGGTGCTGCAAATGGCATTGTGTGCTTTTTTCCCTTGGCTAATATTCTGTCTTAGCGAGGTCCTTTTTCTGCAATGTGATTCCCTGAGGGCTGAGGATTAGCTGACCTGGGCAGCCTGACCCTGCCGGCAAGCCCTCCCCAGGTGTGCCTGGTTTGAGGTCAATATAAACAGCACTCCAGGCAGCAATAGCCCCTGCAGCTGTGCCTGACACCATACTCTCTGCCCCGTCAGCAGTCTCGGGGCTGTGCTGGTGGGAGGGTGTGAGGGTCCACGGCTTTGTTGGTGGCCCGGTGTGAGTGGGGCTCTGCTGGCCTTTCTGCAGGAGTTGCCAGGCTGCCACCTGTAAAGAAGAGGATGTGTCACCCATAATTTCCACTGGAATTTCTCTCCGGGCTGAGGAAGGAAAAAAAGGAGTGGGGGCCAGGATAGGAGGGGTATCTCAGGCAGGGAAATGGAAAGCTTCCAGAAGAGCGCCCGGGGCCAGGACCATCCTGGCTGACCTGCAGGCAGCAAGTTGGCCTGTGTGCTGTCGCTGGTGTGGCTCCACGGCCCTACCTCTAGGCTTTCAAGCCCTTGTACATATTCAGGTGTTTTACCTGGGAAGGGTGGGAACAGTTCAGTAGCAGCTGGCCTGGGGCTCAGCTCACGTTTACTCACAGAGGCCTCGGCATGGTCTCCCAGCTTTGCAATGAGGACGCTCCTTGCATGGGGGGGCAGGGCTGCTGGCTGTATGGGAGATGATTCCTCACCTCTGCCCAATTTCAGAATTGTTTACCGTTGGAGCAAGTGCCTTGGTAGGGTTTTCCTCTGTATAATTGTTTGGTTTAGGATTTTTTTTTCTTTTTTCGTTCAAGTTAGATTTTATTCCTCTTTTATATATTTATAGATATAAGCATGGGAATAATTCATTCATATAAATACATCTGTGTGAATGGAAGAACTTTCTTCTGTTTTATTTTTAAAAATTTTGAAATTTAATTTTATTTATTTCTTTATACAGCAGGTTACTATTAGTTATATATTTTATGCATATACATGTATACAGGTCCATCCCAATCTCCCAACTCATCCCACCACCACCACCCCATGGCTTCCCCCACTTGGTGTCCATACGTTTGTTCTCTACCTCTGTGTCTCTATTTCTGTCCTGCATACCAGTTCATCTGTACCATTTTTCTAGGTTCCACATATATGCATTAATATACAATATTTGTTTTTCTCTTTCTGACTTAGTTCACTCTGTATGACAGTCTCTAGATCCATCGACTTCTCTACAAATGACCCAGTTTCATTCCTTTTTATGGCTGAGCAATATTCCATTTTATATATGTACCACATCTTTATCCATTCGTCTTTCTGTGGGCATTTAGGTTGCTTCCATTACCTGGCTATTGTAAATAGTGCTGCAATGATCATTGTGGTGAATGTGTCTTTTTGATTTATGGTTTTCTCTGGGTATATGCCCAGAAGTGGGATTGCTGGATCCTATGGTAATTCTCTTTTTAGTTTTTTAAAGGAAGCTCCATACTGTTCTCCATAGTGACTGTATCAATTTACCTTCCCACCAATAGTGGAAGAGGGTTCCTTTTGTCCACTCCCTCCCCAGAATTTGTTGTTTGTAGATTTTCTAATGATGCTGATTCTAAGAGGTGTGAGGTCATACCTCATTGTCGTTTGGATTTGCATTTCTCTAATAATTAGTGATGTTGAGCAGCTTTTCATGTGCGTCTTGGCCATCTCTGTGACTTCTTTGAAGAAACGTCTATTTAGATCTTCTGCCCATTTTTCTACTGGGTTGTTTGTTTTATTAATATTAAGCTGCGTGAGCTGTTTATATATATTGGAGATTAAACCTTTGTCCATTGATTCGTTTGTGAATGTTTTCGCCCATTCTGAGGGTTGCCTTTTTCCATCCCCGTTTTTTTAACCAAAAAAGAAAGAAAGCAAAAGAAGCAGAACACTAATGTGCGTGAAATATGCCTCTTGAAACTGTCGTTTTGAAATATGGACGTCTTTTGAATTTTTTGGTCGATATATGACCCCAGGATTTGTTTCAGGGCAGGTGTCATTTATAGGCCTGCAACTATTTTGAATATCCACTGACCATTAGCGCTGGGATTAAAGCTGCTCTTGTGTGAAACGGCCACAAGGTGGCAGCAGTTCTCGCTTACCATATCTGGTTACTAGGGCCACAGAGCCACAATGGAAGTCCTGTTCTAGATTGGAATTTAGAATGGAATGTGCCAGGAGAAAGCCCCTCAAGTTTGTCTCACTACTTCTTGTTCGTGTTTTTAATTTAATTTTTTATTTTTTATTACAGCAAGTTTGATGACAACGTTTGGCTTGTTGTAGGTGTGCAAGATGTGGTTCTTTTACACATATACATAGGTCTGTTCTTCCTGGGACCCTTTTCCCATGTACGTTATGACAGAATGTTGAGTAGTCTTCTCTTGGTATTCCGTAGGTCTTTGGTGATTATATATTTCACCTGTGTTTGTATATGTCTGTTAACCCCGATATCCTAATGAATCCAATCCTCACACCTTTCCATTGGTGAACCATAAGTTTGTTTAATGAATCTGTGATTGCCCTTCTCCGTGGAAATATCTGCCCTGGTATCAATTTTTAGGTAACACCTATAAGTGATATCCTACGATATGTGTCTTTCACTTTCTGACTTACTACAAGTCACGTGATTACCTCTAGACTCATCTACGGTGCTGCAAATGGCATTGTGTCCTTTTTTACATTGGCTAATATTTTGTCTTAGCGAGGTCCATTTTCTGCAGTGTGATTACCTGAGGCATGCGGATTAGCTGACCTGGGCAGCCTGACCCTGCCGGCAAGCCCTCCCCAGGTGTGCCTGGGTTGAGGTCAATATAAACTGCACTCCAGGCAGCAATAGCCCCTGCAGCTGTGCCTGACTCCATATTCTCTGCCCCGTCAGCAGTCTCGGGGCTGTGCTGGTGGGAGGGTGTGAGGGTCCACGGCTTTGTTTGTGGCCCGGTGTGAGTGGGGCTCTGCTGGACTTTCTGCAGGAGTTGCCAGGCTGCCACCTGTAAAGAAGAGGATGTGTCACCCATAACTTCCACTGGAATTTCTCTCCGGGCTGAGGAAGGAAAGAAAGGAGTTGGGGCCAGGACAGGAGGGGTATCTCAGGCAGGGAAATGGAAAGCTTCCAGAAGAGCGCCCGGGGCCAGGACCATCCTGGCTGGCCTGCAGGCAGCAAGTTGGCCTGCGTGCTGTCGCTGGTGTGGCTCCACGGCCCTTCCTCTAGGCTTTCAAGCACTTGTACATATTCAGGTGTTTTACCTGGGAAGGGTGGGAACAGTTCAGTAGCAGCTGGCCTGGGGCTCAGCTCACGTTTACTCACAGAGGCCACGGCATGGTCCCCCAGCTTTGCAGTGAGGACGCTCCTTGCATGCGGGGACGGGGCTGTTGGTTGTATGGAAGATGATTCCCCACCACTGACCAATTTCAGAATTGTTTACTGCTGGAACAAGCGCCTTGGTAGTGTTTTCCTCTGTATAACTGTTTGGTTTAGGTTTTTTTTTTCTTTCTTGTTTCAAGTTAGATTTTATTCCTCTTTTATGCATTTATAGATATAAGCATGGGAATAATTCATTCATATAAATACATCTGTGTGAATGGAAGAACTTTCTTCTGTTTTATTTTTAAAAATTTTGAAATTTAATTTTATTTATTTCTTTATACAGCAGGTTACTACTAGTTATATATTTTATGCATATACATGTATACAGGTCCATCCCAATCTCCCAACTCATCCCACCACCACCACCCCATGGCTTCCCCCACTTGGTGTCCATACGTTTGTTCTCTACCTCTGTGTCTCTATTTCTGTCCTGCATACCAGTTCATCTGTACCATTTTTCTAAGTTCCACATATATGCATTAATATACAATATTTGTTTTCCTCTTTCTGACTTACTTCACTCTGTATGACAGTCTCTAGATCCATCGACTTCTCTACAAATGACCCAGTTTCATTCCTTTTTATGGCTGAGCAATATTCCATTTTATATATGTACCACATCTTTATCCATTCGTCTTTCTGTGGGCATTTAGGTTGCTTCCATTACCTGGCTATTGTAAATTGTGCTGCAATGAACATTGTGGTGAATGTGTCTTTTTGATTTATGGTTTTCTCTGGGTATATGCCCAAAAGTGGGATTGCAGGCTCCTATGGTAATTCTCTTTTTAGTTATTTAAAGGAACATCCATACTGTTCTCCATAGTGAGTGTATCAATTTACCTTCCCACCAATAGTGGAAGAGGGTTCCTTTTGTCCACACCATCCCTGGAATTTGTTGTTTGTAGATTTGCTGATGATGCCGATTCTAACAGGTGTGAGGTCATACCTCATTGTCGTTTGGATTTGCATTTCTCTAATAATTAGTGATGTTGAGCAGCTTTTCATGTGCGTCTTGGCCATCTCTGTGACTTCTTTAAAGAAACGTCTATATAGATCTTCTGCCCATTTTTGTACTGGGTTGCTTGTTTTATTAATATTAAGCTGCGTGAGCTGTTTATATATATTGGAGATTAAACCTTTGTCCATTGATTCGTTTGCGAACGTTTTCGCCCATTCTGAGGCTTGCCTTTTTCCATTCCCGATTTTTTAACCAAAAAAGAAAGAAAGCAAAAGAAGCAGAACACTAATGTGCGTGAAATATGCCTCTTGAAACAGTCGTTTTGAAATATGGACGTCTTTTGATTTTTTTGGTCGGTATATGACCCCAGGATTTGTTTTCAGGGCAGGTGTCATTTACAGGCCTGCAACGATTTTGAATATCCACTGACCATTAGCGCTGGGATTATAGCTGCTGTTGTGTGAAACGGCCACAAGGTGGCAGCAGTTCTCGCTTACCAAATCTGGTTACTAGGGCCACAGAGCCTCAATGGACGTCCTGTTCTAGATTGGAATTTAGAATGGAATGTGCCAGGAGAAAGCCCCTCAAGTTTGTCTCACTACTTCTTGTTCGTGTTTTTAATTTAATTTTTTATTTTTTATTACAGCAAGTTTGATGACAACGTTTGGCTTCTTGTAGGTGTGCAAGATGTGGTTCTTTTACACATATACATAGGTCTGTTCTTCCTGGGACCCTTTTCCCATGTACGTTATGACAGAATGTTGAGTAGTCTTCTCTTGGTATTCCGTAGGTCTTTGGTGATTATATATTTCACCTGTGTTTGTATATGTCTGTTAACCCCGATATCCTAATGAATCCAATCCTCACACCTTTCCATTGGTGAACCATAAGTTTGTTTAATGAATCTGTGATTGCCCTTCTCCGTGGAAATATCTGCCCTGGTATCAATTTTTAGGTAACACCTATAAGTGATATCCTACGATATGTGTCTTTCACTTTCTGACTTACTACAAGTCACGTGATTACCTCTAGACTCATCTATGGTGCTGCAAATGGCATTGTGTCCTTTTTTACATTGGCTAATATTTTGTCTTAGCGAGGTCCATTTTCTGCAGTGTGATTCCCTGAGGGCTGAGGATTAGCTGACCTGGGCAGCCTGACCCTGCCGGCAAGCCCTCCCCAGGTGTGCCTGGTTTGAGGTCAATATAAACAGCACTCCAGGCAGCAATAGCCCCTGCAGCTGTGCCTGACACCATACTCTCTGCCCCGTCAGCAGTCTCGGGGCTGTGCTGGTGGGAGGGTGTGAGGGTCCACGGCTTTGTTGGTGGCCCGGTGTGAGTGGGGCTCTGCTGGCCTTTCTGCAGGAGTTGCCAGGCTGCCACCTGTAAAGAAGAGGATGTGTCACCCATAATTTCCACTGGAATTTCTCTGCGGGCTGAGGAAGGAAAAAAAGGAGTGGGGGCCAGGATAGGAGGGGTATCTCAGGCAGGGAAATGGAAAGCTTCCAGAAGAGCGCCCGGGGCCAGGACCATCCTGGCTGACCTGCAGGCAGCAAGTTGGCCTGTGTGCTGTCGCTGGTGTGGCTCCACGGCCCTACCTCTAGGCTTTCAAGCCCTTGTACATATTCAGGTGTTTTACCTGGTAAGGGTGGGAACAGTTCAGTAGCAGCTGGCCTGGGGCTCAGCTCACGTTTACTCACAGAGGCCTCGGCATGGTCTCCCAGCTTTGCAATGAGGACGCTCCTTGCATGGGGGGGGCAGGGCTGCTGGCTGTATGGGAGATGATTCCCCACCTCTGCCCAATTTCAGAATTGTTTACCGCTGGAGCAAGTGCCTTGGTAGGGTTTTCCTCTGTATAATTGTTTGCTTTAGGATTTTTTTTTCTTTTTTCGTTCAAGTTAGATTTTATTCCTCTTTTATATATTTATAGATATAAGCATGGGAATAATTCATTCATATAAATACATCTGTGTGAATGGAAGAACTTTTTCCTGTTTTTTTTTTTAAATTTTGAAATTTAATTTTATTTCTTTATACAGCAGGTTACTATTAGTTATCTATTTTATGCCTATACATGTATACAGGTCCATCCCAATCTCCCAACTCATCCCACCACCACCACCCCATGGCTTCCCCCACTTGGTGTCCATACGTTTGTTCTCTACCTCTGTGTCTCTATTTCTGCCCTGCAAACCAGTTCATCTGTACCATTTTTCTAGGTTCCACCTATATGCATTAATATACAATATTTGTTTTTCTCTTTCTGACTTACTTCACTCTGTATGACAGTCTCTAGATCCATCGACTTCTACAAATGAACCAGTTTCATTCCTTTTTATGGCTGAGTAATATTCCATTTTATATATGTACCACATCTTTATCCATTCGTCTGTCTGTGGGCATTTAGGTTGCTTCCATTACCTGGCTATTGTAAATAGTGCTGCAATGAACATTGTGGTGAATGTGTCTTTTTGATTTATGGTTTTCTCTGGGTATATGCCCAGAAGTGGGATTGCTGGATCCTATGGTAATTCTCTTTTTAGTTTTTTAAAGGAAGCTCCATACTGTTCTCCATAGTGACTGTATCAATTTACCTTCCCACCAATAGTGGAAGAGGGTTCCTTTTGTCCACTCCCTCCCCAGAATTTGTTGTTTGTAGATTTTCTAATGATGCTGATTCTAAGAGGTGTGAGGTCATACCTCATTGTCGTTTGGATTTGCATTTCTCTAATAATTAGTGATGTTGAGCAGCTTTTCATGTGCGTCTTGGCCATCTCTGTGACTTCTTTGAAGAAACGTCTATTTAGATCTTCTGCCCATTTTTCTACTGGGTTGTTTGTTTTATTAATATTAAGCTGCGTGAGCTGTTTATATATATTGGAGATTAAACCTTTGTCCATTGATTCGTTTGCGAATGTTTTCGCCCATTCTGAGGGTTGCCTTTTTCCATCCCCGTTTTTTTAACCAAAAAAGAAAGAAAGCAAAAGAAGCAGAACACTAATGTGCGTGAAATATGCCTCTTGAAACTGTCGTTTTGAAATATGGACGTCTTTTGAATTTTTTGGTCGATATATGACCCCAGGATTTGTTTTCAGGGCAGGTGTCATTTATAGGCCTGCAACTATTTTGAATATCCACTGACCATTAGCGCTGGGATTAAAGCTGCTCTTGTGTGAAACGGCCACAAGGTGGCAGCAGTTCTCGCTTACCATATCTGGTTACTAGGGCCACAGAGCCACAATGGAAGTCCTGTTCTAGATTGGAATTTAGAATGGAATGTGCCAGGAGAAAGCCCCTCAAGTTTGTCTCACTACTTCTTGTTCGTGTTTTTAATTTAATTTTTTATTTTTTATTACAGCAAGTTTGATGACAACGTTTGGCTTCTTGTAGGTGTGCAAGATGTGGTTCTTTTACACATATACATAGGTCTGTTCTTCCTGGGACCCTTTTCCCATGTACGTTATGACAGAATGTTGAGTAGTCTTCTCTTGGTATTCCGTAGGTCTTTGGTGATTATATATTTCACCTGTGTTTGTATATGTCTGTTAACCCCGATATCCTAATGAATCCAATCCTCACACCTTTCCATTGGTGAACCATAAGTTTGTTTAATGAATCTGTGATTGCCCTTCTCCGTGGAAATATCCGCCCTGGTATCAATTTTTAGGTAACACCTATAAGTGATATCCTACGATATGTGTCTTTCACTTTCTGACTTACTACAAGTCACGTGATTACCTCTAGACTCATCTACGGTGCTGCAAATGGCATTGTGTCCTTTTTTCCCTTGGCTAATATTCTGTCTTAGCGAGGTCCTTTTTCTGCAATGTGATTCCCTGAGGGCTGAGGATTAGCTGACCTGGGCAGCCTGACCCTGCCGGCAAGCCCTCCCCAGGTGTGCCTGGTTTGAGGTCAATATAAACAGCACTCCAGGCAGCAATAGCCCCTGCAGCTGTGCCTGGCTCCATATTCTCTGCCCCGTCAGCAGTCTCGGGGCTGTGCTGGTGGGAGGGTGTGAGGGTCCACGGCTTTGTTGGTGGCCCGGTGTGAGTGGGGCTCTGCTGGACTTTCTGCAGGAGTTGCCAGGCTGCCACCTGTAAAGAAGAGGATGTGTCACCCATAACTTCCACTGGAATTTCTCTCCGGGCTGAGGAAGGAAAAAAAGGAGTGGGGGCCGGGACAGGAGGGGTATCTCAGGCAGGGAAATGGAAAGCTTCCAGAAGAGCGCCCGGGGCCAGGACCATCCTGGCTGGCCTGCAGGCAGCAAGTTGGCCTGCGTGCTGTCGCTGGTGTGGCTCCACGGCCCTTCCTCTAGGCTTTCAAGCCCTTGTACATATTCAGGTGTTTTACCTGGGAAGGGTGGGAACAGTTCAGCAGCAGCTGGCCTGGGGCTCAGTTCACGTTTACTCACAGAGGCCTCGGCATGGTCCCACAGCTTTGCAGTGAGGACGCTCCTTGCATGGGGGGACCGGGCTGTTGGTTGTATGGAAGATGATTCCCCACCACTGACCAATTTCAGAATTGTTTACTGCTGGAACAAGTGCCTTGGTAGTGTTTTCCTCTGTATAACTGTTTGGTTTAGGTTTTTTTTTCTTTCTTGCTTCAAGTTAGATTTTATTCCTCGTTTATGTATTTATAGATATAAGCATGGGAATAATTCATTCATATAAATACATCTGTGTGAATGGAAGAACTTTCTTCTGTTTTATTTTTAAAAATTTTGAAATTTAATTTTATTTATTTCTTTATACAGCAGGTTACTATTAGTTATATATTTTATGCATATACATGTATACAGGTCCATCCCAATCTCCCAACTCATCCCACCACCACCACCCCATGGCTTCCCCCACTTGGTGTCCATACGTTTGTTCTCTACCTCTGTGTCTCTATTTCTGTCCTGCATACCAGTTCATCTGTACCATTTTTCTAGGTTCCACATATATGCATTAATATACAATATTTGTTTTCCTCTTTCTGACTTACTTCACTCTGTATGACAGTCTCTAGATCCATCGACTTCTCTACAAATGACCCAGTTTCATTCCTTTTATGGCTGAGCAATATTCCATTTTATATATGTACCACATCTTTATCCATTCGTCTTTCTGTGGGCATTTAGGTTGCTTCCATTACCTGGCTATTGTAAATTGTGCTGCAATGAACATTGTGGTGAATGTGTCTTTTTGATTTATGGTTTTCTCTGGGTATATGCCCAAAAGTGGGATTGCAGGCTCCTATGGTAATTCTCTTTTTAGTTATTTAAAGGAACCTCCATACTGTTCTCCATAGTGAGTGTATCAATTTACCTTCCCACCAATAGTGGAAGAGGGTTCCTTTTGTCCACACCATCCCCGGAATTTGTTGTTTGTAGATTTGCTGATGATGCCGATTCTAACAGGTGTGAGGTCATACCTCATTGTCGTTTGGATTTGCATTTCTCTAATAATTAGTGATTTTGAGCAGCTTTTCATGTGCGTCTTGGCCATCTCTGTGACTTCTTTAAAGAAACGTCTATATAGATCTTCTGCCCATTTTTGTACTGGGTTGTTTGTTTTATTAATATTAAGCTGCGTGAGCTGTTTATATATATATTGGAGATTAAACCTTTGTCCATTGATTCGTTTGCGAACGTTTTCGCCCACTCTGAGGCTTGCCTTTTTCCATTCCCGTTTTTTTAACCAAAAAAGAAAGAAAGCAAAAGAAGCAGAACACTAATGTGCGTGAAATATGCCTCTTGAAACAGTCGTTTTGAAATATGGACGTCTTTTGAATTTTTTGGTCGGTATATGACCCCAGGATTTGTTTTCAGGGCAGGTGTCATTTACAGGCCTGCAACGATTTTGAATATCCACTGACCATTAGCGCTGGGATTAAAGCTGCTGTTGTGTGAAACGGCCACAAGGTGGCAGCAGTTCTCGCTTACCAAATCTGGTTACTAGGGCCACAGAGCCTCAATGGAAGTCCTGTTCTAGATTGGAATTTAGAATGGAATGTGCCAGGAGAAAGCCCCTCAAGTTTGTCTCACTACTTCTTGTTCGTGTTTTTAATTTAATTTTTTATTTTTTATTACAGCAAGTTTGATGACAACGTTTGGCTTCTTGTAGGTGTGCAAGATGTTGTTCTTTTACACATATACATAGGTCTGTTCTTCCTGGGACCCTTTTCCCATGTACGTTATGACAGAATGTTGAGTAGTCTTCTCTTGGTATTCCGTAGGTCTTTGGTGATTATATATTTCACCTGTGTTTGTATATGTCTGTTAACCCCGATATTCTAATGAATCCAATCCTCACACCTTTCCATTGGTGAACCATAAGTTTGTTTAATGAATCTGTGATTGCCCTTCTCCATGGAAATATCCGCCCTGGTATCAATTTTTAGGTAACACCTATAAGTGATATCCTACGATATGTGTCTTTCACTTTCTGACTTACTACAAGTCACGTGATTACCTCTAGACTCATCTACGGTGCTGCAAATGGCATTGTGTGCTTTTTTCCCTTGGCTAATATTCTGTCTTAGCGAGGTCCTTTTTCTGCAATGTGATTCCCTGAGGGCTGAGGATTAGCTGACCTGGGCAGCCTGACCCTGCCGGCAAGCCCTCCCCAGGTGTGCCTGGTTTGAGGTCAATATAAACAGCACTCCAGGCAGCAATAGCCCCTGCAGCTGTGCCTGACACCATACTCTCTGCCCCGTCAGCAGTCTCGGGGCTGTGCTGGTGGGAGGGTGTGAGGGTCCACGGCTTTGTTGGTGGCCCGGTGTGAGTGGGGCTCTGCTGGCCTTTCTGCAGGAGTTGCCAGGCTGCCACCTGTAAAGAAGAGGATGTGTCACCCATAATTTCCACTGGAATTTCTCTCCGGGCTGAGGAAGGAAAAAAAGGAGTGGGGGCCAGGATAGGAGGGGTATCTCAGGCAGGGAAATGGAAAGCTTCCAGAAGAGCGCCCGGGGCCAGGACCATCCTGGCTGGTCTGCAGGCAGAAAGTTGGCCTGCATGCTGTCGCCGGTGTGGCTCCACGGCCCTTCCTCTAGGCTTTCAAGCCCTTGTACATATTCAGGTGTTTTACCTTGGAAGGGTGGGAACAGTTCAGTAGCAGCTGGCCTGGGGCTCAGCTCACGTTTACTCACAGAGGCCTCGGCATGGTCCCCCAGCTTTGCAATGAGGACGCTCCTTGCATGGGGGGGCGGGGCTGCTGGCTGTATGGGAGATGATTCCCCACCTCTGCCCAATTTCAGAATTGTTTACCGTTGGAGCAAGTGCCTTGGTAGGGTTTTCCTCTGTATAACTGTTTGGTTTAGGTTTTTTTTTTCTTTTTTCGTTCAAGTTAGATTTTATTCCTCTTTTATATATTTATAGATATAAGCATGGGAATAATTCATTCATATAAATACATCTGTGTGAATGGAAGAACTTTTTCCTGTTTTATATTTTAAAATTTTGAAATTTAATTTTGTTTATTTCTTTATATAGCAGGTTACTATTACTTATATATTTTATGCATATACATGTATACAGGTCCATCCCAATCTCCCAACTCATCCCACCACCACCACCCCATGGCTTCCCCCACTTGGTGTCCATACGTTTGTTCTCTACCTCTGTGTCTCTATTTCTGCCCTGCAAACCAGTTCATCTGTACCATTTTTCTAGGTTCCACCTATATGCATTAATATACAATATTTGTTTTTCTCTTTCTGACTTACTTCACTCTGTATGACAGTCTCTAGATCCATCGACTTCTACAAATGAACCAGTTTCATTCCTTTTTATGGCTGAGTAATATTCCATTTTATATATGTACCACATCTTTATCCATTCGTCTGTCTGTGGGCATTTAGGTTGCTTCCATTACCTGGCTATTGTAAATAGTGCTGCAATGAACATTGTGGTGAATGTGTCTTTTTGATTTATGGTTTTCTCTGGGTATATGCCCAGAAGTGGGATTGCTGGATCCTATGGTAATTCTCTTTTTAGTTTTTTAAAGGAAGCTCCATACTGTTCTCCATAGTGACTGTATCAATTTACCTTCCCACCAATAGTGGAAGAGGGTTCCTTTTGTCCACTCCCTCCCCAGAATTTGTTGTTTGTAGATTTTCTGATGATGCTGATTCTAAGAGGTGTGAGGTCATACCTCATTGTCATTTGGATTTGCATTTCTCTAATAATTAGTGATGTTGAACAGCTTTTCATGTGCGACTTGGCCATCTCTGTGACTTCTTTGAAGAAACGTCTATTTAGATCTTCTGCCCATTTTTCTACTGGGTTGTTTGTTTTATTAATATTAAGCTGCATGAGCTGTTTATATATATTGGAGATTAAACCTTTGTCCATTGATTCGTTTGCGAACGTTTTCGCCCATTCTGAGGGTTGCCTTTTTCCATCCCCGTTTTTTATCCAAAAAAGAAAGAAAGCAAAAGAAGCAGAACACTAATGTGCGTGAAATATGCCTCTTGAAACTGTCGTTTTGAAATATGGACGTCTTTTGAATTTTTTGGTCGATATATGACCCCAGGATTTGTTTTCAGGGCAGGTGTCATTTACAGGCCTGCAACGATTTTGAATATCCACTGACCATTAGCGCTGGGATTAAAGCTGCTGTTGTGTGAAACGGCCACAAGGTGGCAGCAGTTCTCGCTTACCAAATCTGGTTACTAGGGCCACAGAGTCTCAATGGAAGTCCTGTTCTAGATTGGAATTTAGAATGGAATGTGCCAGGAGAGAGCCCCTCATGTTTGTCTTACTACTTCTTGTTCGTGTTTTTAATTTAATTTTTTATTTTTTATTACAGCAAGTTTGATGACAACGTTTGGCTTCTTGTAAGTGTGCAAGATGTGGTTCTTTTACCCATATACATAGGTCTGTTCTTCCTGGGACCCTTTTCCCATGTACGTTATGACAGAATGTTGAGTAGTCTTCTCTTGGTATTCCGTAGGTCTTTGGTGATTATATATTTCACCTGTGTTTGTATATGTCTGTTAACCCCGATATCCTAATGAATCCAATCCTCACACCTTTCCATTGGTGAACCATAAGTTTGTTTAATGAATCTGTGATTGCCCTTCTCCGTGGAAATATCCGCCCTGGTATCAATTTTTAGGTAACACCTATAAGTGATATCCTACGATATGTGTCTTTCACTTTCTGACTTACTACAAGTCACGTGATTACCTCTAGACTCATCTACGGTGCTGCAAATGGCATTGTGTCCTTTTTTCCCTTGGCTAATATTCTGTCTTAGCGAGGTCCTTTTTCTGCAATGTGATTCCCTGAGGGCTGAGGATTAGCTGACCTGGGCAGCCTGACCCTGCCGGCAAGCCCTCCCCAGGTGTGCCTGGTTTGAGGTCAATATAAACAGCACTCCAGGCAGCAATAGCCCCTGCAGCTGTGCCTGGCTCCATATTCTCTGCCCCGTCAGCAGTCTCGGGGCTGTGCTGGTGGGAGGGTGTGAGGGTCCACGGCTTTGTTGGTGGCCCGGTGTGAGTGGGGCTCTGCTGGACTTTCTGCAGGAGTTGCCAGGCTGCCACCTGTAAAGAAGAGGATGTGTCACCCATAACTTCCACTGGAATTTCTCTCCGGGCTGAGGAAGGAAAAAAAGGAGTGGGGGCCGGGACAGGAGGGGTATCTCAGGCAGGGAAATGGAAAGCTTCCAGAAGAGCGCCCGGGGCCAGGACCATCCTGGCTGGCCTGCAGGCAGCAAGTTGGCCTGCGTGCTGTCGCTGGTGTGGCTCCACGGCCCTTCCTCTAGGCTTTCAAGCCCTTGTACATATTCAGGTGTTTTACCTGGGAAGGGTGGGAACAGTTCAGCAGCAGCTGGCCTGGGGCTCAGTTCACGTTTACTCACAGAGGCCTCGGCATGGTCCCACAGCTTTGCAGTGAGGACGCTCCTTGCATGGGGGGACCGGGCTGTTGGTTGTATGGAAGATGATTCCCCACCACTGACCAATTTCAGAATTGTTTACTGCTGGAACAAGTGCCTTGGTAGTGTTTTCCTCTGTATAACTGTTTGGTTTAGGTTTTTTTTTCTTTCTTGCTTCAAGTTAGATTTTATTCCTCGTTTATGTATTTATAGATATAAGCATGGGAATAATTCATTCATATAAATACATCTGTGTGAATGGAAGAACTTTCTTCTGTTTTATTTTTAAAAATTTTGAAATTTAATTTTATTTATTTCTTTATACAGCAGGTTACTATTAGTTATATATTTTATGCATATACATGTATACAGGTCCATCCCAATCTCCCAACTCATCCCACCACCACCACCCCATGGCTTCCCCCACTTGGTGTCCATACGTTTGTTCTCTACCTCTGTGTCTCTATTTCTGTCCTGCATACCAGTTCATCTGTACCATTTTTCTAGGTTCCACATATATGCATTAATATACAATATTTGTTTTCCTCTTTCTGACTTACTTCACTCTGTATGACAGTCTCTAGATCCATCGACTTCTCTACAAATGACCCAGTTTCATTCCTTTTATGGCTGAGCAATATTCCATTTTATATATGTACCACATCTTTATCCATTCGTCTTTCTGTGGGCATTTAGGTTGCTTCCATTACCTGGCTATTGTAAATTGTGCTGCAATGAACATTGTGGTGAATGTGTCTTTTTGATTTATGGTTTTCTCTGGGTATATGCCCAAAAGTGGGATTGCAGGCTCCTATGGTAATTCTCTTTTTAGTTATTTAAAGGAACCTCCATACTGTTCTCCATAGTGAGTGTATCAATTTACCTTCCCACCAATAGTGGAAGAGGGTTCCTTTTGTCCACACCATCCCCGGAATTTGTTGTTTGTAGATTTGCTGATGATGCCGATTCTAACAGGTGTGAGGTCATACCTCATTGTCGTTTGGATTTGCATTTCTCTAATAATTAGTGATTTTGAGCAGCTTTTCATGTGCGTCTTGGCCATCTCTGTGACTTCTTTAAAGAAACGTCTATATAGATCTTCTGCCCATTTTTGTACTGGGTTGTTTGTTTTATTAATATTAAGCTGCGTGAGCTGTTTATATATATATTGGAGATTAAACCTTTGTCCATTGATTCGTTTGCGAACGTTTTCGCCCACTCTGAGGCTTGCCTTTTTCCATTCCCGTTTTTTTAACCAAAAAAGAAAGAAAGCAAAAGAAGCAGAACACTAATGTGCGTGAAATATGCCTCTTGAAACAGTCGTTTTGAAATATGGACGTCTTTTGAATTTTTTGGTCGGTATATGACCCCAGGATTTGTTTTCAGGGCAGGTGTCATTTACAGGCCTGCAACGATTTTGAATATCCACTGACCATTAGCGCTGGGATTAAAGCTGCTGTTGTGTGAAACGGCCACAAGGTGGCAGCAGTTCTCGCTTACCAAATCTGGTTACTAGGGCCACAGAGCCTCAATGGAAGTCCTGTTCTAGATTGGAATTTAGAATGGAATGTGCCAGGAGAAAGCCCCTCAAGTTTGTCTCACTACTTCTTGTTCGTGTTTTTAATTTAATTTTTTATTTTTTATTACAGCAAGTTTGATGACAACGTTTGGCTTCTTGTAGGTGTGCAAGATGTTGTTCTTTTACACATATACATAGGTCTGTTCTTCCTGGGACCCTTTTCCCATGTACGTTATGACAGAATGTTGAGTAGTCTTCTCTTGGTATTCCGTAGGTCTTTGGTGATTATATATTTCACCTGTGTTTGTATATGTCTGTTAACCCCGATATCCTAATGAATCCAATCCTCACACCTTTCCATTGGTGAACCATAAGTTTGTTTAATGAATCTGTGATTGCCCTTCTCCATGGAAATATCCGCCCTGGTATCAATTTTTAGGTAACACCTATAAGTGATATCCTACGATATGTGTCTTTCACTTTCTGACTTACTACAAGTCACGTGATTACCTCTAGACTCATCTACGGTGCTGCAAATGGCATTGTGTCCTTTTTTCCCTTGGCTAATATTCTGTCTTAGCGAGGTCCTTTTTCTGCAATGTGATTCCCTGAGGGCTGAGGATTAGCTGACCTGGGCAGCCTGACCCTGCCGGCAAGCCCTCCCCAGGTGTGCCTGGTTTGAGGTCAATATAAACAGCACTCCAGGCAGCAATAGCCCCTGCAGCTGTGCCTGACACCATACTCTCTGCCCCGTCAGCAGTCTCGGGGCTGTGCTGGTGGGAGGGTGTGAGGGTCCACGGCTTTGTTGGTGGCCCGGTGTGAGTGGGGCTCTGCTGGCCTTTCTGCAGGAGTTGCCAGGCTGCCACCTGTAAAGAAGAGGATGTGTCACCCATAATTTCCACTGGAATTTCTCTCCGGGCTGAGGAAGGAAAAAAAGGAGTGGGGGCCAGGATAGGAGGGGTATCTCAGGCAGGGAAATGGAAAGCTTCCAGAAGAGCGCCCGGGGCCAGGACCATCCTGGCTGGTCTGCAGGCAGAAAGTTGGCCTGCATGCTGTCGCCGGTGTGGCTCCACGGCCCTTCCTCTAGGCTTTCAAGCCCTTGTACATATTCAGGTGTTTTACCTTGGAAGGGTGGGAACAGTTCAGTAGCAGCTGGCCTGGGGCTCAGCTCACGTTTACTCACAGAGGCCTCGGCATGGTCCCCCAGCTTTGCAATGAGGACGCTCCTTGCATGGGGGGGCGGGGCTGCTGGCTGTATGGGAGATGATTCCCCACCTCTGCCCAATTTCAGAATTGTTTACCGTTGGAGCAAGTGCCTTGGTAGGGTTTTCCTCTGTATAACTGTTTGGTTTAGGTTTTTTTTTTCTTTTTTCGTTCAAGTTAGATTTTATTCCTCTTTTATATATTTATAGATATAAGCATGGGAATAATTCATTCATATAAATACATCTGTGTGAATGGAAGAACTTTTTCCTGTTTTATATTTTAAAATTTTGAAATTTAATTTTGTTTATTTCTTTATATAGCAGGTTACTATTACTTATATATTTTATGCATATACATGTATACAGGTCCATCCCAATCTCCCAACTCATCCCACCACCACCACCCCATGGCTTCCCCCACTTGGTGTCCATACGTTTGTTCTCTACCTCTGTGTCTCTATTTCTGCCCTGCAAACCAGTTCATCTGTACCATTTTTCTAGGTTCCACCTATATGCATTAATATACAATATTTGTTTTTCTCTTTCTGACTTACTTCACTCTGTATGACAGTCTCTAGATCCATCGACTTCTACAAATGAACCAGTTTCATTCCTTTTTATGGCTGAGTAATATTCCATTTTATATATGTACCACATCTTTATCCATTCGTCTGTCTGTGGGCATTTAGGTTGCTTCCATTACCTGGCTATTGTAAATAGTGCTGCAATGAACATTGTGGTGAATGTGTCTTTTTGATTTATGGTTTTCTCTGGGTATATGCCCAGAAGTGGGATTGCTGGATCCTATGGTAATTCTCTTTTTAGTTTTTTAAAGGAAGCTCCATACTGTTCTCCATAGTGACTGTATCAATTTACCTTCCCACCAATAGTGGAAGAGGGTTCCTTTTGTCCACTCCCTCCCCAGAATTTGTTGTTTGTAGATTTTCTGATGATGCTGATTCTAAGAGGTGTGAGGTCATACCTCATTGTCATTTGGATTTGCATTTCTCTAATAATTAGTGATGTTGAACAGCTTTTCATGTGCGACTTGGCCATCTCTGTGACTTCTTTGAAGAAACGTCTATTTAGATCTTCTGCCCATTTTTCTACTGGGTTGTTTGTTTTATTAATATTAAGCTGCATGAGCTGTTTATATATATTGGAGATTAAACCTTTGTCCATTGATTCGTTTGCGAACGTTTTCGCCCATTCTGAGGGTTGCCTTTTTCCATCCCCGTTTTTTATCCAAAAAAGAAAGAAAGCAAAAGAAGCAGAACACTAATGTGCGTGAAATATGCCTCTTGAAACTGTCGTTTTGAAATATGGACGTCTTTTGAATTTTTTGGTCGATATATGACCCCAGGATTTGTTTTCAGGGCAGGTGTCATTTACAGGCCTGCAACGATTTTGAATATCCACTGACCATTAGCGCTGGGATTAAAGCTGCTGTTGTGTGAAACGGCCACAAGGTGGCAGCAGTTCTCGCTTACCAAATCTGGTTACTAGGGCCACAGAGTCTCAATGGAAGTCCTGTTCTAGATTGGAATTTAGAATGGAATGTGCCAGGAGAGAGCCCCTCATGTTTGTCTCACTACTTCTTGTTCGTGTTTTTAATTTAATTTTTTATTTTTTATTACAGCAAGTTTGATGACAACGTTTGGCTTCTTGTAAGTGTGCAAGATGTGGTTCTTTTACCCATATACATAGGTCTGTTCTTCCTGGGACCCTTTTCCCATGTACGTTATGACAGAATGTTGAGTAGTCTTCTCTTGGTATTCCGTAGGTCTTTGGTGATTATATATTTCACCTGTGTTTGTATATGTCTGTTAACCCCGATATCCTAATGAATCCAATCCTCACACCTTTCCATTGGTGAACCATAAGTTTGTTTAATGAATCTGTGATTGCCCTTCTCCGTGGAAATATCCGCCCTGGTATCAATTTTTAGGTAACACCTATAAGTGATATCCTACGATATGTGTCTTTCACTTTCTGACTTACTACAAGTCACGTGATTACCTCTAGACTCATCTACGGTGCTGCAAATGGCATTGTGTCCTTTTTTCCCTTGGCTAATATTCTGTCTTAGCGAGGTCCTTTTTCTGCAATGTGATTCCCTGAGGGCTGAGGATTAGCTGACCTGGGCAGCCTGACCCTGCCGGCAAGCCCTCCCCAGGTGTGCCTGGTTTGAGGTCAATATAAACAGCACTCCAGGCAGCAATAGCCCCTGCAGCTGTGCCTGGCTCCATATTCTCTGCCCCGTCAGCAGTCTCGGGGCTGTGCTGGTGGGAGGGTGTGAGGGTCCACGGCTTTGTTGGTGGCCCGGTGTGAGTGGGGCTCTGCTGGACTTTCTGCAGGAGTTGCCAGGCTGCCACCTGTAAAGAAGAGGATGTGTCACCCATAACTTCCACTGGAATTTCTCTCCGGGCTGAGGAAGGAAAAAAAGGAGTGGGGGCCGGGACAGGAGGGGTATCTCAGGCAGGGAAATGGAAAGCTTCCAGAAGAGCGCCCGGGGCCAGGACCATCCTGGCTGGCCTGCAGGCAGCAAGTTGGCCTGCGTGCTGTCGCTGGTGTGGCTCCACGGCCCTTCCTCTAGGCTTTCAAGCCCTTGTACATATTCAGGTGTTTTACCTGGGAAGGGTGGGAACAGTTCAGCAGCAGCTGGCCTGGGGCTCAGCTCACGTTTACTCACAGAGGCCTCGGCATGGTCCCACAGCTTTGCAGTGAGGACGCTCCTTGCATGGGGGGACCGGGCTGTTGGTTGTATGGAAGATGATTCCCCACCACTGACCAATTTCAGAATTGTTTACTGCTGGAACAAGTGCCTTGGTAGTGTTTTCCTCTGTATAACTGTTTGGTTTAGGTTTTTTTTTCTTTCTTGCTTCAAGTTAGATTTTATTCCTCGTTTATGTATTTATAGATATAAGCATGGGAATAATTCATTCATATAAATACATCTGTGTGAATGGAAGAACTTTCTTCTGTTTTATTTTTAAAAATTTTGAAATTTAATTTTATTTATTTCTTTATACAGCAGGTTACTATTAGTTATATATTTTATGCATATACATGTATACAGGTCCATCCCAATCTCCCAACTCATCCCACCACCACCACCCCATGGCTTCCCCCACTTGGTGTCCATACGTTTGTTCTCTACCTCTGTGTCTCTATTTCTGTCCTGCATACCAGTTCATCTGTACCATTTTTCTAGGTTCCACATATATGCATTAATATACAATATTTGTTTTTCTCTTTCTGACTTACTTCACTCTGTATGACAGTCTCTAGATCCATCGACTTCTCTACAAATGACCCAGTTTCATTCCTTTTATGGCTGAGCAATATTCCATTTTATATATGTACCACATCTTTATCCATTCGTCTTTCTGTGGGCATTTAGGTTGCTTCCATTACCTGGCTATTGTAAATTGTGCTGCAATGAACATTGTGGTGAATGTGTCTTTTTGATTTATGGTTTTCTCTGGGTATATGCCCAAAAGTGGGATTGCAGGCTCCTATGGTAATTCTCTTTTTAGTTATTTAAAGGAACCTCCATACTGTTCTCCATAGTGAGTGTATCAATTTACCTTCCCACCAATAGTGGAAGAGGGTTCCTTTTGTCCACACCATCCCCGGAATTTGTTGTTTGTAGATTTGCTGATGATGCCGATTGTAACAGGTGTGAGGTCATACCTCATTGTCGTTTGGATTTGCATTTGTCTAATAATTAGTGATTTTGAGCAGCTTTTCATGTGCGTCTTGGCCATCTCTGTGACTTCTTTAAAGAAACGTCTATATAGATCTTCTGCCCATTTTTGTACTGGGTTGTTTGTTTTATTAATATTAAGCTGCGTGAGCTGTTTATATATATATTGGAGATTAAACCTTTGTCCATTGATTCGTTTGCGAACGTTTTCGCCCATTCTGAGGCTTGCCTTTTTCCATTCCCGTTTTTTTAACCAAAAAAGAAAGAAAGCAAAAGAAGCAGAACACTAATGTGCGTGAAATATGCCTCTTGAAACAGTCGTTTTGAAATATGGACGTCTTTTGAATTTTTTGGTCGGTATATGACCCCAGGATTTGTTTTCAGGGCAGGTGTCATTTACAGGCCTGCAACGATTTTGAATATCCACTGACCATTAGCGCTGGGATTAAAGCTGCTGTTGTGTGAAACGGCCACAAGGTGGCAGCAGTTCTCGCTTACCAAATCTGGTTACTAGGGCCACAGAGCCTCAATGGAAGTCCTGTTCTAGATTGGAATTTAGAATGGAATGTGCCAGGAGAAAGCCCCTCAAGTTTGTCTCACTACTTCTTGTTCGTGTTTTTAATTTAATTTTTTATTTTTTATTACAGCAAGTTTGATGACAACGTTTGGCTTCTTGTAGGTGTGCAAGATGTGGTTCTTTTACACATATACATAGGTCTGTTCTTCCTGGGACCCTTTTCCCATGTACGTTATGACAGAATGTTGAGTAGTCTTCTCTTGGTATTCCGTAGGTCTTTGGTGATTATATATTTCACCTGTGTTTGTATATGTCTGTTAACCCCGATATCCTAATGAATCCAATCCTCACACCTTTCCATTGGTGAACCATAAGTTTGTTTAATGAATCTGTGATTGCCCTTCTCCGTGGAAATATCCGCCCTGGTATCAATTTTTAGGTAACACCTATAAGTGATATCCTACGATATGTGTCTTTCACTTTCTGACTTACTACAAGTCACGTGATTACCTCTAGACTCATCTACGGTGCTGCAAATGGCATTGTGTCCTTTTTTCCCTTGGCTAATATTCTGTCTTAGCGAGGTCCTTTTTCTGCAATGTGATTCCCTGAGGGCTGAGGATTAGCTGACCTGGGCAGCCTGACCCTGCCGGCAAGCCCTCCCCAGGTGTGCCTGGTTTGAGGTCAATATAAACAGCACTCCAGGCAGCAATAGCCCCTGCAGCTGTGCCTGACACCATACTCTCTGCCCCGTCAGCAGTCTCGGGGCTGTGCTGGTGGGAGGGTGTGAGGGTCCACGGCTTTGTTGGTGGCCCGGTGTGAGTGGGGCTCTGCTGGCCTTTCTGCAGGAGTTGCCAGGCTGCCACCTGTAAAGAAGAGGATGTGTCACCCATAATTTCCACTGGAATTTCTCTCCGGGCTGAGGAAGGAAAAAAAGGAGTGGGGGCCAGGATAGGAGGGGTATCTCAGGCAGGGAAATGGAAAGCTTCCAGAAGAGCGCCCGGGGCCAGGACCATCCTGGCTGGTCTGCAGGCAGAAAGTTGGCCTGCATGCTGTCGCCGGTGTGGCTCCACGGCCCTTCCTCTAGGCTTTCAAGCCCTTGTACATATTCAGGTGTTTTACCTTGGAAGGGTGGGAACAGTTCAGTAGCAGCTGGCCTGGGGCTCAGCTCACGTTTACTCACAGAGGCCTCGGCATGGTCCCCCAGCTTTGCAATGAGGACGCTCCTTGCATGGGGGGGCGGGGCTGCTGGCTGTATGGGAGATGATTCCCCACCTCTGCCCAATTTCAGAATTGTTTACCGTTGGAGCAAGTGCCTTGGTAGGGTTTTCCTCTGTATAACTGTTTGGTTTAGGTTTTTTTTTTCTTTTTTCGTTCAAGTTAGATTTTATTCCTCTTTTATATATTTATAGATATAAGCATGGGAATAATTCATTCATATAAATACATCTGTGTGAATGGAAGAACTTTTTCCTGTTTTATTTTTTAAAATTTTGAAATTTAATTTTGTTTATTTCTTTATATAGCAGGTTACTATTACTTATATATTTTATGCATATACATGTATACAGGTCCATCCCAATCTCCCAACTCATCCCACCACCACCACCCCATGGCTTCCCCCACTTGGTGTCCATACGTTTGTTCTCTACCTCTGTGTCTCTATTTCTGTCCTGCATACCAGTTCATCTGTACCATTTTTCTAGGTTCCACCTATATGCATTAATATACAATATTTGTTTTTCTCTTTCTGACTTACTTCACTCTGTATGACAGTCTCTAGATCCATCGACTTCTACAAATGAACCAGTTTCATTCCTTTTTATGGCTGAGTAATATTCCATTTTATATATGTACCACATCTTTATCCATTCGTCTGTCTGTGGACATTTAGGTTGCTTCCATTACCTGGCTATTGTAAATAGTGCTGCAATGAACATAGTGGTGAATGTGTCTTTTTGATTTATGGTTTTCTCTGGGTATATGCCCAGAAGTGGGATTGCTGGATCCTATGGTAATTCTCTTTTTAGTTTTTTAAAGGAAGCTCCATACTGTTCTCCATAGTGACTGTATCAATTTACCTTCCCACCAATAGTGGAAGAGGGTTCCTTTTGTCCACTCCCTCCCAAGAATTTGTTGTTTGTAGATTTTCTGATGATGCTGATTCTAAGAGGTGTGAGGTCATACCTCATTGTCATTTGGATTTGCATTTCTCTAATAATTAGTGATGTTGAACAGCTTTTCATGTGCGTCTTGGCCATCTCTGTGACTTCTTTGAAGAAACGTCTATTTAGATCTTCTGCCCATTTTTCTACTGGGTTGTTTGTTTTATTAATATTAAGCTGCGTGAGCTGTTTATATATATTGGAGATTAAACCTTTGTCCATTGATTCGTTTGCGAACGTTTTCGCCCATTCTGAGGGTTGCCTTTTTCCATCCCCGTTTTTTATCCAAAAAAGAAAGAAAGCAAAAGAAGCAGAACACTAATGTGCGTGAAATATGCCTCTTGAAACTGTCGTTTTGAAATATGGACGTCTTTTGAATTTTTTGGTCGATATATGACCCCAGGATTTGTTTTCAGGGCAGGTGTCATTTACAGGCCTGCAACGATTTTGAATATCCACTGACCATTAGCGCTGGGATTAAAGCTGCTGTGTGTGAAACGGCCACAAGGTGGCAGCAGTTCTCGCTTACCAAATCTGGTTACTAGGGCCACAGAGTCTCAATGGAAGTCCTGTTCTAGATTGGAATTTAGAATGGAATGTGCCAGGAGAAAGCCCCTCAAGTTTGTCTCACTACTTCTTGTTCGTGTTTTTAATTTAATTTTTTATTTTTTATTACAGCAAGTTTGATGACAACGTTTGGCTTCTTGTAAGTGTGCAAGATGTGGTTCTTTTACACATATACATAGGTCTGTTCTTCCTGGGACCCTTTTCCCATGTACGTTATGACAGAATGTTGAGTAGTCTTCTCTTGGTATTCCGTAGGTCTTTGGTGATTATATATTTCACCTGTGTTTGTATATGTCTGTTAACCCCGATATCCTAATGAATCCAATCCTCACACCTTTCCATTGGTGAACCATAAGTTTGTTTAATGAATCTGTGATTGCCCTTCTCCGTGGAAATATCCGCCCTGGTATCAATTTTTAGGTAACACCTATAAGTGATATCCTACGATATGTGTCTTTCACTTTCTGACTTACTACAAGTCACGTGATTACCTCTAGACTCATCTACGGTGCTGCAAATGGCATTGTGTCCTTTTTTCCCTTGGCTAATATTCTGTCTTAGCGAGGTCCTTTTTCTGCAATGTGATTCCCTGAGGGCTGAGGATTAGCTGACCTGGGCAGCCTGACCCTGCCGGCAAGCCCTCCCCAGGTGTGCCTGGTTTGAGGTCAATATAAACAGCACTCCAGGCAGCAATAGCCCCTGCAGCTGTGCCTGACTCCATACTCTCTGCCCCGTCAGCAGTCTCGGGGCTGTGCTGGTGGGAGGGTGTGAGGGTCCACGGCTTTGTTGGTGGCCCGGTGTGAGTGGGGCTCTGCTGGCCTTTCTGCAGGAGTTGCCAGGCTGCCACCTGTAAAGAAGAGGATGTGTCACCCATAATTTCCACTGGAATTTCTCTCCGGGCTGAGGAAGGAAAAAAAGGAGTGGGGGCCAGGATAGGAGGGGTATCTCAGGCAGGGAAATGGAAAGCTTCCAGAAGAGCGCCCGGGGCCAGGACCATCCTGGCTGACCTGCAGGCAGCAAGTTGGCCTGTGTGCTGTCGCTGGTGTGGCTCCACGGCCCTACCTCTAGGCTTTCAAGCCCTTGTACATATTCAGGTGTTTTACCTGGGAAGGGTGGGAACAGTTCAGTAGCAGCTGGCCTGGGGCTCAGCTCACGTTTACTCACAGAGGCCTCGGCATGGTCTCCCAGCTTTGCAATGAGGACGCTCCTTGCATGGGGGGGCAGGGCTGCTGGCTGTATGGGAGATGATTCCCCACCTCTGCCCAATTTCAGAATTGTTTACCGCTGGAGCAAGTGCCTTGGTAGGGTTTTCCTCTGTATAATTGTTTGGTTTAGGATTTTTTTTTCTTTTTTCGTTCAAGTTAGATTTTATTCCTCTTTTATATATTTATAGATATAAGCATGGGAATAATTCATTCATATAAATACATCTGTGTGAATGGAAGAACTTTCTTCTGTTTTATTTTTAAAAATTTTGAAATTTAATTTTATTTATTTCTTTATACAGCAGGTTACTATTAGTTATATATTTTATGCATATACATGTATACAGGTCCATCCCAATCTCCCAACTCATCCCACCACCACCACCCCATGGCTTCCCCCACTTGGTGTCCATACGTTTGTTCTCTACCTCTGTGTCTCTATTTCTGTCCTGCATACCAGTTCATCTGTACCATTTTTCTAGGTTCCACATATATGCATTAATATACAATATTTGTTTTTCTCTTTCTGACTTAGTTCACTCTGTATGACAGTCTCTAGATCCATCGACTTCTCTACAAATGACCCAGTTTCATTCCTTTTTATGGCTGAGCAATATTCCATTTTATATATGTACCACATCTTTATCCATTCGTCTTTCTGTGGGCATTTAGGTTGCTTCCATTACCTGGCTATTGTAAATAGTGCTGCAATGAACATTGTGGTGAATGTGTCTTTTTGATTTATGGTTTTCTCTGGGTATATGCCCAGAAGTGGGATTGCTGGATCCTATGGTAATTCTCTTTTTAGTTTTTTAAAGGAAGCTCCATACTGTTCTCCATAGTGACTGTATCAATTTACCTTCCCACCAATAGTGGAAGAGGGTTCCTTTTGTCCACTCCCTCCCCAGAATTTGTTGTTTGTAGATTTTCTAATGATGCTGATTCTAAGAGGTGTGAGGTCATACCTCATTGTCGTTTGGATTTGCATTTCTCTAATAATTAGTGATGTTGAGCAGCTTTTCATGTGCGTCTTGGCCATCTCTGTGACTTCTTTGAAGAAACGTCTATTTAGATCTCCTGCCCATTTTTCTACTGGGTTGTTTGTTTTATTAATATTAAGCTGCGTGATCTGTTTATATATATTGGAGATTAAACCTTTGTCCATTGATTCGTTTGTGAATGTTTTCGCCCATTCTGAGGGTTGCCTTTTTCCATCCCTGTTTTTTTAACCAAAAAAGAAAGAAAGCAAAAGAAGCAGAACACTAATGTGCGTGAAATATGCCTCTTGAAACTGTCGTTTTGAAATATGGACGTCTTTTGAATTTTTTGGTCGATATATGACCCCAGGATTTGTTTTCAGGGCAGGTGTCATTTATAGGCCTGCAACTATTTTGAATATCCACTGACCATTAGCGCTGGGATTAAACCTGCACTTGTGTGAAACGGCCACAAGGTGGCAGCAGTTCTCGCTTACCATATCTGGTTACTAGGGCCACAGAGCCACAATGGAAGTCCTGTTCTAGATTGGAATTTAGAATGGAATGTGCCAGGAGAAAGCCCCTCAAGTTTGTCTCACTACTTCTTGTTTGTGTTTTTAATTTAATTTTTTATTTTTTATTACAGCAAGTTTGATGACAACGTTTGGCTTCTTGTAGGTGTGCAAGATGTGGTTCTTTTACACATATACATAGGTCTGTTTTTCCTGGGACCCTTTTCCCATGTACGTTATGACAGAATGTTGAGTAGTCTTCTCTTGGTATTCCGTAGGTCTTTGGTGATTATATATTTCACCTGTGTTTGTATATGTCTGTTAACCCCGATATCCTAATGAATCCAATCCTCACACCTTTCCATTGGTGAACCATAAGTTTGTTTAATGAATCTGTGATTGCCCTTCTCCGTGGAAATATCTGCCCTGGTATCAATTTTTAGGTAACACCTATAAGTGATATCCTACGATATGTGTCTTTCACTTTCTGACTTACTACAAGTCACGTGATTACCTCTAGACTCATCTACGGTGCTGCAAATGGCATTGTGTCCTTTTTTACATTGGCTAATATTTTGTCTTAGCGAGGTCCATTTTCTGCAGTGTGATTCCCTGAGGGCTGCGGATTAGCTGACCTGGGCAGCCTGACCCTGCCGGCAAGCCCTCCCCAGGTGTGCCTGGGTTGAGGTCAATATAAACTGCACTCCAGGCAGCAATAGCCCCTGCAGCTGTGCCTGACTCCATATTCTCTGCCCCGTCAGCAGTCTCGGGGCTGTGCTGGTGGGAGGGTGTGAGGGTCCACGGCTTTGTTTGTGGCCCGGTGTGAGTGGGGCTCTGCTGGACTTTCTGCAGGAGTTGCCAGGCTGCCACCTGTAAAGAAGAGGATGTGTCACCCATAACTTCCACTGGAATTTCTCTCCGGGCTGAGGAAGGAAAGAAAGGAGTTGGGGCCAGGACAGGAGGGGTATCTCAGGCAGGGAAATGGAAAGCTTCCAGAAGAGCGCCCGGGGCCAGGACCATCCTGGCTGGCCTGCAGGCAGCAAGTTGGCCTGCGTGCTGTCGCTGGTGTGGCTCCACGGCCCTTCCTCTAGGCTTTCAAGCACTTGTACATATTCAGGTGTTTTACCTGGGAAGGGTGGGAACAGTTCAGTAGCAGCTGGCCTGGGGCTCAGCTCACGTTTACTCACAGAGGCCACGGCATGGTCCCCCAGCTTTGCAGTGAGGACGCTCCTTGCATGCGGGGACGGGGCTGTTGGTTGTATGGAAGATGATTCCCCACCACTGACCAATTTCAGAATTGTTTACTGCTGGAACAAGCGCCTTGGTAGTGTTTTCCTCTGTATAACTGTTTGGTTTAGGTTTTTTTTTTCTTTCTTGTTTCAAGTTAGATTTTATTCCTCTTTTATGCATTTATAGATATAAGCATGGGAATAATTCATTCATATAAATACATCTGTGTGAATGGAAGAACTTTCTTCTGTTTTATTTTTAAAAATTTTGAAATTTAATTTTATTTATTTCTTTATACAGCAGGTTACTACTAGTTATATATTTTATGCATATACATGTATACAGGTCCATCCCAATCTCCCAACTCATCCCACCACCACCACCCCATGGCTTCCCCCACTTGGTGTCCATACGTTTGTTCTCTACCTCTGTGTCTCTATTTCTGTCCTGCATACCAGTTCATCTGTACCATTTTTCTAAGTTCCACATATATGCATTAATATACAATATTTGTTTTCCTCTTTCTGACTTACTTCACTCTGTATGACAGTCTCTAGATCCATCGACTTCTCTACAAATGACCCAGTTTCATTCCTTTTTATGGCTGAGCAATATTCCATTTTATATATGTACCACATCTTTATCCATTCGTCTTTCTGTGGGCATTTAAGTTGCTTCCATTACCTGGCTATTGTAAATTGTGCTGCAATGAACATTGTGGTGAATGTGTCTTTTTGATTTATGGTTTTCTCTGGGTATATGCCCAAAAGTGGGATTGCAGGCTCCTATGGTAATTCTCTTTTTAGTTATTTAAAGGAACATCCATACTGTTCTCCATAGTGAGTGTATCAATTTACCTTCCCACCAATAGTGGAAGAGGGTTCCTTTTGTCCACACCATCCCTGGAATTTGTTGTTTGTAGATTTGCTGATGATGCCGATTGTAACAGGTGTGAGGTCATACCTCATTGTCGTTTGGATTTGCATTTCTCTAATAATTAGTGATGTTGAGCAGCTTTTCATGTGCGTCTTGGCCATCTCTGTGACTTCTTTAAAGAAACGTCTATATAGATCTTCTGCCCATTTTTGTACTGGGTTGCTTGTTTTATTAATATTAAGCTGCGTGAGCTGTTTATATATATTGGAGATTAAACCTTTGTCCATTGATTCGTTTGCGAACGTTTTCGCCCATTCTGAGGCTTGCCTTTTTCCATTCCCGAATTTTTAACCAAAAAAGAAAGAAAGCAAAAGAAGCAGAACACTAATGTGCGTGAAATATGCCTCTTGAAATAGTC
Source organism: Mesoplodon densirostris (assembly GCF_025265405.1). Taxonomy (NCBI): domain Eukaryota; kingdom Metazoa; phylum Chordata; class Mammalia; order Artiodactyla; family Ziphiidae; genus Mesoplodon; species Mesoplodon densirostris. Next base: position 91,935,555 of record NC_082672.1, read on the forward strand.
GTTTTGAAATATGGACGTCTTTTGAATTTTTTGGTCGGTATATGACCCCAGGATTTGTTTTCAGGGCAGGTGTCATTTACAGGCCTGCAACGATTTTGAATATCCACTGACCATTAGCGCTGGGATTATAGCTGCTGTTGTGTGAAATGGCCACAAGGTGGCAGCAGTTCTCGCTTACCAAATCTGGTTACTAGGGCCACAGAGCCTCAATGGACGTCCTGTTCTAGATTGGAATTTAGAATGGAATGTGCCAGGAGAAAGCCCCTCAAGTTTGTCTCACTACTTCTTGTTTGTGTTTTTAATTTAATTTTTTATTTTTTATTACAGCAAGTTTGATGACAACGTTTGGCTTGTTGTAGGTGTGCAAGATGTGGTTCTTTTACACATATACATAGGTCTGTTCTTCCTGGGACCCTTTTCCCATGTACGTTATGACAGAATGTTGAGTAGTCTTCTCTTGGTATTCCGTAGGTCTTTGGTGATTATATATTTCACCTGTGTTTGTATATGTCTGTTAACCCCGATATCCTAATGAATCCAATCCTCACACCTTTCCATTGGTGAACCATAAGTTTGTTTAATGAATCTGTGATTGCCCTTCTCCGTGGAAATATCTGCCCTGGTATCAATTTTTAGGTAACACCTATAAGTGATATCCTACGATATGTGTCTTTCACTTTCTGACTTACTACAAGTCACGTGATTACCTCTAGACTCATCTATGGTGCTGCAAATGGCATTGTGTCCTTTTTTACATTGGCTAATATTTTGTCTTAGCGAGGTCCATTTTCTGCAGTGTGATTCCCTGAGGGCTGAGGATTAGCTGACCTGGGCAGCCTGACCCTGCCGGCAAGCCCTCCCCAGGTGTGCCTGGTTAGAGGTCAATATAAACAGCACTCCAGGCAGCAATAGCCCCTGCAGCTGTGCCTGACTCCATACTCTCTGCCCCGTCAGTAGTCTCGGGGCTGTGCTGGTGGGAGGGTGTGAGGGTCCACGGCTTTGTTGGTGGCCCGGTGTGAGTGGGGCTCTGCTGGCCTTTCTGCAGGAGTTGCCAGGCTGCCACCTGTAAAGAAGAGGATGTGTCACCCATAATTTCCACTGGAATTTCTCTCCGGGCTGAGGAAGGAAAAAAAGGAGTGGGGGCCAGGATAGGAGGGGTATCTCAGGCAGGGAAATGGAAAGCTTCCAGAAGAGCGCCCGGGGCCAGGACCATCCTGGCTGACCTGCAGGCAGCAAGTTGGCCTGTGTGCTGTCGCTGGTGTGGCTCCACGGCCCTACCTCTAGGCTTTCAAGCCCTTGTACATATTCAGGTGTTTTACCTGGTAAGGGTGGGAACAGTTCAGTAGCAGCTGGCCTGGGGCTCAGCTCACGTTTACTCACAGAGGCCTCGGCATGGTCTCCCAGCTTTGCAATGAGGACGCTCCTTGCATGGGGGGGGCAGGGCTGCTGGCTGTATGGGAGATGATTCCCCACCTCTGCCCAATTTCAGAATTGTTTACTGCTGGAGCAAGTGCCTTGGTAGGGTTTTCCTCTGTATAATTGTTTGCTTTAGGATTTTTTTTTTCTTTTTTCGTTCAAGTTAGATTTTATTCCTCTTTTATATATTTATAGATATAAGCATGGGAATAATTCATTCATATAAATACATCTGTGTGAATGGAAGAACTTTTTCCTGTTTTTTTTTTTAAATTTTGAAATTTAATTTTATTTCTTTATACAGCAGGTTACTATTAGTTATCTATTTTATGCATATACATGTATACAGGTCCATCCCAATCTCCCAACTCATCCCACCACCACCACCCCATGGCTTCCCCCACTTGGTGTCCATACGTTTGTTCTCTACCTCTGTGTCTCTATTTCTGCCCTGCAAACCAGTTCATCTGTACCATTTTTCTAGGTTCCACCTATATGCATTAATATACAATATTTGTTTTTCTCTTTCTGACTTACTTCACTCTGTATGACAGTCTCTAGATCCATCGACTTCTACAAATGAACCAGTTTCATTCCTTTTTATGGCTGAGTAATATTCCATTTTATATATGTACCACATCTTTATCCATTCGTCTGTCTGTGGGCATTTAGGTTGCTTCCATTACCTGGCTATTGTAAATAGTGCTGCAATGAACATTGTGGTGAATGTGTCTTTTTGATTTATGGTTTTCTCTGGGTATATGCCCAGAAGTGGGATTGCTGGATCCTATGGTAATTCTCTTTTTAGTTTTTTAAAGGAAGCTCCATACTGTTCTCCATAGTGACTGTATCAATTTACCTTCCCACCAATAGTGGAAGAGGGTTCCTTTTGTCCACTCCCTCCCCAGAATTTGTTGTTTGTAGATTTTCTAATGATGCTGATTCTAAGAGGTGTGAGGTCATACCTCATTGTCGTTTGGATTTGCATTTCTCTAATAATTAGTGATGTTGAGCAGCTTTTCATGTGCGTCTTGGCCATCTCTGTGACTTCTTTGAAGAAACGTCTATTTAGATCTTCTGCCCATTTTTCTACTGGGTTGTTTGTTTTATTAATATTAAGCTGCGTGAGCTGTTTATATATATTGGAGATTAAACCTTTGTCCATTGATTCGTTTGTGAATGTTTTCGCCCATTCTGAGGGTTGCCTTTTTCCATCCCCGTTTTTTTAACCAAAAAAGAAAGAAAGCAAAAGAAGCAGAACACTAATGTGCGTGAAATATGCCTCTTGAAACTGTCGTTTTGAAATATGGACGTCTTTTGAATTTTTTGGTCGATATATGACCCCAGGATTTGTTTTCAGGGCAGGTGTCATTTATAGGCCTGCAACTATTTTGAATATCCACTGACCATTAGCGCTGGGATTAAAGCTGCTCTTGTGTGAAACGGCCACAAGGTGGCAGCAGTTCTCGCTTACCATATCTGGTTACTAGGGCCACAGAGCCACAATGGAAGTCCTGTTCTAGATTGGAATTTAGAATGGAATGTGCCAGGAGAAAGCCCCTCAAGTTTGTCTCACTACTTCTTGTTCGTGTTTTTAATTTAATTTTTTATTTTTTATTACAGCAAGTTTGATGACAACGTTTGGCTTCTTGTAGGTGTGCAAGATGTGGTTCTTTTACACATATACATAGGTCTGTTCTTCCTGGGACCCTTTTCCCATGTACGTTATGACAGAATGTTGAGTAGTCTTCTCTTGGTATTCCGTAGGTCTTTGGTGATTATATATTTCACCTGTGTTTGTATATGTCTGTTAACCCCGATATCCTAATGAATCCAATCCTCACACCTTTCCATTGGTGAACCATAAGTTTGTTTAATGAATCTGTGATTGCCCTTCTCCGTGGAAATATCCGCCCTGGTATCAATTTTTAGGTAACACCTATAAGTGATATCCTACGATATGTGTCTTTCACTTTCTGACTTACTACAAGTCACGTGATTACCTCTAGACTCATCTACGGTGCTGCAAATGGCATTGTGTCCTTTTTTCCCTTGGCTAATATTCTGTCTTAGCGAGGTCCTTTTTCTGCAGTGTGATTCCCTGAGGGCTGAGGATTAGCTGACCTGGGCAGCCTGACCCTGCCGGCAAGCCCTCCCCAGGTGTGCCTGGTTAGAGGTCAATATAAACAGCACTCCAGGCAGCAATAGCCCCTGCAGCTGTGCCTGACTCCATACTCTCTGCCCCGTCAGTAGTCTCGGGGCTGTGCTGGTGGGAGGGTGTGAGGGTCCACGGCTTTGTTGGTGGCCCGGTGTGAGTGGGGCTCTGCTGGCCTTTCTGCAGGAGTTGCCAGGCTGCCACCTGTAAAGAAGAGGATGTGTCACCCATAATTTCCACTGGAATTTCTCTCCGGGCTGAGGAAGGAAAAAAAGGAGTGGGGGCCGGGACAGGAGGGGTATCTCAGGCAGGGAAATGGAAAGCTTCCAGAAGAGCGCCCGGGGCCAGGACCATCCTGGCTGGCCTGCAGGCAGCAAGTTGGCCTGCGTGCTGTCGCTGGTGTGGCTCCACGGCCCTTCCTCTAGGCTTTCAAGCCCTTGTACATATTCAGGTGTTTTACCTGGGAAGGGTGGGAACAGTTCAGCAGCAGCTGGCCTGGGGCTCAGCTCACGTTTACTCACAGAGGCCTCGGCATGGTCCCACAGCTTTGCAGTGAGGACGCTCCTTGCATGGGGGGACCGGGCTGTTGGTTGTATGGAAGATGATTCCCCACCACTGACCAATTTCAGAATTGTTTACTGCTGGAACAAGTGCCTTGGTAGTGTTTTCCTCTGTATAACTGTTTGGTTTAGGTTTTTTTTTCTTTCTTGCTTCAAGTTAGATTTTATTCCTCGTTTATGTATTTATAGATATAAGCATGGGAATAATTCATTCATATAAATACATCTGTGTGAATGGAAGAACTTTCTTCTGTTTTATTTTTAAAAATTTTGAAATTTAATTTTATTTATTTCTTTATACAGCAGGTTACTATTAGTTATATATTTTATGCATATACATGTATACAGGTCCATCCCAATCTCCCAACTCATCCCACCACCACCACCCCATGGCTTCCCCCACTTGGTGTCCATACGTTTGTTCTCTACCTCTGTGTCTCTATTTCTGTCCTGCATACCAGTTCATCTGTACCATTTTTCTAGGTTCCACATATATGCATTAATATACAATATTTGTTTTTCTCTTTCTGACTTACTTCACTCTGTATGACAGTCTCTAGATCCATCGACTTCTCTACAAATGACCCAGTTTCATTCCTTTTATGGCTGAGCAATATTCCATTTTATATATGTACCACATCTTTATCCATTCGTCTTTCTGTGGGCATTTAGGTTGCTTCCATTACCTGGCTATTGTAAATTGTGCTGCAATGAACATTGTGGTGAATGTGTCTTTTTGATTTATGGTTTTCTCTGGGTATATGCCCAAAAGTGGGATTGCAGGCTCCTATGGTAATTCTCTTTTTAGTTATTTAAAGGAACCTCCATACTGTTCTCCATAGTGAGTGTATCAATTTACCTTCCCACCAATAGTGGAAGAGGGTTCCTTTTGTCCACACCATTCCCGGAATTTGTTGTTTGTAGATTTGCTGATGATGCCGATTCTAACAGGTGTGAGGTCATACCTCATTGTCGTTTGGATTTGCATTTCTCTAATAATTAGTGATTTTGAGCAGCTTTTCATGTGCGTCTTGGCCATCTCTGTGACTTCTTTAAAGAAACGTCTATATAGATCTTCTGCCCATTTTTGTACTGGGTTGTTTGTTTTATTAATATTAAGCTGCGTGAGCTGTTTATATATATATTGGAGATTAAACCTTTGTCCATTGATTCGTTTGCGAACGTTTTCGCCCATTCTGAGGCTTGCCTTTTTCCATTCCCGTTTTTTTAACCAAAAAAGAAAGAAAGCAAAAGAAGCAGAACACTAATGTGCGTGAAATATGCCTCTTGAAACAGTCGTTTTGAAATATGGACGTCTTTTGAATTTTTTGGTCGGTATATGACCCCAGGATTTGTTTTCAGGGCAGGTGTTATTTACAGGCCTGCAACGATTTTGAATATCCACTGACCATTAGCGCTGGGATTAAAGCTGCTGTTGTGTGAAACGGCCACAAGGTGGCAGCAGTTCTCACTTACCAAATCTGGTTACTAGGGCCACAGAGCCTCAATGGAAGTCCTGTTCTAGATTGGAATTTAGAATGGAATGTGCCAGGAGAAAGCCCCTCAAGTTTGTCTCACTACTTCTTGTTCGTGTTTTTAATTTAATTTTTTATTTTTTATTACAGCAAGTTTGATGACAACGTTTGGCTTCTTGTAGGTGTGCAAGATGTGGTTCTTTTACACATATACATAGGTCTGTTCTTCCTGGGACCCTTTTCCCATGTACGTTATGACAGAATGTTGAGTAGTCTTCTCTTGGTATTCCGTAGGTCTTTGGTGATTATATATTTCACCTGTGTTTGTATATGTCTGTTAACCCCGATATCCTAATGAATCCAATCCTCACACCTTTCCATTGGTGAACCATAAGTTTGTTTAATGAATCTGTGATTGCCCTTCTCCGTGGAAATATCCGCCCTGGTATCAATTTTTAGGTAACACCTATAAGTGATATCCTACGATATGTGTCTTTCACTTTCTGACTTACTACAAGTCACGTGATTACCTCTAGACTCATCTACGGTGCTGCAAATGGCATTGTGTCCTTTTTTCCCTTGGCTAATATTCTGTCTTAGCGAGGTCCTTTTTCTGCAATGTGATTCCCTGAGGGCTGAGGATTAGCTGACCTGGGCAGCCTGACCCTGCCGGCAAGCCCTCCCCAGGTGTGCCTGGTTTGAGGTCAATATAAACAGCACTCCAGGCAGCAATAGCCCCTGCAGCTGTGCCTGACACCATACTCTCTGCCCCGTCAGCAGTCTCGGGGCTGTGCTGGTGGGAGGGTGTGAGGGTCCACGGCTTTGTTGGTGGCCCGGTGTGAGTGGGGCTCTGCTGGCCTTTCTGCAGGAGTTGCCAGGCTGCCACCTGTAAAGAAGAGGATGTGTCACCCATAATTTCCACTGGAATTTCTCTCCGGGCTGAGGAAGGAAAAAAAGGAGTGGGGGCCAGGATAGGAGGGGTATCTCAGGCAGGGAAATGGAAAGCTTCCAGAAGAGCGCCCGGGGCCAGGACCATCCTGGCTGGTCTGCAGGCAGAAAGTTGGCCTGCATGCTGTCGCTGGTGTGGCTCCACGGCCCTTCCTCTAGGCTTTCAAGCCCTTGTACATATTCAGGTGTTTTACCTTGGAAGGGTGGGAACAGTTCAGTAGCAGCTGGCCTGGGGCTCAGCTCACGTTTACTCACAGAGGCCTCGGCATGGTCCCCCAGCTTTGCAATGAGGACGCTCCTTGCATGGGGGGGCGGGGCTGCTGGCTGTATGGGAGATGATTCCCCACCTCTGCCCAATTTCAGAATTGTTTACCGTTGGAGCAAGTGCCTTGGTAGGGTTTTCCTCTGTATAACTGTTTGGTTTAGGTTTTTTTTTTCTTTTTTCGTTCAAGTTAGATTTTATTCCTCTTTTATATATTTATAGATATAAGCATGGGAATAATTCATTCATATAAATACATCTGTGTGAATGGAAGAACTTTTTCCTGTTTTATATTTTAAAATTTTGAAATTTAATTTTGTTTATTTCTTTATATAGCAGGTTACTATTACTTATATATTTTATGCATATACATGTATACAGGTCCATCCCAATCTCCCAACTCATCCCACCACCACCACCCCATGGCTTCCCCCACTTGGTGTCCATACGTTTGTTCTCTACCTCTGTGTCTCTATTTCTGCCCTGCAAACCAGTTCATCTGTACCATTTTTCTAGGTTCCACCTATATGCATTAATATACAATATTTGTTTTTCTCTTTCTGACTTACTTCACTCTGTATGACAGTCTCTAGATCCATCGACTTCTACAAATGAACCAGTTTCATTCCTTTTTATGGCTGAGTAATATTCCATTTTATATATGTACCACATCTTTATCCATTCGTCTGTCTGTGGGCATTTAGGTTGCTTCCATTACCTGGCTATTGTAAATAGTGCTGCAATGAACATTGTGGTGAATGTGTCTTTTTGATTTATGGTTTTCTCTGGGTATATGCCCAGAAGTGGGATTGCTGGATCCTATGGTAATTCTCTTTTTAGTTTTTTAAAGGAAGCTCCATACTGTTCTCCATAGTGACTGTATCAATTTACCTTCCCACCAATAGTGGAAGAGGGTTCCTTTTGTCCACTCCCTCCCCAGAATTTGTTGTTTGTAGATTTTCTGATGATGCTGATTCTAAGAGGTGTGAGGTCATACCTCATTGTCATTTGGATTTGCATTTCTCTAATAATTAGTGATGTTGAACAGCTTTTCATGTGCGTCTTGGCCATCTCTGTGACTTCTTTGAAGAAACGTCTATTTAGATCTTCTGCCCATTTTTGTACTGGGTTGTTTGTTTTATTAATATTAAGCTGCGTGAGCTGTTTATATATATTGGAGATTAAACCTTTGTCCATTGATTCGTTTGCGAACGTTTTCGCCCATTCTGAGGGTTGCCTTTTTCCATCCCCGTTTTTTATCCAAAAAAGAAAGAAAGCAAAAGAAGCAGAACACTAATGTGCGTGAAATATGCCTCTTGAAACTGTCGTTTTGAAATATGGACGTCTTTTGAATTTTTTGGTCGATATATGACCCCAGGATTTGTTTTCAGGGCAGGTGTCATTTACAGGCCTGCAACGATTTTGAATATCCACTGACCATTAGCGCTGGGATTAAAGCTGCTGTGTGTGAAAAGGCCACAAGGTGGCAGCAGTTCTCGCTTACCAAATCTGGTTACTAGGGCCACAGAGTCTCAATGGAAGTCCTGTTCTAGATTGGAATTTAGAATGGAATGTGCCAGGAGAAAGCCCCTCAAGTTTGTCTCACTACTTCTTGTTCGTGTTTTTAATTTAATTTTTTATTTTTTATTACAGCAAGTTTGATGACAACGTTTGGCTTCTTGTAAGTGTGCAAGATGTGGTTCTTTTACACATATACATAGGTCTGTTCTTCCTGGGACCCTTTTCCCATGTACGTTATGACAGAATGTTGAGTAGTCTTCTCTTGGTATTCCGTAGGTCTTTGGTGATTATATATTTCACCTGTGTTTGTATATGTCTGTTAACCCCGATATCCTAATGAATCCAATCCTCACACCTTTCCATTGGTGAACCATAAGTTTGTTTAATGAATCTGTGATTGCCCTTCTCCGTGGAAATATCCGCCCTGGTATCAATTTTTAGGTAACACCTATAAGTGATATCCTACGATATGTGTCTTTCACTTTCTGACTTACTACAAGTCACGTGATTACCTCTAGACTCATCTACGGTGCTGCAAATGGCATTGTGTCCTTTTTTCCCTTGGCTAATATTCTGTCTTAGCGAGGTCCTTTTTCTGCAATGTGATTCCCTGAGGGCTGAGGATTAGCTGACCTGGGCAGCCTGACCCTGCCGGCAAGCCCTCCCCAGGTGTGCCTGGTTTGAGGTCAATATAAACAGCACTCCAGGCAGCAATAGCCCCTGCAGCTGTGCCTGACTCCATACTCTCTGCCCCGTCAGCAGTCTCGGGGCTGTGCTGGTGGGAGGGTGTGAGGGTCCACGGCTTTGTTGGTGGCCCGGTGTGAGTGGGGCTCTGCTGGCCTTTCTGCAGGAGTTGCCAGGCTGCCACCTGTAAAGAAGAGGATGTGTCACCCATAATTTCCACTGGAATTTCTCTCCGGGCTGAGGAAGGAAAAAAAGGAGTGGGGGCCAGGATAGGAGGGGTATCTCAGGCAGGGAAATGGAAAGCTTCCAGAAGAGCGCCCGGGGCCAGGACCATCCTGGCTGACCTGCAGGCAGCAAGTTGGCCTGTGTGCTGTCGCTGGTGTGGCTCCACGGCCCTACCTCTAGGCTTTCAAGCCCTTGTACATATTCAGGTGTTTTACCTGGGAAGGGTGGGAACAGTTCAGTAGCAGCTGGCCTGGGGCTCAGCTCACGTTTACTCACAGAGGCCTCGGCATGGTCTCCCAGCTTTGCAATGAGGACGCTCCTTGCATGGGGGGGCAGGGCTGCTGGCTGTATGGGAGATGATTCCCCACCTCTGCCCAATTTCAGAATTGTTTACCGCTGGAGCAAGTGCCTTGGTAGGGTTTTCCTCTGTATAATTGTTTGGTTTAGGATTTTTTTTTCTTTTTTCGTTCAAGTTAGATTTTATTCCTCTTTTATATATTTATAGATATAAGCATGGGAATAATTCATTCATATAAATACATCTGTGTGAATGGAAGAACTTTCTTCTGTTTTATTTTTAAAAATTTTGAAATTTAATTTTATTTATTTCTTTATACAGCAGGTTACTATTAGTTATATATTTTATGCATATACATGTATACAGGTCCATCCCTATCTCCCAACTCATCCCACCACCACCACCCCATGGCTTCCCCCACTTGGTGTCCATACGTTTGTTCTCTACCTCTGTGTCTCTATTTCTGTCCTGCATACCAGTTCATCTGTACCATTTTTCTAGGTTCCACATATATGCATTAATATACAATATTTGTTTTTCTCTTTCTGACTTAGTTCACTCTGTATGACAGTCTCTAGATCCATCGACTTCTCTACAAATGACCCAGTTTCATTCCTTTTTATGGCTGAGTAATATTCCATTTTATATATGTACCACATCTTTATCCATTCGTCTTTCTGTGGGCATTTAGTTTGCTTCCATTACCTGGCTATTGTAAATAGTGCTGCAATGAACATTGTGGTGAATGTGTCTTTTTGATTTATGGTTTTCTCTGGGTATATGCCCAGAAGTGGGATTGCTGGATCCTATGGTAATTCTCTTTTTAGTTTTTTAAAGGAAGCTCCATACTGTTCTCCATAGTGACTGTATCAATTTACCTTCCCACCAATAGTGGAAGAGGGTTCCTTTTGTCCACTCCCTCCCCAGAATTTGTTGTTTGTAGATTTTCTAATGATGCTGATTCTAAGAGGTGTGAGGTCATACCTCATTGTCGTTTGGATTTGCATTTCTCTAATAATTAGTGATGTTGAGCAGCTTTTCATGTGCGTCTTGGCCATCTCTGTGACTTCTTTGAAGAAACGTCTATTTAGATCTTCTGCCCATTTTTCTACTGGGTTGTTTGTTTTATTAATATTAAGCTGCGTGAGCTGTTTATATATATTGGAGATTAAACCTTTTTCCATTGATTCGTTTGCGAATGTTTTCGCCCATTCTGAGGGTTGCCTTTTTCCATCCCCGTTTTTTTAACCAAAAAAGAAAGAAAGCAAAAGAAGCAGAACACTAATGTGCGTGAAATATGCCTCTTGAAACTGTCGTTTTGAAATATGGACGTCTTTTGAATTTTTTGGTCGATATATGACCCCAGGATTTGTTTTCAGGGCAGGTGTCATTTATAGGCCTGCAACTATTTTGAATATCCACTGACCATTAGCGCTGGGATTAAAGCTGCTCTTGTGTGAAACGGCCACAAGGTGGCAGCAGTTCTCGCTTACCATATCTGGTTACTAGGGCCACAGAGCCACAATGGAAGTCCTGTTCTAGATTGGAATTTAGAATGGAATGTGCCAGGAGAAAGCCCCTCAAGTTTGTCTCACTACTTCTTGTTCGTGTTTTTAATTTAATTTTTTATTTTTTATTACAGCAAGTTTGATGACAACGTTTGGCTTCTTGTAGGTGTGCAAGATGTGGTTCTTTTACACATATACATAGGTCTGTTCTTCCTGGGACCCTTTTCCCATGTACGTTATGACAGAATGTTGAGTAGTCTTCTCTTGGTATTCCGTAGGTCTTTGGTGATTATATATTTCACCTGTGTTTGTATATGTCTGTTAACCCCGATATCCTAATGAATCCAATCCTCACACCTTTCCATTGGTGAACCATAAGTTTGTTTAATGAATCTGTGATTGCCCTTCTCCGTGGAAATATCTGCCCTGGTATCAATTTTTAGGTAACACCTATAAGTGATATCCTACGATATGTGTCTTTCACTTTCTGACTTACTACAAGTCACGTGATTACCTCTAGACTCATCTACGGTGCTGCAAATGGCATTGTGTCCTTTTTTACATTGGCTAATATTTTGTCTTAGCGAGGTCCATTTTCTGCAGTGTGATTCCCTGAGGGCTGCGGATTAGCTGACCTGGGCAGCCTGACCCTGCCGGCAAGCCCTCCCCAGGTGTGCCTGGGTTGAGGTCAATATAAACTGCACTCCTGGCAGCAATAGCCCCTGCAGCTGTGCCTGACTCCATATTCTCTGCCCCGTCAGCAGTCTCGGGGCTGTGCTGGTGGGAGGGTGTGAGGGTCCATGGCTTTGTTTGTGGCCCGGTGTGAGTGGGGCTCTGCTGGACTTTCTGCAGGAGTTGCCAGGCTGCCACCTGTAAAGAAGAGGATGTGTCACCCATAACTTCCACTGGAATTTCTCTCCGGGCTGAGGAAGGAAAGAAAGGAGTTGGGGCCAGGACAGGAGGGGTATCTCAGGCAGGGAAATGGAAAGCTTCCAGAAGAGCGCCCGGGGCCAGGACCATCCTGGCTGGCCTGCAGGCAGCAAGTTGGCCTGCGTGCTGTCGCTGGTGTGGCTCCACGGCCCTACCTCTAGGCTTTCAAGCCCTTGTACATATTCAGGTGTTTTACCTGGGAAGGGTGGGAACAGTTCAGTAGCAGCTGGCCTGGGGCTCAGCTCACGTTTACTCACAGAGGCCACGGCATGGTCCCCCAGCTTTGCAGTGAGGACGCTCCTTGCATGCGGGGACGGGGCTGTTGGTTGTATGGAAGATGATTCCCCACCACTGACCAATTTCAGAATTGTTTACTGCTGGAACAAGCGCCTTGGTAGTGTTTTCCTCTGTATAACTGTTTGGTTTTGGTTTTTTTTTTCTTTCTTGTTTCAAGTTAGATTTTATTCCTCTTTTATGCATTTATAGATATAAGCATGGGAATAATTCATTCATATAAATACATCTGTGTGAATGGAAGAACTTTCTTCTGTTTTATTTTTAAAAATTTTGAAATTTAATTTTATTTATTTCTTTATACAGCAGGTTACTACTAGTTATATATTTTATGCATATACATGTATACAGGTCCATCCCAATCTCCCAACTTATCCCACCACCACCACCCCATGGCTTCCCCCACTTGGTGTCCATACGTTTGTTCTCTACCTCTGTGTCTCTATTTCTGTCCTGCATACCAGTTCATCTGTACCATTTTTCTAGGTTCCACATATATGCATTAATATACAATATTTGTTTTCCTCTTTCTGACTTACTTCACTCTGTATGACAGTCTCTAGATCCATCGACTTCTCTACAAATGACCCAGTTTCATTCCTTTTTATGGCTGAGCAATATTCCATTTTATATATGTACCACATCTTTATCCATTCGTCTTTCTGTGGGCATTTAGGTTGCTTCCATTACCTGGCTATTGTAAATTGTGCTGCAATGAACATTGTGGTGAATGTGTCTTTTTGATTTATGGTTTTCTCTGGGTATATGCCCAAAAGTGGGATTGCAGGCTCCTATGGTAATTCTCTTTTTAGTTATTTAAAGGAACATCCATACTGTTCTCCATAGTGAGTGTATCAATTTACCTTCCCACCAATAGTGGAAGAGGGTTCCTTTTGTCCACACCATCCCTGGAATTTGTTGTTTGTAGATTTGCTGATGATGCCGATTCTAACAGGTGTGAGGTCATACCTCATTGTCGTTTGGATTTGCATTTCTCTAATAATTAGTGATGTTGAGCAGCTTTTCATGTGCGTCTTGGCCATCTCTGTGACTTCTTTAAAGAAACGTCTATATAGATCTTCTGCCCATTTTTGTACTGGGTTGCTTGTTTTATTAATATTAAGCTGCGTGAGCTGTTTATATATATTGGAGATTAAACCTTTGTCCATTGATTCGTTTGCGAACGTTTTCGCCCATTCTGAGGCTTGCCTTTTTCCATTCCCGATTTGTTAACCAAAAAAGAAAGAAAGCAAAAGAAGCAGAACACTAATGTGCGTGAAATATGCCTCTTGAAACAGTCGTTTTGAAATATGGACGTCTTTTGAATTTTTTGGTCGGTATATGACCCCAGGATTTGTTTTCAGGGCAGGTGTCATTTACAGGCCTGCAACGATTTTGAATATCCACTGACCATTAGCGCTGGGATTATAGCTGCTGTTGTGTGAAACGGCCACAAGGTGGCAGCAGTTCTCGCTTACCAAATCTGGTTACTAGGGCCACAGAGCCTCAATGGACGTCCTGTTCTAGATTGGAATTTAGAATGGAATGTGCCAGGAGAAATCCCCTCAAGTTTGTCTCACTACTTCTTGTTTGTGTTTTTAATTTAATTTTTTATTTTTTATTACAGCAAGTTTGATGACAACGTTTGGCTTGTTGTAGGTGTGCAAGATGTGGTTCTTTTACACATATACATAGGTCTGTTCTTCCTGGGACCCTTTTCCCATGTACGTTATGACAGAATGTTGAGTAGTCTTCTCTTGGTATTCCGTAGGTCTTTGGTGATTATATATTTCACCTGTGTTTGTATATGTCTGTTAACCCCGATATCCTAATGAATCCAATCCTCACACCTTTCCATTGGTGAACCATAAGTTTGTTTAATGAATCTGTGATTGCCCTTCTCCGTGGAAATATCCGCCCTGGTATCAATTTTTAGGTAACACCTATAAGTGATATCCTACGATATGTGTCTTTCACTTTCTGACTTACTACAAGTCACGTGATTACCTCTAGACTCATCTATGGTGCTGCAAATGGCATTGTGTCCTTTTTTACATTGGCTAATATTTTGTCTTAGCGAGGTCCATTTTCTGCAGTGTGATTCCCTGAGGGCTGAGGATTAGCTGACCTGGGCAGCCTGACCCTGCCGGCAAGCCCTCCCCAGGTGTGCCTGGTTTGAGGTCAATATAAACAGCACTCCAGGCAGCAATAGCCCCTGCAGCTGTGCCTGACTCCATACTCTCTGCCCCGTCAGCAGTCTCGGGGCTGTGCTGGTGGGAGGGTGTGAGGGTCCACGGCTTTGTTGGTGGCCCGGTGTGAGTGGGGCTCTGCTGGACTTTCTGCAGGAGTTGCCAGGCTGCCACCTGTAAAGAAGAGGATGTGTCACCCATAATTTCCACTGGAATTTCTCTCCGGGCTGAGGAAGGAAAAAAAGGAGTGGGGGCCAGGATAGGAGGGGTATCTCAGGCAGGGAAATGGAAAGCTTCCAGAAGAGCGCCCGGGGCCAGGACCATCCGGGCTGACCTGCAGGCAGCAAGTTGGCCTGTGTGCTGTCGCTGGTGTGGCTCCACGGCCCTACCTCTAGGCTTTCAAGCCCTTGTACATATTCAGGTGTTTTACCTGGGAAGGGTGGGAACAGTTCAGTAGCAGCTGGCCTGGGGCTCAGCTCACGTTTACTCACAGAGACCTCGGCATGGTCTCGCAGCTTTGCAATGAGGACGCTCCTTGCATGGGGGGGGGCAGGGCTGCTGGCTGTATGGGAGATGATTCCCCACCTCTGCCCAATTTCAGAATTGTTTACTGCTGGAGCAAGTGCCTTGGTAGGGTTTTCCTCTGTATAATTGTTTGCTTTAGGATTTTTTTTTTCTTTTTTCGTTCAAGTTAGATTTTATTCCTCTTTTATATATTTATAGATATAAGCATGGGAATAATTCATTCATATAAATACATCTGTGTGAATGGAAGAACTTTTTCCTGTTTTTTTTTTTAAATTTTGAAATTTAATTTTATTTCTTTATACAGCAGGTTACTATTAGTTATCTATTTTATGCATATACATGTATACAGGTCCATCCCAATCTCCCAACTCATCCCACCACCACCACCCCATGGCTTCCCCCACTTGGTGTCCATACGTTTGTTCTCTACCTCTGTGTCTCTATTTCTGCCCTGCAAACCAGTTCATCTGTACCATTTTTCTAGGTTCCACCTATATGCATTGATATACAATATTTGTTTTTCTCTTTCTGACTTACTTCACTCTGTATGACAGTCTCTAGATCCATCGACTTCTACAAATGAACCAGTTTCATTCCTTTTTATGGCTGAGTAATATTCCATTTTATATATGTACCACATCTTTATCCATTCGTCTGTCTGTGGGCATTTAGGTTGCTTCCATTACCTGGCTATTGTAAATAGTGCTGCAATGAACATTGTGGTGAATGTGTCTTTTTGATTTATGGTTTTCTCTGGGTATATGCCCAGAAGTGGGATTGCTGGATCCTATGGTAATTCTCTTTTTAGTTTTTTAAAGGAAGCTCCATACTGTTCTCCATAGTGACTGTATCAATTTACCTTCCCACCAATAGTGGAAGAGGGTTCCTTTTGTCCACTCCCTCCCCAGAATTTGTTGTTTGTAGATTTTCTAATGATGCTGATTCTAAGAGGTGTGAGGTCATACCTCATTGTCGTTTGGATTTGCATTTCTCTAATAATTAGTGATGTTGAGCAGCTTTTCATGTGCGTCTTGGCCATCTCTGTGACTTCTTTGAAGAAACGTCTATTTAGATCTTCTGCCCATTTTTCTACTGGGTTGTTTGTTTTATTAATATTAAGCTGCGTGAGCTGTTTATATATATTGGAGATTAAACCTTTGTCCATTGATTCGTTTGCGAATGTTTTCGCCCATTCTGAGGGTTGCCTTTTTCCATCCCCGTTTTTTTAACCAAAAAAGAAAGAAAGCAAAAGAAGCAGAACACTAATGTGCGTGAAATATGCCTCTTGAAACTGTCGTTTTGAAATATGGACGTCTTTTGAATTTTTTGGTCGATATATGACCCCAGGATTTGTTTTCAGGGCAGGTGTCATTTATAGGCCTGCAACTATTTTGAATATCCACTGATCATTAGCGCTGGGATTAAAGCTGCTCTTGTGTGAAACGGCCACAAGGTGGCAGCAGTTCTCGCTTACCATATCTCGTTACTAGGGCCACAGAGCCACAATGGAAGTCCTGTTCTAGATTGGAATTTAGAATGGAATGTGCCAGGAGAAAGCCCCTCAAGTTTGTCTCACTACTTCTTGTTCGTGTTTTTAATTTAATTT
Organism: Mesoplodon densirostris; assembly: GCF_025265405.1. Lineage (NCBI taxonomy): Eukaryota > Metazoa > Chordata > Mammalia > Artiodactyla > Ziphiidae > Mesoplodon > Mesoplodon densirostris. Next base: position 91,952,154 of record NC_082672.1, read on the forward strand.
TTTATTTTTTATTACAGCAAGTTTGATGACAACGTTTGGCTTCTTGTAGGTGTGCAAGATGTGGTTCTTTTACACATATACATAGGTCTGTTCTTCCTGGGACCCTTTTCCCATGTACGTTATGACAGAATGTTGAGTAGTCTTCTCTTGGTATTCCGTAGGTCTTTGGTGATTATATATTTCACCTGTGTTTGTATATGTCTGTTAACCCCGATATCCTAATGAATCCAATCCTCACACCTTTCCATTGGTGAACCATAAGTTTGTTTAATGAATCTGTGATTGCCCTTCTCCGTGGAAATATCTGCCCTGGTATCAATTTTTAGGTAACACCTATAAGTGATATCCTACGATATGTGTCTTTCACTTTCTGACTTACTACAAGTCACGTGATTACCTCTAGACTCATCTACGGTGCTGCAAATGGCATTGTGTCCTTTTTTACATTGGCTAATATTTTGTCTTAGCGAGGTCCATTTTCTGCAGTGTGATTCCCTGAGGGCTGAGGATTAGCTGACCTGGGCAGCCTGACCCTGCCGGCAAGCCCTCCCCAGGTGTGCCTGGGTTGAGGTCAATATAAACTGCACTCCAGGCAGCAATAGCCCCTGCAGCTGTGCCTGACTCCATATTCTCTGCCCCGTCAGCAGTCTCGGGGCTGTGCTGGTGGGAGGGTGTGAGGGTCCACGGCTTTGTTTGTGGCCCGGTGTGAGTGGGGCTCTGCTGGACTTTCTGCAGGAGTTGCCAGGCTGCCACCTGTAAAGAAGAGGATGTGTCACCCATAACTTCCACTGGAATTTCTCTCCGGGCTGAGGAAGGAAAGAAAGGAGTTGGGGCCAGGACAGGAGGGGTATCTCAGGCAGGGAAATGGAAAGCTTCCAGAAGAGCGCCCGGGGCCAGGACCATCCTGGCTGGCCTGCAGGCAGCAAGTTGGCCTGCGTGCTGTCGCTGGTGTGGCTCCACGGCCCTACCTCTAGGCTTTCAAGCCCTTGTACATATTCAGGTGTTTTACCTGGGAAGGGTGGGAACAGTTCAGTAGCAGCTGGCCTGGGGCTCAGCTCACGTTTACTCACAGAGGCCACGGCATGGTCCCCCAGCTTTGCAGTGAGGACGCTCCTTGCATGCGGGGACGGGGCTGTTGGTTGTATGGAAGATGATTCCCCACCACTGACCAATTTCAGAATTGTTTACTGCTGGAACAAGCGCCTTGGTAGTGTTTTCCTCTGTATAACTGTTTGGTTTAGGTTTTTTTTTTCTTTCTTGTTTCAAGTTAGATTTTATTCCTCTTTTATGCATTTATAGATATAAGCATGGGAATAATTCATTCATATAAATACATCTGTGTGAATGGAAGAACTTTCTTCTGTTTTATTTTTAAAAATTTTGAAATTTAATTTTATTTATTTCTTTATACAGCAGGTTACTACTAGTTATATATTTTATGCATATACATGTATACAGGTCCATCCCAATCTCCCAACTCATCCCACCACCACCACCCCATGGCTTCCCCCACTTGGTGTCCATACGTTTGTTCTCTACCTCTGTGTCTCTATTTCTGTCCTGCATACCAGTTCATCTGTACCATTTTTCTAAGTTCCACATATATGCATTAATATACAATATTTGTTTTCCTCTTTCTGACTTACTTCACTCTGTATGACAGTCTCTAGATCCATCGACTTCTCTACAAATGACCCAGTTTCATTCCTTTTTATGGCTGAGCAATATTCCATTTTATATATGTACCACATCTTTATCCATTCGTCTTTCTGTGGGCATTTAGGTTGCTTCCATTACCTGGCTATTGTAAATTGTGCTGCAATGAACATTGTGGTGAATGTGTCTTTTTGATTTATGGTTTTCTCTGGGTATATGCCCAAAAGTGGGATTGCAGGCTCCTATGGTAATTCTCTTTTTAGTTATTTAAAGGAACATCCATACTGTTCTCCATAGTGAGTGTATCAATTTACCTTCCCACCAATAGTGGAAGAGGGTTCCTTTTGTCCACACCATCCCCGGAATTTGTTGTTTGTAGATTTGCTGATGATGCCGATTCTAACAGGTGTGAGGTCATACCTCATTGTCGTTTGGATTTGCATTTCTCTAATAATTAGTGATGTTGAGCAGCTTTTCATGTGCGTCTTGGCCATCTCTGTGACTTCTTTAAAGAAACGTCTATATAGATCTTCTGCCCATTTTTGTACTGGGTTGCTTGTTATATTAATATTAAGCTGCGTGAGCTGTTTATATATATTGGAGATTAAACCTTTGTCCATTGATTCGTTTGCGAACGTTTTCGCCCATTCTGAGGCTTGCCTTTTTCCATTCCCGATTTTTTAACCAAAAAAGAAAGAAAGCAAAAGAAGCAGAACACTAATGTGCGTGAAATATGCCCCTTGAAACAGTCGTTTTGAAATATGGACGTCTTTTGAATTTTTTGGTCGGTATATGACCCCAGGATTTGTTTTCAGGGCAGGTGTCATTTACAGGCCTGCAACGATTTTGAATATCCACTGACCATTAGCGCTGGGATTAAAGCTGCTGTTGTGTGAAACGGCCACAAGGTGGCAGCAGTTCTCGCTTACCAAATCTGGTTACTAGGGCCACAGAGCCTCAATGGACGTCCTGTTCTAGATTGGAATTTAGAATGGAATGTGCCAGGAGAAAGCCCCTCAAGTTTGTCTCACTACTTCTTGTTCGTGTTTTTAATTTAATTTTTTATTTTTTATTACAGCAAGTTTGATGACAACGTTTGGCTTGTTGTAGGTGTGCAAGATGTGGTTCTTTTACACATATACATAGGTCTGTTCTTCCTGGGACCCTTTTCCCATGTACGTTATGACAGAATGTTGAGTAGTCTTCTCTTGGTATTCCGTAGGTCTTTGGTGATTATATATTTCACCTGTGTTTGTATATGTCTGTTAACCCCGATATCCTAATGAATCCAATCCTCACACCTTTCCATTGGTGAACCATAAGTTTGTTTAATGAATCTGTGATTGCCCTTCTCCGTGGAAATATCCGCCCTGGTATCAATTTTTAGGTAACACCTATAAGTGATATCCTACGATATGTGTCTTTCACTTTCTGACTTACTACAAGTCACGTGATTACCTCTAGACTCATCTACGGTGCTGCAAATGGCATTGTGTCCTTTTTTCCCTTGGCTAATATTCTGTCTTAGCGAGGTCCTTTTTCTGCAATGTGATTCCCTGAGGGCTGAGGATTAGCTGACCTGGGCAGCCTGACCCTGCCGGCAAGCCCTCCCCAGGTGTGCCTGGTTTGAGGTCAATATAAACAGCACTCCAGGCAGCAATAGCCCCTGCAGCTGTGCCTGACTCCATACTCTCTGCCCCGTCAGCAGTCTCGGGGCTGTGCTGGTGGGAGGGTGTGAGGGTCCACGGCTTTGTTGGTGGCCCGGTGTGAGTGGGGCTCTGCTGGCCTTTCTGCAGGAGTTGCCAGGCTGCCACCTGTAAAGAAGAGGATGTGTCACCCATAATTTCCACTGGAATTTCTCTCCGGGCTGAGGAAGGAAAAAAAGGAGTGGGGGCCAGGATAGGAGGGGTATCTCAGGCAGGGAAATGGAAAGCTTCCAGAAGAGCGCCCGGGGCCAGGACCATCCTGGCTGACCTGCAGGCAGCAAGTTGGCCTGTGTGCTGTCGCTGGTGTGGCTCCACGGCCCTACCTCTAGGCTTTCAAGCCCTTGTACATATTCAGGTGTTTTACCTGGGAAGGGTGGGAACAGTTCAGTAGCAGCTGGCCTGGGGCTCAGCTCACGTTTACTCACAGAGGCCTCGGCATGGTCTCGCAGCTTTGCAATGAGGACGCTCCTTGCATGGGGGGGCAGGGCTGCTGGCTGTATGGGAGATGATTCCCCACCTCTGCCCAATTTCAGAATTGTTTACCGCTGGAGCAAGTGCCTTGGTAGGGTTTTCCTGTGTATAACTGTTTGGTTTAGGATTTTTTTTCTTTTTTCGTTCAAGTTAGATTTTATTCCTCTTTTATATATTTATAGATATAAGCATGGGAATAATTCATTCATATAAATACATCTGTGTGAATGGAAGAACTTTTTCCTGTTTTATTTTTAAAAAATTTGAAATTTAATTTTGTTCATTTCTTTATACAGCAGGTTACTATTAGTTATCTATTTTATGCATATACATGTATACAGGTCCATCCCAATCTCCCAACTCATCCCACCACCACCACCCCATGGCTTCCCCCACTTGGTGTCCATACGTTTGTTCTCTACCTCTGTGTCTCTATTTCTGCCCTGCAAACCAGTTCATCTGTACGATTTTTCTAGGTTCCACCTATATGCATTAATATACAATATTTGTTTTTCTCTTTCTGACTTACTTCACTCTGTATGACAGTCTCTAGATCCATCGACTTCTACAAATGAACCAGTTTCATTCCTTTTTATGGCTGAGTAATATTCCATTTTATATATGTACCACATCTTTATCCATTCGTCTGTCTGTGGGCATTTAGGTTGCTTCCATTACCTGGCTATTGTAAATAGTGCTGCAATGAACACTGTGGTGAATGTGTCTTTTTGATTTATGGTTTTCTCTGGGTATATGCCCAGAAGTGGGATTGCTGGATCCTATGGTAATTCTCTTTTTAGTTTTTTAAAGGAAGCTCCATACTCTTCTCCATAGTGACTGTATCAATTTACCTTCCCACCAATAGTGGAAGAGGGTTCCTTTTGTCCACTCCCTCCCCAGAATTTCTTGTTTGTAGATTTTCTAATGATGCTGATTCTAAGAGGTGTGAGGTCATACCTCATTGTCGTTTGGATTTGCATTTCTCTAATAATTAGTGATGTTGAGCAGCTTTTCATGTGCGTCTTGGCCATCTCTGTGACTTCTTTAAAGAAACGTCTATATATATCTTCTGCCCATTTTTGTACTGGGTTGTTTGTTTTATTAATATTAAGCTGCGTGAGCTGTTTATATATATATTGGAGATTAAACCTTTGTCCATTGATTCGTTTGCGAACGTTTTCGCCCATTCTGAGGCTTGCCTTTTTCCATTCCCGTTTTTTTAACCAAAAAAGAAAGAAAGCAAAAGAAGCAGAACACTAATGTGCGTGAAATATGCCTCTTGAAACAGTCGTTTTGAAATATGGACGTCTTTTGAATTTTTTGGTCGGTATATGACCCCAGGATTTGTTTTCAGGGCAGGTGTCATTTACAGGCCTGCAACGATTTTGAATATCCACTGACCATTAGCGCTGGGATTAAAGCTGCTGTTGTGTGAAACGGCCACAAGGTGGCAGCAGTTCTCGCTTACCAAATCTGGTTACTAGGGCCACAGAGCCTCAATGGAAGTCCTGTTCTAGATTGGAATTTAGAATGGAATGTGCCAGGAGAAAGCCCCTCAAGTTTGTCTCACTACTTCTTGTTCGTGTTTTTAATTTAATTTTTTATTTTTTATTACAGCAAGTTTGATGACAACGTTTGGCTTCTTGTAGGTGTGCAAGATGTGGTTCTTTTACACATATACATAGGTCTGTTCTTCCTGGGACCCTTTTCCCATGTACGTTATGACAGAATGTTGAGTAGTCTTCTCTTGGTATTCCGTAGGTCTTTGGTGATTATATATTTCACCTGTGTTTGTATATGTCTGTTAACCCCGATATCCTAATGAATCCAATCCTCACACCTTTCCATTGGTGAACCATAAGTTTGTTTAATGAATCTGTGATTGCCCTTCTCCGTGGAAATATCTGCCCTGGTATCAATTTTTAGGTAACACCTATAAGTGATATCCTACGATATGTGTCTTTCACTTTCTGACTTACTACAAGTCACGTGATTACCTCTAGACTCATCTACGGTGCTGCAAATGGCATTGTGTCCTTTTTTCCCTTGGCTAATATTCTGTCTTAGCGAGGTCCATTTTCTGCAGTTTGATTCCCTGAGGGCTGAGGATTAGCTGACCTGGGCAGCCTGACCCTGCCGGCAAGACCTCCCCAGGTGTCCCTGGTTTGAGGTCAATATAAACTGCAATCCAGGCAGCAATAGCCCCTGCAGCTGTGCCTGACTCCATATTCTCTGCCCCGTCAGCAGTCTCGGGGCTGTGCTGGTGGGAGGGTGTGAGGTTCTATGGCTTTGTTGGTGGCCCGGTGTGAGTGGGGCTCTGCTGGACTTTCTGCAGGAGTTGCCAGGCTGCCACCTGTAAAGAAGAGGATGTGTCACCCATAACTTCCACTGGAATTTCTCTCCGGGCTGAGGAAGGAAACAAAGGAGTGGGGGACAGGATAGGAGGGGTATCTCAGGCAGGGAAATGGAAAGCTTCCAGAAGAGCGCCCGGGGCCAGGACCATCCTGGCTGGCCTGCAGGCAGCAAGTTGGCCTGCGTGCTGTCGCTGGTGTGGCTCCACGGCCCTTCCTCTAGGCTTTCAAGCCCTTGTACATATTCAGGTGTTTTACCTGGGAAGGGTGGGAACAGTTCAGTAGCAGCTGGCCTGGGGCTCAGCTCACGTTTACTCACAGAGGCCTCAGCATGGTCCCCCAGCTTTGCAGTGAGGACGCTCCTTGCATGGGGGGACAGGGCTGTTGGTTGTATGGAAGACGATTCCCCACCACTGACCAATTTCAGAATTGTTTACTGCTGGAACAAGTGCCTTGGTAGTGTTTTCCTCTGTATAACTGTTTGGTTTAGGTTTTTTTTTCTTTCTTGGTTCAAGTTAGATTTTATTCCTCGTTTATGTATTTATAGATATAAGCATGGGAATAATTCATTCATATAAATACATCTGTGTGAATGGAAGAACTTTCTTCTGTTTTATTTTTAAAAATTTTGAAATATAATTTTATTTATTTTTTTATACAGCAGGTTATTATTAGTTATCTATTTTATGCATATACATGTATACAGGTCCATCCCAATCTCCCAACTCATCCCACCACCACCACCCCATGGCTTCCCCCACTTGGTGTCCATACGTCAGTTCTCTACCTCTGTGTCTCTATTTCTGTCCTGCATACCAGTTCATCTGTACCATTTTTCTAGGTTCCACCTATATGCATTAATATACAATATTTGTTTTCCTCTTTCTGACTTACTTCACTCTCTATGACAGTCTCTAGATCCATCGACTTCTCTACAAATGACCCAGTTTCATTCCTTTTTATGGCTGAGCAATATTCCATTTTATATATGTACCACATCTTTATCCATTCGTCTTTCTGTGGGCATTTAGGTTGCTTCCATTACCTGGCTATTGTAAATTGTGCTGCAATGAACATTGTGGTGAATGTGTCTTTTTGATTTATGGTTTTCTCTGGGTATATGCCCAAAAGTGGGATTGCAGGCTCCTATGGTAATTCTCTTTTTAGTTATTTAAAGGAACATCCATACTGTTCTCCATAGTGAGTGTATCAATTTACCTTCCCACCAATAGTGGAAGAGGGTTCCTTTTGTCCACACCATCCCCGGAATTTGTTGTTTGTAGATTTGCTGATGATGCCGATTCTAACAGGTGTGAGGTCATACCTCATTGCCGTTTGGATTTGCATTTCTCTAATAATTAGTGATGTTGAGCAGCTTTTCATGTGCGTCTTGGCCATCTCTGTGACTTCTTTAAAGAAACGTCTATATAGATCTTCTGCCCATTTTTGTACTGGGTTGTTTGTTTTATTAATATTAAGCTGCATGAGCTGTTTATATATATTGGAGATTAAACCTTTGTCCATTGATTCGTTTGCAAACGTTTTCGCCCATTCTGAGGCTTGCCTTTTTCCATTCCCGTTTTTTAACCAAAAAAGAAAGAAAGCAAAAGAAGCAGAACACTAATGTGCGTGAAATATGCCTCTTGAAACAGTCGTTTTGAAATATGGACGTCTTTTGCATTTTTTGGTCGGTATATGACCCCAGGATTTGTTTTCAGGGCAGGTGTCATTTACAGGCCTGCAACGATTTTGAATAACCACTGACCATTAGCGCTGGGATTAAAGCTGCTGTTGTGTGAAACGGCCACAAGGTGGCAGCAGTTCTCGCTTACCAAATCTGGTTACTAGGGCCACAGAGCCTCAATGGAAGTCCTGTTCTAGATTGGAATTTAGAATGGAATGTGCCAGGAGAAAGCCCCTCAAGTTTGTCTCACTACTTCTTGTTCGTGTTTTTAATTTAATTTTTTATTTTTTATTACAGCAAGTTTGATGACAACGTTTGGCTTCTTGTAGGTGTGCAAGATGTGGTTCTTTTACACATATACATAGGTCTGTTCTTCCTGGGACCCTTTTCCCATGTACGTTATGACAGAATGTTGAGTAGTCTTCTCTTGGTATTCCATAGGTCTTTGGTGATTATATATTTCACCTGTGTTTGTATATGTCTGTTAACCCCGATATCCTAATGAATCCAATCCTCACACCTTTCCATTGGTGAACCATAAGTTTGTTTAATGAATCTGTGACTGCCCTTCTCCGTGGAAATATCCGCCCTGGTATCAATTTTTAGGTAACACCTATAAGTGATATCCTACGATATGTGTCTTTCACTTTCTGACTTACTACAAGTCACGTGATTACCTCTAGACTCATCTACGGTGCTGCAAATGGCATTGTGTCCTTTTTTCCCTTGGCTAATATTCTGTCTTAGCGAGGTCCATTTTCTGCAGTGTGATTCCCTGAGGGCTGAGGATTAGCTGACCTGGGCAGCCTGACCCTGCCGGCAAGCCCTCCCCAGGTGTGCCTGGTTTGAGGTCAATATAAACAGCACTCCAGGCAGCAATAGCCCCTGCAGCTGTGCCTGGCTCCATATTCTCTGCCCCGTCAGCAGTCTCGGGGCTGTGCTGGTGGGAGGGTGTGAGGGTCCACGGCTTTGTTGGTGGCCCGGTGTGAGTGGGGCTCTGCTGGACTTTCTGCAGGAGTTGCCAGGCTGCCACCTGTAAAGAAGAGGATGTGTCACCCATAACTTCCACTGGAATTTCTCTCCGGGCTGAGGAAGGAAAAAAAGGAGTGGGGGCCGGGACAGGAGGGGTATCTCAGGCAGGGAAATGGAAAGCTTCCAGAAGAGCGCCCGGGGCCAGGACCATCCTGGCTGGCCTGCAGGCAGCAAGTTGGCCTGCGTGCTGTCGCTGGTGTGGCTCCACGGCCCTTCCTCTAGGCTTTCAAGCCCTTGTACATATTCAGGTGTTTTACCTGGGAAGGGTGGGAACAGTTCAGCAGCAGCTGGCCTGGGGCTCAGCTCACGTTTACTCACAGAGGCCTCGGCATGGTCCCCCAGCTTTGCAGTGAGGACGCTCCTTGCATGGGGGGACCGGGCTGTTGGTTGTATGGAAGATGATTCCCCACCACTGACCAATTTCAGAATTGTTTACTGCTGGAACAAGTGCCTTGGTAGTGTTTTCCTCTGTATAACTGTTTGGTTTAGGTTTTTTTTTTCTTTCTTGGTTCAAGTTAGATTTTATTCCTCGTTTATGTATTTATAGATATAAGCATGGGAATAATTCATTCATATAAATACATCTGTGTGAATGGAAGAACTTTCTTCTGTTTTATTTTTAAAAATTTTGAAATTTAATTTTATTTATTTCTTTATACAGCAGGTTACTATTAGTTATATATTTTATGCATATACATGTATACAAGTCCATCCCAATCTCCCAACTCATCCCACCACCACCACCCCATGGCTTCCCCCACTTGGTGTCCATACGTTTGTTCTCTACCTCTGTGTCTCTATTTCTGTCCTGCATACCAGTTCATCTGTACCATTTTTCTAGGTTCCACATATATGCATTAATATACAATATTTGTTTTTCTCTTTCTGACTTACTTCACTCTGTATGACAGTCTCTAGATCCATCGACTTCTCTACAAATGACCCAGTTTCATTCCTTTTATGGCTGAGCAATATTCCATTTTATATATGTACCACATCTTTATCCATTCGTCTTTCTGTGGGCATTTAGGTTGCTTCCATTACCTGGCTATTGTAAATTGTGCTGCAATGAACATTGTGGTGAATGTGTCTTTTTGATTTATGGTTTTCTCTGGGTATATGCCCAAAAGTGGGATTGCAGGCTCCTATGGTAATTCTCTTTTTAGTTATTTAAAGGAACATCCATACTGTTCTCCATAGTGAGTGTATCAATTTACCTTCCCACCAATAGTGGAAGAGGGTTCCTTTTGTCCACACCATCCCCGGAATTTGTTGTTTGTAGATTTGCTGATGATGCCGATTCTAACAGGTGTGAGGTCATACCTCATTGTCGTTTGGATTTGCATTTCTCTAATAATTAGTGATGTTGAGCAGCTTTTCATGTGCGTCTTGGCCATCTCTGTGACTTCTTTAAAGAAACGTCTATATAGATCTTCTGCCCATTTTTGTACTGGGTTGCTTGTTATATTAATATTAAGCTGCGTGAGCTGTTTATATATATTGGAGATTAAACCTTTGTCCATTGATTCGTTTGCGAACGTTTTCGCCCATTCTGAGGCTTGCCTTTTTCCATTCCCGATTTTTTAACCAAAAAAGAAAGAAAGCAAAAGAAGCAGAACACTAATGTGCGTGAAATATGCCCCTTGAAACAGTCGTTTTGAAATATGGACGTCTTTTGAATTTTTTGGTCGGTATATGACCCCAGGATTTGTTTTCAGGGCAGGTGTCATTTACAGGCCTGCAACGATTTTGAATATCCACTGACCATTAGCGCTGGGATTAAAGCTGCTGTTGTGTGAAACGGCCACAAGGTGGCAGCAGTTCTCGCTTACCAAATCTGGTTACTAGGGCCACAGAGCCTCAATGGACGTCCTGTTCTAGATTGGAATTTAGAATGGAATGTGCCAGGAGAAAGCCCCTCAAGTTTGTCTCACTACTTCTTGTTCGTGTTTTTAATTTAATTTTTTATTTTTTATTACAGCAAGTTTGATGACAACGTTTGGCTTGTTGTAGGTGTGCAAGATGTGGTTCTTTTACACATATACATAGGTCTGTTCTTCCTGGGACCCTTTTCCCATGTACGTTATGACAGAATGTTGAGTAGTCTTCTCTTGGTATTCCGTAGGTCTTTGGTGATTATATATTTCACCTGTGTTTGTATATGTCTGTTAACCCCGATATCCTAATGAATCCAATCCTCACACCTTTCCATTGGTGAACCATAAGTTTGTTTAATGAATCTGTGACTGCCCTTCTCCGTGGAAATATCCGCCCTGGTATCAATTTTTAGGTAACACCTATAAGTGATATCCTACGATATGTGTCTTTCACTTTCTGACTTACTACAAGTCACGTGATTACCTCTAGACTCATCTACGGTGCTGCAAATGGCATTGTGTCCTTTTTTCCCTTGGCTAATATTCTGTCTTAGCGAGGTCCATTTTCTGCAGTGTGATTCCCTGAGGGCTGAGGATTAGCTGACCTGGGCAGCCTGACCCTGCCGGCAAGGCCTCCCCAGGTGTGCCTGGTTTGAGGTCAATATAAACAGCACTCCAGGCAGCAATAGCCCCTGCAGCTGTGCCTGGCTCCATATTCTCTGCCCCGTCAGCAGTCTCGGGGCTGTGCTGGTGGGAGGGTGTGAGGGTCCACGGCTTTGTTGGTGGCCCGGTGTGAGTGGGGCTCTGCTGGACTTTCTGCAGGAGTTGCCAGGCTGCCACCTGTAAAGAAGAGGATGTGTCACCCATAACTTCCACTGGAATTTCTCTCCGGGCTGAGGAAGGAAAAAAAGGAGTGGGGGCCGGGACAGGAGGGGTATCTCAGGCAGGGAAATGGAAAGCTTCCAGAAGAGCGCCCGGGGCCAGGACCATCCTGGCTGGCCTGCAGGCAGCAAGTTGGCCTGCGTGCTGTCGCTGGTGTGGCTCCACGGCCCTTCCTCTAGGCTTTCAAGCCCTTGTACATATTCAGGTGTTTTACCTGGGAAGGGTGGGAACAGTTCAGCAGCAGCTGGCCTGGGGCTCAGCTCACGTTTACTCACAGAGGCCTCGGCATGGTCCCCCAGCTTTGCAGTGAGGACGCTCCTTGCATGGGGGGACCGGGCTGTTGGTTGTATGGAAGATGATTCCCCACCACTGACCAATTTCAGAATTGTTTACTGCTGGAACAAGTGCCTTGGTAGTGTTTTCCTCTGTATAACTGTTTGGTTTAGGTTTTTTTTTTCTTTCTTGGTTCAAGTTAGATTTTATTCCTCGTTTATGTATTTATAGATATAAGCATGGGAATAATTCATTCATATAAATACATCTGTGTGAATGGAAGAACTTTCTTCTGTTTTATTTTTAAAAATTTTGAAATTTAATTTTATTTATTTCTTTATACAGCAGGTTACTATTAGTTATATATTTTATGCATATACATGTATACAGGTCCATCCCAATCTCCCAACTCATCCCACCACCACCACCCCATGGCTTCCCCCACTTGGTGTCCATACGTTTGTTCTCTACCTCTGTGTCTCTATTTCTGTCCTGCATACCAGTTCATCTGTACCATTTTTCTAGGTTCCACATATATGCATTAATATACAATATTTGTTTTTCTCTTTCTGACTTAGTTCACTCTGTAAGACAGTCTCTAGATCCATCGACTTCTCTACAAATGACCCAGTTTCATTCCTTTTATGGCTGAGCAATATTCCATTTTATATATGTACCACATCTTTATCCATTCGTCTTTCTGTGGGCATTTAGGTTGCTTCCATTACCTGGCTATTGTAAATTGTGCTGCAATGAACATTGTGGTGAATGTGTCTTTTTGATTTATGGTTTTCTCTGGGTATATGCCCAAAAGTGGGATTGCCGGCTCCTATGGTAATTCTCTTTTTAGTTATTTAAAGGAACCTCCATACTGTTCTCCATAGTGAGTGTATCAATTTACCTTCCCACCAATAGTGGAAGAGGGTTCCTTTTGTCCACACCATCCCCGGAATTTGTTGTTTGTAGATTTGCTGATGATGCCGATTCTAACAGGTGTGAGGTCATACCTCATTGCCGTTTGGATTTGCATTTCTCTAATAATTAGTGATGTTGAGCAGCTTTTCATGTGCGTCTTGGCCATCTCTGTGACTTCTTTAAAGAAACGTCTATATAGATCTTCTGCCCATTTTTGTACTGGGTTGTTTGTTTTATTAATATTAAGCTGCGTGAGCTGTTTATACATATATTGGAGATTAAACCTTTGTCCATTGATTCGTTTGCGAACGTTTTCGCCCATTCTGAGGCTTGCCTTTTTCCATTCCCGTTTTTTTAACCAAAAAAGAAAGAAAGCAAAAGAAGCAGAACACTAATGTGCGTGAAATATGCCTCTTGAAACAGTCGTTTTGAAATATGGACGTCTTTTGAATTTTTTGGTCGGTATATGACCCCAGGATTTGTTTTCAGGGCAGGTGTCATTTACAGGCCTGCAACGATTTTGAATATCCACTGACCATTAGCGCTGGGATTAAAGCTGCTGTTGTGTGAAACGGCCACAAGGTGGCAGCAGTTCTCGCTTACCAAATCTGGTTACTAGGGCCACAGAGCCTCAATGGAAGTCCTGTTCTAGATTGGAATTTAGAATGGAATGTGCCAGGAGAAAGCCCCTCAAGTTTGTCTCACTACTTCTTGTTCGTGTTTTTAATTTAATTTTTTATTTTTTATTACAGCAAGTTTGATGACAACGTTTGGCTTGTTGTAGGTGTGCAAGATGTGGTTCTTTTACACATATACATAGGTCTGTTCTTCCTGGGACCCTTTTCCCATGTACGTTATGACAGAATGTTGAGTAGTCTTCTCTTGGTATTCCGTAGGTCTTTGGTGATTATATATTTCACCTGTGTTTGTATATGTCTGTTAACCCCGATATCCTAATGAATCCAATCCTCACACCTTTCCATTGGTGAACCATAAGTTTGTTTAATGAATCTGTGATTGCCCTTCTCCGTGGAAATATCCGCCCTGGTATCAATTTTTAGGTAACACCTATAAGTGATATCCTACGATATGTGTCTTTCACTTTCTGACTTACTACAAGTCACGTGATTACCTCTAGACTCATCTACGGTGCTGCAAATGGCATTGTGTCCTTTTTTCCCTTGGCTAATATTCTGTCTTAGCGAGGTCCTTTTTCTGCAATGTGATTCCCTGAGGGCTGAGGATTAGCTGACCTGGGCAGCCTGACCCTGCCGGCAAGCCCTCCCCAGGTGTGCCTGGTTTGAGGTCAATATAAACAGCACTCCAGGCAGCAATAGCCCCTGCAGCTGTGCCTGACACCATACTCTCTGCCCCATCAGCAGTCTCGGGGCTGTGCTGGTGGGAGGGTGTGAGGGTCCACGGCTTTGTTGGTGGCCCGGTGTGAGTGGGGCTCTGCTGGACTTTCTGCAGGAGTTGCCAGGCTGCCACCTGTAAAGAAGAGGATGTGTCACCCATAATTTCCACTGGAATTTCTCTCCGGGCTGAGGAAGGAAAAAAAGGAGTGGGGGCCAGGATAGGAGGGGTATCTCAGGCAGGGAAATGGAAAGCTTCCAGAAGAGCGCCCGGGGCCAGGACCATCCTGGCTGGTCTGCAGGCAGCAAGTTGGCCTGCATGCTGTCGCTGGTGTGGCTCCACGGCCCTTCCTCTAGGCTTTCAAGCACTTGTACATATTCAGGAGTTTTACCTGGGAAGGGTGGGAACAGTTCAGTAGCAGCTGGCCTGGGGCTCAGCTCACGTTTACTCACAGAGGCCACGGCATGGTCCCCCAGCTATGCAGTGAGGACGCTCCTTGCATGCGGGGACGGGGCTGTTGGTTGTATGGAAGATGATTCCCCACCACTGACCAATTTCAGAATTGTTTACTGCTGGAACAAGCGCCTTGGTAGTGTTTTCCTCTGTATAACTGTTTTGTTTAGGTTTTTTTTTTCTTTCTTCTTTCAAGTTAGATTTTATTCCTCTTTTATGCATTTATAGATATAAGCATGGGAATAATTCATTCATATAAATACATCTGTGTGAATGGAAGAACTTTCTTCTGTTTTATTTTTAAAAATTTTGAAATTTAATTTTATTTATTTCTTTATACAGCAGGTTACTACTAGTTATATATTTTATGCATATACATGTATACAGGTCCATCCCAATCTCCCAACTCATCCCACCACCACCACCCCATGGCTTCCCCCACTTGGTGTCCATACGTTTGTTCTCTACCTCTGTGTCTCTATTTCTGTCCTGCATACCAGTTCATCTGTACCATTTTTCTAAGTTCCACATATATGCATTAATATGCAATATTTGTTTTCCTCTTTCTGACTTACTTCACTCTGTATGACAGTCTCTAGATCCATCGACTTCTCTACAAATGACCCAGTTTCATTCCTTTTTATGGCTGAGCAATATTCCATTTTATATATGTACCACATCTTTATCCATTCGTCTTTCTGTGGGCATTTAGGTTGCTTCCATTACCTGGCTATTGTAAATTGTGCTGCAATGAACATTGTGGTGAATGTGTCTTTTTGATTTATGGTTTTCTCTGGGTATATGCCCAAAAGTGGGATTGCAGGCTCCTATGGTAATTCTCTTTTTAGTTATTTAAAGGAACATCCATACTGTTCTCCATAGTGAGTGTATCAATTTACCTTCCCACCAATAGTGGAAGAGGGTTCCTTTTGTCCACACCATCCCCGGAATTTGTTGTTTGTAGATTTGCTGATGATGCCGATTCTAACAGGTGTGAGGTCATACCTCATTGTCGTTTGGATTTGCATTTCTCTAATAATTAGTGATGTTGAGCAGCTTTTCATGTGCGTCTTGGCCATCTCTGTGACTTCTTTAAAGAAACGTCTATATAGATCTTCTGCCCATTTTTGTACTGGGTTGCTTGTTATATTAATATTAAGCTGCGTGAGCTGTTTATATATATTGGAGATTAAACCTTTGTCCATTGATTCGTTTGCGAACGTTTTCGCCCATTCTGAGGCTTGCCTTTTTCCATTCCCGATTTTTTAACCAAAAAAGAAAGAAAGCAAAAGAAGCAGAACACTAATGTGCGTGAAATATGCCCCTTGAAACAGTCGTTTTGAAATATGGACGTCTTTTGAATTTTTTGGTCGGTATATGACCCCAGGATTTGTTTTCAGGGCAGGTGTCATTTACAGGCCTGCAACGATTTTGAATATCCACTGACCATTAGCGCTGGGATTAAAGCTGCTGTTGTGTGAAACGGCCACAAGGTGGCAGCAGTTCTCGCTTACCAAATCTGGTTACTAGGGCCACAGAGCCTCAATGGACGTCCTGTTCTAGATTGGAATTTAGAATGGAATGTGCCAGGAGAAAGCCCCTCAAGTTTGTCTCACTACTTCTTGTTCGTGTTTTTAATTTAATTTTTTATTTTTTATTACAGCAAGTTTGATGACAACGTTTGGCTTGTTGTAGGTGTGCAAGATGTGGTTCTTTTACACATATACATAGGTCTGTTCTTCCTGGGACCCTTTTCCCATGTACGTTATGACAGAATGTTGAGTAGTCTTCTCTTGGTATTCCGTAGGTCTTTGGTGATTATATATTTCACCTGTGTTTGTATATGTCTGTTAACCCCGATATCCTAATGAATCCAATCCTCACACCTTTCCATTGGTGAACCATAAGTTTGTTTAATGAATCTGTGATTGCCCTTCTCCGTGGAAATATCCGCCCTGGTATCAATTTTTAGGTAACACCTATAAGTGATATCCTACGATATGTGTCTTTCACTTTCTGACTTACTACAAGTCACGTGATTACCTCTAGACTCATCTACGGTGCTGAAAATGGCATTGTGTCCTTTTTTCCCTTGGCTAATATTCTGTCTTAGCGAGGTCCTTTTTCTGCAATGTGATTCCCTGAGGGCTGAGGATTAGCTGACCTGGGCAGCCTGACCCTGCCGGCAAGCCCTCCTCAGGTGTGCCTGGTTTGAGGTCAATATAAACAGCACTCCAGGCAGCAATAGCCCCTGCAGCTGTGCCTGACACCATACTCTCTGCCCCGTCAGCAGTCTCGGGGCTGTGCTGGTGGGAGGGTGTGAGGGTCCACGGCTTTGTTGGTGGCCCGGTGTGAGTGGGGCTCTGCTGGCCTTTCTGCAGGAGTTGCCAGGCTGCCACCTGTAAAGAAGAGGATGTGTCACCCATAATTTCCACTGGAATTTCTCTCCGGGCTGAGGAAGGAAAAAAAGGAGTGGGGGCCAGGATAGGAGGGGTATCTCAGGCAGGGAAATGGAAAGCTTCCAGAAGAGCGCCCGGGGCCAGGACCATCCTGGCTGGTCTGCAGGCAGAAAGTTGGCCTGCATGCTGTCGCTGGTGTGGCTCCACGGCCCTTCCTCTAGGCTTTCAAGCCCTTGTACATATTCAGGTGTTTTACCTTGGAAGGGTGGGAACAGTTCAGTAGCAGCTGGCCTGGGGCTCAGCTCACGTTTACTCACAGAGGCCTCGGCATGGTCCCCCAGCTTTGCAATGAGGACGCTCCTTGCATGGGGGGGCGGGGCTGCTGGCTGTATGGGAGATGATTCCCCACCTCTGCCCAATTTCAGAATTGTTTACCGTTGGAGCAAGTGCCTTGGTAGGGTTTTCCTCTGTAAAACTGTTTGGTTTAGGTTTTTTTTTTCTTTTTTCGTTCAAGTTAGATTTTATTCCTCTTTTATATATTTATAGATATAAGCATGGGAATAATTCATTCATATAAATACATCTGTGTGAATGGAAGAACTTTTTCCTGTTTTATATTTTAAAATTTTGAAATTTAATTTTGTTTATTTCTTTATATAGCAGGTTACTATTACTTATATATTTTATGCATATACATGTATACAGGTCCATCCCAATCTCCCAACTCATCCCACCACCACCACCCCATGGCTTCCCCCACTTGGTGTCCATACGTTTGTTCTCTACCTCTGTGTCTCTATTTCTGCCCTGCAAACCAGTTCATCTGTACCATTTTTCTAGGTTCCACCTATATGCATTAATATACAATATTTGTTTTTCTCTTTCTGACTTACTTCACTCTGTATGACAGTCTCTAGATCCATCGACTTCTACAAATGAACCAGTTTCATTCCTTTTTATGGCTGAGTAATATTCCATTTTATATATGTACCACATCTTTATCCATTCGTCTGTCTGTGGGCATTTAGGTTGCTTCCATTACCTGGCTATTGTAAATAGTGCTGCAATGAACACTGTGGTGAATGTGTCTTTTGGATTTATGGTTTTCTCTGGGTATATGCCCAGAAGTGGGATTGCTGGATCCTATGGTAATTCTCTTTTTAGTTTTTTAAAGGAAGCTCCATACTGTTCTCCATAGTGACTGTATCAATTTACCTTCCCACCAATAGTGGAAGAGGGTTCCTTTTGTCCACTCCCTCCCCAGAATTTGTTGTTTGTAGATTTTCTAATGATGCTGATTCTAAGAGGTGTGAGGTCATACCTCATTGTCGTTTGGATTTGCATTTCTCTAATAATTAGTGATGTTGAGCAGCTTTTCATGTGCGTCTTGGCCATCTCTGTGACTTCTTTAAAGAAACGTCTATATAGATCTTCTGCCCATTTTTGTACTGGGTTGTTTGTTTTATTAATATTAAGCTGCGTGAGCTGTTTATATATATATTGGAGATTAAACCTTTGTCCATTGATTCGTTTGCGAACGTTTTCGCCCATTCTGAGGCTTGCCTTTTTCCATCCCCGTTTTTTTAACCAAAAAAGAAAGAAAGCAAAAGAAGCAGAACACTAATGTGCGTGAAATATGCCTCTTGAAACAGTCGTTTTGAAATATGGACGTCTTTTGAATTTTTTGGTCGGTATATGACCCCAGGATTTGTTTTCAGGGCAGGTGTCATTTACAGGCCTGCAACGATTTTGAATATCCACTGACCATTAGCGCTGGGATTAAAGCTGCTGTTGTGTGAAACGGCCACAAGGTGGCAGCAGTTCTCGCTTACCAAATCTGGTTACTAGGGCCACAGAGCCTCAATGGAAGTCCTGTTCTAGATTGGAATTTAGAATGGAATGTGCCAGGAGAAAGCCCCTCAAGTTTGTCTCACTACTTCTTGTTCGTGTTTTTAATTTAATTTTTTATTTTTTATTACAGCAAGTTTGATGACAACGTTTGGCTTGTTGTAGGTGTGCAAGATGTGGTTCTTTTACACATATACATAGGTCTGTTCTTCCTGGGACCCTTTTCCCATGTACGTTATGACAGAATGTTGAGTAGTCTTCTCTTGGTATTCCGTAGGTCTTTGGTGATTATATATTTCACCTGTGTTTGTATATGTCTGTTAACCCCGATATCCTAATGAATCCAATCCTCACACCTTTCCATTGGTGAACCATAAGTTTGTTTAATGAATCTGTGATTGCCCTTCTCCGTGGAAATATCCGCCCTGGTATCAATTTTTAGGTAACACCTATAAGTGATATCCTACGATATGTGTCTTTCACTTTCTGACTTACTACAAGTCACGTGATTACCTCTAGACTCATCTACGGTGCTGCAAATGGCATTGTGTCCTTTTTTCCCTTGGCTAATATTCTGTCTTAGCGAGGTCCTTTTTCTGCAATGTGATTCCCTGAGGGCTGAGGATTAGCTGACCTGGGCAGCCTGACCCTGCCGGCAAGCCCTCCCCAGGTGTGCCTGGTTTGAGGTCAATATAAACAGCACTCCAGGCAGCAATAGCCCCTGCAGCTGTGCCTGACACCATACTCTCTGCCCCGTCAGCAGTCTCGGGGCTGTGCTGGTGGGAGGGTGTGAGGGTCCACGGCTTTGTTGGTGGCCCGGTGTGAGTGGGGCTCTGCTGGCCTTTCTGCAGGAGTTGCCAGGCTGCCACCTGTAAAGAAGAGGATGTGTCACCCATAATTTCCACTGGAATTTCTCTCCGGGCTGAGGAAGGAAAAAAAGGAGTGGGGGCCAGGATAGGAGGGGTATCTCAGGCAGGGAAATGGAAAGCTTCCAGAAGAGCGCCCGGGGCCAGGACCATCCTGGCTGGTCTGCAGGCAGAAAGTTGGCCTGCATGCTGTCGCTGGTGTGGCTCCACGGCCCTTCCTCTAGGCTTTCAAGCCCTTGTACATATTCAGGTGTTTTACCTTGGAAGGGTGGGAACAGTTCAGTAGCAGCTGGCCTGGGGCTCAGCTCACGTTTACTCACAGAGGCCTCGGCATGGTCCCCCAGCTTTGCAATGAGGACGCTCCTTGCATGGGGGGGCGGGGCTGCTGGCTGTATGGGAGATGATTCCCCACCTCTGCCCAATTTCAGAATTGTTTACCGTTGGAGCAAGTGCCTTGGTAGGGTTTTCCTCTGTATAACTGTTTGGTTTAGGTTTTTTTTTTCTTTTTTCGTTCAAGTTAGATTTTATTCCTCTTTTATATATTTATAGATATAAGCATGGGAATAATTCATTCATATAAATACATCTGTGTGAATGGAAGAACTTTTTCCTGTTTTATTTTTTAAAATTTTGAAATTTAATTTTGTTTATTTCTTTATATAGCAGGTTACTATTACTTATATATTTTATGCATATACATGTATACAGGTCCATCCCAATCTCCCAACTCATCCCACCACCACCACCCCATGGCTTCCCCCACTTGGTGTCCATACGTTTGTTCTCTACCTCTGTGTCTCTATTTCTGCCCTGCAAACCAGTTCATCTGTACCATTTTTCTAGGTTCCACCTATATGCATTAATATACAATATTTGTTTTTCTCTTTCTGACTTAGTTCACTCTGTATGACAGTCTCTAGATCCATCGACTTCTACAAATGAACCAGTTTCATTCCTTTTTATGGCTGAGTAATATTCCATTTTATATATGTACCACATCTTTATCCATTCGTCTGTCTGTGGGCATTTAGGTTGCTTCCATTACCTGGCTATTGTAAATAGTGCTGCAATGAACATTGTGGTGAATGTGTCTTTTTGATTTATGGTTTTCTCTGGGTATATGCCCAGAAGTGGGATTGCTGGATCCTATGGTAATTCTCTTTTTAGTTTTTTAAAGGAAGCTCCATACTGTTCTCCATAGTGACTGTATCAATTTACCTTCCCACCAATAGTGGAAGAGGGTTCCTTTTGTCCACTCCCTCCCCAGAATTTGTTGTTTGTAGATTTTCTGATGATGCTGATTCTAAGAGGTGTGAGGTCATACCTCATTGTCATTTGGATTTGCATTTCTCTAATAATTAGTGATGTTGAACAGCTTTTCATGTGCGTCTTGGCCATCTCTGTGACTTCTTTGAAGAAACGTCTATTTAGATCTTCTGCCCATTTTTGTACTGGGTTGTTTGTTTTATTAATATTAAGCTGCGTGAGCTGTTTATATATATTGGAGATTAAACCTTTGTCCATTGATTCGTTTGCGAACGTTTTCGCCCATTCTGAGGGTTGCCTTTTTCCATCCCCGTTTTTTATCCAAAAAAGAAAGAAAGCAAAAGAAGCAGAACACTAATGTGCGTGAAATATGCCTCTTGAAACTGTCGTTTTGAAATATGGACGTCTTTTGAATTTTTTGGTCGATATATGACCCCAGGATTTGTTTTCAGGGCAGGTGTCATTTACAGGCCTGCAACGATTTTGAATATCCACTGACCATTAGCGCTGGGATTAAAGCTGCTGTGTGTGAAAAGGCCACAAGGTGGCAGCAGTTCTCGCCTACCAAATCTGGTTACTAGGGCCACAGAGTCTCAATGGAAGTCCTGTTCTAGATTGGAATTTAGAATGGAATGTGCCAGGAGAAAGCCCCTCAAGTTTGTCTCACTACTTCTTGTTCGTGTTTTTAATTTAATTTTTTATTTTTTATTACAGCAAGTTTGATGACAACGTTTGGCTTCTTGTAAGTGTGCAAGATGTGGTTCTTTTACACATATACATAGGTCTGTTCTTCCTGGGACCCTTTTCCCATGTACGTTATGACAGAATGTTGAGTAGTCTTCTCTTGGTATTCCGTAGGTCTTTGGTGATTATATATTTCACCTGTGTTTGTATATGTCTGTTAACCCCGATATCCTAATGAATCCAATCCTCACACCTTTCCATTGGTGAACCATAAGTTTGTTTAATGAATCTGTGATTGCCCTTCTCCGTGGAAATATCCGCCCTGGTATCAATTTTTAGGTAACACCTATAAGTGATATCCTACGATATGTGTCTTTCACTTTCTGACTTACTACAAGTCACGTGATTACCTCTAGACTCATCTACGGTGCTGCAAATGGCATTGTGTCCTTTTTTCCCTTGGCTAATATTCTGTCTTAGCGAGGTCCTTTTTCTGCAATGTGATTCCCTGAGGGCTGAGGATTAGCTGACCTGGGCAGCCTGACCCTGCCGGCAAGCCCTCCCCAGGTGTGCCTGGTTTGAGGTCAATATAAACAGCACTCCAGGCAGCAATAGCCCCTGCAGCTGTGCCTGACACCATACTCTCTGCCCCATCAGCAGTCTCGGGGCTGTGCTGGTGGGAGGGTGTGAGGGTCCACGGCTTTGTTGGTGGCCCGGTGTGAGTGGGGCTCTGCTGGACTTTCTGCAGGAGTTGCCAGGCTGCCACCTGTAAAGAAGAGGATGTGTCACCCATAATTTCCACTGGAATTTCTCTCCGGGCTGAGGAAGGAAAAAAAGGAGTGGGGGCCAGGATAGGAGGGGTATCTCAGGCAGGGAAATGGAAAGCTTCCAGAAGAGCGCCCGGGGCCAGGACCATCCTGGCTGGTCTGCAGGCAGCAAGTTGGCCTGCATGCTGTCGCTGGTGTGGCTCCACGGCCCTTCCTCTAGGCTTTCAAGCACTTGTACATATTCAGGAGTTTTACCTGGGAAGGGTGGGAACAGTTCAGTAGCAGCTGGCCTGGGGCTCAGCTCACGTTTACTCACAGAGGCCACGGCATGGTCCCCCAGCTATGCAGTGAGGACGCTCCTTGCATGCGGGGACGGGGCTGTTGGTTGTATGGAAGATGATTCCCCACCACTGACCAATTTCAGAATTGTTTACTGCTGGAACAAGCGCCTTGGTAGTGTTTTCCTCTGTATAACTGTTTTGTTTAGGTTTTTTTTTTCTTTCTTCTTTCAAGTTAGATTTTATTCCTCTTTTATGCATTTATAGATATAAGCATGGGAATAATTCATTCATATAAATACATCTGTGTGAATGGAAGAACTTTCTTCTGTTTTATTTTTAAAAATTTTGAAATTTAATTTTATTTATTTCTTTATACAGCAGGTTACTACTAGTTATATATTTTATGCATATACATGTATACAGGTCCATCCCAATCTCCCAACTCATCCCACCACCACCACCCCATGGCTTCCCCCACTTGGTGTCCATACGTTTGTTCTCTACCTCTGTGTCTCTATTTCTGTCCTGCATACCAGTTCATCTGTACCATTTTTCTAAGTTCCACATATATGCATTAATATGCAATATTTGTTTTCCTCTTTCTGACTTACTTCACTCTGTATGACAGTCTCTAGATCCATCGACTTCTCTACAAATGACCCAGTTTCATTCCTTTTTATGGCTGAGCAATATTCCATTTTATATATGTACCACATCTTTATCCATTCGTCTTTCTGTGGGCATTTAGGTTGCTTCCATTACCTGGCTATTGTAAATTGTGCTGCAATGAACATTGTGGTGAATGTGTCTTTTTGATTTATGGTTTTCTCTGGGTATATGCCCAAAAGTGGGATTGCAGGCTCCTATGGTAATTCTCTTTTTAGTTATTTAAAGGAACATCCATACTGTTCTCCATAGTGAGTGTATCAATTTACCTTCCCACCAATAGTGGAAGAGGGTTCCTTTTGTCCACACCATCCCCGGAATTTGTTGTTTGTAGATTTGCTGATGATGCCGATTCTAACAGGTGTGAGGTCATACCTCATTGTCGTTTGGATTTGCATTTCTCTAATAATTAGTGATGTTGAGCAGCTTTTCATGTGCGTCTTGGCCATCTCTGTGACTTCTTTAAAGAAACGTCTATATAGATCTTCTGCCCATTTTTGTACTGGGTTGCTTGTTATATTAATATTAAGCTGCGTGAGCTGTTTATATATATTGGAGATTAAACCTTTGTCCATTGATTCGTTTGCGAACGTTTTCGCCCATTCTGAGGCTTGCCTTTTTCCATTCCCGATTTTTTAACCAAAAAAGAAAGAAAGCAAAAGAAGCAGAACACTAATGTGCGTGAAATATGCCCCTTGAAACAGTCGTTTTGAAATATGGACGTCTTTTGAATTTTTTGGTCGGTATATGACCCCAGGATTTGTTTTCAGGGCAGGTGTCATTTACAGGCCTGCAACGATTTTGAATATCCACTGACCATTAGCGCTGGGATTAAAGCTGCTGTTGTGTGAAACGGCCACAAGGTGGCAGCAGTTCTCGCTTACCAAATCTGGTTACTAGGGCCACAGAGCCTCAATGGACGTCCTGTTCTAGATTGGAATTTAGAACGGAATGTGCCAGGAGAAAGCCCCTCAAGTTTGTCTCACTACTTCTTGTTCGTGTTTTTAATTTAATTTTTTATTTTTTATTACAGCAAGTTTGATGACAACGTTTGGCTTGTTGTAGGTGTGCAAGATGTGGTTCTTTTACACATATACATAGGTCTGTTCTTCCTGGGACCCTTTTCCCATGTACGTTATGACAGAATGTTGAGTAGTCTTCTCTTGGTATTCCGTAGGTCTTTGGTGATTATATATTTCACCTGTGTTTGTATATGTCTGTTAACCCCGATATCCTAATGAATCCAATCCTCACACCTTTCCATTGGTGAACCATAAGTTTGTTTAATGAATCTGTGATTGCCCTTCTCCGTGGAAATATCCGCCCTGGTATCAATTTTTAGGTAACACCTATAAGTGATATCCTACGATATGTGTCTTTCACTTTCTGACTTACTACAAGTCACGTGATTACCTCTAGACTCATCTACGGTGCTGCAAATGGCA
The DNA here is from genome assembly GCF_025265405.1 of Mesoplodon densirostris. NCBI lineage: Eukaryota > Metazoa > Chordata > Mammalia > Artiodactyla > Ziphiidae > Mesoplodon > Mesoplodon densirostris. The sequence continues at coordinate 91,977,029 of NC_082672.1, forward strand.
TTGTGTCCTTTTTTCCCTTGGCTAATATTCTGTCTTAGCGAGGTCCTTTTTCTGCAATGTGATTCCCTGAGGGCTGAGGATTAGCTGACCTGGGCAGCCTGACCCTGCCGGCAAGCCCTCCCCAGGTGTGCCTGGTTTGAGGTCAATATAAACAGCACTCCAGGCAGCAATAGCCCCTGCAGCTGTGCCTGACACCATACTCTCTGCCCCGTCAGCAGTCTCGGGGCTGTGCTGGTGGGAGGGTGTGAGGGTCCACGGCTTTGTTGGTGGCCCGGTGTGAGTGGGGCTCTGCTGGCCTTTCTGCAGGAGTTGCCAGGCTGCCACCTGTAAAGAAGAGGATGTGTCACCCATAATTTCCACTGGAATTTCTCTCCGGGCTGAGGAAGGAAAAAAAGGAGTGGGGGCCAGGATAGGAGGGGTATCTCAGGCAGGGAAATGGAAAGCTTCCAGAAGAGCGCCCGGGGCCAGGACCATCCTGGCTGGTCTGCAGGCAGAAAGTTGGCCTGCATGCTGTCGCTGGTGTGGCTCCACGGCCCTTCCTCTAGGCTTTCAAGCCCTTGTACATATTCAGGTGTTTTACCTTGGAAGGGTGGGAACAGTTCAGTAGCAGCTGGCCTGGGGCTCAGCTCACGTTTACTCACAGAGGCCTCGGCATGGTCCCCCAGCTTTGCAATGAGGACGCTCCTTGCATGGGGGGGCGGGGCTGCTGGCTGTATGGGAGATGATTCCCCACCTCTGCCCAATTTCAGAATTGTTTACCGTTGGAGCAAGTGCCTTGGTAGGGTTTTCCTCTGTAAAACTGTTTGGTTTAGGTTTTTATTTTCTTTTTTCGTTCAAGTTAGATTTTATTCCTCTTTTATATATTTATAGATATAAGCATGGGAATAATTCATTCATATAAATACATCTGTGTGAATGGAAGAACTTTTTCCTGTTTTATATTTTAAAATTTTGAAATTTAATTTTGTTTATTTCTTTATATAGCAGGTTACTATTACTTATATATTTTATGCATATACATGTATACAGGTCCATCCCAATCTCCCAACTCATCCCACCACCACCACCCCATGGCTTCCCCCACTTGGTGTCCATACGTTTGTTCTCTACCTCTGTGTCTCTATTTCTGCCCTGCAAACCAGTTCATCTGTACCATTTTTCTAGGTTCCACCTATATGCATTAATATACAATATTTGTTTTTCTCTTTCTGACTTACTTCACTCTGTATGACAGTCTCTAGATCCATCGACTTCTACAAATGAACCAGTTTCATTCCTTTTTATGGCTGAGTAATATTCCATTTTATATATGTACCACATCTTTATCCATTCGTCTGTCTGTGGGCATTTAGGTTGCTTCCATTACCTGGCTATTGTAAATAGTGCTGCAATGAACACTGTGGTGAATGTGTCTTTTGGATTTATGGTTTTCTCTGGGTATATGCCCAGAAGTGGGATTGCTGGATCCTATGGTAATTCTCTTTTTAGTTTTTTAAAGGAAGCTCCATACTGTTCTCCATAGTGACTGTATCAATTTACCTTCCCACCAATAGTGGAAGAGGGTTCCTTTTGTCCACTCCCTCCCCAGAATTTGTTGTTTGTAGATTTTCTAATGATGCTGATTCTAAGAGGTGTGAGGTCATACCTCATTGTCGTTTGGATTTGCATTTCTCTAATAATTAGTGATGTTGAGCAGCTTTTCATGTGCGTCTTGGCCATCTCTGTGACTTCTTTAAAGAAACGTCTATATAGATCTTCTGCCCATTTTTGTACTGGGTTGTTTGTTTTATTAATATTAAGCTGCGTGAGCTGTTTATATATATATTGGAGATTAAACCTTTGTCCATTGATTCGTTTGCGAACGTTTTCGCCCATTCTGAGGCTTGCCTTTTTCCATCCCCGTTTTTTTAACCAAAAAAGAAAGAAAGCAAAAGAAGCAGAACACTAATGTGCGTGAAATATGCCTCTTGAAACAGTCGTTTTGAAATATGGACGTCTTTTGAATTTTTTGGTCGGTATATGACCCCAGGATTTGTTTTCAGGGCAGGTGTCATTTACAGGCCTGCAACGATTTTGAATATCCACTGACCATTAGCGCTGGGATTAAAGCTGCTGTTGTGTGAAACGGCCACAAGGTGGCAGCAGTTCTCGCTTACCAAATCTGGTTACTAGGGCCACAGAGCCTCAATGGAAGTCCTGTTCTAGATTGGAATTTAGAATGGAATGTGCCAGGAGAAAGCCCCTCAAGTTTGTCTCACTACTTCTTGTTCGTGTTTTTAATTTAATTTTTTATTTTTTATTACAGCAAGTTTGATGACAACGTTTGGCTTGTTGTAGGTGTGCAAGATGTGGTTCTTTTACACATATACATAGGTCTGTTCTTCCTGGGACCCTTTTCCCATGTACGTTATGACAGAATGTTGAGTAGTCTTCTCTTGGTATTCCGTAGGTCTTTGGTGATTATATATTTCACCTGTGTTTGTATATGTCTGTTAACCCCGATATCCTAATGAATCCAATCCTCACACCTTTCCATTGGTGAACCATAAGTTTGTTTAATGAATCTGTGATTGCCCTTCTCCGTGGAAATATCCGCCCTGGTATCAATTTTTAGGTAACACCTATAAGTGATATCCTACGATATGTGTCTTTCACTTTCTGACTTACTACAAGTCACGTGATTACCTCTAGACTCATCTACGGTGCTGCAAATGGCATTGTGTCCTTTTTTCCCTTGGCTAATATTCTGTCTTAGCGAGGTCCTTTTTCTGCAATGTGATTCCCTGAGGGCTGAGGATTAGCTGACCTGGGCAGCCTGACCCTGCCGGCAAGCCCTCCCCAGGTGTGCCTGGTTTGAGGTCAATATAAACAGCACTCCAGGCAGCAATAGCCCCTGCAGCTGTGCCTGACACCATACTCTCTGCCCCGTCAGCAGTCTCGGGGCTGTGCTGGTGGGAGGGTGTGAGGGTCCACGGCTTTGTTGGTGGCCCGGTGTGAGTGGGGCTCTGCTGGCCTTTCTGCAGGAGTTGCCAGGCTGCCACCTGTAAAGAAGAGGATGTGTCACCCATAATTTCCACTGGAATTTCTCTCCGGGCTGAGGAAGGAAAAAAAGGAGTGGGGGCCAGGATAGGAGGGGTATCTCAGGCAGGGAAATGGAAAGCTTCCAGAAGAGCGCCCGGGGCCAGGACCATCCTGGCTGGTCTGCAGGCAGAAAGTTGGCCTGCATGCTGTCGCTGGTGTGGCTCCACGGCCCTTCCTCTAGGCTTTCAAGCCCTTGTACATATTCAGGTGTTTTACCTTGGAAGGGTGGGAACAGTTCAGTAGCAGCTGGCCTGGGGCTCAGCTCACGTTTACTCACAGAGGCCTCGGCATGGTCCCCCAGCTTTGCAATGAGGACGCTCCTTGCATGGGGGGGCGGGGCTGCTGGCTGTATGGGAGATGATTCCCCACCTCTGCCCAATTTCAGAATTGTTTACCGTTGGAGCAAGTGCCTTGGTAGGGTTTTCCTCTGTATAACTGTTTGGTTTAGGTTTTTTTTTTCTTTTTTCGTTCAAGTTAGATTTTATTCCTCTTTTATATATTTATAGATATAAGCATGGGAATAATTCATTCATATAAATACATCTGTGTGAATGGAAGAACTTTTTCCTGTTTTATATTTTAAAATTTTGAAATTTAATTTTGTTTATTTCTTTATATAGCAGGTTACTATTACTTATATATTTTATGCATATACATGTATACAGGTCCATCCCAATCTCCCAACTCATCCCACCACCACCACCCCATGGCTTCCCCCACTTGGTGTCCATACGTTTGTTCTCTACCTCTGTGTCTCTATTTCTGCCCTGCAAACCAGTTCATCTGTACCATTTTTCTAGGTTCCACCTATATGCATTAATATACAATATTTGTTTTTCTCTTTCTGACTTAGTTCACTCTGTATGACAGTCTCTAGATCCATCGACTTCTACAAATGAACCAGTTTCATTCCTTTTTATGGCTGAGTAATATTCCATTTTATATATGTACCACATCTTTATCCATTCGTCTGTCTGTGGGCATTTAGGTTGCTTCCATTACCTGGCTATTGTAAATAGTGCTGCAATGAACATTGTGGTGAATGTGTCTTTTTGATTTATGGTTTTCTCTGGGTATATGCCCAGAAGTGGGATTGCTGGATCCTATGGTAATTCTCTTTTTAGTTTTTTAAAGGAAGCTCCATACTGTTCTCCATAGTGACTGTATCAATTTACCTTCCCACCAATAGTGGAAGAGGGTTCCTTTTGTCCACTCCCTCCCCAGAATTTGTTGTTTGTAGATTTTCTGATGATGCTGATTCTAAGAGGTGTGAGGTCATACCTCATTGTCATTTGGATTTGCATTTCTCTAATAATTAGTGATGTTGAACAGCTTTTCATGTGCGTCTTGGCCATCTCTGTGACTTCTTTGAAGAAACGTCTATTTAGATCTTCTGCCCATTTTTGTACTGGGTTGTTTGTTTTATTAATATTAAGCTGCGTGAGCTGTTTATATATATTGGAGATTAAACCTTTGTCCATTGATTCGTTTGCGAACGTTTTCGCCCATTCTGAGGGTTGCCTTTTTCCATCCCCGTTTTTTATCCAAAAAAGAAAGAAAGCAAAAGAAGCAGAACACTAATGTGCGTGAAATATGCCTCTTGAAACTGTCGTTTTGAAATATGGACGTCTTTTGAATTTTTTGGTCGATATATGACCCCAGGATTTGTTTTCAGGGCAGGTGTCATTTACAGGCCTGCAACGATTTTGAATATCCACTGACCATTAGCGCTGGGATTAAAGCTGCTGTGTGTGAAAAGGCCACAAGGTGGCAGCAGTTCTCGCCTACCAAATCTGGTTACTAGGGCCACAGAGTCTCAATGGAAGTCCTGTTCTAGATTGGAATTTAGAATGGAATGTGCCAGGAGAAAGCCCCTCAAGTTTGTCTCACTACTTCTTGTTCGTGTTTTTAATTTAATTTTTTATTTTTTATTACAGCAAGTTTGATGACAACGTTTGGCTTCTTGTAAGTGTGCAAGATGTGGTTCTTTTACACATATACATAGGTCTGTTCTTCCTGGGACCCTTTTCCCATGTACGTTATGACAGAATGTTGAGTAGTCTTCTCTTGGTATTCCGTAGGTCTTTGGTGATTATATATTTCACCTGTGTTTGTATATGTCTGTTAACCCCGATATCCTAATGAATCCAATCCTCACACCTTTCCATTGGTGAACCATAAGTTTGTTTAATGAATCTGTGATTGCCCTTCTCCGTGGAAATATCCGCCCTGGTATCAATTTTTAGGTAACACCTATAAGTGATATCCTACGATATGTGTCTTTCACTTTCTGACTTACTACAAGTCACGTGATTACCTCTAGACTCATCTACGGTGCTGCAAATGGCATTGTGTCCTTTTTTCCCTTGGCTAATATTCTGTCTTAGCGAGGTCCTTTTTCTGCAATGTGATTCCCTGAGGGCTGAGGATTAGCTGACCTGGGCAGCCTGACCCTGCCGGCAAGCCCTCCCCAGGTGTGCCTGGTTTGAGGTCAATATAAACAGCACTCCAGGCAGCAATAGCCCCTGCAGCTGTGCCTGACTCCATACTCTCTGCCCCGTCAGCAGTCTCGGGGCTGTGCTGGTGGGAGGGTGTGAGGGTCCACGGCTTTGTTGGTGGCCCGGTGTGAGTGGGGCTCTGCTGGCCTTTCTGCAGGAGTTGCCAGGCTGCCACCTGTAAAGAAGAGGATGTGTCACCCATAATTTCCACTGGAATTTCTCTCCGGGCTGAGGAAGGAAAAAAAGGAGTGGGGGCCAGGATAGGAGGGGTATCTCAGGCAGGGAAATGGAAAGCTTCCAGAAGAGCGCCCGGGGCCAGGACCATCCTGGCTGACCTGCAGGCAGCAAGTTGGCCTGTGTGCTGTCGCTGGTGTGGCTCCACGGCCCTACCTCTAGGCTTTCAAGCCCTTGTACATATTCAGGTGTTTTACCTGGGAAGGGTGGGAACAGTTCAGTAGCAGCTGGCCTGGGGCTCAGCTCACGTTTACTCACAGAGGCCTCGGCATGGTCTCCCAGCTTTGCAATGAGGACGCTCCTTGCATGGGGGGGCAGGGCTGCTGGCTGTATGGGAGATGATTCCCCACCTCTGCCCAATTTCAGAATTGTTTACCGCTGGAGCAAGTGCCTTGGTAGGGTTTTCCTCTGTATAATTGTTTGGTTTAGGATTTTTTTTTCTTTTTTCGTTCAAGTTAGATTTTATTCCTCTTTTATATATTTATAGATATAAGCATGGGAATAATTCATTCATATAAATACATCTGTGTGAATGGAAGAACTTTCTTCTGTTTTATTTTTAAAAATTTTGAAATTTAATTTTATTTATTTCTTTATACAGCAGGTTACTATTAGTTATATATTTTATGCATATACATGTATACAGGTCCATCCCAATCTCCCAACTCATCCCACCACCACCACCCAATGGCTTCCCCCACTTGGTGTCCATACGTTTGTTCTCTACCTCTGTGTCTCTATTTCTGTCCTGCATACCAGTTCATCTGTACCATTTTTCTAGGTTCCACATATATGCATTAATATACAATATTTGTTTTTCTCTTTCTGACTTAGTTCACTCTGTATGACAGTCTCTAGATCCATCGACTTCTCTACAAATGACCCAGTTTCATTCCTTTTTATGGCTGAGTAATATTCCATTTTATATATGTACCACATCTTTATCCATTCGTCTTTCTGTGGGCATTTAGTTTGCTTCCATTACCTGGCTATTGTAAATAGTGCTGCAATGAACATTGTGGTGAATGTGTCTTTTTGATTTATGGTTTTCTCTGGGTATATGCCCAGAAGTGGGATTGCTGGATCCTATGGTAATTCTCTTTTTAGTTTTTTAAAGGAAGCTCCATACTGTTCTCCATAGTGACTGTATCAATTTACCTTCCCACCAATAGTGGAAGAGGGTTCCTTTTGTCCACTCCCTCCCCAGAATTTGTTGTTTGTAGATTTTCTAATGATGCTGATTCTAAGAGGTGTGAGGTCATACCTCATTGTCGTTTGGATTTGCATTTCTCTAATAATTAGTGATGTTGAGCAGCTTTTCATGTGCGTCTTGGCCATCTCTGTGACTTCTTTGAAGAAACGTCTATTTAGATCTTCTGCCCATTTTTGTACTGGGTTGTTTGTTTTATTAATATTAAGCTGCGTGAGCTGTTTATATATATTGGAGATTAAACCTTTGTCCATTGATTCGTTTGCGAACGTTTTCGCCCATTCTGAGGGTTGCCTTTTTCCATCCCCGTTTTTTATCCAAAAAAGAAAGAAAGCAAAAGAAGCAGAACACTAATGTGCGTGAAATATGCCTCTTGAAACTGTCGTTTTGAAATATGGACGTCTTTTGAATTTTTTGGTCGATATATGACCCCAGGATTTGTTTTCAGGGCAGGTGTCATTTACAGGCCTGCAACGATTTTGAATATCCACTGACCATTAGCGCTGGGATTAAAGCTGCTGTGTGTGAAAAGGCCACAAGGTGGCAGCAGTTCTCGCTTACCAAATCTGTTTACTAGGGCCACAGAGTCTCAATGGAAGTCCTGTTCTAGATTGGAATTTAGAATGGAATGTGCCAGGAGAAAGCCCCTCAAGTTTGTCTCACTACTTCTTGTTCGTGTTTTTAATTTAATTTTTTATTTTTTATTACAGCAAGTTTGATGACAACGTTTGGCTTCTTGTAAGTGTGCAAGATGTGGTTCTTTTACACATATACATAGGTCTGTTCTTCCTGGGACCCTTTTCCCATGTACGTTATGACAGAATGTTGAGTAGTCTTCTCTTGGTATTCCGTAGGTCTTTGGTGATTATATATTTCACCTGTGTTTGTATATGTCTGTTAACCCCGATATCCTAATGAATCCAATCCTCACACCTTTCCATTGGTGAACCATAAGTTTGTTTAATGAATCTGTGATTGCCCTTCTCCGTGGAAATATCCGCCCTGGTATCAATTTTTAGGTAACACCTATAAGTGATATCCTACGATATGTGTCTTTCACTTTCTGACTTACTACAAGTCACGTGATTACCTCTAGACTCATCTACGGTGCTGCAAATGGCATTGTGTCCTTTTTTCCCTTGGCTAATATTCTGTCTTAGCGAGGTCCTTTTTCTGCAATGTGATTCCCTGAGGGCTGAGGATTAGCTGACCTGGGCAGCCTGACCCTGCCGGCAAGCCCTCCCCAGGTGTGCCTGGTTTGAGGTCAATATAAACAGCACTCCAGGCAGCAATAGCCCCTGCAGCTGTGCCTGACTCCATACTCTCTGCCCCGTCAGCAGTCTCGGGGCTGTGCTGGTGGGAGGGTGTGAGGGTCCACGGCTTTGTTGGTGGCCCGGTGTGAGTGGGGCTCTGCTGGCCTTTCTGCAGGAGTTGCCAGGCTGCCACCTGTAAAGAAGAGGATGTGTCACCCATAATTTCCACTGGAATTTCTCTCCGGGCTGAGGAAGGAAAAAAAGGAGTGGGGGCCAGGATAGGAGGGGTATCTCAGGCAGGGAAATGGAAAGCTTCCAGAAGAGCGCCCGGGGCCAGGACCATCCTGGCTGACCTGCAGGCAGCAAGTTGGCCTGTGTGCTGTCGCTGGTGTGGCTCCACGGCCCTACCTCTAGGCTTTCAAGCCCTTGTACATATTCAGGTGTTTTACCTGGGAAGGGTGGGAACAGTTCAGTAGCAGCTGGCCTGGGGCTCAGCTCACGTTTACTCACAGAGGCCTCGGCATGGTCTCCCAGCTTTGCAATGAGGACGCTCCTTGCATGGGGGGGCAGGGCTGCTGGCTGTATGGGAGATGATTCCCCACCTCTGCCCAATTTCAGAATTGTTTACCGCTGGAGCAAGTGCCTTGGTAGGGTTTTCCTCTGTATAATTGTTTGGTTTAGGATTTTTTTTTCTTTTTTTGTTCAAGTTAGATTTTATTCCTCTTTTATATATTTATAGATATAAGCATGGGAATAATTCATTCATATAAATACATCTGTGTGAATGGAAGAACTTTCTTCTGTTTTATTTTTAAAAATTTTGAAATTTAATTTTATTTATTTCTTTATACAGCAGGTTACTATTAGTTATATATTTTATGCATATACATGTATACAGGTCCATCCCAATCTCCCAACTCATCCCACCACCACCACCCCATGGCTTCCCCCACTTGGTGTCCATACGTTTGTTCTCTACCTCTGTGTCTCTATTTCTGTCCTGCATACCAGTTCATCTGTACCATTTTTCTAGGTTCCACATATATGCATTAATATACAATATTTGTTTTTCTCTTTCTGACTTAGTTCACTCTGTATGACAGTCTCTAGATCCATCGACTTCTCTACAAATGACCCAGTTTCATTCCTTTTTATGGCTGAGTAATATTCCATTTTATATATGTACCACATCTTTATCCATTCGTCTTTCTGTGGGCATTTAGTTTGCTTCCATTACCTGGCTATTGTAAATAGTGCTGCAATGAACATTGTGGTGAATGTGTCTTTTTGATTTATGGTTTTCTCTGGGTATATGCCCAGAAGTGGGATTGCTGGATCCTATGGTAATTCTCTTTTTAGTTTTTTAAAGGAAGCTCCATACTGTTCTCCATAGTGACTGTATCAATTTACCTTCCCACCAATAGTGGAAGAGGGTTCCTTTTGTCCACTCCCTCCCCAGAATTTGTTGTTTGTAGATTTTCTAATGATGCTGATTCTAAGAGGTGTGAGGTCATACCTCATTGTCGTTTGGATTTGCATTTCTCTAATAATTAGTGATGTTGAGCAGCTTTTCATGTGCGTCTTGGCCATCTCTGTGACTTCTTTGAAGAAACGTCTATTTAGATCTTCTGCCCATTTTTCTACTGGGTTGTTTGTTTTATTAATATTAAGCTGCGTGAGCTGTTTATATATATTGGAGATTAAACCTTTGTCCATTGATTCGTTTGCGAATGTTTTCGCCCATTCTGAGGGTTGCCTTTTTCCATCCCCGTTTTTTTAACCAAAAAAGAAAGAAAGCAAAAGAAGCAGAACACTAATGTGCGTGAAATATGCCTCTTGAAACTGTCGTTTTGAAATATGGACGTCTTTTGAATTTTTTGGTCGATATATGACCCCAGGATTTGTTTTCAGGGCAGGTGTCATTTATAGGCCTGCAACTATTTTGAATATCCACTGACCATTAGCGCTGGGATTAAAGCTGCTCTTGTGTGAAACGGCCACAAGGTGGCAGCAGTTCTCGCTTACCATATCTGGTTACTAGGGTCACAGAGCCACAATGGAAGTCCTGTTCTAGATTGGAATTTAGAATGGAATGTGCCAGGAGAAAGCCCCTCAAGTTTGTCTCACTACTTCTTGTTCGTGTTTTTAATTTAATTTTTTATTTTTTATTACAGCAAGTTTGATGACAACGTTTGGCTTCTTGTAGGTGTGCAAGATGTGGTTCTTTTACACATATACATAGGTCTGTTCTTCCTGGGACCCTTTTCCCATGTACGTTATGACAGAATGTTGAGTAGTCTTCTCTTGGTATTCCGTAGGTCTTTGGTGATTATATATTTCACCTGTGTTTGTATATGTCTGTTAACCCCGATATCCTAATGAATCCAATCCTCACACCTTTCCATTGGTGAACCATAAGTTTGTTTAATGAATCTGTGATTTCCCTTCTCCGTGGAAATATCTGCCCTGGTATCAATTTTTAGGTAACACCTATAAGTGATATCCTACGATATGTGTCTTTCACTTTCTGACTTACTACAAGTCACGTGATTACCTCTAGACTCATCTACGGTGCTGCAAATGGCATTGTGTCCTTTTTTACATTGGCTAATATTTTGTCTTAGCGAGGTCCATTTTCTGCAGTGTGATTCCCTGAGGGCTGCGGATTAGCTGACCTGGGCAGCCTGACCCTGCCGGCAAGCCCTCCCCAGGTGTGCCTGGGTTGAGGTCAATATAAACTGCACTCCAGGCAGCAATAGCCCCTGCAGCTGTGCCTGACTCCATATTCTCTGCCCCGTCAGCAGTCTCGGGGCTGTGCTGGTGGGAGGGTGTGAGGGTCCACGGCTTTGTTTGTGGCCCGGTGTGAGTGGGGCTCTGCTGGACTTTCTGCAGGAGTTGCCAGGCTGCCACCTGTAAAGAAGAGGATGTGTCACCCATAACTTCCACTGGAATTTCTCTCCGGGCTGAGGAAGGAAAGAAAGGAGTTGCGGCCAGGACAGGAGGGGTATCTCAGGCAGGGAAATGGAAAGCTTCCAGAAGAGCGCCCGGGGCCAGGACCATCCTGGCTGGCCTGCAGGCAGCAAGTTGGCCTGCGTGCTGTCGCTGGTGTGGCTCCACGGCCCTACCTCTAGGCTTTCAAGCCCTTGTACATATTCAGGTGTTTTACCTGGGAAGGGTGGGAACAGTTCAGTAGCAGCTGGCCTGGGGCTCAGCTCACGTTTACTCACAGAGGCCACGGCATGGTCCCCCAGCTTTGCAGTGAGGACGCTCCTTGCATGCGGGGACGGGGCTGTTGGTTGTATGGAAGATGATTCCCCACCACTGACCAATTTCAGAATTGTTTACTGCTGGAACAAGCGCCTTGGTAGTGTTTTCCTCTGTATAACTGTTTGGTTTAGGTTTTTTTTTTCTTTCTTGTTTCAAGTTAGATTTTATTCCTCTTTTATGCATTTATAGATATAAGCATGGGAATAATTCATTCATATAAATACATCTGTGTGAATGGAAGAACTTTCTTCTGTTTTATTTTTAAAAATTTTGAAATTTAATTTTATTTATTTCTTTATACAGCAGGTTACTACTAGTTATATATTTTATGCATATACATGTATACAGGTCCATCCCAATCTCCCAACTTATCCCACCACCACCACCCCATGGCTTCCCCCACTTGGTGTCCATACGTTTGTTCTCTACCTCTGTGTCTCTATTTCTGTCCTGCATACCAGTTCATCTGTACCATTTTTCTAAGTTCCACATATATGCATTAATATACAATATTTGTTTTCCTCTTTCTGACTTACTTCACTCTGTATGACAGTCTCTAGATCCATCGACTTCTCTACAAATGACCCAGTTTCATTCCTTTTTATGGCTGAGCAATATTCCATTTTATATATGTACCACATCTTTATCCATTCGTCTTTCTGTGGGCATTTAGGTTGCTTCCATTACCTGGCTATTGTAAATTGTGCTGCAATGAACATTGTGGTGAATGTGTCTTTTTGATTTATGGTTTTCTCTGGGTATATGCCCAAAAGTGGTATTGCAGGCTCCTATGGTAATTCTCTTTTTAGTTATTTAAAGGAACATCCATACTGTTCTCCATAGTGAGTGTATCAATTTACCTTCCCACCAATAGTGGAAGAGGGTTCCTTTTGTCCACACCATCCCTGGAATTTGTTGTTTGTAGATTTGCTGATGATGCCGATTCTAACAGGTGTGAGGTCATACCTCATTGTCGTTTGGATTTGCATTTCTCTAATAATTAGTGATGTTGAGCAGCTTTTCATGTGCGTCTTGGCCATCTCTGTGACTTCTTTAAAGAAACGTCTATATAGATCTTCTGCCCATTTTTGTACTGGGTTGCTTGTTTTATTAATATTAAGCTGCGTGAGCTGTTTATATATATTGGAGATTAAACCTTTGTCCATTGATTCGTTTGCGAACGTTTTCGCCCATTCTGAGGCTTGCCTTTTTCCATTCCCGATTTGTTAACCAAAAAAGAAAGAAAGCAAAAGAAGCAGAACACTAATGTGCGTGAAATATGCCTCTTGAAACAGTCGTTTTGAAATATGGACGTCTTTTGAATTTTTTGGTCGGTATATGACCCCAGGATTTGTTTTCAGGGCAGGTGTCATTTACAGGCCTGCAACGATTTTGAATATCCACTGACCATTAGCGCTGGGATTATAGCTGCTGTTGTGTGAAACGGCCACAAGGTGGCAGCAGTTCTCGCTTACCAAATCTGGTTACTAGGGCCACAGAGCCTCAATGGACGTCCTGCTCTAGATTGGAATTTAGAATGGAATGTGCCAGGAGAAAGCCCCTCAAGTTTGTCTCACTACTTCTTGTTTGTGTTTTTAATTTAATTTTTTATTTTTTATTACAGCAAGTTTGATGACAACGTTTGGCTTGTTGTAGGTGTGCAAGATGTGGTTCTTTTACACATATACATAGGTCTGTTCTTCCTGGGACCCTTTTCCCATGTACGTTATGACAGAATGTTGAGTAGTCTTCTCTTGGTATTCCGTAGGTCTTTGGTGATTATATATTTCACCTGTGTTTGTATATGTCTGTTAACCCCGATATCCTAATGAATCCAATCCTCACACCTTTCCATTGGTGAACCATAAGTTTGTTTAATGAATCTGTGATTGCCCTTCTCCGTGGAAATATCCGCCCTGGTATCAATTTTTAGGTAACACCTATAAGTGATATCCTACGATATGTGTCTTTCACTTTCTGACTTACTACAAGTCACGTGATTACCTCTAGACTCATCTATGGTGCTGCAAATGGCATTGTGTCCTTTTTTACATTGGCTAATATTTTGTCTTAGCGAGGTCCACTTTCTGCAGTGTGATTCCCTGAGGGCTGAGGATTAGCTGACCTGGGCAGCCTGACCCTGCCGGCAAGCCCTCCCCAGGTGTGCCTGGTTTGAGGTCAATATAAACAGCACTCCAGGCAGCAATAGCCCCTGCAGCTGTGCCTGACTCCATACTCTCTGCCCCGTCAGCAGTCTCGGGGCTGTGCTGGTGGGAGGGTGTGAGGGTCCACGGCTTTGTTGGTGGCCCGGTGTGAGTGGGGCTCTGCTGGCCTTTCTGCAGGAGTTGCCAGGCTGCCACCTGTAAAGAAGAGGATGTGTCACCCATAATTTCCACTGGAATTTCTCTCCGGGCTGAGGAAGGAAAAAAAGGAGTGGGGGCCAGGATAGGAGGGGTATCTCAGGCAGGGAAATGGAAAGCTTCCAGAAGAGCGCCCGGGGCCAGGACCATCCTGGCTGACCTGCAGGCAGCAAGTTGGCCTGTGTGCTGTCGCTGGTGTGGCTCCACGGCCCTACCTCTAGGCTTTCAAGCCCTTGTACATATTCAGGTGTTTTACCTGGGAAGGGTGGGAACAGTTCAGTAGCAGCTGGCCTGGGGCTCAGCTCACGTTTACTCACAGAGACCTCGGCATGGTCTCGCAGCTTTGCAATGAGGACGCTCCTTGCATGGGGGGGGCAGGGCTGCTGGCTGTATGGGAGATGATTCCCCACCTCTGCCCAATTTCAGAATTGTTTACTGCTTGAGCAAGTGCCTTGGTAGGGTTTTCCTGTGTATAACTGTTTGGTTTAGGATTTTTTTTTCTTTTTTCGTTCAAGTTAGATTTTATTCCTCTTTTATATATTTATAGATATAAGCATGGGAATAATTCATTCATATAAATACATCTGTGTGAATGGAAGAACTTTTTCCTGTTTTTTTTTTTTAAATTTTGAAATTTAATTTTATTTCTTTATACAGCAGGTTACTATTAGTTATCTATTTTATGCATATACATGTATACAGGTCCATCCCAATCTCCCAACTCATCCCACCACCACCACCCCATGGCTTCCCCCACTTGGTGTCCATACGTTTGTTCTCTACCTCTGTGTCTCTATTTCTGCCCTGCAAACCAGTTCATCTGTACCATTTTTCTAGGTTCCACCTATATGCATTGATATACAATATTTGTTTTTCTCTTTCTGACTTACTTCACTCTGTATGACAGTCTCTAGATCCATCGACTTCTACAAATGAACCAGTTTCATTCCTATTTATGGCTGAGTAATATTCCATTTTATATATGTACCACATCTTTATCCATTCGTCTGTCTGTGGGCATTTAGGTTGCTTCCATTACCTGGCTATTGTAAATAGTGCTGCAATGAACATTGTGGTGAATGTGTCTTTTTGATTTATGGTTTTCTCTGGGTATATGCCCAGAAGTGGGATTGCTGGATCCTATGGTAATTCTCTTTTTAGTTTTTTAAAGGAAGCTCCATACTGTTCTCCATAGTGACTGAATCAATTTACCTTCCCACCAATAGTGGAAGAGGGTTCCTTTTGTCCACTCCCTCCCCAGAATTTGTTGTTTGTAGATTTTCTAATGATGCTGATTCTAAGAGGTGTGAGGTCATACCTCATTGTCGTTTGGATTTGCATTTCTCTAATAATTAGTGATGTTGAGCAGCTTTTCATGTGCGTCTTGGCCATCTCTGTGACTTCTTTGAAGAAACGTCTATTTAGATCTTCTGCCCATTTTTCTACTGGGTTGTTTGTTTTATTAATATTAAGCTGCGTGAGCTGTTTATATATATTGGAGATTAAACCTTTGTCCATTGATTCGTTTGCGAATGTTTTCGCCCATTCTGAGGGTTGCCTTTTTCCATCCCCGTTTTTTTAACCAAAAAAGAAAGAAAGCAAAAGAAGCAGAACACTAATGTGCGTGAAATATGCCTCTTGAAACTGTCGTTTTGAAATATGGACGTCTTTTGAATTTTTTGGTCGATATATGACCCCAGGATTTGTTTTCAGGGCAGGTGTCATTTATAGGCCTGCAACTATTTTGAATATCCACTGACCATTAGCGCTGGGATTAAAGCTGCTCTTGTGTGAAACGGCCACAAGGTGGCAGCAGTTCTCGCCTACCAAATCTCGTTACTAGGGCCACAGAGCCACAATGGAAGTCCTGTTCTAGATTGGAATTTAGAATGGAATGTGCCAGGAGAAAGCCCCTCAAGTTTGTCTCACTACTTCTTGTTCGTGTTTTTAATTTAATTTTTTATTTTTTATTACAGCAAGTTTGATGACAACGTTTGGCTTCTTGTAGGTGTGCAAGATGTGGTTCTTTTACACATATACATAGGTCTGTTCTTCCTGGGACCCTTTTCCCATGTACGTTATGACAGAATGTTGAGTAGTCTTCTCTTGGTATTCCGTAGGTCTTTGGTGATTATATATTTCACCTGTGTTTGTATATGTCTGTTAACCCCGATATCCTAATGAATCCAATCCTCACACCTTTCCATTGGTGAACCATAAGTTTGTTTAATGAATCTGTGATTGCCCTTCTCCGTGGAAATATCTGCCCTGGTATCAATTTTTAGGTAACACCTATAAGTGATATCCTACGATATGTGTCTTTCACTTTCTGACTTACTACAAGTCACGTGATTACCTCTAGACTCATCTATGGTGCTGCAAATGGCATTGTTTCCTTTTTTACATTGGCTAATATTTTGTCTTAGCGAGGTCCATTTTCTGCAGTGTGATTCCCTGAGGGCTGAGGATTAGCTGACCTGGGCAGCCTGACCCTGCCGGCAAGCCCTCCCCAGGTGTGCCTGGTTTGAGGTCAATATAAACAGCACTCCAGGCAGCAATAGCCCCTGCAGCTGTGCCTGACACCATACTCTCTGCCCCGTCAGCAGTCTCGGGGCTGTGCTGGTGGGAGGGTGTGAGGGTCCACGGCTTTGTTGGTGGCCCGGTGTGAGTGGGGCTCTGCTGGACTTTCTGCAGGAGTTGCCAGGCTGCCACCTGTAAAGAAGAGGATGTGTCACCCATAATTTCCACTGGAATTTCTCTCCGGGCTGAGGAAGGAAAAAAAGGAGTGGGGGCCAGGATAGGAGGGGTATCTCAGGCAGGGAAATGGAAAGCTTCCAGAAGAGCGCCCGGGGCCAGGACCATCCTGGCTGGTCTGCAGGCAGCAAGTTGGCCTGCATGCTGTCGCTGGTGTGCCTCCACGGCCCTTCCTCTAGGCTTTCAAGCCCTTGTACATATTCAGGTGTTTTACCTGGGAAGGGTGGGAACAGTTCAGTAGCAGCTGGCCTGGGGCTCAGCTCACGTTTACTCACAGAGGCCTCGGCATGGTCTCGCAGCTTTGCAATGAGGACGCTCCTTGCATGGGGGGGCAGGGCTGCTGGCTGTATGGGAGATGATTCCCCACCTCTGCCCAATTTCAGAATTGTTTACCGCTGGAGCAAGTGCCTTGGTAGGGTTTTCCTGTGTATAACTGTTTGGTTTAGGATTTTTTTTCTTTTTTCGTTCAAGTTAGATTTTATTCCTCTTTTATATATTTATAGATATAAGCATGGGAATAATTCATTCATATAAATACATCTGTGTGAATGGAAGAACTTTTTCCTATTTTATTTTTAAAAAATTTGAAATTTAATTTTGTTCATTTCTTTATACAGCAGGTTACTATTAGTTATATATTTTATGCATATACATGTATACAGGTCCATCCCAATCTCCCAACTCATCCCACCACCACCACCCCATGGCTTCCCCCACTTGGTGTCCATACGTTTGTTCTCTACCTCTGTGTCTCTATTTCTTTCCTGCATACCAGTTCATCTGTACCATTTTTCTAAGTTCCACATATATGCATTAATATACAATATTTGTTTTCCTCTTTCTGACTTACTTCACTCTGTATGACAGTCTCTAGATCCATCGACTTCTCTACAAATGACCCAGTTTCATTCCTTTTTATGGCTGAGCAATATTCCATTTTATATATGTACCACATCTTTATCCATTCGTCTTTCTGTGGGCATTTAGGTTGCTTCCATTACCTGGCTATTGTAAATTGTGCTGCAATGAACATTGTGGTGAATGTGTCTTTTTGATTTATGGTTTTCTCTGGGTATATGCCCAAAAGTGGGATTGCAGGCTCCTATGGTAATTCTCTTTTTAGTTATTTAAAGGAACATCCATACTGTTCTCCATAGTGAGTGTATCAATTTACCTTCCCACCAATAGTGGAAGAGGGTTCCTTTTGTCCACACCATCCCCGGAATTTGTTGTTTGTAGATTTGCTGATGATGCCGATTCTAACAGGTGTGAGGTCATACCTCATTGTCGTTTGGATTTGCATTTCTCTAATAATTAGTGATGTTGAGCAGCTTTTCATGTGCGTCTTGGCCATCTCTGTGACTTCTTTAAAGAAACGTCTATATAGATCTTCTGCCCATTTTTGTACTGGGTTGCTTGTTATATTAATATTAAGCTGCGTGTGCTGTTTATATATATTGGAGATTAAACCTTTGTCCATTGATTCGTTTGCGAACGTTTTCGCCCATTCTGAGGCTTGCCTTTTTCCATTCCCGATTTTTTAACCAAAAAAGAAAGAAAGCAAAAGAAGCAGAACACTAATGTGCGTGAAATATGCCCCTTGAAACAGTCGTTTTGAAATATGGACGTCTTTTGAATTTTTTGGTCGGTATATGACCCCAGGATTTGTTTTCAGGGCAGGTGTCATTTACAGGCCTGCAACGATTTTGAATATCCACTGACCATTAGCGCTGGGATTAAAGCTGCTGTTGTGTGAAACGGCCACAAGGTGGCAGCAGTTCTCGCTTACCAAATCTGGTTACTAGGGCCACAGAGCCTCAATGGACGTCCTGTTCTAGATTGGAATTTAGAATGGAATGTGCCAGGAGAAAGCCCCTCAAGTTTGTCTCACTACTTCTTGTTCGTGTTTTTAATTTAATTTTTTATTTTTTATTACAGCAAGTTTGATGACAACGTTTGGCTTGTTGTAGGTGTGCAAGATGTGGTTCTTTTACACATATACATAGGTCTGTTCTTCCTGGGACCCTTTTCCCATGTACGTTATGACAGAATGTTGAGTAGTCTTCTCTTGGTATTCCGTAGGTCTTTGGTGATTATATATTTCACCTGTGTTTGTATATGTCTGTTAACCCCGATATCCTAATGAATCCAATCCTCACACCTTTCCATTGGTGAACCATAAGTTTGTTTAATGAATCTGTGATTGCCCTTCTCCGTGGAAATATCCGCCCTGGTATCAATTTTTAGGTAACACCTATAAGTGATATCCTACGATATGTGTCTTTCACTTTCTGACTTACTACAAGTCACGTGATTACCTCTAGACTCATCTACGGTGCTGCAAATGGCATTGTGTCCTTTTTTCCCTTGGCTAATATTCTGTCTTAGCGAGGTCCTTTTTCTGCAATGTGATTCCCTGAGGGCTGAGGATTAGCTGACCTGGGCAGCCTGACCCTGCCGGCAAGCCCTCCCCAGGTGTGCCTGGTTTGAGGTCAATATAAACAGCACTCCAGGCAGCAATAGCCCCTGCAGCTGTGCCTGACACCATACTCTCTGCCCCGTCAGCAGTCTCGGGGCTGTGCTGGTGGGAGGGTGTGAGGGTCCACGGCTTTGTTGGTGGCCCGGTGTGAGTGGGGCTCTGCTGGCCTTTCTGCAGGAGTTGCCAGGCTGCCACCTGTAAAGAAGAGGATGTGTCACCCATAATTTCCACTGGAATTTCTCTCCGGGCTGAGGAAGGAAAAAAAGGAGTGGGGGCCAGGATAGGAGGGGTATCTCAGGCAGGGAAATGGAAAGCTTCCAGAAGAGCGCCCGGGGCCAGGACCATCCTGGCTGGTCTGCAGGCAGCAAGTTGGCCTGCATGCTGTCGCTGGTGTGCCTCCACGGCCCTTCCTCTAGGCTTTCAAGCCCTTGTACATATTCAGGTGTTTTACCTGGGAAGGGTGGGAACAGTTCAGTAGCAGCTGGCCTGGGGCTCAGCTCACGTTTACTCACAGAGGCCTCGGCATGGTCTCGCAGCTTTGCAATGAGGACGCTCCTTGCATGGGGGGGCAGGGCTGCTGGCTGTATGGGAGATGATTCCCCACCTCTGCCCAATTTCAGAATTGTTTACCGCTGGAGCAAGTGCCTTGGTAGGGTTTTCCTGTGTATAACTGTTTGGTTTAGGATTTTTTTTCTTTTTTCGTTCAAGTTAGATTTTATTCCTCTTTTATATATTTATAGATATAAGCATGGGAATAATTCATTCATATAAATACATCTGTGTGAATGGAAGAACTTTTTCCTATTTTATTTTTAAAAAATTTGAAATTTAATTTTGTTCATTTCTTTATACAGCAGGTTACTATTAGTTATCTATTTTATGCATATACATGTATACAGGTCCATCCCAATCTCCCAACTCATCCCACCACCACCACCCCATGGCTTCCCCCACTTGGTGTCCATACGTTTGTTCTCTACCTCTGTGTCTCTATTTCTGCCCTGCAAACCAGTTCATCTGTACCATTTTTCTAGGTTCCACCTATATGCATTAATATACAATATTTGTTTTTCTCTTTCTGACTTACTTCACTCTGTATGACAGTCTCTAGATCCATCGACTTCTACAAATGAACCAGTTTCATTCCTTTTTATGGCTGAGTAATATTCCATTTTATATATGTACCACATCTTTATCCATTCGTCTGTCTGTGGGCATTTAGGTTGCTTCCATTACCTGGCTATTGTAAATAGTGCTGCAATATACACTGTGGTGAATGTGTCTTTTGGATTTATGGTTTTCTCTGGGTATATGCCCAGAAGTGGGATTGCTGGATCCTATGGTAATTCTCTTTTTAGTTTTTTAAAGGAAGCTCCATACTGTTCTCCATAGTGACTGTATCAATTTACCTTCCCACCAATAGTGGAAGAGGGTTCCTTTTGTCCACTCCCTCCCCAGAATTTGTTGTTTGTAGATTTTCTAATGATGCTGATTCTAAGAGGTGTGAGGTCATACCTCATTGTCGTTTGGATTTGCATTTCTCTAATAATTAGTGATGTTGAGCAGCTTTTCATGTGCGTCTTGGCCATCTCTGTGACTTCTTTAAAGAAACGTCTATATAGATCTTCTGCCCATTTTTGTACTGGGTTATTTGTTTTATTAATATTAAGCTGCGTGAGCTGTTTATATATATATTGGAGATTAAACCTTTGTCCATTGATTCGTTTGCGAACGTTTTCGCCCATTCTGAGGCTTGCCTTTTTCCATCCCCGTTTTTTTAACCAAAAAAGAAAGAAAGCAAAAGAAGCAGAACACTAATGTGCGTGAAATATGCCTCTTGAAACAGTCGTTTTGAAATATGGACGTCTTTTGAATTTTTTGGTCGGTATATGACCCCAGGATTTGTTTTCAGGGCAGGTGTCATTTACAGGCCTGCAACGATTTTGAATATCCACTGACCATTAGTGCTGGGATTAAAGCTGCTGTTGTGTGAAACGGCCACAAGGTGGCAGCAGTTCTCGCTTACCAAATCTGGTTACTAGGGCCACAGAGCCTCAATGGAAGTCCTGTTCTAGATTGGAATTTAGAATGGAATGTGCCAGGAGAAAGCCCCTCAAGTTTGTCTCACTACTTCTTGTTCGTGTTTTTAATTTAATTTTTTATTTTTTATTACAGCAAGTTTGATGACAACGTTTGGCTTCTTGTAGGTGTGCAAGATGTGGTTCTTTTACACATATACATAGGTCTGTTCTTCCTGGGACCCTTTTCCCATGTACGTTATGACAGAATGTTGAGTAGTCTTCTCTTGGTATTCCGTAGGTCTTTGGTGATTATATATTTCACCTGTGTTTGTATATGTCTGTTAACCCCGATATCCTAATGAATCCAATCCTCACACCTTTCCATTGGTGAACCATAAGTTTGTTTAATGAATCTGTGATTGCCCTTCTCCGTGGAAATATCCGCCCTGGTATCAATTTTTAGGTAACACCTATAAGTGATATCCTATGATATGTGTCTTTCACTTTCTGACTTACTACAAGTCACGTGATTACCTCTAGACTCATCTACGGTGCTGCAAATGGCATTGTGTCCTTTTTTCCCTTGGCTAATATTCTGTCTTAGCGAGGTCCTTTTTCTGCAATGTGATTCCCTGAGGGCTGAGGATTAGCTGACCTGGGCAGCCTGACCCTGCCGGCAAGCCCTCCCCAGGTGTGCCTGGTTTGAGGTCAATATAAACAGCACTCCAGGCAGCAATAGCCCCTGCAGCTGTGCCTGACACCATACTCTCTGCCCCGTCAGCAGTCTCGGGGCTGTGCTGGTGGGAGGGTGTGAGGGTCCACGGCTTTGTTGGTGGCCCGGTGTGAGTGGGGCTCTGCTGGCCTTTCTGCAGGAGTTGCCAGGCTGCCACCTGTAAAGAAGAGGATGTGTCACCCATAATTTCCACTGGAATTTCTCTCCGGGCTGAGGAAGGAAAAAAAGGAGTGGGGGCCAGGATAGGAGGGGTATCTCAGGCAGGGAAATGGAAAGCTTCCAGAAGAGCGCCCGGGGCCAGGACCATCCTGGCTGGTCTGCAGGCAGCAAGTTGGCCTGCATGCTGTCGCCGGTGTGGCTCCACGGCCCTTCCTCTAGGCTTTCAAGCCCTTGTACATATTCAGGTGTTTTACCTTGGAAGGGTGGGAACAGTTCAGTAGCAGCTGGCCTGGGGCTCAGCTCACGTTTACTCACAGAGGCCTCGGCATGGTCCCCCAGCTTTGCAATGAGGACGCTCCTTGCATGGGGGGGCGGGGCTGCTGGCTGTATGGGAGATGATTCCCCACCTCTGCCCAATTTCAGAATTGTTTACCGTTGGAGCAAGTGCCTTGGTAGGGTTTTCCTCTGTATAACTGTTTGGTTTAGGTTTTTTTTTTCTTTTTTCGTTCAAGTTAGATTTTATTCCTCTTTTATATATTTATAGATATAAGCATGGGAATAATTCATTCATATAAATACATCTGTGTGAATGGAAGAACTTTTTCCTGTTTTATATTTTAAAATTTTGAAATTTAATTTTGTTTATTTCTTTATATAGCAGGTTACTATTACTTATATATTTTATGCATATACATGTATACAGGTCCATCCCAATCTCCCAACTCATCCCACCACCACCACCCCATGGCTTCCCCCACTTGGTGTCCATACGTTTGTTCTCTACCTCTGTGTCTCTATTTCTGCCCTGCAAACCAGTTCATCTGTACCATTTTTCTAGGTTCCACCTATATGCATTAATATACAATATTTGTTTTTCTCTTTGTGACTTAGTTCACTCTGTATGACAGTCTCTAGATCCATCGACTTCTACAAATGAACCAGTTTCATTCCTTTTTATGGCTGAGTAATATTCCATTTTATATATGTACCACATCTTTATCCATTCGTCTGTCTGTGGGCATTTAGGTTGCTTCCATTACCTGGCTATTGTAAATAGTGCTGCAATGAACACTGTGGTGAATGTGTCTTTTGGATTTATGGTTTTCTCTGGGTATATGCCCAGAAGTGGGATTGCTGGATCCTATGGTAATTCTCTTTTTAGTTTTTTAAAGGAAGCTCCATACTGTTCTCCATAGTGACTGTATCAATTTACCTTCCCACCAATAGTGGAAGAGGGTTCCTTTTGTCCACTCCCTCCCCAGAATTTGTTGTTTGTAGATTTTCTAATGATGCTGATTCTAAGAGGTGTGAGGTCATACCTCATTGTCGTTTGGATTTGCATTTCTCTAATAATTAGTGATGTTGAGCAGCTTTTCATGTGCGTCTTGGCCATCTCTGTGACTTCTTTAAAGAAACGTCTATATAGATCTTCTGCCCATTTTTGTACTGGGTTGTTTGTTTTATTAATATTAAGCTGCGTGAGCTGTTTATATATATATTGGAGATTAAACCTTTGTCCATTGATTCGTTTGCGAACGTTTTCGCCCATTCTGAGGCTTGCCTTTTTCCATCCCCGTTTTTTTAACCAAAAAAGAAAGAAAGCAAAAGAAGCAGAACACTAATGTGCGTGAAATATGCCTCTTGAAACAGTCGTTTTGAAATATGGACGTCTTTTGAATTTTTTGGTCGGTATATGACCCCAGGATTTGTTTTCAGGGCAGGTGTCATTTACAGGCCTGCAACGATTTTGAATATCCACTGACCATTAGCGCTGGGATTAAAGCTGCTGTTGTGTGAAACGGCCACAAGGTGGCAGCAGTTCTCGCTTACCAAATCTGGTTACTAGGGCCACAGAGCCTCAATGGAAGTCCTGTTCTAGATTGGAATTTAGAATGGAATGTGCCAGGAGAAAGCCCCTCAAGTTTGTCTCACTACTTCTTGTTCGTGTTTTTAATTTAATTTTTTATTTTTTATTACAGCAAGTTTGATGACAACGTTTGGCTTGTTGTAGGTGTGCAAGATGTGGTTCTTTTACACATATACATAGGTCTGTTCTTCCTGGGACCCTTTTCCCATGTACGTTATGACAGAATGTTGAGTAGTCTTCTCTTGGTATTCCGTAGGTCTTTGGTGATTATATATTTCACCTGTGTTTGTATATGTCTGTTAACCCCGATATCCTAATGAATCCAATCCTCACACCTTTCCATTAGTGAACCATAAGTTTGTTTAATGAATCTGTGATTGCCCTTCTCCGTGGAAATATCCGCCCTGGTATCAATTTTTAGGTAACACCTATAAGTGATATCCTACGATATGTGTCTTTCACTTTCTGACTTACTACAAGTCACGTGATTACCTCTAGACTCATCTACGGTGCTGCAAATGGCATTGTGTCCTTTTTTCCCTTGGCTAATATTCTGTCTTAGCGAGGTCCTTTTTCTGCAATGTGATTCCCTGAGGGCTGAGGATTAGCTGACCTGGGCAGCCTGACCCTGCCGGCAAGCCCTCCCCAGGTGTGCCTGGTTTGAGGTCAATATAAACAGCACTCCAGGCAGCAATAGCCCCTGCAGCTGTGCCTGACACCATACTCTCTGCCCCGTCAGCAGTCTCGGGGCTGTGCTGGTGGGAGGGTGTGAGGGTCCACGGCTTTGTTGGTGGCCCGGTGTGAGTGGGGCTCTGCTGGCCTTTCTGCAGGAGTTGCCAGGCTGCCACCTGTAAAGAAGAGGATGTGTCACCCATAATTTCCACTGGAATTTCTCTCCGGGCTGAGGAAGGAAAAAAAGGAGTGGGGGCCAGGATAGGAGGGGTATCTCAGGCAGGGAAATGGAAAGCTTCCAGAAGAGCGCCCGGGGCCAGGACCATCCTGGCTGGTCTGCAGGCAGAAAGTTGGCCTGCATGCTGTCGCTGGTGTGGCTCCACGGCCCTTCCTCTAGGCTTTCAAGCCCTTGTACATATTCAGGTGTTTTACCTTGGAAGGGTGGGAACAGTTCAGTAGCAGCTGGCCTGGGGCTCAGCTCACGTTTACTCACAGAGGCCTCGGCATGGTCCCCCAGCTTTGCAATGAGGACGCTCCTTGCATGGGGGGGCGGGGCTGCTGGCTGTATGGGAGATGATTCCCCACCTCTGCCCAATTTCAGAATTGTTTACCGTTGGAGCAAGTGCCTTGGTAGGGTTTTCCTCTGTATAACTGTTTGGTTTAGGTTTTTTTTTTCTTTTTTCGTTCAAGTTAGATTTTATTCCTCTTTTATATATTTATAGATATAAGCATGGGAATAATTCATTCATATAAATACATCTGTGTGAATGGAAGAACTTTTTCCTGTTTTATATTTTAAAATTTTGAAATTTAATTTTGTTTATTTCTTTATATAGCAGGTTACTATTACTTATATATTTTATGCATATACATGTATACAGGTCCATCCCAATCTCCCAACTCATCCCACCACCACCACCCCATGGCTTCCCCCACTTGGTGTCCGTACGTTTGTTCTCTACCTCTGTGTCTCTATTTCTGCCCTGCAAACCAGTTCATCTGTACCATTTTTCTAGGTTCCACCTATATGCATTAATATACAATATTTGTTTTTCTCTTTCTGACTTAGTTCACTCTGTATGACAGTCTCTAGATCCATCGACTTCTACAAATGAACCAGTTTCATTCCTTTTTATGGCTGAGTAATATTCCATTTTATATATGTACCACATCTTTATCCATTCATCTGTCTGTGGGCATTTAGGTTGCTTCCATTACCTGGCTATTGTAAATAGTGCTGCAATGAACACTGTGGTGAATGTGTCTTTTTGATTTATGGTTTTCTCTGGGTATATGCCCAGAAGTGGGATTGCTGGATCCTATGGTAATTCTCTTTTTAGTTTTTTAAAGGAAGCTCCATACTGTTCTCCATAGTGACTGTATCAATTTACCTTCCCACCAATAGTGGAAGAGGGTTCCTTTTGTCCACTCCCTCCCCAGAATTTGTTGTTTGTAGATTTTCTAATGATGCTGATTCTAAGAGGTGTGAGGTCATACCTCATTGTCGTTTGGATTTGCATTTCTCTAATAATTAGTGATGTTGAGCAGCTTTTCATGTGCGTCTTGGCCATCTCTGTGACTTCTTTAAAGAAACGTCTATATAGATCTTCTGCCCATTTTTGTACTGGGTTGTTTGTTTTATTAATATTAAGCTGCGTGAGCTGTTTATATATATATTGGAGATTAAACCTTTGTCCATTGATTCGTTTGCGAACGTTTTCGCCCATTCTGAGGCTTGCCTTTTTCCATCCCCGTTTTTTTAACCAAAAAAGAAAGAAAGCAAAAGAAGCAGAACACTAATGTGCGTGAAATATGCCTCTTGAAACAGTCGTTTTGAAATATGGACGTCTTTTGAATTTTTTGGTCGGTATATGACCCCAGGATTTGTTTTCAGGGCAGGTGTCATTTACAGGCCTGCAACGATTTTGAATATCCACTGACCATTAGTGCTGGGATTAAAGCTGCTGTTGTGTGAAACGGCCACAAGGTGGCAGCAGTTCTCGCTTACCAAATCTGGTTACTAGGGCCACAGAGCCTCAATGGAAGTCCTGTTCTAGATTGGAATTTAGAATGGAATGTGCCAGGAGAAAGCCCCTCAAGTTTGTCTCACTACTTCTTGTTCGTGTTTTTAATTTAATTTTTTATTTTTTATTACAGCAAGTTTGATGACAACGTTTGGCTTCTTGTAGGTGTGCAAGATGTGGTTCTTTTACACATATACATAGGTCTGTTCTTCCTGGGACCCTTTTCCCATGTACGTTATGACAGAATGTTGAGTAGTCTTCTCTTGGTATTCCGTAGGTCTTTGGTGATTATATATTTCACCTGTGTTTGTATATGTCTGTTAACCCCGATATCCTAATGAATCCAATCCTCACACCTTTCCATTGGTGAACCATACGTTTGTTTAATGAATCTGTGATTGCCCTTCTCCGTGGAAATATCCGCCCTGGTATCAATTTTTAGGTAACACCTATAAGTGATATCCTACGATATGTGTCTTTCACTTTCTGACTTACTACAAGTCACGTGATTACCTCTAGACTCATCTACGGTGCTGCAAATGGCATTGTGTCCTTTTTTCCCTTGGCTAATATTCTGTCTTAGCGAGGTCCTTTTTCTGCAATGTGATTCCCTGAGGGCTGAGGATTAGCTGACCTGGGCAGCCTGACCCTGCCGGCAAGCCCTCCCCAGGTGTGCCTGGTTTGAGGTCAATATAAACAGCACTCCAGGCAGCAATAGCCCCTGCAGCTGTGCCTGACACCATACTCTCTGCCCCGTCAGCAGTCTCGGGGCTGTGCTGGTGGGAGGGTGTGAGGGTCCACGGCTTTGTTGGTGGCCCGGTGTGAGTGGGGCTCTGCTGGCCTTTCTGCAGGAGTTGCCAGGCTGCCACCTGTAAAGAAGAGGATGTGTCACCCATAATTTCCACTGGAATTTCTCTCCGGGCTGAGGAAGGAAAAAAAGGAGTGGGGGCCAGGATAGGAGGGGTATCTCAGGCAGGGAAATGGAAAGCTTCCAGAAGAGCGCCCGGGGCCAGGACCATCCTGGCTGGTCTGCAGGCAGAAAGTTGGCCTGCATGCTGTCGCTGGTGTGGCTCCACGGCCCTTCCTCTAGGCTTTCAAGCCCTTGTACATATTCAGGTGTTTTACCTGGGAAGGGTGGGAACAGTTCAGTAGCAGCTGGCCTGGGGCTCAGCTCACGTTTACTCACAGAGGCCTCGGCATGGTCCCCCAGCTTTGCAATGAGGACGCTCCTTGCATGGGGGGGCGGGGCTGCTGGCTGTATGGGAGATGATTCCCCACCTCTGCCCAATTTCAGAATTGTTTACCGTTGGAGCAAGTGCCTTGGTAGGGTTTTCCTCTGTATAACTGTTTGGTTTAGGTTTTTTTTTTCTTTTTTCGTTCAAGTTAGATTTTATTCCTCTTTTATATATTTATAGATATAAGCATGGGAATAATTCATTCATATAAATACATCTGTGTGAATGGAAGAACTTTTTCCTGTTTTATATTTTAAAATTTTGAAATTTAATTTTGTTTATTTCTTTATATAGCAGGTTACTATTACTTATATATTTTATGCATATACATGTATACAGGTCCATCGCAATCTCCCAACTCATCCCACCACCACCACCCCATGGCTTCCCCCACTTGGTGTCCATACGTTTGTTCTCTACCTCTGTGTCTCTATTTCTGCCCTGCAAACCAGTTCATCTGTACCATTTTTCTAGGTTCCACCTATATGCATTAATATACAATATTTGTTTTTCTCTTTCTGACTTACTTCACTCTGTAT
Organism: Mesoplodon densirostris; assembly: GCF_025265405.1. NCBI lineage: Eukaryota > Metazoa > Chordata > Mammalia > Artiodactyla > Ziphiidae > Mesoplodon > Mesoplodon densirostris. The sequence continues at coordinate 92,005,415 of NC_082672.1, forward strand.
GACAGTCTCTAGATCCATCGACTTCTACAAATGAACCAGTTTCATTCCTTTTTATGGCTGAGTAATATTCCATTTTATATATGTACCACATCTTTATCCATTCGTCTGTCTGTGGGCATTTAGGTTGCTTCCATTACCTGGCTATTGTAAATAGTGCTGCAATGAACACTGTGGTGAATGTGTCTTTTGGATTTATGGTTTTCTCTGGTAATATGCCCAGAAGTGGGATTGCTGGATCCTATGGTAATTCTCTTTTTAGTTTTTTAAAGGAAGCTCCATACTGTTCTCCATAGTGACTGTATCAATTTACCTTCCCACCAATAGTGGAAGAGGGTTCCTTTTGTCCACTCCCTCCCCAGAATTTGTTGTTTGTAGATTTTCTAATGATGCTGATTCTAAGAGGTGTGAGGTCATACCTCATTGTCGTTTGGATTTGCATTTCTCTAATAATTAGTGATGTTGAGCAGCTTTTCATGTGCGTCTTGGCCATCTCTGTGACTTCTTTAAAGAAACGTCTATATAGATCTTCTGCCCATTTTTGTACTGGGTTGTTTGTTTTATTAATATTAAGCTGCGTGAGCTGTTTATATATATATTGGAGATTAAACCTTTGTCCATTGATTCGTTTGCGAACGTTTTCGCCCATTCTGAGGCTTGCCTTTTTCCATCCCCGTTTTTTTAACCAAAAAAGAAAGAAAGCAAAAGAAGCAGAACACTAATGTGCGTGAAATATGCCTCTTGAAACAGTCGTTTTGAAATATGGACGTCTTTTGAATTTTTTGGTCGGTATATGACCCCAGGATTTGTTTTCAGGGCAGGTGTCATTTACAGGCCTGCAACGATTTTGAATATCCACTGACCATTAGCGCTGGGATTAAAGCTGCTGTTGTGTGAAACGGCCACAAGGTGGCAGCAGTTCTCGCTTACCAAATCTGGTTAATAGGGCCACAGAGCCTCAATGGAAGTCCTGTTCTAGATTGGAATTTAGAATGGAATGTGCCAGGAGAAAGCCCCTCAAGTTTGTCTCACTACTTCTTGTTCGTGTTTTTAATTTAATTTTTTATTTTTTATTACAGCAAGTTTGATGACAACGTTTGGTTTCTTGTAGGTGTGCAAGATGTGGTTCTTTTACACATATACATAGGTCTGTTCTTCCTGGGACCCTTTTCCCATGTACGTTATGACAGAATGTTGAGTAGTCTTCTCTTGGTATTCCGTAGGTCTTTGGTGATTATATATTTCACCTGTGTTTGTATATGTCTGTTAACCCCGATATCCTAATGAATCCAATCCTCACACCTTTCCATTGGTGAACCATACGTTTGTTTAATGAATCTGTGATTGCCCTTCTCCGTGGAAATATCCGCCCTGGTATCAATTTTTAGGTAACACCTATAAGTGATATCCTACGATATGTGTCTTTCACTTTCTGACTTACTACAAGTCACGTGATTACCTCTAGACTCATCTACGGTGCTGCAAATGGCATTGTGTCCTTTTTTCCCTTGGCTAATATTCTGTCTTAGCGAGGTCCTTTTTCTGCAATGTGATTCCCTGAGGGCTGAGGATTAGCTGACCTGGGCAGCCTGACCCTGCCGGCAAGCCCTCCCCAGGTGTGCCTGGTTTGAGGTCAATATAAACAGCACTCCAGGCAGCAATAGCCCCTGCAGCTGTGCCTGACACCATACTCTCTGCCCCGTCAGCAGTCTCGGGGCTGTGCTGGTGGGAGGGTGTGAGGGTCCACGGCTTTGTTGGTGGCCCGGTGTGAGTGGGGCTCTGCTGGCCTTTCTGCAGGAGTTGCCAGGCTGCCACCTGTAAAGAAGAGGATGTGTCACCCATAATTTCCACTGGAATTTCTCTCCGGGCTGAGGAAGGAAAAAAAGGAGTGGGGGCCAGGATAGGAGGGGTATCTCAGGCAGGGAAATGGAAAGCTTCCAGAAGAGCGCCCGGGGCCAGGACCATCCTGGCTGGTCTGCAGGCAGAAAGTTGGCCTGCATGCTGTCGCTGGTGTGGCTCCACGGCCCTTCCTCTAGGCTTTCAAGCCCTTGTACATATTCAGGTGTTTTACCTGGGAAGGGTGGGAACAGTTCAGTAGCAGCTGGCCTGGGGCTCAGCTCACGTTTACTCACAGAGGCCTCGGCATGGTCCCCCAGCTTTGCAATGAGGACGCTCCTTGCATGGGGGGGCGGGGCTGCTGGCTGTATGGGAGATGATTCCCCACCTCTGCCCAATTTCAGAATTGTTTACCGTTGGAGCAAGTGCCTTGGTAGGGTTTTCCTCTGTATAACTGTTTGGTTTAGGTTTTTTTTTTCTTTTTTCGTTCAAGTTAGATTTTATTCCTCTTTTATATATTTATAGATATAAGCATGGGAATAATTCATTCATATAAATACATCTGTGTGAATGGAAGAACTTTTTCCTGTTTTATATTTTAAAATTTTGAAATTTAATTTTGTTTATTTCTTTATATAGCAGGTTACTATTACTTATATATTTTATGCATATACATGTATACAGGTCCATCCCAATCTCCCAACTCATCCCACCACCACCACCCCATGGCTTCCCCCACTTGGTGTCCATACGTTTGTTCTCTACCTCTGTGTCTCTATTTCTGCCCTGCAAACCAGTTCATCTGTACCATTTTTCTAGGTTCCACCTATATGCATTAATATACAATATTTGTTTTTCTCTTTCTGACTTACTTCACTCTGTATGACAGTCTCTAGATCCATCGACTTCTACAAATGAACCAGTTTCATTCCTTTTTATGGCTGAGTAATATTCCATTTTATATATGTACCACATCTTTATCCATTCGTCTGTCTGTGGGCATTTAGGTTGCTTCCATTACCTGGCTATTGTAAATAGTGCTGCAATGAACACTGTGGTGAATGTGTCTTTTTGATTTATGGTTTTCTCTGGGTATATGCCCAGAAGTGGGATTGCTGGATCCTATGGTAATTCTCTTTTTAGTTTTTTAAAGGAAGCTCCATACTGTTCTCCATAGTGACTGTATCAATTTACCTTCCCACCAATAGTGGAAGAGGGTTCCTTTTGTCCACTCCCTCCCCAGAATTTGTTGTTTGTAGATTTTCTGATGATGCTGATTCTAAGAGGTGTGAGGTCATACCTCATTGTCATTTGGATTTGCATTTCTCTAATAATTAGTGATGTTGAACAGCTTTTCATGTGCGTCTTGGCCATCTCTGTGACTTCTTTGAAGAAACGTCTATTTAGATCTTCTGCCCATTTTTGTACTGGGTTGTTTGTTTTATTAATATTAAGCTGCGTTAGCTGTTTATATATATTGGAGATTAAACCTTTGTCCATTGATTCGTTTGCGAACGTTTTCGCCCATTCTGTGGGTTGCCTTTTTCCATCCCCGTTTTTTATCCAAAAAAGAAAGAAAGCAAAAGAAGCAGAACACTAATGTGCGTGAAATATGCCTCTTGAAACTGTCGTTTTGAAATATGGACGTCTTTTGAATTTTTTGGTCGATATATGACCCCAGGATTTGTTTTCAGGGCAGGTGTCATTTACAGGCCTGCAACGATTTTGAATATCCACTGACCATTAGCGCTGGGATTAAAGCTGCTGTGTGTGAAACGGCCACAAGGTGGCAGCAGTTCTCGCTTACCAAATCTGGTTACTAGGGCCACAGAGTCTCAATGGAAGTCCTGTTCTAGATTGGAATTTAGAATGGAATGTGCCAGGAGAAAGCCCCTCAAGTTTGTCTCACTACTTCTTGTTCGTGTTTTTAATTTAATTTTTTATTTTTTATTACAGCAAGTTTGATGACAACGTTTGGCTTCTTGTAAGTGTGCAAGATGTGGTTCTTTTACACATATACATAGGTCTGTTCTTCCTGGGACCCTTTTCCCATGTACGTTATGACAGAATGTTGAGTAGTCTTCTCTTGGTATTCCGTAGGTCTTTGGTGATTATATATTTCACCTGTGTTTGTATATGTCTGTTAACCCCGATATCCTAATGAATCCAATCCTCACACCTTTCCATTGGTGAACCATAAGTTTGTTTAATGAATCTGTGATTGCCCTTCTCCGTGGAAATATCCGCCCTGGTATCAATTTTTAGGTAACACCTATAAGTGATATCCTACGATATGTGTCTTTCACTTTCTGACTTACTACAAGTCACGTGATTACCTCTAGACTCATCTACGGTGCTGCAAATGGCATTGTGTCCTTTTTTCCCTTGGCTAATATTCTGTCTTAGCGAGGTCCTTTTTCTGCAATGTGATTCCCTGAGGGCTGAGGATTAGCTGACCTGGGCAGCCTGACCCTGCCGGCAAGCCCTCCCCAGGTGTGCCTGGTTTGAGGTCAATATAAACAGCACTCCAGGCAGCAATAGCCCCTGCAGCTGTGCCTGACTCCATACTCTCTGCCCCGTCAGCAGTCTCGGGGCTGTGCTGGTGGGAGGGTGTGAGGGTCCACGGCTTTGTTGGTGGCCCGGTGTGAGTGGGGCTCTGCTGGCCTTTCTGCAGGAGTTGCCAGGCTGCCACCTGTAAAGAAGAGGATGTGTCACCCATAATTTCCACTGGAATTTCTCTCCGGGCTGAGGAAGGAAAAAAAGGAGTGGGGGCCAGGATAGGAGGGGTATCTCAGGCAGGGAAATGGAAAGCTTCCAGAAGAGCGCCCGGGGCCAGGACCATCCTGGCTGACCTGCAGGCAGCAAGTTGGCCTGTGTGCTGTCGCTGGTGTGGCTCCACGGCCCTACCTCTAGGCTTTCAAGCCCTTGTACATATTCAGGTGTTTTACCTGGGAAGGGTGGGAACAGTTCAGTAGCAGCTGGCCTGGGGCTCAGCTCACGTTTACTCACAGAGGCCTCGGCATGGTCTCGCAGCTTTGCAATGAGGACGCTCCTTGCATGGGGGGGCAGGGCTGCTGGCTGTATGGGAGATGATTCCCCACCTGTGCCCAATTTCAGAATTGTATACCGCTGGAGCAAGTGCCTTGGTAGGGTTTTCCTCTGTATAATTGTTTGGTTTAGGATTTTTTTTTCTTTTTTCGTTCAAGTTAGATTTTATTCCTCTTTTATATATTTATAGATATAAGCATGGGAATAATTCATTCATATAAATACATCTGTGTGAATGGAAGAACTTTCTTCTGTTTTATTTTTAAAAAATTTGAAATTTAATTTTATTTATTTCTTTATACAGCAGGTTACTATTAGTTATATATTTTATGCATATACATGTATACAGGTCCATCCCAATCTCCCAACTCATCCCACCACCACCACCCCATGGCTTCCCCCACTTGGTGTCCATACGTTTGTTCTCTACCTCTGTGTCTCTATTTCTGTCCTGCATACCAGTTCATCTGTACTATTTTTCTAGGTTCCACATATATGCATTAATATACAATATTTGTTTTTCTCTTTCTGACTTAGTTCACTCTGTATGACAGTCTCTAGATCCATCGACTTCTCTACAAATGACCCAGTTTCATTCCTTTTTATGGCTGAGTAATATTCCATTTTATATATGTACCACATCTTTATCCATTCGTCTTTCTGTGGGCATTTAGGTTGCTTCCATTACCTGGCTATTGTAAATAGTGCTGCAATGAACATTGTGGTGAATGTGTCTTTTGGATTTATGGTTTTCTCTGGGTATATGCCCAGAAGTGGGATTGCTGGATCCTATGGTAATTCTCTTTTTAGTTTTTTAAAGGAAGCTCCATACTGTTCTCCATAGTGACTGTATCAATTTACCTTCCCACCAATAGTGGAAGAGGGTTCCTTTTGTCCACTCCCTCCCCAGAATTTGTTGTTTGTAGATTTTCTAATGATGCTGATTCTAAGAGGTGTGAGGTCATACCTCATTGTCGTTTGGATTTGCATTTCTCTAATAATTAGTGATGTTGAGCAGCTTTTCATGTGCGTCTTGGCCATCTCTGTGACTTCTTTGAAGAAACGTCTATTTAGATCTTCTGCCCATTTTTCTACTGGGTTGTTTGTTTTATTAATATTAAGCTGCGTGAGCTGTTTATATATATTGGAGATTAAACCTTTGTCCATTGATTCGTTTGCGAATGTTTTCGCCCATTCTGAGGGTTGCCTTTTTCCATCCCCGTTTTTTTAACCAAAAAAGAAAGAAAGCAAAAGAAGCAGAACACTAATGTGCGTGAAATATGCCTCTTGAAACTGTCGTTTTGAAATATGGACGTCTTTTGAATTTTTTGGTCGATATATGACCCCAGGATTTGTATTCAGGGCAGGTGTCATTTATAGGCCTGCAACTATTTTGAATATCCAGTGACCATTAGCTCTGGGATTAAAGCTGCTCTTGTGTGAAACGGCCACAAGGTGGCAGCAGTTCTCGCTTACCATATCTCCTTACTAGGGCCACAGAGCCACAATGGAAGTCCTGTTCTAGATTGGAATTTAGAATGGAATGTGCCAGGAGAAAGCCCCTCAAGTTTGTCTCACTACTTCTTGTTCGTGTTTTTAATTTAATTTTTTATTTTTTATTACAGCAAGTTTGATGACAACGTTTGGCTTCTTGTAGGTGTGCAAGATGTGGTTCTTTTACACATATACATAGGTCTGTTCTTCCTGGGACCCTTTTCCCATGTACGTTATGACAGAATGTTGAGTAGTCTTCTCTTGGTATTCCGTAGGTCTTTGGTGATTATATATTTCACCTGTGTTTGTATATGTCTGTTAACCCCGATATCCTAATGAATCCAATCCTCACACCTTTCCATTGGTGAACCATAAGTTTGTTTAATGAATCTGTGATTGCCCTTCTCCGTGGAAATATCTGCCCTGGTATCAATTTTTAGGTAACACCTATAAGTGATATCCTACGATATGTGTCTTTCACTTTCTGACTTACTACAAGTCACGTGATTACCTCTAGACTCATCTACGGTGCTGCAAATGGCATTGTGTCCTTTTTTACATTGGCTAATATTTTGTCTTAGCGAGGTCCATTTTCTGCAGTGTGATTCCCTGAGGGCTGCGGATTAGCTGACCTGGGCAGCCTGACCCTGCTGGCAAGCCCTCCCCAGGTGTGCCTGGGTTGAGGTCAATATAAACTGCACTCCAGGCAGCAATAGCCCCTGCAGCTGTGCCTGACTCCATATTCTCTGCCCCGTCAGCAGTCTCGGGGCTGTGCTGGTGGGAGGGTGTGAGGGTCCACGGCTTTGTTTGTGGCCCGGTGTGAGTGGGGCTCTGCTGGACTTTCTGCAGGAGTTGCCAGGCTGCCACCTGTAAAGAAGAGGATGTGTCACCCATAACTTCCACTGGAATTTCTCTCCGGGCTGAGGAAGGAATGAAAGGAGTTGGGGCCAGGACAGGAGGGGTATCTCAGGCAGGGAAATGGAAAGCTTCCAGAAGAGCGCCCGGGGCCAGGACCATCCTGGCTGGCCTGCAGGCAGCAAGTTGGCCTGCGTGCTGTCGCTGGTGTGGCTCCACGGCCCTTCCTCTAGGCTTTCAAGCACTTGTACATATTCAGGTGTTTTACCTGGGAAGGGTGGGAACAGTTCAGTAGCAGCTGGCCTGGGGCTCAGCTCACGTTTACTCACAGAGGCCACGGCATGGTCCCCCAGCTTTGCAGTGAGGACACTCCTTGCATGCGGGGACGGGGCTGTTGGTTGTATGGAACATGATTCCCCACCACTGACCAATTTCAGAATTGTTTACTGCTGGAACAAGCGCCTTGGTAGTGTTTTCCTCTGTATAACTGTTTGGTTTAGGTTTTTTTTTTCTTTCTTGTTTCAAGTTAGATTTTATTCCTCTTTTATGCATTTATAGATAAAAGCATGGGAATAATTCATTCATATAAATACATCTGTGTGAATGGAAGAACTTTCTTCTGTTTTATTTTTAAAAATTTTGAAATTTAATTTTATTTATTTCTTTATACAGCAGGTTACTATTAGTTATCTATTTTATGCATATACATGTATACAGGTCCATCCCAATCTCCCAACTCATCCCACCACCACCACCCCATGGCTTCCCCCACTTGGTGTCCATACGTTTGTTCTCTACCTCTGTGTCTCTATTTCTGTCCTGCATACCAGTTCATCTGTACCATTTTTCTAGGTTCCACATATATGCATTAATATACAATATTTGTTTTTCTCTTTCTGACTTACTTCACTCTGTATGACAGTCTCTAGATCCATCGACTTCTCTACAAATGACCCAGTTTCATTCCTTTTATGGCTGAGCAATATTCCATTTTATATATGTACCACATCTTTATCCATTCGTCTTTCTGTGGGCATTTAGGTTGCTTCCATTACCTGGCTATTGTAAATTGTGCTGCAATGAACATTGTGGTGAATGTGTCTTTTTGATTTATGGTTTTCTCTGGGTATATGCCCAAAAGTGGGATTGCAGGCTCCTATGGTAATTCTCTTTTTAGTTATTTAAAGGAACCTCCATACTGTTCTCCATAGTGAGTGTATCAATTTACCTTCCCACCAATAGTGGAAGAGGGTTCCTTTTGTCCACACCATCCCCGGAATTTGTTGTTTGTAGATTTGCTGATGATGCCGATTCTAACAGGTGTGAGGTCATACCTCATTGTCGTTTGGATTTGCATTTCTCTAATAATTAGTGATTTTGAGCAGCTTTTCATGTGCGTCTTGGCCATCTCTGTGACTTCTTTAAAGAAACGTCTATATAGATCTTCTGCCCATTTTTGTACTGGGTTGTTTGTTTTATTAATATTAAGCTGCGTGAGCTGTTTATATATATATTGGAGATTAAACCTTTGTCCATTGATTCGTTTGCGAACGTTTTCGCCCATTCTGAGGCTTGCCTTTTTCCATTCCCGTTTTTTTAACCAAAAAAGAAAGAAAGCAAAAGAAGCAGAACACTAATGTGCGTGAAATATGCCTCTTGAAACAGTCGTTTTGAAATATGGACGTCTTTTGAATTTTTTGGTCGGTATATGACCCCAGGATTTGTTTTCAGGGCAGGTGTTATTTACAGGCCTGCAACGATTTTGAATATCCACTGACCATTAGCGCTGGGATTAAAGCTGCTGTTGTGTGAAACGGCCACAAGGTGGCAGCAGTTCTCACTTACCAAATCTGGTTACTAGGGCCACAGAGCCTCAATGGAAGTCCTGTTCTAGATTGGAATTTAGAATGGAATGTGCCAGGAGAAAGCCCCTCAAGTTTGTCTCACTACTTCTTGTTCGTGTTTTTAATTTAATTTTTTATTTTTTATTACAGCAAGTTTGATGACAACGTTTGGCTTCTTGTAGGTGTGCAAGATGTGGTTCTTTTACACATATACATAGGTCTGTTCTTCCTGGGACCCTTTTCCCATGTACGTTATGACAGAATGTTGAGTAGTCTTCTCTTGGTATTCCGTAGGTCTTTGGTGATTATATATTTCACCTGTGTTTGTATATGTCTGTTAACCCCGATATCCTAATGAATCCAATCCTCACACCTTTCCATTGGTGAACCATAAGTTTGTTTAATGAATCTGTGATTGCCCTTCTCCGTGGAAATATCCGCCCTGGTATCAATTTTTAGGTAACACCTATAAGTGATATCCTACGATATGTGTCTTTCACTTTCTGACTTACTACAAGTCACGTGATTACCTCTAGACTCATCTACGGTGCTGCAAATGGCATTGTGTCCTTTTTTCCCTTGGCTAATATTCTGTCTTAGCGAGGTCCTTTTTCTGCAATGTGATTCCCTGAGGGCTGAGGATTAGCTGACCTGGGCAGCCTGACCCTGCCGGCAAGCCCTCCCCAGGTGTGCCTGGTTTGAGGTCAATATAAACAGCACTCCAGGCAGCAATAGCCCCTGCAGCTGTGCCTGACACCATACTCTCTGCCCCGTCAGCAGTCTCGGGGCTGTGCTGGTGGGAGGGTGTGAGGGTCCACGGCTTTGTTGGTGGCCCGGTGTGAGTGGGGCTCTGCTGGCCTTTCTGCAGGAGTTGCCAGGCTGCCACCTGTAAAGAAGAGGATGTGTCACCCATAATTTCCACTGGAATTTCTCTCCGGGCTGAGGAAGGAAAAAAAGGAGTGGGGGCCAGGATAGGAGGGGTATCTCAGGCAGGGAAATGGAAAGCTTCCAGAAGAGCGCCCGGGGCCAGGACCATCCTGGCTGGTCTGCAGGCAGAAAGTTGGCCTGCATGCTGTCGCTGGTGTGGCTCCACGGCCCTTCCTCTAGGCTTTCAAGCCCTTGTACATATTCAGGTGTTTTACCTTGGAAGGGTGGGAACAGTTCAGTAGCAGCTGGCCTGGGGCTCAGCTCACGTTTACTCACAGAGGCCTCGGCATGGTCCCCCAGCTTTGCAATGAGGACGCTCCTTGCATGGGGGGGCGGGGCTGCTGGCTGTATGGGAGATGATTCCCCACCTCTGCCCAATTTCAGAATTGTTTACCGTTGGAGCAAGTGCCTTGGTAGGGTTTTCCTCTGTATAACTGTTTGGTTTAGGTTTTTTTTTTCTTTTTTCGTTCAAGTTAGATTTTATTCCTCTTTTATATATTTATAGATATAAGCATGGGAATAATTCATTCATATAAATACATCTGTGTGAATGGAAGAACTTTTTCCTGTTTTATATTTTAAAATTTTGAAATTTAATTTTGTTTATTTCTTTATATAGCAGGTTACTATTACTTATATATTTTATGCATATACATGTATACAGGTCCATCCCAATCTCCCAACTCATCCCACCACCACCACCCCATGGCTTCCCCCACTTGGTGTCCATACGTTTGTTCTCTACCTCTGTGTCTCTATTTCTGCCCTGCAAACCAGTTCATCTGTACCATTTTTCTAGGTTCCACCTATATGCATTAATATACAATATTTGTTTTTCTCTTTCTGACTTACTTCACTCTGTATGACAGTCTCTAGATCCATCGACTTCTACAAATGAACCAGTTTCATTCCTTTTTATGGCTGAGTAATATTCCATTTTATATATGTACCACATCTTTATCCATTCGTCTGTCTGTGGGCATTTAGGTTGCTTCCATTACCTGGCTATTGTAAATAGTGCTGCAATGAACATTGTGGTGAATGTGTCTTTTTGATTTATGGTTTTCTCTGGGTATATGCCCAGAAGTGGGATTGCTGGATCCTATGGTAATTCTCTTTTTAGTTTTTTAAAGGAAGCTCCATACTGTTCTCCATAGTGACTGTATCAATTTACCTTCCCACCAATAGTGGAAGAGGGTTCCTTTTGTCCACTCCCTCCCCAGAATTTGTTGTTTGTAGATTTTCTGATGATGCTGATTCTAAGAGGTGTGAGGTCATACCTCATTGTCATTTGGATTTGCATTTCTCTAATAATTAGTGATGTTGAACAGCTTTTCATGTGCGTCTTGGCCATCTCTGTGACTTCTTTGAAGAAACGTCTATTTAGATCTTCTGCCCATTTTTGTACTGGGTTGTTTGTTTTATTAATATTAAGCTGCGTGAGCTGTTTATATATATTGGAGATTAAACCTTTGTCCATTGATTCGTTTGCGAACGTTTTCGCCCATTCTGAGGGTTGCCTTTTTCCATCCCCGTTTTTTATCCAAAAAAGAAAGAAAGCAAAAGAAGCAGAACACTAATGTGCGTGAAATATGCCTCTTGAAACTGTCGTTTTGAAATATGGACGTCTTTTGAATTTTTTGGTCGATATATGACCCCAGGATTTGTTTTCAGGGCAGGTGTCATTTACAGGCCTGCAACGATTTTGAATATCCACTGACCATTAGCGCTGGGATTAAAGCTGCTGTGTGTGAAAAGGCCACAAGGTGGCAGCAGTTCTCGCTTACCAAATCTGGTTACTAGGGCCACAGAGTCTCAATGGAAGTCCTGTTCTAGATTGGAATTTAGAATGGAATGTGCCAGGAGAAAGCCCCTCAAGTTTGTCTCACTACTTCTTGTTCGTGTTTTTAATTTAATTTTTTATTTTTTATTACAGCAAGTTTGATGACAACGTTTGGCTTCTTGTAAGTGTGCAAGATGTGGTTCTTTTACACATATACATAGGTCTGTTCTTCCTGGGACCCTTTTCCCATGTACGTTATGACAGAATGTTGAGTAGTCTTCTCTTGGTATTCCGTAGGTCTTTGGTGATTATATATTTCACCTGTGTTTGTATATGTCTGTTAACCCCGATATCCTAATGAATCCAATCCTCACACCTTTCCATTGGTGAACCATAAGTTTGTTTAATGAATCTGTGATTGCCCTTCTCCGTGGAAATATCCGCCCTGGTATCAATTTTTAGGTAACACCTATAAGTGATATCCTACGATATGTGTCTTTCACTTTCTGACTTACTACAAGTCACGTGATTACCTCTAGACTCATCTACGGTGCTGCAAATGGCATTGTGTCCTTTTTTCCCTTGGCTAATATTCTGTCTTAGCGAGGTCCTTTTTCTGCAATGTGATTCCCTGAGGGCTGAGGATTAGCTGACCTGGGCAGCCTGACCCTGCCGGCAAGCCCTCCCCAGGTGTGCCTGGTTTGAGGTCAATATAAACAGCACTCCAGGCAGCAATAGCCCCTGCAGCTGTGCCTGACTCCATACTCTCTGCCCCGTCAGCAGTCTCGGGGCTGTGCTGGTGGGAGGGTGTGAGGGTCCACGGCTTTGTTGGTGGCCCGGTGTGAGTGGGGCTCTGCTGGCCTTTCTGCAGGAGTTGCCAGGCTGCCACCTGTAAAGAAGAGGATGTGTCACCCATAATTTCCACTGGAATTTCTCTCCGGGCTGAGGAAGGAAAAAAAGGAGTGGGGGCCAGGATAGGAGGGGTATCTCAGGCAGGGAAATGGAAAGCTTCCAGAAGAGCGCCCGGGGCCAGGACCATCCTGGCTGACCTGCAGGCAGCAAGTTGGCCTGTGTGCTGTCGCTGGTGTGGCTCCACGGCCCTACCTCTAGGCTTTCAAGCCCTTGTACATATTCAGGTGTTTTACCTGGGAAGGGTGGGAACAGTTCAGTAGCAGCTGGCCTGGGGCTCAGCTCACGTTTACTCACAGAGGCCTCGGCATGGTCTCCCAGCTTTGCAATGAGGACGCTCCTTGCATGGGGGGGCAGGGCTGCTGGCTGTATGGGAGATGATTCCCCACCTCTGCCCAATTTCAGAATTGTTTACCGCTGGAGCAAGTGCCTTGGTAGGGTTTTCCTCTGTATAATTGTTTGGTTTAGGATTTTTTTTTCTTTTTTCGTTCAAGTTAGATTTTATTCCTCTTTTATATATTTATAGATATAAGCATGGGAATAATTCATTCATATAAATACATCTGTGTGAATGGAAGAACTTTCTTCTGTTTTATTTTTAAAAATTTTGAAATTTAATTTTATTTATTTCTTTATACAGCAGGTTACTATTAGTTATATATTTTATGCATATACATGTATACAGGTCCATCCCTATCTCCCAACTCATCCCACCACCACCACCCCATGGCTTCCCCCACTTGGTGTCCATACGTTTGTTCTCTACCTCTGTGTCTCTATTTCTGTCCTGCATACCAGTTCATCTGTACCATTTTTCTAGGTTCCACATATATGCATTAATATACAATATTTGTTTTTCTCTTTCTGACTTAGTTCACTCTGTATGACAGTCTCTAGATCCATCGACTTCTCTACAAATGACCCAGTTTCATTCCTTTTTATGGCTGAGTAATATTCCATTTTATATATGTACCACATCTTTATCCATTCGTCTTTCTGTGGGCATTTAGTTTGCTTCCATTACCTGGCTATTGTAAATAGTGCTGCAATGAACATTGTGGTGAATGTGTCTTTTTGATTTATGGTTTTCTCTGGGTATATGCCCAGAAGTGGGATTGCTGGATCCTATGGTAATTCTCTTTTTAGTTTTTTAAAGGAAGCTCCATACTGTTCTCCATAGTGACTGTATCAATTTACCTTCCCACCAATAGTGGAAGAGGGTTCCTTTTGTCCACTCCCTCCCCAGAATTTGTTGTTTGTAGATTTTCTAATGATGCTGATTCTAAGAGGTGTGAGGTCATACCTCATTGTCGTTTGGATTTGCATTTCTCTAATAATTAGTGATGTTGAGCAGCTTTTCATGTGCGTCTTGGCCATCTCTGTGACTTCTTTGAAGAAACGTCTATTTAGATCTTCTGCCCATTTTTCTACTGGGTTGTTTGTTTTATTAATATTAAGCTGCGTGAGCTGTTTATATATATTGGAGATTAAACCTTTTTCCATTGATTCGTTTGCGAATGTTTTCGCCCATTCTGAGGGTTGCCTTTTTCCATCCCCGTTTTTTTAACCAAAAAAGAAAGAAAGCAAAAGAAGCAGAACACTAATGTGCGTGAAATATGCCTCTTGAAACTGTCGTTTTGAAATATGGACGTCTTTTGAATTTTTTGGTCGATATATGACCCCAGGATTTGTTTTCAGGGCAGGTGTCATTTATAGGCCTGCAACTATTTTGAATATCCACTGACCATTAGCGCTGGGATTAAAGCTGCTCTTGTGTGAAACGGCCACAAGGTGGCAGCAGTTCTCGCTTACCATATCTGGTTACTAGGGCCACAGAGCCACAATGGAAGTCCTGTTCTAGATTGGAATTTAGAATGGAATGTGCCAGGAGAAAGCCCCTCAAGTTTGTCTCACTACTTCTTGTTCGTGTTTTTAATTTAATTTTTTATTTTTTATTACAGCAAGTTTGATGACAACGTTTGGCTTCTTGTAGGTGTGCAAGATGTGGTTCTTTTACACATATACATAGGTCTGTTCTTCCTGGGACCCTTTTCCCATGTACGTTATGACAGAATGTTGAGTAGTCTTCTCTTGGTATTCCGTAGGTCTTTGGTGATTATATATTTCACCTGTGTTTGTATATGTCTGTTAACCCCGATATCCTAATGAATCCAATCCTCACACCTTTCCATTGGTGAACCATAAGTTTGTTTAATGAATCTGTGATTGCCCTTCTCCGTGGAAATATCTGCCCTGGTATCAATTTTTAGGTAACACCTATAAGTGATATCCTACGATATGTGTCTTTCACTTTCTGACTTACTACAAGTCACGTGATTACCTCTAGACTCATCTACGGTGCTGCAAATGGCATTGTGTCCTTTTTTACATTGGCTAATATTTTGTCTTAGCGAGGTCCATTTTCTGCAGTGTGATTCCCTGAGGGCTGCGGATTAGCTGACCTGGGCAGCCTGACCCTGCCGGCAAGCCCTCCCCAGGTGTGCCTGGGTTGAGGTCAATATAAACTGCACTCCTGGCAGCAATAGCCCCTGCAGCTGTGCCTGACTCCATATTCTCTGCCCCGTCAGCAGTCTCGGGGCTGTGCTGGTGGGAGGGTGTGAGGGTCCACGGCTTTGTTTGTGGCCCGGTGTGAGTGGGGCTCTGCTGGACTTTCTGCAGGAGTTGCCAGGCTGCCACCTGTAAAGAAGAGGATGTGTCACCCATAACTTCCACTGGAATTTCTCTCCGGGCTGAGGAAGGAAAGAAAGGAGTTGGGGCCAGGACAGGAGGGGTATCTCAGGCAGGGAAATGGAAAGCTTCCAGAAGAGCGCCCGGGGCCAGGACCATCCTGGCTGGCCTGCAGGCAGCAAGTTGGCCTGCGTGCTGTCGCTGGTGTGGCTCCACGGCCCTACCTCTAGGCTTTCAAGCCCTTGTACATATTCAGGTGTTTTACCTGGGAAGGGTGGGAACAGTTCAGTAGCAGCTGGCCTGGGGCTCAGCTCACGTTTACTCACAGAGGCCACGGCATGGTCCCCCAGCTTTGCAGTGAGGACGCTCCTTGCATGCGGGGACGGGGCTGTTGGTTGTATGGAAGATGATTCCCCACCACTGACCAATTTCAGAATTGTTTACTGCTGGAACAAGCGCCTTGGTAGTGTTTTCCTCTGTATAACTGTTTGGTTTAGGTTTTTTTTTTCTTTCTTGTTTCAAGTTAGATTTTATTCCTCTTTTATGCATTTATAGATATAAGCATGGGAATAATTCATTCATATAAATACATCTGTGTGAATGGAAGAACTTTCTTCTGTTTTATTTTTAAAAATTTTGAAATTTAATTTTATTTATTTCTTTATACAGCAGGTTACTACTAGTTATATATTTTATGCATATACATGTATACAGGTCCATCCCAATCTCCCAACTTATCCCACCACCACCAACCCATGGCTTCCCCCACTTGGTGTCCATACGTTTGTTCTCTACCTCTGTGTCTCTATTTCTGTCCTGCATACCAGTTCATCTGTACCATTTTTCTAGGTTCCACATATATGCATTAATATACAATATTTGTTTTCCTCTTTCTGACTTACTTCACTCTGTATGACAGTCTCTAGATCCATCGACTTCTCTACAAATGACCCAGTTTCATTCCTTTTTATGGCTGAGCAATATTCCATTTTATATATGTACCACATCTTTATCCATTCGTCTTTCTGTGGGCATTTAGGTTGCTTCCATTACCTGGCTATTGTAAATTGTGCTGCAATGAACATTGTGGTGAATGTGTCTTTTTGATTTATGGTTTTCTCTGGGTATATGCCCAAAAGTGGGATTGCAGGCTCCTATGGTAATTCTCTTTTTAGTTATTTAAAGGAACATCCATACTGTTCTCCATAGTGAGTGTATCAATTTACCTTCCCACCAATAGTGGAAGAGGGTTCCTTTTGTCCACACCATCCCTGGAATTTGTTGTTTGTAGATTTGCTGATGATGCCGATTCTAACAGGTGTGAGGTCATACCTCATTGTCGTTTGGATTTGCATTTCTCTAATAATTAGTGATGTTGAGCAGCTTTTCATGTGCGTCTTGGCCATCTCTGTGACTTCTTTAAAGAAACGTCTATATAGATCTTCTGCCCATTTTTGTACTGGGTTGCTTGTTTTATTAATATTAAGCTGCGTGAGCTGTTTATATATATTGGAGATTAAACCTTTGTCCATTGATTCGTTTGCGAACGTTTTCGCCCATTCTGAGGCTTGCCTTTTTCCATTCCCGATTTGTTAACCAAAAAAGAAAGAAAGCAAAAGAAGCAGAACACTAATGTGCGTGAAATATGCCTCTTGAAACAGTCGTTTTGAAATATGGACGTCTTTTGAATTTTTTGGTCGGTATATGACCCCAGGATTTGTTTTCAGGGCAGGTGTCATTTACAGGCCTGCAACGATTTTGAATATCCACTGACCATTAGCGCTGGGATTATAGCTGCTGTTGTGTGAAACGGCCACAAGGTGGCAGCAGTTCTCGCTTACCAAATCTGGTTACTAGGGCCACAGAGCCTCAATGGACGTCCTGTTCTAGATTGGAATTTAGAATGGAATGTGCCAGGAGAAATCCCCTCAAGTTTGTCTCACTACTTCTTGTTTGTGTTTTTAATTTAATTTTTTATTTTTTATTACAGCAAGTTTGATGACAACGTTTGGCTTGTTGTAGGTGTGCAAGATGTGGTTCTTTTACACATATACATAGGTCTGTTCTTCCTGGGACCCTTTTCCCATGTACGTTATGACAGAATGTTGAGTAGTCTTCTCTTGGTATTCCGTAGGTCTTTGGTGATTATATATTTCACCTGTGTTTGTATATGTCTGTTAACCCCGATATCCTAATGAATCCAATCCTCACACCTTTCCATTGGTGAACCATAAGTTTGTTTAATGAATCTGTGATTGCCCTTCTCCGTGGAAATATCCGCCCTGGTATCAATTTTTAGGTAACACCTATAAGTGATATCCTACGATATGTGTCTTTCACTTTCTGACTTACTACAAGTCACGTGATTACCTCTAGACTCATCTATGGTGCTGCAAATGGCATTGTGTCCTTTTTTACATTGGCTAATGTTTTGTCTTAGCGAGGTCCATTTTCTGCAGTGTGATTCCCTGAGGGCTGAGGATTAGCTGACCTGGGCAGCCTGACCCTGCCGGCAAGCCCTCCCCAGGTGTGCCTGGTTTGAGGTCAATATAAACAGCACTCCAGGCAGCAATAGCCCCTGCAGCTGTGCCTGACTCCATACTCTCTGCCCCGTCAGCAGTCTCGGGGCTGTGCTGGTGGGAGGGTGTGAGGGTCCACGGCTTTGTTGGTGGCCCGGTGTGAGTGGGGCTCTGCTGGACTTTCTGCAGGAGTTGCCAGGCTGCCACCTGTAAAGAAGAGGATGTGTCACCCATAATTTCCACTGGAATTTCTCTCCGGGCTGAGGAAGGAAAAAAAGGAGTGGGGGCCAGGATAGGAGGGGTATCTCAGGCAGGGAAATGGAAAGCTTCCAGAAGAGCGCCCGGGGCCAGGACCATCCTGGCTGACCTGCAGGCAGCAAGTTGGCCTGTGTGCTGTCGCTGGTGTGGCTCCACGGCCCTACCTCTAGGCTTTCAAGCCCTTGTACATATTCAGGTGTTTTACCTGGGAAGGGTGGGAACAGTTCAGTAGCAGCTGGCCTGGGGCTCAGCTCACGTTTACTCACAGAGACCTCGGCATGGTCTCGCAGCTTTGCAATGAGGACGCTCCTTGCATGGGGGGGGGCAGGGCTGCTGGCTGTATGGGAGATGATTCCCCACCTCTGCCCAATTTCAGAATTGTTTACTGCTGGAGCAAGTGCCTTGGTAGGGTTTTCCTCTGTATAATTGTTTGCTTTAGGATTTTTTTTTTCTTTTTTCGTTCAAGTTAGATTTTATTCCTCTTTTATATATTTATAGATATAAGCATGGGAATAATTCATTCATATAAATACATCTGTGTGAATGGAAGAACTTTTTCCTGTTTTTTTTTTTAAATTTTGAAATTTAATTTTATTTCTTTATACAGCAGGTTACTATTAGTTATCTATTTTATGCATATACATGTATACAGGTCCATCCCAATCTCCCAACTCATCCCACCACCACCACCCCATGGCTTCCCCCACTTGGTGTCCATACGTTTGTTCTCTACCTCTGTGTCTCTATTTCTGCCCTGCAAACCAGTTCATCTGTACCATTTTTCTAGGTTCCACCTATATGCATTGATATACAATATTTGTTTTTCTCTTTCTGACTTACTTCACTCTGTATGACAGTCTCTAGATCCATCGACTTCTACAAATGAACCAGTTTCATTCCTTTTTATGGCTGAGTAATATTCCATTTTATATATGTACCACATCTTTATCCATTCGTCTGTCTGTGGGCATTTAGGTTGCTTCCATTACCTGGCTATTGTAAATAGTGCTGCAATGAACATTGTGGTGAATGTGTCTTTTTGATTTATGGTTTTCTCTGGGTATATGCCCAGAAGTGGGATTGCTGGATCCTATGGTAATTCTCTTTTTAGTTTTTTAAAGGAAGCTCCATACTGTTCTCCATAGTGACTGTATCAATTTACCTTCCCACCAATAGTGGAAGAGGGTTCCTTTTGTCCACTCCCTCCCCAGAATTTGTTGTTTGTAGATTTTCTAATGATGCTGATTCTAAGAGGTGTGAGGTCATACCTCATTGTCGTTTGGATTTGCATTTCTCTAATAATTAGTGATGTTGAGCAGCTTTTCATGTGCGTCTTGGCCATCTCTGTGACTTCTTTGAAGAAACGTCTATTTAGATCTTCTGCCCATTTTTCTACTGGGTTGTTTGTTTTATTAATATTAAGCTGCGTGAGCTGTTTATATATATTGGAGATTAAACCTTTGTCCATTGATTCGTTTGCGAATGTTTTCGCCCATTCTGAGGGTTGCCTTTTTCCATCCCCGTTTTTTTAACCAAAAAAGAAAGAAAGCAAAAGAAGCAGAACACTAATGTGCGTGAAATATGCCTCTTGAAACTGTCGTTTTGAAATATGGACGTCTTTTGAATTTTTTGGTCGATATATGACCCCAGGATTTGTTTTCAGGGCAGGTGTCATTTATAGGCCTGCAACTATTTTGAATATCCACTGATCATTAGCGCTGGGATTAAAGCTGCTCTTGTGTGAAACGGCCACAAGGTGGCAGCAGTTCTCGCTTACCATATCTCGTTACTAGGGCCACAGAGCCACAATGGAAGTCCTGTTCTAGATTGGAATTTAGAATGGAATGTGCCAGGAGAAAGCCCCTCAAGTTTGTCTCACTACTTCTTGTTCGTGTTTTTAATTTAATTTTTTATTTTTTATTACAGCAAGTTTGATGACAACGTTTGGCTTCTTGTAGGTGTGCAAGATGTGGTTCTTTTACACATATACATAGGTCTGTTCTTCCTGGGACCCTTTTCCCATGTACGTTATGACAGAATGTTGAGTAGTCTTCTCTTGGTATTCCGTAGGTCTTTGGTGATTATATATTTCACCTGTGTTTGTATATGTCTGTTAACCCCGATATCCTAATGAATCCAATCCTCACACCTTTCCATTGGTGAACCATAAGTTTGTTTAATGAATCTGTGATTGCCCTTCTCCGTGGAAATATCTGCCCTGGTATCAATTTTTAGGTAACACCTATAAGTGATATCCTACGATATGTGTCTTTCACTTTCTGACTTACTACAAGTCACGTGATTACCTCTAGACTCATCTACGGTGCTGCAAATGGCATTGTGTCCTTTTTTACATTGGCTAATATTTTGTCTTAGCGAGGTCCATTTTCTGCAGTGTGATTCCCTGAGGGCTGAGGATTAGCTGACCTGGGCAGCCTGACCCTGCCGGCAAGCCCTCCCCAGGTGTGCCTGGGTTGAGGTCAATATAAACTGCACTCCAGGCAGCAATAGCCCCTGCAGCTGTGCCTGACTCCATATTCTCTGCCCCGTCAGCAGTCTCGGGGCTGTGCTGGTGGGAGGGTGTGAGGGTCCACGGCTTTGTTTGTGGCCCGGTGTGAGTGGGGCTCTGCTGGACTTTCTGCAGGAGTTGCCAGGCTGCCACCTGTAAAGAAGAGGATGTGTCACCCATAACTTCCACTGGAATTTCTCTCCGGGCTGAGGAAGGAAAGAAAGGAGTTGGGGCCAGGACAGGAGGGGTATCTCAGGCAGGGAAATGGAAAGCTTCCAGAAGAGCGCCCGGGGCCAGGACCATCCTGGCTGGCCTGCAGGCAGCAAGTTGGCCTGCGTGCTGTCGCTGGTGTGGCTCCACGGCCCTACCTCTAGGCTTTCAAGCCCTTGTACATATTCAGGTGTTTTACCTGGGAAGGGTGGGAACAGTTCAGTAGCAGCTGGCCTGGGGCTCAGCTCACGTTTACTCACAGAGGCCACGGCATGGTCCCCCAGCTTTGCAGTGAGGACGCTCCTTGCATGCGGGGACGGGGCTGTTGGTTGTATGGAAGATGATTCCCCACCACTGACCAATTTCAGAATTGTTTACTGCTGGAACAAGCGCCTTGGTAGTGTTTTCCTCTGTATAACTGTTTGGTTTAGGTTTTTTTTTTCTTTCTTGTTTCAAGTTAGATTTTATTCCTCTTTTATGCATTTATAGATATAAGCATGGGAATAATTCATTCATATAAATACATCTGTGTGAATGGAAGAACTTTCTTCTGTTTTATTTTTAAAAATTTTGAAATTTAATTTTATTTATTTCTTTATACAGCAGGTTACTACTAGTTATATATTTTATGCATATACATGTATACAGGTCCATCCCAATCTCCCAACTCATCCCACCACCACCACCCCATGGCTTCCCCCACTTGGTGTCCATACGTTTGTTCTCTACCTCTGTGTCTCTATTTCTGTCCTGCATACCAGTTCATCTGTACCATTTTTCTAAGTTCCACATATATGCATTAATATACAATATTTGTTTTCCTCTTTCTGACTTACTTCACTCTGTATGACAGTCTCTAGATCCATCGACTTCTCTACAAATGACCCAGTTTCATTCCTTTTTATGGCTGAGCAATATTCCATTTTATATATGTACCACATCTTTATCCATTCGTCTTTCTGTGGGCATTTAGGTTGCTTCCATTACCTGGCTATTGTAAATTGTGCTGCAATGAACATTGTGGTGAATGTGTCTTTTTGATTTATGGTTTTCTCTGGGTATATGCCCAAAAGTGGGATTGCAGGCTCCTATGGTAATTCTCTTTTTAGTTATTTAAAGGAACATCCATACTGTTCTCCATAGTGAGTGTATCAATTTACCTTCCCACCAATAGTGGAAGAGGGTTCCTTTTGTCCACACCATCCCCGGAATTTGTTGTTTGTAGATTTGCTGATGATGCCGATTCTAACAGGTGTGAGGTCATACCTCATTGTCGTTTGGATTTGCATTTCTCTAATAATTAGTGATGTTGAGCAGCTTTTCATGTGCGTCTTGGCCATCTCTGTGACTTCTTTAAAGAAACGTCTATATAGATCTTCTGCCCATTTTTGTACTGGGTTGCTTGTTATATTAATATTAAGCTGCGTGAGCTGTTTATATATATTGGAGATTAAACCTTTGTCCATTGATTCGTTTGCGAACGTTTTCGCCCATTCTGAGGCTTGCCTTTTTCCATTCCCGATTTTTTAACCAAAAAAGAAAGAAAGCAAAAGAAGCAGAACACTAATGTGCGTGAAATATGCCCCTTGAAACAGTCGTTTTGAAATATGGACGTCTTTTGAATTTTTTGGTCGGTATATGACCCCAGGATTTGTTTTCAGGGCAGGTGTCATTTACAGGCCTGCAACGATTTTGAATATCCACTGACCATTAGCGCTGGGATTAAAGCTGCTGTTGTGTGAAACGGCCACAAGGTGGCAGCAGTTCTCGCTTACCAAATCTGGTTACTAGGGCCACAGAGCCTCAATGGACGTCCTGTTCTAGATTGGAATTTAGAATGGAATGTGCCAGGAGAAAGCCCCTCAAGTTTGTCTCACTACTTCTTGTTCGTGTTTTTAATTTAATTTTTTATTTTTTATTACAGCAAGTTTGATGACAACGTTTGGCTTGTTGTAGGTGTGCAAGATGTGGTTCTTTTACACATATACATAGGTCTGTTCTTCCTGGGACCCTTTTCCCATGTACGTTATGACAGAATGTTGAGTAGTCTTCTCTTGGTATTCCGTAGGTCTTTGGTGATTATATATTTCACCTGTGTTTGTATATGTCTGTTAACCCCGATATCCTAATGAATCCAATCCTCACACCTTTCCATTGGTGAACCATAAGTTTGTTTAATGAATCTGTGATTGCCCTTCTCCGTGGAAATATCCGCCCTGGTATCAATTTTTAGGTAACACCTATAAGTGATATCCTACGATATGTGTCTTTCACTTTCTGACTTACTACAAGTCACGTGATTACCTCTAGACTCATCTACGGTGCTGCAAATGGCATTGTGTCCTTTTTTCCCTTGGCTAATATTCTGTCTTAGCGAGGTCCTTTTTCTGCAATGTGATTCCCTGAGGGCTGAGGATTAGCTGACCTGGGCAGCCTGACCCTGCCGGCAAGCCCTCCCCAGGTGTGCCTGGTTTGAGGTCAATATAAACAGCACTCCAGGCAGCAATAGCCCCTGCAGCTGTGCCTGACTCCATACTCTCTGCCCCGTCAGCAGTCTCGGGGCTGTGCTGGTGGGAGGGTGTGAGGGTCCACGGCTTTGTTGGTGGCCCGGTGTGAGTGGGGCTCTGCTGGCCTTTCTGCAGGAGTTGCCAGGCTGCCACCTGTAAAGAAGAGGATGTGTCACCCATAATTTCCACTGGAATTTCTCTCCGGGCTGAGGAAGGAAAAAAAGGAGTGGGGGCCAGGATAGGAGGGGTATCTCAGGCAGGGAAATGGAAAGCTTCCAGAAGAGCGCCCGGGGCCAGGACCATCCTGGCTGACCTGCAGGCAGCAAGTTGGCCTGTGTGCTGTCGCTGGTGTGGCTCCACGGCCCTACCTCTAGGCTTTCAAGCCCTTGTACATATTCAGGTGTTTTACCTGGGAAGGGTGGGAACAGTTCAGTAGCAGCTGGCCTGGGGCTCAGCTCACGTTTACTCACAGAGGCCTCGGCATGGTCTCGCAGCTTTGCAATGAGGACGCTCCTTGCATGGGGGGGCAGGGCTGCTGGCTGTATGGGAGATGATTCCCCACCTCTGCCCAATTTCAGAATTGTTTACCGCTGGAGCAAGTGCCTTGGTAGGGTTTTCCTGTGTATAACTGTTTGGTTTAGGATTTTTTTTCTTTTTTCGTTCAAGTTAGATTTTATTCCTCTTTTATATATTTATAGATATAAGCATGGGAATAATTCATTCATATAAATACATCTGTGTGAATGGAAGAACTTTTTCCTGTTTTATTTTTAAAAAATTTGAAATTTAATTTTGTTCATTTCTTTATACAGCAGGTTACTATTAGTTATCTATTTTATGCATATACATGTATACAGGTCCATCCCAATCTCCCAACTCATCCCACCACCACCACCCCATGGCTTCCCCCACTTGGTGTCCATACGTTTGTTCTCTACCTCTGTGTCTCTATTTCTGCCCTGCAAACCAGTTCATCTGTACCATTTTTCTAGGTTCCACCTATATGCATTAATATACAATATTTGTTTTTCTCTTTCTGACTTACTTCACTCTGTATGACAGTCTCTAGATCCATCGACTTCTACAAATGAACCAGTTTCATTCCTTTTTATGGCTGAGTAATATTCCATTTTATATATGTACCACATCTTTATCCATTCGTCTGTCTGTGGGCATTTAGGTTGCTTCCATTACCTGGCTATTGTAAATAGTGCTGCAATGAACACTGTGGTGAATGTGTCTTTTTGATTTATGGTTTTCTCTGGGTATATGCCCAGAAGTGGGATTGCTGGATCCTATGGTAATTCTCTTTTTAGTTTTTTAAAGGAAGCTCCATACTCTTCTCCATAGTGACTGTATCAATTTACCTTCCCACCAATAGTGGAAGAGGGTTCCTTTTGTCCACTCCCTCCCCAGAATTTCTTGTTTGTAGATTTTCTAATGATGCTGATTCTAAGAGGTGTGAGGTCATACCTCATTGTCGTTTGGATTTGCATTTCTCTAATAATTAGTGATGTTGAGCAGCTTTTCATGTGCGTCTTGGCCATCTCTGTGACTTCTTTAAAGAAACGTCTATATATATCTTCTGCCCATTTTTGTACTGGGTTGTTTGTTTTATTAATATTAAGCTGCGTGAGCTGTTTATATATATATTGGAGATTAAACCTTTGTCCATTGATTCGTTTGCGAACGTTTTCGCCCATTCTGAGGCTTGCCTTTTTCCATTCCCGTTTTTTTAACCAAAAAAGAAAGAAAGCAAAAGAAGCAGAACACTAATGTGCGTGAAATATGCCTCTTGAAACAGTCGTTTTGAAATATGGACGTCTTTTGAATTTTTTGGTCGGTATATGACCCCAGGATTTGTTTTCAGGGCAGGTGTCATTTACAGGCCTGCAACGATTTTGAATATCCACTGACCATTAGCGCTGGGATTAAAGCTGCTGTTGTGTGAAACGGCCACAAGGTGGCAGCAGTTCTCGCTTACCAAATCTGGTTACTAGGGCCACAGAGCCTCAATGGAAGTCCTGTTCTAGATTGGAATTTAGAATGGAATGTGCCAGGAGAAAGCCCCTCAAGTTTGTCTCACTACTTCTTGTTCGTGTTTTTAATTTAATTTTTTATTTTTTATTACAGCAAGTTTGATGACAACGTTTGGCTTCTTGTAGGTGTGCAAGATGTGGTTCTTTTACACATATACATAGGTCTGTTCTTCCTGGGACCCTTTTCCCATGTACGTTATGACAGAATGTTGAGTAGTCTTCTCTTGGTATTCCGTAGGTCTTTGGTGATTATATATTTCACCTGTGTTTGTATATGTCTGTTAACCCCGATATCCTAATGAATCCAATCCTCACACCTTTCCATTGGTGAACCATAAGTTTGTTTAATGAATCTGTGATTGCCCTTCTCCGTGGAAATATCTGCCCTGGTATCAATTTTTAGGTAACACCTATAAGTGATATCCTACGATATGTGTCTTTCACTTTCTGACTTACTACAAGTCACGTGATTACCTCTAGACTCATCTACGGTGCTGCAAATGGCATTGTGTCCTTTTTTCCCTTGGCTAATATTCTGTCTTAGCGAGGTCCATTTTCTGCAGTTTGATTCCCTGAGGGCTGAGGATTAGCTGACCTGGGCAGCCTGACCCTGCCGGCAAGACCTCCCCAGGTGTCCCTGGTTTGAGGTCAATATAAACTGCAATCCAGGCAGCAATAGCCCCTGCAGCTGTGCCTGACTCCATATTCTCTGCCCCGTCAGCAGTCTCGGGGCTGTGCTGGTGGGAGGGTGTGAGGTTCTATGGCTTTGTTGGTGGCCCGGTGTGAGTGGGGCTCTGCTGGACTTTCTGCAGGAGTTGCCAGGCTGCCACCTGTAAAGAAGAGGATGTGTCACCCATAACTTCCACTGGAATTTCTCTCCGGGCTGAGGAAGGAAACAAAGGAGTGGGGGACAGGATAGGAGGGGTATCTCAGGCAGGGAAATGGAAAGCTTCCAGAAGAGCGCCCGGGGCCAGGACCATCCTGGCTGGCCTGCAGGCAGCAAGTTGGCCTGCGTGCTGTCGCTGGTGTGGCTCCACGGCCCTTCCTCTAGGCTTTCAAGCCCTTGTACATATTCAGGTGTTTTACCTGGGAAGGGTGGGAACAGTTCAGTAGCAGCTGGCCTGGGGCTCAGCTCACGTTTACTCACAGAGGCCTCAGCATGGTCCCCCAGCTTTGCAGTGAGGACGCTCCTTGCATGGGGGGACAGGGCTGTTGGTTGTATGGAAGACGATTCCCCACCACTGACCAATTTCAGAATTGTTTACTGCTGGAACAAGTGCCTTGGTAGTGTTTTCCTCTGTATAACTGTTTGGTTTAGGTTTTTTTTTCTTTCTTGGTTCAAGTTAGATTTTATTCCTCGTTTATGTATTTATAGATATAAGCATGGGAATAATTCATTCATATAAATACATCTGTGTGAATGGAAGAACTTTCTTCTGTTTTATTTTTAAAAATTTTGAAATATAATTTTATTTATTTTTTTATACAGCAGGTTATTATTAGTTATCTATTTTATGCATATACATGTATACAGGTCCATCCCAATCTCCCAACTCATCCCACCACCACCACCCCATGGCTTCCCCCACTTGGTGTCCATACGTCAGTTCTCTACCTCTGTGTCTCTATTTCTGTCCTGCATACCAGTTCATCTGTACCATTTTTCTAGGTTCCACCTATATGCATTAATATACAATATTTGTTTTCCTCTTTCTGACTTACTTCACTCTCTATGACAGTCTCTAGATCCATCGACTTCTCTACAAATGACCCAGTTTCATTCCTTTTTATGGCTGAGCAATATTCCATTTTATATATGTACCACATCTTTATCCATTCGTCTTTCTGTGGGCATTTAGGTTGCTTCCATTACCTGGCTATTGTAAATTGTGCTGCAATGAACATTGTGGTGAATGTGTCTTTTTGATTTATGGTTTTCTCTGGGTATATGCCCAAAAGTGGGATTGCAGGCTCCTATGGTAATTCTCTTTTTAGTTATTTAAAGGAACATCCATACTGTTCTCCATAGTGAGTGTATCAATTTACCTTCCCACCAATAGTGGAAGAGGGTTCCTTTTGTCCACACCATCCCCGGAATTTGTTGTTTGTAGATTTGCTGATGATGCCGATTCTAACAGGTGTGAGGTCATACCTCATTGCCGTTTGGATTTGCATTTCTCTAATAATTAGTGATGTTGAGCAGCTTTTCATGTGCGTCTTGGCCATCTCTGTGACTTCTTTAAAGAAACGTCTATATAGATCTTCTGCCCATTTTTGTACTGGGTTGTTTGTTTTATTAATATTAAGCTGCATGAGCTGTTTATATATATTGGAGATTAAACCTTTGTCCATTGATTCGTTTGCAAACGTTTTCGCCCATTCTGAGGCTTGCCTTTTTCCATTCCCGTTTTTTAACCAAAAAAGAAAGAAAGCAAAAGAAGCAGAACACTAATGTGCGTGAAATATGCCTCTTGAAACAGTCGTTTTGAAATATGGACGTCTTTTGCATTTTTTGGTCGGTATATGACCCCAGGATTTGTTTTCAGGGCAGGTGTCATTTACAGGCCTGCAACGATTTTGAATATCCACTGACCATTAGCGCTGGGATTAAAGCTGCTGTTGTGTGAAACGGCCACAAGGTGGCAGCAGTTCTCGCTTACCAAATCTGGTTACTAGGGCCACAGAGCCTCAATGGAAGTCCTGTTCTAGATTGGAATTTAGAATGGAATGTGCCAGGAGAAAGCCCCTCAAGTTTGTCTCACTACTTCTTGTTCGTGTTTTTAATTTAATTTTTTATTTTTTATTACAGCAAGTTTGATGACAACGTTTGGCTTCTTGTAGGTGTGCAAGATGTGGTTCTTTTACACATATACATAGGTCTGTTCTTCCTGGGACCCTTTTCCCATGTACGTTATGACAGAATGTTGAGTAGTCTTCTCTTGGTATTCCATAGGTCTTTGGTGATTATATATTTCACCTGTGTTTGTATATGTCTGTTAACCCCGATATCCTAATGAATCCAATCCTCACACCTTTCCATTGGTGAACCATAAGTTTGTTTAATGAATCTGTGACTGCCCTTCTCCGTGGAAATATCCGCCCTGGTATCAATTTTTAGGTAACACCTATAAGTGATATCCTACGATATGTGTCTTTCACTTTCTGACTTACTACAAGTCACGTGATTACCTCTAGACTCATCTACGGTGCTGCAAATGGCATTGTGTCCTTTTTTCCCTTGGCTAATATTCTGTCTTAGCGAGGTCCATTTTCTGCAGTGTGATTCCCTGAGGGCTGAGGATTAGCTGACCTGGGCAGCCTGACCCTGCCGGCAAGCCCTCCCCAGGTGTGCCTGGTTTGAGGTCAATATAAACAGCACTCCAGGCAGCAATAGCCCCTGCAGCTGTGCCTGGCTCCATATTCTCTGCCCCGTCAGCAGTCTCGGGGCTGTGCTGGTGGGAGGGTGTGAGGGTCCACGGCTTTGTTGGTGGCCCGGTGTGAGTGGGGCTCTGCTGGACTTTCTGCAGGAGTTGCCAGGCTGCCACCTGTAAAGAAGAGGATGTGTCACCCATAACTTCCACTGGAATTTCTCTCCGGGCTGAGGAAGGAAAAAAAGGAGTGGGGGCCGGGACAGGAGGGGTATCTCAGGCAGGGAAATGGAAAGCTTCCAGAAGAGCGCCCGGGGCCAGGACCATCCTGGCTGGCCTGCAGGCAGCAAGTTGGCCTGCGTGCTGTCGCTGGTGTGGCTCCACGGCCCTTCCTCTAGGCTTTCAAGCCCTTGTACATATTCAGGTGTTTTACCTGGGAAGGGTGGGAACAGTTCAGCAGCAGCTGGCCTGGGGCTCAGCTCACGTTTACTCACAGAGGCCTCGGCATGGTCCCCCAGCTTTGCAGTGAGGACGCTCCTTGCATGGGGGGACCGGGCTGTTGGTTGTATGGAAGATGATTCCCCACCACTGACCAATTTCAGAATTGTTTACTGCTGGAACAAGTGCCTTGGTAGTGTTTTCCTCTGTATAACTGTTTGGTTTAGGTTTTTTTTTTCTTTCTTGGTTCAAGTTAGATTTTATTCCTCGTTTATGTATTTATAGATATAAGCATGGGAATAATTCATTCATATAAATACATCTGTGTGAATGGAAGAACTTTCTTCTGTTTTATTTTTAAAAATTTTGAAATTTAATTTTATTTATTTCTTTATACAGCAGGTTACTATTAGTTATATATTTTATGCATATACATGTATACAAGTCCATCCCAATCTCCCAACTCATCCCACCACCACCACCCCATGGCTTCCCCCACTTGGTGTCCATACGTTTGTTCTCTACCTCTGTGTCTCTATTTCTGTCCTGCATACCAGTTCATCTGTACCATTTTTCTAGGTTCCACATATATGCATTAATATACAATATTTGTTTTTCTCTTTCTGACTTACTTCACTCTGTATGACAGTCTCTAGATCCATCGACTTCTCTACAAATGACCCAGTTTCATTCCTTTTATGGCTGAGCAATATTCCATTTTATATATGTACCACATCTTTATCCATTCGTCTTTCTGTGGGCATTTAGGTTGCTTCCATTACCTGGCTATTGTAAATTGTGCTGCAATGAACATTGTGGTGAATGTGTCTTTTTGATTTATGGTTTTCTCTGGGTATATGCCCAAAAGTGGGATTGCAGGCTCCTATGGTAATTCTCTTTTTAGTTATTTAAAGGAACATCCATACTGTTCTCCATAGTGAGTGTATCAATTTACCTTCCCACCAATAGTGGAAGAGGGTTCCTTTTGTCCACACCATCCCCGGAATTTGTTGTTTGTAGATTTGCTGATGATGCCGATTCTAACAGGTGTGAGGTCATACCTCATTGTCGTTTGGATTTGCATTTCTCTAATAATTAGTGATGTTGAGCAGCTTTTCATGTGCGTCTTGGCCATCTCTGTGACTTCTTTAAAGAAACGTCTATATAGATCTTCTGCCCATTTTTGTACTGGGTTGCTTGTTATATTAATATTAAGCTGAGTGAGCTGTTTATATATATTGGAGATTAAACCTTTGTCCATTGATTCGTTTGCGAACGTTTTCGCCCATTCTGAGGCTTGCCTTTTTCCATTCCCGATTTTTTAACCAAAAAAGAAAGAAAGCAAAAGAAGCAGAACACTAATGTGCGTGAAATATGCCCCTTGAAACAGTCGTTTTGAAATATGGACGTCTTTTGAATTTTTTGGTCGGTATATGACCCCAGGATTTGTTTTCAGGGCAGGTGTCATTTACAGGCCTGCAACGATTTTGAATATCCACTGACCATTAGCGCTGGGATTAAAGCTGCTGTTGTGTGAAACGGCCACAAGGTGGCAGCAGTTCTCGCTTACCAAATCTGGTTACTAGGGCCACAGAGCCTCAATGGACGTCCTGTTCTAGATTGGAATTTAGAATGGAATGTGCCAGGAGAAAGCCCCTCAAGTTTGTCTCACTACTTCTTGTTCGTGTTTTTAATTTAATTTTTTATTTTTTATTACAGCAAGTTTGATGACAACGTTTGGCTTGTTGTAGGTGTGCAAGATGTGGTTCTTTTACACATATACATAGGTCTGTTCTTCCTGGGACCCTTTTCCCATGTACGTTATGACAGAATGTTGAGTAGTCTTCTCTTGGTATTCCGTAGGTCTTTGGTGATTATATATTTCACCTGTGTTTGTATATGTCTGTTAACCCCGATATCCTAATGAATCCAATCCTCACACCTTTCCATTGGTGAACCATAAGTTTGTTTAATGAATCTGTGACTGCCCTTCTCCGTGGAAATATCCGCCCTGGTATCAATTTTTAGGTAACACCTATAAGTGATATCCTACGATATGTGTCTTTCACTTTCTGACTTACTACAAGTCACGTGATTACCTCTAGACTCATCTACGGTGCTGCAAATGGCATTGTGTCCTTTTTTCCCTTGGCTAATATTCTGTCTTAGCGAGGTCCATTTTCTGCAGTGTGATTCCCTGAGGGCTGAGGATTAGCTGACCTGGGCAGCCTGACCCTGCCGGCAAGGCCTCCCCAGGTGTGCCTGGTTTGAGGTCAATATAAACAGCACTCCAGGCAGCAATAGCCCCTGCAGCTGTGCCTGGCTCCATATTCTCTGCCCCGTCAGCAGTCTCGGGGCTGTGCTGGTGGGAGGGTGTGAGGGTCCACGGCTTTGTTGGTGGCCCGGTGTGAGTGGGGCTCTGCTGGACTTTCTGCAGGAGTTGCCAGGCTGCCACCTGTAAAGAAGAGGATGTGTCACCCATAACTTCCACTGGAATTTCTCTCCGGGCTGAGGAAGGAAAAAAAGGAGTGGGGGCCGGGACAGGAGGGGTATCTCAGGCAGGGAAATGGAAAGCTTCCAGAAGAGCGCCCGGGGCCAGGACCATCCTGGCTGGCCTGCAGGCAGCAAGTTGGCCTGCGTGCTGTCGCTGGTGTGGCTCCACGGCCCTTCCTCTAGGCTTTCAAGCCCTTGTACATATTCAGGTGTTTTACCTGGGAAGGGTGGGAACAGTTCAGCAGCAGCTGGCCTGGGGCTCAGCTCACGTTTACTCACAGAGGCCTCGGCATGGTCCCCCAGCTTTGCAGTGAGGACGCTCCTTGCATGGGGGGACCGGGCTGTTGGTTGTATGGAAGATGATTCCCCACCACTGACCAATTTCAGAATTGTTTACTGCTGGAACAAGTGCCTTGGTAGTGTTTTCCTCTGTATAACTGTTTGGTTTAGGTTTTTTTTTTCTTTCTTGGTTCAAGTTAGATTTTATTCCTCGTTTATGTATTTATAGATATAAGCATGGGAATAATTCATTCATATAAATACATCTGTGTGAATGGAAGAACTTTCTTCTGTTTTATTTTTAAAAATTTTGAAATTTAATTTTATTTATTTCTTTATACAGCAGGTTACTATTAGTTATATATTTTATGCATATACATGTATACAGGTCCATCCCAATCTCCCAACTCATCCCACCACCACCACCCCATGGCTTCCCCCACTTGGTGTCCATACGTTTGTTCTCTACCTCTGTGTCTCTATTTCTGTCCTGCATACCAGTTCATCTGTACCATTTTTCTAGGTTCCACATATATGCATTAATATACAATATTTGTTTTTCTCTTTCTGACTTAGTTCACTCTGTAAGACAGTCTCTAGATCCATCGACTTCTCTACAAATGACCCAGTTTCATTCCTTTTATGGCTGAGCAATATTCCATTTTATATATGTACCACATCTTTATCCATTCGTCTTTCTGTGGGCATTTAGGTTGCTTCCATTACCTGGCTATTGTAAATTGTGCTGCAATGAACATTGTGGTGAATGTGTCTTTTTGATTTATGGTTTTCTCTGGGTATATGCCCAAAAGTGGGATTGCAGGCTCCTATGGTAATTCTCTTTTTAGTTATTTAAAGGAACCTCCATACTGTTCTCCATAGTGAGTGTATCAATTTACCTTCCCACCAATAGTGGAAGAGGGTTCCTTTTGTCCACACCATCCCCGGAATTTGTTGTTTGTAGATTTGCTGATGATGCCGATTCTAACAGGTGTGAGGTCATACCTCATTGCCGTTTGGATTTGCATTTCTCTAATAATTAGTGATGTTGAGCAGCTTTTCATGTGCGTCTTGGCCATCTCTGTGACTTCTTTAAAGAAACGTCTATATAGATCTTCTGCCCATTTTTGTACTGGGTTGTTTGTTTTATTAATATTAAGCTGCGTGAGCTGTTTATACATATATTGGAGATTAAACCTTTGTCCATTGATTCGTTTGCGAACGTTTTCGCCCATTCTGAGGCTTGCCTTTTTCCATTCCCGTTTTTTTAACCAAAAAAGAAAGAAAGCAAAAGAAGCAGAACACTAATGTGCGTGAAATATGCCTCTTGAAACAGTCGTTTTGAAATATGGACGTCTTTTGAATTTTTTGGTCGGTATATGACCCCAGGATTTGTTTTCAGGGCAGGTGTCATTTACAGGCCTGCAACGATTTTGAATATCCACTGACCATTAGCGCTGGGATTAAAGCTGCTGTTGTGTGAAACGGCCACAAGGTGGCAGCAGTTCTCGCTTACCAAATCTGGTTACTAGGGCCACAGAGCCTCAATGGAAGTCCTGTTCTAGATTGGAATTTAGAATGGAATGTGCCAGGAGAAAGCCCCTCAAGTTTGTCTCACTACTTCTTGTTCGTGTTTTTAATTTAATTTTTTATTTTTTATTACAGCAAGTTTGATGACAACGTTTGGCTTGTTGTAGGTGTGCAAGATGTGGTTCTTTTACACATATACATAGGTCTGTTCTTCCTGGGACCCTTTTCCCATGTACGTTATGACAGAATGTTGAGTAGTCTTCTCTTGGTATTCCGTAGGTCTTTGGTGATTATATATTTCACCTGTGTTTGTATATGTCTGTTAACCCCGATATCCTAATGAATCCAATCCTCACACCTTTCCATTGGTGAACCATAAGTTTGTTTAATGAATCTGTGATTGCCCTTCTCCGTGGAAATATCCGCCCTGGTATCAATTTTTAGGTAACACCTATAAGTGATATCCTACGATATGTGTCTTTCACTTTCTGACTTACTACAAGTCACGTGATTACCTCTAGACTCATCTACGGTGCTGCAAATGGCATTGTGTCCTTTTTTCCCTTGGCTAATATTCTGTCTTAGCGAGGTCCTTTTTCTGCAATGTGATTCCCTGAGGGCTGAGGATTAGCTGACCTGGGCAGCCTGACCCTGCCGGCAAGCCCTCCCCAGGTGTGCCTGGTTTGAGGTCAATATAAACAGCACTCCAGGCAGCAATAGCCCCTGCAGCTGTGCCTGACACCATACTCTCTGCCCCATCAGCAGTCTCGGGGCTGTGCTGGTGGGAGGGTGTGAGGGTCCACGGCTTTGTTGGTGGCCCGGTGTGAGTGGGGCTCTGCTGGACTTTCTGCAGGAGTTGCCAGGCTGCCACCTGTAAAGAAGAGGATGTGTCACCCATAATTTCCACTGGAATTTCTCTCCGGGCTGAGGAAGGAAAAAAAGGAGTGGGGGCCAGGATAGGAGGGGTATCTCAGGCAGGGAAATGGAAAGCTTCCAGAAGAGCGCCCGGGGCCAGGACCATCCTGGCTGGTCTGCAGGCAGCAAGTTGGCCTGCATGCTGTCGCTGGTGTGGCTCCACGGCCCTTCCTCTAGGCTTTCAAGCACTTGTACATATTCAGGAGTTTTACCTGGGAAGGGTGGGAACAGTTCAGTAGCAGCTGGCCTGGGGCTCAGCTCACGTTTACTCACAGAGGCCACGGCATGGTCCCCCAGCTATGCAGTGAGGACGCTCCTTGCATGAGGGGACGGGGCTGTTGGTTGTATGGAAGATGATTCCCCACCACTGACCAATTTCAGAATTGTTTACTGCTGGAACAAGCGCCTTGGTAGTGTTTTCCTCTGTATAACTGTTTTGTTTAGGTTTTTTTTTTCTTTCTTCTTTCAAGTTAGATTTTATTCCTCTTTTATGCATTTATAGATATAAGCATGGGAATAATTCATTCATATAAATACATCTGTGTGAATGGAAGAACTTTCTTCTGTTTTATTTTTAAAAATTTTGAAATTTAATTTTATTTATTTCTTTATACAGCAGGTTACTACTAGTTATATATTTTATGCATATACATGTATACAGGTCCATCCCAATCTCCCAACTCATCCCACCACCACCACCCCATGGCTTCCCCCACTTGGTGTCCATACGTTTGTTCTCTACCTCTGTGTCTCTATTTCTGTCCTGCATACCAGTTCATCTGTACCATTTTTCTAAGTTCCACATATATGCATTAATATGCAATATTTGTTTTCCTCTTTCTGACTTACTTCACTCTGTATGACAGTCTCTAGATCCATCGACTTCTCTACAAATGACCCAGTTTCATTCCTTTTTATGGCTGAGCAATATTCCATTTTATATATGTACCACATCTTTATCCATTCGTCTTTCTGTGGGCATTTAGGTTGCTTCCATTACCTGGCTATTGTAAATTGTGCTGCAATGAACATTGTGGTGAATGTGTCTTTTTGATTTATGGTTTTCTCTGGGTATATGCCCAAAAGTGGGATTGCAGGCTCCTATGGTAATTCTCTTTTTAGTTATTTAAAGGAACATCCATACTGTTCTCCATAGTGAGTGTATCAATTTACCTTCCCACCAATAGTGGAAGAGGGTTCCTTTTGTCCACACCATCCCCGGAATTTGTTGTTTGTAGATTTGCTGATGATGCCGATTCTAACAGGTGTGAGGTCATACCTCATTGTCGTTTGGATTTGCATTTCTCTAATAATTAGTGATGTTGAGCAGCTTTTCATGTGCGTCTTGGCCATCTCTGTGACTTCTTTAAAGAAACGTCTATATAGATCTTCTGCCCATTTTTGTACTGGGTTGCTTGTTATATTAATATTAAGCTGCGTGAGCTGTTTATATATATTGGAGATTAAACCTTTGTCCATTGATTCGTTTGCGAACGTTTTCGCCCATTCTGAGGCTTGCCTTTTTCCATTCCCGATTTTTTAACCAAAAAAGAAAGAAAGCAAAAGAAGCAGAACACTAATGTGCGTGAAATATGCCCCTTGAAACAGTCGTTTTGAAATATGGACGTCTTTTGAATTTTTTGGTCGGTATATGACCCCAGGATTTGTTTTCAGGGCAGGTGTCATTTACAGGCCTGCAACGATTTTGAATATCCACTGACCATTAGCGCTGGGATTAAAGCTGCTGTTGTGTGAAACGGCCACAAGGTGGCAGCAGTTCTCGCTTACCAAATCTGGTTACTAGGGCCACAGAGCCTCAATGGACGTCCTGTTCTAGATTGGAATTTAGAATGGAATGTGCCAGGAGAAAGCCCCTCAAGTTTGTCTCACTACTTCTTGTTCGTGTTTTTAATTTAATTTTTTATTTTTTATTACAGCAAGTTTGATGACAACGTTTGGCTTGTTGTAGGTGTGCAAGATGTGGTTCTTTTACACATATACATAGGTCTGTTCTTCCTGGGACCCTTTTCCCATGTACGTTATGACAGAATGTTGAGTAGTCTTCTCTTGGTATTCCGTAGGTCTTTGGTGATTATATATTTCACCTGTGTTTGTATATGTCTGTTAACCCCGATATCCTAATGAATCCAATCCTCACACCTTTCCATTGGTGAACCATAAGTTTGTTTAATGAATCTGTGATTGCCCTTCTCCGTGGAAATATCCGCCCTGGTATCAATTTTTAGGTAACACCTATAAGTGATATCCTACGATATGTGTCTTTCACTTTCTGACTTACTACAAGTCACGTGATTACCTCTAGACTCATCTACGGTGCTGAAAATGGCATTGTGTCCTTTTTTCCCTTGGCTAATATTCTGTCTTAGCGAGGTCCTTTTTCTGCAATGTGATTCCCTGAGGGCTGAGGATTAGCTGACCTGGGCAGCCTGACCCTGCCGGCAAGCCCTCCTCAGGTGTGCCTGGTTTGAGGTCAATATAAACAGCACTCCAGGCAGCAATAGCCCCTGCAGCTGTGCCTGACACCATACTCTCTGCCCCGTCAGCAGTCTCGGGGCTGTGCTGGTGGGAGGGTGTGAGGGTCCACGGCTTTGTTGGTGGCCCGGTGTGAGTGGGGCTCTGCTGGCCTTTCTGCAGGAGTTGCCAGGCTGCCACCTGTAAAGAAGAGGATGTGTCACCCATAATTTCCACTGGAATTTCTCTCCGGGCTGAGGAAGGAAAAAAAGGAGTGGGGGCCAGGATAGGAGGGGTATCTCAGGCAGGGAAATGGAAAGCTTCCAGAAGAGCGCCCGGGGCCAGGACCATCCTGGCTGGTCTGCAGGCAGAAAGTTGGCCTGCATGCTGTCGCTGGTGTGGCTCCACGGCCCTTCCTCTAGGCTTTCAAGCCCTTGTACATATTCAGGTGTTTTACCTTGGAAGGGTGGGAACAGTTCAGTAGCAGCTGGCCTGGGGCTCAGCTCACGTTTACTCACAGAGGCCTCGGCATGGTCCCCCAGCTTTGCAATGAGGACGCTCCTTGCATGGGGGGGCGGGGCTGCTGGCTGTATGGGAGATGATTCCCCACCTCTGCCCAATTTCAGAATTGTTTACCGTTGGAGCAAGTGCCTTGGTAGGGTTTTCCTCTGTAAAACTGTTTGGTTTAGGTTTTTTTTTTCTTTTTTCGTTCAAGTTAGATTTTATTCCTCTTTTATATATTTATAGATATAAGCATGGGAATAATTCATTCATATAAATACATCTGTGTGAATGGAAGAACTTTTTCCTGTTTTATATTTTAAAATTTTGAAATTTAATTTTGTTTATTTCTTTATATAGCAGGTTACTATTACTTATATATTTTATGCATATACATGTATACAGGTCCATCCCAATCTCCCAACTCATCCCACCACCACCACCCCATGGCTTCCCCCACTTGGTGTCCATACGTTTGTTCTCTACCTCTGTGTCTCTATTTCTGCCCTGCAAACCAGTTCATCTGTACCATTTTTCTAGGTTCCACCTATATGCATTAATATACAATATTTGTTTTTCTCTTTCTGACTTACTTCACTCTGTATGACAGTCTCTAGATCCATCGACTTCTACAAATGAACCAGTTTCATTCCTTTTTATGGCTGAGTAATATTCCATTTTATATATGTACCACATCTTTATCCATTCGTCTGTCTGTGGGCATTTAGGTTGCTTCCATTACCTGGCTATTGTAAATAGTGCTGCAATGAACACTGTGGTGAATGTGTCTTTTGGATTTATGGTTTTCTCTGGGTATATGCCCAGAAGTGGGATTGCTGGATCCTATGGTAATTCTCTTTTTAGTTTTTTAAAGGAAGCTCCATACTGTTCTCCATAGTGACTGTATCAATTTACCTTCCCACCAATAGTGGAAGAGGGTTCCTTTTGTCCACTCCCTCCCCAGAATTTGTTGTTTGTAGATTTTCTAATGATGCTGATTCTAAGAGGTGTGAGGTCATACCTCATTGTCGTTTGGATTTGCATTTCTCTAATAATTAGTGATGTTGAGCAGCTTTTCATGTGCGTCTTGGCCATCTCTGTGACTTCTTTAAAGAAACGTCTATATAGATCTTCTGCCCATTTTTGTACTGGGTTGTTTGTTTTATTAATATTAAGCTGCGTGAGCTGTTTATATATATATTGGAGATTAAACCTTTGTCCATTGATTCGTTTGCGAACGTTTTCGCCCATTCTGAGGCTTGCCTTTTTCCATCCCCGTTTTTTTAACCAAAAAAGAAAGAAAGCAAAAGAAGCAGAACACTAATGTGCGTGAAATATGCCTCTTGAAACAGTCGTTTTGAAATATGGACGTCTTTTGAATTTTTTGGTCGGTATATGACCCCAGGATTTGTTTTCAGGGCAGGTGTCATTTACAGGCCTGCAACGATTTTGAATATCCACTGACCATTAGCGCTGGGATTAAAGCTGCTGTTGTGTGAAACGGCCACAAGGTGGCAGCAGTTCTCGCTTACCAAATCTGGTTACTAGGGCCACAGAGCCTCAATGGAAGTCCTGTTCTAGATTGGAATTTAGAATGGAATGTGCCAGGAGAAAGCCCCTCAAGTTTGTCTCACTACTTCTTGTTCGTGTTTTTAATTTAATTTTTTATTTTTTATTACAGCAAGTTTGATGACAACGTTTGGCTTGTTGTAGGTGTGCAAGATGTGGTTCTTTTACACATATACATAGGTCTGTTCTTCCTGGGACCCTTTTCCCATGTACGTTATGACAGAATGTTGAGTAGTCTTCTCTTGGTATTCCGTAGGTCTTTGGTGATTATATATTTCACCTGTGTTTGTATATGTCTGTTAACCCCGATATCCTAATGAATCCAATCCTCACACCTTTCCATTGGTGAACCATAAGTTTGTTTAATGAATCTGTGATTGCCCTTCTCCGTGGAAATATCCGCCCTGGTATCAATTTTTAGGTAACACCTATAAGTGATATCCTACGATATGTGTCTTTCACTTTCTGACTTACTACAAGTCACGTGATTACCTCTAGACTCATCTACGGTGCTGCAAATGGCATTGTGTCCTTTTTTCCCTTGGCTAATATTCTGTCTTAGCGAGGTCCATTTTCTGCAGTGTGATTCCCTGAGGGCTGAGGATTAGCTGACCTGGGCAGCCTGACCCTGCCGGCAAGCCCTCCCCAGGTGTGCCTGGTTTGAGGTCAATATAAACAGCACTCCAGGCAGCAATAGCCCCTGCAGCTGTGCCTGACACCATACTCTCTGCCCCGTCAGCAGTCTCGGGGCTGTGCTGGTGGGAGGGTGTGAGGGTCCACGGCTTTGTTGGTGGCCCGGTGTGAGTGGGGCTCTGCTGGCCTTTCTGCAGGAGTTGCCAGGCTGCCACCTGTAAAGAAGAGGATGTGTCACCCATAATTTCCACTGGAATTTCTCTCCGGGCTGAGGAAGGAAAAAAAGGAGTGGGGGCCAGGATAGGAGGGGTATCTCAGGCAGGGAAATGGAAAGCTTCCAGAAGAGCGCCCGGGGCCAGGACCATCCTGGCTGGTCTGCAGGCAGAAAGTTGGCCTGCATGCTGTCGCTGGTGTGGCTCCACGGCCCTTCCTCTAGGCTTTCAAGCCCTTGTACATATTCAGGTGTTTTACCTTGGAAGGGTGGGAACAGTTCAGTAGCAGCTGGCCTGGGGCTCAGCTCACGTTTACTCACAGAGGCCTCGGCATGGTCCCCCAGCTTTGCAATGAGGACGCTCCTTGCATGGGGGGGCGGGGCTGCTGGCTGTATGGGAGATGATTCCCCACCTCTGCCCAATTTCAGAATTGTTTACCGTTGGAGCAAGTGCCTTGGTAGGGTTTTCCTCTGTATAACTGTTTGGTTTAGGTTTTTTTTTTCTTTTTTCGTTCAAGTTAGATTTTATTCCTCTTTTATATATTTATAGATATAAGCATGGGAATAATTCATTCATATAAATACATCTGTGTGAATGGAAGAACTTTTTCCTGTTTTATATTTTAAAATTTTGAAATTTAATTTTGTTTATTTCTTTATATAGCAGGTTACTATTACTTATATATTTTATGCATATACATGTATACAGGTCCATCCCAATCTCCCAACTCATCCCACCACCACCACCCCATGGCTTCCCCCACTTGGTGTCCATACGTTTGTTCTCTACCTCTGTGTCTCTATTTCTGCCCTGCAAACCAGTTCATCTGTACCATTTTTCTAGGTTCCACCTATATGCATTAATATACAATATTTGTTTTTCTCTTTCTGACTTAGTTCACTCTGTATGACAGTCTCTAGATCCATCGACTTCTACAAATGAACCAGTTTCATTCCTTTTTATGGCTGAGTAATATTCCATTTTATATATGTACCACATCTTTATCCATTCGTCTGTCTGTGGGCATTTAGGTTGCTTCCATTACCTGGCTATTGTAAATAGTGCTGCAATGAACATTGTGGTGAATGTGTCTTTTTGATTTATGGTTTTCTCTGGGTATATGCCCAGAAGTGGGATTGCTGGATCCTATGGTAATTCTCTTTTTAGTTTTTTAAAGGAAGCTCCATACTGTTCTCCATAGTGACTGTATCAATTTACCTTCCCACCAATAGTGGAAGAGGGTTCCTTTTGTCCACTCCCTCCCCAGAATTTGTTGTTTGTAGATTTTCTGATGACGCTGATTCTAAGAGGTGTGAGGTCATACCTCATTGTCATTTGGATTTGCATTTCTCTAATAATTAGTGATGTTGAACAGCTTTTCATGTGCGTCTTGGCCATCTCTGTGACTTCTTTGAAGAAACGTCTATTTAGATCTTCTGCCCATTTTTGTACTGGGTTGTTTGTTTTATTAATATTAAGCTGCGTGAGCTGTTTATATATATTGGAGATTAAACCTTTGTCCATTGATTCGTTTGCGAACGTTTTCGCCCATTCTGAGGGTTGCCTTTTTCCATCCCCGTTTTTTATCCAAAAAAGAAAGAAAGCAAAAGAAGCAGAACACTAATGTGCGTGAAATATGCCTCTTGAAACTGTCGTTTTGAAATATGGACGTCTTTTGAATTTTTTGGTCGATATATGACCCCAGGATTTGTTTTCAGGGCAGGTGTCATTTACAGGCCTGCAACGATTTTGAATATCCACTGACCATTAGCGCTGGGATTAAAGCTGCTGTGTGTGAAAAGGCCACAAGGTGGCAGCAGTTCTCGCCTACCAAATCTGGTTACTAGGGCCACAGAGTCTCAATGGAAGTCCTGTTCTAGATTGGAATTTAGAATGGAATGTGCCAGGAGAAAGCCCCTCAAGTTTGTCTCACTACTTCTTGTTCGTGTTTTTAATTTAATTTTTTATTTTTTATTACAGCAAGTTTGATGACAACGTTTGGCTTCTTGTAAGTGTGCAAGATGTGGTTCTTTTACACATATACATAGGTCTGTTCTTCCTGGGACCCTTTTCCCATGTACGTTATGACAGAATGTTGAGTAGTCTTCTCTTGGTATTCCGTAGGTCTTTGGTGATTATATATTTCACCTGTGTTTGTATATGTCTGTTAACCCCGATATCCTAATGAATCCAATCCTCACACCTTTCCATTGGTGAACCATAAGTTTGTTTAATGAATCTGTGATTGCCCTTCTCCGTGGAAATATCCGCCCTGGTATCAATTTTTAGGTAACACCTATAAGTGATATCCTACGATATGTGTCTTTCACTTTCTGACTTACTACAAGTCACGTGATTACCTCT
The DNA here is from genome assembly GCF_025265405.1 of Mesoplodon densirostris. Taxonomy (NCBI): domain Eukaryota; kingdom Metazoa; phylum Chordata; class Mammalia; order Artiodactyla; family Ziphiidae; genus Mesoplodon; species Mesoplodon densirostris. Next base: position 92,047,612 of record NC_082672.1, read on the forward strand.
AGACTCATCTACGGTGCTGCAAATGGCATTGTGTCCTTTTTTCCCTTGGCTAATATTCTGTCTTAGCGAGGTCCTTTTTCTGCAATGTGATTCCCTGAGGGCTGAGGATTAGCTGACCTGGGCAGCCTGACCCTGCCGGCAAGCCCTCCCCAGGTGTGCCTGGTTTGAGGTCAATATAAACAGCACTCCAGGCAGCAATAGCCCCTGCAGCTGTGCCTGACACCATACTCTCTGCCCCATCAGCAGTCTCGGGGCTGTGCTGGTGGGAGGGTGTGAGGGTCCACGGCTTTGTTGGTGGCCCGGTGTGAGTGGGGCTCTGCTGGACTTTCTGCAGGAGTTGCCAGGCTGCCACCTGTAAAGAAGAGGATGTGTCACCCATAATTTCCACTGGAATTTCTCTCCGGGCTGAGGAAGGAAAAAAAGGAGTGGGGGCCAGGATAGGAGGGGTATCTCAGGCAGGGAAATGGAAAGCTTCCAGAAGAGCGCCCGGGGCCAGGACCATCCTGGCTGGTCTGCAGGCAGCAAGTTGGCCTGCATGCTGTCGCTGGTGTGGCTCCACGGCCCTTCCTCTAGGCTTTCAAGCACTTGTACATATTCAGGAGTTTTACCTGGGAAGGGTGGGAACAGTTCAGTAGCAGCTGGCCTGGGGCTCAGCTCACGTTTACTCACAGAGGCCACGGCATGGTCCCCCAGCTATGCAGTGAGGACGCTCCTTGCATGCGGGGACGGGGCTGTTGGTTGTATGGAAGATGATTCCCCACCACTGACCAATTTCAGAATTGTTTACTGCTGGAACAAGCGCCTTGGTAGTGTTTTCCTCTGTATAACTGTTTTGTTTAGGTTTTTTTTTTCTTTCTTCTTTCAAGTTAGATTTTATTCCTCTTTTATGCATTTATAGATATAAGCATGGGAATAATTCATTCATATAAATACATCTGTGTGAATGGAAGAACTTTCTTCTGTTTTATTTTTAAAAATTTTGAAATTTAATTTTATTTATTTCTTTATACAGCAGGTTACTACTAGTTATATATTTTATGCATATACATGTATACAGGTCCATCCCAATCTCCCAACTCATCCCACCACCACCACCCCATGGCTTCCCCCACTTGGTGTCCATACGTTTGTTCTCTACCTCTGTGTCTCTATTTCTGTCCTGCATACCAGTTCATCTGTACCATTTTTCTAAGTTCCACATATATGCATTAATATGCAATATTTGTTTTCCTCTTTCTGACTTACTTCACTCTGTATGACAGTCTCTAGATCCATCGACTTCTCTACAAATGACCCAGTTTCATTCCTTTTTATGGCTGAGCAATATTCCATTTTATATATGTACCACATCTTTATCCATTCGTCTTTCTGTGGGCATTTAGGTTGCTTCCATTACCTGGCTATTGTAAATTGTGCTGCAATGAACATTGTGGTGAATGTGTCTTTTTGATTTATGGTTTTCTCTGGGTATATGCCCAAAAGTGGGATTGCAGGCTCCTATGGTAATTCTCTTTTTAGTTATTTAAAGGAACATCCATACTGTTCTCCATAGTGAGTGTATCAATTTACCTTCCCACCAATAGTGGAAGAGGGTTCCTTTTGTCCACACCATCCCCGGAATTTGTTGTTTGTAGATTTGCTGATGATGCCGATTCTAACAGGTGTGAGGTCATACCTCATTGTCGTTTGGATTTGCATTTCTCTAATAATTAGTGATGTTGAGCAGCTTTTCATGTGCGTCTTGGCCATCTCTGTGACTTCTTTAAAGAAACGTCTATATAGATCTTCTGCCCATTTTTGTACTGGGTTGCTTGTTATATTAATATTAAGCTGCGTGAGCTGTTTATATATATTGGAGATTAAACCTTTGTCCATTGATTCGTTTGCGAACGTTTTCGCCCATTCTGAGGCTTGCCTTTTTCCATTCCCGATTTTTTAACCAAAAAAGAAAGAAAGCAAAAGAAGCAGAACACTAATGTGCGTGAAATATGCCCCTTGAAACAGTCGTTTTGAAATATGGACGTCTTTTGAATTTTTTGGTCGGTATATGACCCCAGGATTTGTTTTCAGGGCAGGTGTCATTTACAGGCCTGCAACGATTTTGAATATCCACTGACCATTAGCGCTGGGATTAAAGCTGCTGTTGTGTGAAACGGCCACAAGGTGGCAGCAGTTCTCGCTTACCAAATCTGGTTACTAGGGCCACAGAGCCTCAATGGACGTCCTGTTCTAGATTGGAATTTAGAATGGAATGTGCCAGGAGAAAGCCCCTCAAGTTTGTCTCACTACTTCTTGTTCGTGTTTTTAATTTAATTTTTTATTTTTTATTACAGCAAGTTTGATGACAACGTTTGGCTTGTTGTAGGTGTGCAAGATGTGGTTCTTTTACACATATACATAGGTCTGTTCTTCCTGGGACCCTTTTCCCATGTACGTTATGACAGAATGTTGAGTAGTCTTCTCTTGGTATTCCGTAGGTCTTTGGTGATTATATATTTCACCTGTGTTTGTATATGTCTGTTAACCCCGATATCCTAATGAATCCAATCCTCACACCTTTCCATTGGTGAACCATAAGTTTGTTTAATGAATCTGTGATTGCCCTTCTCCGTGGAAATATCCGCCCTGGTATCAATTTTTAGGTAACACCTATAAGTGATATCCTACGATATGTGTCTTTCACTTTCTGACTTACTACAAGTCACGTGATTACCTCTAGACTCATCTACGGTGCTGCAAATGGCATTGTGTCCTTTTTTCCCTTGGCTAATATTCTGTCTTAGCGAGGTCCTTTTTCTGCAATGTGATTCCCTGAGGGCTGAGGATTAGCTGACCTGGGCAGCCTGACCCTGCCGGCAAGCCCTCCCCAGGTGTGCCTGGTTTGAGGTCAATATAAACAGCACTCCAGGCAGCAATAGCCCCTGCAGCTGTGCCTGACACCATACTCTCTGCCCCGTCAGCAGTCTCGGGGCTGTGCTGGTGGGAGGGTGTGAGGGTCCACGGCTTTGTTGGTGGCCCGGTGTGAGTGGGGCTCTGCTGGCCTTTCTGCAGGAGTTGCCAGGCTGCCACCTGTAAAGAAGAGGATGTGTCACCCATAATTTCCACTGGAATTTCTCTCCGGGCTGAGGAAGGAAAAAAAGGAGTGGGGGCCAGGATAGGAGGGGTATCTCAGGCAGGGAAATGGAAAGCTTCCAGAAGAGCGCCCGGGGCCAGGACCATCCTGGCTGGTCTGCAGGCAGAAAGTTGGCCTGCATGCTGTCGCTGGTGTGGCTCCACGGCCCTTCCTCTAGGCTTTCAAGCCCTTGTACATATTCAGGTGTTTTACCTTGGAAGGGTGGGAACAGTTCAGTAGCAGCTGGCCTGGGGCTCAGCTCACGTTTACTCACAGAGGCCTCGGCATGGTCCCCCAGCTTTGCAATGAGGACGCTCCTTGCATGGGGGGGCGGGGCTGCTGGCTGTATGGGAGATGATTCCCCACCTCTGCCCAATTTCAGAATTGTTTACCGTTGGAGCAAGTGCCTTGGTAGGGTTTTCCTCTGTAAAACTGTTTGGTTTAGGTTTTTATTTTCTTTTTTCGTTCAAGTTAGATTTTATTCCTCTTTTATATATTTATAGATATAAGCATGGGAATAATTCATTCATATAAATACATCTGTGTGAATGGAAGAACTTTTTCCTGTTTTATATTTTAAAATTTTGAAATTTAATTTTGTTTATTTCTTTATATAGCAGGTTACTATTACTTATATATTTTATGCATATACATGTATACAGGTCCATCCCAATCTCCCAACTCATCCCACCACCACCACCCCATGGCTTCCCCCACTTGGTGTCCATACGTTTGTTCTCTACCTCTGTGTCTCTATTTCTGCCCTGCAAACCAGTTCATCTGTACCATTTTTCTAGGTTCCACCTATATGCATTAATATACAATATTTGTTTTTCTCTTTCTGACTTACTTCACTCTGTATGACAGTCTCTAGATCCATCGACTTCTACAAATGAACCAGTTTCATTCCTTTTTATGGCTGAGTAATATTCCATTTTATATATGTACCACATCTTTATCCATTCGTCTGTCTGTGGGCATTTAGGTTGCTTCCATTACCTGGCTATTGTAAATAGTGCTGCAATGAACACTGTGGTGAATGTGTCTTTTGGATTTATGGTTTTCTCTGGGTATATGCCCAGAAGTGGGATTGCTGGATCCTATGGTAATTCTCTTTTTAGTTTTTTAAAGGAAGCTCCATACTGTTCTCCATAGTGACTGTATCAATTTACCTTCCCACCAATAGTGGAAGAGGGTTCCTTTTGTCCACTCCCTCCCCAGAATTTGTTGTTTGTAGATTTTCTAATGATGCTGATTCTAAGAGGTGTGAGGTCATACCTCATTGTCGTTTGGATTTGCATTTCTCTAATAATTAGTGATGTTGAGCAGCTTTTCATGTGCGTCTTGGCCATCTCTGTGACTTCTTTAAAGAAACGTCTATATAGATCTTCTGCCCATTTTTGTACTGGGTTGTTTGTTTTATTAATATTAAGCTGCGTGAGCTGTTTATATATATATTGGAGATTAAACCTTTGTCCATTGATTCGTTTGCGAACGTTTTCGCCCATTCTGAGGCTTGCCTTTTTCCATCCCCGTTTTTTTAACCAAAAAAGAAAGAAAGCAAAAGAAGCAGAACACTAATGTGCGTGAAATATGCCTCTTGAAACAGTCGTTTTGAAATATGGACGTCTTTTGAATTTTTTGGTCGGTATATGACCCCAGGATTTGTTTTCAGGGCAGGTGTCATTTACAGGCCTGCAACGATTTTGAATATCCACTGACCATTAGCGCTGGGATTAAAGCTGCTGTTGTGTGAAACGGCCACAAGGTGGCAGCAGTTCTCGCTTACCAAATCTGGTTACTAGGGCCACAGAGCCTCAATGGAAGTCCTGTTCTAGATTGGAATTTAGAATGGAATGTGCCAGGAGAAAGCCCCTCAAGTTTGTCTCACTACTTCTTGTTCGTGTTTTTAATTTAATTTTTTATTTTTTATTACAGCAAGTTTGATGACAACGTTTGGCTTGTTGTAGGTGTGCAAGATGTGGTTCTTTTACACATATACATAGGTCTGTTCTTCCTGGGACCCTTTTCCCATGTACGTTATGACAGAATGTTGAGTAGTCTTCTCTTGGTATTCCGTAGGTCTTTGGTGATTATATATTTCACCTGTGTTTGTATATGTCTGTTAACCCCGATATCCTAATGAATCCAATCCTCACACCTTTCCATTGGTGAACCATAAGTTTGTTTAATGAATCTGTGATTGCCCTTCTCCGTGGAAATATCCGCCCTGGTATCAATTTTTAGGTAACACCTATAAGTGATATCCTACGATATGTGTCTTTCACTTTCTGACTTACTACAAGTCACGTGATTACCTCTAGACTCATCTACGGTGCTGCAAATGGCATTGTGTCCTTTTTTCCCTTGGCTAATATTCTGTCTTAGCGAGGTCCTTTTTCTGCAATGTGATTCCCTGAGGGCTGAGGATTAGCTGACCTGGGCAGCCTGACCCTGCCGGCAAGCCCTCCCCAGGTGTGCCTGGTTTGAGGTCAATATAAACAGCACTCCAGGCAGCAATAGCCCCTGCAGCTGTGCCTGACACCATACTCTCTGCCCCGTCAGCAGTCTCGGGGCTGTGCTGGTGGGAGGGTGTGAGGGTCCACGGCTTTGTTGGTGGCCCGGTGTGAGTGGGGCTCTGCTGGCCTTTCTGCAGGAGTTGCCAGGCTGCCACCTGTAAAGAAGAGGATGTGTCACCCATAATTTCCACTGGAATTTCTCTCCGGGCTGAGGAAGGAAAAAAAGGAGTGGGGGCCAGGATAGGAGGGGTATCTCAGGCAGGGAAATGGAAAGCTTCCAGAAGAGCGCCCGGGGCCAGGACCATCCTGGCTGGTCTGCAGGCAGAAAGTTGGCCTGCATGCTGTCGCTGGTGTGGCTCCACGGCCCTTCCTCTAGGCTTTCAAGCCCTTGTACATATTCAGGTGTTTTACCTTGGAAGGGTGGGAACAGTTCAGTAGCAGCTGGCCTGGGGCTCAGCTCACGTTTACTCACAGAGGCCTCGGCATGGTCCCCCAGCTTTGCAATGAGGACGCTCCTTGCATGGGGGGGCGGGGCTGCTGGCTGTATGGGAGATGATTCCCCACCTCTGCCCAATTTCAGAATTGTTTACCGTTGGAGCAAGTGCCTTGGTAGGGTTTTCCTCTGTATAACTGTTTGGTTTAGGTTTTTTTTTTCTTTTTTCGTTCAAGTTAGATTTTATTCCTCTTTTATATATTTATAGATATAAGCATGGGAATAATTCATTCATATAAATACATCTGTGTGAATGGAAGAACTTTTTCCTGTTTTATATTTTAAAATTTTGAAATTTAATTTTGTTTATTTCTTTATATAGCAGGTTACTATTACTTATATATTTTATGCATATACATGTATACAGGTCCATCCCAATCTCCCAACTCATCCCACCACCACCACCCCATGGCTTCCCCCACTTGGTGTCCATACGTTTGTTCTCTACCTCTGTGTCTCTATTTCTGCCCTGCAAACCAGTTCATCTGTACCATTTTTCTAGGTTCCACCTATATGCATTAATATACAATATTTGTTTTTCTCTTTCTGACTTAGTTCACTCTGTATGACAGTCTCTAGATCCATCGACTTCTACAAATGAACCAGTTTCATTCCTTTTTATGGCTGAGTAATATTCCATTTTATATATGTACCACATCTTTATCCATTCGTCTGTCTGTGGGCATTTAGGTTGCTTCCATTACCTGGCTATTGTAAATAGTGCTGCAATGAACATTGTGGTGAATGTGTCTTTTTGATTTATGGTTTTCTCTGGGTATATGCCCAGAAGTGGGATTGCTGGATCCTATGGTAATTCTCTTTTTAGTTTTTTAAAGGAAGCTCCATACTGTTCTCCATAGTGACTGTATCAATTTACCTTCCCACCAATAGTGGAAGAGGGTTCCTTTTGTCCACTCCCTCCCCAGAATTTGTTGTTTGTAGATTTTCTGATGATGCTGATTCTAAGAGGTGTGAGGTCATACCTCATTGTCATTTGGATTTGCATTTCTCTAATAATTAGTGATGTTGAACAGCTTTTCATGTGCGTCTTGGCCATCTCTGTGACTTCTTTGAAGAAACGTCTATTTAGATCTTCTGCCCATTTTTGTACTGGGTTGTTTGTTTTATTAATATTAAGCTGCGTGAGCTGTTTATATATATTGGAGATTAAACCTTTGTCCATTGATTCGTTTGCGAACGTTTTCGCCCATTCTGAGGGTTGCCTTTTTCCATCCCCGTTTTTTATCCAAAAAAGAAAGAAAGCAAAAGAAGCAGAACACTAATGTGCGTGAAATATGCCTCTTGAAACTGTCGTTTTGAAATATGGACGTCTTTTGAATTTTTTGGTCGATATATGACCCCAGGATTTGTTTTCAGGGCAGGTGTCATTTACAGGCCTGCAACGATTTTGAATATCCACTGACCATTAGCGCTGGGATTAAAGCTGCTGTGTGTGAAAAGGCCACAAGGTGGCAGCAGTTCTCGCCTACCAAATCTGGTTACTAGGGCCACAGAGTCTCAATGGAAGTCCTGTTCTAGATTGGAATTTAGAATGGAATGTGCCAGGAGAAAGCCCCTCAAGTTTGTCTCACTACTTCTTGTTCGTGTTTTTAATTTAATTTTTTATTTTTTATTACAGCAAGTTTGATGACAACGTTTGGCTTCTTGTAAGTGTGCAAGATGTGGTTCTTTTACACATATACATAGGTCTGTTCTTCCTGGGACCCTTTTCCCATGTACGTTATGACAGAATGTTGAGTAGTCTTCTCTTGGTATTCCGTAGGTCTTTGGTGATTATATATTTCACCTGTGTTTGTATATGTCTGTTAACCCCGATATCCTAATGAATCCAATCCTCACACCTTTCCATTGGTGAACCATAAGTTTGTTTAATGAATCTGTGATTGCCCTTCTCCGTGGAAATATCCGCCCTGGTATCAATTTTTAGGTAACACCTATAAGTGATATCCTACGATATGTGTCTTTCACTTTCTGACTTACTACAAGTCACGTGATTACCTCTAGACTCATCTACGGTGCTGCAAATGGCATTGTGTCCTTTTTTCCCTTGGCTAATATTCTGTCTTAGCGAGGTCCTTTTTCTGCAATGTGATTCCCTGAGGGCTGAGGATTAGCTGACCTGGGCAGCCTGACCCTGCCGGCAAGCCCTCCCCAGGTGTGCCTGGTTTGAGGTCAATATAAACAGCACTCCAGGCAGCAATAGCCCCTGCAGCTGTGCCTGACTCCATACTCTCTGCCCCGTCAGCAGTCTCGGGGCTGTGCTGGTGGGAGGGTGTGAGGGTCCACGGCTTTGTTGGTGGCCCGGTGTGAGTGGGGCTCTGCTGGCCTTTCTGCAGGAGTTGCCAGGCTGCCACCTGTAAAGAAGAGGATGTGTCACCCATAATTTCCACTGGAATTTCTCTCCGGGCTGAGGAAGGAAAAAAAGGAGTGGGGGCCAGGATAGGAGGGGTATCTCAGGCAGGGAAATGGAAAGCTTCCAGAAGAGCGCCCGGGGCCAGGACCATCCTGGCTGACCTGCAGGCAGCAAGTTGGCCTGTGTGCTGTCGCTGGTGTGGCTCCACGGCCCTACCTCTAGGCTTTCAAGCCCTTGTACATATTCAGGTGTTTTACCTGGGAAGGGTGGGAACAGTTCAGTAGCAGCTGGCCTGGGGCTCAGCTCACGTTTACTCACAGAGGCCTCGGCATGGTCTCCCAGCTTTGCAATGAGGACGCTCCTTGCATGGGGGGGCAGGGCTGCTGGCTGTATGGGAGATGATTCCCCACCTCTGCCCAATTTCAGAATTGTTTACCGCTGGAGCAAGTGCCTTGGTAGGGTTTTCCTCTGTATAATTGTTTGGTTTAGGATTTTTTTTTCTTTTTTCGTTCAAGTTAGATTTTATTCCTCTTTTATATATTTATAGATATAAGCATGGGAATAATTCATTCATATAAATACATCTGTGTGAATGGAAGAACTTTCTTCTGTTTTATTTTTAAAAATTTTGAAATTTAATTTTATTTATTTCTTTATACAGCAGGTTACTATTAGTTATATATTTTATGCATATACATGTATACAGGTCCATCCCAATCTCCCAACTCATCCCACCACCACCACCCAATGGCTTCCCCCACTTGGTGTCCATACGTTTGTTCTCTACCTCTGTGTCTCTATTTCTGTCCTGCATACCAGTTCATCTGTACCATTTTTCTAGGTTCCACATATATGCATTAATATACAATATTTGTTTTTCTCTTTCTGACTTAGTTCACTCTGTATGACAGTCTCTAGATCCATCGACTTCTCTACAAATGACCCAGTTTCATTCCTTTTTATGGCTGAGTAATATTCCATTTTATATATGTACCACATCTTTATCCATTCGTCTTTCTGTGGGCATTTAGTTTGCTTCCATTACCTGGCTATTGTAAATAGTGCTGCAATGAACATTGTGGTGAATGTGTCTTTTTGATTTATGGTTTTCTCTGGGTATATGCCCAGAAGTGGGATTGCTGGATCCTATGGTAATTCTCTTTTTAGTTTTTTAAAGGAAGCTCCATACTGTTCTCCATAGTGACTGTATCAATTTACCTTCCCACCAATAGTGGAAGAGGGTTCCTTTTGTCCACTCCCTCCCCAGAATTTGTTGTTTGTAGATTTTCTAATGATGCTGATTCTAAGAGGTGTGAGGTCATACCTCATTGTCGTTTGGATTTGCATTTCTCTAATAATTAGTGATGTTGAGCAGCTTTTCATGTGCGTCTTGGCCATCTCTGTGACTTCTTTGAAGAAACGTCTATTTAGATCTTCTGCCCATTTTTGTACTGGGTTGTTTGTTTTATTAATATTAAGCTGCGTGAGCTGTTTATATATATTGGAGATTAAACCTTTGTCCATTGATTCGTTTGCGAACGTTTTCGCCCATTCTGAGGGTTGCCTTTTTCCATCCCCGTTTTTTATCCAAAAAAGAAAGAAAGCAAAAGAAGCAGAACACTAATGTGCGTGAAATATGCCTCTTGAAACTGTCGTTTTGAAATATGGACGTCTTTTGAATTTTTTGGTCGATATATGACCCCAGGATTTGTTTTCAGGGCAGGTGTCATTTACAGGCCTGCAACGATTTTGAATATCCACTGACCATTAGCGCTGGGATTAAAGCTGCTGTGTGTGAAAAGGCCACAAGGTGGCAGCAGTTCTCGCTTACCAAATCTGTTTACTAGGGCCACAGAGTCTCAATGGAAGTCCTGTTCTAGATTGGAATTTAGAATGGAATGTGCCAGGAGAAAGCCCCTCAAGTTTGTCTCACTACTTCTTGTTCGTGTTTTTAATTTAATTTTTTATTTTTTATTACAGCAAGTTTGATGACAACGTTTGGCTTCTTGTAAGTGTGCAAGATGTGGTTCTTTTACACATATACATAGGTCTGTTCTTCCTGGGACCCTTTTCCCATGTACGTTATGACAGAATGTTGAGTAGTCTTCTCTTGGTATTCCGTAGGTCTTTGGTGATTATATATTTCACCTGTGTTTGTATATGTCTGTTAACCCCGATATCCTAATGAATCCAATCCTCACACCTTTCCATTGGTGAACCATAAGTTTGTTTAATGAATCTGTGATTGCCCTTCTCCGTGGAAATATCCGCCCTGGTATCAATTTTTAGGTAACACCTATAAGTGATATCCTACGATATGTGTCTTTCACTTTCTGACTTACTACAAGTCACGTGATTACCTCTAGACTCATCTACGGTGCTGCAAATGGCATTGTGTCCTTTTTTCCCTTGGCTAATATTCTGTCTTAGCGAGGTCCTTTTTCTGCAATGTGATTCCCTGAGGGCTGAGGATTAGCTGACCTGGGCAGCCTGACCCTGCCGGCAAGCCCTCCCCAGGTGTGCCTGGTTTGAGGTCAATATAAACAGCACTCCAGGCAGCAATAGCCCCTGCAGCTGTGCCTGACTCCATACTCTCTGCCCCGTCAGCAGTCTCGGGGCTGTGCTGGTGGGAGGGTGTGAGGGTCCACGGCTTTGTTGGTGGCCCGGTGTGAGTGGGGCTCTGCTGGCCTTTCTGCAGGAGTTGCCAGGCTGCCACCTGTAAAGAAGAGGATGTGTCACCCATAATTTCCACTGGAATTTCTCTCCGGGCTGAGGAAGGAAAAAAAGGAGTGGGGGCCAGGATAGGAGGGGTATCTCAGGCAGGGAAATGGAAAGCTTCCAGAAGAGCGCCCGGGGCCAGGACCATCCTGGCTGACCTGCAGGCAGCAAGTTGGCCTGTGTGCTGTCGCTGGTGTGGCTCCACGGCCCTACCTCTAGGCTTTCAAGCCCTTGTACATATTCAGGTGTTTTACCTGGGAAGGGTGGGAACAGTTCAGTAGCAGCTGGCCTGGGGCTCAGCTCACGTTTACTCACAGAGGCCTCGGCATGGTCTCCCAGCTTTGCAATGAGGACGCTCCTTGCATGGGGGGGCAGGGCTGCTGGCTGTATGGGAGATGATTCCCCACCTCTGCCCAATTTCAGAATTGTTTACCGCTGGAGCAAGTGCCTTGGTAGGGTTTTCCTCTGTATAATTGTTTGGTTTAGGATTTTTTTTTCTTTTTTTGTTCAAGTTAGATTTTATTCCTCTTTTATATATTTATAGATATAAGCATGGGAATAATTCATTCATATAAATACATCTGTGTGAATGGAAGAACTTTCTTCTGTTTTATTTTTAAAAATTTTGAAATTTAATTTTATTTATTTCTTTATACAGCAGGTTACTATTAGTTATATATTTTATGCATATACATGTATACAGGTCCATCCCAATCTCCCAACTCATCCCACCACCACCACCCCATGGCTTCCCCCACTTGGTGTCCATACGTTTGTTCTCTACCTCTGTGTCTCTATTTCTGTCCTGCATACCAGTTCATCTGTACCATTTTTCTAGGTTCCACATATATGCATTAATATACAATATTTGTTTTTCTCTTTCTGACTTAGTTCACTCTGTATGACAGTCTCTAGATCCATCGACTTCTCTACAAATGACCCAGTTTCATTCCTTTTTATGGCTGAGTAATATTCCATTTTATATATGTACCACATCTTTATCCATTCGTCTTTCTGTGGGCATTTAGTTTGCTTCCATTACCTGGCTATTGTAAATAGTGCTGCAATGAACATTGTGGTGAATGTGTCTTTTTGATTTATGGTTTTCTCTGGGTATATGCCCAGAAGTGGGATTGCTGGATCCTATGGTAATTCTCTTTTTAGTTTTTTAAAGGAAGCTCCATACTGTTCTCCATAGTGACTGTATCAATTTACCTTCCCACCAATAGTGGAAGAGGGTTCCTTTTGTCCACTCCCTCCCCAGAATTTGTTGTTTGTAGATTTTCTAATGATGCTGATTCTAAGAGGTGTGAGGTCATACCTCATTGTCGTTTGGATTTGCATTTCTCTAATAATTAGTGATGTTGAGCAGCTTTTCATGTGCGTCTTGGCCATCTCTGTGACTTCTTTGAAGAAACGTCTATTTAGATCTTCTGCCCATTTTTCTACTGGGTTGTTTGTTTTATTAATATTAAGCTGCGTGAGCTGTTTATATATATTGGAGATTAAACCTTTGTCCATTGATTCGTTTGCGAATGTTTTCGCCCATTCTGAGGGTTGCCTTTTTCCATCCCCGTTTTTTTAACCAAAAAAGAAAGAAAGCAAAAGAAGCAGAACACTAATGTGCGTGAAATATGCCTCTTGAAACTGTCGTTTTGAAATATGGACGTCTTTTGAATTTTTTGGTCGATATATGACCCCAGGATTTGTTTTCAGGGCAGGTGTCATTTATAGGCCTGCAACTATTTTGAATATCCACTGACCATTAGCGCTGGGATTAAAGCTGCTCTTGTGTGAAACGGCCACAAGGTGGCAGCAGTTCTCGCTTACCATATCTGGTTACTAGGGTCACAGAGCCACAATGGAAGTCCTGTTCTAGATTGGAATTTAGAATGGAATGTGCCAGGAGAAAGCCCCTCAAGTTTGTCTCACTACTTCTTGTTCGTGTTTTTAATTTAATTTTTTATTTTTTATTACAGCAAGTTTGATGACAACGTTTGGCTTCTTGTAGGTGTGCAAGATGTGGTTCTTTTACACATATACATAGGTCTGTTCTTCCTGGGACCCTTTTCCCATGTACGTTATGACAGAATGTTGAGTAGTCTTCTCTTGGTATTCCGTAGGTCTTTGGTGATTATATATTTCACCTGTGTTTGTATATGTCTGTTAACCCCGATATCCTAATGAATCCAATCCTCACACCTTTCCATTGGTGAACCATAAGTTTGTTTAATGAATCTGTGATTTCCCTTCTCCGTGGAAATATCTGCCCTGGTATCAATTTTTAGGTAACACCTATAAGTGATATCCTACGATATGTGTCTTTCACTTTCTGACTTACTACAAGTCACGTGATTACCTCTAGACTCATCTACGGTGCTGCAAATGGCATTGTGTCCTTTTTTACATTGGCTAATATTTTGTCTTAGCGAGGTCCATTTTCTGCAGTGTGATTCCCTGAGGGCTGCGGATTAGCTGACCTGGGCAGCCTGACCCTGCCGGCAAGCCCTCCCCAGGTGTGCCTGGGTTGAGGTCAATATAAACTGCACTCCAGGCAGCAATAGCCCCTGCAGCTGTGCCTGACTCCATATTCTCTGCCCCGTCAGCAGTCTCGGGGCTGTGCTGGTGGGAGGGTGTGAGGGTCCACGGCTTTGTTTGTGGCCCGGTGTGAGTGGGGCTCTGCTGGACTTTCTGCAGGAGTTGCCAGGCTGCCACCTGTAAAGAAGAGGATGTGTCACCCATAACTTCCACTGGAATTTCTCTCCGGGCTGAGGAAGGAAAGAAAGGAGTTGCGGCCAGGACAGGAGGGGTATCTCAGGCAGGGAAATGGAAAGCTTCCAGAAGAGCGCCCGGGGCCAGGACCATCCTGGCTGGCCTGCAGGCAGCAAGTTGGCCTGCGTGCTGTCGCTGGTGTGGCTCCACGGCCCTACCTCTAGGCTTTCAAGCCCTTGTACATATTCAGGTGTTTTACCTGGGAAGGGTGGGAACAGTTCAGTAGCAGCTGGCCTGGGGCTCAGCTCACGTTTACTCACAGAGGCCACGGCATGGTCCCCCAGCTTTGCAGTGAGGACGCTCCTTGCATGCGGGGACGGGGCTGTTGGTTGTATGGAAGATGATTCCCCACCACTGACCAATTTCAGAATTGTTTACTGCTGGAACAAGCGCCTTGGTAGTGTTTTCCTCTGTATAACTGTTTGGTTTAGGTTTTTTTTTTCTTTCTTGTTTCAAGTTAGATTTTATTCCTCTTTTATGCATTTATAGATATAAGCATGGGAATAATTCATTCATATAAATACATCTGTGTGAATGGAAGAACTTTCTTCTGTTTTATTTTTAAAAATTTTGAAATTTAATTTTATTTATTTCTTTATACAGCAGGTTACTACTAGTTATATATTTTATGCATATACATGTATACAGGTCCATCCCAATCTCCCAACTTATCCCACCACCACCACCCCATGGCTTCCCCCACTTGGTGTCCATACGTTTGTTCTCTACCTCTGTGTCTCTATTTCTGTCCTGCATACCAGTTCATCTGTACCATTTTTCTAAGTTCCACATATATGCATTAATATACAATATTTGTTTTCCTCTTTCTGACTTACTTCACTCTGTATGACAGTCTCTAGATCCATCGACTTCTCTACAAATGACCCAGTTTCATTCCTTTTTATGGCTGAGCAATATTCCATTTTATATATGTACCACATCTTTATCCATTCGTCTTTCTGTGGGCATTTAGGTTGCTTCCATTACCTGGCTATTGTAAATTGTGCTGCAATGAACATTGTGGTGAATGTGTCTTTTTGATTTATGGTTTTCTCTGGGTATATGCCCAAAAGTGGGATTGCAGGCTCCTATGGTAATTCTCTTTTTAGTTATTTAAAGGAACATCCATACTGTTCTCCATAGTGAGTGTATCAATTTACCTTCCCACCAATAGTGGAAGAGGGTTCCTTTTGTCCACACCATCCCTGGAATTTGTTGTTTGTAGATTTGCTGATGATGCCGATTCTAACAGGTGTGAGGTCATACCTCATTGTCGTTTGGATTTGCATTTCTCTAATAATTAGTGATGTTGAGCAGCTTTTCATGTGCGTCTTGGCCATCTCTGTGACTTCTTTAAAGAAACGTCTATATAGATCTTCTGCCCATTTTTGTACTGGGTTGCTTGTTTTATTAATATTAAGCTGCGTGAGCTGTTTATATATATTGGAGATTAAACCTTTGTCCATTGATTCGTTTGCGAACGTTTTCGCCCATTCTGAGGGTTGCCTTTTTCCATTCCCGATTTGTTAACCAAAAAAGAAAGAAAGCAAAAGAAGCAGAACACTAATGTGCGTGAAATATGCCTCTTGAAACAGTCGTTTTGAAATATGGACGTCTTTTGAATTTTTTGGTCGGTATATGACCCCAGGATTTGTTTTCAGGGCAGGTGTCATTTACAGGCCTGCAACGATTTTGAATATCCACTGACCATTAGCGCTGGGATTATAGCTGCTGTTGTGTGAAACGGCCACAAGGTGGCAGCAGTTCTCGCTTACCAAATCTGGTTACTAGGGCCACAGAGCCTCAATGGACGTCCTGCTCTAGATTGGAATTTAGAATGGAATGTGCCAGGAGAAAGCCCCTCAAGTTTGTCTCACTACTTCTTGTTTGTGTTTTTAATTTAATTTTTTATTTTTTATTACAGCAAGTTTGATGACAACGTTTGGCTTGTTGTAGGTGTGCAAGATGTGGTTCTTTTACACATATACATAGGTCTGTTCTTCCTGGGACCCTTTTCCCATGTACGTTATGACAGAATGTTGAGTAGTCTTCTCTTGGTATTCCGTAGGTCTTTGGTGATTATATATTTCACCTGTGTTTGTATATGTCTGTTAACCCCGATATCCTAATGAATCCAATCCTCACACCTTTCCATTGGTGAACCATAAGTTTGTTTAATGAATCTGTGATTGCCCTTCTCCGTGGAAATATCCGCCCTGGTATCAATTTTTAGGTAACACCTATAAGTGATATCCTACGATATGTGTCTTTCACTTTCTGACTTACTACAAGTCACGTGATTACCTCTAGACTCATCTATGGTGCTGCAAATGGCATTGTGTCCTTTTTTACATTGGCTAATATTTTGTCTTAGCGAGGTCCACTTTCTGCAGTGTGATTCCCTGAGGGCTGAGGATTAGCTGACCTGGGCAGCCTGACCCTGCCGGCAAGCCCTCCCCAGGTGTGCCTGGTTTGAGGTCAATATAAACAGCACTCCAGGCAGCAATAGCCCCTGCAGCTGTGCCTGACTCCATACTCTCTGCCCCGTCAGCAGTCTCGGGGCTGTGCTGGTGGGAGGGTGTGAGGGTCCACGGCTTTGTTGGTGGCCCGGTGTGAGTGGGGCTCTGCTGGCCTTTCTGCAGGAGTTGCCAGGCTGCCACCTGTAAAGAAGAGGATGTGTCACCCATAATTTCCACTGGAATTTCTCTCCGGGCTGAGGAAGGAAAAAAAGGAGTGGGGGCCAGGATAGGAGGGGTATCTCAGGCAGGGAAATGGAAAGCTTCCAGAAGAGCGCCCGGGGCCAGGACCATCCTGGCTGACCTGCAGGCAGCAAGTTGGCCTGTGTGCTGTCGCTGGTGTGGCTCCACGGCCCTACCTCTAGGCTTTCAAGCCCTTGTACATATTCAGGTGTTTTACCTGGGAAGGGTGGGAACAGTTCAGTAGCAGCTGGCCTGGGGCTCAGCTCACGTTTACTCACAGAGACCTCGGCATGGTCTCGCAGCTTTGCAATGAGGACGCTCCTTGCATGGGGGGGGCAGGGCTGCTGGCTGTATGGGAGATGATTCCCCACCTCTGCCCAATTTCAGAATTGTTTACTGCTTGAGCAAGTGCCTTGGTAGGGTTTTCCTGTGTATAACTGTTTGGTTTAGGATTTTTTTTTCTTTTTTCGTTCAAGTTAGATTTTATTCCTCTTTTATATATTTATAGATATAAGCATGGGAATAATTCATTCATATAAATACATCTGTGTGAATGGAAGAACTTTTTCCTGTTTTTTTTTTTTTAATTTTGAAATTTAATTTTATTTCTTTATACAGCAGGTTACTATTAGTTATCTATTTTATGCATATACATGTATACAGGTCCATCCCAATCTCCCAACTCATCCCACCACCACCACCCCATGGCTTCCCCCACTTGGTGTCCATACGTTTGTTCTCTACCTCTGTGTCTCTATTTCTGCCCTGCAAACCAGTTCATCTGTACCATTTTTCTAGGTTCCACCTATATGCATTGATATACAATATTTGTTTTTCTCTTTCTGACTTACTTCACTCTGTATGACAGTCTCTAGATCCATCGACTTCTACAAATGAACCAGTTTCATTCCTATTTATGGCTGAGTAATATTCCATTTTATATATGTACCACATCTTTATCCATTCGTCTGTCTGTGGGCATTTAGGTTGCTTCCATTACCTGGCTATTGTAAATAGTGCTGCAATGAACATTGTGGTGAATGTGTCTTTTTGATTTATGGTTTTCTCTGGGTATATGCCCAGAAGTGGGATTGCTGGATCCTATGGTAATTCTCTTTTTAGTTTTTTAAAGGAAGCTCCATACTGTTCTCCATAGTGACTGAATCAATTTACCTTCCCACCAATAGTGGAAGAGGGTTCCTTTTGTCCACTCCCTCCCCAGAATTTGTTGTTTGTAGATTTTCTAATGATGCTGATTCTAAGAGGTGTGAGGTCATACCTCATTGTCGTTTGGATTTGCATTTCTCTAATAATTAGTGATGTTGAGCAGCTTTTCATGTGCGTCTTGGCCATCTCTGTGACTTCTTTGAAGAAACGTCTATTTAGATCTTCTGCCCATTTTTGTACTGGGTTGTTTGTTTTATTAATATTAAGCTGCGTGAGCTGTGTATATATATATTGGAGATTAAACCTTTGTCCATTGATTCGTTTGCGAATGTTTTCGCCCATTCTGAGGGTTGCCTTTTTCCATCCCCGTTTTTTTAACCAAAAAAGAAAGAAAGCAAAAGAAGCAGAACACTAATGTGCGTGAAATATGCCTCTTGAAACTGTCGTTTTGAAATATGGACGTCTTTTGAATTTTTTGGTCGATATATGACCCCAGGATTTGTTTTCAGGGCAGGTGTCATTTATAGGCCTGCAACTATTTTGAATATCCACTGACCATTAGCGCTGGGATTAAAGCTGCTCTTGTGTGAAACGGCCACAAGGTGGCAGCAGTTCTCGCTTACCATATCTCGTTACTAGGGCCAAAGAGCCACAATGGAAGTCCTGTTCTAGATTGGAATTTAGAATGGAATGTGCCAGGAGAAAGCCCCTCAAGTTTGTCTCACTACTTCTTGTTCGTGTTTTTAATTTAATTTTTTATTTTTTATTACAGCAAGTTTGATGACAACGTTTGGCTTCTTGTAGGTGTGCAAGATGTGGTTCTTTTACACATATACATAGGTCTGTTCTTCCTGGGACCCTTTTCCCATGTACGTTATGACAGAATGTTGAGTAGTCTTCTCTTGGTATTCCGTAGGTCTTTGGTGATTATATATTTCACCTGTGTTTGTATATGTCTGTTAACCCCGATATCCTAATGAATCCAATCCTCACACCTTTCCATTGGTGAACCATAAGTTTGTTTAATGAATCTGTGATTGCCCTTCTCCGTGGAAATATCTGCCCTGGTATCAATTTTTAGGTAACACCTATAAGTGATATCCTACGATATGTGTCTTTCACTTTCTGACTTACTACAAGTCACGTGATTACCTCTAGACTCATCTATGGTGCTGCAAATGGCATTGTTTCCTTTTTTACATTGGCTAATATTTTGTCTTAGCGAGGTCCATTTTCTGCAGTGTGATTCCCTGAGGGCTGAGGATTAGCTGACCTGGGCAGCCTGACCCTGCCGGCAAGCCCTCCCCAGGTGTGCCTGGTTTGAGGTCAATATAAACAGCACTCCAGGCAGCAATAGCCCCTGCAGCTGTGCCTGACACCATACTCTCTGCCCCGTCAGCAGTCTCGGGGCTGTGCTGGTGGGAGGGTGTGAGGGTCCACGGCTTTGTTGGTGGCCCGGTGTGAGTGGGGCTCTGCTGGACTTTCTGCAGGAGTTGCCAGGCTGCCACCTGTAAAGAAGAGGATGTGTCACCCATAATTTCCACTGGAATTTCTCTCCGGGCTGAGGAAGGAAAAAAAGGAGTGGGGGCCAGGATAGGAGGGGTATCTCAGGCAGGGAAATGGAAAGCTTCCAGAAGAGCGCCCGGGGCCAGGACCATCCTGGCTGGTCTGCAGGCAGCAAGTTGGCCTGCATGCTGTCGCTGGTGTGCCTCCACGGCCCTTCCTCTAGGCTTTCAAGCCCTTGTACATATTCAGGTGTTTTACCTGGGAAGGGTGGGAACAGTTCAGTAGCAGCTGGCCTGGGGCTCAGCTCACGTTTACTCACAGAGGCCTCGGCATGGTCTCGCAGCTTTGCAATGAGGACGCTCCTTGCATGGGGGGGCAGGGCTGCTGGCTGTATGGGAGATGATTCCCCACCTCTGCCCAATTTCAGAATTGTTTACCGCTGGAGCAAGTGCCTTGGTAGGGTTTTCCTGTGTATAACTGTTTGGTTTAGGATTTTTTTTCTTTTTTCGTTCAAGTTAGATTTTATTCCTCTTTTATATATTTATAGATATAAGCATGGGAATAATTCATTCATATAAATACATCTGTGTGAATGGAAGAACTTTTTCCTATTTTATTTTTAAAAAATTTGAAATTTAATTTTGTTCATTTCTTTATACAGCAGGTTACTATTAGTTATATATTTTATGCATATACATGTATACAGGTCCATCCCAATCTCCCAACTCATCCCACCACCACCACCCCATGGCTTCCCCCACTTGGTGTCCATACGTTTGTTCTCTACCTCTGTGTCTCTATTTCTGTCCTGCATACCAGTTCATCTGTACCATTTTTCTAAGTTCCACATATATGCATTAATATACAATATTTGTTTTCCTCTTTCTGACTTACTTCACTCTGTATGACAGTCTCTAGATCCATCGACTTCTCTACAAATGACCCAGTTTCATTCCTTTTTATGGCTGAGCAATATTCCATTTTATATATGTACCACATCTTTATCCATTCGTCTTTCTGTGGGCATTTAGGTTGCTTCCATTACCTGGCTATTGTAAATTGTGCTGCAATGAACATTGTGGTGAATGTGTCTTTTTGATTTATGGTTTTCTCTGGGTATATGCCCAAAAGTGGGATTGCAGGCTCCTATGGTAATTCTCTTTTTAGTTATTTAAAGGAACATCCATACTGTTCTCCATAGTGAGTGTATCAATTTACCTTCCCACCAATAGTGGAAGAGGGTTCCTTTTGTCCACACCATCCCCGGAATTTGTTGTTTGTAGATTTGCTGATGATGCCGATTCTAACAGGTGTGAGGTCATACCTCATTGTCGTTTGGATTTGCATTTCTCTAATAATTAGTGATGTTGAGCAGCTTTTCATGTGCGTCTTGGCCATCTCTGTGACTTCTTTAAAGAAACGTCTATATAGATCTTCTGCCCATTTTTGTACTGGGTTGCTTGTTATATTAATATTAAGCTGCGTGTGCTGTTTATATATATTGGAGATTAAACCTTTGTCCATTGATTCGTTTGCGAACGTTTTCGCCCATTCTGAGGCTTGCCTTTTTCCATTCCCGATTTTTTAACAAAAAAAGAAAGAAAGCAAAAGAAGCAGAACACTAATGTGCGTGAAATATGCCCCTTGAAACAGTCGTTTTGAAATATGGACGTCTTTTGAATTTTTTGGTCGGTATATGACCCCAGGATTTGTTTTCAGGGCAGGTGTCATTTACAGGCCTGCAACGATTTTGAATATCCACTGACCATTAGCGCTGGGATTAAAGCTGCTGTTGTGTGAAACGGCCACAAGGTGGCAGCAGTTCTCGCTTACCAAATCTGGTTACTAGGGCCACAGAGCCTCAATGGACGTCCTGTTCTAGATTGGAATTTAGAATGGAATGTGCCAGGAGAAAGCCCCTCAAGTTTGTCTCACTACTTCTTGTTCGTGTTTTTAATTTAATTTTTTATTTTTTATTACAGCAAGTTTGATGACAACGTTTGGCTTGTTGTAGGTGTGCAAGATGTGGTTCTTTTACACATATACATAGGTCTGTTCTTCCTGGGACCCTTTTCCCATGTACGTTATGACAGAATGTTGAGTAGTCTTCTCTTGGTATTCCGTAGGTCTTTGGTGATTATATATTTCACCTGTGTTTGTATATGTCTGTTAACCCCGATATCCTAATGAATCCAATCCTCACACCTTTCCATTGGTGAACCATAAGTTTGTTTAATGAATCTGTGATTGCCCTTCTCCGTGGAAATATCCGCCCTGGTATCAATTTTTAGGTAACACCTATAAGTGATATCCTACGATATGTGTCTTTCACTTTCTGACTTACTACAAGTCACGTGATTACCTCTAGACTCATCTACGGTGCTGCAAATGGCATTGTGTCCTTTTTTCCCTTGGCTAATATTCTGTCTTAGCGAGGTCCTTTTTCTGCAATGTGATTCCCTGAGGGCTGAGGATTAGCTGACCTGGGCAGCCTGACCCTGCCGGCAAGCCCTCCCCAGGTGTGCCTGGTTTGAGGTCAATATAAACAGCACTCCAGGCAGCAATAGCCCCTGCAGCTGTGCCTGACACCATACTCTCTGCCCCGTCAGCAGTCTCGGGGCTGTGCTGGTGGGAGGGTGTGAGGGTCCACGGCTTTGTTGGTGGCCCGGTGTGAGTGGGGCTCTGCTGGACTTTCTGCAGGAGTTGCCAGGCTGCCACCTGTAAAGAAGAGGATGTGTCACCCATAATTTCCACTGGAATTTCTCTCCGGGCTGAGGAAGGAAAAAAAGGAGTGGGGGCCAGGATAGGAGGGGTATCTCAGGCAGGGAAATGGAAAGCTTCCAGAAGAGCGCCCGGGGCCAGGACCATCCTGGCTGGTCTGCAGGCAGCAAGTTGGCCTGCATGCTGTCGCTGGTGTGCCTCCACGGCCCTTCCTCTAGGCTTTCAAGCCCTTGTACATATTCAGGTGTTTTACCTGGGAAGGGTGGGAACAGTTCAGTAGCAGCTGGCCTGGGGCTCAGCTCACGTTTACTCACAGAGGCCTCGGCATGGTCTCGCAGCTTTGCAATGAGGACGCTCCTTGCATGGGGGGGCAGGGCTGCTGGCTGTATGGGAGATGATTCCCCACCTCTGCCCAATTTCAGAATTGTTTACCGCTGGAGCAAGTGCCTTGGTAGGGTTTTCCTGTGTATAACTGTTTGGTTTAGGATTTTTTTTCTTTTTTCGTTCAAGTTAGATTTTATTCCTCTTTTATATATTTATAGATATAAGCATGGGAATAATTCATTCATATAAATACATCTGTGTGAATGGAAGAACTTTTTCCTATTTTATTTTTAAAAAATTTGAAATTTAATTTTGTTCATTTCTTTATACAGCAGGTTACTATTAGTTATCTATTTTATGCATATACATGTATACAGGTCCATCCCAATCTCCCAACTCATCCCACCACCACCACCCCATGGCTTCCCCCACTTGGTGTCCATACGTTTGTTCTCTACCTCTGTGTCTCTATTTCTGCCCTGCAAACCAGTTCATCTGTACCATTTTTCTAGGTTCCACCTATATGCATTAATATACAATATTTGTTTTTCTCTTTCTGACTTACTTCACTCTGTATGACAGTCTCTAGATCCATCGACTTCTACAAATGAACCAGTTTCATTCCTTTTTATGGCTGAGTAATATTCCATTTTATATATGTACCACATCTTTATCCATTCGTCTGTCTGTGGGCATTTAGGTTGCTTCCATTACCTGGCTATTGTAAATAGTGCTGCAATATACACTGTGGTGAATGTGTCTTTTGGATTTATGGTTTTCTCTGGGTATATGCCCAGAAGTGGGATTGCTGGATCCTATGGTAATTCTCTTTTTAGTTTTTTAAAGGAAGCTCCATACTGTTCTCCATAGTGACTGTATCAATTTACCTTCCCACCAATAGTGGAAGAGGGTTCCTTTTGTCCACTCCCTCCCCAGAATTTGTTGTTTGTAGATTTTCTAATGATGCTGATTCTAAGAGGTGTGAGGTCATACCTCATTGTCGTTTGGATTTGCATTTCTCTAATAATTAGTGATGTTGAGCAGCTTTTCATGTGCGTCTTGGCCATCTCTGTGACTTCTTTAAAGAAACGTCTATATAGATCTTCTGCCCATTTTTGTACTGGGTTATTTGTTTTATTAATATTAAGCTGCGTGAGCTGTTTATATATATATTGGAGATTAAACCTTTGTCCATTGATTCGTTTGCGAACGTTTTCGCCCATTCTGAGGCTTGCCTTTTTCCATCCCCGTTTTTTTAACCAAAAAAGAAAGAAAGCAAAAGAAGCAGAACACTAATGTGCGTGAAATATGCCTCTTGAAACAGTCGTTTTGAAATATGGACGTCTTTTGAATTTTTTGGTCGGTATATGACCCCAGGATTTGTTTTCAGGGCAGGTGTCATTTACAGGCCTGCAACGATTTTGAATATCCACTGACCATTAGTGCTGGGATTAAAGCTGCTGTTGTGTGAAACGGCCACAAGGTGGCAGCAGTTCTCGCTTACCAAATCTGGTTACTAGGGCCACAGAGCCTCAATGGAAGTCCTGTTCTAGATTGGAATTTAGAATGGAATGTGCCAGGAGAAAGCCCCTCAAGTTTGTCTCACTACTTCTTGTTCGTGTTTTTAATTTAATTTTTTATTTTTTATTACAGCAAGTTTGATGACAACGTTTGGCTTCTTGTAGGTGTGCAAGATGTGGTTCTTTTACACATATACATAGGTCTGTTCTTCCTGGGACCCTTTTCCCATGTACGTTATGACAGAATGTTGAGTAGTCTTCTCTTGGTATTCCGTAGGTCTTTGGTGATTATATATTTCACCTGTGTTTGTATATGTCTGTTAACCCCGATATCCTAATGAATCCAATCCTCACACCTTTCCATTGGTGAACCATAAGTTTGTTTAATGAATCTGTGATTGCCCTTCTCCGTGGAAATATCCGCCCTGGTATCAATTTTTAGGTAACACCTATAAGTGATATCCTATGATATGTGTCTTTCACTTTCTGACTTACTACAAGTCACGTGATTACCTCTAGACTCATCTACGGTGCTGCAAATGGCATTGTGTCCTTTTTTCCCTTGGCTAATATTCTGTCTTAGCGAGGTCCTTTTTCTGCAATGTGATTCCCTGAGGGCTGAGGATTAGCTGACCTGGGCAGCCTGACCCTGCCGGCAAGCCCTCCCCAGGTGTGCCTGGTTTGAGGTCAATATAAACAGCACTCCAGGCAGCAATAGCCCCTGCAGCTGTGCCTGACACCATACTCTCTGCCCCGTCAGCAGTCTCGGGGCTGTGCTGGTGGGAGGGTGTGAGGGTCCACGGCTTTGTTGGTGGCCCGGTGTGAGTGGGGCTCTGCTGGCCTTTCTGCAGGAGTTGCCAGGCTGCCACCTGTAAAGAAGAGGATGTGTCACCCATAATTTCCACTGGAATTTCTCTCCGGGCTGAGGAAGGAAAAAAAGGAGTGGGGGCCAGGATAGGAGGGGTATCTCAGGCAGGGAAATGGAAAGCTTCCAGAAGAGCGCCCGGGGCCAGGACCATCCTGGCTGGTCTGCAGGCAGCAAGTTGGCCTGCATGCTGTCGCCGGTGTGGCTCCACGGCCCTTCCTCTAGGCTTTCAAGCCCTTGTACATATTCAGGTGTTTTACCTTGGAAGGGTGGGAACAGTTCAGTAGCAGCTGGCCTGGGGCTCAGCTCACGTTTACTCACAGAGGCCTCGGCATGGTCCCCCAGCTTTGCAATGAGGACGCTCCTTGCATGGGGGGGCGGGGCTGCTGGCTGTATGGGAGATGATTCCCCACCTCTGCCCAATTTCAGAATTGTTTACCGTTGGAGCAAGTGCCTTGGTAGGGTTTTCCTCTGTATAACTGTTTGGTTTAGGTTTTTTTTTTCTTTTTTCGTTCAAGTTAGATTTTATTCCTCTTTTATATATTTATAGATATAAGCATGGGAATAATTCATTCATATAAATACATCTGTGTGAATGGAAGAACTTTTTCCTGTTTTATATTTTAAAATTTTGAAATTTAATTTTGTTTATTTCTTTATATAGCAGGTTACTATTACTTATATATTTTATGCATATACATGTATACAGGTCCATCCCAATCTCCCAACTCATCCCACCACCACCACCCCATGGCTTCCCCCACTTGGTGTCCATACGTTTGTTCTCTACCTCTGTGTCTCTATTTCTGCCCTGCAAACCAGTTCATCTGTACCATTTTTCTAGGTTCCACCTATATGCATTAATATACAATATTTGTTTTTCTCTTTGTGACTTAGTTCACTCTGTATGACAGTCTCTAGATCCATCGACTTCTACAAATGAACCAGTTTCATTCCTTTTTATGGCTGAGTAATATTCCATTTTATATATGTACCACATCTTTATCCATTCGTCTGTCTGTGGGCATTTAGGTTGCTTCCATTACCTGGCTATTGTAAATAGTGCTGCAATGAACACTGTGGTGAATGTGTCTTTTGGATTTATGGTTTTCTCTGGGTATATGCCCAGAAGTGGGATTGCTGGATCCTATGGTAATTCTCTTTTTAGTTTTTTAAAGGAAGCTCCATACTGTTCTCCATAGTGACTGTATCAATTTACCTTCCCACCAATAGTGGAAGAGGGTTCCTTTTGTCCACTCCCTCCCCAGAATTTGTTGTTTGTAGATTTTCTAATGATGCTGATTCTAAGAGGTGTGAGGTCATACCTCATTGTCGTTTGGATTTGCATTTCTCTAATAATTAGTGATGTTGAGCAGCTTTTCATGTGCGTCTTGGCCATCTCTGTGACTTCTTTAAAGAAACGTCTATATAGATCTTCTGCCCATTTTTGTACTGGGTTGTTTGTTTTATTAATATTAAGCTGCGTGAGCTGTTTATATATATATTGGAGATTAAACCTTTGTCCATTGATTCGTTTGCGAACGTTTTCGCCCATTCTGAGGCTTGCCTTTTTCCATCCCCGTTTTTTTAACCAAAAAAGAAAGAAAGCAAAAGAAGCAGAACACTAATGTGCGTGAAATATGCCTCTTGAAACAGTCGTTTTGAAATATGGACGTCTTTTGAATTTTTTGGTCGGTATATGACCCCAGGATTTGTTTTCAGGGCAGGTGTCATTTACAGGCCTGCAACGATTTTGAATATCCACTGACCATTAGCGCTGGGATTAAAGCTGCTGTTGTGTGAAACGGCCACAAGGTGGCAGCAGTTCTCGCTTACCAAATCTGGTTACTAGGGCCACAGAGCCTCAATGGAAGTCCTGTTCTAGATTGGAATTTAGAATGGAATGTGCCAGGAGAAAGCCCCTCAAGTTTGTCTCACTACTTCTTGTTCGTGTTTTTAATTTAATTTTTTATTTTTTATTACAGCAAGTTTGATGACAACGTTTGGCTTGTTGTAGGTGTGCAAGATGTGGTTCTTTTACACATATACATAGGTCTGTTCTTCCTGGGACCCTTTTCCCATGTACGTTATGACAGAATGTTGAGTAGTCTTCTCTTGGTATTCCGTAGGTCTTTGGTGATTATATATTTCACCTGTGTTTGTATATGTCTGTTAACCCCGATATCCTAATGAATCCAATCCTCACACCTTTCCATTAGTGAACCATAAGTTTGTTTAATGAATCTGTGATTGCCCTTCTCCGTGGAAATATCCGCCCTGGTATCAATTTTTAGGTAACACCTATAAGTGATATCCTACGATATGTGTCTTTCACTTTCTGACTTACTACAAGTCACGTGATTACCTCTAGACTCATCTACGGTGCTGCAAATGGCATTGTGTCCTTTTTTCCCTTGGCTAATATTCTGTCTTAGCGAGGTCCTTTTTCTGCAATGTGATTCCCTGAGGGCTGAGGATTAGCTGACCTGGGCAGCCTGACCCTGCCGGCAAGCCCTCCCCAGGTGTGCCTGGTTTGAGGTCAATATAAACAGCACTCCAGGCAGCAATAGCCCCTGCAGCTGTGCCTGACACCATACTCTCTGCCCCGTCAGCAGTCTCGGGGCTGTGCTGGTGGGAGGGTGTGAGGGTCCACGGCTTTGTTGGTGGCCCGGTGTGAGTGGGGCTCTGCTGGCCTTTCTGCAGGAGTTGCCAGGCTGCCACCTGTAAAGAAGAGGATGTGTCACCCATAATTTCCACTGGAATTTCTCTCCGGGCTGAGGAAGGAAAAAAAGGAGTGGGGGCCAGGATAGGAGGGGTATCTCAGGCAGGGAAATGGAAAGCTTCCAGAAGAGCGCCCGGGGCCAGGACCATCCTGGCTGGTCTGCAGGCAGAAAGTTGGCCTGCATGCTGTCGCTGGTGTGGCTCCACGGCCCTTCCTCTAGGCTTTCAAGCCCTTGTACATATTCAGGTGTTTTACCTTGGAAGGGTGGGAACAGTTCAGTAGCAGCTGGCCTGGGGCTCAGCTCACGTTTACTCACAGAGGCCTCGGCATGGTCCCCCAGCTTTGCAATGAGGACGCTCCTTGCATGGGGGGGCGGGGCTGCTGGCTGTATGGGAGATGATTCCCCACCTCTGCCCAATTTCAGAATTGTTTACCGTTGGAGCAAGTGCCTTGGTAGGGTTTTCCTCTGTATAACTGTTTGGTTTAGGTTTTTTTTTTCTTTTTTCGTTCAAGTTAGATTTTATTCCTCTTTTATATATTTATAGATATAAGCATGGGAATAATTCATTCATATAAATACATCTGTGTGAATGGAAGAACTTTTTCCTGTTTTATATTTTAAAATTTTGAAATTTAATTTTGTTTATTTCTTTATATAGCAGGTTACTATTACTTATATATTTTATGCATATACATGTATACAGGTCCATCCCAATCTCCCAACTCATCCCACCACCACCACCCCATGGCTTCCCCCACTTGGTGTCCGTACGTTTGTTCTCTACCTCTGTGTCTCTATTTCTGCCCTGCAAACCAGTTCATCTGTACCATTTTTCTAGGTTCCACCTATATGCATTAATATACAATATTTGTTTTTCTCTTTCTGACTTAGTTCACTCTGTATGACAGTCTCTAGATCCATCGACTTCTACAAATGAACCAGTTTCATTCCTTTTTATGGCTGAGTAATATTCCATTTTATATATGTACCACATCTTTATCCATTCATCTGTCTGTGGGCATTTAGGTTGCTTCCATTACCTGGCTATTGTAAATAGTGCTGCAATGAACACTGTGGTGAATGTGTCTTTTGGATTTATGGTTTTCTCTGGGTATATGCCCAGAAGTGGGATTGCTGGATCCTATGGTAATTCTCTTTTTAGTTTTTTAAAGGAAGCTCCATACTGTTCTCCATAGTGACTGTATCAATTTACCTTCCCACCAATAGTGGAAGAGGGTTCCTTTTGTCCACTCCCTCCCCAGAATTTGTTGTTTGTAGATTTTCTAATGATGCTGATTCTAAGAGGTGTGAGGTCATACCTCATTGTCGTTTGGATTTGCATTTCTCTAATAATTAGTGATGTTGAGCAGCTTTTCATGTGCGTCTTGGCCATCTCTGTGACTTCTTTAAAGAAACGTCTATATAGATCTTCTGCCCATTTTTGTACTGGGTTGTTTGTTTTATTAATATTAAGCTGCGTGAGCTGTTTATATATATATTGGAGATTAAACCTTTGTCCATTGATTCGTTTGCGAACGTTTTCGCCCATTCTGAGGCTTGCCTTTTTCCATCCCCGTTTTTTTAACCAAAAAAGAAAGAAAGCAAAAGAAGCAGAACACTAATGTGCGTGAAATATGCCTCTTGAAACAGTCGTTTTGAAATATGGACGTCTTTTGAATTTTTTGGTCGGTATATGACCCCAGGATTTGTTTTCAGGGCAGGTGTCATTTACAGGCCTGCAACGATTTTGAATATCCACTGACCATTAGTGCTGGGATTAAAGCTGCTGTTGTGTGAAACGGCCACAAGGTGGCAGCAGTTCTCGCTTACCAAATCTGGTTACTAGGGCCACAGAGCCTCAATGGAAGTCCTGTTCTAGATTGGAATTTAGAATGGAATGTGCCAGGAGAAAGCCCCTCAAGTTTGTCTCACTACTTCTTGTTCGTGTTTTTAATTTAATTTTTTATTTTTTATTACAGCAAGTTTGATGACAACGTTTGGCTTCTTGTAGGTGTGCAAGATGTGGTTCTTTTACACATATACATAGGTCTGTTCTTCCTGGGACCCTTTTCCCATGTACGTTATGACAGAATGTTGAGTAGTCTTCTCTTGGTATTCCGTAGGTCTTTGGTGATTATATATTTCACCTGTGTTTGTATATGTCTGTTAACCCCGATATCCTAATGAATCCAATCCTCACACCTTTCCATTGGTGAACCATACGTTTGTTTAATGAATCTGTGATTGCCCTTCTCCGTGGAAATATCCGCCCTGGTATCAATTTTTAGGTAACACCTATAAGTGATATCCTACGATATGTGTCTTTCACTTTCTGACTTACTACAAGTCACGTGATTACCTCTAGACTCATCTACGGTGCTGCAAATGGCATTGTGTCCTTTTTTCCCTTGGCTAATATTCTGTCTTAGCGAGGTCCTTTTTCTGCAATGTGATTCCCTGAGGGCTGAGGATTAGCTGACCTGGGCAGCCTGACCCTGCCGGCAAGCCCTCCCCAGGTGTGCCTGGTTTGAGGTCAATATAAACAGCACTCCAGGCAGCAATAGCCCCTGCAGCTGTGCCTGACACCATACTCTCTGCCCCGTCAGCAGTCTCGGGGCTGTGCTGGTGGGAGGGTGTGAGGGTCCACGGCTTTGTTGGTGGCCCGGTGTGAGTGGGGCTCTGCTGGCCTTTCTGCAGGAGTTGCCAGGCTGCCACCTGTAAAGAAGAGGATGTGTCACCCATAATTTCCACTGGAATTTCTCTCCGGGCTGAGGAAGGAAAAAAAGGAGTGGGGGCCAGGATAGGAGGGGTATCTCAGGCAGGGAAATGGAAAGCTTCCAGAAGAGCGCCCGGGGCCAGGACCATCCTGGCTGGTCTGCAGGCAGAAAGTTGGCCTGCATGCTGTCGCTGGTGTGGCTCCACGGCCCTTCCTCTAGGCTTTCAAGCCCTTGTACATATTCAGGTGTTTTACCTGGGAAGGGTGGGAACAGTTCAGTAGCAGCTGGCCTGGGGCTCAGCTCACGTTTACTCACAGAGGCCTCGGCATGGTCCCCCAGCTTTGCAATGAGGACGCTCCTTGCATGGGGGGGCGGGGCTGCTGGCTGTATGGGAGATGATTCCCCACCTCTGCCCAATTTCAGAATTGTTTACCGTTGGAGCAAGTGCCTTGGTAGGGTTTTCCTCTGTATAACTGTTTGGTTTAGGTTTTTTTTTTCTTTTTTCGTTCAAGTTAGATTTTATTCCTCTTTTATATATTTATAGATATAAGCATGGGAATAATTCATTCATATAAATACATCTGTGTGAATGGAAGAACTTTTTCCTGTTTTATATTTTAAAATTTTGAAATTTAATTTTGTTTATTTCTTTATATAGCAGGTTACTATTACTTATATATTTTATGCATATACATGTATACAGGTCCATCGCAATCTCCCAACTCATCCCACCACCACCACCCCATGGCTTCCCCCACTTGGTGTCCATACGTTTGTTCTCTACCTCTGTGTCTCTATTTCTGCCCTGCAAACCAGTTCATCTGTACCATTTTTCTAGGTTCCACCTATATGCATTAATATACAATATTTGTTTTTCTCTTTCTGACTTACTTCACTCTGTATGACAGTCTCTAGATCCATCGACTTCTACAAATGAACCAGTTTCATTCCTTTTTATGGCTGAGTAATATTCCATTTTATATATGTACCACATCTTTATCCATTCGTCTGTCTGTGGGCATTTAGGTTGCTTCCATTACCTGGCTATTGTAAATAGTGCTGCAATGAACACTGTGGTGAATGTGTCTTTTGGATTTATGGTTTTCTCTGGTAATATGCCCAGAAGTGGGATTGCTGGATCCTATGGTAATTCTCTTTTTAGTTTTTTAAAGGAAGCTCCATACTGTTCTCCATAGTGACTGTATCAATTTACCTTCCCACCAATAGTGGAAGAGGGTTCCTTTTGTCCACTCCCTCCCCAGAATTTGTTGTTTGTAGATTTTCTAATGATGCTGATTCTAAGAGGTGTGAGGTCATACCTCATTGTCGTTTGGATTTGCATTTCTCTAATAATTAGTGATGTTGAGCAGCTTTTCATGTGCGTCTTGGCCATCTCTGTGACTTCTTTAAAGAAACGTCTATATAGATCTTCTGCCCATTTTTGTACTGGGTTGTTTGTTTTATTAATATTAAGCTGCGTGAGCTGTTTATATATATATTGGAGATTAAACCTTTGTCCATTGATTCGTTTGCGAACGTTTTCGCCCATTCTGAGGCTTGCCTTTTTCCATCCCCGTTTTTTTAACCAAAAAAGAAAGAAAGCAAAAGAAGCAGAACACTAATGTGCGTGAAATATGCCTCTTGAAACAGTCGTTTTGAAATATGGACGTCTTTTGAATTTTTTGGTCGGTATATGACCCCAGGATTTGTTTTCAGGGCAGGTGTCATTTACAGGCCTGCAACGATTTTGAATATCCACTGACCATTAGCGCTGGGATTAAAGCTGCTGTTGTGTGAAACGGCCACAAGGTGGCAGCAGTTCTCGCTTACCAAATCTGGTTAATAGGGCCACAGAGCCTCAATGGAAGTCCTGTTCTAGATTGGAATTTAGAATGGAATGTGCCAGGAGAAAGCCCCTCAAGTTTGTCTCACTACTTCTTGTTCGTGTTTTTAATTTAATTTTTTATTTTTTATTACAGCAAGTTTGATGACAACGTTTGGTTTCTTGTAGGTGTGCAAGATGTGGTTCTTTTACACATATACATAGGTCTGTTCTTCCTGGGACCCTTTTCCCATGTACGTTATGACAGAATGTTGAGTAGTCTTCTCTTGGTATTCCGTAGGTCTTTGGTGATTATATATTTCACCTGTGTTTGTATATGTCTGTTAACCCCGATATCCTAATGAATCCAATCCTCACACCTTTCCATTGGTGAACCATACGTTTGTTTAATGAATCTGTGATTGCCCTTCTCCGTGGAAATATCCGCCCTGGTATCAATTTTTAGGTAACACCTATAAGTGATATCCTACGATATGTGTCTTTCACTTTCTGACTTACTACAAGTCACGTGATTACCTCTAGACTCATCTACGGTGCTGCAAATGGCATTGTGTCCTTTTTTCCCTTGGCTAATATTCTGTCTTAGCGAGGTCCTTTTTCTGCAATGTGATTCCCTGAGGGCTGAGGATTAGCTGACCTGGGCAGCCTGACCCTGCCGGCAAGCCCTCCCCAGGTGTGCCTGGTTTGAGGTCAATATAAACAGCACTCCAGGCAGCAATAGCCCCTGCAGCTGTGCCTGACACCATACTCTCTGCCCCGTCAGCAGTCTCGGGGCTGTGCTGGTGGGAGGGTGTGAGGGTCCACGGCTTTGTTGGTGGCCCGGTGTGAGTGGGGCTCTGCTGGCCTTTCTGCAGGAGTTGCCAGGCTGCCACCTGTAAAGAAGAGGATGTGTCACCCATAATTTCCACTGGAATTTCTCTCCGGGCTGAGGAAGGAAAAAAAGGAGTGGGGGCCAGGATAGGAGGGGTATCTCAGGCAGGGAAATGGAAAGCTTCCAGAAGAGCGCCCGGGGCCAGGACCATCCTGGCTGGTCTGCAGGCAGAAAGTTGGCCTGCATGCTGTCGCTGGTGTGGCTCCACGGCCCTTCCTCTAGGCTTTCAAGCCCTTGTACATATTCAGGTGTTTTACCTGGGAAGGGTGGGAACAGTTCAGTAGCAGCTGGCCTGGGGCTCAGCTCACGTTTACTCACAGAGGCCTCGGCATGGTCCCCCAGCTTTGCAATGAGGACGCTCCTTGCATGGGGGGGCGGGGCTGCTGGCTGTATGGGAGATGATTCCCCACCTCTGCCCAATTTCAGAATTGTTTACCGTTGGAGCAAGTGCCTTGGTAGGGTTTTCCTCTGTATAACTGTTTGGTTTAGGTTTTTTTTTTCTTTTTTCGTTCAAGTTAGATTTTATTCCTCTTTTATATATTTATAGATATAAGCATGGGAATAATTCATTCATATAAATACATCTGTGTGAATGGAAGAACTTTTTCCTGTTTTATATTTTAAAATTTTGAAATTTAATTTTGTTTATTTCTTTATATAGCAGGTTACTATTACTTATATATTTTATGCATATACATGTATACAGGTCCATCCCAATCTCCCAACTCATCCCACCACCACCACCCCATGGCTTCCCCCACTTGGTGTCCATACGTTTGTTCTCTACCTCTGTGTCTCTATTTCTGCCCTGCAAACCAGTTCATCTGTACCATTTTTCTAGGTTCCACCTATATGCATTAATATACAATATTTGTTTTTCTCTTTCTGACTTACTTCACTCTGTATGACAGTCTCTAGATCCATCGACTTCTACAAATGAACCAGTTTCATTCCTTTTTATGGCTGAGTAATATTCCATTTTATATATGTACCACATCTTTATCCATTCGTCTGTCTGTGGGCATTTAGGTTGCTTCCATTACCTGGCTATTGTAAATAGTGCTGCAATGAACACTGTGGTGAATGTGTCTTTTTGATTTATGGTTTTCTCTGGGTATATGCCCAGAAGTGGGATTGCTGGATCCTATGGTAATTCTCTTTTTAGTTTTTTAAAGGAAGCTCCATACTGTTCTCCATAGTGACTGTATCAATTTACCTTCCCACCAATAGTGGAAGAGGGTTCCTTTTGTCCACTCCCTCCCCAGAATTTGTTGTTTGTAGATTTTCTGATGATGCTGATTCTAAGAGGTGTGAGGTCATACCTCATTGTCATTTGGATTTGCATTTCTCTAATAATTAGTGATGTTGAACAGCTTTTCATGTGCGTCTTGGCCATCTCTGTGACTTCTTTGAAGAAACGTCTATTTAGATCTTCTGCCCATTTTTGTACTGGGTTGTTTGTTTTATTAATATTAAGCTGCGTTAGCTGTTTATATATATTGGAGATTAAACCTTTGTCCATTGATTCGTTTGCGAACGTTTTCGCCCATTCTGTGGGTTGCCTTTTTCCATCCCCGTTTTTTATCCAAAAAAGAAAGAAAGCAAAAGAAGCAGAACACTAATGTGCGTGAAATATGCCTCTTGAAACTGTCGTTTTGAAATATGGACGTCTTTTGAATTTTTTGGTCGATATATGACCCCAGGATTTGTTTTCAGGGCAGGTGTCATTTACAGGCCTGCAACGATTTTGAATATCCACTGACCATTAGCGCTGGGATTAAAGCTGCTGTGTGTGAAACGGCCACAAGGTGGCAGCAGTTCTCGCTTACCAAATCTGGTTACTAGGGCCACAGAGTCTCAATGGAAGTCCTGTTCTAGATTGGAATTTAGAATGGAATGTGCCAGGAGAAAGCCCCTCAAGTTTGTCTCACTACTTCTTGTTCGTGTTTTTAATTTAATTTTTTATTTTTTATTACAGCAAGTTTGATGACAACGTTTGGCTTCTTGTAAGTGTGCAAGATGTGGTTCTTTTACACATATACATAGGTCTGTTCTTCCTGGGACCCTTTTCCCATGTACGTTATGACAGAATGTTGAGTAGTCTTCTCTTGGTATTCCGTAGGTCTTTGGTGATTATATATTTCACCTGTGTTTGTATATGTCTGTTAACCCCGATATCCTAATGAATCCAATCCTCACACCTTTCCATTGGTGAACCATAAGTTTGTTTAATGAATCTGTGATTGCCCTTCTCCGTGGAAATATCCGCCCTGGTATCAATTTTTAGGTAACACCTATAAGTGATATCCTACGATATGTGTCTTTCACTTTCTGACTTACTACAAGTCACGTGATTACCTCTAGACTCATCTACGGTGCTGCAAATGGCATTGTGTCCTTTTTTCCCTTGGCTAATATTCTGTCTTAGCGAGGTCCTTTTTCTGCAATGTGATTCCCTGAGGGCTGAGGATTAGCTGACCTGGGCAGCCTGACCCTGCCGGCAAGCCCTCCCCAGGTGTGCCTGGTTTGAGGTCAATATAAACAGCACTCCAGGCAGCAATAGCCCCTGCAGCTGTGCCTGACTCCATACTCTCTGCCCCGTCAGCAGTCTCGGGGCTGTGCTGGTGGGAGGGTGTGAGGGTCCACGGCTTTGTTGGTGGCCCGGTGTGAGTGGGGCTCTGCTGGCCTTTCTGCAGGAGTTGCCAGGCTGCCACCTGTAAAGAAGAGGATGTGTCACCCATAATTTCCACTGGAATTTCTCTGCGGGCTGAGGAAGGAAAAAAAGGAGTGGGGGCCAGGATAGGAGGGGTATCTCAGGCAGGGAAATGGAAAGCTTCCAGAAGAGCGCCCGGGGCCAGGACCATCCTGGCTGACCTGCAGGCAGCAAGTTGGCCTGTGTGCTGTCGCTGGTGTGGCTCCACGGCCCTACCTCTAGGCTTTCAAGCCCTTGTACATATTCAGGTGTTTTACCTGGGAAGGGTGGGAACAGTTCAGTAGCAGCTGGCCTGGGGCTCAGCTCACGTTTACTCACAGAGGCCTCGGCATGGTCTCGCAGCTTTGCAATGAGGACGCTCCTTGCATGGGGGGGCAGGGCTGCTGGCTGTATGGGAGATGATTCCCCACCTGTGCCCAATTTCAGAATTGTATACCGCTGGAGCAAGTGCCTTGGTAGGGTTTTCCTCTGTATAATTGTTTGGTTTAGGATTTTTTTTTCTTTTTTCGTTCAAGTTAGATTTTATTCCTCTTTTATATATTTATAGATATAAGCATGGGAATAATTCATTCATATAAATACATCTGTGTGAATGGAAGAACTTTCTTCTGTTTTATTTTTAAAAAATTTGAAATTTAATTTTATTTATTTCTTTATACAGCAGGTTACTATTAGTTATATATTTTATGCATATACATGTATACAGGTCCATCCCAATCTCCCAACTCATCCCACCACCACCACCCCATGGCTTCCCCCACTTGGTGTCCATACGTTTGTTCTCTACCTCTGTGTCTCTATTTCTGTCCTGCATACCAGTTCATCTGTACTATTTTTCTAGGTTCCACATATATGCATTAATATACAATATTTGTTTTTCTCTTTCTGACTTAGTTCACTCTGTATGACAGTCTCTAGATCCATCGACTTCTCTACAAATGACCCAGTTTCATTCCTTTTTATGGCTGAGTAATATTCCATTTTATATATGTACCACATCTTTATCCATTCGTCTTTCTGTGGGCATTTAGGTTGCTTCCATTACCTGGCTATTGTAAATAGTGCTGCAATGAACATTGTGGTGAATGTGTCTTTTGGATTTATGGTTTTCTCTGGGTATATGCCCAGAAGTGGGATTGCTGGATCCTATGGTAATTCTCTTTTTAGTTTTTTAAAGGAAGCTCCATACTGTTCTCCATAGTGACTGTATCAATTTACCTTCCCACCAATAGTGGAAGAGGGTTCCTTTTGTCCACTCCCTCCCCAGAATTTGTTGTTTGTAGATTTTCTAATGATGCTGATTCTAAGAGGTGTGAGGTCATACCTCATTGTCGTTTGGATTTGCATTTCTCTAATAATTAGTGATGTTGAGCAGCTTTTCATGTGCGTCTTGGCCATCTCTGTGACTTCTTTGAAGAAACGTCTATTTAGATCTTCTGCCCATTTTTCTACTGGGTTGTTTGTTTTATTAATATTAAGCTGCGTGAGCTGTTTATATATATTGGAGATTAAACCTTTGTCCATTGATTCGTTTGCGAATGTTTTCGCCCATTCTGAGGGTTGCCTTTATCCATCCCCGTTTTTTTAACCAAAAAAGAAAGAAAGCAAAAGAAGCAGAACACTAATGTGCGTGAAATATGCCTCTTGAAACTGTCGTTTTGAAATATGGACGTCTTTTGAATTTTTTGGTCGATATATGACCCCAGGATTTGTATTCAGGGCAGGTGTCATTTATAGGCCTGCAACTAGTTTGAATATCCAGTGACCATTAGCTCTGGGATTAAAGCTGCTCTTGTGTGAAACGGCCACAAGGTGGCAGCAGTTCTCGCTTACCATATCTCCTTACTAGGGCCACAGAGCCACAATGGAAGTCCTGTTCTAGATTGGAATTTAGAATGGAATGTGCCAGGAGAAAGCCCCTCAAGTTTGTCTCACTACTTCTTGTTCGTGTTTTTAATTTAATTTTTTATTTTTTATTACAGCAAGTTTGATGACAACGTTTGGCTTCTTGTAGGTGTGCAAGATGTGGTTCTTTTACACATATACATAGGTCTGTTCTTCCTGGGACCCTTTTCCCATGTACGTTATGACAGAATGTTGAGTAGTCTTCTCTTGGTATTCCGTAGGTCTTTGGTGATTATATATTTCACCTGTGTTTGTATATGTCTGTTAACCCCGATATCCTAATGAATCCAATCCTCACACCTTTCCATTGGTGAACCATAAGTTTGTTTAATGAATCTGTGATTGCCCTTCTCCGTGGAAATATCTGCCCTGGTATCAATTTTTAGGTAACACCTATAAGTGATATCCTACGATATGTGTCTTTCACTTTCTGACTTACTACAAGTCACGTGATTACCTCTAGACTCATCTACGGTGCTGCAAATGGCATTGTGTCCTTTTTTACATTGGCTAATATTTTGTCTTAGCGAGGTCCATTTTCTGCAGTGTGATTCCCTGAGGGCTGCGGATTAGCTGACCTGGGCAGCCTGACCCTGCTGGCAAGCCCTCCCCAGGTGTGCCTGGGTTGAGGTCAATATAAACTGCACTCCAGGCAGCAATAGCCCCTGCAGCTGTGCCTGACTCCATATTCTCTGCCCCGTCAGCAGTCTCGGGGCTGTGCTGGTGGGAGGGTGTGAGGGTCCACGGCTTTGTTTGTGGCCCGGTGTGAGTGGGGCTCTGCTGGACTTTCTGCAGGAGTTGCCAGGCTGCCACCTGTAAAGAAGAGGATGTGTCACCCATAACTTCCACTGGAATTTCTCTCCGGGCTGAGGAAGGAATGAAAGGAGTTGGGGCCAGGACAGGAGGGGTATCTCAGGCAGGGAAATGGAAAGCTTCCAGAAGAGCGCCCGGGGCCAGGACCATCCTGGCTGGCCTGCAGGCAGCAAGTTGGCCTGCGTGCTGTCGCTGGTGTGGCTCCACGGCCCTTCCTCTAGGCTTTCAAGCACTTGTACATATTCAGGTGTTTTACCTGGGAAGGGTGGGAACAGTTCAGTAGCAGCTGGCCTGGGGCTCAGCTCACGTTTACTCACAGAGGCCACGGCATGGTCCCCCAGCTTTGCAGTGAGGACACTCCTTGCATGCGGGGACGGGGCTGTTGGTTGTATGGAAGATGATTCCCCACCACTGACCAATTTCAGAATTGTTTACTGCTGGAACAAGCGCCTTGGTAGTGTTTTCCTCTGTATAACTGTTTGGTTTAGGTTTTTTTTTTCTTTCTTGTTTCAAGTTAGATTTTATTCCTCTTTTATGCATTTATAGATAAAAGCATGGGAATAATTCATTCATATAAATACATCTGTGTGAATGGAAGAACTTTCTTCTGTTTTATTTTTAAAAATTTTGAAATTTAATTTTATTTATTTATTTATACAGCAGGTTACTACTAGTTATATATTTTATGCATATACATGTATACAGGTCCATCCCAATCTCCCAACTCATCCCACCACCACCACCCCATGGCTTCCCCCACTTGGTGTCCATACGTTTGTTCTCTACCTCTGTGTCTCTATTTCTGTCCTGCATACCAGTTCATCTGTACCATTTTTCTAAGTTCCACATATATGCATTAATATACAATATTTGTTTTCCTCTTTCTGACTTACTTCACTCTGTATGACAGTCTCTAGATCCATCGACTTCTCTACAAATGACCCAGTTTCATTCCTTTTTATGGCTGAGCAATATTCCATTTTATATATGTACCACATCTTTATCCATTCGTCTTTCTGTGGGCATTTAGGTTGCTTCCATTACCTGGCTATTGTAAATTGTGCTGCAATGAACATTGTGGTGAATGTGTCTTTTTGATTTATGGTTTTCTCTGGGTATATGCCCAAAAGTGGGATTGCAGGCTCCTATGGTAATTCTCTTTTTAGTTATTTAAAGGAACATCCATACTGTTCTCCATAGTGAGTGTATCAATTTACCTTCCTACCAATAGTGGAAGAGGGTTCCTTTTGTCCACACCATCCCTGGAATTTGTTGTTTGTAGATTTGCTGATGATGCCGATTCTAACAGGTGTGAGGTCATACCTCATTGTCGTTTGGATTTGCATTTCTCTAATAATTAGTGATGTTGAGCAGCTTTTCATGTGCGTCTTGGCCATCTCTGTGACTTCTTTAAAGAAACGTCTATATAGATCTTCTGCCCATTTTTGTACTGGGTTGCTTGTTTTATTAATATTAAGCTGCGTGAGCTGTTTATATATATTGGAGATTAAACCTTTGTCCATTGATTCGTTTGCAAACGTTTTCGCCCATTCTGAGGCTTGCCTTTTTCCATTCCCGATTTGTTAACCAAAAAAGAAAGAAAGCAAAAGAAGCAGAACACTAATGTGCGTGAAATATGCCTCTTGAAACAGTCGTTTTGAAATATGGACGTCTTTTGAATTTTTTGGTCGGTATATGACCCCAGGATTTGTTTTCAGGGCAGGTGTCATTTACAGGCCTGCAACGATTTTGAATATCCACTGACCATTAGCGCTGGGATTATAGCTGCTGTTGTGTGAAACGGCCACAAGGTGGCAGCAGTTCTCGCTTACCAAATCTGGTTACTAGGGCCACAGAGCCTCAATGGACGTCCTGTTCTAGATTGGAATTTAGAATGGAATGTGCCA
Organism: Mesoplodon densirostris; assembly: GCF_025265405.1. Classification (NCBI taxonomy): domain Eukaryota; kingdom Metazoa; phylum Chordata; class Mammalia; order Artiodactyla; family Ziphiidae; genus Mesoplodon; species Mesoplodon densirostris. The sequence goes on from NC_082672.1 coordinate 92,087,894, forward strand.
GGAGAAAGCCCCTCAAGTTTGTCTCACTACTTCTTGTTTGTGTTTTTAATTTAATTTTTTATTTTTTATTACAGCAAGTTTGATGACAACGTTTGGCTTGTTGTAGGTGTGCAAGATGTGGTTCTTTTACACATATACATAGGTCTGTTCTTCCTGGGACCCTTTTCCCATGTACGTTATGACAGAATGTTGAGTAGTCTTCTCTTGGTATTCCGTAGGTCTTTGGTGATTATATATTTCACCTGTGTTTGTATATGTCTGTTAACCCCGATATCCTAATGAATCCAATCCTCACACCTTTCCATTGGTGAACCATAAGTTTGTTTAATGAATCTGTGATTGCCCTTCTCCGTGGAAATATCTGCCCTGGTATCAATTTTTAGGTAACACCTATAAGTGATATCCTACGATATGTGTCTTTCACTTTCTGACTTACTACAAGTCACGTGATTACCTCTAGACTCATCTATGGTGCTGCAAATGGCATTGTGTCCTTTTTTACTTTGGCTAATATTTTGTCTTAGCGAGGTCCATTTTCTGCAGTGTGATTCCCTGAGGGCTGAGGATTAGCTGACCTGGGCAGCCTGACCCTGCCGGCAAGCCCTCCACAGGTGTGCCTGGTTTGAGGTCAATATAAACAGCACTCCAGGCAGCAATAGCCCCTGCAGCTGTGCCTGACTCCATACTCTCTGCCCCGTCAGCAGTCTCGGGGCTGTGCTGGTGGGAGGGTGTGAGGGTCCACGGCTTTGTTGGTGGCCCGGTGTGAGTGGGGCTCTGCTGGCCTTTCTGCAGGAGTTGCCAGGCTGCCACCTGTAAAGAAGAGGATGTGTCACCCATAATTTCCACTGGAATTTCTCTCCGGGCTGAGGAAGGAAAAAAAGGATTGGGGGCCAGGATAGGAGGGGTATCTCAGGCAGGGAAATGGAAAGCTTCCAGAAGAGCGCCCGGGGCCAGGACCATCCTGGCTGACCTGCAGGCAGCAAGTTGGCCTGTGTGCTGTCGCTGGTGTGGCTCCACGGCCCTACCTCTAGGCTTTCAAGCCCTTGTACATATTCAGGTGTTTTACCTGGGAAGGGTGGGAACAGTTCAGTAGCAGCTGGCCTGGGGCTCAGCTCACGTTTACTCACAGAGACCTCGGCATGGTCTCGCAGCTTTGCAATGAGGACGCTCCTTGCATGGGGGGGGCAGGGCTGCTGGCTGTATGGGAGATGATTCCCCACCTCTGCCCAATTTCAGAATTGTTTACTGCTGGAGCAAGTGCCTTGGTAGGGTTTTCCTCTGTATAATTGTTTGCTTTAGGATTTTTTTTTCTTTTTTCGTTCAAGTTAGATTTTATTCCTCTTTTATATATTTATAGATATAAGCATGGGAATAATTCATTCATATAAATACATCTGTGTGAATGGAAGAACTTTTTCCGGTTTTTTTTTTAAAAAATTTTGAAATTTAATTTTATTTCTTTATACAGCAGGTTACTATTAGTTATCTATTTTATGCATATACATGTATACAGGTCCATCCCAATCTCCCAACTCATCCCACCACCACCACCCCATGGCTTCCCCCACTTGGTGTCCATACGTTTGTTCTCTACCTCTGTGTCTCTATTTCTGCCCTGCAAACCAGTTCATCTGTACCATTTTTCTAGGTTCCACCTATATGCATTAATATACAATATTTGTTTTTCTCTTTCTGACTTACTTCACTCTGTATGACAGTCTCTAGATCCATCGACTTCTACAAATGAACCAGTTTCATTCCTTTTTATGGCTGAGTAATATTCCATTTTATATATGTACCACATCTTTATCCATTCGTCTGTCTGTGGGCATTTAGGTTGCTTCCATTACCTGGCTATTGTAAATAGTGCTGCAATGAACATTGTGGTGAATGTGTCTTTTTGATTTATGGTTTTCTCTGGGTATATGCCCAGAAGTGGGATTGCTGGATCCTATGGTAATTCTCTTTTTAGTTTTTTAAAGGAAGCTCCATACTGTTCTCCATAGTGACTGTATCAATTTACCTTCCCACCAATAGTGGAAGAGGGTTCCTTTTGTCCACTCCCTCCCCAGAATTTGTTGTTTGTAGATTTTCTAATGATGCTGATTCTAAGAGGTGTGAGGTCATACCTCATTGTCGTTTGGATTTGCATTTCTCTAATAATTAGTGATGTTGAGCAGCTTTTCATGTGCGTCTTGGCCATCTCTGTGACTTCTTTGAAGAAACGTCTATTTAGATCTTCTGCCCATTTTTCTACTGGGTTGTTTGTTTTATTAATATTAAGCTGCGTGAGCTGTTTATATATATTGGAGATTAAACCTTTGTCCATTGATTCGTTTGCGAATGTTTTCGCCCATTCTGAGGGTTGCCTTTTTCCATCCCCGTTTTTTTAACCAAAAAAGAAAGAAAGCAAAAGAAGCAGAACACTAATGTGCGTGAAATATGCCTCTTGAAACTGTCGTTTTGAAATATGGACGTCTTTTGAATTTTTTGGTCGATATATGACCCCAGGATTTGTTTTCAGGGCAGGTGTCATTTATAGGCCTGCAACTATTTTGAATATCCACTGACCATTAGCGCTGGGATTAAAGCTGCTCTTGTGTGAAACGGCCACAAGGTGGCAGCAGTTCTCGCTTACCATATCTCCTTACTAGGGCCACAGAGCCACAATGGAAGTCCTGTTCTAGATTGGAATTTAGAATGGAATGTGCCAGGAGAAAGCCCCTCAAGTTTGTCTCACTACTTCTTGTTCGTGTTTTTAATTTAATTTTTTATTTTTTATTACAGCAAGTTTGATGACAACGTTTGGCTTCTTGTAGGTGTGCAAGATGTGGTTCTTTTACACATATACATAGGTCTGTTCTTCCTGGGACCCTTTTCCCATGTACGTTATGACAGAATGTTGAGTAGTCTTCTCTTGGTATTCCGTAGGTCTTTGGTGATTATATATTTCACCTGTGTTTGTATATGTCTGTTAACCCCGATATCCTAATGAATCCAATCCTCACACCTTTCCATTGGTGAACCATAAGTTTGTTTAATGAATCTGTGATTGCCCTTCTCCGTGGAAATATCTGCCCTGGTATCAATTTTTAGGTAACACCTATAAGTGATATCCTACGATATGTGTCTTTCACTTTCTGACTTACTACAAGTCACGTGATTACCTCTAGACTCATCTACGGTGCTGCAAATGGCATTGTGTCCTTTTTTACATTGGCTAATATTTTGTCTTAGCGAGGTCCATTTTCTGCAGTGTGATTCCCTGAGGGCTGCGGATTAGCTGACCTGGGCAGCCTGACCCTGCTGGCAAGCCCTCCCCAGGTGTGCCTGGGTTGAGGTCAATATAAACTGCACTCCAGGCAGCAATAGCCCCTGCAGCTGTGCCTGACTCCATATTCTCTGCCCCGTCAGCAGTCTCGGGGCTGTGCTGGTGGGAGGGTGTGAGGGTCCACGGCTTTGTTTGTGGCCCGGTGTGAGTGGGGCTCTGCTGGACTTTCTGCAGGAGTTGCCAGGCTGCCACCTGTAAAGAAGAGGATGTGTCACCCATAACTTCCACTGGAATTTCTCTCCGGGCTGAGGAAGGAAAGAAAGGAGTTGGGGCCAGGACAGGAGGGGTATCTCAGGCAGGGAAATGGAAAGCTTCCAGAAGAGCGCCCGGGGCCAGGACCATCCTGGCTGGCCTGCAGGCAGCAAGTTGGCCTGCGTGCTGTCGCTGGTGTGGCTCCACGGCCCTTCCTCTAGGCTTTCAAGCACTTGTACATATTCAGGTGTTTTACCTGGGAAGGGTGGGAACAGTTCAGTAGCAGCTGGCCTGGGGCTCAGCTCACGTTTACTCACAGAGGCCACGGCATGGTCCCCCAGCTTTGCAGTGAGGACGCTCCTTGCATGCGGGGACGGGGCTGTTGGTTGTATGGAAGATGATTCCCCACCACTGACCAATTTCAGAATTGTTTACTGCTGGAACAAGCGCCTTGGTAGTGTTTTCCTCTGTATAACTGTTTGGTTTAGGTTTTTTTTTTCTTTCTTGTTTCAAGTTAGATTTTATTCCTCTTTTATGCATTTATAGATAAAAGCATGGGAATAATTCATTCATATAAATACATCTGTGTGAATGGAAGAAATTTCTTCTGTTTTATTTTAAAAAATTTTGAAATTTAATTTTATTTATTTCTTTATACAGCAGGTTACTACTAGTTATATATTTTATGCATATACATGTATACAGGTCCATCCCAATCTCCCAACTCATCCCACCACCACCACCCCATGGCTTCCCCCACTTGGTGTCCATACGTTTGTTCTCTACCTCTGTGTCTCTATTTCTGTCCTGCATACCAGTTCATCTGTACCATTTTTCTAGGTTCCACATATATGCATTAATATACAATATTTGTTTTCCTCTTTCTGACTTACTTCACTCTGTATGACAGTCTCTAGATCCATCGACTTCTCTACAAATGACCCAGTTTCATTCCTTTTTATGGCTGAGCAATATTCCATTTTATATATGTACCACATCTTTATCCATTCGTCTTTCTGTGGGCATTTAGGTTGCTTCCATTACCTGGCTATTGTAAATTGTGCTGCAATGAACATTGTGGTGAATGTGTCTTTTTGATTTATGGTTTTCTCTGGGTATATGCCCAAAAGTGGGATTGCAGGCTCCTATGGTAATTCTCTTTTTAGTTATTTAAAGGAACATCCATACTGTTCTCCATAGTGAGTGTATCAATTTACCTTCCCACCAATAGTGGAAGAGGGTTCCTTTTGTCCACACCATCCCCGGAATTTGTTGTTTGTAGATTTGCTGATGATGCCGATTCTAACAGGTGTGAGGTCATACCTCATTGTCGTTTGGATTTGCATTTCTCTAATAATTAGTGATGTTGAGCAGCTTTTCATGTGCGTCTTGGCCATCTCTGTGACTTCTTTAAAGAAACGTCTATATAGATCTTCTGCCCATTTTTGTACTGGGTTGCTTGTTATATTAATATTAAGCTGCGTGAGCTGTTTATATATATTGGAGATTAAACCTTTGTCCATTGATTCGTTTGCGAACGTTTTCGCCCATTCTGAGGCTTGCCTTTTTCCATTCCCGATTTTTTAACCAAAAAAGAAAGAAAGCAAAAGAAGCAGAACACTAATGTGCGTGAAATATGCCCCTTGAAACAGTCGTTTTGAAATATGGACGTCTTTTGAATTTTTTGGTCGGTATATGACCCCAGGATTTGTTTTCAGGGCAGGTGTCATTTACAGGCCTGCAACGATTTTGAATATCCACTGACCATTAGCGCTGGGATTAAAGCTGCTGTTGTGTGAAACGGCCACAAGGTGGCAGCAGTTCTCGCTTACCAAATCTGGTTACTAGGGCCACAGAGCCTCAATGGACGTCCTGTTCTAGATTGGAATTTAGAATGGAATGTGCCAGGAGAAAGCCCCTCAAGTTTGTCTCACTACTTCTTGTTCGTGTTTTTAATTTAATTTTTTATTTTTTATTACAGCAAGTTTGATGACAACGTTTGGCTTGTTGTAGGTGTGCAAGATGTGGTTCTTTTACACATATACATAGGTCTGTTCTTCCTGGGACCCTTTTCCCATGTACGTTATGACAGAATGTTGAGTAGTCTTCTCTTGGTATTCCGTAGGTCTTTGGTGATTATATATTTCACCTGTGTTTGTATATGTCTGTTAACCCCGATATCCTAATGAATCCAATCCTCACACCTTTCCATTGGTGAACCATAAGTTTGTTTAATGAATCTGTGATTGCCCTTCTCCGTGGAAATATCCGCCCTGGTATCAATTTTTAGGTAACACCTATAAGTGATATCCTACGATATGTGTCTTTCACTTTCTGACTTACTACAAGTCACGTGATTACCTCTAGACTCATCTACGGTGCTGCAAATGGCATTGTGTCCTTTTTTCCCTTGGCTAATATTCTGTCTTAGCGAGGTCCTTTTTCTGCAATGTGATTCCCTGAGGGCTGAGGATTAGCTGACCTGGGCAGCCTGACCCTGCCGGCAAGCCCTCCCCAGGTGTGCCTGGTTTGAGGTCAATATAAACAGCACTCCAGGCAGCAATAGCCCCTGCAGCTGTGCCTGACTCCATACTCTCTGCCCCGTCAGCAGTCTCGGGGCTGTGCTGGTGGGAGGGTGTGAGGGTCCACGGCTTTGTTGGTGGCCCGGTGTGAGTGGGGCTCTGCTGGCCTTTCTGCAGGAGTTGCCAGGCTGCCACCTGTAAAGAAGAGGATGTGTCACCCATAATTTCCACTGGAATTTCTCTCCGGGCTGAGGAAGGAAAAAAAGGAGTGGGGGCCAGGATAGGAGGGGTATCTCAGGCAGGGAAATGGAAAGCTTCCAGAAGAGCGCCCGGGGCCAGGACCATCCTGGCTGACCTGCAGGCAGCAAGTTGGCCTGTGTGCTGTCGCTGGTGTGGCTCCACGGCCCTACCTCTAGGCTTTCAAGCCCTTGTACATATTCAGGTGTTTTACCTGGGAAGGGTGGGAACAGTTCAGTAGCAGCTGGCCTGGGGCTCAGCTCACGTTTACTCACAGAGGCCTCGGCATGGTCTCGCAGCTTTGCAATGAGGACGCTCCTTGCATGGGGGGGCAGGGCTTCTGGCTGTATGGGAGATGATTCCCCACCTCTGCCCAATTTCAGAATTGTTTACCGCTGGAGCAAGTGCCTTGGTAGGGTTTTCCTGTGTATAACTGTTTGGTTTAGGATTTTTTTTCTTTTTTCGTTCAAGTTAGATTTTATTCCTCTTTTATATATTTATAGATATAAGCATGGGAATAATTCATTCATATAAATACATCTGTGTGAATGGAAGAACTTTTTCCTGTTTTATTTTTAAAAAATTTGAAATTTAATTTTGTTCATTTCTTTATACAGCAGGTTACTATTAGTTATCTATTTTATGCATATACATGTATACAGGTCCATCCCAATCTCCCAACTCATCCCACCACCACCACCCCATGGCTTCCCCCACTTGGTGTCCATACGTTTGTTCTCTACCTCTGTGTCTCTATTTCTGCCCTGCAAACCAGTTCATCTGTACCATTTTTCTAGGTTCCACCTATATGCATTAATATACAATATTTGTTTTTCTCTTTCTGACTTACTTCACTCTGTATGACAGTCTCTAGATCCATCGACTTCTACAAATGAACCAGTTTCATTCCTTTTTATGGCTGAGTAATATTCCATTTTATATATGTACCACATCTTTATCCATTCGTCTGTCTGTGGGCATTTAGGTTGCTTCCATTACCTGGCTATTGTAAATAGTGCTGCAATGAACACTGTGGTGAATGTGTCTTTTTGATTTATGGTTTTCTCTGGGTATATGCCCAGAAGTGGGATTGCTGGATCCTATGGTAATTCTCTTTTTAGTTTTTTAAAGGAAGCTCCATACTGTTCTCCATAGTGACTGTATCAATTTACCTTCCCACCAATAGTGGAAGAGGGTTCCTTTTGTCCACTCCCTCCCCAGAATTTGTTGTTTGTAGATTTTCTAATGATGCTGATTCTAAGAGGTGTGAGGTCATACCTCATTGTCGTTTGGATTTGCATTTCTCTAATAATTAGTGATGTTGAGCAGCTTTTCATGTGCGTCTTGGCCATCTCTGTGACTTCTTTAAAGAAACGTCTATATAGATCTTCTGCCCATTTTTGTACTGGGTTGTTTGTTTTATTAATATTAAGCTGCGTGAGCTGTTTATATATATATTGGAGATTAAACCTTTGTCCATTGATTCGTTTGCGAACGTTTTCGCCCATTCTGAGGCTCGCCTTTTTCCATTCCCGTTTTTTTAACCAAAAAAGAAAGAAAGCAAAAGAAGCAGAACACTAATGTGCGTGAAATATGCCTCTTGAAACAGTCGTTTTGAAATATGGACGTCTTTTGAATTTTTTGGTCGGTATATGACCCCAGGATTTGTTTTCAGGGCAGGTGTCATTTACAGGCCTGCAACGATTTTGAATATCCACTGACCATTAGCGCTGGGATTAAAGCTGCTGTTGTGTGAAACGGCCACAAGGTGGCAGCAGTTCTCGCTTACCAAATCTGGTTACTAGGGCCACAGAGCCTCAATGGACGTCCTGTTCTAGATTGGAATTTAGAATGGAATGTGCCAGGAGAAAGCCCCTCAAGTTTGTCTCACTACTTCTTGTTCGTGTTTTTAATTTAATTTTTTATTTTTTATTACAGCAAGTTTGATGACAACGTTTGGCTTGTTGTAGGTGTGCAAGATGTGGTTCTTTTACACATATACATAGGTCTGTTCTTCCTGGGACCCTTTTCCCATGTACGTTATGACAGAATGTTGAGTAGTCTTCTCTTGGTATTCCGTAGGTCTTTGGTGATTATATATTTCACCTGTGTTTGTATATGTCTGTTAACCCCGATATCCTAATGAATCCAATCCTCACACCTTTCCATTGGTGAACCATAAGTTTGTTTAATGAATCTGTGATTGCCCTTCTCCGTGGAAATATCCGCCCTGGTATCAATTTTTAGGTAACACCTATAAGTGATATCCTACGATATGTGTCTTTCACTTTCTGACTTACTACAAGTCACGTGATTACCTCTAGACTCATCTACGGTGCTGCAAATGGCATTGTGTCCTTTTTTCCCTTGGCTAATATTCTGTCTTAGCGAGGTCCTTTTTCTGCAATGTGATTCCCTGAGGGCTGAGGATTAGCTGACCTGGGCAGCCTGACCCTGCCGGCAAGCCCTCCCCAGGTGTGCCTGGTTTGAGGTCAATATAAACAGCACTCCAGGCAGCAATAGCCCCTGCAGCTGTGCCTGACTCCATACTCTCTGCCCCGTCAGCAGTCTCGGGGCTGTGCTGGTGGGAGGGTGTGAGGGTCCACGGCTTTGTTGGTGGCCCAGTGTGAGTGGGGCTCTGCTGGCCTTTCTGCAGGAGTTGCCAGGCTGCCACCTGTAAAGAAGAGGATGTGTCACCCATAATTTCCACTGGAATTTCTCTCCGGGCTGAGGAAGGAAAAAAAGGAGTGGGGGCCAGGATAGGAGGGGTATCTCAGGCAGGGAAATGGAAAGCTTCCAGAAGAGCGCCCGGGGCCAGGACCATCCTGGCTGACCTGCAGGCAGCAAGTTGGCCTGTGTGCTGTCGCTGGTGTGGCTCCACGGCCCTACCTCTAGGCTTTCAAGCCCTTGTACATATTCAGGTGTTTTACCTGGGAAGGGTGGGAACAGTTCAGTAGCAGCTGGCCTGGGGCTCAGCTCACGTTTACTCACAGAGGCCTCGGCATGGTCTCGCAGCTTTGCAATGAGGACGCTCCTTGCATGGGGGGGCAGGGCTTCTGGCTGTATGGGAGATGATTCCCCACCTCTGCCCAATTTCAGAATTGTTTACCGCTGGAGCAAGTGCCTTGGTAGGGTTTTCCTGTGTATAACTGTTTGGTTTAGGATTTTTTTTCTTTTTTCGTTCAAGTTAGATTTTATTCCTCTTTTATATACTTATAGATATAAGCATGGGAATAATTCATTCATATAAATACATCTGTGTGAATGGAAGAACTTTTTCCTGTTTTATTTTTAAAAAATTTGAAATTTAATTTTGTTCATTTCTTTATACAGCAGGTTACTATTAGTTATCTATTTTATGCATATACATGTATACAGGTCCATCCCAATCTCCCAACTCATCCCACCACCACCACCCCATGGCTTCCCCCACTTGGTGTCCATACGTTTGTTCTCTACCTCTGTGTCTCTATTTCTGCCCTGCAAACCAGTTCATCTGTACCATTTTTCTAGGTTCCACCTATATAAATTAATATACAATATTTGTTTTTCTCTTTCTGACTTACTTCACTCTGTATGACAGTCTCTAGATCCATCGACTTCTACAAATGAACCAGTTTCATTCCTTTTTATGGCTGAGTAATATTCCATTTTATATATGTACCACATCTTTATCCATTCGTCTGTCTGTGGGCATTTAGGTTGCTTCCATTACCTGGCTATTGTAAATAGTGCTGCAATGAACACTGTGGTGAATGTGTCTTTTTGATTTATGGTTTTCTCTGGGTATATGCCCAGAAGTGGGATTGCTGGATCCTATGGTAATTCTCTTTTTAGTTTTTTAAAGGAAGCTCCATACTGTTCTCCATAGTGACTGTATCAATTTACCTTCCCACCAATAGTGGAAGAGGGTTCCTTTTGTCCACTCCCTCCCCAGAATTTGTTGTTTGTAGATTTTCTAATGATGCTGATTCTAAGAGGTGTGAGGTCATACCTCATTGTCGTTTGGATTTGCATTTCTCTAATAATTAGTGATGTTGAGCAGCTTTTCATGTGCGTCTTGGCCATCTCTGTGACTTCTTTAAAGAAACGTCTATATAGATCTTCTGCCCATTTTTGTACTGGGTTGTTTGTTTTATTAATATTAAGCTGCGTGAGCTGTTTATATATATATTGGAGATTAAACCTTTGTCCATTGATTCGTTTGCGAACGTTTTCGCCCATTCTGAGGCTTGCCTTTTTCCATTCCCGTTTTTTTAACCAAAAAAGAAAGAAAGCAAAAGAAGCAGAACACTAATGTGCGTGAAATATGCCTCTTGAAACAGTCGTTTTGAAATATGGACGTCTTTTGAATTTTTTGGTCGGTATATGACCCCAGGATTTGTTTTCAGGGCAGGTGTCATTTACAGGCCTGCAACGATTTTGAATATCCACTGACCATTAGCGCTGGGATTAAAGCTGCTGTTGTGTGAAACGGCCACAAGGTGGCAGCAGTTCTCGCTTACCAAATCTGGTTACTAGGGCCACAGAGCCTCAATGGAAGTCCTGTTCTAGATTGGAATTTAGAATGGAATGTGCCAGGAGAAAGCCCCTCAAGTTTGTCTCACTACTTCTTGTTCGTGTTTTTAATTTAATTTTTTATTTTTTATTACAGCAAGTTTGATGACAACGTTTGGCTTCTTGTAGGTGTGCAAGATGTAGTTCTTTTACACATATACATAGGTCTGTTCTTCCTGGGACCCTTTTCCCATGTACGTTATGACAGAATGTTGAGTAGTCTTCTCTTGGTATTCCGTAGGTCTTTGGTGATTATATATTTCACCTGTGTTTGTATATGTCTGTTAACCCCGATATCCTAATGAATCCAATCCTCACACCTTTCCATTGGTGAACCATAAGTTTGTTTAATGAATCTGTGATTGCCCTTCTCCGTGGAAATATCTGCCCTGGTATCAATTTTTAGGTAACACCTATAAGTGATATCCTACGATATGTGTCTTTCACTTTCTGAGTTACTACAAGTCACGTGATTACCTCTAGACTCATCTACGGTGCTGCAAATGGCATTGTGTCCTTTTTTCCCTTGGCTAATATTCTGTCTTAGCGAGGTCCATTTTCTGCAGTTTGATTCCCTGAGGGCTGAGGATTAGCTGACCTGGGCAGCCTGACCCTGCCGGCAAGACCTCCCCAGGTGTCCCTGGTTTGAGGTCAATATAAACTGCAATCCAGGCAGCAATAGCCCCTGCAGCTGTGCCTGACTCCATATTCTCTGCCCCGTCAGCAGTCTCGGGGCTGTGCTGGTGGGAGGGTGTGAGGTTCTATGGCTTTGTTGGTGGCCCGGTGTGAGTGGGGCTCTGCTGGACTTTCTGCAGGAGTTGCCAGGCTGCCACCTGTAAAGAAGAGGATGTGTCACCCATAACTTCCACTGGAATTTCTCTCCGGGCTGAGGAAGGAAACAAAGGAGTGGGGGCCAGGATAGGAGGGGTATCTCAGGCAGGGAAATGGAAAGCTTCCAGAAGAGCGCCCGGGGCCAGGACCATCCTGGCTGGCCTGCAGGCAGCAAGTTGGCCTGCGTGCTGTCGCTGGTGTGGCTCCACGGCCCTTCCTCTAGGCTTTCAAGCCCTTGTACATATTCAGGTGTTTTACCTGGGAAGGGTGGGAACAGTTCAGTAGCAGCTGGCCTGGGGCTCAGCTCACGTTTACTCACAGAGGCCTCGGCATGGTCCCCCAGCTTTGCAGTGAGGACGCTCCTTGCATGGGGGGACAGGGCTGTTGGTTGTATGGAAGACGATTCCCCACCACTGACCAATTTCAGAATTGTTTACTGCTGGAACAAGTGCCTTGGTAGTGTTTTCCTCTGTATAACTGTTTGGTTTAGGTTTTTTTTTCTTTCTTGGTTCAAGTTAGATTTTATTCCTCGTTTATGTATTTATAGATATAAGCATGGGAATAATTCATTCATATAAATACATCTGTGTGAATGGAAGAACTTTCTTCTGTTTTATTTTTAAAAATTTTGAAATTTAATTTTATTTATTTCTTTATACAGCAGGTTACTATTAGTTATCTATTTTATGCATATACATGTATACAGGTCCATCCCAATCTCCCAACTCATCCCACCACCACCACCCCATGGCTTCCCCCACTTGGTGTCCATACGTTAGTTCTCTACCTCTGTGTCTCTATTTCTGTCCTGCATACCACTTCATCTGTACCATTTTTCTAGGTTCCACCTATATGCATTAATATACAATATTTGTTTTCCTCTTTCTGACTTACTTCACTCTCTATGACAGTCTCTAGATCCATCGACTTCTCTACAAATGACCCAGTTTCATTCCTTTTTATGGCTGAGCAATATTCCATTTTATATATGTACCACATCTTTATCCATTCGTCTTTCTGTGGGCATTTAGGTTGCTTCCATTACCTGGCTATTGTAAATTGTGCTGCAATGAACATTGTGGTGAATGTGTCTTTTTGATTTATGGTTTTCTCTGGGTATATGCCCAAAAGTGGGATTGCAGGCTCCTATGGTAATTCTCTTTTTAGTTATTTAAAGGAACATCCATACTGTTCTCCATAGTGAGTGTATCAATTTACCTTCCCACCAATAGTGGAAGAGGCTTCCTTTTGTCCACACCATCCCCGGAATTTGTTGTTTGTAGATTTGCTGATGATGCCGATTCTAACAGGTGTGAGGTCATACCTCATTGTCGTTTGGATTTGCATTTCTCTAATAATTAGTGATGTTGAGCAGCTTTTCATGTGCGTCTTGGCCATCTCTGTGACTTCTTTAAAGAAACGTCTATATAGATCTTCTGCCCATTTTTGTACTGGGTTGTTTGTTTTATTAATATTAAGCTGCGTGAGCTGTTTATATATATTGGAGATTAAACCTTTGTCCATTGATTCGTTTGCAAACGTTTTCGCCCATTCTGAGGCTTGCCTTTTTCCATTCCCGTTTTTTTAACCAAAAAAGAAAGAAAGCAAAAGAAGCAGAACACTAATGTGCGTGAAATATGCCTCTTGAAACAGTCGTTTTGAAATATGGACGTCTTTTGCATTTTTTGGTCGGTATATGACCCCAGGATTTGTTTTCAGGGCAGGTGTCATTTACAGGCCTGCAACGATTTTGAATATCCACTGACCATTAGCGCTGGGATTAAAGCTGCTGTTGTGTGAAACGGCCACAAGGTGGCAGCAGTTCTCGCTTACCAAATCTGGTTACTAGGGCCACAGAGCCTCAATGGAAGTCCTGTTCTAGATTGGAATTTAGAATGGAATGTGCCAGGAGAAAGCCCCTCAAGTTTGTCTCACTACTTCTTGTTCGTGTTTTTAATTTAATTTTTTATTTTTTATTACAGCAAGTTTGATGACAACGTTTGGCTTCTTGTAGGTGTGCAAGATGTGGTTCTTTTACACATATACATAGGTCTGTTCTTCCTGGGACCCTTTTCCCATGTACGTTATGACAGAATGTTGAGTAGTCTTCTCTTGGTATTCCATAGGTCTTTGGTGATTATATATTTCACCTGTGTTTGTATATGTCTGTTAACCCCGATATCCTAATGAATCCAATCCTCACACCTTTCCATTGGTGAACCATAAGTTTGTTTAATGAATCTGTGACTGCCCTTCTCCGTGGAAATATCCGCCCTGGTATCAATTTTTAGGTAACACCTATAAGTGATATCCTACGATATGTGTCTTTCACTTTCTGACTTACTACAAGTCACGTGATTACCTCTAGACTCATCTACGGTGCTGCAAATGGCATTGTGTCCTTTTTTCCCTTGGCTAATATTCTGTCTTAGCGAGGTCCATTTTCTGCAGTGTGATTCCCTGAGGGCTGAGGATTAGCTGACCTGGGCAGCCTGACCCTGCCGGCAAGCCCTCCCCAGGTGTGCCTGGTTTGAGGTCAATATAAACAGCACTCCAGGCAGCAATAGCCCCTGCAGCTGTGCCTGGCTCCATATTCTCTGCCCCGTCAGCAGTCTCGGGGCTGTGCTGGTGGGAGGGTGTGAGGGTCCACGGCTTTGTTGGTGGCCCGGTGTGAGTGGGGCTCTGCTGGCCTTTCTGCAGGAGTTGCCAGGCTGCCACCTGTAAAGAAGAGGATGTGTCACCCATAACTTCCACTGGAATTTCTCTCCGGGCTGAGGAAGGAAAAAAAGGAGTGGGGGCCGGGACAGGAGGGGTATCTCAGGCAGGGAAATGGAAAGCTTCCAGAAGAGCGCCCGGGGCCAGGACCATCCTGGCTGGCCTGCAGGCAGCAACTTGGCCTGCGTGCTGTCGCTGGTGTGGCTCCACGGCCCTTCCTCTAGGCTTTCAAGCCCTTGTACATATTCAGGTGTTTTACCTGGGAAGGGTGGGAACAGTTCAGCAGCAGCTGGCCTGGGGCTCAGCTCACGTTTACTCACAGAGGCCTCGGCATGGTCCCCCAGCTTTGCAGTGAGGACGCTCCTTGCATGGGGGGACCGGGCTGTTGGTTGTATGGAAGATGATTCCCCACCACTGACCAATTTCAGAATTGTTTACTGCTGGAACAAGTGCCTTGGTAGTGTTTTCCTCTGTATAACTGTTTGGTTTAGGTTTTTTTTTTCTTTCTTGGTTCAAGTTAGATTTTATTCCTCGTTTATGTATTTATAGATATAAGCATGGGAATAATTCATTCATATAAATACATCTGTGTGAATGGAAGAACTTTCTTCTGTTTTATTTTTAAAAATTTTGAAATTTAATTTTATTTATTTCTTTATACAGCAGGTTACTATTAGTTATATATTTTATGCATATACATGTATACAAGTCCATCCCAATCTCCCAACTCATCCCACCACCACCACCCCATGGCTTCCCCCACTTGGTGTCCATACGTTTGTTCTCTACCTCTGTGTCTCTATTTCTGTCCTGCATACCAGTTCATCTGTACCATTTTTCTAGGTTCCACATATATGCATTAATATACAATATTTGTTTTCCTCTTTCTGACTTACTTCACTCTCTATGACAGTCTCTAGATCCATCGACTTCTCTACAAATGACCCAGTTTCATTCCTTTTTATGGCTGAGCAATATTCCATTTTATATATGTACCACATCTTTATCCATTCGTCTTTCTGTGGGCATTTAGGTTGCTTCCATTACCTGGCTATTGTAAATTGTGCTGCAATGAACATTGTGGTGAATGTGTCTTTTTGATTTATGGTTTTCTCTGGGTATATGCCCAAAAGTGGGATTGCAGGCTCCTATGGTAATTCTCTTTTTAGTTATTTAAAGGAACATCCATACTGTTCTCCATAGTGAGTGTATCAATTTACCTTCCCACCAATAGTGGAAGAGGCTTCCTTTTGTCCACACCATCCCCGGAATTTGTTGTTTGTAGATTTGCTGATGATGCCGATTCTAACAGGTGTGAGGTCATACCTCATTGTCGTTTGGATTTGCATTTCTCTAATAATTAGTGATGTTGAGCAGCTTTTCATGTGCGTCTTGGCCATCTCTGTGACTTCTTTAAAGAAACGTCTATATAGATCTTCTGCCCATTTTTGTACTGGGTTGTTTGTTTTATTAATATTAAGCTGCGTGAGCTGTTTATATATATTGGAGATTAAACCTTTGTCCATTGATTCGTTTGCAAACGTTTTCGCCCATTCTGAGGCTTGCCTTTTTCCATTCCCGTTTTTTTAACCAAAAAAGAAAGAAAGCAAAAGAAGCAGAACACTAATGTGCGTGAAATATGCCTCTTGAAACAGTCGTTTTGAAATATGGACGTCTTTTGCATTTTTTGGTCGGTATATGACCCCAGGATTTGTTTTCAGGGCAGGTGTCATTTACAGGCCTGCAACGATTTTGAATATCCACTGACCATTAGCGCTGGGATTAAAGCTGCTGTTGTGTGAAACGGCCACAAGGTGGCAGCAGTTCTCGCTTACCAAATCTGGTTACTAGGGCCACAGAGCCTCAATGGAAGTCCTGTTCTAGATTGGAATTTAGAATGGAATGTGCCAGGAGAAAGCCCCTCAAGTTTGTCTCACTACTTCTTGTTCGTGTTTTTAATTTAATTTTTTATTTTTTATTACAGCAAGTTTGATGACAACGTTTGGCTTCTTGTAGGTGTGCAAGATGTGGTTCTTTTACACATATACATAGGTCTGTTCTTCCTGGGACCCTTTTCCCATGTACGTTATGACAGAATGTTGAGTAGTCTTCTCTTGGTATTCCATAGGTCTTTGGTGATTATATATTTCACCTGTGTTTGTATATGTCTGTTAACCCCGATATCCTAATGAATCCAATCCTCACACCTTTCCATTGGTGAACCATAAGTTTGTTTAATGAATCTGTGACTGCCCTTCTCCGTGGAAATATCCGCCCTGGTATCAATTTTTAGGTAACACCTATAAGTGATATCCTACGATATGTGTCTTTCACTTTCTGACTTACTACAAGTCACGTGATTACCTCTAGACTCATCTACGGTGCTGCAAATGGCATTGTGTCCTTTTTTCCCTTGGCTAATATTCTGTCTTAGCGAGGTCCATTTTCTGCAGTGTGATTCCCTGAGGGCTGAGGATTAGCTGACCTGGGCAGCCTGACCCTGCCGGCAAGCCCTCCCCAGGTGTGCCTGGTTTGAGGTCAATATAAACAGCACTCCAGGCAGCAATAGCCCCTGCAGCTGTGCCTGGCTCCATATTCTCTGCCCCGTCAGCAGTCTCGGGGCTGTGCTGGTGGGAGGGTGTGAGGGTCCACGGCTTTGTTGGTGGCCCGGTGTGAGTGGGGCTCTGCTGGCCTTTCTGCAGGAGTTGCCAGGCTGCCACCTGTAAAGAAGAGGATGTGTCACCCATAACTTCCACTGGAATTTCTCTCCGGGCTGAGGAAGGAAAAAAAGGAGTGGGGGCCGGGACAGGAGGGGTATCTCAGGCAGGGAAATGGAAAGCTTCCAGAAGAGCGCCCGGGGCCAGGACCATCCTGGCTGGCCTGCAGGCAGCAAGTTGGCCTGCGTGCTGTCGCTGGTGTGGCTCCACGGCCCTTCCTCTAGGCTTTCAAGCCCTTGTACATATTCAGGTGTTTTACCTGGGAAGGGTGGGAACAGTTCAGCAGCAGCTGGCCTGGGGCTCAGCTCACGTTTACTCACAGAGGCCTCGGCATGGTCCCCCAGCTTTGCAGTGAGGACGCTCCTTGCATGGGGGGACCGGGCTGTTGGTTGTATGGAAGATGATTCCCCACCACTGACCAATTTCAGAATTGTTTACTGCTGGAACAAGTGCCTTGGTAGTGTTTTCCTCTGTATAACTGTTTGGTTTAGGTTTTTTTTTTCTTTCTTGGTTCAAGTTAGATTTTATTCCTCGTTTATGTATTTATAGATATAAGCATGGGAATAATTCATTCATATAAATACATCTGTGTGAATGGAAGAACTTTCTTCTGTTTTATTTTTAAAAATTTTGAAATTTAATTTTATTTATTTCTTTATACAGCAGGTTACTATTAGTTATATATTTTATGCATATACATGTATACAAGTCCATCCCAATCTCCCAACTCATCCCACCACCACCACCCCATGGCTTCCCCCACTTGGTGTCCATACGTTTGTTCTCTACCTCTGTGTCTCTATTTCTGTCCTGCATACCAGTTCATCTGTACCATTTTTCTAGGTTCCACATATATGCATTAATATACAATATTTGTTTTCCTCTTTCTGACTTACTTCACTCTCTATGACAGTCTCTAGATCCATCGACTTCTCTACAAATGACCCAGTTTCATTCCTTTTTATGGCTGAGCAATATTCCATTTTATATATGTACCACATCTTTATCCATTCGTCTTTCTGTGGGCATTTAGGTTGCTTCCATTACCTGGCTATTGTAAATTGTGCTGCAATGAACATTGTGGTGAATGTGTCTTTTTGATTTATGGTTTTCTCTGGGTATATGCCCAAAAGTGGGATTGCAGGCTCCTATGGTAATTCTCTTTTTAGTTATTTAAAGGAACATCCATACTGTTCTCCATAGTGAGTGTATCAATTTACCTTCCCACCAATAGTGGAAGAGGCTTCCTTTTGTCCACACCATCCCCGGAATTTGTTGTTTGTAGATTTGCTGATGATGCCGATTCTAACAGGTGTGAGGTCATACCTCATTGTCGTTTGGATTTGCATTTCTCTAATAATTAGTGATGTTGAGCAGCTTTTCATGTGCGTCTTGGCCATCTCTGTGACTTCTTTAAAGAAACGTCTATATAGATCTTCTGCCCATTTTTGTACTGGGTTGTTTGTTTTATTAATATTAAGCTGCGTGAGCTGTTTATATATATTGGAGATTAAACCTTTGTCCATTGATTCGTTTGCAAACGTTTTCGCCCATTCTGAGGCTTGCCTTTTTCCATTCCCGTTTTTTTAACCAAAAAAGAAAGAAAGCAAAAGAAGCAGAACACTAATGTGCGTGAAATATGCCTCTTGAAACAGTCGTTTTGAAATATGGACGTCTTTTGCATTTTTTGGTCGGTATATGACCCCAGGATTTGTTTTCAGGGCAGGTGTCATTTACAGGCCTGCAACGATTTTGAATATCCACTGACCATTAGCGCTGGGATTAAAGCTGCTGTTGTGTGAAACGGCCACAAGGTGGCAGCAGTTCTCGCTTACCAAATCTGGTTACTAGGGCCACAGAGCCTCAATGGAAGTCCTGTTCTAGATTGGAATTTAGAATGGAATGTGCCAGGAGAAAGCCCCTCAAGTTTGTCTCACTACTTCTTGTTCGTGTTTTTAATTTAATTTTTTATTTTTTATTACAGCAAGTTTGATGACAACGTTTGGCTTCTTGTAGGTGTGCAAGATGTGGTTCTTTTACACATATACATAGGTCTGTTCTTCCTGGGACCCTTTTCCCATGTACGTTATGACAGAATGTTGAGTAGTCTTCTCTTGGTATTCCATAGGTCTTTGGTGATTATATATTTCACCTGTGTTTGTATATGTCTGTTAACCCCGATATCCTAATGAATCCAATCCTCACACCTTTCCATTGGTGAACCATAAGTTTGTTTAATGAATCTGTGACTGCCCTTCTCCGTGGAAATATCCGCCCTGGTATCAATTTTTAGGTAACACCTATAAGTGATATCCTACGATATGTGTCTTTCACTTTCTGACTTACTACAAGTCACGTGATTACCTCTAGACTCATCTACGGTGCTGCAAATGGCATTGTGTCCTTTTTTCCCTTGGCTAATATTCTGTCTTAGCGAGGTCCATTTTCTGCAGTGTGATTCCCTGAGGGCTGAGGATTAGCTGACCTGGGCAGCCTGACCCTGCCGGCAAGCCCTCCCCAGGTGTGCCTGGTTTGAGGTCAATATAAACAGCACTCCAGGCAGCAATAGCCCCTGCAGCTGTGCCTGGCTCCATATTCTCTGCCCCGTCAGCAGTCTCGGGGCTGTGCTGGTGGGAGGGTGTGAGGGTCCACGGCTTTGTTGGTGGCCCGGTGTGAGTGGGGCTCTGCTGGCCTTTCTGCAGGAGTTGCCAGGCTGCCACCTGTAAAGAAGAGGATGTGTCACCCATAACTTCCACTGGAATTTCTCTCCGGGCTGAGGAAGGAAAAAAAGGAGTGGGGGCCGGGACAGGAGGGGTATCTCAGGCAGGGAAATGGAAAGCTTCCAGAAGAGCGCCCGGGGCCAGGACCATCCTGGCTGGCCTGCAGGCAGCAAGTTGGCCTGCGTGCTGTCGCTGGTGTGGCTCCACGGCCCTTCCTCTAGGCTTTCAAGCCCTTGTACATATTCAGGTGTTTTACCTGGGAAGGGTGGGAACAGTTCAGCAGCAGCTGGCCTGGGGCTCAGCTCACGTTTACTCACAGAGGCCTCGGCATGGTCCCCCAGCTTTGCAGTGAGGACGCTCCTTGCATGGGGGGACCGGGCTGTTGGTTGTATGGAAGATGATTCCCCACCACTGACCAATTTCAGAATTGTTTACTGCTGGAACAAGTGCCTTGGTAGTGTTTTCCTCTGTATAACTGTTTGGTTTAGGTTTTTTTTTTCTTTCTTGGTTCAAGTTAGATTTTATTCCTCGTTTATGTATTTATAGATATAAGCATGGGAATAATTCATTCATATAAATACATCTGTGTGAATGGAAGAACTTTCTTCTGTTTTATTTTTAAAAATTTTGAAATTTAATTTTATTTATTTCTTTATACAGCAGGTTACTATTAGTTATATATTTTATGCATATACATGTATACAAGTCCATCCCAATCTCCCAACTCATCCCACCACCACCACCCCATGGCTTCCCCCACTTGGTGTCCATACGTTTGTTCTCTACCTCTGTGTCTCTATTTCTGTCCTGCATACCAGTTCATCTGTACCATTTTTCTAGGTTCCACATATATGCATTAATATACAATATTTGTTTTTCTCTTTCTGACTTAGTTCACTCTGTATGACAGTCTCTAGATCCATCGACTTCTCTACAAATGACCCAGTTTCATTCCTTTTATGGCTGAGCAATATTCCATTTTATATATGTACCACATCTTTATCCATTCGTCTTTCTGTGGGCATTTAGGTTGCTTCCATTACCTGGCTATTGTAAATTGTGCTGCAATGAACATTGTGGTGAATGTGTCTTTTTGATTTATGGTTTTCTCTGGGTATATGCCCAAAAGTGGGATTGCAGGCTCCTATGGTAATTCTCTTTTTAGTTATTTAAAGGAACATCCATACTGTTCTCCATAGTGAGTGTATCAATTTACCTTCCCACCAATAGTGGAAGAGGGTTCCTTTTGTCCACACCATCCCCGGAATTTGTTGTTTGTAGATTTGCTGATGATGCCGATTCTAACAGGTTTGAGGTCATACCTCATTGCCGTTTGGATTTGCATTTCTCTAATAATTAGTGATGTTGAGCAGCTTTTCATGTGCGTCTTGGCCATCTCTGTGACTTCTTTAAAGAAACGTCTATATAGATCTTCTGCCCATTTTTGTACTGGGTTGTTTGTTTTATTAATATTAAGCTGCGTGAGCTGTTTATATATATTGGAGATTAAACCTTTGTCCATTGATTCGTTTGCAAACGTTTTCGCCCATTCTGAGGCTTGCCTTTTTCCATTCCCGTTTTTTTAACCAAAAAAGAAAGAAAGCAAAAGAAGCAGAACACTAATGTGCGTGAAATATGCCTCTTGAAACAGTCGTTTTGAAATATGGACGTCTTTTGCATTTTTTGGTCGGTATATGACCCCAGGATTTGTTTTCAGGGCAGGTGTCATTTACAGGCCTGCAACGATTTTGAATATCCACTGACCATTAGCGCTGGGATTAAAGCTGCTGTTGTGTGAAACTGCCACAAGGTGGCAGCAGTTCTCGCTTACCAAATCTGGTTACTAGGGCCACAGAGCCTCAATGGAAGTCCTGTTCTAGATTGGAATTTAGAATGGAATGTGCCAGGAGAAAGCCCCTCAAGTTTGTCTCACTACTTCTTGTTCGTGTTTTTAATTTAATTTTTTATTTTTTATTACAGCAAGTTTGATGACAACGTTTGGCTTGTTGTAGGTGTGCAAGATGTGGTTCTTTTACACATATACATAGGTCTGTTCTTCCTGGGACCCTTTTCCCATGTACGTTATGACAGAATGTTGAGTAGTCTTCTCTTGGTATTCCATAGGTCTTTGGTGATTATATATTTCACCTGTGTTTGTATATGTCTGTTAACCCCGATATCCTAATGAATCCAATCCTCACACCTTTCCATTGGTGAACCATAAGTTTGTTTAATGAATCTGTGACTGCCCTTCTCCGTGGAAATATCCGCCCTGGTATCAATTTTTAGGTAACACCTATAAGTGATATCCTACGATATGTGTCTTTCACTTTCTGACTTACTACAAGTCACGTGATTACCTCTAGACTCATCTACGGTGCTGCAAATGGCATTGTGTCCTTTTTTCCCTTGGCTAATATTCTGTCTTAGCGAGGTCCATTTTCTGCAGTGTGATTCCCTGAGGGCTGAGGATTAGCTGACCTGGGCAGCCTGACCCTGCCGGCAAGGCCTCCCCAGGTGTGCCTGGTTTGAGGTCAATATAAACAGCACTCCAGGCAGCAATAGCCCCTGCAGCTGTGCCTGGCTCCATATTCTCTGCCCCGTCAGCAGTCTCGGGGCTGTGCTGGTGGGAGGGTGTGAGGGTCCACGGCTTTGTTGGTGGCCCGGTGTGAGTGGGGCTCTGCTGGCCTTTCTGCAGGAGTTGCCAGGCTGCCACCTGTAAAGAAGAGGATGTGTCACCCATAACTTCCACTGGAATTTCTCTCCGGGCTGAGGAAGGAAAAAAAGGAGTGGGGGCCGGGACAGGAGGGGTATCTCAGGCAGGGAAATGGAAAGCTTCCAGAAGAGCGCCCGGGGCCAGGACCATCCTGGCTGGCCTGCAGGCAGCAAGTTGGCCTGTGTGCTGTCGCTGGTGTGGCTCCACGGCCCTTCCTCTAGGCTTTCAAGCCCTTGTACATATTCAGGTGTTTTACCTGGGAAGGGTGGGAACAGTTCAGCAGCAGCTGGCCTGGGGCTCAGCTCACGTTTACTCACAGAGGCCTCGGCATGGTCCCCCAGCTTTGCAGTGAGGACGCTCCTTGCATGGGGGGACCGGGCTGTTGGTTGTATGGAAGATGATTCCCCACCACTGACCAATTTCAGAATTGTTTACTGCTGGAACAAGTGCCTTGGTAGTGTTTTCCTCTGTATAACTGTTTGGTTTAGGTTTTTTTTTTCTTTCTTGGTTCAAGTTAGATTTTATTCCTCGTTTATGTATTTATAGATATAAGCATGGGAATAATTCATTCATATAAATACATCTGTGTGAATGGAAGAACTTTCTTCTGTTTTATTTTTAAAAATTTTGAAATTTAATTTTATTTATTTCTTTATACAGCAGGTTACTATTAGTTATATATTTTATGCATATACATGTATACAGGTCCATCCCAATCTCCCAACTCATCCCACCACCACCACCCCATGGCTTCCCCCACTTGGTGTCCATACGTTTGTTCTCTACCTCTGTGTCTCTATTTCTGTCCTGCATACCAGTTCATCTGTACCATTTTTCTAGGTTCCACATATATGCATTAATATACAATATTTGTTTTTCTCTTTCTGACTTAGTTCACTCTGTATGACAGTCTCTAGATCCATCGACTTCTCTACAAATGACCCAGTTTCATTCCTTTTATGGCTGAGCAATATTCCATTTTATATATGTACCACATCTTTATCCATTCGTCTTTCTGTGGGCATTTAGGTTGCTTCCATTACCTGGCTATTGTAAATTGTGCTGCAATGAACATTGTGGTGAATGTGTCTTTTTGATTTATGGTTTTCTCTGGGTATATGCCCAAAAGTGGGATTGCAGGCTCCTATGGTAATTCTCTTTTTAGTTATTTAAAGGAACCTCCATACTGTTCTCCATAGTGAGTGTATCAATTTACCTTCCCACCAATAGTGGAAGAGGGTTCCTTTTGTCCACACCATCCCCGGAATTTGTTGTTTGTAGAATTGCTGATGATGCCGATTCTAACAGGTGTGAGGTCATACCTCATTGCCGTTTGGATTTGCATTTCTCTAATAATTAGTGATGTTGAGCAGCTTTTCATGTGCGTCTTGGCCATCTCTGTGACTTCTTTAAAGAAACGTCTATATAGATCTTCTGCCCATTTTTGTACTGGGTTGTTTGTTTTATTAATATTAAGCTGCGTGAGCTGTTTATACATATATTGGAGATTAAACCTTTGTCCATTGATTCGTTTGCGAACGTTTTCGCCCATTCTGAGGCTTGCCTTTTTCCATTCCCGATTTTTTAACCAAAAAAGAAAGAAAGCAAAAGAAGCAGAACACTAATGTGCGTGAAATATGCCTCTTGAAACAGTCGTTTTGAAATATGGACGTCTTTTGAATTTTTTGGTCGGTATATGACCCCAGGATTTGTTTTCAGGGCAGGTGTCATTTACAGGCCTGCAACGATTTTGAATATCCACTGACCATTAGCGCTGGGATTAAAGCTGCTGTTGTGTGAAACGGCCACAAGGTGGCAGCAGTTCTCGCTTACCAAATCTGGTTACTAGGGCCACAGAGCCTCAATGGAAGTCCTGTTCTAGATTGGAATTTAGAATGGAATGTGCCAGGAGAAAGCCCCTCAAGTTTGTCTCACTACTTCTTGTTCGTGTTTTTAATTTAATTTTTTATTTTTTATTACAGCAAGTTTGATGACAACGTTTGGCTTGTTGTAGGTGTGCAAGATGTGGTTCTTTTACACATATACATAGGTCTGTTCTTCCTGGGACCCTTTTCCCATGTACGTTATGACAGAATGTTGAGTAGTCTTCTCTTGGTATTCCGTAGGTCTTTGGTGATTATATATTTCACCTGTGTTTGTATATGTCTGTTAACCCCGATATCCTAATGAATCCAATCCTCACACCTTTCCATTGGTGAACCATAAGTTTGTTTAATGAATCTGTGATTGCCCTTCTCCGTGGAAATATCCGCCCTGGTATCAATTTTTAGGTAACACCTATAAGTGATATCCTACGATATGTGTCTTTCACTTTCTGACTTACTACAAGTCACGTGATTACCTCTAGACTCATCTACGGTGCTGCAAATGGCATTGTGTCCTTTTTTCCCTTGGCTAATATTCTGTCTTAGCGAGGTCCTTTTTCTGCAATGTGATTCCCTGAGGGCTGAGGATTAGCTGACCTGGGCAGCCTGACCCTGCCGGCAAGCCCTCCCCAGGTGTGCCTGGTTTGAGGTCAATATAAACAGCACTCCAGGCAGCAATAGCCCCTGCAGCTGTGCCTGACACCATACTCTCTGCCCCATCAGCAGTCTCGGGGCTGTGCTGGTGGGAGGGTGTGAGGGTCCACGGCTTTGTTGGTGGCCCGGTGTGAGTGGGGCTCTGCTGGACTTTCTGCAGGAGTTGCCAGGCTGCCACCTGTAAAGAAGAGGATGTGTCACCCATAATTTCCACTGGAATTTCTCTCCGGGCTGAAGAAGGAAACAAAGGAGTGGGGGCCAGGATAGGAGGGGTATCTCAGGCAGGGAAATGGAAAGCTTCCAGAAGAGCGCCCGGGGCCAGGACCATCCTGGCTGGTCTGCAGGCAGCAAGTTGGCCTGCATGCTGTCGCTGGTGTGGCTCCACGGCCCTTCCTCTAGGCTTTCAAGCACTTGTACATATTCAGGTGTTTTACCTGGGAAGGGTGGGAACAGTTCAGTAGCAGCTGGCCTGGGGCTCAGCTCACGTTTACTCACAGAGGCCACGGCATGGTCCCCCAGCTATGCAGTGAGGACGCTCCTTGCATGCGGGGACGGGGCTGTTGGTTGTATGGAAGATTATTCCCCACCACTGACCAATTTCAGAATTGTTTACTGCTGGAACAAGCGCCTTGGTAGTGTTTTCTTCTGTATAACTGTTTTGTTTAGGTTTTTTTTTTCTTTCTTGTTTCAAGTTAGATTTTATTCCTCTTTTATGCATTTATAGATATAAGCATGGGAATAATTCATTCATATAAATACATCTGTGTGAATGGAAGAACTTTCTTCTGTTTTATTTTTAAAAATTTTGAAATTTAATTTTATTTATTTCTTTATACAGCAGGTTACTACTAGTTATATATTTTATGCATATACATGTATACAGGTCCATCCCAATCTCCCAACTCATCCCACCACCACCACCCCATGGCTTCCCCCACTTGGTGTCCATACGTTTGTTCTCTACCTCTGTGTCTCTATTTCTGTCCTGCATACCAGTTCATCTGTACCATTTTTCTAAGTTCCACATATATGCATTAATATGCAATATTTGTTTTCCTCTTTCTGACTTACTTCACTCTGTATGACAGTCTCTAGATCCATCGACTTCTCTACAAATGACCCAGTTTCATTCCTTTTTATGGCTGAGCAATATTCCATTTTATATATGTACCACATCTTTATCCATTCGTCTTTCTGTGGGCATTTAGGTTGCTTCCATTACCTGGCTATTGTAAATTGTGCTGCAATGAACATTGTGGTGAATGTGTCTTTTTGATTTATGGTTTTCTCTGGGTATATGCCCAAAAGTGGGATTGCAGGCTCCTATGGTAATTCTCTTTTTAGTTATTTAAAGGAACATCCATACTGTTCTCCATAGTGAGTGTATCAATTTACCTTCCCACCAATAGTGGAAGAGGGTTCCTTTTGTCCACACCATCCCCGGAATTTGTTGTTTGTAGATTTGCTGATGATGCCGATTCTAACAGGTGTGAGGTCATACCTCATTGTCGTTTGGATTTGCATTTCTCTAATAATTAGTGATGTTGAGCAGCTTTTCATGTGCGTCTTGGCCATCTCTGTGACTTCTTTAAAGAAACGTCTATATAGATCTTCTGCCCATTTTTGTACTGGGTTGCTTGTTATATTAATATTAAGCTGCGTGAGCTGTTTATATATATTGGAGATTAAACCTTTGTCCATTGATTCGTTTGCGAACGTTTTCGCCCATTCTGAGGCTTGCCTTTTTCCATTCCCGATTTTTTAACCAAAAAAGAAAGAAAGCAAAAGAAGCAGAACACTAATGTGCGTGAAATATGCCCCTTGAAACACTCGTTTTGAAATATGGACGTCTTTTGAATTTTTTGGTCGGTATATGACCCCAGGATTTGTTTTCAGGGCAGGTGTCATTTACAGGCCTGCAACGATTTTGAATATCCACTGACCATTAGCGCTGGGATTAAAGCTGCTGTTGTGTGAAACGGCCACAAGGTGGCAGCAGTTCTCGCTTACCAAATCTGGTTACTAGGGCCACAGAGCCTCAATGGACGTCCTGTTCTAGATTGGAATTTAGAATGGAATGTGCCAGGAGAAAGCCCCTCAAGTTTGTCTCACTACTTCTTGTTCGTGTTTTTAATTTAATTTTTTATTTTTTATTACAGCAAGTTTGATGACAACGTTTGGCTTGTTGTAGGTGTGCAAGATGTGGTTCTTTTACACATATACATAGGTCTGTTCTTCCTGGGACCCTTTTCCCATGTACGTTATGACAGAATGTTGAGTAGTCTTCTCTTGGTATTCCGTAGGTCTTTGGTGATTATATATTTCACCTGTGTTTGTATATGTCTGTTAACCCCGATATCCTAATGAATCCAATCCTCACACCTTTCCATTGGTGAACCATAAGTTTGTTTAATGAATCTGTGATTGCCCTTCTCCGTGGAAATATCCGCCCTGGTATCAATTTTTAGGTAACACCTATAAGTGATATCCTACGATATGTGTCTTTCACTTTCTGACTTACTACAAGTCACGTGATTACCTCTAGACTCATCTACGGTGCTGCAAATGGCATTGTGTCCTTTTTTCCCTTGGCTAATATTCTGTCTTAGCGAGGTCCTTTTTCTGCAATGTGATTCCCTGAGGGCTGAGGATTAGCTGACCTGGGCAGCCTGACCCTGCCGGCAAGCCCTCCCCAGGTGTGCCTGGTTTGAGGTCAATATAAACAGCACTCCAGGCAGCAATAGCCCCTGCAGCTGTGCCTGACTCCATACCCTCTGCCCCGTCAGCAGTCTCGGGGCTCTGCTGGTGGGAGGGTGTGAGGGTCCACGGCTTTGTTGGTGGCCCGGTGTGAGTGGGGCTCTGCTGGCCTTTCTGCAGGAGTTGCCAGGCTGCCACCTGTAAAGAAGAGGATGTGTCACCCATAATTTCCACTGGAATTTCTCTCCGGGCTGAGGAAGGAAAAAAAGGAGTGGGGGCCAGGATAGGAGGGGTATCTCAGGCAGGGAAATGGAAAGCTTCCAGAAGAGCGCCCGGGGCCAGGACCATCCTGGCTGGCCTGCAGGCAGCAAGTTGGCCTGCGTGCTGTCGCTGGTGTGGCTCCACGGCCCTACCTCTAGGCTTTCAAGCCCTTGTACATATTCAGGTGTTTTACCTGGGAAGGGTGGGAACAGTTCAGTAGCAGCTGGCCTGGGGCTCAGCTCACGTTTACTCACAGAGGCCTCGGCATGGTCTCGCAGCTTTGCAATGAGGACGCTCCTTGCATGGGGGGGCAGGGCTGCTGGCTGTATGGGAGATGATTCCCCACCTCTGCCCAATTTCAGAATTGTTTACCGCTGGAGCAAGTGCCTTGGTAGGGTTTTCCTGTGTATAACTGTTTGGTTTAGGATTTTTTTTTCTTTTTTCGTTCAAGTTAGATTTTATTCCTCTTTTATATATTTATAGATATAAGCATGGGAATAATTCATTCATATAAATACATCTGTGTGAATGGAAGAACTTTTTCCTGTTTTATTTTTAAAAAATTTGAAATTTAATTTTGTTCATTTCTTTATACAGCAGGTTACTATTAGTTATCTATTTTATGCATATACATGTATACAGGTCCATCCCAATCTCCCAACTCATCCCACCACCACCACCCCATGGCTTCCCCCACTTGGTGTCCATACGTTTGTTCTCTACCTCTGTGTCTCTATTTCTGCCCTGCAAACCAGTTCATCTGTACCATTTTTCTAGGTTCCACCTATATGCTTTAATATACAATATTTGTTTTTCTCTTTCTGACTTACTTCACTCTGTATGACAGTCTCTAGATCCATCGACTTCTACAAATGAACCAGTTTCATTCCTTTTTATGGCTGAGTAATATTCCATTTTATATATGTACCACATCTTTATCCATTCGTCTGTCTGTGGGCATTTAGGTTGCTTCCATTACCTGGCTATTGTAAATAGTGCTGCAATGAACACTGTGGTGAATGTGTCTTTTTGATTTATGGTTTTCTCTGGGTATATGCCCAGAAGTGGGATTGCTGGATCCTATGGTAATTCTCTTTTTAGTTTTTTAAAGGAAGCTCCATACTCTTCTCCATAGTGACTGTATCAATTTACCTTCCCACCAATAGTGGAAGAGGGTTCCTTTTGTCCACTCCCTCCCCAGAATTTGTTGTTTGTAGATTTTCTAATGATGCTGATTCTAAGAGGTGTGAGGTCATACCTCATTGTCGTTTGGATTTGCATTTCTCTAATAATTAGTGATGTTGAGCAGCTTTTCATGTGCGTCTTGGCCATCTCTGTGACTTCTTTAAAGAAACGTCTATATATATCTTCTGCCCATTTTTGTACTGGGTTGTTTGTTTTATTAATATTAAGCTGCGTGAGCTGTTTATATATATATTGGAGATTAAACCTTTGTCCATTGATTCGTTTGCGAACGTTTTCGCCCATTCTGAGGCTTGCCTTTTTCCATTCCCGTTTTTTTAACCAAAAAAGAAAGAAAGCAAAAGAAGCAGAACACTAATGTGCGTGAAATATGCCTCTTGAAACAGTCGTTTTGAAATATGGACGTCTTTTGAATTTTTTGGTAGGTATATGACCCCAGGATTTGTTTTCAGGGCAGGTGTCATTTACAGGCCTGCAACGATTTTGAATATCCACTGACCATTAGCGCTGGGATTAAAGCTGCTGTTGTGTGAAACGGCCACAAGGTGGCAGCAGTTCTCGCTTACCAAATCTGGTTACTAGGGCCACAGAGCCTCAATGGAAGTCCTGTTCTAGATTGGAATTTAGAATGGAATGTGCCAGGAGAAAGCCCCTCAAGTTTGTCTCACTACTTCTTGTTCGTGTTTTTAATTTAATTTTTTATTTTTTATTACAGCAAGTTTGATGACAACGTTTGGCTTCTTGTAGGTGTGCAAGATGTAGTTCTTTTACACATATACATAGGTCTGTTCTTCCTGGGACCCTTTTCCCATGTACGTTATGACAGAATGTTGAGTAGTCTTCTCTTGGTATTCCGTAGGTCTTTGGTGATTATATATTTCACCTGTGTTTGTATATGTCTGTTAACCCTGATATCCTAATGAATCCAATCCTCACACCTTTCCATTGGTGAACCATAAGTTTGTTTAATGAATCTGTGATTGCCCTTCTCCGTGGAAATATCTGCCCTGGTATCAATTTTTACGTAACACCTATAAGTGATATCCTACGATATGTGTCTTTCACTTTCTGACTTACTACAAGTCACGTGATTACCTCTAGACTCATCTACGGTGCTGCAAATGGCATTGTGTCCTTTTTTCCCTTGGCTAATATTCTGTCTTAGCGAGGTCCATTTTCTGCAGTTTGATTCCCTGAGGGCTGAGGATTAGCTGACCTGGGCAGCCTGACCCTGCCGGCAAGACCTCCCCAGGTGTGCCTGGTTTGAGGTCAATATAAACTGCAATCCAGGCAGCAATAGCCCCTGCAGCTGTGCCTGACTCCATATTCTCTGCCCCGTCAGCAGTCTCGGGGCTGTGCTGGTGGGAGGGTGTGAGGTTCTATGGCTTTGTTGGTGGCCCGGTGTGAGTGGGGCTCTGCTGGACTTTCTGCAGGAGTTCCCAGGCTGCCACCTGTAAAGAAGAGGATGTGTCACCCATAACTTCCACTGGAATTTCTCTCCGGGCTGAGGAAGGAAACAAAGGAGTGGGGGCCAGGATAGGAGGGGTATCTCAGGCAGGGAAATGGAAAGCTTCCAGAAGAGCGCCCGGGGCCAGGACCATCCTGGCTGGCCTGCAGGCAGCAAGTTGGCCTGCATGCTGTCGCTGGTGTGGCTCCACGGCCCTTCCTCTAGGCTTTCAGGCCCTTGTACATATTCAGGTGTTTTACCTGGGAAGGGTGGGAACAGTTCAGTAGCAGCTGGCCTGGGGCTCAGCTCACGTTTACTCACAGAGGCCTCGGCATGGTCCCCCAGCTTTGCAGTGAGGACGCTCCTTGCATGGGGGGACGGGGCTGTTGGTTGTATGGAAGACGATTCCCCACCACTGACCAATTTCAGAATTGTTTACTGCTGGAACAAGTGCCTAGGTAGTGTTTTCCTCTGTATAACTGTTTGGTTTAGGTTTTTTTTTCTTTCTTGGTTCAAGTAAGATTTTATTCCTCTTTTATGTATTTATAGATATAAGCATGGGAATAATTCATTCATATAAATACATCTGTGTGAATGGAAGAACTTTCTTCTGTTTTATTTTTAAAAATTTTGAAATTTAATTTTATTTATTTCTTTATACAGCAGGTTACTATTAGTTATATATTTTATGCATATACATGTATACAGGTCCATCCCAATCTCCCAACTCATCCCACCACCACCACCCCATGGCTTCCCCCACTTGGTGTCCATACGTTAGTTCTCTACCTCTGTGTCTCTATTTCTGTCCTGCATACCAGTTCATCTGTACCATTTTTCTAGGTTCCACCTATATGCATTAATATACAATATTTGTTTTCCTCTTTCTGACTTACTTCACTCTGTATGACAGTCTCTAGATCCATCGACTTCTCTACAAATGACCCAGTTTCATTCCTTTTTATGGCTGAGCAATATTCCATTTTATATATGTACCACATCTTTATCCATTCGTCTTTCTGTGGGCATTTAGGTTGCTTCCATTACCTGGCTATTGTAAATTGTGCTGCAATGAACATTGTGGTGAATGTGTCTTTTTGATTTATGGTTTTCTCTGGGTATATGCCCAAAAGTGGGATTGCAGGCTCCTATGGTAATTCTCTTTTTAGTTATTTAAAGGAACATCCATACTGTTCTCCATAGTGAGTGTATCAATTTACCTTCCCACCAATAGTGGAAGAGGGTTCCTTTTGTCCACACCATCCCCGGAATTTGTTGTTTGTAGATTTGCTGATGATGCCGATTCTAAGAGGTGTGAGGTCATACCTCATTGTCGTTTGGATTTGCATTTCTCTAATAATTAGTGATGTTGAGCAGCTTTTCATGTGCGTCTTGGCCATCTCTGTGACTTCTTTAAAGAAACGTCTATATAGATCTTCTGCCCATTTTTGTACTGGGTTGTTTGTTTTATTAATATTAAGCTGCGTGAGCTGTTTATATATATTGGAGATTAAACCTTTGTCCATTGATTCGTTTGCAAACGTTTTCGCCCATTCTGAGGCTTGCCTTTTTCCATTCCCGTTTTTTTAACCAAAAAAGAAAGAAAGCAAAAGAAGCAGAACACTAATGTGCGTGAAATATGCCTCTTGAAACAGTCGTTTTGAAATATGGACGTCTTTTGCATTTTTTGGTCGGTATATGACCCCAGGATTTGTTTTCAGGGCAGGTGTCATTTACAGGCCTGCAACGATTTTGAATATCCACTGACCATTAGCGCTGGGATTAAAGCTGCTGTTGTGTGAAACGGCCACAAGGTGGCAGCAGTTCTCGCTTACCAAATCTGGTTACTAGGGCCACAGAGCCTCAATGGAAGTCCTGTTCTAGATTGGAATTTAGAATGGAATGTGCCAGGAGAAAGCCCCTCAAGTTTGTCTCACTACTTCTTGTTCGTGTTTTTAATTTAATTTTTTATTTTTTATTACAGCAAGTTTGATGACAACGTTTGGCTTCTTGTAGGTGTGCAAGATGTGGTTCTTTTACACATATACATAGGTCTGTTCTTCCTGGGACCCTTTTCCCATGTACGTTATGACAGAATGTTGAGTAGTCTTCTCTTGGTATTCCATAGGTCTTTGGTGATTATATATTTCACCTGTGTTTGTATATGTCTGTTAACCCCGATATCCTAATGAATCCAATCCTCACACCTTTCCATTGGTGAACCATAAGTTTGTTTAATGAATCTGTGACTGCCCTTCTCCGTGGAAATATCCGCCCTGGTATCAATTTTTAGGTAACACCTATAAGTGATATCCTACGATATGTGTCTTTCACTTTCTGACTTACTACAAGTCAAGTGATTACCTCTAGACTCATCTACGGTGCTGCAAATGGCATTGTGTCCTTTTTTCCCTTGGCTAATATTCTGTCTTAGCGAGGTCCATTTTCTGCAGTGTGATTCCCTGAGGGCTGAGGATTAGCTGACCTGGGCAGCCTGACCCTGCCGGCAAGCCCTCCCCAGGTGTGCCTGGCTTGAGGTCAATATAAACAGCACTCCAGGCAGCAATAGCCCCTGCAGCTGTGCCTGGCTCCATATTCTCTGCCCCGTCAGCAGTCTCGGGGCTGTGCTGGTGGGAGGGTGTGAGGGTCCACGGCTTTGTTGGTGGCCCGGTGTGAGTGGGGCTCTGCTGGCCTTTCTGCAGGAGTTGCCAGGCTGCCACCTGTAAAGAAGAGGATGTGTCACCCATAATTTCCACTGGAATTTCTCTCCGGGCTGAGGAAGGAAAAAAAGGAGTGGGGGCCAGGATAGGAGGGGTATCTCAGGCAGGGAAATGGAAAGCTTCCAGAAGAGCGCCCGGGGCCAGGACCATCCTGGCTGACCTGCAGGCAGGAAGTTGGCCTGTGTGCTGTCGCTGGTGTGGCTCCACGGCCCTACCTCTAGGCTTTCAAGCCCTTGTACATATTCAGGTGTTTTACCTGGGAAGGGTGGGAACAGTTCAGTAGCAGCTGGCCTGGGGCTCAGCTCACGTTTACTCACAGAGACCTCGGCATGGTCTCGCAGCTTTGCAATGAGGACGCTCCTTGCATGGGGGGGGCAGGGCTGCTGGCTGTATGGGAGATGATTCCCCACCTCTGCCCAATTTCAGAATTGTTTACTGCTGGAGCAAGTGCCTTGGTAGGGTTTACCTCTGTATAATTGTTTGCTTTAGGATTTTTTTTTTCTTTTTTCGTTCAAGTTAGATTTTATTCCTCTTTTATATATTTATAGATATAAGCATGGGAATAATTCATTCATATAAATACATCTGTGTGAATAGAAGAACTTTTTCCTGTTTTTTTTTTAAATTTTGAAATTTAATTTTATTTCTTTATACAGCAGGTTACTATTAGTTATCTATTTTATGCATATACATGTATACAGGTCCATCCCAATCTCCCAACTCATCCCACCACCACCACCCCATGGCTTCCCCCACTTGGTGTCCATACGTTTGTTCTCTACCTCTGTGTCTCTATTTCTGCCCTGCAAACCAGTTCATCTGTACCATTTTTCTAGGTTCCACCTATATGCTTTAATATACAATATTTGTTTTTCTCTTTCTGACTTACTTCACTCTGTATGACAGTCTCTAGATCCATCGACTTCTACAAATGAACCAGTTTCATTCCTTTTTATGGCTGAGTAATATTCCATTTTATATATGTACCACATCTTTATCCATTCGTCTGTCTGTGGGCATTTAGGTTGCTTCCATTACCTGGCTATTGTAAATAGTGCTGCAATGAACACTGTGGTGAATGTGTCTTTTTGATTTATGGTTTTCTCTGGGTATATGCCCAGAAGTGGGATTGCTGGATCCTATGGTAATTCTCTTTTTAGTTTTTTAAAGGAAGCTCCATACTGTTCTCCATAGTGACTGTATCAATTTACCTTCCCACCAATAGTGGAAGAGGGTTCCTTTTGTCCACTCCCTCCCCAGAATTTGTTGTTTGTAGATTTTTTAATGATGCTGATTCTAAGAGGTGTGAGGTCATACCTCATTGTCGTTTGGATTTGCATTTCTCTAATAATTAGTGATGTTGAGCAGCTTTTCATGTGCGTCTTGGCCATCTCTGTGACTTCTTTAAAGAAACGTCTATATATATCTTCTGCCCATTTTTGTACTGCGTTGTTTGTTTTATTAATATTAAGCTGCGTGAGCTGTTTATATATATATTGGAGATTAAACCTTTGTCCATTGATTCGTTTGCGAACGTTTTCGCCCATTCTGAGGCTTGCATTTTTCCATTCCCGTTTTTTTAACCAAAAAAGAAAGAAAGCAAAAGAAGCAGAACACTAATGTGCGTGAAATATGCCTCTTGAAACAGTCGTTTTGAAATATGGACGTCTTTTGAATTTTTTGGTCGGTATATGACCCCAGGATTTGTTTTCAGGGCAGGTGTCATTTACAGGCCTGCAACGATTTTGAATATCCACTGACCATTAGCGCTGGGATTAAAGCTGCTGTTGTGTGAAACGGCCACAAGGTGGCAGCAGTTCTCGCTTACCAAATCTGGTTACTAGGGCCACAGAGCCTCAATGGAAGTCCTGTTCTAGATTGGAATTTAGAATGGAATGTGCCAGGAGAAAGCCCCTCAAGTTTGTCTCACTACTTCTTGTTCGTGTTTTTAATTTAATTTTTTATTTTTTATTACAGCAAGTTTGATGACAACGTTTGGCTTCTTGTAGGTGTGCAAGATGTAGTTCTTTTACACATATACATAGGTCTGTTCTTCCTGGGACCCTTTTCCCATGTACGTTATGACAGAATGTTGAGTAGTCTTCTCTTGGTATTCCGTAGGTCTTTGGTGATTATATATTTCACCTGTGTTTGTATATGTCTGTTAACCCTGATATCCTAATGAATCCAATCCTCACACCTTTCCATTGGTGAACCATAAGTTTGTTTAATGAATCTGTGATTGCCCTTCTCCGTGGAAATATCTGCCCTGGTATCAATTTTTACGTAACACCTATAAGTGATATCCTACGATATGTGTCTTTCACTTTCTGACTTACTACAAGTCACGTGATTACCTCTAGACTCATCTACGGTGCTGCAAATGGCATTGTGTCCTTTTTTCCCTTGGCTAATATTCTGTCTTAGCGAGGTCCATTTTCTGCAGTTTGATTCCCTGAGGGCTGAGGATTAGCTGACCTGGGCAGCCTGAACCTGCCGGCAAGACCTCCCCAGGTGTGCCTGGGTTGAGGTCAATATAAACTGCAATCCAGGCAGCAATAGCCCCTGCAGCTGTGCCTGACTCCATATTCTCTGCCCCGTCAGCAGTCTCGGGGCTGTGCTGGTGGGAGGGTGTGAGGTTCTATGGCTTTGTTGGTGGCCCGGTGTGAGTGGGGCTCTGCTGGACTTTCTGCAGGAGTTGCCAGGCTGCCACCTGTAAAGAAGAGGATGTGTCAGCCATAACTTCCACTGGAATTTCTCTCCGGGCTGAGGAAGGAAACAAAGGAGTGGGGGCCAGGATAGGAGGGGTATCTCAGGCAGGGAAATGGAAAGCTTCCAGAAGAGCGCCCGGGGCCAGGACCATCCTGGCTGGCCTGCAGGCAGCAACTTGGCCTGCATGCTGTCGCTGGTGTGGCTCCACGGCCCTTCCTCTAGGCTTTCAAGCCCTTGTACATATTCAGGTGTTTTACCTGGGAAGGGTGGGAACAGTTCAGTAGCAGCTGGCCTGGGGCTCAGCTCACGTTTACTCACAGAGGCCTCGGCATGGTCCCCCAGCTTTGCAGTGAGGACGCTCCTTGCATGGGGGGACGGGGCTGTTGGTTGTATGGAAGACGATTCCCCACCACTGACCAATTTCAGAATTGTTTACTGCTGGAACAAGTGCCTAGGTAGTGTTTTCCTCTGTATAACTGTTTGGTTTAGGTTTTTTTTTCTTTCTTGGTTCAAGTTAGATTTTATTCCTCTTTTATGTATTTATAGATATAAGCATGGGAATAATTCATTCATATAAATACATCTGTGTGAATGGAAGAACTTTCTTCTGTTTTATTTTTAAAAATTTTGAAATTTAATTTTATTTATTTCTTTATACAGCAGGTTACTATTAGTTATATATTTTATGCATATACATGTATACAGGTCCATCCCAATCTCCCAACTCATCCCACCACCACCACCCCATGGCTTCCCCCACTTGGTGTCCATACGTTTGTTCTCTACCTCTGTGTCTCTATTTCTGTCCTGCATACCAGTTCATCTGTACCATTTTTCTAGGTTCCACCTATATGCATTAATATACAATATTTGTTTTCCTCTTTCTGACTTACTTCACTCTGTATGACAGTCTCTAGATCCATCGACTTCTCTACAAATGACCCAGTTTCATTCCTTTTTATGGCTGAGCAATATTCCATTTTATATATGTACCACATCTTTATCCATTCGTCTTTCTGTGGGCATTTAGGTTGCTTCCATTACCTGGCTATTGTAAATTGTGCTGCAATGAACATTGTGGTGAATGTGTCTTTTTGATTTATGGTTTTCTCTGGGTATATGCCCAAAAGTGGGATTGCAGGCTCCTATGGTAATTCTCTTTTTAGTTATTTAAAGGAACATCCATACTGTTCTCCATAGTGAGTGTATCAATTTACCTTCCCACCAATAGTGGAAGAGGGTTCCTTTTGTCCACACCATCCCCGGAATTTGTTGTTTGTAGATTTGCTGATGATGCCGATTCTAAGAGGTGTGAGGTCATACCTCATTGTCGTTTGGATTTGCATTTCTCTAATAATTAGTGATGTTGAGCAGCTTTTCATGTGCGTCTTGGCCATCTCTGTGACTTCTTTAAAGAAACGTCTATATAGATCTTCTGCCCATTTTTGTACTGGGTTGTTTGTTTTATTAATATTAAGCTGCGTGAGCTGTTTATATATATTGGAGATTAAACCTTTGTCCATTGATTCGTTTGCAAACGTTTTCGCCCATTCTGAGGCTTGCCTTTTTCCATTCCCGTTTTTTTAACCAAAAAAGAAAGAAAGCAAAAGAAGCAGAACACTAATGTGCGTGAAATATGCCTCTTGAAACAGTCGTTTTGAAATATGGACGTCTTTTGCATTTTTTGGTCGGTATATGACCCCAGGATTTGTTTTCAGGGCAGGTGTCATTTACAGGCCTGCAACGATTTTGAATATCCACTGACCATTAGCGCTGGGATTAAAGCTGCTGTGTGTGAAACGGCCACAAGGTGGCAGCAGTTCTCGCTTACCAAATCTGGTTACTAGGGCCACAGAGCCTCAATGGAAGTCCTGTTCTAGATTGGAATTTAGAATGGAATGTGCCAGGAGAAAGCCCCTCAAGTTTGTCTCACTACTTCTTGTTCGTGTTTTTAATTTAATTTTTTATTTTTTATTACAGCAAGTTTGATGACAACGTTTGGCTTCTTGTAGGTGTGCAAGATGTGGTTCTTTTACACATATACATAGGTCTGTTCTTCCTGGGACCCTTTTCCCATGTACGTTATGACAGAATGTTGAGTAGTCTTCTCTTGGTATTCCATAGGTCTTTGGTGATTATATATTTCACCTGTGTTTGTATATGTCTGTTAACCCCGATATCCTAATGAATCCAATCCTCACACCTTTCCATTGGTGAACCATAAGTTTGTTTAATGAATCTGTGACTGCCCTTCTCCGTGGAAATATCCGCCCTGGTATCAATTTTTAGGTAACACCTATAAGTGATATCCTACGATATGTGTCTTTCACTTTCTGACTTACTACAAGTCAAGTGATTACCTCTAGACTCATCTACGGTGCTGCAAATGGCATTGTGTCCTTTTTTCCCTTGGCTAATATTCTGTCTTAGCGAGGTCCATTTTCTGCAGTGTGATTCCCTGAGGGCTGAGGATTAGCTGACCTGGGCAGCCTGACCCTGCCGGCAAGCC
Source organism: Mesoplodon densirostris (assembly GCF_025265405.1). NCBI lineage: Eukaryota > Metazoa > Chordata > Mammalia > Artiodactyla > Ziphiidae > Mesoplodon > Mesoplodon densirostris. The sequence continues at coordinate 92,126,521 of NC_082672.1, forward strand.
CTCCCCAGGTGTGCCTGGTTTGAGGTCAATATAAACAGCACTCCAGGCAGCAATAGCCCCTGCAGCTGTGCCTGGCTCCATATTCTCTGCCCCGTCAGCAGTCTCGGGGCTGTGCTGGTGGGAGGGTGTGAGGTTCTATGGCTTTGTTGGTGGCCCGGTGTGAGTGGGGCTCTGCTGGACTTTCTGCAGGAGTTGCCAGGCTGCCACCTGTAAAGAAGAGGATGTGTCACCCATAACTTCCACTGGAATTTCTCTCCGGGCTGAGGAAGGAAAAAAAGGAGTGGGGGCCGGGACAGGAGGGGTATCTCAGGCAGGGAAATGGAAAGCTTCCAGAAGAGCACCCGGGGCCAGGACCATCCTGGCTGGCCTGCAGGCAGCAAGTTGGCCTGCGTGCTGTCGCTGGTGTGGCTCCACGGCCCTTCCTCTAGGCTTTCAAGCCCTTGTACATATTCAGGTGTTTTACCTGGGAAGGGTGGGAACAGTTCAGCAGCAGCTGGCCTGGGGCTCAGCTCACGTTTACTCACAGAGGCCTCGGCATGGTCCCCCAGCTTTGCAGTGAGGACGCTCCTTGCATGGGGGGACCGGGCTGTTGGTTGTATGGAAGATGATTCCCCACCACTGACCAATTTCAGAATTGTTTACTGCTGGAACAAGTGCCTTGGTAGTGTTTTCCTCTGTATAACTGTTTGGTTTAGGTTTTTTTTTTCTTTCTTGGTTCAAGTTAGATTTTATTCCTCGTTTATGTATTTATAGATATAAGCATGGGAATAATTCATTCATATAAATACATCTGTGTGAATGGAAGAACTTTCTTCTGTTTTATTTTTAAAAATTTTGAAATTTAATTTTATTTATTTCTTTATACAGCAGGTTACTATTAGTTATATATTTTATGCATATACATGTATACAGGTCCATCCCAATCTCCCAACTCATCCCACCACCACCACCCCATGGCTTCCCCCACTTGGTGTCCATACGTTTGTTCTCTACCTCTGTGTCTCTATTTCTGTCCTGCATACCAGTTCATCTGTACCATTTTTCTAGGTTCCACATATATGCATTAATATACAATATTTGTTTTTCTCTTTCTGACTTAGTTCACTCTGTATGACAGTCTCTAGATCCATCGACTTCTCTACAAATGACCCAGTTTCATTCCTTTTATGGCTGAGCAATATTCCATTTTATATATGTACCACATCTTTATCCATTCATCTTTCTGTGGGCATTTAGGTTGCTTCCATTACCTGGCTATTGTAAATTGTGCTGCAATGAACATTGTGGTGAATGTGTCTTTTTGATTTATGGTTTTCTCTGGGTATATGCCCAAAAGTGGGATTGCAGGCTCCTATGGTAATTCTCTTTTTAGTTATTTAAAGGAACATCCATACTGTTCTCCTTAGTGAGTGTATCAATTTACCTTCCCACCAATAGTGGAAGAGGGTTCCTTTTGTCCACACCATCCCAGGAATTTGTTGTTTGTAGATTTGCTGATGATGCCGATTCTAAGAGGTGTGAGGTCATACCTCATTGTCGTTTGGATTTGCATTTCTCTAATAATTAGTGATGTTGAGCAGCTTTTCATGTGCGTCTTGGCCATCTCTGTGACTTCTTTAAAGAAACGTCTATATAGATCTTCTGCCCATTTTTGTACTGGGTTGTTTGTTTTATTAATATTAAGCTGCGTGAGCTGTTTATATATATTGGAGATTAAACCTTTGTCCATTGATTCGTTTGCAAACGTTTTCGCCCATTCTGAGGCTTGCCTTTTTCCATTCCCGTTTTTTTAACCAAAAAAGAAAGAAAGCAAAAGAAGCAGAACACTAATGTGCGTGAAATATGCCTCTTGAAACAGTCGTTTTGAAATATGGACGTCTTTTGCATTTTTTGGTCGGTATATGACCCCAGGATTTGTTTTCAGGGCAGGTGTCATTTACAGGCCTGCAACGATTTTGAATATCCACTGACCATTAGCGCTGGGATTAAAGCTGCTGTTGTGTGAAACTGCCACAAGGTGGCAGCAGTTCTCGCTTACCAAATCTGGTTACTAGGGCCACAGAGCCTCAATGGAAGTCCTGTTCTAGATTGGAATTTAGAATGGAATGTGCCAGGAGAAAGCCCCTCAAGTTTGTCTCACTACTTCTTGTTCGTGTTTTTAATTTAATTTTTTATTTTTTATTACAGCAAGTTTGATGACAACGTTTGGCTTCTTGTAGGTGTGCAAGATGTGGTTCTTTTACACATATACATAGGTCTGTTCTTCCTGGGACCCTTTTCCCATGTACGTTATGACAGAATGTTGAGTAGTCTTCTCTTGGTATTCCATAGGTCTTTGGTGATTATATATTTCACCTGTGTTTGTATATGTCTGTTAACCCCGATATCCTAATGAATCCAATCCTCACACCTTTCCATTGGTGAACCATAAGTTTGTTTAATGAATCTGTGACTGCCCTTCTCCGTGGAAATATCCGCCCTGGTATCAATTTTTAGGTAACACCTATAAGTGATATCCTACGATATGTGTCTTTCACTTTCTGACTTACTACAAGTCAAGTGATTACCTCTAGACTCATCTACGGTGCTGCAAATGGCATTGTGTCCTTTTTTCCCTTGGCTAATATTCTGTCTTAGCGAGGTCCATTTTCTGCAGTGTGATTCCCTGAGGGCTGAGGATTAGCTGACCTGGGCAGCCTGACCCTGCCGGCAAGCCCTCCCCAGGTGTGCCTGGTTTGAGGTCAATATAAACAGCACTCCAGGCAGCAATAGCCCCTGCAGCTGTGCCTGGCTCCATATTCTCTGCCCCGTCAGCAGTCTCGGGGCTGTGCTGGTGGGAGGGTGTGAGGTTCTATGGCTTTGTTGGTGGCCCGGTGTGAGTGGGGCTCTGCTGGACTTTCTGCAGGAGTTGCCAGGCTGCCACCTGTAAAGAAGAGGATGTGTCACCCATAACTTCCACTGGAATTTCTCTCCGGGCTGAGGAAGGAAAAAAAGGAGTGGGGGCCGGGACAGGAGGGGTATCTCAGGCAGGGAAATGGAAAGCTTCCAGAAGAGCGCCCGGGGCCAGGACCATCCTGGCTGGCCTGCAGGCAGCAAGTTGGCCTGCGTGCTGTCGCTGGTGTGGCTCCACGGCCCTTCCTCTAGGCTTTCAAGCCCTTGTACATATTCAGGTGTTTTACCTGGGAAGGGTGGGAACAGTTCAGCAGCAGCTGGCCTGGGGCTCAGCTCACGTTTACTCACAGAGGCCTCGGCATGGTCCCCCAGCTTTGCAGTGAGGACGCTCCTTGCATGGGGGGACCGGGCTGTTGGTTGTATGGAAGATGATTCCCCACCACTGACCAATTTCAGAATTGTTTACTGCTGGAACAAGTGCCTTGGTAGTGTTTTCCTCTGTATAACTGTTTGGTTTAGGTTTTTTTTTTCTTTCTTGGTTCAAGTTAGATTTTATTCCTCGTTTATGTATTTATAGATATAAGCATGGGAATAATTCATTCATATAAATACATCTGTGTGAATGGAAGAACTTTCTTCTGTTTTATTTTTAAAAATTTTGAAATTTAATTTTATTTATTTCTTTATACAGCAGGTTACTATTAGTTATATATTTTATGCATATACATGTATACAGGTCCATCCCAATCTCCCAACTCATCCCACCACCACCACCCCATGGCTTCCCCCACTTGGTGTCCATACGTTTGTTCTCTACCTCTGTGTCTCTATTTCTGTCCTGCATACCAGTTCATCTGTACCATTTTTCTAGGTTCCACATATATGCATTAATATACAATATTTGTTTTTCTCTTTCTGACTTAGTTCACTCTGTATGACAGTCTCTAGATCCATCGACTTCTCTACAAATGACCCAGTTTCATTCCTTTTATGGCTGAGCAATATTCCATTTTATATATGTACCACATCTTTATCCATTCATCTTTCTGTGGGCATTTAGGTTGCTTCCATTACCTGGCTATTGTAAATTGTGCTGCAATGAACATTGTGGTGAATGTGTCTTTTTGATTTATGGTTTTCTCTGGGTATATGCCCAAAAGTGGGATTGCAGGCTCCTATGGTAATTCTCTTTTTAGTTATTTAAAGGAACATCCATACTGTTCTCCTTAGTGAGTGTATCAATTTACCTTCCCACCAATAGTGGAAGAGGGTTCCTTTTGTCCACACCATCCCCGGAATTTGTTGTTTGTAGATTTGCTGATGATGCCGATTCTAAGAGGTGTGAGGTCATACCTCATTGTCGTTTGGATTTGCATTTCTCTAATAATTAGTGATGTTGAGCAGCTTTTCATGTGCGTCTTGGCCATCTCTGTGACTTCTTTAAAGAAACGTCTATATAGATCTTCTGCCCATTTTTGTACTGGGTTGTTTGTTTTATTAATATTAAGCTGCGTGAGCTGTTTATATATATTGGAGATTAAACCTTTGTCCATTGATTCGTTTGCAAACGTTTTCGCCCATTCTGAGGCTTGCCTTTTTCCATTCCCGTTTTTTTAACCAAAAAAGAAAGAAAGCAAAAGAAGCAGAACACTAATGTGCGTGAAATATGCCTCTTGAAACAGTCGTTTTGAAATATGGACGTCTTTTGCATTTTTTGGTCGGTATATGACCCCAGGATTTGTTTTCAGGGCAGGTGTCATTTACAGGCCTGCAACGATTTTGAATATCCACTGACCATTAGCGCTGGGATTAAAGCTGCTGTTGTGTGAAACTGCCACAAGGTGGCAGCAGTTCTCGCTTACCAAATCTGGTTACTAGGGCCACAGAGCCTCAATGGAAGTCCTGTTCTAGATTGGAATTTAGAATGGAATGTGCCAGGAGAAAGCCCCTCAAGTTTGTCTCACTACTTCTTGTTCGTGTTTTTAATTTAATTTTTTATTTTTTATTACAGCAAGTTTGATGACAACGTTTGGCTTCTTGTAGGTGTGCAAGATGTGGTTCTTTTACACATATACATAGGTCTGTTCTTCCTGGGACCCTTTTCCCATGTACGTTATGACAGAATGTTGAGTAGTCTTCTCTTGGTATTCCATAGGTCTTTGGTGATTATATATTTCACCTGTGTTTGTATATGTCTGTTAACCCCGATATCCTAATGAATCCAATCCTCACACCTTTCCATTGGTGAACCATAAGTTTGTTTAATGAATCTGTGACTGCCCTTCTCCGTGGAAATATCCGCCCTGGTATCAATTTTTAGGTAACACCTATAAGTGATATCCTACGATATGTGTCTTTCACTTTCTGACTTACTACAAGTCAAGTGATTACCTCTAGACTCATCTACGGTGCTGCAAATGGCATTGTGTCCTTTTTTCCCTTGGCTAATATTCTGTCTTAGCGAGGTCCATTTTCTGCAGTGTGATTCCCTGAGGGCTGAGGATTAGCTGACCTGGGCAGCCTGACCCTGCCGGCAAGCCCTCCCCAGGTGTGCCTGGTTTGAGGTCAATATAAACAGCACTCCAGGCAGCAATAGCCCCTGCAGCTGTGCCTGGCTCCATATTCTCTGCCCCGTCAGCAGTCTCGGGGCTGTGCTGGTGGGAGGGTGTGAGGTTCTATGGCTTTGTTGGTGGCCCGGTGTGAGTGGGGCTCTGCTGGACTTTCTGCAGGAGTTGCCAGGCTGCCACCTGTAAAGAAGAGGATGTGTCACCCATAACTTCCACTGGAATTTCTCTCCGGGCTGAGGAAGGAAAAAAAGGAGTGGGGGCCGGGACAGGAGGGGTATCTCAGGCAGGGAAATGGAAAGCTTCCAGAAGAGCACCCGGGGCCAGGACCATCCTGGCTGGCCTGCAGGCAGCAAGTTGGCCTGCGTGCTGTCGCTGGTGTGGCTCCACGGCCCTTCCTCTAGGCTTTCAAGCCCTTGTACATATTCAGGTGTTTTACCTGGGAAGGGTGGGAACAGTTCAGCAGCAGCTGGCCTGGGGCTCAGCTCACGTTTACTCACAGAGGCCTCGGCATGGTCCCCCAGCTTTGCAGTGAGGACGCTCCTTGCATGGGGGGACCGGGCTGTTGGTTGTATGGAAGATGATTCCCCACCACTGACCAATTTCAGAATTGTTTACTGCTGGAACAAGTGCCTTGGTAGTGTTTTCCTCTGTATAACTGTTTGGTTTAGGTTTTTTTTTTCTTTCTTGGTTCAAGTTAGATTTTATTCCTCGTTTATGTATTTATAGATATAAGCATGGGAATAATTCATTCATATAAATACATCTGTGTGAATGGAAGAACTTTCTTCTGTTTTATTTTTAAAAATTTTGAAATTTAATTTTATTTATTTCTTTATACAGCAGGTTACTATTAGTTATATATTTTATGCATATACATGTATACAGGTCCATCCCAATCTCCCAACTCATCCCACCACCACCACCCCATGGCTTCCCCCACTTGGTGTCCATACGTTTGTTCTCTACCTCTGTGTCTCTATTTCTGTCCTGCATACCAGTTCATCTGTACCATTTTTCTAGGTTCCACATATATGCATTAATATACAATATTTGTTTTTCTCTTTCTGACTTAGTTCACTCTGTATGACAGTCTCTAGATCCATCGACTTCTCTACAAATGACCCAGTTTCATTCCTTTTATGGCTGAGCAATATTCCATTTTATATATGTACCACATCTTTATCCATTCATCTTTCTGTGGGCATTTAGGTTGCTTCCATTACCTGGCTATTGTAAATTGTGCTGCAATGAACATTGTGGTGAATGTGTCTTTTTGATTTATGGTTTTCTCTGGGTATATGCCCAAAAGTGGGATTGCAGGCTCCTATGGTAATTCTCTTTTTAGTTATTTAAAGGAACATCCATACTGTTCTCCTTAGTGAGTGTATCAATTTACCTTCCCACCAATAGTGGAAGAGGGTTCCTTTTGTCCACACCATCCCCGGAATTTGTTGTTTGTAGATTTGCTGATGATGCCGATTCTAAGAGGTGTGAGGTCATACCTCATTGTCGTTTGGATTTGCATTTCTCTAATAATTAGTGATGTTGAGCAGCTTTTCATGTGCGTCTTGGCCATCTCTGTGACTTCTTTAAAGAAACGTCTATATAGATCTTCTGCCCATTTTTGTACTGGGTTGTTTGTTTTATTAATATTAAGCTGCGTGAGCTGTTTATATATATTGGAGATTAAACCTTTGTACATTGATTCGTTTGCAAACGTTTTCGCCCATTCTGAGGCTTGCCTTTTTCCATTCCCGTTTTTTTAACCAAAAAAGAAAGAAAGCAAAAGAAGCAGAACACTAATGTGCGTGAAATATGCCTCTTGAAACAGTCGTTTTGAAATATGGACGTCTTTTGCATTTTTTGGTCGGTATATGACCCCAGGATTTGTTTTCAGGGCAGGTGTCATTTACAGGCCTGCAACGATTTTGAATATCCACTGACCATTAGCGCTGGGATTAAAGCTGCTGTTGTGTGAAACTGCCACAAGGTGGCAGCAGTTCTCGCTTACCAAATCTGGTTACTAGGGCCACAGAGCCTCAATGGAAGTCCTGTTCTAGATTGGAATTTAGAATGGAATGTGCTAGGAGAAAGCCCCTCAAGTTTGTCTCACTACTTCTTGTTCGTGTTTTTAATTTAATTTTTTATTTTTTATTACAGCAAGTTTGATGACAACGTTTGGCTTCTTGTAGGTGTGCAAGATGTGGTTCTTTTACACATATACATAGGTCTGTTCTTCCTGGGACCCTTTTCCCATGTACGTTATGACAGAATGTTGAGTAGTCTTCTCTTGGTATTCCATAGGTCTTTGGTGATTATATATTTCACCTGTGTTTGTATATGTCTGTTAACCCCGATATCCTAATGAATCCAATCCTCACACCTTTCCATTGGTGAACCATAAGTTTGTTTAATGAATCTGTGACTGCCCTTCTCCGTGGAAATATCCGCCCTGGTATCAATTTTTAGGTAACACCTATAAGTGATATCCTACGATATGTGTCTTTCACTTTCTGACTTACTACAAGTCAAGTGATTACCTCTAGACTCATCTACGGTGCTGCAAATGGCATTGTGTCCTTTTTTCCCTTGGCTAATATTCTGTCTTAGCGAGGTCCATTTTCTGCAGTGTGATTCCCTGAGGGCTGAGGATTAGCTGACCTGGGCAGCCTGACCCTGCCGGCAAGCCCTCCCCAGGTGTGCCTGGTTTGAGGTCAATATAAACAGCACTCCAGGCAGCAATAGCCCCTGCAGCTGTGCCTGGCTCCATATTCTCTGCCCCGTCAGCAGTCTCGGGGCTGTGCTGGTGGGAGGGTGTGAGGTTCTATGGCTTTGTTGGTGGCCCGGTGTGAGTGGGGCTCTGCTGGACTTTCTGCAGGAGTTGCCAGGCTGCCACCTGTAAAGAAGAGGATGTGTCACCCATAACTTCCACTGGAATTTCTCTCCGGGCTGAGGAAGGAAAAAAAGGAGTGGGGGCCGGGACAGGAGGGGTATCTCAGGCAGGGAAATGGAAAGCTTCCAGAAGAGCACCCGGGGCCAGGACCATCCTGGCTGGCCTGCAGGCAGCAAGTTGGCCTGCGTGCTGTCGCTGGTGTGGCTCCACGGCCCTTCCTCTAGGCTTTCAAGCCCTTGTACATATTCAGGTGTTTTACCTGGGAAGGGTGGGAACAGTTCAGCAGCAGCTGGCCTGGGGCTCAGCTCACGTTTACTCACAGAGGCCTCGGCATGGTCCCCCAGCTTTGCAGTGAGGACGCTCCTTGCATGGGGGGACCGGGCTGTTGGTTGTATGGAAGATGATTCCCCACCACTGACCAATTTCAGAATTGTTTACTGCTGGAACAAGTGCCTTGGTAGTGTTTTCCTCTGTATAACTGTTTGGTTTAGGTTTTTTTTTTCTTTCTTGGTTCAAGTTAGATTTTATTCCTCGTTTATGTATTTATAGATATAAGCATGGGAATAATTCATTCATATAAATACATCTGTGTGAATGGAAGAACTTTCTTCTGTTTTATTTTTAAAAATTTTGAAATTTAATTTTATTTATTTCTTTATACAGCAGGTTACTATTAGTTATATATTTTATGCATATACATGTATACAGGTCCATCCCAATCTCCCAACTCATCCCACCACCACCACCCCATGGCTTCCCCCACTTGGTGTCCATACGTTTGTTCTCTACCTCTGTGTCTCTATTTCTGTCCTGCATACCAGTTCATCTGTACCATTTTTCTAGGTTCCACATATATGCATTAATATACAATATTTGTTTTTCTCTTTCTGACTTAGTTCACTCTGTATGACAGTCTCTAGATCCATCGACTTCTCTACAAATGACCCAGTTTCATTCCTTTTATGGCTGAGCAATATTCCATTTTATATATGTACCACATCTTTATCCATTCATCTTTCTGTGGGCATTTAGGTTGCTTCCATTACCTGGCTATTGTAAATTGTGCTGCAATGAACATTGTGGTGAATGTGTCTTTTTGATTTATGGTTTTCTCTGGGTATATGCCCAAAAGTGGGATTGCAGGCTCCTATGGTAATTCTCTTTTTAGTTATTTAAAGGAACATCCATACTGTTCTCCTTAGTGAGTGTATCAATTTACCTTCCCACCAATAGTGGAAGAGGGTTCCTTTTGTCCACACCATCCCCGGAATTTGTTGTTTGTAGATTTGCTGATGATGCCGATTCTAAGAGGTGTGAGGTCATACCTCATTGTCGTTTGGATTTGCATTTCTCTAATAATTAGTGATGTTGAGCAGCTTTTCATGTGCGTCTTGGCCATCTCTGTGACTTCTTTAAAGAAACGTCTATATAGATCTTCTGCCCATTTTTGTACTGGGTTGTTTGTTTTATTAATATTAAGCTGCGTGAGCTGTTTATATATATTGGAGATTAAACCTTTGTACATTGATTCGTTTGCAAACGTTTTCGCCCATTCTGAGGCTTGCCTTTTTCCATTCCCGTTTTTTTAACCAAAAAAGAAAGAAAGCAAAAGAAGCAGAACACTAATGTGCGTGAAATATGCCTCTTGAAACAGTCGTTTTGAAATATGGACGTCTTTTGCATTTTTTGGTCGGTATATGACCCCAGGATTTGTTTTCAGGGCAGGTGTCATTTACAGGCCTGCAACGATTTTGAATATCCACTGACCATTAGCGCTGGGATTAAAGCTGCTGTTGTGTGAAACTGCCACAAGGTGGCAGCAGTTCTCGCTTACCAAATCTGGTTACTAGGGCCACAGAGCCTCAATGGAAGTCCTGTTCTAGATTGGAATTTAGAATGGAATGTGCCAGGAGAAAGCCCCTCAAGTTTGTCTCACTACTTCTTGTTCGTGTTTTTAATTTAATTTTTTATTTTTTATTACAGCAAGTTTGATGACAACGTTTGGCTTCTTGTAGGTGTGCAAGATGTGGTTCTTTTACACATATACATAGGTCTGTTCTTCCTGGGACCCTTTTCCCATGTACGTTATGACAGAATGTTGAGTAGTCTTCTCTTGGTATTCCGTAGGTCTTTGGTGATTATATATTTCACCTGTGTTTGTATATGTCTGTTAACCCCGATATCCTAATGAATCCAATCCTCACACCTTTCCATTGGTGAACAATAAGTTTGTTTAATGAATCTGTGATTGCCCTTCTCCGTGGAAATATCTGCCCTGGTATCAATTTTTAGGTAACACCTATAAGTGATATCCTACGATATGTGTCTTTCACTATCTGACTTACTACAAGTCACGTGATTACCTCTAGACTCATCTACGGTGCTGCAAATGGCATTGTGTCCTTTTTTCCCTTGGCTAATATTCTGTCTTAGCGAGGTCCATTTTCTGCAGTGTGATTCCCTGAGGGCTGAGGATTAGCTGACCTTGGCAGCCTGACCTTTCCGGCAAGTCCTCCCCAGGTGTGCCTGGGTTGAGGTCAATATAAACTGCACTCCAGGCAGCAATAGCCCCTGCAGCTGTGCCTGACTCCATATTCTCTGCCCCGTCAGCAGTCTCGGGGCTGTGCTGGTGGGAGGGTGTGAGGGTCCACGGCTTTGTTGGTGGCCCGGTGTGAGTGGGGCTCTGCTGGACTTTCTGCAGGAGTTGCCAGGCTGCCACCTGTAAAGAAGAGGATGTGTCACCCATAACTTCCACTGGAATTTCTCTCCGGGCTGAGGAAGGAAAAAAAGGAGTGGGGGCCGGGACAGGAGGGGTATCTCAGGCAGGGAAATGGAAAGCTTCCAGAAGAGCGCCCGGGGCCAGGACCATCCTGGCTGGCCTGCAGGCAGCAAGTTGGCCTGCGTGCTGTCGCTGGTGTGGCTCCACGGCCGTTCCTCTAGGCTTTCAAGCCCTTGTACATATTCAGGTGTTTTACCTTGGAAGGGTGGGAACAGTTCAGTAGCAGCTGGCCTGGGGCTCAGCTCACGTTTACTCACAGAGGCCTCGGCATGGTCCCCCAGCTTTGCAATGAGGACGCTCCTTGCATGGGGGGGCGGGGCTGCTGGCTGTATGGGAGATGATTCCCCACCTCTGCCCAATTTCAGAATTGATTACCGCTGGAGCAAGTGCCTTGGTAGGGTTTTCCTCTGTATAACTGTTTGGTTTAGGTTTTTTTTTCTTTTTTCGTTCAAGTTAGAATTTATTCCTCTTTTATATATTTATAGATATAAGCATGGGAATAATTCATTCATATAAATACATCTGTGTGAATGGAAGAACTTTTTCCTGTTTTATTTTTAAAAATTTTGAAATTTAATTTTGTTTATTTCTTTATACAGCAGGTTACTATTAGTTATCTATTTTATGCATATACATGTATACAGGTCCATCCCAATCTCCCAACTCATCCCACCACCACCACCCCATGGCTTCCCCCACTTGGTGTCCATACGTTTGTTCTCTACCTCTGTGTCTCTATTTCTGTCCTGCATACCAGTTCATCTGTACCATTTTTCTAGGTTCCACATATATGCATTAATATACAATATTTGTTTTTCTCTTTCTGACTTACTTCACTCTGTATGACAGTCTCTAGATCCATCGACTTCTCTACAAATGACCCCGTTTCATTCCTTTTTATGGCTGAGCAATATTCCATTTTATATATGTACCACATCTTTATCCATTCGTCTTTCTGTGGGCATTTAGGTTGCTTCCATTACCTGGCTATTGTAAATTGTGCTGCAATGAACATTGTGGTGAATGTGTCTTTTTGATTTATGGTTTTCTCTGGGTATATGCCCAAAAGTGGGATTGCAGGCTCCTATGGTAATTCTCTTTTTAGTTATTTAAAGGAACATCCATACTGTTCTCCATAGTGACTGTATCAATTTACCTTCCCACCAATAGTGGAAGAGGGTTCCTTTTGTCCACACCATCCCCGGAATTTGTTGTTTGTAGATTTGCTGATGATGCCGATTCTAAGAGGTGTGAGGTCATACCCCGTTGTCGTTTGGATTTGCATTTCTCTAATAATTAGTGATGTTGAGCAGCTTTTCATGTGCGTCTTGGCCATCTCTGTGACTTCTTTAAAGAAACGTCTATATAGATCTTCTGCCCATTTTTGTACTGGGTTGTTTGTTTTATTAATATTAAGCTGTGTGAGCTGTTTATATATATTGGAGATTAAACCTTTGTCCATTGATTCGTTTGCGAACGTTTTCGCCCATTCTGAGGCTTGCCTTTTTCCATCCCCGTTTTTTTAACCAAAAAAGAAAGAAAGCAAAAGAAGCAGAACACTAATGTGCATGAAATATGCCTCTTGAAACTGTCGTTTTGAAATATGGACGTCTTTTGCATTTTTTGGTCGGTATATGACCCCAGGATTTGTTTTCAGGGCAGGTGTCATTTACAGGCCTGCAACGATTTTGAATATCCACTGACCATTAGCGCTGGGATTAAAGCTGCTGTTGTGTGAAACGGCCACAAGGTGGCAGCAGTTCTCGCTTACCAAATCTGGTTACTAGGGCCACAGAGCCTCAATGGAAGTCCTGTTCTAGATTGGAATTTAGAATGGAATGTGCCAGGAGAAAGCCCCTCAAGTTTGTCTCACTACTTCTTGTTCGTGTTTTTAATTTAATTTTTTATTTTTTATTACAGCAAGTTTGATGACAACGTTTGGCTTCTTGTAGGTGTGCAAGATGTGGTTCTTTTACACATATACATAGGTCTGTTCTTCCTGGGACCCTTTTCCCATGTACGTTATGACAGAATGTTGAGTAGTCTTCTCTTGGTATTCCGTAGGTCTTTGGTGATTATATATTTCACCTGTGTTTGTATATGTCTGTTAACCCCGATATCCTAATGAATCCAATCCTCACACCTTTCCATTGGTGAACCATAAGTTTGTTTAATGAATCTGTGATTGCCCTTCTCCGTGGAAATATCCACCCTGGTATCAATTTTTAGGTAACACCTATAAGTGATATCCTACGATATGTGTCTTTCACTTTCTGACTTACTACAAGTCACGTGATTACCTCTAGACTCATCTACGGTGCTGCAAATGGCATTGTGTCCTTTTTTCCCTTGGCTAATATTCTGTCTTAGCGAGGTCCTTTTTCTGCAATGTGATTCCCTGAGGGCTGAGGATTAGCTGACCTGGGCAGCCTGACCCTGCCGGCAAGCCCTCCCCAGGTGTGCCTGGGTTGAGGTCAATATAAACAGCACTCCAGGCAGCAATAGCCCCTGCAGCTGTGCCTGACACCATACTCTCTGCCCCGTCAGCAGTCTCGGGGCTGTGCTGGTGGGAGGGTGTGAGGGTCCACGGCTTTGTTGGTGGCCCGGTGTGAGTGGGGCTCTGCTGGACTTTCTGCAGGAGTTGCCAGGCTGCCACCTGTAAAGAAGAGGATGTGTCACCCATAATTTCCACTGGAATTTCTCTCCGGGCTGAGGAAGGAAAAAAAGGGGTGGGGGCCAGGATAGGAGGGGTATCTCAGGCAGGGAAATGGAAAGCTTCCAGAAGAGCGCCCGGGGCCAGGACCATCCTGGCTGGTCTGCAGGCAGCAAGTTGGCCTGCATGCTGTCGCTCGTGTGGCTCCACGGCCCTTCCTCTAGGCTTTCAAGCCCTTGTACATATTCAGGTGTTTTACCTTGGAAGGGTGGGAACAGTTCAGTAGCAGCTGGCCTGGGGCTCAGCTCACGTTTACTCACAGAGGCCTCGGCATGGTCCCCCAGCTTTGCAATGAGGACGCTCCTTGCATGGGGGGGCGGGGCTGCTGGCTGTATGGGAGATGATTCCCCACCTCTGCCCAATTTCAGAATTGTTTACCGTTGGAGCAAGTGCCTTGGTAGGGTTTTCCTCTGTATAACTGTTTGGTTTAGGTTTTTTTTTTCTTTTTTCGTTCAAGTTAGATTTTATTCCTCTTTTATATATTTATAGATATAAGCATGGGAATAATTCATTCATATAAATACATCTGTGTGAATGGAAGAACTTTTTCCTGTTTTATTTTTAAAAATTTTGAAATTTAATTTTGTTTATTTCTTTATATAGCAGGTTACTATTACTTATATATTTTATGCATATACATGTATACAGGTCCATCCCAATCTCCCAACTCATCCCACCACCACCACCCCATGGCTTCCCCCACTTGGTGTCCATACGTTTGTTCTCTACCTCTGTGTCTCTATTTCTGCCCTGCAAACCAGTTCATCTGTACCATTTTTCTAGGTTCCACCTATATGCATTAATATACAATATTTGTTTTTCTCTTTCTGACTTACTTCACTCTGTATGACAGTCTCTAGATCCATCGACTTCTACAAATGAACCAGTTTCATTCCTTTTTATGGCTGAGTAATATTCCATTTTATATATGTACCACATCTTTATCCATTCGTCTGTCTGTGGGCATTTAGGTTGCTTCCATTACCTGGCTATTGTAAATAGTGCTGCAATGAACATTGTGGTGAATGTGTCTTTTTGATTTATGGTTTTCTCTGGGTATATGCCCAGAAGTGGGATTGCTGGATCCTATGGTAATTCTCTTTTTAGTTTTTTAAAGGAAGCTCCATACTGTTCTCCATAGTGACTGTATCAATTTACCTTCCCACCAATAGTGGAAGAGGGTTCCTTTTGTCCACTCCCTCCCCAGAATTTGTTGTTTGTAGATTTTCTGATGATGCTGATTCTAAGAGGTGTGAGGTCATACCTCATTGTCATTTGGATTTGCATTTCTCTAATAATTAGTGATGTTGAGCAGCTTTTCATGTGCGTCTTGGCCATCTCTGTGACTTCTTTGAAGAAACGTCTATTTAGATCTTCTGCCCATTTTTCTACTGGGTTTTTTGTTTTATTAATATTAAGCTGCGTGAGCTGTTTATATATATTGGAGATTAAACCTTTGTCCATTGATTCGTTTGCGAATGTTTTCGCCCATTCTGAGGGTTGCCTTTTTCCATCCCTGTTTTTTTAACCAAAAAAGAAAGAAAGCAAAAGAAGCAGAACACTAATGTGCGTGAAATATGCCTCTTGAAACTGTCGTTTTGAAATATGGACGTCTTTTGAATTTTTTGGTCGATATATGACCCCAGGAGTTGTTTTCAGGGCAGGTGTCATTTACAGGCCTGCAACGATTTTGAATATCCACTGACCATTAGCGCTGGGATTAAAGCTGCTGTTGTGTGAAACGGCCACAAGGTGGCAGCAGTTCTCGCTTACCAAATCTGGTTACTAGGGCCACAGAGCCTCAATGGAAGTCCTGTTCTAGATTGGAATTTAGAATGGAATGTGCCAGGAGAAAGCCCCTCAAGTTTGTCTCACTACTTCTTGTTCGTGTTTTTAATTTAATTTTTTATTTTTTATTACAGCAAGTTTGATGACAACGTTTGGCTTCTTGTAGGTGTGCAAGATGTGGTTCTTTTACACATATACATAGGTCTGTTCTTCCTGGGACCCTTTTCCCATGTACGTTATGACAGAATGTTGAGTAGTCTTCTCTTGGTATTCCGTAGGTCTTTGGTGATTATATATTTCACCTGTGTTTGTATATGTCTGTTAACCCCGATATCCTAATGAATCCAATCCTCACACCTTTCCATTGGTGAACCATAAGTTTGTTTAATGAATCTGTGATTGCCCTTCTCCGTGGAAATATCTGCCCTGGTATCAATTTTTACGTAACACCTATAAGTGATATCCTACGATATGTGTCTTTCACTATCTGACTTACTACAAGTCACGTGATTACCTCTAGACTCATCTACGGTGCTGCAAATGGCATTGTGTCCTTTTTTCCCTTGGCTAATATTCTGTCTTAGCGAGGTCCATTTTCTGCAGTGTGATTCCCTGAGGGCTGAGGATTAGCTGACCTTGGCAGCCTGACCTTTCCGGCAAGTCCTCCCCAGGTGTGCCTGGGTTGAGGTCAATATAAACTGCACTCCAGGCAGCAATAGCCCCTGCAGCTGTGCCTGACTCCATATTCTCTGCCCCGTCAGCAGTCTCGGGGCTGTGCTGGTGGGAGGGTGTGAGGGTCCACGGCTTTGTTGGTGGCCCGGTGTGAGTGGGGCTCTGCTGGACTTTCTGCAGGAGTTGCCAGGCTGCCACCTGTAAAGAAGAGGATGTGTCACCCATAACTTCCACTGGAATTTCTCTCCGGGCTGAGGAAGGAAAAAAAGAAGTGGGGGCCGGGACAGGAGGGGTATCTCAGGCAGGGAAATGGAAAGCTTCCAGAAGAGCGCCCGGGGCCAGGACCATCCTGGCTGGCCTGCAGGCAGCAAGTTGGCCTGCGTGCTGTCGCTGGTGTGGCTCCACGGCCGTTCCTCTAGGCTTTCAAGCCCTTGTACATATTCAGGTGTTTTACCTTGGAAGGGTGGGAACAGTTCAGTAGCAGCTGGCCTGGGGCTCAGCTCACGTTTACTCACAGAGGCCTCGGCCTGGTCCCCCAGCTTTGCAATGAGGACGCTCCTTGCATGGGGGGGCGGGGCTGCTGGCTGTATGGGAGATGATTCCCCACCTCTGCCCAATTTCAGAATTGATTACCGCTGGAGCAAGTGCCTTGGTAGGGTTTTCCTCTGTATAACTGTTTGGTTTAGGTTTTTTTTTCTTTTTTCGTTCAAGTTAGAATTTATTCCTCTTTTATATATTTATAGATATAAGCATGGGAATAATTCATTCATATAAATACATCTGTGTGAATGGAAGAACTTTTTCCTGTTTTATTTTTAAAAATTTTGAAATTTAATTTTGTTTATTTCTTTATACAGCAGGTTACTATTAGTTATCTATTTTATGCATATACATGTATACAGGTCCATCCCAATCTCCCAACTCATCCCACCACCACCACCCCATGGCTTCCCCCACTTGGTGTCCATACGTTTGTTCTCTACCTCTGTGTCTCTATTTCTGTCCTGCATACCAGTTCATCTGTACCATTTTTCTAGGTTCCACATATATGCATTAATATACAATATTTGTTTTTCTCTTTCTGACTTACTTCACTCTGTATGACAGTCTCTAGATCCATCGACTTCTCTACAAATGACCCCGTTTCATTCCTTTTTATGGCTGAGCAATATTCCATTTTATATATGTACCACATCTTTATCCATTCGTTTTTCTGTGGGCATTTAGGTTGCTTCCATTACCTGGCTATTGTAAATTGTGCTGCAATGAACATTGTGGTGAATGTGTCTTTTTGATTTATGGTTTTCTCTGGGTATATGCCCAAAAGTGGGATTGCAGGCTCCTATGGTAATTCTCTTTTTAGTTATTTAAAGGAACATCCATACTGTTCTCCATAGTGACTGTATCAATTTACCTTCCCACCAATAGTGGAAGAGGGTTCCTTTTGTCCACACCATCCCCGGAATTTGTTGTTTGTAGATTTGCTGATGATGCCGATTCTAAGAGGTGTGAGGTCATACCCCGTTGTCGTTTGGATTTGCATTTCTCTAATAATTAGTGATGTTGAGCAGCTTTTCATGTGCGTCTTGGCCATCTCTGTGACTTCTTTAAAGAAACGTCTATATAGATCTTCTGCCCATTTTTGTACTGGGTTGTTTGTTTTATTAATATTAAGCTGTGTGAGCTGTTTATATATATTGGAGATTAAACCTTTGTCCATTGATTCGTTTGCGAACGTTTTCGCCCATTCTGAGGCTTGCCTTTTTCCATTCCCGTTTTTTTAACCAAACAAGAAAGAAAGCAAAAGAAGCAGAACACTAATGTGCGTGAAATATGCCTCTTGAAACTGTCGTTTTGAAATATGGACGTCTTTTGCATTTTTTGGTCGGTATATGACCCCAGGATTTGTTTTCAGGGCAGGTGTCATTTACAGGCCTGCAACGATTTTGAATATCCACTGACCATTAGCGCTGGGATTAAAGCTGCTGTTGTGTGAAACGGCCACAAGGTGGCAGCAGTTCTCGCTTACCAAATCTGGTTACTAGGGCCACAGAGCCTCAATGGAAGTCCTGTTCTAGATTGGAATTTAGAATGGAATGTGCCAGGAGAAAGCCCCTCAAGTTTGTCTCACTACTTCTTGTTCGTGTTTTTAATTTAATTTTTTATTTTTTATTACAGCAAGTTTGATGACAACGTTTGGCTTCTTGTAGGTGTGCAAGATGTGGTTCTTTTACACATATACATAGGTCTGTTCTTCCTGGGACCCTTTTCCCATGTACGTTATGACAGAATGTTGAGTAGTCTTCTCTTGGTATTCCGTAGGTCTTTGGTGATTATATATTTCACCTGTGTTTGTATATGTCTGTTAACCGCGATATCCTAATGAATCCAATCCTCACACCTTTCCATTGGTGAACCATAAGTTTGTTTAATGAATCTGTGATTGCCCTTCTCCGTGGAAATATCTGCCCTGGTATCAATTTTTAGGTAACACCTATAAGTGATATCCTACGATATGTGTCTTTCACTTTCTGACTTACTACAAGTCACGTGATTACCTCTAGACTCATCTACGGTGCTGCAAATGGCATTGTGTCCTTTTTTCCCTTGGCTAATATTCTGTCTTAGCGAGGTCCATTTTCTGCAATGTGATTCCCTGAGGGCTGAGGATTAGCTGACCTGGGCAGCCTGACCCTGCCGGCACGCCCTCCCCAGGTGTGCCTGGGTTGAGGTCAATATAAACTGCACTCCAGGCAGCAATAGCCCCTGCAGCTGTGCCTGACTCCATATTCTCTGCCCCGTCAGCAGTCTCGGGGCTGTGCTGGTGGGAGGGTGTGAGGGTCCACGGCTTTGTTGGTGGCCCGGTGTGAGTGGGGCTCTGCTGGACTTTCTGCAGGAGTTGCCAGGCTGCCACCTGTAAAGAAGAGGATGTGTCACCCATAAATTCCACTGGAATTTCTCTCCGGGCTGAGGAAGGAAAAAAGGAGTGGGGGCCGGGACAGGAGGGGTATCTCAGGCAGGGAAATGGAAAGCTTCCAGAAGAGCGCCCGGGGCCAGGACCATCCTGGCTGGCCTGCAGGCAGCAAGTTGGCCTGCGTGCTGTCGCTGGTGTGGCTCCACGGCCCTTCCTCTAGGCTTTCAAGCCCTTGTACATATTCAAGTGTTTTACCTGGGAAGGGTGGGAACAGTTCAGTAGCAGCTGGCCTGGGGCTCAGCTCACGTTTACTCACAGAGGCCTCGGCATGGTCCCCCAGCTTTGCAGTGAGGACGCTCCTTGCATGGGGGGACGGGGCTGTTGGTTGTATGGAAGATGATTCCCCACCACTGACCAATTTCAGAATTGTTTACTGCTGGAACAAGTGCCTTGGTAGTGTTTTCCTCTGTATAACTGTTTGGTTTAGGTTTTTTTTTCTTTCTTGGTTCAAGTTAGATTTTATTCCTCTTTTATGTATTTATAGATATAAGCATGGGAATAATTCATTCATATAAATACATCTGTGTGAATGGAAGAACTTTCTTCTGTTTTATTTTTAAAAATTTTGAAATTTAATTTTATTTATTTCTTTATACAGCAGGTTACTATTAGTTATATATTTTATGCATATACATGTATACAGGTCCATCCCAATCTCCCAACTCATCCCACCACCACTACCCCATGGCTTCCCCCACTTGGTGTCCATACGTTTGTTCTCTACCTCTGTGTCTCTATTTCTGTCCTGCATACCAGTTCATCTGTACCATTTTTCTAGGTTCCACATATATGCATTAATATACAATATTTGTTTTTCTCTTTCTGACTTACTTCACTCTGTATGACAGTCTCTAGATCCATCGACTTCTCTACAAATGACCCAGTTTCATTCCTTTTTATGGCTGAGCAATATTCCATTTTATATATGTACCACATCTTTATCCATTCGTCTTTCTGTGGGCATTTAGGTTGCTTCCATTACCTGGCTATTGTAAATTGTGCTGCAATGAACATTGTGGTGAATGTGTCTTTTTGATTTATGGTTTTCTCTGGGTATATGCCCAAAAGTGGGATTGCAGGCTCCTATGGTAATTCTCTTTTTAGTTATTTAAAGGAACATCCATACTGTTCTCCATAGTGAGTGTATCAATTTACCTTCCCACCAATAGTGGAAGAGGGTTCCTTTTGTCCACACCATCCCCAGAATTTGTTGTTTGTAGATTTGCTGATGATGCCGATTCTAACAGGTGTGAGGTCATACCTCATTGTCGTTTGGATTTGCATTTCTCTAATAATTAGTGATGTTGAGCAGCTTTTCATGTGCGTCGTGGCCATCTCTGTGACTTCTTTAAAGAAACGTCTATATAGATCTTCTGCCCATTTTTGTACTGGGTTGTTTGTTTTATTAATATTAAGCTGCGTGGGCTGTTTATATATATTGGAGATTAAACCTTTGTCCATTGATTCGTTTGCGAACGTTTTCGCCCATTCTGAGGCTTGCCTTTTTCCATTCCCGTTTTTTTAACCAAAAAAGAAAGAAAGCAAAAGAAGCAGAACACTAATGTGCGTGAAATATGCCTCTTGAAACAGTCGTTTTGAAATATGGATGTCTTTTGCATTTTTTGGTCTGTATATGACCCCAGGATTTGTTTTCAGGGCAGGTGTCATTTACAGGCCTGCAACGATTTTGAATATCCACTGACCATTAGCGCTGGGATTAAAGCTGCTGTTGTGTGAAACGGCCACAAGGTGGCAGCAGTTCTCGCTTACCAAATCTGGTTACTAGGGCCACAGAGCCTCAATGGAAGTCCTGTTCTAGATTGGAATTTAGAATGGAATGTGCCAGGAGAAAGCCCCTCAAGTTTGTCTCACTACTTCTTGTTCGTGTTTTTAATTTAATTTTTTATTTTTTATTACAGCAAGTTTGATGACAACGTTTGGCTTCTTGTAGGTGTGCAAGATGTGGTTCTTTTACACATATACATAGGTCTGTTCTTCCTGGGACCCTTTTCCCATGTACGTTATGACAGAATGTTGAGTAGTCTTCTCTTGGTATTCCGTAGGTCTTTGGTGATTATATATTTCACCTGTGTTTGTATATGTCTGTTAACCCCGATATCCTAATGAATCCAATCCTCACACCTTTCCATTGGTGAACCATAAGTTTGTTTAATGAATCTGTGATTGCCCTTCTCCGTGGAAATATCTGCCCTGGTATCAATTTTTAGGTAACACCTATAAGTGATATCCTACGATATGTGTCTTTCACTTTCTGACTTACTACAAGTCACGTGATTACCTCTAGACTCATCTACGGTGCTGCAAATGGCATTGTGTCCTTTTTTCCCTTGGCTAATATTCTGTCTTAGCGAGGTCCATTTTCTGCAGTGTGATTCCCTGAGGGCTGAGGATTAGCTGACCTGGGCAGCCTGACCCTGCCGGCAAGCCCTCCCCAGGTGTGCCTGGTTTGAGGTGAATATAAACAGCACTCCAGGCAGCAATAGCCCCTGCAGCTGTGCCTGGCTCCATATTCTCTGCCCCGTCAGCAGTCTCGGGGCTGTGCTGGTGGGAGAGTGTGAGGGTCCACGGCTTTGTTGGTGGCCCGGTGTGAGTGGGGCTCTGCTGGACTTTCTGCAGGAGTTGCCAGGCTGCCACCTGTAAAGAAGAGGATGTGTCACCCATAAATTCCACTGGAATTTCTCTCCAGGCTGAGGAAGGAAAAAAGGAGTGGGGGCCGGGACAGGAGGGGTATCTCAGGCAGGGAAATGGAAAGCTTCCAGAAGAGCGCCCGGGGCCAGGACCATCCTGGCTGGCCTGCAGGCAGCAAGTTGGCCTGCGTGCTGTCGCTGGTGTGGCTCCACGGCCCTTCCTCTAGGCTTTCAAGCCCTTGTACATATTCAAGTGTTTTACCTGGGAAGGGTGGGAACAGTTCAGTAGCAGCTGGCCTGGGGCTCAGCTCACGTTTACTCACAGAGGCCTCGGCATGGTCCCCCAGCTTTGCAGTGAGGACGCTCCTTGCATGGGGGGACGGGGCTGTTGGTTGTATGGAAGATGATTCCCCACCACTGACCAATTTCAGAATTGTTTACTGCTGGAACAAGTGCCTTGGTAGTGTTTTCCTCTGTATAACTGTTTGGTTTAGGTTTTTTTTTCTTTCTTGGTTCAAGTTAGATTTTATTCCTCTTTTATGTATTTATAGATATAAGCATGGGAATAATTCATTCATATAAATACATCTGTGTGAATGGAAGAACTTTCTTCTGTTTTATTTTTAAAAATTTTGAAATTTAATTTTATTTATTTCTTTATACAGCAGGTTACTATTAGTTATATATTTTATGCATATACATGTATACAGGTCCATCCCAATCTCCCAACTCATCCCACCACCACCACCCCATGGCTTCCCCCACTTGGTGTCCATACGTTTGTTCTCTACCTCTGTGTCTCTATTTCTGTCCTGCATACCAGTTCATCTGTACCATTTTTCTAGGTTCCACATATATGCATTAATATACAATATTTGTTTTTCTCTTTCTGACTTACTTCACTCTGTATGACAGTCTCTAGATCCATCGACTTCTCTACAAATGACCCAGTTTCATTCCTTTTTATGGCTGAGCAATATTCCATTTTATATATGTACCACATCTTTATCCATTCGTCTTTCTGTGGGCATTTAGGTTGCTTCCATTACCTGGCTATTGTAAATTGTGCTGCAATGAACATTGTGGTGAATGTGTCTTTTTGATTTATGGTTTTCTCTGGGTATATGCCCAAAAGTGGGATTGCAGGCTCCTATGGTAATTCTCTTTTTAGTTATTTAAAGGAACATCCATACTGTTCTCCATAGTGAGTGTATCAATTTACCTTCCCACCAATAGTGGAAGAGGGTTCCTTTTGTCCACACCATCCCCAGAATTTGTTGTTTGTAGATTTGCTGATGATGCCGATTCTAACAGGTGTGAGGTCATACCTCATTGTCGTTTGGATTTGCATTTCTCTAATAATTAGTGATGTTGAGCAGCTTTTCATGTGCGTCGTGGCCATCTCTGTGACTTCTTTAAAGAAACGTCTATATAGATCTTCTGCCCATTTTTGTACTGGGTTGTTTGTTTTATTAATATTAAGCTGCGTGGGCTGTTTATATATATTGGAGATTAAACCTTTGTCCATTGATTCGTTTGCGAACGTTTTCGCCCATTCTGAGGCTTGCCTTTTTCCATTCCCGTTTTTTTAACCAAAAAAGAAAGAAAGCAAAAGAAGCAGAACACTAATGTGCATGAAATATGCCTCTTGAAACAGTCGTTTTGAAATATGGACGTCTTTTGCATTTTTTGGTCGGTATATGACCCCAGGATTTGTTTTCAGGGCAGGTGTCATTTACAGGCCTGCAACGATTTTGAATATCCACTGACCATTAGCGCTGGGATTAAAGCTGCTGTTGTGTGAAACGGCCACAAGGTGGCAGCAGTTCTCGCTTACCAAATCTGGTTACTAGGGCCACAGAGCCTCAATGGAAGTCCTGTTCTAGATTGGAATTTAGAATGGAATGTGCCAGGAGAAAGCCCCTCAAGTTTGTCTCACTACTTCTTGTTCGTGTTTTTAATTTAATTTTTTATTTTTTATTACAGCAAGTTTGATGACAACGTTTGGCTTCTTGTAGGTGTGCAAGATGTGGTTCTTTTACACATATACATAGGTCTGTTCTTCCTGGGACCCTTTTCCCATGTACGTTATGACAGAATGTTGAGTAGTCTTCTCTTGGTATTCCGTAGGTCTTTGGTGATTATATATTTCACCTGTGTTTGTATATGTCTGTTAACCCCGATATCCTAATGAATCCAATCCTCACACCTTTCCATTGGTGAACCATAAGTTTGTTTAATGAATCTGTGATTGCCCTTCTCCGTGGAAATATCTGCCCTGGTATCAATTTTTAGGTAACACCTATAAGTGATATCCTACGATATGTGTCTTTCACTTTCTGACTTACTACAAGTCACGTGATTACCTCTAGACTCATCTACGGTGCTGCAAATGGCATTGTGTCCTTTTTTCCCTTGGCTAATATTCTGTCTTAGCGAGGTCCATTTTCTGCAGTGTGATTCCCTGAGGGCTGAGGATTAGCTGACCTGGGCAGCCTGACCCTGCTGGCAAGCCCTCCCCAGGTGTGCCTGGGTTGAGGTCAATATAAACTGCACTCCAGGCAGCAATAGCCCCTGCAGCTGTGCCTGACTCCATATTCTCTGCCCTGTCAGCAGTCTCGGGGCTGTGCTGGTGGGAGGGTATGAGGGTCCACGGCTTTGTTGGTGGCCCGGTGTGACTGGGGCTCTGCTGGACTTTCTGCAGGAGTTGCCAGGCTGCCACCTGTAAAGAAGAGGATGTGTCACCCATAAATTCCACTGGAATTTCTCTCCGGGCTGAGGAAGGAAAAAAGGAGTGGGGGCCGGGACAGGAGGGGTATCTCAGGCAGGGAAATGGAAAGCTTCCAGAAGAGCGCCCGGGGCCAGGACCATCCTGGCTGGCCTGCAGGCAGCAAGTTGGCCTGCGTGCTGTCACTGGTGTGGCTCCACGGCCCTTCCTCTAGGCTTTCAAGCCCTTGTACATATTCAAGTGTTTTACCTGGGAAGGGTGGGAACAGTTCAGTAGCAGCTGGCCTGGGGCTCAGCTCACGTTTACTCACAGAGGCCTCGGCATGGTCCCCCAGCTTTGCAGTGAGGACGCTCCTTGCATGGGGGGACGGGGCTGTTGGTTGTATGGAAGATGATTCCCCACCACTGACCAATTTCAGAATTGTTTACTGCTGGAACAAGTGCCTTGGTAGTGTTTTCCTCTGTATAACTGTTTGGTTTAGGTTTTTTTTTTCTTTCTTGGTTCAAGTTAGATTTTATTCCTCTTTTATGTATTTATAGATATAAGCATGGGAATAATTCATTCATATAAATACATCTGTGTGAATGGAAGAACTTTCTTCTGTTTTATTTTTAAAAATTTTGAAATTTAATTTTATTTATTTCTTTATACAGCAGGTTACTATTAGTTATATATTTTATGCATATACATGTATACAGGTCCATCCCAATCTCCCAACTCATCCCACCACCACCACCCCATGGCTTCCCCCACTTGGTGTCCATACGTTTGTTCTCTACCTCTGTGTCTCTATTTCTGTCCTGCATACCAGTTCATCTGTACCATTTTTCTAGGTTCCACATATATGCATTAATATACAATATTTGTTTTTCTCTTTCTGACTTACTTCACTCTGTATGACAGTCTCTAGATCCATCGACTTCTCTACAAATGACCCAGTTTCATTCCTTTTTATGGCTGAGCAATATTCCATTTTATATATGTACCACATCTTTATCCATTCGTCTTTCTGTGGGCATTTAGGTTGCTTCCATTACCTGGCTATTGTAAATTGTGCTGCAATGAACATTGTGGTGAATGTGTCTTTTTGATTTATGGTTTTCTCTGGGTATATGCCCAAAAGTGGGATTGCAGGCTCCTATGGTAATTCTCTTTTTAGTTATTTAAAGGAACATCCATACTGTTCTCCATAGTGAGTGTATCAATTTACCTTCCCACCAATAGTGGAAGAGGGTTCCTTTTGTCCACACCATCCACAGAATTTGTTGTTTGTTGATTTGCTGATGATGCCGATTCTAACAGGTGTGAGGTCATACCTCATTGTCGTTTGGATTTGCATTTCTCTAATAATTAGTGATGTTGAGCAGCTTTTCATGTGCGTCTTGGCCATCTCTGTGACTTCTTTAAAGAAACGTCTATATAGATCTTCTGCCCATTTTTGTACTGAGTTGTTAGTTTTATTAATATGAAGCTGCGTGAGCTGTTTATATATATTGGAGATTAAACCTTTGTCCATTGATTCGTTTGCGAACGTTTTCGCCCATTCTGAGGCTTGCCTTTTTCCATTCCCGTTTTTTTAACCAAAAAAGAAAGAAAGCAAAAGAAGCAGAACACTAATGTGCGTGAAATATGCCTCTTGAAACAGTCGTTTTGAAATATGGATGTCTTTTGCATTTTTTGGTCTGTATATGACCCCAGGATTTGTTTTCAGGGCAGGTGTCATTTACAGGCCTGCAACGATTTTGAATATCCACTGACCATTAGCGCTGGGATTAAAGCTGCTCTTGTGTGAAACGGCCACAAGGTGGCAGCAGTTCTCGCTTACCAAATCTGGTTACTAGGGCCACAGAGCCTCAATGGAAGTCCTGTTCTAGATTGGAATTTAGAATGGAATGTGCCAGGAGAAAGCCCCTCAAGTTTGTCTCACTACTTCTTGTTCGTGTTTTTAATTTAATTTTTTATTTTTTATTACAGCAAGTTTGATGACAACGTTTGGCTTCTTGTAGGTGTGCAAGATGTGGTTCTTTTACACATATACATAGGTCTGTTCTTCCTGGGACCCTTTTCCCATGTACGTTATGACAGAATGTTGAGTAGTCTTCTCTTGGTATTCCGTAGGTCTTTGGTGATTATATATTTCACCTGTGTTTGTATATGTCTGTTAACCCCGATATCCTAATGAATCCAATCCTCACACCTTTCCATTGGTGAACCATAAGTTTGTTTAATGAATCTGTGATTGCCCTTCTCCGTGGAAATATCTGCCCTGGTATCAATTTTTAGGTAACACCTATAAGTGATATCCTACGATATGTGTCTTTCACTTTCTGACTTACTACAAGTCACGTGATTACCTCTAGACTCATCTACGGTGCTGCAAATGGCATTGTGTCCTTTTTTCCCTTGGCTAATATTCTGTCTTAGCGAGGTCCATTTTCTGCAGTGTGATTCCCTGAGGGCTGAGGATTAGCTGACCTGGGCAGCCTGACCCTGCCGGCAAGCCCTCCCCAGGTGTGCCTGGGTTGAGGTCAATATAAACAGCACTCCAGGCAGCAATAGCCCCTGCAGCTGTGCCTGGCTCCATATTCTCTGCCCCGTCAGCAGTCTCGGGGCTGTGCTGGTGGGAGAGTGTGAGGGTCCACGGCTTTGTTGGTGGCCCGGTGTGAGTGGGGCTCTGCTGGACTTTCTGCAGGAGTTGCCAGGCTGCCACCTGTAAAGAAGAGGATGTGTCACCCATAAATTCCACTGGAATTTCTCTCCGGGCTGAGGAAGGAAAAAAGGAGTGGGGACCGGGACAGGAGGGGTATCTCAGGCAGGGAAATGGAAAGCTTCCAGAAGAGCGCCCGGGGCCAGGACCATCCTGGCTGGCCTGCAGGCAGCAAGTTGGCCTGCGTGCTGTCGCTGGTGTGGCTCCACGGCCCTTCCTCTAGGCTTTCAAGCCCTTGTACATATTCAAGTGTTTTACCTGGGAAGGGTGGGAACAGTTCAGTAGCAGCTGGCCTGGGGCTCAGCTCA
Source organism: Mesoplodon densirostris (assembly GCF_025265405.1). Classification (NCBI taxonomy): domain Eukaryota; kingdom Metazoa; phylum Chordata; class Mammalia; order Artiodactyla; family Ziphiidae; genus Mesoplodon; species Mesoplodon densirostris. The sequence continues at coordinate 92,154,190 of NC_082672.1, forward strand.
CGTTTACTCACAGAGGCCTCGGCATGGTCCCCCAGCTTTGCAGTGAGGACGCTCCTTGCATGGGGGGACGGGGCTGTTGGTTGTATGGAAGATGATTCCCCACCACTGACCAATTTCAGAATTGTTTACTGCTGGAACAAGTGCCTTGGTAGTGTTTTCCTCTGTATAACTGTTTGGTTTAGGTTTTTTTTTCTTTCTTGGTTCAAGTTAGATTTTATTCCTCTTTTATGTATTTATAGATATAAGCATGGGAATAATTCATTCATATAAATACATCTGTGTGAATGGAAGAACTTTCTTCTGTTTTATTTTTAAAAATTTTGAAATTTAATTTTATTTATTTCTTTATACAGCAGGTTACTATTAGTTATCTATTTTATGCATATACATGTATACAGGTCCATCCCAATCTCCCAACTCATCCCACCACCACCACCCCATGGCTTCCCCCACTTGGTGTCCATACGTTTGTTCTCTACCTCTGTGTCTCTATTTCTGTCCTGCATACCAGTTCATCTGTACCATTTTTCTAGGTTCCACATATATGCATTAATATACAATATTTGTTTTTCTCTTTCTGACTTACTTCACTCTGTATGACAGTCTCTAGATCCATCGACTTCTCTACAAATGACCCAGTTTCATTCCTTTTTATGGCTGAGCAATATTCCATTTTATATATGTACCACATCTTTATCCATTCGTCTTTCTGTGGGCATTTAGGTTGCTTCCATTACCTGGCTATTGTAAATTGTGCTGCAATGAACATTGTGGTGAATGTGTCTTTTTGATTTATGGTTTTCTCTGGGTATATGCCCAAAAGTGGGATTGCAGGCTCCTATGGTAATTCTCTTTTTAGTTATTTAAAGGAACATCCATACTGTTCTCCATAGTGAGTGTATCAATTTACCTTCCCACCAATAGTGGAAGAGGGTTCCTTTTGTCCACACCATCCCCAGAATTTGTTGTTTGTAGATTTGCTGATGATGCCGATTCTAACAGGTGTGAGGTCATACCTCATTGTCGTTTGGATTTGCATTTCTCTAATAATTAGTGATGTTGAGCAGCTTTTCATGTGCGTCGTGGCCATCTCTGTGACTTCTTTAAAGAAACGTCTATATAGATCTTCTGCCCATTTTTGTACTGGGTTGTTTGTTTTATTAATATTAAGCTGCGTGGGCTGTTTATATATATTGGAGATTAAACCTTTGTCCATTGATTCGTTTGCGAACGTTTTCGCCCATTCTGAGGCTTGCCTTTTTCCATTCCCGTTTTTTTAACCAAAAAAGAAAGAAAGCAAAAGAAGCAGAACACTAATGTGCATGAAATATGCCTCTTGAAACAGTCGTTTTGAAATATGGACGTCTTTTGCATTTTTTGGTCGGTATATGACCCCAGGATTTGTTTTCAGGGCAGGTGTCATTTACAGGCCTGCAACGATTTTGAATATCCACTGACCATTAGCGCTGGGATTAAAGCTGCTGTTGTGTGAAACGGCCACAAGGTGGAAGCAGTTCTCGCTTACCAAATCTGGTTACTAGGGCCACAGAGCCTCAATGGAAGTCCTGTTCTAGATTGGAATTTAGAATGGAATGTGCCAGGAGAAAGCCCCTCAAGTTTGTCTCACTACTTCTTGTTCGTGTTTTTAATTTAATTTTTTATTTTTTATTACAGCAAGTTTGATGACAACGTTTGGCTTCTTGTAGGTGTGCAAGATGTGGTTCTTTTACACATATACATAGGTCTGTTCTTCCTGGGACCCTTTTCCCATGTACGTTATGACAGAATGTTGAGTAGTCTTCTCTTGGTATTCCGTAGGTCTTTGGTGATTATATATTTCACCTGTGTTTGTATATGTCTGTTAACCCCGATATCCTAATGAATCCAATCCTCACACCTTTCCATTGGTGAACCATAAGTTTGTTTAATGAATCTGTGATTGCCCTTCTCCGTGGAAATATCTGCCCTGGTATCAATTTTTAGGTAACACCTATAAGTGATATCCTACGATATGTGTCTTTCACTTTCTGACTTACTACAAGTCACGTGATTACCTCTAGACTCATCTACGGTGCTGCAAATGGCATTGTGTCCTTTTTTCCCTTGGCAAATATTCTGTCTTAGCGAGGTCCATTTTCTGCAGTGTGATTCCCTGAGGGCTGAGGATTAGCTGACCTGGGCAGCCTGACCCTGCCGGCAAGCCCTCCCCAGGTGTGCCTGGGTTGAGGTCAATATAAACTGCACTCCAGGCAGCAATAGCCCCTGCAGCTGTGCCTGACTCCATATTCTCTGCCCTGTCAGCAGTCTCGGGGCTGTGCTGGTGGGAGGGTATGAGGGTCCACGGCTTTGTTGGTGGCCCGGTGTGACTGGGGCTCTGCTGGACTTTCTGCAGGAGTTGCCAGGCTGCCACCTGTAAAGAAGAGGATGTGTCACCCATAAATTCCACTGGAATTTCTCTCCGGGCTGAGGAAGGAAAAAAGGAGTGGGGGCCGGGACAGGAGGGGTATCTCAGGCAGGGAAATGGAAAGCTTCCAGAAGAGCGCCCGGGGCCAGGACCATCCTGGCTGGCCTGCAGGCAGCAAGTTGGCCTGCGTGCTGTCGCTGGTGTGGCTCCACGGCCCTTCCTCTAGGCTTTCAAGCCCTTGTACATATTCAAGTGTTTTACCTGGGAAGGGTGGGAACAGTTCAGTAGCAGCTGGCCTGGGGCTCAGCTCACGTTTACTCACAGAGGCCTCGGCATGGTCCCCCAGCTTTGCAGTGAGGACGCTCCTTGCATGGGGGGACGGGGCTGTTGGTTGTATGGAAGATGATTCCCCACCACTGACCAATTTCAGAATTGTTTACTGCTGGAACAAGTGCCTTGGTAGTGTTTTCCTCTGTATAACTGTTTGGTTTAGGTTTTTTTTTCTTTCTTGGTTCAAGTTAGATTTTATTCCTCTTTTATGTATTTATAGATATAAGCATGGGAATAATTCATTCATATAAATACATCTGTGTGAATGGAAGAACTTTCTTCTGTTTTATTTTTAAAAATTTTGAAATTTAATTTTATTTATTTCTTTATACAGCAGGTTACTATTAGTTATCTATTTTATGCATATACATGTATACAGGTCCATCCCAATCTCCCAACTCATCCCACCACCACCACCCCATGGCTTCCCCCACTTGGTGTCCATACGTTTGTTCTCTACCTCTGTGTCTCTATTTCTGTCCTGCATACCAGTTCATCTGTACCATTTTTCTAGGTTCCACATATATGCATTAATATACAATATTTGTTTTTCTCTTTCTGACTTACTTCACTCTGTATGACAGTCTCTAGATCCATCGACTTCTCTACAAATGACCCAGTTTCATTCCTTTTTATGGCTGAGCAATATTCCATTTTATATATGTACCACATCTTTATCCATTCGTCTTTCTGTGGGCATTTAGGTTGCTTCCATTACCTGGCTATTGTAAATTGTGCTGCAATGAACATTGTGGTGAATGTGTCTTTTTGATTTATGGTTTTCTCTGGGTATATGCCCAAAAGTGGGATTGCAGGCTCCTATGGTAATTCTCTTTTTAGTTATTTAAAGGAACATCCATACTGTTCTCCATAGTGAGTGTATCAATTTACCTTCCCACCAATAGTGGAAGAGGGTTCCTTTTGTCCACACCATCCCCAGAATTTGTTGTTTGTAGATTTGCTGATGATGCCGATTCTAACAGGTGTGAGGTCATACCTCATTGTCGTTTGGATTTGCATTTCTCTAATAATTAGTGATGTTGAGCAGCTTTTCATGTGCGTCGTGGCCATCTCTGTGACTTCTTTAAAGAAACGTCTATATAGATCTTCTGCCCATTTTTGTACTGGGTTGTTTGTTTTATTAATATTAAGCTGCGTGGGCTGTTTATATATATTGGAGATTAAACCTTTGTCCATTGATTCGTTTGCGAACGTTTTCGCCCATTCTGAGGCTTGCCTTTTTCCATTCCCGTTTTTTTAACCAAAAAAGAAAGAAAGCAAAAGAAGCAGAACACTAATGTGCATGAAATATGCCTCTTGAAACAGTCGTTTTGAAATATGGACGTCTTTTGCATTTTTTGGTCGGTATATGACCCCAGGATTTGTTTTCAGGGCAGGTGTCATTTACAGGCCTGCAACGATTTTGAATATCCACTGACCATTAGCGCTGGGATTAAAGCTGCTCTTGTGTGAAACGGCCACAAGGTGGCAGCAGTTCTCGCTTACCAAATCTGGTTACTAGGGCCACAGAGCCTCAATGGAAGTCCTGTTCTAGATTGGAATTTAGAATGGAATGTGCCAGGAGAAAGCCCCTCAAGTTTGTCTCACTACTTCTTGTTCGTGTTTTTAATTTAATTTTTTATTTTTTATTACAGCAAGTTTGATGACAACGTTTGGCTTCTTGTAGGTGTGCAAGATGTGGTTCTTTTACACATATACATAGGTCTGTTCTTCCTGGGACCCTTTTCCCATGTACGTTATGACAGAATGTTGAGTAGTCTTCTCTTGGTATTCCGTAGGTCTTTGGTGATTATATATTTCACCTGTGTTTGTATATGTCTGTTAACCCCGATATCCTAATGAATCCAATCCTCACACCTTTCCATTGGTGAACCATAAGTTTGTTTAATGAATCTGTGATTGCCCTTCTCCGTGGAAATATCTGCCCTGGTATCAATTTTTAGGTAACACCTATAAGTGATATCCTACGATATGTGTCTTTCACTTTCTGACTTACTACAAGTCACGTGATTACCTCTAGACTCATCTACGGTGCTGCAAATGGCATTGTGTCCTTTTTTCCCTTGGCTAATATTCTGTCTTAGCGAGGTCCATTTTCTGCAGTGTGATTCCCTGAGGGCTGAGGATTAGCTGACCTGGGCAGCCTGACCCTGCCGGCAAGCCCTCCCCAGGTGTGCCTGGGTTGAGGTCAATATAAACTGCACTCCAGGCAGCAATAGCCCCTGCAGCTGTGCCTGACTCCATATTCTCTGCCCTGTCAGCAGTCTCGGGGCTGTGCTGGTGGGAGGGTATGAGGGTCCACGGCTTTGTTGGTGGCCCGGTGTGACTGGGGCTCTGCTGGACTTTCTGCAGGAGTTGCCAGGCTGCCACCTGTAAAGAAGAGGATGTGTCACCCATAAATTCCACTGGAATTTCTCTCCGGGCTGAGGAAGGAAAAAAGGAGTGGGGGCCGGGACAGGAGGGGTATCTCAGGCAGGGAAATGGAAAGCTTCCAGAAGAGCGCCCGGGGCCAGGACCATCCTGGCTGGCCTGCAGGCAGCAAGTTGGCCTGCGTGCTGTCGCTGGTGTGGCTCCACGGCCCTTCCTCTAGGCTTTCAAGCCCTTGTACATATTCAAGTGTTTTACCTGGGAAGGGTGGGAACAGTTCAGTAGCAGCTGGCCTGGGGCTCAGCTCACGTTTACTCACAGAGGCCTCGGCATGGTCCCCCAGCTTTGCAGTGAGGACACTCCTTGCATGGGGGGACGGGGCTGTTGGTTGTATGGAAGATGATTCCCCACCACTGACCAATTTAAGAATTGTTTACTGCTGGAACAAGTGCCTTGGTAGTTTTTTCCTCTGTATAACTGTTTGGTTTAGGTTTTTTTTTCTTTCTTGGTTCAAGTTAGATTTTATTCCTCTTTTATGTATTTATAGATATAAGCATGGGAATAATTCATTCATATAAATACATCTGTGTGAATGGAAGAACTTTCTTCTGTTTTATTTTTAAAAATTTTGAAATTTAATTTTATTTATTTCTTTATACAGCAGGTTACTATTAGTTATCTATTTTATGCATATACATGTATACAGGTCCATCCCAATCTCCCAACTCATCCCACCACCACCACCCCATGGCTTCCCCCACTTGGTGTCCATACGTTTGTTCTCTACCTCTGTGTCTCTATTTCTGTCCTGCATACCAGTTCATCTGTACCATTTTTCTAGGTTCCACATATATGCATTAATATACAATATTTGTTTTTCTCTTTCTGACTTACTTCACTCTGTATGACAGTCTCTAGATCCATCGACTTCTCTACAAATGACCCAGTTTCATTCCTTTTTATGGCTGAGCAATATTCCATTTTATATATGTACCACATCTTTATCCATTCGTCTTTCTGTGGGCATTTAGGTTGCTTCCATTACCTGGCTATTGTAAATTGTGCTGCAATGAACATTGTGGTGAATGTGTCTTTTTGATTTATGGTTTTCTCTGGGTATATGCCCAAAAGTGGGATTGCAGGCTCCTATGGTAATTCTCTTTTTAGTTATTTAAAGGAACATCCATACTGTTCTCCATAGTGAGTGTATCAATTTACCTTCCCACCAATAGTGGAAGAGGGTTCCTTTTGTCCACACCATCCCCAGAATTTGTTGTTTGTAGATTTGCTGATGATGCCGATTCTAACAGGTGTGAGGTCATACCTCATTGTCGTTTGGATTTGCATTTCTCTAATAATTAGTGATGTTGAGCAGCTTTTCATGTGCGTCGTGGCCATCTCTGTGACTTCTTTAAAGAAACGTCTATATAGATCTTCTGCCCATTTTTGTACTGGGTTGTTTGTTTTATTAATATTAAGCTGCGTGGGCTGTTTATATATATTGGAGATTAAACCTTTGTCCATTGATTCGTTTGCGAACGTTTTCGCCCATTCTGAGGCTTGCCTTTTTCCATTCCCGTTTTTTTAACCAAAAAAGAAAGAAAGCAAAAGAAGCAGAACACTAATGTGCATGAAATATGCCTCTTGAAACAGTCGTTTTGAAATATGGACGTCTTTTGCATTTTTTGGTCGGTATATGACCCCAGGATTTGTTTTCAGGGCAGGTGTCATTTACAGGCCTGCAACGATTTTGAATATCCACTGACCATTAGCGCTGGGATTAAAGCTGCTGTTGTGTGAAACGGCCACAAGGTGGCAGCAGTTCTCGCTTACCAAATCTGGTTACTAGGGCCACAGAGCCTCAATGGAAGTCCTGTTCTAGATTGGAATTTAGAATGGAATGTGCCAGGAGAAAGCCCCTCAAGTTTGTCTCACTACTTCTTGTTCGTGTTTTTAATTTAATTTTTTATTTTTTATTACAGCAAGTTTGATGACAACGTTTGGCTTCTTGTAGGTGTGCAAGATGTGGTTCTTTTACACATATACATAGGTCTGTTCTTCCTGGGACCCTTTTCCCATGTACGTTATGACAGAATGTTGAGTAGTCTTCTCTTGGTATTCCGTAGGTCTTTGGTGATTATATATTTCACCTGTGTTTGTATATGTCTGTTAACCCCGATATCCTAATGAATCCAATCCTCACACCTTTCCATTGGTGAACCATAAGTTTGTTTAATGAATCTGTGATTGCCCTTCTCCGTGGAAATATCTGCCCTGGTATCAATTTTTAGGTAACACCTATAAGTGATATCCTACGATATGTGTCTTTCACTTTCTGACTTACTACAAGTCACGTGATTACCTCTAGACTCATCTACGGTGCTGCAAATGGCATTGTGTCCTTTTTTCCCTTGGCTAATATTCTGTCTTAGCGAGGTCCATTTTCTGCAGTGTGATTCCCTGAGGGCTGAGGATTAGCTGACCTGGGCAGCCTGACCCTGCCGGCAAGCCCTCCCCAGGTGTGCCTGGGTTGAGGTCAATATAAACTGCACTCCAGGCAGCAATAGCCCCTGCAGCTGTGCCTGACTCCATATTCTCTGCCCTGTCAGCAGTCTCGGGGCTGTGCTGGTGGGAGGGTATGAGGGTCCACGGCTTTGTTGGTGGCCCGGTGTGACTGGGGCTCTGCTGGACTTTCTGCAGGAGTTGCCAGGCTGCCACCTGTAAAGAAGAGGATGTGTCACCCATAAATTCCACTGGAATTTCTCTCCGGGCTGAGGAAGGAAAAAAGGAGTGGGGGCCGGGACAGGAGGGGTATCTCAGGCAGGGAAATGGAAAGCTTCCAGAAGAGCGCCCGGGGCCAGGACCATCCTGGCTGGCCTGCAGGCAGCAAGTTGGCCTGCGTGCTGTCGCTGGTGTGGCTCCACGGCCCTTCCTCTAGGCTTTCAAGCCCTTGTACATATTCAAGTGTTTTACCTGGGAAGGGTGGGAACAGTTCAGTAGCAGCTGGCCTGGGGCTCAGCTCACGTTTACTCACAGAGGCCTCGGCATGGTCCCCCAGCTTTGCAGTGAGGACGCTCCTTGCATGGGGGGACGGGGCTGTTGGTTGTATGGAAGATGATTCCCCACCACTGACCAATTTCAGAATTGTTTACTGCTGGAACAAGTGCCTTGGTAGTGTTTTCCTCTGTATAACTGTTTGGTTTAGGTTTTTTTTTTCTTTCTTGGTTCAAGTTAGATTTTATTCCTCTTTTATGTATTTATAGATATAAGCATGGGAATAATTCATTCATATAAATACATCTGTGTGAATGGAAGAACTTTCTTCTGTTTTATTTTTAAAAATTTTGAAATTTAATTTTATTTATTTCTTTATACAGCAGGTTACTATTAGTTATCTATTTTATGCATATACATGTATACAGGTCCATCCCAATCTCCCAACTCATCCCACCACCACCACCCCATGGCTTCCCCCACTTGGTGTCCATACGTTTGTTCTCTACCTCTGTGTCTCTATTTCTGTCCTGCATACCAGTTCATCTGTACCATTTTTCTAGGTTCCACATATATGCATTAATATACAATATTTGTTTTTCTCTTTCTGACTTACTTCACTCTGTATGACAGTCTCTAGATCCATCGACTTCTCTACAAATGACCCAGTTTCATTCCTTTTTATGGCTGAGCAATATTCCATTTTATATATGTACCACATCTTTATCCATTCGTCTTTCTGTGGGCATTTAGGTTGCTTCCATTACCTGGCTATTGTAAATTGTGCTGCAATGAACATTGTGGTGAATGTGTCTTTTTGATTTATGGTTTTCTCTGGGTATATGCCCAAAAGTGGGATTGCAGGCTCCTATGGTAATTCTCTTTTTAGTTATTTAAAGGAACATCCATACTGTTCTCCATAGTGAGTGTATCAATTTACCTTCCCACCAATAGTGGAAGAGGGTTCCTTTTGTCCACACCATCCCCAGAATTTGTTGTTTGTAGATTTGCTGATGATGCCGATTCTAACAGGTGTGAGGTCATACCTCATTGTCGTTTGGATTTGCATTTCTCTAATAATTAGTGATGTTGAGCAGCTTTTCATGTGCGTCGTGGCCATCTCTGTGACTTCTTTAAAGAAACGTCTATATAGATCTTCTGCCCATTTTTGTACTGGGTTGTTTGTTTTATTAATATTAAGCTGCGTGGGCTGTTTATATATATTGGAGATTAAACCTTTGTCCATTGATTCGTTTGCGAACGTTTTCGCCCATTCTGAGGCTTGCCTTTTTCCATTCCCGTTTTTTTAACCAAAAAAGAAAGAAAGCAAAAGAAGCAGAACACTAATGTGCATGAAATATGCCTCTTGAAACAGTCGTTTTGAAATATGGACGTCTTTTGCATTTTTTGGTCGGTATATGACCCCAGGATTTGTTTTCAGGGCAGGTGTCATTTACAGGCCTGCAACGATTTTGAATATCCACTGACCATTAGCGCTGGGATTAAAGCTGCTCTTGTGTGAAACGGCCACAAGGTGGCAGCAGTTCTCGCTTACCAAATCTGGTTACTAGGGCCACAGAGCCTCAATGGAAGTCCTGTTCTAGATTGGAATTTAGAATGGAATGTGCCAGGAGAAAGCCCCTCAAGTTTGTCTCACTACTTCTTGTTCGTGTTTTTAATTTAATTTTTTATTTTTTATTACAGCAAGTTTGATGACAACGTTTGGCTTCTTGTAGGTGTGCAAGATGTGGTTCTTTTACACATATACATAGGTCTGTTCTTCCTGGGACCCTTTTCCCATGTACGTTATGACAGAATGTTGAGTAGTCTTCTCTTGGTATTCCGTAGGTCTTTGGTGATTATATATTTCACCTGTGTTTGTATATGTCTGTTAACCCCGATATCCTAATGAATCCAATCCTCACACCTTTCCATTGGTGAACCATAAGTTTGTTTAATGAATCTGTGATTGCCCTTCTCCGTGGAAATATCTGCCCTGGTATCAATTTTTAGGTAACACCTATAAGTGATATCCTACGATATGTGTCTTTCACTTTCTGACTTACTACAAGTCACGTGATTACCTCTAGACTCATCTACGGTGCTGCAAATGGCATTGTGTCCTTTTTTCCCTTGGCTAATATTCTGTCTTAGCGAGGTCCATTTTCTGCAGTGTGATTCCCTGAGGGCTGAGGATTAGCTGACCTGGGCAGCCTGACCCTGCCGGCAAGCCCTCCCCAGGTGTGCCTGGGTTGAGGTCAATATAAACTGCACTCCAGGCAGCAATAGCCCCTGCAGCTGTGCCTGACTCCATATTCTCTGCCCTGTCAGCAGTCTCGGGGCTGTGCTGGTGGGAGGGTATGAGGGTCCACGGCTTTGTTGGTGGCCCGGTGTGACTGGGGCTCTGCTGGACTTTCTGCAGGAGTTGCCAGGCTGCCACCTGTAAAGAAGAGGATGTGTCACCCATAAATTCCACTGGAATTTCTCTCCGGGCTGAGGAAGGAAAAAAGGAGTGGGGGCCGGGACAGGAGGGGTATCTCAGGCAGGGAAATGGAAAGCTTCCAGAAGAGCGCCCGGGGCCAGGACCATCCTGGCTGGCCTGCAGGCAGCAAGTTGGCCTGCGTGCTGTCGCTGGTGTGGCTCCACGGCCCTTCCTCTAGGCTTTCAAGCCCTTGTACATATTCAAGTGTTTTACCTGGGAAGGGTGGGAACAGTTCAGTAGCAGCTGGCCTGGGGCTCAGCTCACGTTTACTCACAGAGGCCTCGGCATGGTCCCCCAGCTTTGCAGTGAGGACACTCCTTGCATGGGGGGACGGGGCTGTTGGTTGTATGGAAGATGATTCCCCACCACTGACCAATTTAAGAATTGTTTACTGCTGGAACAAGTGCCTTGGTAGTTTTTTCCTCTGTATAACTGTTTGGTTTAGGTTTTTTTTTCTTTCTTGGTTCAAGTTAGATTTTATTCCTCTTTTATGTATTTATAGATATAAGCATGGGAATAATTCATTCATATAAATACATCTGTGTGAATGGAAGAACTTTCTTCTGTTTTATTTTTAAAAATTTTGAAATTTAATTTTATTTATTTCTTTATACAGCAGGTTACTATTAGTTATCTATTTTATGCATATACATGTATACAGGTCCATCCCAATCTCCCAACTCATCCCACCACCACCACCCCATGGCTTCCCCCACTTGGTGTCCATACGTTTGTTCTCTACCTCTGTGTCTCTATTTCTGTCCTGCATACCAGTTCATCTGTACCATTTTTCTAGGTTCCACATATATGCATTAATATACAATATTTGTTTTTCTCTTTCTGACTTACTTCACTCTGTATGACAGTCTCTAGATCCATCGACTTCTCTACAAATGACCCAGTTTCATTCCTTTTTATGGCTGAGCAATATTCCATTTTATATATGTACCACATCTTTATCCATTCGTCTTTCTGTGGGCATTTAGGTTGCTTCCATTACCTGGCTATTGTAAATTGTGCTGCAATGAACATTGTGGTGAATGTGTCTTTTTGATTTATGGTTTTCTCTGGGTATATGCCCAAAAGTGGGATTGCAGGCTCCTATGGTAATTCTCTTTTTAGTTATTGAAAGGAACATCCATACTGTTCTCCATAGTGAGTGTATCAATTTACCTTCCCACCAATAGTGGAAGAGGGTTCCTTTTGTCCACACCATCCCCAGAATTTGTTGTTTGTAGATTTGCTGATGATGCCGATTCTAACAGGTGTGAGGTCATACCTCATTGTCGTTTGGATTTGCATTTCTCTAATAATTAGTGATGTTGAGCAGCTTTTCATGTGCGTCGTGGCCATCTCTGTGACTTCTTTAAAGAAACGTCTATATAGATCTTCTGCCCATTTTTGTACTGGGTTGTTTGTTTTATTAATATTAAGCTGCGTGGGCTGTTTATATATATTGGAGATTATACCTTTGTCCATTGATTCGTTTGCGAACGTTTTCGCCCATTCTGAGGCTTGCCTTTTTCCATTCCCGTTTTTTTAACCAAAAAAGAAAGAAAGCAAAAGAAGCAGAACACTAATGTGCATGAAATATGCCTCTTGAAACAGTCGTTTTGAAATATGGACGTCTTTTGCATTTTTTGGTCGGTATATGACCCCAGGATTTGTTTTCAGGGCAGGTGTCATTTACAGGCCTGCAACGATTTTGAATATCCACTGACCATTAGCGCTGGGATTAAAGCTGCTGTTGTGTGAAACGGCCACAAGGTGGCAGCAGTTCTCGCTTACCAAATCTGGTTACTAGGGCCACAGAGCCTCAATGGAAGTCCTGTTCTAGATTGGAATTTAGAATGGAATGTGCCAGGAGAAAGCCCCTCAAGTTTGTCTCACTACTTCTTGTTCGTGTTTTTAATTTAATTTTTTATTTTTTATTACAGCAAGTTTGATGACAACGTTTGGCTTCTTGTAGGTGTGCAAGATGTGGTTCTTTTACACATATACATAGGTCTGTTCTTCCTGGGACCCTTTTCCCATGTACGTTATGACAGAATGTTGAGTAGTCTTCTCTTGGTATTCCGTAGGTCTTTGGTGATTATATATTTCACCTGTGTTTGTATATGTCTGTTAACCCCGATATCCTAATGAATCCAATCCTCACACCTTTCCATTGGTGAACCATAAGTTTGTTTAATGAATCTGTGATTGCCCTTCTCCGTGGAAATATCTGCCCTGGTATCAATTTTTAGGTAACACCTATAAGTGATATCCTACGATATGTGTCTTTCACTTTCTGACTTACTACAAGTCACGTGATTACCTCTAGACTCATCTACGGTGCTGCAAATGGCATTGTGTCCTTTTTTCCCTTGGCTAATATTCTGTCTTAGCGAGGTCCATTTTCTGCAGTGTGATTCCCTGAGGGCTGAGGATTAGCTGACCTGGGCAGCCTGACCCTGCCGGCAAGCCCTCCCCAGGTGTGCCTGGGTTGAGGTCAATATAAACTGCACTCCAGGCAGCAATAGCCCCTGCAGCTGTGCCTGACTCCATATTCTCTGCCCTGTCAGCAGTCTCGGGGCTGTGCTGGTGGGAGGGTATGAGGGTCCACGGCTTTGTTGGTGGCCCGGTGTGACTGGGGCTCTGCTGGACTTTCTGCAGGAGTTGCCAGGCTGCCACCTGTAAAGAAGAGGATGTGTCACCCATAAATTCCACTGGAATTTCTCTCCGGGCTGAGGAAGGAAAAAAGGAGTGGGGGCCGGGACAGGAGGGGTATCTCAGGCAGGGAAATGGAAAGCTTCCAGAAGAGCGCCCGGGGCCAGGACCATCCTGGCTGGCCTGCAGGCAGCAAGTTGGCCTGCGTGCTGTCGCTGGTGTGGCTCCACGGCCCTTCCTCTAGGCTTTCAAGCCCTTGTACATATTCAAGTGTTTTACCTGGGAAGGGTGGGAACAGTTCAGTAGCAGCTGGCCTGGGGCTCAGCTCACGTTTACTCACAGAGGCCTCGGCATGGTCCCCCAGCTTTGCAGTGAGGACGCTCCTTGCATGGGGGGACGGGGCTGTTGGTTGTATGGAAGATGATTCCCCACCACTGACCAATTTCAGAATTGTTTACTGCTGGAACAAGTGCCTTGGTAGTGTTTTCCTCTGTATAACTGTTTGGTTTAGGTTTTTTTTTTCTTTCTTGGTTCAAGTTAGATTTTATTCCTCTTTTATGTATTTATAGATATAAGCATGGGAATAATTCATTCATATAAATACATCTGTGTGAATGGAAGAACTTTCTTCTGTTTTATTTTTAAAAATTTTGAAATTTAATTTTATTTATTTCTTTATACAGCAGGTTACTATTAGTTATCTATTTTATGCATATACATGTATACAGGTCCATCCCAATCTCCCAACTCATCCCACCACCACCACCCCATGGCTTCCCCCACTTGGTGTCCATACGTTTGTTCTCTACCTCTGTGTCTCTATTTCTGTCCTGCATACCAGTTCATCTGTACCATTTTTCTAGGTTCCACATATATGCATTAATATACAATATTTGTTTTTCTCTTTCTGACTTACTTCACTCTGTATGACAGTCTCTAGATCCATCGACTTCTCTACAAATGACCCAGTTTCATTCCTTTTTATGGCTGAGCAATATTCCATTTTATATATGTACCACATCTTTATCCATTCGTCTTTCTGTGGGCATTTAGGTTGCTTCCATTACCTGGCTATTGTAAATTGTGCTGCAATGAACATTGTGGTGAATGTGTCTTTTTGATTTATGGTTTTCTCTGGGTATATGCCCAAAAGTGGGATTGCAGGCTCCTATGGTAATTCTCTTTTTAGTTATTTAAAGGAACATCCATACTGTTCTCCATAGTGAGTGTATCAATTTACCTTCCCACCAATAGTGGAAGAGGGTTCCTTTTGTCCACACCATCCCCAGAATTTGTTGTTTGTAGATTTGCTGATGATGCCGATTCTAACAGGTGTGAGGTCATACCTCATTGTCGTTTGGATTTGCATTTCTCTAATAATTAGTGATGTTGAGCAGCTTTTCATGTGCGTCGTGGCCATCTCTGTGACTTCTTTAAAGAAACGTCTATATAGATCTTCTGCCCATTTTTGTACTGGGTTGTTTGTTTTATTAATATTAAGCTGCGTGGGCTGTTTATATATATTGGAGATTAAACCTTTGTCCATTGATTCGTTTGCGAACGTTTTCGCCCATTCTGAGGCTTGCCTTTTTCCATTCCCGTTTTTTTAACCAAAAAAGAAAGAAAGCAAAAGAAGCAGAACACTAATGTGCATGAAATATGCCTCTTGAAACAGTCGTTTTGAAATATGGACGTCTTTTGCATTTTTTGGTCGGTATATGACCCCAGGATTTGTTTTCAGGGCAGGTGTCATTTACAGGCCTGCAACGATTTTGAATATCCACTGACCATTAGCGCTGGGATTAAAGCTGCTCTTGTGTGAAACGGCCACAAGGTGGCAGCAGTTCTCGCTTACCAAATCTGGTTACTAGGGCCACAGAGCCTCAATGGAAGTCCTGTTCTAGATTGGAATTTAGAATGGAATGTGCCAGGAGAAAGCCCCTCAAGTTTGTCTCACTACTTCTTGTTCGTGTTTTTAATTTAATTTTTTATTTTTTATTACAGCAAGTTTGATGACAACGTTTGGCTTCTTGTAGGTGTGCAAGATGTGGTTCTTTTACACATATACATAGGTCTGTTCTTCCTGGGACCCTTTTCCCATGTACGTTATGACAGAATGTTGAGTAGTCTTCTCTTGGTATTCCGTAGGTCTTTGGTGATTATATATTTCACCTGTGTTTGTATATGTCTGTTAACCCCGATATCCTAATGAATCCAATCCTCACACCTTTCCATTGGTGAACCATAAGTTTGTTTAATGAATCTGTGATTGCCCTTCTCCGTGGAAATATCTGCCCTGGTATCAATTTTTAGGTAACACCTATAAGTGATATCCTACGATATGTGTCTTTCACTTTCTGACTTACTACAAGTCACGTGATTACCTCTAGACTCATCTACGGTGCTGCAAATGGCATTGTGTCCTTTTTTCCCTTGGCTAATATTCTGTCTTAGCGAGGTCCATTTTCTGCAGTGTGATTCCCTGAGGGCTGAGGATTAGCTGACCTGGGCAGCCTGACCCTGCCGGCAAGCCCTCCCCAGGTGTGCCTGGGTTGAGGTCAATATAAACTGCACTCCAGGCAGCAATAGCCCCTGCAGCTGTGCCTGACTCCATATTCTCTGCCCTGTCAGCAGTCTCGGGGCTGTGCTGGTGGGAGGGTATGAGGGTCCACGGCTTTGTTGGTGGCCCGGTGTGACTGGGGCTCTGCTGGACTTTCTGCAGGAGTTGCCAGGCTGCCACCTGTAAAGAAGAGGATGTGTCACCCATAAATTCCACTGGAATTTCTCTCCGGGCTGAGGAAGGAAAAAAGGAGTGGGGGCCGGGACAGGAGGGGTATCTCAGGCAGGGAAATGGAAAGCTTCCAGAAGAGCGCCCGGGGCCAGGACCATCCTGGCTGGCCTGCAGGCAGCAAGTTGGCCTGCGTGCTGTCGCTGGTGTGGCTCCACGGCCCTTCCTCTAGGCTTTCAAGCCCTTGTACATATTCAAGTGTTTTACCTGGGAAGGGTGGGAACAGTTCAGTAGCAGCTGGCCTGGGGCTCAGCTCACGTTTACTCACAGAGGCCTCGGCATGGTCCCCCAGCTTTGCAGTGAGGACACTCCTTGCATGGGGGGACGGGGCTGTTGGTTGTATGGAAGATGATTCCCCACCACTGACCAATTTAAGAATTGTTTACTGCTGGAACAAGTGCCTTGGTAGTTTTTTCCTCTGTATAACTGTTTGGTTTAGGTTTTTTTTTCTTTCTTGGTTCAAGTTAGATTTTATTCCTCTTTTATGTATTTATAGATATAAGCATGGGAATAATTCATTCATATAAATACATCTGTGTGAATGGAAGAACTTTCTTCTGTTTTATTTTTAAAAATTTTGAAATTTAATTTTATTTATTTCTTTATACAGCAGGTTACTATTAGTTATCTATTTTATGCATATACATGTATACAGGTCCATCCCAATCTCCCAACTCATCCCACCACCACCACCCCATGGCTTCCCCCACTTGGTGTCCATACGTTTGTTCTCTACCTCTGTGTCTCTATTTCTGTCCTGCATACCAGTTCATCTGTACCATTTTTCTAGGTTCCACATATATGCATTAATATACAATATTTGTTTTTCTCTTTCTGACTTACTTCACTCTGTATGACAGTCTCTAGATCCATCGACTTCTCTACAAATGACCCAGTTTCATTCCTTTTTATGGCTGAGCAATATTCCATTTTATATATGTACCACATCTTTATCCATTCGTCTTTCTGTGGGCATTTAGGTTGCTTCCATTACCTGGCTATTGTAAATTGTGCTGCAATGAACATTGTGGTGAATGTGTCTTTTTGATTTATGGTTTTCTCTGGGTATATGCCCAAAAGTGGGATTGCAGGCTCCTATGGTAATTCTCTTTTTAGTTATTTAAAGGAACATCCATACTGTTCTCCATAGTGAGTGTATCAATTTACCTTCCCACCAATAGTGGAAGAGGGTTCCTTTTGTCCACACCATCCCCAGAATTTGTTGTTTGTAGATTTGCTGATGATGCCGATTCTAACAGGTGTGAGGTCATACCTCATTGTCGTTTGGATTTGCATTTCTCTAATAATTAGTGATGTTGAGCAGCTTTTCATGTGCGTCGTGGCCATCTCTGTGACTTCTTTAAAGAAACGTCTATATAGATCTTCTGCCCATTTTTGTACTGGGTTGTTTGTTTTATTAATATTAAGCTGCGTGGGCTGTTTATATATATTGGAGATTAAACCTTTGTCCATTGATTCGTTTGCGAACGTTTTCGCCCATTCTGAGGCTTGCCTTTTTCCATTCCCGTTTTTTTAACCAAAAAAGAAAGAAAGCAAAAGAAGCAGAACACTAATGTGCATGAAATATGCCTCTTGAAACAGTCGTTTTGAAATATGGACGTCTTTTGCATTTTTTGGTCGGTATATGACCCCAGGATTTGTTTTCAGGGCAGGTGTCATTTACAGGCCTGCAACGATTTTGAATATCCACTGACCATTAGCGCTGGGATTAAAGCTGCTGTTGTGTGAAACGGCCACAAGGTGGCAGCAGTTCTCGCTTACCAAATCTGGTTACTAGGGCCACAGAGCCTCAATGGAAGTCCTGTTCTAGATTGGAATTTAGAATGGAATGTGCCAGGAGAAAGCCCCTCAAGTTTGTCTCACTACTTCTTGTTCGTGTTTTTAATTTAATTTTTTATTTTTTATTACAGCAAGTTTGATGACAACGTTTGGCTTCTTGTAGGTGTGCAAGATGTGGTTCTTTTACACATATACATAGGTCTGTTCTTCCTGGGACCCTTTTCCCATGTACGTTATGACAGAATGTTGAGTAGTCTTCTCTTGGTATTCCGTAGGTCTTTGGTGATTATATATTTCACCTGTGTTTGTATATGTCTGTTAACCCCGATATCCTAATGAATCCAATCCTCACACCTTTCCATTGGTGAACCATAAGTTTGTTTAATGAATCTGTGATTGCCCTTCTCCGTGGAAATATCTGCCCTGGTATCAATTTTTAGGTAACACCTATAAGTGATATCCTACGATATGTGTCTTTCACTTTCTGACTTACTACAAGTCACGTGATTACCTCTAGACTCATCTACGGTGCTGCAAATGGCATTGTGTCCTTTTTTCCCTTGGCTAATATTCTGTCTTAGCGAGGTCCATTTTCTGCAGTGTGATTCCCTGAGGGCTGAGGATTAGCTGACCTGGGCAGCCTGACCCTGCCGGCAAGCCCTCCCCAGGTGTGCCTGGGTTGAGGTCAATATAAACTGCACTCCAGGCAGCAATAGCCCCTGCAGCTGTGCCTGACTCCATATTCTCTGCCCTGTCAGCAGTCTCGGGGCTGTGCTGGTGGGAGGGTATGAGGGTCCACGGCTTTGTTGGTGGCCCGGTGTGACTGGGGCTCTGCTGGACTTTCTGCAGGAGTTGCCAGGCTGCCACCTGTAAAGAAGAGGATGTGTCACCCATAAATTCCACTGGAATTTCTCTCCGGGCTGAGGAAGGAAAAAAGGAGTGGGGGCCGGGACAGGAGGGGTATCTCAGGCAGGGAAATGGAAAGCTTCCAGAAGAGCGCCCGGGGCCAGGACCATCCTGGCTGGCCTGCAGGCAGCAAGTTGGCCTGCGTGCTGTCGCTGGTGTGGCTCCACGGCCCTTCCTCTAGGCTTTCAAGCCCTTGTACATATTCAAGTGTTTTACCTGGGAAGGGTGGGAACAGTTCAGTAGCAGCTGGCCTGGGGCTCAGCTCACGTTTACTCACAGAGGCCTCGGCATGGTCCCCCAGCTTTGCAGTGAGGACGCTCCTTGCATGGGGGGACGGGGCTGTTGGTTGTATGGAAGATGATTCCCCACCACTGACCAATTTCAGAATTGTTTACTGCTGGAACAAGTGCCTTGGTAGTGTTTTCCTCTGTATAACTGTTTGGTTTAGGTTTTTTTTTTCTTTCTTGGTTCAAGTTAGATTTTATTCCTCTTTTATGTATTTATAGATATAAGCATGGGAATAATTCATTCATATAAATACATCTGTGTGAATGGAAGAACTTTCTTCTGTTTTATTTTTAAAAATTTTGAAATTTAATTTTATTTATTTCTTTATACAGCAGGTTACTATTAGTTATCTATTTTATGCATATACATGTATACAGGTCCATCCCAATCTCCCAACTCATCCCACCACCACCACCCCATGGCTTCCCCCACTTGGTGTCCATACGTTTGTTCTCTACCTCTGTGTCTCTATTTCTGTCCTGCATACCAGTTCATCTGTACCATTTTTCTAGGTTCCACATATATGCATTAATATACAATATTTGTTTTTCGCTTTCTGACTTACTTCACTCTGTATGACAGTCTCTAGATCCATCGACTTCTCTACAAATGACCCAGTTTCATTCCTTTTTATGGCTGAGCAATATTCCATTTTATATATGTACCACATCTTTATCCATTCGTCTTTCTGTGGGCATTTAGGTTGCTTCCATTACCTGGCTATTGTAAATTGTGCTGCAATGAACATTGTGGTGAATGTGTCTTTTTGATTTATGGTTTTCTCTGGGTATATGCCCAAAAGTGGGATTGCAGGCTCCTATGGTAATTCTCTTTTTAGTTATTTAAAGGAACATCCATACTGTTCTCCATAGTGAGTGTATCAATTTACCTTCCCACCAATAGTGGAAGAGGGTTCCTTTTGTCCACACCATCCCCAGAATTTGTTGTTTGTAGATTTGCTGATGATGCCGATTCTAACAGGTGTGAGGTCATACCTCATTGTCGTTTGGATTTGCATTTCTCTAATAATTAGTGATGTTGAGCAGCTTTTCATGTGCGTCGTGGCCATCTCTGTGACTTCTTTAAAGAAACGTCTATATAGATCTTCTGCCCATTTTTGTACTGGGTTGTTTGTTTTATTAATATTAAGCTGCGTGGGCTGTTTATATATATTGGAGATTAAACCTTTGTCCATTGATTCGTTTGCGAACGTTTTCGCCCATTCTGAGGCTTGCCTTTTTCCATTCCCGTTTTTTTAACCAAAAAAGAAAGAAAGCAAAAGAAGCAGAACACTAATGTGCATGAAATATGCCTCTTGAAACAGTCGTTTTGAAATATGGACGTCTTTTGCATTTTTTGGTCGGTATATGACCCCAGGATTTGTTTTCAGGGCAGGTGTCATTTACAGGCCTGCAACGATTTTGAATATCCACTGACCATTAGCGCTGGGATTAAAGCTGCTCTTGTGTGAAACGGCCACAAGGTGGCAGCAGTTCTCGCTTACCAAATCTGGTTACTAGGGCCACAGAGCCTCAATGGAAGTCCTGTTCTAGATTGGAATTTAGAATGGAATGTGCCAGGAGAAAGCCCCTCAAGTTTGTCTCACTACTTCTTGTTCGTGTTTTTAATTTAATTTTTTATTTTTTATTACAGCAAGTTTGATGACAACGTTTGGCTTCTTGTAGGTGTGCAAGATGTGGTTCTTTTACACATATACATAGGTCTGTTCTTCCTGGGACCCTTTTCCCATGTACGTTATGACAGAATGTTGAGTAGTCTTCTCTTGGTATTCCGTAGGTCTTTGGTGATTATATATTTCACCTGTGTTTGTATATGTCTGTTAACCCCGATATCCTAATGAATCCAATCCTCACACCTTTCCATTGGTGAACCATAAGTTTGTTTAATGAATCTGTGATTGCCCTTCTCCGTGGAAATATCTGCCCTGGTATCAATTTTTAGGTAACACCTATAAGTGATATCCTACGATATGTGTCTTTCACTTTCTGACTTACTACAAGTCACGTGATTACCTCTAGACTCATCTACGGTGCTGCAAATGGCATTGTGTCCTTTTTTCCCTTGGCTAATATTCTGTCTTAGCGAGGTCCATTTTCTGCAGTGTGATTCCCTGAGGGCTGAGGATTAGCTGACCTGGGCAGCCTGACCCTGCCGGCAAGCCCTCCCCAGGTGTGCCTGGGTTGAGGTCAATATAAACTGCACTCCAGGCAGCAATAGCCCCTGCAGCTGTGCCTGACTCCATATTCTCTGCCCTGTCAGCAGTCTCGGGGCTGTGCTGGTGGGAGGGTATGAGGGTCCACGGCTTTGTTGGTGGCCCGGTGTGACTGGGGCTCTGCTGGACTTTCTGCAGGAGTTGCCAGGCTGCCACCTGTAAAGAAGAGGATGTGTCACCCATAAATTCCACTGGAATTTCTCTCCGGGCTGAGGAAGGAAAAAAGGAGTGGGGGCCGGGACAGGAGGGGTATCTCAGGCAGGGAAATGGAAAGCTTCCAGAAGAGCGCCCGGGGCCAGGACCATCCTGGCTGGCCTGCAGGCAGCAAGTTGGCCTGCGTGCTGTCGCTGGTGTGGCTCCACGGCCCTTCCTCTAGGCTTTCAAGCCCTTGTACATATTCAAGTGTTTTACCTGGGAAGGGTGGGAACAGTTCAGTAGCAGCTGGCCTGGGGCTCAGCTCACGTTTACTCACAGAGGCCTCGGCATGGTCCCCCAGCTTTGCAGTGAGGACGCTCCTTGCATGGGGGGACGGGGCTGTTGGTTGTATGGAAGATGATTCCCCACCAATGACCAATTTCAGAATTGTTTACTGCTGGAACAAGTGCCTTGGTAGTGTTTTCCTCTGTATAACTGTTTGGTTTAGGTTTTTTTTTCTTTCTTGGTTCAAGTTAGATTTTATTCCTCTTTTATGTATTTATAGATATAAGCATGGGAATAATTCATTCATATAAATACATCTGTGTGAATGGAAGAACTTTCTTCTGTTTTATTTTTAAAAATTTTGAAATTTAATTTTATTTATTTCTTTATACAGCAGGTTACTATTAGTTATCTATTTTATGCATATACATGTATACAGGTCCATCCCAATCTCCCAACTCATCCCACCACCACCACCCCATGGCTTCCCCCACTTGGTGTCCATACGTTTGTTCTCTACCTCTGTGTCTCTATTTCTGTCCTGCATACCAGTTCATCTGTACCATTTTTCTAGGTTCCACATATATGCATTAATATACAATATTTGTTTTTCTCTTTCTGACTTACTTCACTCTGTATGACAGTCTCTAGATCCATCGACTTCTCTACAAATGACCCAGTTTCATTCCTTTTTATGGCTGAGCAATATTCCATTTTATATATGTACCACATCTTTATCCATTCGTCTTTCTGTGGGCATTTAGGTTGCTTCCATTACCTGGCTATTGTAAATTGTGCTGCAATGAACATTGTGGTGAATGTGTCTTTTTGATTTATGGTTTTCTCTGGGTATATGCCCAAAAGTGGGATTGCAGGCTCCTATGGTAATTCTCTTTTTAGTTATTTAAAGGAACATCCATACTGTTCTCCATAGTGAGTGTATCAATTTACCTTCCCACCAATAGTGGAAGAGGGTTCCTTTTGTCCACACCATCCACAGAATTTGTTGTTTGTTGATTTGCTGATGATGCCGATTCTAACAGGTGTGAGGTCATACCTCATTGTCGTTTGGATTTGCATTTCTCTAATAATTAGTGATGTTGAGCAGCTTTTCATGTGCGTCGTGGCCATCTCTGTGACTTCTTTAAAGAAACGTCTATATAGATCTTCTGCCCATTTTTGTACTGAGTTGTTAGTTTTATTAATATTAAGCTGCGTGAGCTGTTTATATATATTGGAGATTAAACCTTTGTCCATTGATTCGTTTGCGAACGTTTTCGCCCATTCTGAGGCTTGCCTTTTTCCATTCCCGTTTTTTTATCCAAAAAAGAAAGAAAGCAAAAGAAGCAGAACACTAATGTGCGTGAAATATGCCTCTTGAAACAGTCGTTTTGAAATATGGATGTCTTTTGCATTTTTTGGTCGGTATATGACCCCAGGATTTGTTTTCAGGGCAGGTGTCATTTACAGGCCTGCAACGATTTTGAATATCCACTGACCATTAGCGCTGGGATTAAAGCTGCTCTTGTGTGAAACGGCCACAAGGTGGCAGCAGTTCTCGCTTACCAAATCTGGTTACTAGGGCCACAGAGCCTCAATGGAAGTCCTGTTCTAGATTGGAATTTAGAATGGAATGTGCCAGGAGAAAGCCCCTCAAGTTTGTCTCACTACTTCTTGTTCGTGTTTTTAATTTAATTTTTTATTTTTTATTACAGCAAGTTTGATGACAACGTTTGGCTTGTTGTAGGTGTGCAAGATGTGGTTCTTTTACACATATACATAGGTCTGTTCTTCCTGGGACCCTTTTCCCATGTACGTTATGACAGAATGTTGAGTAGTCTTCTCTTGGTATTCCGTAGGTCTTTGGTGATTATATATTTCACCTGTGTTTGTATATGTCTGTTAACCCCGATATCCTAATGAATCCAATCCTCACACCTTTCCATTGGTGAACCATAAGTTTGTTTAATGAATCTGTGATTGCCCTTCTCCGTGGAAATATCTGCCCTGGTATCAATTTTTAGGTAACACCTATAAGTGATATCCTACGATATGTGTCTTTCACTTTCTGACTTACTACAAGTCACGTGATTACCTCTAGACTCATCTACGGTGCTGCAAATGGCATTGTGTCCTTTTTTCCCTTGGCTAATATTCTGTCTTAGCGAGGTCCATTTTCTGCGGTGTGATTCCCTGAGGGCTGAGGATTAGCTGACCTGGGCAGCCTGACCCTGCCGGCAAGCCCTCCCCAGGTGTGCCTGGTTTGAGGTCAATATAAACAGCACTCCAGGCAGCAATAGCCCCTGCAGCTGTGCCTGGCTCCATATTCTCTGCCCCGTCAGCAGTCTCGGGGCTGTGCTGGTGGGAGAGTGTGAGGGTCCACGGCTTTGTTGGTGGCCCGGTGTGAGTGGGGCTCTGCTGGACTTTCTGCAGGAGTTGCCAGGCTGCCACCTGTAAAGAAGAGGATGTGTCACCCATAAATTCCACTGGAATTTCTCTCCGGGCTGAGGAAGGAAAAAAGGAGTGGGGGCCGGGACAGGAGGGGTATCTCAGGCAGGGAAATGGAAAGCTTCCAGAAGAGCGCCCGGGGCCAGGACCATCCTGGCTGGCCTGCAGGCAGCAAGTTGGCCTGCGTGCTGTCGCTGGTGTGGCTCCACGGCCCTTCCTCTAGGCTTTCAAGCCCTTGTACATATTCAAGTGTTTTACCTGGGAAGGGTGGGAACAGTTCAGTAGCAGCTGGCCTGGGGCTCAGCTCACGTTTACTCACAGAGGCCTCGGCATGGTCCCCCAGCTTTGCAGTGAGGACGCTCCTTGCATGGGGGGACGGGGCTGTTGGTTGTATGGAAGATGATTCCCCACCACTGACCAATTTCAGAATTGTTTACTGCTGGAACAAGTGCCTTGGTAGTGTTTTCCTCTGTATAACTGTTTGGTTTAGGTTTTTTTTTTCCTTTCTTGGTTCAAGTTAGATTTTATTCCTCTTTTATGTATTTATAGATATAAGCATGGGAATAATTCATTCATATAAATACATCTGTGTGAATGGAAGAACTTTCTTCTGTTTTATTTTTAAAAATTTTGAAATTTAATTTTATTTATTTCTTTATACAGCAGGTTACTATTAGTTATCTATTTTATGCATATACATGTATACAGGTCCATCCCAATCTCCCAACTCATCCCACCACCACCACCCCATGGCTTCCCCCACTTGGTGTCCATACGTTTGTTCTCTACCTCTGTGTCTCTATTTCTGTCCTGCATACCAGTTCATCTGTACCATTTTTCTAGGTTCCACATATATGCATTAATATACAATATTTGTTTTTCTCTTTCTGACTTACTTCACTCTGTATGACAGTCTCTAGATCCATCGACTTCTCTACAAATGACCCAGTTTCATTCCTTTTTATGGCTGAGCAATATTCCATTTTATATATGTACCACATCTTTATCCATTCGTCTTTCTGTGGGCATTTAGGTTGCTTCCATTACCTGGCTATTGTAAATTGTGCTGCAATGAACATTGTGGTGAATGTGTCTTTTTGATTTATGGTTTTCTCTGGGTATATGCCCAAAAGTGGGATTGCAGGCTCCTATGGTAATTCTCTTTTTTTTTTTTTTTTTTTTGCGGTATGCGGGCCTCTCACTGTTGTGGCCTCCCCCGTCGCGGAGCACAGGCTCCGGACGCGCAGGCTCCGGACGCGCAGGCTCAGCGGCCATGGCTCACGGGCCCAGCCGCTCCGCGGCACATGGGATCCTCCCAGACCGGGGCACAAACCCGTATCCCCTGCATCGGCAGGCGGACTCTCAACCACTTGCGCCACCAGGGAGGCCCGGTAATTCTCTTTTTAGTTATTTAAAGGAACATCCATACTGTTCTCCATAGTGAGTGTATCAATTTACCTTCCCACCAATAGTGGAAGAGGGTTCCTTTTGTCCACACCATCCCAGGAATTTGTTGTTTGTAGATTTGCTGATGATGCCGATTCTAACAGGTGTGAGGTCATACCTCATTGTCGTTTGGATTTGCATTTCTCTAATAATTAGTGATGTTGAGCAGCTTTTCATGTGCGTCGTGGCCATCTCTGTGACTTCTTTAAAGAAACGTCTATATAGATCTTCTGCCCATTTTTGTACTGGGTTGTTTGTTTTATTAATATTAAGCTGCGTGGGCTGTTTATATATATTGGAGATTAAACCTTTGTCCATTGATTCATTTGCGAACGTTTTCGCCCATTCTGAGGCTTGCCTTTTTCCATTCCCGTTTTTTTAACCAAAAAAGAAAGAAAGCAAAAGAAGCAGAACACTAATGTGCATGAAATATGCCTCTTGAAACAGTCGTTTTGAAATATGGACGTCTTTTGCATTTTTTGGTCGGTATATGACCCCAGGATTTGTTTTCAGGGCAGGTGTCATTTACAGGCCTGCAACGATTTTGAATATCCACTGACCATTAGCGCTGGGATTAAACCTGCTGTTGTGTGAAACGGCCACAAGGTGGCAGCAGTTCTCGCTTACCAAATCTGGTTACTAGGGCCACAGAGCCTCAATGGAAGTCCTGTTCTAGATTGGAATTTAGAATGGAATGTGCCAGGAGAAAGCCCCTCAAGTTTGTCTCACTACTTCTTGTTCGTGTTTTTAATTTAATTTTTTATTTTTTATTACAGCAAGTTTGATGACAACGTTTGGCTTGTTGTAGGTGTGCAAGATGTGGTTCTTTTACACATATACATAGGTCTGTTCTTCCTGGGACCCTTTTCCCATGTACGTTATGACAGAATGTTGAGTAGTCTTCTCTTGGTATTCCGTAGGTCTTTGGTGATTATATATTTCACCTGTGTTTGTATATGTCTGTTAACCCCGATATCCTAATGAATCCAATCCTCACACCTTTCCATTGGTGAACCATAAGTTTGTTTAATGAATCTGTGATTGCCCTTCTCCGTGGAAATATCTGCCCTGGTATCAATTTTTAGGTAACACCTATAAGTGATATCCTACGATATGTGTCTTTCACTTTCTGACTTACTACAAGTCACGTGATTACCTCTAGACTCATCTACGGTGCTGCAAATGGCATTGTGTCCTTTTTTCCCTTGGCTAATATTCTGTCTTAGCGAGGTCCATTTTCTGCGGTGTGATTCCCTGAGGGCTGAGGATTAGCTGACCTGGGCAGCCTGACCCTGCCGGCAAGCCCTCCCCAGGTGTGCCTGGTTTGAGGTCAATATAAACAGCACTCCAGGCAGCAATAGCCCCTGCAGCTGTGCCTGGCTCCATATTCTCTGCCCCGTCAGCAGTCTCGGGGCTGTGCTGGTGGGAGAGTGTGAGGGTCCACGGCTTTGTTGGTGGCCCGGTGTGAGTGGGGCTCTGCTGGACTTTCTGCAGGAGTTGCCAGGCTGCCACCTGTAAAGAAGAGGATGTGTCACCCATAAATTCCACTGGAATTTCTCTCCGGGCTGAGGAAGGAAAAAAGGAGTGGGGGCCGGGACAGGAGGGGTATCTCAGGCAGGGAAATGGAAAGCTTCCAGAAGAGCGCCCGGGGCCAGGACCATCCTGGCTGGCCTGCAGGCAGCAAGTTGGCCTGCGTGCTGTCGCTGGTGTGGCTCCACGGCCCTTCCTCTAGGCTTTCAAGCCCTTGTACATATTCAAGTGTTTTACCTGGGAAGGGTGGGAACAGTTCAGTAGCAGCTGGCCTGGGGCTCAGCTCACGTTTACTCACAGAGGCCTCGGCATGGTCCCCCAGCTTTGCAGTGAGGACGCTCCTTGCATGGGGGGACGGGGCTGTTGGTTGTATGGAAGATGATTCCCCACCACTGACCAATTTCAGAATTGTTTACTGCTGGAACAAGTGCCTTGGTAGTGTTTTCCTCTGTATAACTGTTTGGTTTAGGTTTTTTTTTTCTTTCTTGGTTCAAGTTAGATTTTATTCCTCGTTTATGTATTTATAGATATAAGCATGGGAATAATTCATTCATATAAATACATCTGTGTGAATGGAAGAACTTTCTTCTGTTTTATTTTTAAAAATTTTGAAATTTAATTTTATTTATTTCTTTATACAGCAGGTTACTATTAGTTATATATTTTATGCATATACATGTATACAGGTCCATCCCAATCTCCCAACTCATCCCACCACCACCACCCCATGGCTTCCCCCACTTGGTGTCCATACGTTTGTTCTCTACCTCTGTGTCTCTATTTCTGTCCTGCATACCAGTTCATCTGTACCATTTTTCTAGGTTCCACATATATGCATTAATATACAATATTTGTTTTTCTCTTTCTGACTTACTTCACTCTGTATGACAGTCTCTAGATCCATCGACTTCTCTACAAATGACCCAGTTTCATTCCTTTTTATGGCTGAGCAATATTCCATTTTATATATGTACCACATCTTTATCCATTCGTCTTTCTGTGGGCATTTAGGTTGCTTCCATTACCTGGCTATTGTAAATTGTGCTGCAATGAACATTGTGGTGAATGTGTCTTTTTGATTTATGGTTTTCTCTGGGTATATGCCCAAAAGTGGGATTGCAGGCTCCTATGGTAATTCTCTTTTTTTTTTTTTTTTTTTTTGCGGTATGCGGGCCTCTCACTGTTGTGGCCTCCCCCGTCGCGGAGCACAGGCTCCGGACGCGCAGGCTCCGGACGCGCAGGCTCAGCGGCCATGGCTCACGGGCCCAGCCGCTCCGCGGCACATGGGATCCTCCCAGACCGGGGCACAAACCCGTATCCCCTGCATCGGCAGGCGGACTCTCAACCACTTGCGCCACCAGGGAGGCCCGGTAATTCTCTTTTTAGTTATTTAAAGGAACATCCATACTGTTCTCCATAGTGAGTGTATCAATTTACCTTCCCACCAATAGTGGAAGAGGGTTCCTTTTGTCCACACCATCCCAGGAATTTGTTGTTTGTAGATTTGCTGATGATGCCGATTCTAACAGGTGTGAGGTCATACCTCATTGTCGTTTGGATTTGCATTTCTCTAATAATTAGTGATGTTGAGCAGCTTTTCATGTGCGTCGTGGCCATCTCTGTGACTTCTTTAAAGAAACGTCTATATAGATCTTCTGCCCATTTTTGTACTGGGTTGTTTGTTTTATTAATATTAAGCTGCGTGGGCTGTTTATATATATTGGAGATTAAACCTTTGTCCATTGATTCGTTTGCGAACGTTTTCGCCCATTCTGAGGCTTGCCTTTTTCCATTCCCGTTTTTTTAACCAAAAAAGAAAGAAAGCAAAAGAAGCAGAACACTAATGTGCATGAAATATGCCTCTTGAAACAGTCGTTTTGAAATATGGACGTCTTTTGCATTTTTTGGTCGGTATATGACCCCAGGATTTGTTTTCAGGGCAGGTGTCATTTACAGGCCTGCAACGATTTTGAATATCCACTGACCATTAGCGCTGGGATTAAACCTGCTGTTGTGTGAAACGGCCACAAGGTGGCAGCAGTTCTCGCTTACCAAATCTGGTTACTAGGGCCACAGAGCCTCAATGGAAGTCCTGTTCTAGATTGGAATTTAGAATGGAATGTGCCAGGAGAAAGCCCCTCAAGTTTGTCTCACTACTTCTTGTTCGTGTTTTTAATTTAATTTTTTATTTTTTATTACAGCAAGTTTGATGACAACGTTTGGCTTGTTGTAGGTGTGCAAGATGTGGTTCTTTTACACATATACATAGGTCTGTTCTTCCTGGGACCCTTTTCCCATGTACGTTATGACAGAATGTTGAGTAGTCTTCTCTTGGTATTCCGTAGGTCTTTGGTGATTATATATTTCACCTGTGTTTGTATATGTCTGTTAACCCCGATATCCTAATGAATCCAATCCTCACACCTTTCCATTGGTGAACCATAAGTTTGTTTAATGAATCTGTGATTGCCCTTCTCCGTGGAAATATCTGCCCTGGTATCAATTTTTAGGTAACACCTATAAGTGATATCCTACGATATGTGTCTTTCACTTTCTGACTTACTACAAGTCACGTGATTACCTCTAGACTCATCTACGGTGCTGCAAATGGCATTGTGTCCTTTTTTCCCTTGGCTAATATTCTGTCTTAGCGAGGTCCATTTTCTGCGGTGTGATTCCCTGAGGGCTGAGGATTAGCTGACCTGGGCAGCCTGACCCTGCCGGCAAGCCCTCCCCAGGTGTGCCTGGTTTGAGGTCAATATAAACAGCACTCCAGGCAGCAATAGCCCCTGCAGCTGTGCCTGGCTCCATATTCTCTGCCCCGTCAGCAGTCTCGGGGCTGTGCTGGTGGGAGAGTGTGAGGGTCCACGGCTTTGTTGGTGGCCCGGTGTGAGTGGGGCTCTGCTGGACTTTCTGCAGGAGTTGCCAGGCTGCCACCTGTAAAGAAGAGGATGTGTCACCCATAAATTCCACTGGAATTTCTCTCCGGGCTGAGGAAGGAAAAAAGGAGTGGGGGCCGGGACAGGAGGGGTATCTCAGGCAGGGAAATGGAAAGCTTCCAGAAGAGCGCCCGGGGCCAGGACCATCCTGGCTGGCCTGCAGGCAGCAAGTTGGCCTGCGTGCTGTCGCTGGTGTGGCTCCACGGCCCTTCCTCTAGGCTTTCAAGCCCTTGTACATATTCAAGTGTTTTACCTGGGAAGGGTGGGAACAGTTCAGTAGCAGCTGGCCTGGGGCTCAGCTCACGTTTACTCACAGAGGCCTCGGCATGGTCCCCCAGCTTTGCAGTGAGGACGCTCCTTGCATGGGGGGACGGGGCTGTTGGTTGTATGGAAGATGATTCCCCACCACTGACCAATTTCAGAATTGTTTACTGCTGGAACAAGTGCCTTGGTAGTGTTTTCCTCTGTATAACTGTTTGGTTTAGGTTTTTTTTTCCTTTCTTGGTTCAAGTTAGATTTTATTCCTCTTTTATGTATTTATAGATATAAGCATGGGAATAATTCATTCATATAAATACATCTGTGTGAATGGAAGAACTTTCTTCTGTTTTATTTTTAAAAATTTTGAAATTTAATTTTATTTATTTCTTTATACAGCAGGTTACTATTAGTTATATATTTTATGCATATACATGTATACAGGTCCATCCCAATCTCCCAACTCATCCCACCACCACCACCCCATGGCTTCCCCCACTTGGTGTCCATACGTTTGTTCTCTACCTCTGTGTCTCTATTTCTGTCCTGCATACCAGTTCATCTGTACCATTTTTCTAGGTTCCACATATATGCATTAATATACAATATTTGTTTTTCTCTTTCTGACTTACTTCACTCTGTATGACAGTCTCTAGATCCATCGACTTCTCTACAAATGACCCAGTTTCATTCCTTTTTATGGCTGAGCAATATTCCATTTTATATATGTACCACATCTTTATCCATTCGTCTTTCTGTGGGCATTTAGGTTGCTTCCATTACCTGGCTATTGTAAATTGTGCTGCAATGAACATTGTGGTGAATGTGTCTTTTTGATTTATGGTTTTCTCTGGGTATATGCCCAAAAGTGGGATTGCAGGCTCCTATGGTAATTCTCTTTTTTTTTTCTTTTTTTTTTTGCGGTATGCGGGCCTCTCACTGTTGTGGCCTCCCCCGTCGCGGAGCACAGGCTCCGGACGCGCAGGCTCCGGACGCGCAGGCTCAGCGGCCATGGCTCACGGGCCCAGCCGCTCCGCGGCACATGGGATCCTCCCAGACCGGGGCACAAACCCGTATCCCCTGCATCGGCAGGCGGACTCTCAACCACTTGCGCCACCAGGGAGGCCCGGTAATTCTCTTTTTAGTTATTTAAAGGAACATCCATACTGTTCTCCATAGTGAGTGTATCAATTTACCTTCCCACCAATAGTGGAAGAGGGTTCCTTTTGTCCACACCATCCCAGGAATTTGTTGTTTGTAGATTTGCTGATGATGCCGATTCTAACAGGTGTGAGGTCATACCTCATTGTCGTTTGGATTTGCATTTCTCTAATAATTAGTGATGTTGAGCAGCTTTTCATGTGCGTCGTGGCCATCTCTGTGACTTCTTTAAAGAAACGTCTATATAGATCTTCTGCCCATTTTTGTACTGGGTTGTTTGTTTTATTAATATTAAGCTGCGTGGGCTGTTTATATATATTGGAGATTAAACCTTTGTCCATTGATTCGTTTGCGAACGTTTTCGCCCATTCTGAGGCTTGCCTTTTTCCATTCCCGTTTTTTTAACCAAAAAAGAAAGAAAGCAAAAGAAGCAGAACACTAATGTGCATGAAATATGCCTCTTGAAACAGTCGTTTTGAAATATGGACGTCTTTTGCATTTTTTGGTCGGTATATGACCCCAGGATTTGTTTTCAGGGCAGGTGTCATTTACAGGCCTGCAACGATTTTGAATATCCACTGACCATTAGCGCTGGGATTAAACCTGCTGTTGTGTGAAACGGCCACAAGGTGGCAGCAGTTCTCGCTTACCAAATCTGGTTACTAGGGCCACAGAGCCTCAATGGAAGTCCTGTTCTAGATTGGAATTTAGAATGGAATGTGCCAGGAGAAAGCCCCTCAAGTTTGTCTCACTACTTCTTGTTCGTGTTTTTAATTTAATTTTTTATTTTTTATTACAGCAAGTTTGATGACAACGTTTGGCTTGTTGTAGGTGTGCAAGATGTGGTTCTTTTACACATATACATAGGTCTGTTCTTCCTGGGACCCTTTTCCCATGTACGTTATGACAGAATGTTGAGTAGTCTTCTCTTGGTATTCCGTAGGTCTTTGGTGATTATATATTTCACCTGTGTTTGTATATGTCTGTTAACCCCGATATCCTAATGAATCCAATCCTCACACCTTTCCATTGGTGAACCATAAGTTTGTTTAATGAATCTGTGATTGCCCTTCTCCGTGGAAATATCTGCCCTGGTATCAATTTTTAGGTAACACCTATAAGTGATATCCTACGATATGTGTCTTTCACTTTCTGACTTACTACAAGTCACGTGATTACCTCTAGACTCATCTACGGTGCTGCAAATGGCATTGTGTCCTTTTTTCCCTTGGCTAATATTCTGTCTTAGCGAGGTCCATTTTCTGCGGTGTGATTCCCTGAGGGCTGAGGATTAGCTGACCTGGGCAGCCTGACCCTGCCGGCAAGCCCTCCCCAGGTGTGCCTGGTTTGAGGTCAATATAAACAGCACTCCAGGCAGCAATAGCCCCTGCAGCTGTGCCTGGCTCCATATTCTCTGCCCCGTCAGCAGTCTCGGGGCTGTGCTGGTGGGAGAGTGTGAGGGTCCACGGCTTTGTTGGTGGCCCGGTGTGAGTGGGGCTCTGCTGGACTTTCTGCAGGAGTTGCCAGGCTGCCACCTGTAAAGAAGAGGATGTGTCACCCATAAATTCCACTGGAATTTCTCTCCGGGCTGAGGAAGGAAAAAAGGAGTGGGGGCCGGGACAGGAGGGGTATCTCAGGCAGGGAAATGGAAAGCTTCCAGAAGAGCGCCCGGGGCCAGGACCATCCTGGCTGGCCTGCAGGCAGCAAGTTGGCCTGCGTGCTGTCGCTGGTGTGGCTCCACGGCCCTTCCTCTAGGCTTTCAAGCCCTTGTACATATTCAAGTGTTTTACCTGGGAAGGGTGGGAACAGTTCAGTAGCAGCTGGCCTGGGGCTCAGCTCACGTTTACTCACAGAGGCCTCGGCATGGTCCCCCAGCTTTGCAGTGAGGACGCTCCTTGCATGGGGGGACGGGGCTGTTGGTTGTATGGAAGATGATTCCCCACCACTGACCAATTTCAGAATTGTTTACTGCTGGAACAAGTGCCTTGGTAGTGTTTTCCTCTGTATAACTGTTTGGTTTAGGTTTTTTTTTCCTTTCTTGGTTCAAGTTAGATTTTATTCCTCTTTTATGTATTTATAGATATAAGCATGGGAATAATTCATTCATATAAATACATCTGTGTGAATGGAAGAACTTTCTTCTGTTTTATTTTTAAAAATTTTGAAATTTAATTTTATTTATTTCTTTATACAGCAGGTTACTATTAGTTATATATTTTATGCATATACATGTATACAGGTCCATCCCAATCTCCCAACTCATCCCACCACCACCACCCCATGGCTTCCCCCACTTGGTGTCCATACGTTTGTTCTCTACCTCTGTGTCTCTATTTCTGTCCTGCATACCAGTTCATCTGTACCATTTTTCTAGGTTCCACATATATGCATTAATATACAATATTTGTTTTTCTCTTTCTGACTTACTTCACTCTGTATGACAGTCTCTAGATCCATCGACTTCTCTACAAATGACCCAGTTTCATTCCTTTTTATGGCTGAGCAATATTCCATTTTATATATGTACCACATCTTTATCCATTCGTCTTTCTGTGGGCATTTAGGTTGCTTCCATTACCTGGCTATTGTAAATTGTGCTGCAATGAACATTGTGGTGAATGTGTCTTTTTGATTTATGGTTTTCTCTGGGTATATGCCCAAAAGTGGGATTGCAGGCTCCTATGGTAATTCTCTTTTTTTTTTTTTTTTTTTTTTGTGGTATGCGGGCCTCTCACTGTTGTGGCCTCCCCCGTCGCGGAGCACAGGCTCCGGACGCGCAGGCTCCGGACGCGCAGGCTCAGCGGCCATGGCTCACGGGCCCAGCCGCTCCGCGGCACATGGGATCCTCCCAGACCGGGGCACAAACCCGTATCCCCTGCATCGGCAGGCGGACTCTCAACCACTTGCGCCACCAGGGAGGCCCGGTAATTCTCTTTTTAGTTATTTAAAGGAACATCCATACTGTTCTCCATAGTGAGTGTATCAATTTACCTTCCCACCAATAGTGGAAGAGGGTTCCTTTTGTCCACACCATCCCAGGAATTTGTTGTTTGTAGATTTGCTGATGATGCCGATTCTAACAGGTGTGAGGTCATACCTCATTGTCGTTTGGATTTGCATTTCTCTAATAATTAGTGATGTTGAGCAGCTTTTCATGTGCGTCGTGGCCATCTCTGTGACTTCTTTAAAGAAACGTCTATATAGATCTTCTGCCCATTTTTGTACTGGGTTGTTTGTTTTATTAATATTAAGCTGCGTGGGCTGTTTATATATATTGGAGATTAAACCTTTGTCCATTGATTCGTTTGCGAACGTTTTCGCCCATTCTGAGGCTTGCCTTTTTCCATTCCCGTTTTTTTAACCAAAAAAGAAAGAAAGCAAAAGAAGCAGAACACTAATGTGCATGAAATATGCCTCTTGAAACAGTCGTTTTGAAATATGGACGTCTTTTGCATTTTTTGGTCGGTATATGACCCCAGGATTTGTTTTCAGGGCAGGTGTCATTTACAGGCCTGCAACGATTTTGAATATCCACTGACCATTAGCGCTGGGATTAAACCTGCTGTTGTGTGAAACGGCCACAAGGTGGCAGCAGTTCTCGCTTACCAAATCTGGTTACTAGGGCCACAGAGCCTCAATGGAAGTCCTGTTCTAGATTGGAATTTAGAATGGAATGTGCCAGGAGAAAGCCCCTCAAGTTTGTCTCACTACTTCTTGTTCGTGTTTTTAATTTAATTTTTTATTTTTTATTACAGCAAGTTTGATGACAACGTTTGGCTTGTTGTAGGTGTGCAAGATGTGGTTCTTTTACACATATACATAGGTCTGTTCTTCCTGGGACCCTTTTCCCATGTACGTTATGACAGAATGTTGAGTAGTCTTCTCTTGGTATTCCGTAGGTCTTTGGTGATTATATATTTCACCTGTGTTTGTATATGTCTGTTAACCCCGATATCCTAATGAATCCAATCCTCACACCTTTCCATTGGTGAACCATAAGTTTGTTTAATGAATCTGTGATTGCCCTTCTCCGTGGAAATATCTGCCCTGGTATCAATTTTTAGGTAACACCTATAAGTGATATCCTACGATATGTGTCTTTCACTTTCTGACTTACTACAAGTCACGTGATTACCTCTAGACTCATCTACGGTGCTGCAAATGGCATTGTGTCCTTTTTTCCCTTGGCTAATATTCTGTCTTAGCGAGGTCCATTTTCTGCGGTGTGATTCCCTGAGGGCTGAGGATTAGCTGACCTGGGCAGCCTGACCCTGCCGGCAAGCCCTCCCCAGGTGTGCCTGGTTTGAGGTCAATATAAACAGCACTCCAGGCAGCAATAGCCCCTGCAGCTGTGCCTGGCTCCATATTCTCTGCCCCGTCAGCAGTCTCGGGGCTGTGCTGGTGGGAGAGTGTGAGGGTCCACGGCTTTGTTGGTGGCCCGGTGTGAGTGGGGCTCTGCTGGACTTTCTGCAGGAGTTGCCAGGCTGCCACCTGTAAAGAAGAGGATGTGTCACCCATAAATTCCACTGGAATTTCTCTCCGGGCTGAGGAAGGAAAAAAGGAGTGGGGGCCGGGACAGGAGGGGTATCTCAGGCAGGGAAATGGAAAGCTTCCAGAAGAGCGCCCGGGGCCAGGACCATCCTGGCTGGCCTGCAGGCAGCAAGTTGGCCTGCGTGCTGTCGCTGGTGTGGCTCCACGGCCCTTCCTCTAGGCTTTCAAGCCCTTGTACATATTCAAGTGTTTTACCTGGGAAGGGTGGGAACAGTTCAGTAGCAGCTGGCCTGGGGCTCAGCTCACGTTTACTCACAGAGGCCTCGGCATGGTCCCCCAGCTTTGCAGTGAGGACGCTCCTTGCATGGGGGGACGGGGCTGTTGGTTGTATGGAAGATGATTCCCCACCACTGACCAATTTCAGAATTGTTTACTGCTGGAACAAGTGCCTTGGTAGTGTTTTCCTCTGTATAACTGTTTGGTTTAGGTTTTTTTTTCCTTTCTTGGTTCAAGTTAGATTTTATTCCTCTTTTATGTATTTATAGATATAAGCATGGGAATAATTCATTCATATAAATACATCTGTGTGAATGGAAGAACTTTCTTCTGTTTTATTTTTAAAAATTTTGAAATTTAATTTTATTTATTTCTTTATACAGCAGGTTACTATTAGTTATATATTTTATGCATATACATGTATACAGGTCCATCCCAATCTCCCAACTCATCCCACCACCACCACCCCATGGCTTCCCCCACTTGGTGTCCATACGTTTGTTCTCTACCTCTGTGTCTCTATTTCTGTCCTGCATACCAGTTCATCTGTACCATTTTTCTAGGTTCCACATATATGCATTAATATACAATATTTGCTTTTCTCTTTCTGACTTACTTCACTCTGTATGACAGTCTCTAGATCCATCGACTTCTCTACAAATGACCCAGTTTCATTCCTTTTTATGGCTGAGCAATATTCCATTTTATATATGTACCACATCTTTATCCATTCGTCTTTCTGTGGGCATTTAGGTTGCTTCCATTACCTGGCTATTGTAAATTGTGCTGCAATGAACATTGTGGTGAATGTGTCTTTTTGATTTATGGTTTTCTCTGGGTATATGCCCAAAAGTGGGATTGCAGGCTCCTATGGTAATTCTCTTTTTAGTTATTTAAAGGAACATCCATACTGTTCTCCATAGTGAGTGTATCAATTTACCTTCCCACCAATAGTGGAAGAGGGTTCCTTTTGTCCACACCATCCCCAGAATTTGTTGTTTGTATATTTGCTGATGATGCCAATTCTAACAGGTGTGAGGTCATACCTCATTGTCGTTTGGATTTGCATTTCTCTAATAATTAGTGATGTTGAGCAGCTTTTCATGTGCGTCGTGGCCATCTCTGTGACTTCTTTAAAGAAACGTCTATATAGATCTTCTGCCCATTTTTGTACTGGGTTGTTTGTTTTATTAATATTAAGCTGCGTGGGCTGTTTATATATATTGGAGATTAAACCTTTGTCCATTGATTCGTTTGCGAACGTTTTCGCCCATTCTGAGGCTTGCCTTTTTCCATTCCCGTTTTTTTAACCAAAAAAGAAAGAAAGCAAAAGAAGCAGAACACTAATGTGCATGAAATATGCCTCTTGAAACAGTCGTTTTGAAATATGGACGTCTTTTGCATTTTTTGGTCGGTATATGACCCCAGGATTTGTTTTCAGGGCAGGTGTCATTTACAGGCCTGCAACGATTTTGAATATCCACTGACCATTAGCGCTGGGATTAAAGCTGCTGTTGTGTGAAACGGCCACAAGGTGGCAGCAGTTCTCGCTTACCAAATCTGGTTACTAGGGCCACAGAGCCTCAATGGAAGTCCTGTTCTAGATTGGAATTTAGAATGGAATGTGCCAGGAGAAAGCCCCTCAAGTTTGTCTCACTACTTCTTGTTCGTGTTTTTAATTTAATTTTTTATTTTTTATTACAGCAAGTTTGATGACAACGTTTGGCTTCTTGTAGGTGTGCAAGATGTGGTTCTTTTACACATATACATAGGTCTGTTCTTCCTGGGACCCTTTTCCCATGTACGTTATGACAGAATGTTGAGTAGTCTTCTCTTGGTATTCCGTAGGTCTTTGGTGATTATATATTTCACCTGTGTTTGTATATGTCTGTTAACCCCGATATCCTAATGAATCCAATCCTCACACCTTTCCATTGGTGAACCATAAGTTTGTTTAATGAATCTGTGACTGCCCTTCTCCGTGGAAATATCTGCCCTGGTATCAATTTTTAGGTAACACCTATAAGTGATATCCTACGATATGTGTCTTTCACTTTCTGACTTACTACAAGTCACGTGATTACCTCTAGACTCATCTACGGTGCTGCAAATGGCATTGTGTCCTTTTTTCCCTTGGCTAATATTCTGTCTTAGCGAGGTCCATTTTCTGCAGTGTGATTCCCTGAGGGCTGAGGATTAGCTGACCTGGGCAGCCTGACCCTGCCGGCAAGCCCTCCCCAGGTGTGCCTGGGTTGAGGTCAATATAAACTGCACTCCAGGCAGCAATAGCCCCTGCAGCTGTGCCTGACTCCATATTCTCTGCCCCGTCAGCAGTCTCGGGGCTGTGCTGCTGGGAGGGTGTGAGGGTCCACGGCTTTGTTGGTGGCCCGGTGTGAGTGGGGCTCTGCTGGACTTTCTGCAGGAGTTGCCAGGCTGCCACCTGTAAAGAAGAGGATGTGTCACCCATAACTTCCACTGGAATTTCTCTCCGGGCTGAGGAAGGAAAAAAAGGAGTGGGTGTTGGGACAGGAGGGGTATCTCAGGCAGGGAAATGGAAAGCTTCCAGAAGAGCGCCCGGGGCCAGGACCATCCTGGCTGGCCTGCAGGCAGCAAGTTGGCCTGCGTGCTGTCGCTGGTGTGGCTCCACGGCCCTTCCTCTAGGCTTTCAAGCCCTTGTACATATTCAGGTGTTTTACCTGGGAAGGGTGGGAACAGTTCAGTAGCAGCTGGCCTGGGGCTCAGCTCACGTTTACTCACAGAGGCCTCGGCATGGTCCCCCAGCTTTGCAGTGAGGACGCTCCTTGCATGGGGGGACGGGGCTGTTGGTTGTATGGAAGATGATTCCCCACCACTGACCAATTTCAGAATTGTTTACTGCTGGAACAAGTGCCTTGGTAGTGTTTTCCTCTGTATAACTGTTTGGTTTAGGTTTTTTTTTCCTTTCTTGGTTCAAGTTAGATTTTATTCCTCGTTTATGTATTTATAGATATAAGCATGGGAATAATTCATTCATATAAATACATCTGTGTGAATGGAAGAACTTTCTTCTGTTTTATTTTTAAAAATTTTGAAATTTAATTTTATTTATTTCTTTATACAGCAGGTTACTATTAGTTATATATTTTATGCATATACATGTATACAGGTCCATCCCAATCTCCCAACTCATCCCACCACCACCACCCCATGGCTTCCCCCACTTGGTGTCCATACGTTTGTTCTCTACCTCTGTGTCTCTATTTCTGTCCTGCATACCAGTTCATCTGTACCATTTTTCTAGGTTCCACATATATGCATTAATATACAATATTTGTTTTTCTCTTTCTGACTTACTTCACTCTGTATGACAGTCTCTAGATCCATCGACTTCTCTACAAATGACCCAGTTTCATTCCTTTTTATGGCTGAGCAATATTCCATTTTATATATGTACCACATCTTTATCCATTCGTCTTTCTGTGGGCATTTAGGTTGCTTCCATTACCTGGCTATTGTAAATTGTGCTGCAATGAACATTGTGGTGAATGTGTCTTTTTGATTTATGGTTTTCTCTGGGTATATGCCCAAAAGTGGGATTGCAGGCTCCTATGGTAATTCTCTTTTTAGTTATTTAAAGGAACATCCATACTGCTCTCCATAGTGAGTGTATCAATTTACCTTCCCACCAATAGTGGAAGAGGGTTCCTTTTGTCCACACCATCCCCGGAATTTGTTGTTTGTAGATTTGCTGATGATGCCGATTCTAACAGGTGTGAGGTCATACCTCATTGTCGTTTGGATTTGCATTTCTCTAATAATTAGTGATGTTGAGCAGCTTTTCATGTGCGTCTTGGCCATCTCTGTGACTTCTTTAAAGAAACGTCTATATAGATCTTCTGCCCATTTTTGTTCTGGGTTGTTTGTTTTATTAATATTAAGCTGCGTGAGCTGTTTATATATATTGGAGATGAAACCTTTGTCCATTGATTCGTTTGCGAACGTTTTTGCCCATTCTGAGGCTTGCCTTTTTCCATTCCCGTTTTTTTAACCAAAAAAGAAAGAAAGCAAAAGAAGCAGAACACTAATGTGCGTGAAATATGCCTCTTGAAACAGTCGTTTTGAAATATGGACGTCTTTTGAATTTTTTGGTCGGTATATGACCCCAGGATTTGTTTTCAGGGCAGGTGTCATTTACAGGCCTGCAACGATTTTGAATATCCACTGACCATTAGCGCTGGGATTAAAGCTGCTGTTGTGTGAAACGGCCACAAGGTGGCAGCAGTTCTCGCTTACCAAATCTGGTTACTAGGGCCACAGAGCCTCAATGGAAGTCCTGTTCTAGATTGGAATTTAGAATGGAATGTGCCAGGAGAAAGCCCCTCAAGTTTGTCTCACTACTTCTTGTTCGTGTTTTTAATTTATTTTTTTATTTTTTATTACAGCGAGTTTGATGACAACGTTTGGCTTGTTGTAGGTGTGCAAGATGTGGTTCTTTTACACATATACATAGGTCTGTTCTTCCTGGGACCCTTTTCCCATGTACGTTATGACAGAATGTTGAGTAGTCTTCTCTTGGTATTCCGTAGGTCTTTGGTGATTATATATTTCACCTGTGTTTGTATATGTCTGTTAACCCCGATATCCTAATGAATCCAATCCTCACACCTTTCCATTGGTGAACCATAAGTTTGTTTAATGAATCTGTGACTGCCCTTCTCCGTGGAAATATCTGCCCTGGTATCAATTTTTAGGTAACACCTATAAGTGATATCCTACGATATGTGTCTTTCACTTTCTGACTTACTACAAGTCACGTGATTACCTCTAGACTCATCTACGGTGCTGCAAATGGCATTGTGTCCTTTTTTCCCTTGGCTAATATTCTGTCTTAGCGAGGTCCATTTTCTGCGGTGTGATTCCCTGAGGGCTGAGGATTAGCTGACCTGGGCAGCCTGACCCTGCCGGCAAGCCCTCCCCAGGTGTGCCTGGGTTGAGGTCAATATAAACTGCACTCCAGGCAGCAATAGCCCCTGCAGCTGTGCCTGACTCCATATTCTCTGCCCCGTCAGCAGTCTCGGGGCTGTGCTGGTGGGAGGGTGTGAGGGTCCACGGCTTTGTTGGTGGCCCGGTGTGAGTGGGGCTCTGCTGGACTTTCTGCAGGAGTTGCCAGGCTGCCACCTGTAAAGAAGAGGATGTGTCACCCATAACTTCCACTGGAATTTCTCTCCGGGCTGAGGAAGGAAAAAAAGGAGTGGGGGCCGGGACAGGAGGGGTATCTCAGGCAGGGAAATGGAAAGCTTCCAGAAGAGCGCCCGGGGCCAGGACCATCCTGGCTGGCCTGCAGGCAGCAAGTTGGCCTGCGTGCTGTCGCTGGTGTGGCTCCACGGCCCTTCCTCTAGGCTTTCAAGCCCTTGTACATA
Source organism: Mesoplodon densirostris (assembly GCF_025265405.1). Lineage (NCBI taxonomy): Eukaryota > Metazoa > Chordata > Mammalia > Artiodactyla > Ziphiidae > Mesoplodon > Mesoplodon densirostris. The sequence goes on from NC_082672.1 coordinate 92,195,820, forward strand.
TTCAGGTGTTTTACCTGGGAAGGGTGGGAACAGTTCAGTAGCAGCTGGCCTGGGGCTTAGCTCACGTTTACTCACAGAGGCCTCAGCATGGTCCCCCAGCTTTGCAGTGAGGACGCTCCTTGCATGGGGGGACGGGGCTGTTGGTTGTATGGAAGATGATTCCCCACCACTGACCAATTTCAGAATTGTTTACTGCTGGAACAAGTGCCTTGGTAGTGTTTTCCTCTGTATAACTGTTTGGTTTAGGTTTTTTTTTCTTTCTTGGTTCAAGTTAGATTTTATTCCTCGTTTATGTATTTATAGATATAAGCATGGGAATAATTCATTCATATAAATACATCTGTGTGAATGGAAGAACTTTCTTCTGTTTTATTTTTAAAAATTTTGAAATTTAATTTTATTTATTTCTTTATACAGCAGGTTACTATTAGTTATATATTTTATGCATATACATGTATACAGGTCCATCCCAATCTCCCAACTCATCCCACCACCACCACCCCATGGCTTCCCCCACTTGGTGTCCATACGTTTGTTCTCTACCTCTGTGTCTCTATTTCTGTCCTGCATACCAGTTCATCTGTATCATTTTTCTAGGTTCCACATATATGCATTAATATACAATATTTGCTTTTCTCTTTCTGACTTACTTCACTCTGTATGACAGTCTCTAGATCCATCGACTTCTCTACAAATGACCCAGTTTCATTCCTTTTTATGGCTGAGCAATATTCCATTTTATATATGTACCACATCTTTATCCATTCGTCTTTCTGTGGGCATTTAGGTTGCTTCCATTACCTGGCTATTGTAAATAGTGCTGCAATGAACATTGTGGTGAATGTGTCTTTTTGATTTATGGTTTTCTCTGGGTATATGCCCAAAAGTTGGATTGCAGGCTCCTATGGTAATTCTCTTTTTAGTTATTTAAAGGAACATCCATACTGCTCTCCATAGTGAGTGTATCAATTTACCTTCCCACCAATAGTGGAAGAGGGTTCCTTTTGTCCACACCATCCCCGGAATTTGTTGTTTGTAGATTTGCTGATGATGCCGATTCTAACAGGTGTGAGGTCATACCTCATTGTCGTTTGGATTTGCATTTCTCTAATAATTAGTGATGTTGAGCAGCTTTTCATGCGCATCTTGGCCATCTCTGTGACTTCTTTAAAGAAACGTCTATATAGATCTTCTGCCCATTTTTGTACTGGGTTGTTTGTTTTATTAATATTAAGCTGCGTGAGCTGTTTATATATATTGGAGATTAAACCTTTGTCCATTGATTCGTTTGCGAACGTTTTCGCCCATTCTGAGGCTTGCCTTTTTCCATTCCCGTTTTTTTAACCAAAAAAGAAAGAAAGCAAAAGAAGCAGAACACTAATGTGCGTGAAATATGCCTCTTGAAACAGTCGTTTTGAAATATGGACGTCTTTTGAATTTTTTGGTCGGTATATGACCCCAGGATTTGTTTTCAGGGCAGGTGTCATTTACAGGCCTGCAACGATTTTGAATATCCACTGACCATTAGCGCTGGGATTAAAGCTGCTGTTGTGTGAAACGGCCACAAGGTGGCAGCAGTTCTCGCTTACCAAATCTGGTTACTAGGGCCACAGAGCCTCAATGGAAGTCCTGTTCTAGATTGGAATTTAGAATGGAATGTGCCAGGAGAAAGCCCCTCAAGTTTGTCTCACTACTTCTTGTTCGTGTTTTTAATTTAATTTTTTATTTTTTATTACAGCGAGTTTGATGACAACGTTTGGCTTGTTGTAGGTGTGCAAGATGTGGTTCTTTTACACATATACATAGGTCTGTTCTTCCTGGGACCCTTTTCCCATGTACGTTATGACAGAATGTTGAGTAGTCTTCTCTTGGTATTCCGTAGGTCTTTGGTGATTATATATTTCACCTGTGTTTGTATATGTCTGTTAACCCCGATATCCTAATGAATCCAATCCTCACACCTTTCCATTGGTGAACCATAAGTTTGTTTAATGAATCTGTGACTGCCCTTCTCCGTGGAAATATCTGCCCTGGTATCAATTTTTAGGTAACACCTATAAGTGATATCCTACGATATGTGTCTTTCACTTTCTGACTTACTACAAGTCACGTGATTACCTCTAGACTCATCTACGGTGCTGCAAATGGCATTGTGTCCTTTTTTCCCTTGGCTAATATTCTGTCTTAGCGAGGTCCATTTTCTGCGGTGTGATTCCCTGAGGGCTGAGGATTAGCTGACCTGGGCAGCCTGACCCTGCCGGCAAGCCCTCCCCAGGTGTGCCTGGGTTGAGGTCAATATAAACTGCACTCCAGGCAGCAATAGCCCCTGCAGCTGTGCCTGACTCCATATTCTCTGCCCCGTCAGCAGTCTCGGGGCTGTGCTGGTGGGAGGGTGTGAGGGTCCACGGCTTTGTTGGTGGCCCGGTGTGAGTGGGGCTCTGCTGGACTTTCTGCAGGAGTTGCCAGGCTGCCACCTGTAAAGAAGAGGATGTGTCACCCATAACTTCCACTGGAATTTCTCTCCGGGCTGAGGAAGGAAAAAAAGGAGTGGGGGCCGGGACAGGAGGGGTATCTCAGGCAGGGAAATGGAAAGCTTCCAGAAGAGCGCCCGGGGCCAGGACCATCCTGGCTGGCCTGCAGGCAGCAAGTTGGCCTGCGTGCTGTCGCTGGTGTGGCTCCACGGCCCTTCCTCTAGGCTTTCAAGCCCTTGTACATATTCAGGTGTTTTACCTGGGAAGGGTGGGAACAGTTCAGTAGCAGCTGGCCTGGGGCTCAGCTCACGTTTACTCACAGAGGCCTCGGCATGGTCCCCCAGCTTTGCAGTGAGGACGCTCCTTGCATGGGGGGACGGGGCTGTTGGTTGTATGGAAGATGATTCCCCACCACTGACCAATTTCAGAATTGTTTACTGCTGGAACAAGTGCCTTGGTAGTGTTTTCCTCTGTATAACTGTTTGGTTTAGGTTTTTTTTTTCCTTTCTTGGTTCAAGTTAGATTTTATTCCTCGTTTATGTATTTATAGATATAAGCATGGGAATAATTCATTCATATAAATACATCTGTGTGAATGGAAGAACTTTCTTCTGTTTTATTTTTAAAATTTTTGAAATTTAATTTTATTTATTTCTTTATACAGCAGGTTACTATTAGTTATATATTTTATGCATATACATGTATACAGGTCCATCCCAATCTCCCAACTCATCCCACCACCACCACCCCATGGCTTCCCCCACTTGGTGTCCATACGTTTGTTCTCTACCTCTGTGTCTCTATTTCTGTCCTGCATACCAGTTCATCTGTACCATTTTTCTAGGTTACACATATATGCATTAATATACAATATTTGTTTTTCTCTTTCTGACTTACTTCACTCTGTATGACAGTCTCTAGATCCATCGACTTCTCTACAAATGACCCAGTTTCATTCCTTTTTATGGCTGAGCAATATTCCATTTTATATATGTACCACATCTTTATCCATTCGTCTTTCTGTGGGCATTTAGGTTGCTTCCATTACCTGGCTATTGTAAATTGTGCTGCAATGAACATTGTGGTGAATGTGTCTTTTTGATTTATGGTTTTCTCTGGGTATATGCCCAAAAGTGGGATTGCAGGCTCCTATGGTAATTCTCTTTTTAGTTATTTAAAGGAACATCCATACTGCTCTCCATAGTGAGTGTATCAATTTACCTTCCCACCAATAGTGGAAGAGGGTTCCTTTTGTCCACACCATCCCCGGAATTTGTTGTTTGTAGATTTGCTGATGATGCCGATTCTAACAGGTGTGAGGTCATACCTCATTGTCGTTTGGATTTGCATTTCTCTAATAATTAGTGATGTTGAGCAGCTTTTCATGTGCGTCGTGGCCATCTCTGTGACTTCTTTAAAGAAACGTCTATATAGATCTTCTGCCCATTTTTGTACTGGGTTGTTTGTTTTATTAATATTAAGCTGCGTGAGCTGTTTATATATATTGGAGATTAAACCTTTGTCCATTGATTCGTTTGCGAACGTTTTTGCCCATTCTGAGGCTTGCCTTTTTCCATTCCCGTTTTTTTAACCAAAAAAGAAAGAAATCAAAAGAAGCAGAACACTAATGTGCGTGAAATATGCCTCTTGAAACAGTCGTTTTGAAATATGGACGTCTTTTGAATTTTTTGGTCGGTATATGACCCCAGGATTTGTTTTCAGGGCAGGTGTCATTTACAGGCCTGCAACGATTTTGAATATCCACTGACCATTAGCGCTGGGATTAAAGCTGCTGTTGTGTGAAACGGCCACAAGGTGGCAGCAGTTCTCGCTTACCAAATCTGGTTACTAGGGCCACAGAGCCTCAATGGAAGTCCTGTTCTAGATTGGAATTTAGAATGGAATGTGCCAGGAGAAAGCCCCTCAAGTTTGTCTCACTACTTCTTGTTCGTGTTTTTAATTTAATTTTTTATTTTTTATTACAGCAAGTTTGATGACAACGTTTGGCTTGTTGTAGGTGTGCAAGATGTGGTTCTTTTACACATATACATAGGTCTGTTCTTCCTGGGACCCTTTTCCCATGTACGTTATGACAGAATGTTGAGTAGTCTTCTCTTGGTATTCCGTAGGTCTTTGGTGATTATATATTTCACCTGTGTTTGTATATGTCTGTTAACCCCGATATCCTAATGAATCCAATCCTCACACCTTTCCATTGGTGAACCATAAGTTTGTTTAATGAATCTGTGACTGCCCTTCTCCGTGGAAATATCTGCCCTGGTATCAATTTTTAGGTAACACCTATAAGTGATATCCTACGATATGTGTCTTTCACTTTCTGACTTACTACAAGTCACGTGATTACCTCTAGACTCATCTACGGTGCTGCAAATGGCATTGTGTCCTTTTTTCCCTTGGCTAATATTCTGTCTTAGCGAGGTCCATTTTCTGCGGTGTGATTCCCTGAGGGCTGAGGATTAGCTGACCTGGGCAGCCTGACCCTGCCGGCAAGCCCTCCCCAGGTGTGCATGGGTTGAGGTCAATATAAACTGCACTCCAGGCAGCAATAGCCCCTGCAGCTGTGCCTGACTCCATATTCTCTGCCCCGTCAGCAGTCTCGGGGCTGTGCTGGTGGGAGGGTGTGAGGGTCCACGGCTTTGTTTGTGGCCCGGTGTGAGTGGGGCTCTGCTGGACTTTCTGCAGGAGTTGCCAGGCTGCCACCTGTAAAGAAGAGGATGTGTCACCCATAACTTCCACTGGAATTTCTCTCCGGGCTGAGGAAGGAAAAAAAGGAGTGGGTGTTGGGACAGGAGGGGTATCTCAGGCAGGGAAATGGAAAGCTTCCAAAAGAGCGCCCGGGGCCAGGACCATCCTGGCTGGCCTGCAGGCAGCATGTTGGCCTGCGTGCTGTCGCTGGTGTGGCTCCACGGCCCTTCCTCTAGGCGTTCAAGCCCTTGTACATATTCAGGTGTTTTACCTGGGAAGGGTGGGAACAGTTCAGTAGCAGCTGGCCTGGGGCTCAGCTCATGTTTACTCACAGAGGCCTCGGCATGGTCCCCCAGCTTTGCAGTGAGGACGCTCCTTGCATGGGGGGACGGGGCTGTTGGTTGTATGGAAGATGATTCCCCACCACTGACCAATTTCAGAATTGTTTACTGCTGGAACAAGTGCCTTGGTAGTGTTTTCCTCTGTATAACTGTTTGGTTTAGGTTTTTTTTTTCCTTTCTTGGTTCAAGTTAGATTTTATTCCTCGTTTATGTATTTATAGATATAAGCATGGGAATAATTCATTCATATAAATACATCTGTGTGAATGGAAGAACTTTTTCCTGTTTTATTTTTAAAAATTTTGAAATTTAATTTTATTTATTTCTTTATACAGCAGGTTACTATTAGTTATATATTTTATGCATATACATGTATACAGGTCCATCCCAATCTCCCAACTCATCCCACCACCACCACCCCATGGCTTCCCCCACTTGGTGTCCATACGTTTGTTCTCTACCTCTGTGTCTCTATTTCTGTCCTGCATACCAGTTCATCTGTACCATTTTTCTAGGTTCCACATATATGCATTAATATACAATATTTGTTTTTCTCTTTCTGACTTACTTCACTCTGTATGACAGTCTCTAGATCCATCGACTTCTCTACAAATGACCCAGTTTCATTCCTTTTTATGGCTGAGCAATATTCCATTTTATATATGTACCACATCTTTATCCATTCGTCTTTCTGTGGGCATTTAGGTTGCTTCCATTACCTGGCTATTGTAAATTGTGCTGCAATGAACATTGTGGTGAATGTGTCTTTTTGATTTATGGTTTTCTCTGGGTATATGCCCAAAAGTGGGATTGCAGGCTCCTATGGTAATTCTCTTTTTAGTTATTTAAAGGAACATCCATACTGCTCTCCATAGTGAGTGTATCAATTTACCTTCCCACCAATAGTGGAAGAGGGTTCCTTTTGTCCACACCATCCCCGGAATTTGTTGTTTGTAGATTTGCTGATGATGCCGATTCTAACAGGTGTGAGGTCATACCTCATTGTCGTTTGGATTTGCATTTCTCTAATAATTAGTGATGTTGAGCAGCTTTTCATGTGCGTCTTGGCCATCTCTGTGACTTCTTTAAAGAAACGTCTATATAGATCTTCTGCCCATTTTTGTACTGGGTTGTTTGTTTTATTAATATTAAGCTGCGTGAGCTGTTTATATATATTGGAGATTAAACCTTTGTCCATTGATTCGTTTGCGAACGTTTTCGCCCATTCTGAGGCTTGCCTTTTTCCATTCCCGTTTTTTTAACCAAAAAAGAAAGAAAGCAAAAGAAGCAGAACACTAATGTGCGTGAAATATGCCTCTTGAAACAGTCGTTTTGAAATATGGACGTCTTTTGAATTTTTTGGTCGGTATATGACCCCAGGATTTGTTTTCAGGGCAGGTGTCATTTACAGGCCTGCAACGATTTTGAATATCCACTGACCATTAGCGCTGGGATTAAAGCTGCTGTTGTGTGAAACGGCCACAAGGTGGCAGCAGTTCTCGCTTACCAAATCTGGTTACTAGGGCCACAGAGCCTCAATGGAAGTCCTGTTCTAGATTGGAATTTAGAATGGAATGTGCCAGGAGAAAGCCCCTCAAGTTTGTCTCACTACTTCTTGTTCGTGTTTTTAATTTAATTTTTTATTTTTTATTACAGCAAGTTTGATGACAACGTTTGGCTTGTTGTAGGTGTGCAAGATGTGGTTCTTTTACACATATACATAGGTCTGTTCTTCCTGGGACCCTTTTCCCATGTACGTTATGACAGAATGTTGAGTAGTCTTCTCTTGGTATTCCGTAGGTCTTTGGTGATTATATATTTCACCTGTGTTTGTATATGTCTGTTAACCCCGATATCCTAATGAATCCAATCCTCACACCTTTCCATTGGTGAACCATAAGTTTGTTTAATGAATCTGTGACTGCCCTTCTCCGTGGAAATATCTGCCCTGGTATCAATTTTTAGGTAACACCTATAAGTGATATCCTACGATATGTGTCTTTCACTTTCTGACTTACTACAAGTCACGTGATTACCTCTAGACTCATCTACGGTGCTGCAAATGGCATTGTGTCCTTTTTTCCCTTGGCTAATATTCTGTCTTAGCGAGGTCCATTTTCTGCAGTGTGATTCCCTGAGGGCTGAGGATTAGCTGACCTGGGCAGCCTGACCCTGCCGGCAAGCCCTCCCCAGGTGTGCATGGGTTGAGGTCAATATAAACTGCACTCCAGGCAGCAATAGCCCCTGCAGCTGTGCCTGACTCCATATTCTCTGCCCCGTCAGCAGTCTCGGGGCTGTGCTGGTGGGAGGGTGTGAGGGTCCACGGCTTTGTTTGTGGCCCGGTGTGAGTGGGGCTCTGCTGGACTTTCTGCAGGAGTTGCCAGGCTGCCACCTGTAAAGAAGAGGATGTGTCACCCATAACTTCCACTGGAATTTCTCTCCGGGCTGAGGAAGGAAAAAAAGGAGTGGGTGTTGGGACAGGAGGGGTATCTCAGGCAGGGAAATGGAAAGCTTCCAAAAGAGCGCCCGGGGCCAGGACCATCCTGGCTGGCCTGCAGGCAGCATGTTGGCCTGCGTGCTGTCGCTGGTGTGGCTCCACGGCCCTTCCTCTAGGCGTTCAAGCCCTTGTACATATTCAGGTGTTTTACCTGGGAAGGGTGGGAACAGTTCAGTAGCAGCTGGCCTGGGGCTCAGCTCACGTTTACTCACAGAGGCCTCGGCATGGTCCCCCAGCTTTGCAGTGAGGACGCTCCTTGCATGGGGGGACGGGGCTGTTGGTTGTATGGAAGATGATTCCCCACCACTGACCAATTTCAGAATTGTTTACTGCTGGAACAAGTGCCTTGGTAGTGTTTTCCTCTGTATAACTGTTTGGTTTAGGTTTTTTTTTCCTTTCTTGGTTCAAGTTAGATTTTATTCCTCGTTTATGTATTTATAGATATAAGCATGGGAATAATTCATTCATATAAATACATCTGTGTGAATGGAAGAACTTTTTCCTGTTTTATTTTTAAAAATTTTGAAATTTAATTTTATTTATTTCTTTATACAGCAGGTTACTATTAGTTATATATTTTATGCATATACATGTATACAGGTCCATCCCAATCTCCCAACTCATCCCACCACCACCACCCCATGGCTTCCCCCACTTGGTGTCCATACGTTTGTTCTCTACCTCTGTGTCTCTATTTCTGTCCTGCATACCAGTTCATCTGTACCATTTTTCTAGGTTCCACATATATGCATTAATATACAATATTTGTTTTTCTCTTTCTGACTTACTTCACTCTGTATGACAGTCTCTAGATCCATCGACTTCTCTACAAATGACCCAGTTTCATTCCTTTTTATGGCTGAGCAATATTCCATTTTATATATGTACCACATCTTTATCCATTCGTCTTTCTGTGGGCATTTAGGTTGCTTCCATTACCTGGCTATTGTAAATTGTGCTGCAATGAACATTGTGGTGAATGTGTCTTTTTGATTTATGGTTTTCTCTGGGTATATGCCCAAAAGTGGGATTGCAGGCTCCTATGGTAATTCTCTTTTTAGTTATTTAAAGGAACATCCATACTGCTCTCCATAGTGAGTGTATCAATTTACCTTCCCACCAATAGTGGAAGAGGGTTCCTTTTGTCCACACCATCCCCGGAATTTGTTGTTTGTAGATTTGCTGATGATGCCGATTCTAACAGGTGTGAGGTCATACCTCATTGTCGTTTGGATTTGCATTTCTCTAATAATTAGTGATGTTGAGCAGCTTTTCATGTGCGTCTTGGCCATCTCTGTGACTTCTTTAAAGAAACGTCTATATAGATCTTCTGCCCATTTTTGTACTGGGTTGTTTGTTTTATTAATATTAAGCTGCGTGAGCTGTTTATATATATTGGAGATTAAACCTTTGTCCATTGATTCGTTTGCGAACGTTTTCGCCCATTCTGAGGCTTGCCTTTTTCCATTCCCGTTTTTTTAACCAAAAAAGAAAGAAAGCAAAAGAAGCAGAACACTAATGTGCGTGAAATATGCCTCTTGAAACAGTCATTTTGAAATATGGACGTCTTTTGAATTTTTTGGTCGGTATATGACCCCAGGATTTGTTTTCAGGGCAGGTGTCATTTACAGGCCTGCAACGATTTTGAATATCCACTGACCATTAGCGCTGGGATTAAAGCTGCTGTTGTGTGAAACGGCCACAAGGTGGCAGCAGTTCTCGCTTACCAAATCTGGTTACTAGGGCCACAGAGCCTCAATGGAAGTCCTGTTCTAGATTGGAATTTAGAATGGAATGTGCCAGGAGAAAGCCCCTCAAGTTTGTCTCACTACTTCTTGTTCGTGTTTTTAATTTAATTTTTTATTTTTTATTACAGCAAGTTTGATGACAACGTTTGGCTTGTTGTAGGTGTGCAAGATGTGGTTCTTTTACACATATACATAGGTCTGTTCTTCCTGGGACCCTTTTCCCATGTACATTATGACAGAATGTTGAGTAGTCTTCTCTTGGTATTCCGTAGGTCTTTGGTGATTATATATTTCACCTGTGTTTGTATATGTCTGTTAACCCCGATATCCTAATGAATCCAATCCTCACACCTTTCCATTGGTGAACCATAAGTTTGTTTAATGAATCTGTGACTGCCCTTCTCCGTGGAAATATCTGCCCTGGTATCAATTTTTAGGTAACACCTATAAGTGATATCCTACGATATGTGTCTTTCACTTTCTGACTTACTACAAGTCACGTGATTACCTCTAGACTCATCTACGGTGCTGCAAATGGCATTGTGTCCTTTTTTCCCTTGGCTAATATTCTGTCTTAGCGAGGTCCATTTTCTGCGGTGTGATTCCCTGAGGGCTGAGGATTAGCTGACCTGGGCAGCCTGACCCTGCCGGCAAGCCCTCCCCAGGTGTGCCTGGGTTGAGGTCAATATAAACTGCACTCCAGGCAGCAATAGCCCCTGCAGCTGTGCCTGACTCCATATTCTCTGCCCCGTCAGCAGTCTCGGGGCTGTGCTTGTGGGAGGGTGTGAGGGTCCACGGCTTTGTTGGTGGCCCGGTGTGAGTGGGGCTCTGCTGGACTTTCTGCAGGAGTTGCCAGGCTGCCACCTGTAAAGAAGAGGATGTGTCACCCATAACTTCCACTGGAATTTCTCTCCGGGCTGAGGAAGGAAAAAAAGGAGTGGGTGTTGGGACAGGAGGGGTATCTCAGGCAGGGAAATGGAAAGCTTCCAGAAGAGCGCCCGGGGCCAGGACCATCCTGGCTGGCCTGCATGCAGCAAGTTGGCCTGCGTGCTGTCGCTGGTGTGGCTCCACGGCCCTTCCTCTAGGCATTCAAGCCCTTGTACATATTCAGGTGTTTTACCTGGGAAGGGTGGGAACAGTTCAGTAGCAGCTGGCCTGGGGCTCAGCTCACGTTTACTCACAGAGGCCTCGGCATGGTCCCCCAGCTTTGCAGTGAGGACGCTCCTTGCATGGGGGGACGGGGCTGTTGGTTGTATGGAAGATGATTCCCCACCACTGACCAATTTCAGAATTGTTTACTGCTGGAACAAGTGCCTTGGTAGTGTTTTCCTCTGTATAACTGTTTGGTTTAGGTTTTTTTTTTCCTTTCTTGGTTCAAGATAGATTTTATTCCTCGTTTATGTATTTATAGATATAAGCATGGGAATAATTCATTCATATAAATACATCTGTGTGAATGGAAGAACTTTCTTCTGTTTTATTTTTAAAAATTTTGAAATTTAATTTTATTTATTTCTTTATACAGCAGGTTACTATTAGTTATATATTTTATGCATATACATGTATACAGGTCCATCCCAATCTCCCAACTCATCCCACCACCACCACCCCATGGCTTCCCCCACTTGGTGTCCATACGTTTGTTCTCTACCTCTGTGTCTCTATTTCTGTCCTGCATACCAGTTCATCTGTACCATTTTTCTAGGTTCCACATATATGCATTAATATACAATATTTGTTTTTCTCTTTCTGACTTACTTCACTCTGTATGACAGTCTCTAGATCCATCGACTTCTCTACAAATGACCCAGTTTCATTCCTTTTTATGGCTGAGCAATATTCCATTTGATATATGTACCACATCTTTATCCATTCGTCTTTCTGTGGGCATTTAGGTTGCTTCCATTACCTGGCTATTGTAAATTGTGCTGCAATGAACATTGTGGTGAATGTGTCTTTTTGATTTATGGTTTTCTCTGGGTATATGCCCAAAAGTGGGATTGCAGGCTCCTATGGTAATTCTCTTTTTAGTTATTTAAAGGAACATCCATACTGCTCTCCATAGTGAGTGTATCAATTTACCTTCCCACCAATAGTGGAAGAGGGTTCCTTTTGTCCACACCATCCCCGGAATTTGTTGTTTGTAGATTTGCTGATGATGCCGATTCTAACAGGTGTGAGGTCATACCTCATTGTCGTTTGGATTTGCATTTCTCTAATAATTAGTGATGTTGAGCAGCTTTTCATGTGCGTCTTGGCCATCTCTGTGACTTCTTTAAAGAAACGTCTATATAGATCTTCTGCCCATTTGTGTACTGGGTTGTTTGTTTTATTAATATTAAGCTGCGTGAGCTGTTTATATATATTGGAGATGAAACCTTTGTCCATTGATTCGTTTGCGAACGTTTTCGCCCATTCTGAGGCTTGCCTTTTTCCATTCCCGTTTTTTTAACCAAAAAAGAAAGAAAGCAAAAGAAGCAGAACACTAATGTGCGTGAAATATGCCTCTTGAAACAGTCGTTTTGAAATATGGACGTCTTTTGAATTTTTTGGTCGGTATATGACCCCAGGATTTGTTTTCAGGGCAGGTGTCATTTACAGGCCTGCAACGATTTTGAATATCCACTGACCATTAGCGCTGGGATTAAAGCTGCTGTTGTGTGAAACGGCCACAAGGTGGCAGCAGTTCTCGCTTACCAAATCTGGTTACTAGGGCCACAGAGCCTCAATGGAAGTCCTGTTCTAGATTGGAATTTAGAATGGAATGTGCCAGGAGAAAGCCCCTCAAGTTTGTCTCACTACTTCTTGTTCGTGTTTTTAATTTATTTTTTTATTTTTTATTACAGCGAGTTTGATGACAACGTTTGGCTTGTTGTAGGTGTGCAAGATGTGGTTCTTTTACACATATACATAGGTCTGTTCTTCCTGGGACCCTTTTCCCATGTACGTTATGACAGAATGTTGAGTAGTCTTCTCTTGGTATTCCGTAGGTCTTTGGTGATTATATATTTCACCTGTGTTTGTATATGTCTGTTAACCCCGATATCCTAATGAATCCAATCCTCACACCTTTCCATTGGTGAACCATAAGTTTGTTTAATGAATCTGTGACTGCCCTTCTCCGTGGAAATATCTGCCCTGGTATCAATTTTTAGGTAACACCTATAAGTGATATCCTACGATATGTGTCTTTCACTTTCTGACTTACTACAAGTCACGTGATTACCTCTAGACTCATCTACGGTGCTGCAAATGGCATTGTGTCCTTTTTTCCCTTGGCTAATATTCTGTCTTAGCGAGGTCCATTTTCTGCAGTGTGATTCCCTGAGGGCTGAGGATTAGCTGACCTGGGCAGCCTGACCCTGCCGGCAAGCCCTCCCCAGGTGTGCCTGGGTTGAGGTCAATATAAACTGCACTCCAGGCAGCAATAGCCCCTGCAGCTGTGCCTGACTCCATATTCTCTGCCCCGTCAGCAGTCTCGGGGCTGTGCTGGTGGGAGGGTGTGAGGGTTCACGGCTTTGTTGGTGGCCCGGTGTGAGTGGGGCTCTGCTGGACTTTCTGCAGGAGTTGCCAGGCTGCCACCTGTAAAGAAGAGGATGTGTCACCCATAACTTCCACTGGAATTTCTCTCCGGGCTGAGGAAGGAAACAAAGGAGTGGGTGTTGGGACAGGAGGGGTATCTCAGGCAGGGAAATGGAAAGCTTCCAGAAGAGCGCCCGGGGCCAGGACCATCCTGGCTGGCCTGCAGGCAGCAAGTTGGCCTGCGTGCTGTCGCTGGTGTGGCTCCACGGCCCTTCCTCTAGGCTTTCAAGCCCTTGTACATATTCAGGTGTTTTACCTGGGAAGGGTGGGAACAGTTCAGTAGCAGCTGGCCTGGGGCTCAGCTCACGTTTACTCACAGAGGCCTCAGCATGGTCCCCCAGCTTTGCAGTGAGGACGCTCCTTGCATGGGGGGACGGGGATGTTGGTTGTATGGAAGATGATTCCCCACCACTGACCAATTTCAGAATTGTTTACTGCTGGAACAAGTGCCTTGGTAGTGTTTTCCTCTGTATAACTGTTTGGTTTAGGTTTTTTTTTCTTTCTTGCTTCAAGTTAGATTTTATTCCTCGTTTATGTATTTATAGATATAAGCATGGGAATAATTCATTCATATAAATACATCTGTGTGAATGGAAGAACTTTCTTCTGTTTTATTTTTAAAAATTTTGAAATTTAATTTTATTTATTTCTTTATACAGCAGGTTACTATTAGTTATATATTTTATGCATATACATGTATACAGGTCCATCCCAATCTCCCAACTCATCCCACCACCACCACCCCATGGCTTCCCCCACTTGGTGTCCATACGTTTGTTCTCTACCTCTGTGTCTCTATTTCTGTCCTGCATACCAGTTCATCTGTACCATGTTTCTAGGTTCCACATATATGCATTAATATACAATATTTGTTTTTCTCTTTCTGACTTACTTCACTCTGTATGACAGTCTCTAGATCCATCGACTTCTCTACAAATGACCCAGTTTCATTCCTTTTTATGGCTGAGCAATATTCCATTTTATATATGTACCACATCTTTATCCATTCGTCTTTCTGTGGGCATTTAGGTTGCTTCCATTACCTGGCTATTGTAAATAGTGCTGCAATGAACATTGTGGTGAATGTGTCTTTTTGATTTATGGTTTTCTCTGGGTATATGCCCAAAAGTTGGATTGCAGGCTCCTATGGTAATTCTCTTTTTAGTTATTTAAAGGAACATCCATACTGCTCTCCATAGTGAGTGTATCAATTTACCTTCCCACCAATAGTGGAAGAGGGTTCCTTTTGTCCACACCATCCCCGGAATTTGTTGTTTGTAGATTTGCTGATGATGCCGATTCTAACAGGTGTGAGGTCATACCTCATTGTCGTTTGGATTTGCATTTCTCTAATAATTAGTGATGTTGAGCAGCTTTTCATGTGCGTCTTGGACATCTCTGTGACTTCTTTAAAGAAACGTCTATATAGATCTTCTGCCCATTTTTGTACTGGGTTGTTTGTTTTATTAATATTAAGCTGCGTGAGCTGTTTATATATATTGGAGATTAAACCTTTGTCCATTGATTCGTTTGCGAACGTTTTCGCCCATTCTGAGGCTTGCCTTTTTCCATTCCCGTTTTTTTAACCAAAAAAGAAAGAAAGCAAAAGAAGCAGAACACTAATGTGCGTGAAATATGCCTCTTGAAACAGTCATTTTGAAATATGGACGTCTTTTGAATTTTTTGGTCCGTATATGACCCCAGGATTTGTTTTCAGGGCAGGTGTCATTTACAGGCCTGCAACGATTTTGAATATCCCCTGACCATTAGCGCTGGGATTAAAGCTGCTGTTGTGTGAAACGGCCACAAGGTGGCAGCAGTTCTCGCTTACCAAATCTGGTTACTAGGGCCACAGAGCCTCAATGGAAGTCCTGTTCTAGATTGGAATTTAGAATGGAATGTGCCAGGAGAAAGCCCCTCAAGTTTGTCTCACTACTTCTTGTTCGTGTTTTTAATTTAATTTTTTATTTTTTATTACAGCAAGTTTGATGACAACGTTTGGCTTCTTGTAGGTGTGCAAGATGTGGTTCTTTTACACATATACATAGGTCTGTTCTTCCTGGGACCCTTTTCCCATGTACGTTATGACAGAATGTTGAGTAGTCTTCTCTTGGTATTCCGTAGGTCTTTGGTGATTATATATTTCACCTGTGTTTGTATATGTCTGTTAACCCCGATATCCTAATGAATCCAATCCTCACACCTTTCCATTGGTGAACCATAAGTTTGTTTAATGAATCTGTGACTGCCCTTCTCCGTGGAAATATCTGCCCTGGTATCAATTTTTAGGTAACACCTATAAGTGATATCCTACGATATGTGTCTTTCACTTTCTGACTTACTACAAGTCACGTGATTACCTCTAGACTCATCTACGGTGCTGCAAATGGCATTGTGTCCTTTTTTCCCTTGGCTAATATTCTGTCTTAGCGAGGTTCATTTTCTGCAGTGTGATTCCCTGAGGGCTGAGGATTAGCTGACCTGGGCAGCCTGACCCTGCCGGCAAGCCCTCCCCAGGTGTGCCTGGGTGGAGGTCAATATAAACTGCACTCCAGGCAGCAATAGCCCCTGCAGCTGTGCCTGACTCCATATTCTCTGCCCCGTCAGCAGTCTCGGGGCTGTGCTGGTGGGAGGGTGTGAGGGTCCACGGCTTTGTTGGTGGCCCGGTGTGAGTGGGGCTCTGCTGGACTTTCTGCAGGAGTTGCCAGGCTGCCACCTGTAAAGAAGAGGATGTGTCACCCATAACTTCCACTGGAATTTCTCTCCGGGCTGAGGAAGGAAAAAAAGGAGTGGGGGCCGGGACAGGAGGGGTATCTCAGGCAGGGAAATGGAAAGCTTCCAGAAGAGCGCCCGGGGCCAGGACCATCCTGGCTGGCCTGCAGGCAGCAAGTTGGCCTGCGTGCTGTCGCTGGTGTGGCTCCACGGCCCTTCCTCTAGGCTTTCAAGCCCTTGTACATATTCAGGTGTTTTACCTGGGAAGGGTGGGAACAGTTCAGTAGCAGCTGGCCTGGGGCTCAGCTCACGTTTACTCACAGAGGCCTCAGCATGGTCCCCCAGCTTTGCAGTGAGGACGCTCCTTGCATGGGGGGACGGGGATGTTGGTTGTATGGAAGATGATTCCCCACCACTGACCAATTTCAGAATTGTTTACTGCTGGAACAAGTGCCTTGGTAGTGTTTTCCTCTGTATAACTGTTTGGTTTAGGTTTTTTTTTCTTTCTTGCTTCAAGTTAGATTTTATTCCTCGTTTATGTATTTATAGATATAAGCATGGGAATAATTCATTCATATAAATACATCTGTGTGAATGGAAGAACTTTCTTCTGTTTTATTTTTAAAAATTTTGAAATTTAATTTTATTTATTTCTTTATACAGCAGGTTACTATTAGTTATATATTTTATGCATATACATGTATACAGGTCCATCCCAATCTCCCAACTCATCCCACCACCACCACCCCATGGCTTCCCCCACTTGGTGTCCATACGTTTGTTCTCTACCTCTGTGTCTCTATTTCTGTCCTGCATACCAGTTCATCTGTACCATTTTTCTAGGTTCCACATATATGCATTAATATACAATATTTGTTTTTCTCTTTCTGACTTACTTCACTCTGTATGACAGTCTCTAGATCCATCGACTTCTCTACAAATGACCCAGTTTCATTCCTTTTTATGGCTGAGCAATATTCCATTTTATATATGTACCACATCTTTATCCATTCGTCTTTCTGTGGGCATTTAGGTTGCTTCCATTACCTGGCTATTGTAAATAGTGCTGCAATGAACATTGTGGTGAATGTGTCTTTTTGATTTATGGTTTTCTCTGGGTATATGCCCAAAAGTTGGATTGCAGGCTCCTATGGTAATTCTCTTTTTAGTTATTTAAAGGAACATCCATACTGCTCTCCATAGTGAGTGTATCAATTTACCTTCCCACCAATAGTGGAAGAGGGTTCCTTTTGTCCACACCATCCCCGGAATTTGTTGTTTGTAGATTTGCTGATGATGCCGATTCTAACAGGTGTGAGGTCATACCTCATTGTCGTTTGGATTTGCATTTCTCTAATAATTAGTGATGTTGAGCAGCTTTTCATGTGCGTCTTGGACATCTCTGTGACTTCTTTAAAGAAACGTCTATATAGATCTTCTGCCCATTTTTGTACTGGGTTGTTTGTTTTATTAATATTAAGCTGCGTGAGCTGTTTATATATATTGGAGATTAAACCTTTGTCCAT
Organism: Mesoplodon densirostris; assembly: GCF_025265405.1. Taxonomy (NCBI): domain Eukaryota; kingdom Metazoa; phylum Chordata; class Mammalia; order Artiodactyla; family Ziphiidae; genus Mesoplodon; species Mesoplodon densirostris. The sequence goes on from NC_082672.1 coordinate 92,213,403, forward strand.
TGATTCGTTTGCGAACGTTTTCGCCCATTCTGAGGCTTGCCTTTTTCCATTCCCGTTTTTTTAACCAAAAAAGAAAGAAAGCAAAAGAAGCAGAACACTAATGTGCGTGAAATATGCCTCTTGAAACAGTCATTTTGAAATATGGACGTCTTTTGAATTTTTTGGTCCGTATATGACCCCAGGATTTGTTTTCAGGGCAGGTGTCATTTACAGGCCTGCAACGATTTTGAATATCCCCTGACCATTAGCGCTGGGATTAAAGCTGCTGTTGTGTGAAACGGCCACAAGGTGGCAGCAGTTCTCGCTTACCAAATCTGGTTACTAGGGCCACAGAGCCTCAATGGAAGTCCTGTTCTAGATTGGAATTTAGAATGGAATGTGCCAGGAGAAAGCCCCTCAAGTTTGTCTCACTACTTCTTGTTCGTGTTTTTAATTTAATTTTTTATTTTTTATTACAGCAAGTTTGATGACAACGTTTGGCTTCTTGTAGGTGTGCAAGATGTGGTTCTTTTACACATATACATAGGTCTGTTCTTCCTGGGACCCTTTTCCCATGTACGTTATGACAGAATGTTGAGTAGTCTTCTCTTGGTATTCCGTAGGTCTTTGGTGATTATATATTTCACCTGTGTTTGTATATGTCTGTTAACCCCGATATCCTAATGAATCCAATCCTCACACCTTTCCATTGGTGAACCATAAGTTTGTTTAATGAATCTGTGACTGCCCTTCTCCGTGGAAATATCTGCCCTGGTATCAATTTTTAGGTAACACCTATAAGTGATATCCTACGATATGTGTCTTTCACTTTCTGACTTACTACAAGTCACGTGATTACCTCTAGACTCATCTACGGTGCTGCAAATGGCATTGTGTCCTTTTTTCCCTTGGCTAATATTCTGTCTTAGCGAGGTCCATTTTCCGCAGTGTGATTCCCTGAGGGCTGAGGATTAGCTGACCTGGGCAGCCTGACCCTGCCGGCAAGCCCTCCCCAGGTGTGCCTGGGTGGAGGTCAATATAAACTGCACTCCAGGCAGCAATAGCCCCTGCAGCTGTGCCTGACTCCATATTCTCTGCCCCGTCAGCAGTCTCGGGGCTGTGCTGGTGGGAGGGTGTGAGGGTCCACGGCTTTGTTGGTGGCCCGGTGTGAGTGGGGCTCTGCTGGACTTTCTGCAGGAGTTGCCAGGCTGCCACCTGTAAAGAAGAGGATGTGTCACCCATAACTTCCACTGGAATTTCTCTCCGGGCTGAGGAAGGAAACAAAGGAGTGGGGGCCGGGACAGGAGGGGTATCTCAGGCAGGGAAATGGAAAGCTTCCAGAAGAGCGCCCGGGGCCAGGACCATCCTGGCTGGCCTGCAGGCAGCAAGTTGGCCTGCGTGCTGTCGCTGGTGTGGCTCCACGTCCCTTCCTCTAGGCTTTCAAGCCCTTGTACATATTCAGGTGTTTTACCTGGGAAGGGTGGGAACAGTTCAGTAGCAGCTGGCCTGGGGCTTAGCTCACGTTTACTCACAGAGGCCTCGGCATGGTCCCCCAGCTTTGCAGTGAGGACGCTCCTTGCATGGGGGGACCGGGCTGTTGGTTGTATGGAAGATGATTCCCCACCACTGACCAATTTCAGAATTGTTTACTGCTGGAACAAGTGCCTTGGTAGTGTTTTCCTCTGTATAACTGTTTGGTTTAGGTTTTTTTTTTCTTTCTTGGTTCAAGTTAGATTTCATTCCTCGTTTATGTATTTATAGATATAAGCATGGGAATAATTCATTCATATAAATATATCTGTGTGAATGGAAGAACTTTCTTCTGTTTTATTTTTAAAAATTTTGAAATTTAATTTTATTTATTTCTTTATACAGCAGGTTACTATTAGTTATATATTTTATGCATATACATGTATACAGGTCCATCCCAATCTCCCAACTCATCCCACCACCACCACCCCATGGCTTCCCCCACTTGGTGTCCATACGTTTGTTCTCTACCTCTGTGTCTCTATTTCTGTCCTGCATACCAGTTCATCTGTACCATTTTTCTAGGTTCCACATATATGCATTAGTATACAATATTTGTTTTTCTCTTTCTGACTTACTTCACTCTGTATGACAGTCTCTAGATCCATCGACTTCTCTACAAATGACCCAGTTTCATTCCTTTTTATGGCTGAGCAATATTCCATTTTATATATGTACCACATCTTTATCCATTCGTCTTTCTGTGGGCAGTTAGGTTGCTTCCATTACCTGGCTATTGTAAATTGTGCTGCAATGAACATTGTGGTGAATGTGTCTTTTTGATTTATGGTTTTCTCTGGGTATATGCCCAAAAGTTGGATTGCAGGCTCCTATGGTAATTCTCTTTTTAGTTATTTAAAGGAACATCCATACTGCTCTCCATAGTGAGTGTATCAATATACCTTCCCACCAGTAGTGGAAGAGGGTTCCTTTTGTCCACACCATCCCCGGAATTTGTTGTTTGTAGATTTGCTGATGATGCCGATTCTAACAGGTGTGAGGTCATACCTCATTGTCGTTTGGATTTGCATTTCTCTAATAATTAGTGATGTTGAGCAGCTTTTCATGTGCGTCTTGGCCATCTCTGTGACTTCTTTAAAGAAACGTCTATATAGATCTTCTGCCCATTTTTGTACTGGGTTGTTTGTTTTATTAATATTAAGCTGCATGAGCTGTTTATATATATTGGAGATTAAACCTTTGTCCATTGATTCGTTTGCGAACGTTTTCGCCCATTCTGAGGCTTGCCTTTTTCCATTCCCGTTTTTTTAACCAAAAAAGAAAGAAAGCAAAAGAAGCAGAACACTAATGTGCGTGAAATATGCCTCTTGAAACAGTCGTTTTGAAATATGGACGTCTTTTGAATTTTTTGGTCGGTATATGACCCCAGGATTTGTTTTCAGGGCAGGTGTCATTTACAGGCCTGCAACGATTTTGAATATCCACTGACCATTAGCGCTGGGATTAAAGCTGCTGTTGTGTGAAACGGCCACAAGGTGGCAGCAGTTCTCGCTTACCAAATCTGGTTACTAGGGCCACAGAGCCTCAATGGAAGTCCTGTTCTAGATTGGAATTTAGAATGGAATGTGCCAGGAGAAAGCCCCTCAAGTTTGTCTCACTACTTCTTGTTCGTGTTTTTAATTTAATTTTTTATTTTTTATTACAGCAAGTTTGATGACAACGTTTGGCTTGTTGTAGGTGTGCAAGATGTGGTTCTTTTACACATATACATAGGTCTGTTCTTCCTGGGACCCTTTTCCCATGTACGTTATGACAGAATGTTGAGTAGTCTTCTCTTGGTATTCCGTAGGTCTTTGGTGATTATATATTTCACCTGGGTTTGTATATGTCTGTTAACCCCGATATCCTAATGAATCCAATCCTCACACCTTTCCATTGGTGAACCATAAGTTTGTTTAATGAATCTGTGACTGCCCTTCTCCGTGGAAATATCTGCCCTGGTATCAATTTTTAGGTAACACCTATAAGTGATATCCTACGATATGTGTCTTTCACTTTCTGACTTACTACAAGTCACGTGATTACCTCTAGACTCATCTACGGTGCTGCAAATGGCATTGTGTCCTTTTTTCCCTTGGCTAATATTCTGTCTTAGTGAGGTCCTTTTTCTGCAATGTGATTCCCTGAGGGCTGAGGATTAGCTGACCTGGGCAGCCTGACCCTGCCGGCAAGCCCTCCCCAGGTGTGCCTGGTTTGAGGTCAATATAAACAGCACTCCAGGCAGCAATAGCCCCTGCAGCTGTGCCTGGCTCCATATTCTCTGCCCCGTCAGCAGTCTCGGGGCTGTGCTGGTGGGAGGGTGTGAGGGTCGACGGCTTTGTTGGTGGCCCGGTGTGAGTGGGGCTCTGCTGGACTTTCTGCAGGAGTTGCCAGGCTGCCACCTGTAAAGAAGAGGATGTGTCACCCATAACTTCCACTGGAATTTCTCTCCGGGCTGAGGAAGGAAAAAAAGGAGTGGGGGCCGGGACAGGAGGGGTATCTCAGGCAGGGAAATGGAAAGCTTCCAGAAGAGCGCCCGGGGCCAGGACCATCCTGGCTGGCCTGCAGGCAGCAAGTTGGCCTGCGTGCTGTCGCTGGTGTGGCTCCACGGCCCTTCCTCTAGGCTTTCAAGCCCTTGTACATATTCAGGTGTTTTACCTGGGAAGGGTGGGAACAGTTCAGTAGCAGCTGGCCTGGGGCTTAGCTCACGTTTACTCACAGAGGCCTCGGCATGGTCCCCCAGCTTTGCAGTGAGGACGCTCCTTGCATGGGGGGACGGGGCTGTTGGTTGTATGGAAGATGATTCCCCACCACTGACCAATTTCAGAATTGTTTACTGCTGGAACAAGTGCCTTGGTAGTGTTTTCCTCTGTATAACTGTTTGGTTTAGGTTTTTTTTTTCTTTCTTGGTTCAAGTTAGATTTTATTCCTCGTTTATGTATTTATAGATATAAGCATGGGAATAATTCATTCATATAAATATATCTGTGTGAATGGAAGAACTTTCTTCTGTTTTATTTTTAAAAATTATGAAATTTAATTTTATTTATTTCTTTATACAGCAGGTTACTATTAGTTATATATTTTATGCATATACATGTATACAGGTCCATCCCAATCTCCCAACTCATCCCACCACCACCACCCCATGGCTTCCCCCACTTGGTGTCCATACGTTTGTTCTCTACCTCTGTGTCTCTATTTCTGTCCTGCATACCAGTTCATCTGTACCATTTTTCTAGGTTCCACATATATGCATTAGTATACAATATTTGTTTTTCTCTTTCTGACTTACTTCACTCTGTATGACAGTCTCTAGATCCATCGACTTCTCTACAAATGACCCAGTTTCATTCCTTTTTATGGCTGAGCAATATTCCATTTTATATATGTACCACATCTTTATCCATTCGTCTTTCTGTGGGCATTTAGGTTGCTTCCATTACCTGGCTATTGTAAATTGTGCTGCAATGAACATTGTGGTGAATGTGTCTTTTTGATTTATGGTTTTCTCTGGGTATATGCCCAAAAGTTAGATTGCAGGCTCCTATGGTAATTCTCTTTTTAGTTATTTAAAGGAACATCCATACTGCTCTCCATAGTGAGTGTATCAATTTACCTTCCCACCAATAGTGGAAGAGGGTTCCTTTTGTCCACACCATCCCCGGAATTTGTTGTTTGTAGATTTGCTGATGATGCCGATTCTAACATGTGTATGGTCATACCTCATTGTCGTTTGGATTTGCATTTCTCTAATAATTAGTGATGTTGAGCAGCTTTTCATGTGCGTCTTGGCCATCTCTGTGACTTCTTTAAAGAAACGTCTATATAGATCTTCTGCCCATTTTTGTACTGGGTTGTTTGTTTTATTAATATTAAGCTGCGTGAGCTGTTTATATATATTGGAGATTAAACCTTTGTCCATTGATTCGTTTGCGAACGTTTTCGCCCATTCTGAGGCTTGCCTTTTTCCATTCCCGTTTCTTTAACCAAAAAAGAAAGAAAGCAAAAGAAGCAGAACACTAATGTGCGTGAAATATGCCTCTTGAAACAGTCGTTTTGAAATATGGACGTCTTTTGAATTTTTTGGTCGGTATATGACCCCAGGATTTGTTTTCAGGGCAGGTGTCATTTACAGGCCTGCAACGATTTTGAATATCCACTGACCATTAGCGCTGGGATTAAAGCTGCTGTTGTGTGAAACGGCCACAAGGTGGCAGCAGTTCTCGCTTACCAAATCTGGTTACTAGGGCCACAGAGCCTCAATGGAAGTCCTGTTCTAGATTGGAATTTAGAATGGAATGTGCCAGGAGAAAGCCCCTCAAGTTTGTCTCACTACTTCTTGTTCGTGTTTTTAATTTAATTTTTTATTTTTTATTACAGCAAGTTTGATGACAACGTTTGGCTTGTTGTAGGTGTGCAAGATGTGGTTCTTTTGCACATATACATAGGTCTGTTCTTCCTGGGACCCTTTTCCCATGTACGTTATGACAGAATGTTGAGTAGTCTTCTCTTGGTATTCCGTAGGTCTTTGGTGATTATATATTTCACCTGTGTTTGTATATGTCTGTTAACCCCGATATCCTAATGAATCCAATCCTCACACCTTTCCATTGGTGAACCATAAGTTTGTTTAATGAATCTGTGACTGCCCTTCACCGTGGAAATATCTGCCCTGGTATCAATTTTTAGGTAACACCTATAAGTGATATCCTACGATATGTGTCTTTCACTTTCTGACTTACTACAAGTCACGTGATTACCTCTAGACTCATCTACGGTGCTGCAAATGGCATTGTGTCCTTTTTTCCCTTGGCTAATATTCTGTCTTAGCGAGGTCCATTTTCCGCAGTGTGATTCCCTGAGGGCTGAGGATTAGCTGACCTGGGCAGCCTGACCCTGCCGGCAAGCCCTCCCCAGGTGTGCCTGGGTTGAGGTCAATATAAACTGCACTCCAGGCAGCAATAGCCCCTGCAGCTGTGCCTGACTCCATATTCTCTGCCCCGTCAGCAGTCTCGGGGCTGTGCTGGTGGGAGGGTGTGAGGGTCCACGGCTTTGTTGGTGGCCCGGTGTGAGTGGGGCTCTGCTGGACTTTCTGCAGGAGTTGCCAGGCTGCCACCTGTAAAGAAGAGGATGTGTCACCCATAACTTCCACTGGAATTTCTCTCCGGGCTGAGGAAGGAAAAAAAGGAGTGGGGGCCGGGACAGGAGGGGTATCTCAGGCAGGGAAATGGAAAGCTTCCAGAAGAGCGCCCGGGGCCAGGAGCATCCTGGCTGGCCTGCAGGCAGCAAGTTGGCCTGCGTGCTGTCGCTGGTGTGGCTCCACGGCCCTTCCTCTAGGCTTTCAAGCCCTTGTACATATTCAGGTGTTTTACCTGGGAAGGGTGGGAACAGTTCAGTAGCAGCTGGCCTGGGGCTTAGCTCACGTTTACTCACAGAGGCCTCGGCATGGTCCCCCAGCTTTGCAGTGAGGACGCTCCTTGCATGGGGGGACGGGGCTGTTGGTTGTATGGAAGATGATTCCCCACCACTGACCAATTTCAGAATTGTTTACTGCTGGAACAAGTGCCTTGGTAGTGTTTTCCTCTGTATAACTGTTTGGTTTAGGTTTTTTTTTCTTTCTTGGTTCAAGTTAGATTTTATTCCTCGTTTATGTATTTATAGATATAAGCATGGGAATAATTCATTCATATAAATATATCTGTGTGAATGGAAGAACTTTCTTCTGTTTTATTTTTAAAAATTTTGAAATTTAATTTTATTTATTTCTTTATACAGCAGGTTACTATTAGTTATATATTTTATGCATATACATGTATACAGGTCCATCCCAATCTCCCAACTCATCCCACCACCACCACCCCATGGCTTCCCCCACTTGGTGTCCATACGTTTGTTCTCTACCTCTGTGTCTCTATTTCTGTCCTGCATACCAGTTCATCTGTACCATTTTTCTAGGTTCCACCTATATGCATTAGTATACAATATTTGTTTTTCTCTTTCTGACTTACTTCACTCTGTATGACAGTCTCTAGATCCATCGACTTCTCTACAAATGACCCAGTTTCATTCCTTTTTATGGCTGAGCAATATTCCATTTTATATATGTACCACATCTTTATCCATTCGTCTTTCTGTGGGCATTTAGGTTGCTTCCATTACCTGGCTATTGTAAATTGTGCTGCAATGAACATTGTGGTGAATGTGTCTTTTTGATTTATGGTTTTCTCTGGGTATATGCCCAAAAGTTGGATTGCAGGCTCCTATGGTAATTCTCTTTTTAGTTATCTAAAGGAACATCCATACTGCTCTCCATAGTGAGTGTATCAATTTACCTTCCCACCAATAGTGGAAGAGGGTTCCTTTTGTCCACACCATCCCCGGAATTTGTTGTTTGTAGATTTGCTGATGATGCCGATTCTAACAGGTGTGAGGTCATATCTCATTGTCGTTTGGATTTGCATTTCTCTAATAATTAGTTATGTTGAGCAGCTTGTCATGTGCGTCTTGGCCATCTCTGTGACTTCTTTAAAGAAACGTCTATATAGATCTTCTGCCCATTTTTGTACTGGGTTGTTTGTTTTATTAATATTAAGCTGCGTGAGCTGTTTATATATATTGGAGATTAAACCTTTGTCCATTGATTCGTTTGCGAACGTTTTCGCCCATTCTGAGGCTTGCCTTTTTCCATTCCCATTTTTTTAACCAAAAAGGAAAGAAAGCAAAAGAAGCAGAACACTAATGTGCGTGAAATATGCCTCTTGAAACAGTCGTTTTGAAATATGGACGTCTTTGGCATTTTTTGGTCGGTATATGACCCCAGGATTTGTTTTCAGGGCAGGTGTCATTTACAGGCCTGCAACGATTTTGAATATCCACTGACCATTAGCGCTGGGATTAAAGCTGCTGTTGTGTGAAACGGCCACAAGGTGGCAGCAGTTCTCGCTTACCAAATCTGGTTACTAGGGCCACAGAGCCTCAATGGAAGTCCTGTTCTAGATTGGAATTTAGAATGGAATGTGCCTGGAGAAAGCCCCTCAAGTTTCTCTCACTAATTCTTGTTCGTGTTTTTAATTTAATTTTTTAATTTTATTACAGCAAGTTTGATGACAACGTTTGGCTTGTTGTAGGTGTGCAATATGTGGTTCTTTTACACATATACATAGGTCTGTTCTTCCTGGGACCCTTTTCCCATGTACGTTATGACAGAATGTTGAGTAGTCTTCTCTTGGTATTCCGTAGGTCTTTGGTGATTATATATTTCACCTGGGTTTGTATATGTCTGTTAACCCCGATATCCTAATGAATCCAATCCTCACACCTTTCCATTGGTGAACCATAAGTTTGTTTAATGAATCTGTGACTGCCCTTCTCCGTGGAAATATCTGCCCTGGTATCAATTTTTAGGTAACACCTATAAGTGATATCCTACGATATGTGTCTTTCACTTTCTGACTTACTACAAGTCACGTGATTACCTCTAGACTCATCTACGGTGCTGCAAATGGCATTGTGTCCTTTTTTCCCTTGGCTAATATTCTGTCTTAGCGAGGTCCATTTTCTGCAGTGTGATTCCCTGAGGGCTGAGG